>NC_135578.1:10373860-11623860 GCF_965152235.1 Eretmochelys imbricata
TAAGGGTATGTGGTGTATATGAACTGTTTTGGTGCCAGGAAACCTTCACTTGCATACCAGAATGCACTGGAATGCATACAACTTTCAGATGTAACATTAGCCCTCCAATCCATCTGTGTGGAAGTAGTATGTGCCTTTTCTTCTATAAATGATCAACGTTGTATAGTACTTGAATGGGCTCTTCAATATGCTGCTTACACCTATTCACAAAGTAAAATATATTGAGAGACAACTTGGTACTACAAACCAGTACGTAAAATCTTGTGAAGCCAAATAGCCCTGTAAACTATAGCACTGAAAAAAAGATTGCTAAATAAACCCTGGACTGACTTTCTACTTTCTTAAGAACTAATGATGTTAAAGTGAAAACTATTCATCGGTTTCATTTTAAAAAATGCTGTTTTGACACTGATTCCCAATCACAGTAAGCAGCATCACTGTACGAAGGGTGTGGCAGCTTAGAGCCTTTCCTTTTAGTAATTTAAATAATTTCTGAACATTCCAGGCCCTATTGTGCAAGCCTTAGTTATGGCGAGCATTTGCTTGGTTGAGTAGTTCCACTCAATCCTAAAAAGGAGTCAACCTTGCACAATTGGGTCCTCTATGTCCAGCAAACTACACTTTATCAGGATGGTATGTTTGCAAGAAAGCGGGAAGGAACTGTTTTTCCACAAGAACACAACTGCAAACAAGATTCTGACAACCACCTTTTGCAAGGAAGCTGGAAAGAAATGTTTTTCCGCAAGAACATGACTGCAAACAAGATTCTGTCCACCACCTGCCCCTTCTTTTCTCAACGAAAAAGAAATGCAAGTTTTCAACCCAGCTTTTGTTCAGTAACAGATAGCTTTGGTGTAAATCATGACTCCAGAGTTGACAGCAACAAAAAATCCTTAGTTCCCTGAGACAATAATTTCCAAAATCTGAGCATGAATCAATTTCACTCAGCCCAATAAGGAAGGCTGAACATACTGCCTTTAAAATTCAAAGATAACTGAACATAAGCAAAATTATATTTAGTTATGATAAGATCTAGAATCAGGTTCCCTTCCACTCTTACATGGAAGGTGAACACCATGATATGATCAAACAAGTTTTCACTTTTGCCTTGTAAATAAAATCAAAGGGCAACAGTCCTTGCTCTCTGACGTCTGTAGTTAATACAGAAAGAATAAACATTACCTACTCTTACATTAGGAGGGAGGAGGAGGAGAGAACATTTCTTAATCTCTTTCCAAAGAGGATTAACCTACAGCATATTTCCACCCAAAACACTACATTAATGAAATAAAACATTCTCCCTGCAGGTTGTTGGTTTTTTGGGTTGGGGTTTTTTTGTTTTGTTTGTTTTTAGTTCAACAACTTTGTGTTGTCAAAGTTCACTTAAGTGAGTTATCAAACCTGTACCCTTCAGGTGTGATGCTCCACTGAAACATGACTAGCATTTTAACATATAGTGGGAAAGGAGCACCATTGCCCTACAAGCTAAAAATAATAATCAAAATAATAATACTTAGTACTTACATAATGCCTTACATCTGAGGGACTGAAAGTGCCTGACAAACATGAATTTAAGCATCACCACAACAACCCTGAAGTAGAAGAAGAATATATTATTCCTAAAGTATATGTGGAGTGACAGGGACACAGAGATGCTAAGAAATTAAGCACATGCTTAACTTTAAGCACATGCATAGCTGGACTCATGTGTCTTTGGAGATCCCTGGATGGGAGTTTTTCTTCCTATACAGCTTAATATTTATATATCTGACACTAAACAACTAGATATATTTTAAGTATTCCCAGGAGGATCCCAAACTGGTGAGTCTTAAGAGTTTCTTATGAACATGCAGGGGACTGTCCCAACTACTCTTGCCCTAGACAGGTGCTTGTGCTGATGTAACCAGGCCAGAGGACACAATCAGCAGGTAGGAAACACCTATGATGTGATCTGGTTGAAGAGTTTGCTGAGTTCCTCCAGTGAGGTTTTCCTTCTCTTCCATGACACAGAAGGAATAATCTTCGAGCTCAGCTGAGCATTCTACCGCTGCAGCTTTGCGTGCTTCTGCAACGTGTGATCATATGATGGAGAATTTGGTTGAGTGCCATCCTGCTAGGACCTCTCTCTTTCAGTTCTGGGACAGGAACTGAGGCTCAGGAGGAAGATACCACTTTATTCAAGAAACCAGACTATACTTAAAAGAGATGAGGGAGAAAGGGAAAGGACAGCCATTTCACCCACCTCCTGCCCAAGGTAATAACTACCAGAAAATGAGGGATGATGGGTTTGAAGTAGGGTTTACATAGCCTTTGAAGAGAATATTCAAGCTCCAATTTAAAAGTGGGAGGATACAAGATGCTACCTTGAGGAATCTGGCGATTACAGGATTAATGGGTACCATCCTTCCCTCCAGGGACACTGAATGCCAAAACTTGGCCCCTGAGGGTATCTGGTTCTTAGTTTGTCTAGGCCTGTCTGTAGGAATTCTGAAGTACACAGAGAAGACTATCATCCAGACCTGGTGCCATTTTTTTTTAAAACAAAAGGAGTCTTTAATATATTAAATAAAGAGCCAGCTGAGTGTCAAAGTACCCAAATATCTTGTTAGGGACTAAAATATGTCCCCTCGAACTTAAAGCTATCATACCATTTACGTCTTATATAAAACTCATTTGACGAGTATCAAAAAGTAGACCGTCACTGTCATGTAGCCTCACTCCCTACCTACCCTACAAATGTCTGCCCACAGTTTGTTAGGTGGATGGAGGGGTGCAGTGAAGCACAACCTAGCCAGACATGACACAAAACTGAACAGCATGTATAGCTTCTATGCTGATCATTTTTATAAGTGCAATTTCTAACCCAACTCTGGCTTTGTCTTGTGCAAATGCATCTGATTAATTTTCCCCTCTGATTTTAGTTAATAGTGAATTAGCTAGTCCCCCAAAAGTAGGCTTTACTTTTGCAATACAATCACTGAATACAAGGCTGTCTTCCAGGGAAGATTTCCTTTCTTCAATCTGTTCTCTCCTCTATGGACCAACAGGCTCGGATCTGGGAATTTTTTTCTTCTTCTCCAAATGTTAAGTCTATTTTTCCCGACTGCTCAGATTCTCTTAGGCACTGTGATCTGAAATAGTAGCAATAACTGTATTTCCTATTTTATTACTCATAGTTGACCCTTTGATCAAAATCCTGTGATATTTAAGCATATTTATACGGTCATCTTGCACTTCTAAATCTAATATGAAGGAAGTCATTGACTCCAAGAAAGCTCCAAGATAAGGGTTTTTTCTTCCCATAGAAACTCCATGGACTCAGATTTTTTTTTTTTTTTGGGGGGGGCGGGGCATCAGTTTAGCTTTCCACTATTTCACTCTGCCTGCCTATATACTCAGTGTTTTACAAATGATATAAACTCTTTCCATTACAGGGAAAGCCTCATCATTTTTTCACATCCATTTCTGATTTATCCAGCTACTATTCCACCCTGCTGGCGCATCCATACAGACCCAAGTTTGCCTTCTAAAGCAGATACTGGTGCGTGACATCCATCTGTTTTGGCACATACAATAGTAATGGTAAACGGTCTCAGATAAGAGTTTTCCCAGTAGGAGGAAAGAAACAAGATGGCCAATTCAAGATGCTCAGCACTGCTGGAGGGTTAGTCTTGAAAGCCTTTTAGATTTCATCTTAATTTGCAAAGTAATTCTTGTTTTGGACCCAAGGTATGGCCCAAATTGCATCAGAGCTTCAAAATATATTCCCATGCAAGTTGTAGGAGGTTTTTTAATTGTCAAGAGAGGTGCTATTTTTAATTTCATTTATTTATTTTACAGGAATGGAAGGAAATGGACAGGACTCAGTTGAGGCAAGTTCTGTTTTGCACAGGAGGACCTGCTCACAAACCAAGCTCAACTTCAAGGTGGGTGGTGGGGAGGAGGGGGAAGTAGGTTCGCTCATATTGGGACACAAGGTACATGAAGAGAAGTCGTATGACCTGTGGGTTCTTTGACAGTATTTTAAGTACTGGTGTAAGTCCAGAATATTCCACTGAACTCAGTGGAGCTACTCATGATTTACTACAACATACCTGAGAGCAGAATTTGGCCTCTGATA
Source organism: Eretmochelys imbricata (assembly GCF_965152235.1). NCBI lineage: Eukaryota > Metazoa > Chordata > Testudines > Cheloniidae > Eretmochelys > Eretmochelys imbricata. The sequence goes on from NC_135578.1 coordinate 10,377,981, forward strand.
GGTTCCTAGAAGGGATGCCCCTCAAGACGCCATATGCACATGCCAAATAGCTACAGAATTTGCAGTTCTTTGAAAAACGTCCTTGTACTTACAGAAGACCATCTATGGGGTTTCTTATTTTGGAGTCTTGGAGACTAAGGGCTAAATTCTATGGCAACATAAATGGCATTGCAAATTGGTATTAAATCAGGGGTAAGTGGCAAAGTAGCGTTGGTGACTTAGCAAGGAGTGGGTGTGCACCTATATCAATTTGCTGTTCTGCAGGGACTAGCAGTAAATGAGAGAAATAGGAACTACACCCTCTCAAACCAGAAAAGAATTTGCTCCTTGGATTGCTGGTGATGGTGCAGGCATAAAAGGCAGCAGGGGGGAGTTCGCTTTATCTTAAACCTTCTTGCTAATTGCTTTTCCTGGTACACCTCACACTGGCAGGATGTTTGTTCTGTGAGGGATTGCTCCTGGTCTCACCACACCCATGTTGGTTCAGTGAGCTACACTGGACATCCTATTCTCCAGCATGACACAGCCTACTGCACCAAGCACTCAGAGACTGAAAATACTGATTAAACTATTTGCCTAATGCTATCTTACTCTCTGCATGTATCCCCTAGGCCCAGCAGCTGACATCAGAAACCAGGTAGATTCTCTCAGGTAGATTTGCTGGTGAGCCATTAGTTTAGGGCTGTCTATCACCTGGGAACAACTAGAAGTGTCTCTAATTCTGTAGGAGGCCTGGAGGAGAGGAGCGTGTTCTGCTAGGTGCGGACATCTTTTCTATGGTCTTTCTGATTTGAGATTTGTGCGTATTTATTTATGACTGTACAGTGCCTACCAGCCTGGAGAGATGCTTTTATAAATGTGAACAAATTAGAGAGAGCGAGCAGGGGTTCATCCAGCTGTGAAAAAGACTTGTGGGGATTTTATTCAGAATTAAGAACATCATATCAGAAGACTATGGGCCCAGGGCTTAGACAATTTCTCTTTTTTGTTTATTACAGGATAAGATCTCAATATTTGTGATCCCTTCTAGGTATGGGAAGACTGTCTTCTTTCGGGTATGAGTCAGGGCTCCCAGGTGACATATACAGAGAGACAGAGAAACCTCTTCTTTTTTTTATTCTCCAGACCCAAGTTTTAGAATACTTAAAGGGTTCTTTGAATGTAACAGCCCTTGGGCAATAAGGCATCCTAATAGTACCATACCTTGTACGGGCTTCTTTATGGTAACCTGTTCTGTTCTCATGCAGAATCATGTACCAGTCTTATGTATCGTACTCCGGAGATGGCCATCCTGCCTAGGGGCTGCTACGAAACCAATATTTCTGATGACCTACAGAATGGATGCTAGATTGAAGAAGGGTCAAGACAAAAGTTGAAATTAAGTTGATTTACTGACTGGGAGACACAGGCACAATTGACATGTGTCCTGTATGTTTATTTATGTTAGTAGGTTTAAAGGAGGCCAACAGGGAGGGAATGGTTTCCATTCAAAAATGTTGATACATCATATGACAGTCCACTATTCTTGCCTCCAATTCTTGATGCTCAAGATATTTTTAGTGTCTAGTATGAAGTAAACTGCCTCCAACCTGGAACCGTTGTTCTGGGATAGGTTCACTGGCTTTGCTCTCCCCCAAAAGCATGTACTGCTATGAAGGCCTTTTGTCCAGTGTGGGAGAGAGGAGAAGGGAAAACTGTTCTGGAAATGGGGAAAGTTTTCTTAAACTCTGAGAAATAACTTTTTGGGAAGACCACTAGTACCCAACAGTCCAACCTCCTGTGACTCAAGAAATCTTGATTTTTACAGAAGCCTTCAAGGGACTGCACAGCAAGCTGTGTGTATTGGTACTGATTTGATTTCCCCAAGCTGGTTGGATGGAGTTTGTTGTTCTTCGGAAAGAAGTGGAAGGAGACACTTACTGAAAACGTAAATCCAGGTTGAGGTGTGAGAGAGAGAGCGTGTGCAACAAAGCCCGATGCCAACTCTGTCCACATGTTTATTCAAGTGACACCATCATAGGACCTAATCACATTAGCCACGCCATCAGGGGCTCGTTCACCTGCACCTCTACCAATGTGATATATTCCATCATGTGCCAGCAATGACCTTCTGCCATGTATATTGGACACACCGGACAGTCTCTACGCAAAAGAATAAATGGACACAAATCTGACATCAGGAATCATAACATTCAAAAACCAGTCAGAGAACACTTCAACCTCTCTGGCCACTCAGTAAAAGATTTACAGGTGGCAATTTTGCAACAGAAAAGCTTCAAAAACAGACTCCAACTGCTGAGCTTGAATTAATATGCAAACTAGATACAATAACTTGGGTTTGAATAGAGACTGGGAGTGGCTGGATCATTACACAGATTGACTAAGTTAAGTATCCTCACACCTTCTTGTCAATGGGCCATCCTGATTATCACTATAAAAGTTTTTTTCTCCTGCTGATAATAGTTCATCTTAACTAATTAGCCTCTCACACTTTGTATGGCAACTTCCAACTTATCTGTGTGTGTGTGTGTGTGTATAGAGAGAGAGAGAGAGAGAGAGAGAGAGAGAATCTCTTCATAGATACATTTTTTTTTAAAAATCCATAATGGAATGACAAATTCCTAGAAAGGGGAGGGGGTCATAGACAGTAGGAAGGTCTCTGCCTAAAACCTCTTTTAAGGCAGCATTTACAACAGCATCTTTTAAAGGACAAAAAGAAAAGGAGTACTTGTGGCATCTTCATCCGATGCATCCGATGAAGTGAGCTGTAGCTCACGAAAGCTTATGCTCAAATAAATCAGTTAGTCTCTAAGGTGCCACAAGTCCTCCTTTTCTTTTTGTGAATACAGACTAACACGGCTGTTACTCTGAAACCGGTCATTATTTTAAAGGACAGTGCATTCAAAGCATTATGGAGGAAAATCCCTTTCCCTCCAGACAGGAGATCTGGTAACTAAGACGAGCAATTTTACAGAGTAAAGGGTCTCATTGTTATGGTCGTTAATCATCAAAAGGCATCAGAGGAGATTCCTTTATATCTCCTTAGACTACAGCATGCACTTTCATCTGCCCATGTTTTGGCAGATGCTGTAGTATCAAAGCTGTAGTAGCCCAGGATGCTTAGGAGTGGCAATGTATTCCTACAAGGGCTGAGGATAACTTTTCCTCGGTACCCAATGGCACCGTTAGGAAATAGCTACATTTTCTACATTAAGAGAAGAATCCTTAGAGCACAAGGACGCTGCTGAGAGCGGAAGCCAAGAGCTCTTCTTCACAGGAAGCCCAAGAGATCTTACTGACAGATTTAGCTAGTATGACTTCAGCATCTAGAGTTTTCCAACAGGACTGAAGTACGTGCAACCTTCCGGAGTGGGCAAGGTGAGCTTTGTCTGGATTATTTTATGAAAATGGAAATCCCTTTTTCCTGAGAAGGTTGGTGCCTGGTTCTATCGGCAACTGAGGCCTCTTACGGGATCGAGAAGCACCTAGGAGCTCTGATGCCAACCGGCAGGGGAATCATGGCAAGTTTCACCCTCCTCTGAGGAAGAAGGGCTCATCTCAGGTAGAGGAGAAATATCCTTCGAGGTAGGAAAAATATCCCTGGGAGGAACTATGAAAACTTTGCTCTGGACAGGAGCTGAAGTTCCCCCTCTTCCTCCTTTCCATGAGCACACTTCGTTTCTGATGTGGAGACAGAGTTTTGAAATAAGCCTGGAGACAGCAGAGACCTTGTTGAGCCAGATCACCCCCATGAAGAGGTTTCAAGTTAGTGCTCTCCACAGAGATGGACTGACTTTCTGCTGTCCTCTTGAATCCTTTGCTGTGGATGGAGACCAAGGTCCATATCAGAGTTCTATGGGCCAATGTGCCACACGATTTTTCTTGCCACGACCCCACTCCCCAGTAAATACCCTTCCTTGATCCAGATCCCTGTAAATAGAGGGGGAGGAGGGAATCAAAATACCTAAATAACTACACAAAGACGACGGCTGTTTTGCATGAGACCTTCCTAAACCAAAAGAAAAAGAACATTACATTGCAGAATGAGGAAGCTATCAAACACAATCAACCTAACTCAAGATAGGAAAACAAACTACAGATTAAGAGGGGAACCCCACACCACAGGCTCTACAGATGCGCACGCGCACACATACAAAAACACCCAAGCCACTTGGCTGGGAACGGTTGTCAGCTTCGTACCAGAGCGGGGACCCAACCTGATGGGGGCAGGGGGGGAGGAGAGGGGCAGTTAGATCACACACCGACAGATCCACTGCTGCTGCCAGTAAATTCAGACTGTCAGAGTATTAGAACAGTAGTCTCCCATAGGACAACTGCTGGCAACAAAACTGGCATGGAAAGCATATGGGAGACACATGGAAGTGAGACAAAGTGCAGGAAAACCATAAAAACTGAAGTCTCATTAAATATCGGACAGTTGGCAAATACAGAACTTCCCATTTGTTTGCTGTGTTCCATAAAGGGTAGAGGACATAGGGAGCAGTATGCCTTGGTAGTCTACAATTTTTACACTAGTCACCCAGGAAGTGACTAACTTGCGTGTTTGTGAACAGCACAAACTGTTTTTGGTCATGGGACCCTGTTCAAGAAAAGGACTGCAAAGATTTAATAATGATCTTTAGTTAGCTTTGGTCACCCCACACACCAGTGGCTTTTGAAGTCTCACCAGCTGTCTCCAAAATCTAGTGATAGACTATTTCCAAAGGCATTTAACAATGAAAATAGCTAACCATAAAAGTGAGTAGTTACAAAAAGAGCAATAATCAAAAGCCCTGTTCATTCCAGGTTATTTCTCAGGGTGCCACATTGCTGTGAGAATATTTTAGCTCAGTTATATCGTAAATTGGAAAGTATTAAACCAACTCAAATCAGCATATAAATGTTGCCATTTTATTTTTGTTTGGTTTTAGTGGCTTTTTGTTCAATTAAATCAAACATTTTAACAACATTAAGAAACATGCAAATTAGGTATATATGTAACTAATATAACTTTTTGAAATTAATTTCAAATATAAAATTTAATTCACATGAGATGCACAGAAGGCAAAAGTAATGAATAAAGTAGGATGACAGAGATAAACCACTCAGATTTCCATTCTAAATTACTACCAATCATATAGGAAGCTCTTTCACACCATATGCTTAATTTTAGGGATTATCTAGTGTGCTAATATCTCCATTATGTTGCACATTGTTGTACTTGGGTGACTTTTCTACAACACTGCACTACCCTACAATATTCTACAGTAATGGTCCAATACACTACATTTTACAATAAGATTACTGTAGTGATTAGGACTGTTACTGTAAAATATTATAGGGGTTTGTCAAGGTACTTTTTATATGAGGGTTTACCAAAAAACCCATTTTGTTGATCAGAAAACCTGTAATGTTCAACAGAGAAGACACTTCCATTCCCTGTTATTCTCAGCTTCTTAAAGGAACACTCAGTAAGATAATGAATCCTTCAAATGTTACATCTTGTGTCTTGCATTATTGTGGTGCAGCAACTCTCCACATCAAACAGTCATCAGCACTATTACAAAGTGGGCTTATAAGAGAGTGGCTGAAAAGATGCTGTGTGAAAAGAAGTGGAAAATTAAAGCTGAAGCAGTCGAAGAAAGGGCTTAATTTACTAGCATGTACAGTATGCAAATGAGATTACTCTCAGCTTAACTGCATCATTTATGTCCATAATAACGGCATCATCATTACAGGGCTCAAATTAAATTACACCATAATTAGCATATCAAAGTGATTGGTTAAAGTTTAAAACAAATACCCAATTTTGTTAATGAACAGCTGTAATTGTCATGTACACTTCAATGAAAACTCCCTAAACAAATATATGTTTTAGAACAGAGAAAGACTTTGAAGCAGACAGGTCTGCAGCTGAGGTAAATTATCTAAAAAAGAATGGCACAGACTATTCTATTAATGTTAATATATGCTCCTCGTTTTCAGGTAATAAAACATTCTATCAAAACAAGCCTTCCACTCATATTTATACTCCTCTGCTGCAACTGACAAAGTAGAAAGACCCGCTTTCCACTTTCAGTGTCAGCATGAACTGTTGATAACGCCACAAGGGTGACCAGCCTGCCACAAGCAAAAGACATGTTCAGCAACATGCTGTTACATAAACTCCCTTTGCTTGTTTCAAAGACTTCAGTATTGCAAACTTGCTGAGTGTTATGCTGTTTCCCCCCTCATCTAAATAGGAAAAGGGGAAGAAGAAAAGAAAAGAAAAGAAAATCATTTCCTGCTAACTCTATACTGTAGACCAGTACTCCAGTGAACTGATGACATGATAGCATACTAGGCAGTCTACAATTCAATTTATTCTAATCTAATCATATTAACACAGCAGTTTCAGAGGAGGAACTGTACTAGAGAAGTTTTTGCTGTTTTCCTCTCATTAAAATAAATAAGGAGGTGGGACTACTGGTTTTGTCAAAGTCATCCTGACAGTCAGTAACACATTTCTATAGATCAATCACTGCAAATGTATACGGTAAATATGCAGTAAAAATAAATTTTCATACAAAATGAATTTTAATGCATGAAGAAGTACACTACATGTTATTAAAATATTACAGGTAAGCTTTCTTGCACTTGATTTTGATAATTATCTTAATTGTACAAGGCCATAATTGCACAGCAGCAGTGCCAGGGGAATGTAGCACATATAAAACAAAACAAACCCTTCATGCCCCCCCCCATACATTTACACTGTTATACTTGACTATGTATTACTAAGTATATACAAAACAACAGAAAAAGTATATTTTGTGCTACAATTGGGAATGCACTTTCAAATATACTTAAGAAGCAAATTGAATGTCTTATTAAAACCGTATTATCAAAACAGTGTTCAAAAATTTAAAGAAAGTAGCTTTTCATTTTATTCATCGAGGAATCCATTAAAGCCTAAGCTCTGAAGTAGTATGTAAATTATGTGCCTTTCAAGGTAGAGCTAGGGCAAATTCACTCCATCAACTAATGATGAACCTCATTATGTGCAGGGAGTATTCATAATGAGGAAACAAGCCACCCGCCATTCCATGTTCTAACATAAATCCCTGTAAAATGTGAATATCTCCACATTTAATTAAAGGCTACTAATTCCTAGCCCCCACTCCACGCCCACCCCCAGGTTCAAAAAGCAAAAAATATAAATGTGTTTCAAACAATATACTTAGGTTTTTAAAATATACTTATTGATGTTTACTATTACCTTTTAATTAAAAAATAATCATTCCTAGCATTCTAGGATAGAAAGTTCTGGAGCACAAAGTTTATGTTAAATGACTTGGTTTTATATTTTAAAGAGAGCTTCAGATTAGCACAGGTTAGGCTGCATACTTCAATGGAAAAATAAACAAACAGCAGAGAAAAGAAATCAGTAGGAATGTGCAAGAAATAATATATACATATTTTTAAATCTTAGCCATCCAGTTTTGCTGCAGAAGCGAGACTTCCATAAGAATCCAGAGGGACCATATAATAATTAGAGGAGGGGAAAAAAACCATTTAGGAACCAAGCATACAACAGGTATTTAAAATAATTTTAGAATGATGCTTTATTTAGGAGGAGGCTGTTAGCCTTTTAAATCCTGTTAGAACTAATGAAAGAGAATAATGCTGCATAAAACAGGTTGAAGTAAAAGTGCTCCTGGACAGACTCACCTCTGTTTGATAGTTGTACCTACAAATGCAGCGTCCATTCCCAAGATCAAAAAATGTATATTTTATGCAAGGTGTTATGTAACTTACTATCTACGCACCAGGACTTCATTTGCTCTTGCACTAAGTTATGAATTTGCTCTCTATATTTTCCAGAATAAAAGTGGATAGGCTTTTAAGACTCCTCGGAACAGAACAATGTACAAAGTGATCCTTGTTAGGGTGTTTATTATACTATTTTTTAATTTCCAAAGATGTACAAAAGTACACAGCCAGCTAAGAGAGTTTAGTCTGCAGAAAACACCCACTTTGTCTGAGTAACATACAGACTCAAAACCAAACATGACAAACAGTTTAAAAAATAACATAACTCTGTTCAGGGCATTAAAGCACTTGGACAGTCACAGAAAAGGCTACCATACCTTAAAATTATGCCAACCAAAAAGTTGAAATCCTTGTGTAAAAATACCCATTCTCTTTTCATCCCTATGAAACCTTATTTAGAATTTCAACAGAAAATCACAGCTACCAAAAGAAACGTCAACTACAAAAATCATAGATGCCACAATGGAACATTTTTTAAATCAAATGGACTACACAGATTAAAATACTTTAACAATGTAGATTCTCTGGAAATAACAGAGCATACTACAGGAAGAAATCAAAAAGGATGCTGCTTCTTTAAGTTACATAAAAATAAACTACCCTACATAAAGCTGTTACAGTGTACGCTCTCTCATTCCTAGACTCATGGAGGATTTTTTTCTCCTTTTAGGTCAACCAGTCATGCACTAGGAAGACAACCCTCCAAAAATAACTTGTCCCTCCCCCGGAGCACACAGTTTAACAACCTACCTTTGTTCTGGTGTTGCAGATAATAACTGGCAAGCCTCAAGACCATGAGGATTTTGGAATAACCAAGAGGGTTCAGACAAACCACAAGTAGAGAAGAAGAAATAACAGAAAAGCCTCTAAAGAAACTGTTCTAGCTGACAATTGGTAGCACCAAGCGAGTATTTACAGCACTGTTTACACTGGAGGGAGTGCACCTCTGTTCCATCAACATCTACAACTAATGGCATATTTAGAATCCAGGCATGATAATTAAGAGACATAACACATCACTGTTTAGGAGAGGGTCTGAGAGATCTAAGCAGCATTTCTTTACAATGTCTATACCACTGATGAGCATTAGTTTGAGTGACAAAGGTCCCAAGCTAAATCAACATTCTTACCTTAATGTTCCTAGTAAAAGGCTCCGGCAAACATAACTCATGAAAGGCGTATGCAAAGATATGTCTCAAGGAATTAATCCACAGCCCTCACATGAATTGCAAAAAACAGTGGCTTACATTTCCAAACAAACGCAGCTCAGTTTGGGCAGCATGGTATAAAGCAGGTTTACATATACAGAGCTGTGTGTCAGAAGGAAGAGTTCTTTAGGATTTATTTGACACTTATTTTCCGGGAAGCCTTTTGTGGAGTTGTGCCGTTTGTTTCTTATTGTCTGAGAAGCAGTTAGAAGCTTCTCCCTGAGGGGGCCCCTCAGCCCCTGGCTCGGCCGCTTTGACAGGGAGGTAACCATATTAGGATGTGTATGGTAAAGTAAACAATAACATAGTTGCAATGAAATGGAAATTTTTTTTTCAGCTAATGGTGTTGGTGTCAGTCCTGTTTTTAGCCTTCCCACTAGTTTTGTTTTCTAGTTTAAACAAGCCTTCTTTAAAGAAAAAAGGAGGATAAAAAAAAAAAGTGTTCCTAGCTTCCAAATTTCTCACTGCGAGATTTTTGAGAATGTTTTTAGTCACAGGGAAAAAAAAGCTATTTAACATCTAAATGAAGATATGTCAAGTTTAATCATGAAAAATACACACCTAGACTTCTGAGACCTCCAGCTGAATTATGGAAGACATTTGGATGCTAAAAATATGGTTTCAAATGTATATTTTAAAGCAGAAAATAAGTGGATTAGTGAAGTCCAACCACATTTTCAAAGTCACTAACTGTAGAGGCTAGTTGTGCCAAGTCCCGCAAGTTCGCTGGTTTTAAAGCTCTGAAAATGCAGGATAAAGCACTTGAATCAAATTGCAAAATGCAGGTGTCAAATTATTCTGTTCAATCAGAAACAGAGCTCGAAGTGCTTGCCATGTAAAAGGTTCCTATACAGCCACAGTCAGGATAAGAGTTCTGCAGTACAAAAAATACTTTAGACCAAGCAATGTTATTTTCATACTTCAATTCTAGATACTAAACGAATTGCCAAGAACAGCAAGCACAGTATCTCACCACACTAAAGGATTAGCATGTGAAGAGAACTACTGATGTAGAATGTGTGTTAAGTCTCAGCAGTAGTAGCCAGCTTGGGCAGGGAGTCACAGCTGTAATATGAAACAAGTTTCCATGTCTTCATGAATTAGGTAAGAGGCCGCTCTTTGGAGCGGTTGTCCTGCAAAGCAAACCAACATGAGGTTGTTTAAGTGTTTTGCACTACCAGTCAACATCAGTTGTTGAACAATGGGAAAAATGCAGTGCTCCTCTGAAAAGAAGCTGACAAAAGAGATCACGGATGCTTTCCCTGTACCAGGCAGCAGGATGATAAAATAGATTGGTGGGGTGGGAGGAGGCTAAGGTAGATAGGGGAAATAAAGTTGGTATGAAATTATACATACAATTTAGAACACAGGCAGATTTCCCTTACAAATACAATACGCACTTGTATTGCCAAATCACACTTAGCGTTGACTTCTAACGACATATACACTTCTCTCTCTCTCTCAACATATGGAACCTTAAAATTCTTTAACAATTTTTTTAACCCAAGCAACTATAAAATTACACAGCATAAGATACTTATCTATGCTGCCTCTTCAAAGAAAAAAAGTCGAACTTAACACAGAGATATCAAAATCAATAAATCACACAAACAAGTAGCAGTTCAAAAGTTCAAAGACATGATGGCCAGTTCACTACGTCTTAGCACTCAACCAATAATAACTTGACTCCATCACTCCTCATAGCCTAGACAATTTCATAGCATCATTTTCATTAGCCTGTCTCACTGAAAATTGCTAGCTATTTATGTATACGCTAAAATAAATTAGCCATTTCATCGAGCAGTGTGATTCTTATAAAATACATTAACACAATACTCAATTTTCCAGTTGAAGTAAATAAATAAATCAATGAATTCAACACAATGATTTTTTTTTATTGTGGAGCTTCAGCTCTCAGCATAAGTGTTTTTATTGGGTTTATTTGTTTCAATAAAAATTGAAATAGGCCAGTGATCTTAGCAGTAGGATCTGGAAAAAAAAAATCTAATATTTAGAAAGAATACTGTGCAATACAGCAAACTTATTATATATGATTTGTTCAAAAGTCATTTTCATTACAGTTATTAAACAGCAGCTCCATTGCAAATGGTTGTGGAGTATTTTTTTCTTTCCCAAAACAGAGAAAAAGAGTATTATGTCACCTGGTGTTGTAGCATTTGGCACTACTATGCTGGAAACCCACACTGAAAATGCAGTTTTAAAATCACACGCTACTGAAGGGGGAAACCTGATGCATCAAGGGCTATTCTGCAGAGAAGGTGGGTATGGGAAAAGTTCCAGTATCAATACTCTTTCACCACCTTTGCCATCAGACTCCTAGAATGCTGTTGACGGTGGCTATGAGAAGGTCTACTTGCTATCACAGGCCAGGTGAGAAAATGCCGGCAGGATGGGAAGAGAGAGCGCACAGAAGTGTTTTGCAGGTGAGATGGTGAACAGTAAAAAAGCAGCTAAAGAATAACAGATTGTAAAGATGTATGAGGTATTGTTGCAGCCATGTCAGTCCCAAGATATTAGAGGGGCCAGGTAGGTGAGGTGATATCTTTTATTGGACCGACTTCTCCTGGTAAACTGAAAAGCTTCTCTCTCTCACCAACAGACGTTAGTCCAATAAACAATATTACCTCAACCACTTTGTCTCTCTAAGACAGTCTAGAGACATGGTGGGGTTGCTGCTGTGTTGCAATTAATTTCTAATAGTGCCTGAAAAATCCCTAGTGCTGGCTCAATATAATTATGTGACATGACACTATACCCAAAGAAGCAGCCGCTGCACACACATTTGCAACGGATCCACAGACACCACAAAGAGGGTGTGGCATGCAGGGAGGTGGGAGGAAACTAGGAAATCAGCAAGTACTCTAGATCCTGTCAAACTAGTGTAACCAACTTCAGAAACACAAAAAAACAGTGCAAGTTAATACTGTCTGCAGCAACCCTGCTTTACATTGGACATGTCCGATTTTAACCTTTCAAGCTCACAGAGCCTGCTGTTGGAGGGTAGGTCTCATTGCAGACGGCGAAGTGCTCAGACTGTTCATGGTGTATGGCACACATATTGACATCCACCACAGTGCAAGATTCTCCGAAGGGATCACCTGTTTCTGCTGCACACATTTGTTTTCCCTTTTAAGACATGCCTGCTGTGCTTTATGACAGAGTGCACTGAATGTGATTTAGAAGTCACGCTAGAGTGCAACTTAGTATGCCACTTTCTATACATTTTCCCTACGGAAGTTGGGTCCTCCCATGCTGTTTACAATGGACCAGGTTCAGATGCCTTAATTCCCATTGATTGGCACCTTACTCTAGGAAAAGACCATTCAGAATCTGGTCCAATGAAAGGGCAACACCAATCTTAATGTCTTGAAAGCCCTAGAGCTCCTACCACCCAAAAATCAATATAATTTGCCTGTATTTTTATTTTTAAATTAGGGGTGAATTGGTATGAACTTTAGTTCTCATGAAAGCTAGTCAGTATATGATCATTCATTACTACTTGTTGTATTACCATAGCACAGAGGAGCCCCATTCATGGACAAGAACACCACTGTGCTAGACGCTGGGTAGTGTCTGTGCTTCCCAACACAACTGCGCCAATTCACCTGAATTCCTGCCTTGAAAACATCCCAGCTAGCCCCATGCTAGCCTATCCCAGAGACTCCCTAAATGGGTTAAAACACACAGCTGTCCCAGGATGAGGATAAAATGCCAGTTGGGGCCAAGAAGAAATCAAAATCTTTTCCCCCTTGTGACTGGAACCAGTTGTGAAGGTAGGGCTCCAGGAGTGAAAAACTAATAAATTAAATGATTATACCATTTGGCCTATCATGTTTTCACATAACTTCTATAAAACAGCCACATATGAATAGCACACTTTTCAAAACGTATCGTGGTTACAGAAATTTCGCTTTCAGATTCACATTTTAACCTAATCTGACGTGAAAGTAAATATTTGATCTCAATTGTAATGACCAACTATAAATAAAAAGCTTCTACCCAAAATGCACAGTGTGTGAGGATAGTGTTTTTAAGGATGATGTCACTAGCGACCTATTGAACTACATCGCACGTGTCAGACAGACGTCTGTTTCTTAAATTGTGGTAATAAATTAGTTGCCTCAGAATCTGTTCTGTCAAGAAAACACGAAGCTTTCCTATTGAGATAAAAGTTTAATGAATGTTTCAGTTTAGGAGGAAGAGTTAAGATTACTATTGATGTGGAGAAATGACTGCAAGGCCCATTGCTCTATGCTGTAAATACTTACAGCTGTCAAATGGAGGCTCCTAAACAATGGGTGAATGCACGAGAACCAATGCACAGCTGTAACAACTTAATTATATTAATTAATATGGAAATACATAGGAGTGTTAAACAACAAACGCAACTGCAAGTATTCACCCTGGATTTAACAATCTGCACAAAATTTCTCTCTCCTAAACTGGTGAAGGTCGACCACCTGACATGGTCATGCAGTAACAGCAGCATGGAACATTGGCATTTATTACACACCTTGAAAGTGCTGTGGAACCAATTTGAGGAAATTCAGCTCTCAGGAGTGGGGGATCACTGCAGCAGTATAACTGTCTGCAACTCTGTATCATGTCATTTGCCATCATTTAAAAAGGAAAAGAAAAACCTTCCCGTCATTCTCTTCTTGCCCCAGACCAGTTTTATATCAGAGTGGCATCAAAGCAGATAATCCTTGACAGGGTTGGGGCCTCCTGACTCTGATCTGAGGGGAAAGACTTCCATTACATATGGAATTACAATGTAACATTACTTTATTATTATACACATGTATGTCGTGCACTCTCTCTCTTTAGACATACCCACACTCCCTCGCTGCGTGTGTGGTTTGCATGATAGGCGGTGCTGGTAGCAATAAGGTTGTCTGATGCTTCCCATTATAAGACCTGTTTTTATTCACTTATAACTAAGGTTAAGATTTTTGTCACGGTTATTTTTAGTAAAAGTCATGGACAGGTCACGGGCAATAAACAAAAATTCACAGAAGCCTGTGACCTGTCCCTGACATTTATTAAAAATAATTGTGACAAAATGCGTGTGTGCGCGTGCGGGGTGGGGGGGTGGTCCAGCACCCTCTGCTGCTGCAGCTCCAGGGTCCTCCAGGCATCCGCGGCAGTTCAGAGATTCAGGGTCCCCTACCACCCGTCATGTCTGAGAGCGCTGGGGTTCCCCCCAGCTGGCCGCGGCAGCTCGGAGTCGCGGGGATTCCCCGCTACCCACAGCCAGAGCTCCAGGGCCCATGGCTGAGAGCTCCGGGGTCCCCCCACCACAGCTCAGAGCTCCAAGATCAGTGGCTTGGAGTTGCAGGGTCTCCCCGCTTTAGCTCAGAGCTCCGGGGCCACTGGCTGGGAGTTGTGGGGGGCCCCTCCACCCACAGTGGCTGAGAGCTCCAGGGCCCCCGCTGGCTGACTGGCTCCAGCCCCACCGCCCAGGGGTTGAAGCCGAAAATGTCACAGCGGTCTCTGGAAGTCACAGATTCTATGACCTCCGTGACATAATCTTAGGCTTACTTATAACTTTGCCAAAGTTAACCATTTGGGCTGAAGTTTTCCATGAGCTGGGAGCGAGACTGACACTGGAAGCTGCTAAGGGAAACCGAGTGGGAAGGGGGCAATGAGACTGGACCCAAGGGAATGGGACTGGCTAGATGTGGAGAGTAAGAACGGGGATCAGTATGGGGGAAGAACTGGAACTCACCAGGCAAAGAGCCTGGGGGAAGGAGCCAGGAAAGGGGAGATTGTTTGGAAGACTGAGATTGGATAAGGAACCTGGACAAGGAGACTAGGACTGGCAGCGTCTGGGGAAGGGGGAGAAAAGACAGACCAGATGAGGCGGCGAAAGCGGCACATGCTGATCAAGGAGTTTGGAACTGGGTGTGGAGAGGGATAAAGACTGGAAGTGGGAGTGTGATTGGACAGAGAGCCAGAGGAGATAGCGGGAGGGGACTAAGAATGGCTGGGCTAAAAGACAGGGACTAGAGCTATAAACCTGTGTAGTAGAGTCTGAGGTAGACAAGTAAAATGTGAGTGGGAGAAGGAACTAGGGGATGGGGAAGAGACAGGACTGGGACAGGGACAGGTTGGAGGCGATGGGGCAGAAGGGAGTCAAACCTAGGTAGAATGGTCAGAAGAGTCTGTGTCCACTAGAGCAAACTTCCCTCCTGAGTCTGGAATTGAACCCAAGATTCTGAGTCTCGGTTTTCAGCTGCTTATAATTTTGAGCATCTTTGGGCTGAAATTTTCAATGCCAAAGTTGTATGCCTCAGGCTGAATATTTTGGGGAAAATTTTTGCAAAATGGTTCAGCCATTCCTCAGAATGAGGTTAGGGAGGAAAATACATTGTTTTTTCCCCCACGTGAAAAAGTTATTTGATAGGCTTCCCACATTTACTTGAGGATACTACAGCCTTGAGCCATGTGACTGTATGTAGAATTTTTGCCAATCCCAATTTCCTCTTCAAAACTCCCTTGCTCTGTTGCTTGTCAATCAACTCAGAACGCACCCTATATAAAGATTTCAAAGAGTTCCCCTGAGCTCAGCAGAATCGCCCCATGATATTGTTGCTAAAGGCCATGTAGTCGTACACCATGAGTAGCAGGAACAACCCACAATGGCATTCCCAGTTGGAGTATTTGTGGGTGTAGGGCTGTGAGACCTCATGAACACTCGGTGCCCCCAACACATGCAAAGAACATTTTTGGTTGGAGAGAGCTCTGAAGGAACCTGTTCTTATGATAACCAGTGGCATACTTAACAGTTAGATAGTACTGTTCATGATAATACAGTATTTCATTTGGGTGATTTAAAAGTCACTCTTGATCAACTTACAGTGAGACACCAAATGCTTCATCAAATCACCACCATTTTTATTCACAATCTAGCACAAAAACTACAGGAAAAGTTGCATTTTCAGTAACTCACTGAGGAGAGTACTGCTACCAACCACCGAAAATCCTCCTATCTCACCCATTTTTATGTTACATTCAAATATATTTTCTTCCAAAGCAGCATTCCATTTCCCTGCATATCTCCACAGCAAGTCTTATCAAGGAAGGGTGAAAGAGTATCCAATTTAATATCTGTTTTTGCAGGACAGGAGATTTCTTCATATCTTATGCAGCAAGGAAAGCTGCAGGGGATGGTTTAGTAGCCTAAGCATCACGTTTTAAATACCTAGACTCCCTCAAACCACAGATCCCATCAGGGTCGACTTAGCTCTTCATGTGTATGAGGAGATAAATTAAGTTTCATGCTGTTTACTTTGTGATGATCTTTCATATGACACCTTAAAAGTTAAGTTCCTATCCACAGTGTGTGGACTTGTGCCTTAACTACAAGATTTTAACCTTCAACACACAGAGTCTAGAAATCTAGGGTGAAATTCTGGCCTCTCTGAAGGCAGTGGGAGTTTTGCCACTGATGTCAAATGGAGCCAGGATTTCACCCCTGGGATCTACTCCCATCTCTTCCTGAGAGTTTCTGTGTGATTTTGAGCAAGTCAGTCAACCTCTGTGTGCCTCAGTTTCTCCATCTGTTAAGTGGAGAAAATACAACCTCACAAGGGTGTTGTGAAGCTTAATTCATTATTGCTTTTCAGAGCACTATGATCCATGAATGAAAGACGCCAGAGAAATAATTATTATTATTACAGATCCCATGGCACTTTTTGTAACAGTAGGATCTTGCCCTCGTATTCCTGGCCACAATGTGACCTTCTAGTGCTTCAGTGCAACACAGCACCGTTACCTGAACCCCACTGCATCCTAAAGGCTGTGTGCATATCAATAAGGTTGTACACTGTATAAGTTATTTTACGATCTCCTTGAGATGAGAGGCACCATATCAATGTCAAATGCTGTGTTAGAGCAATCCACAGTTGCATAAACTGTAACCTATCCGCCCTGTCCATATCTTACAAATAGCTGCAAGTGCAAGAGAAGCGGCAAGTCCAACTCCAAATGAACCTGGAAGGACTCACCAAGTGGACACACCTGCCAAGTGAAACAGAGCTAGGAGTGTCTTTCAAACACATTAGTTAATTAAGTGCAATGAAACCCTTGAAAGTGCATGCGTGCAAACACACACACACACACACAGAATATGGCATGGGGAAGGGAGGAGCCGCATATACCAAACATGCCCACTGCTGAAATTTCCCCTGAACTACCAAGAAGTCTCAATACCATTAGGAATTGCGTCTTAAAGACCCAACAAAATTGGAGCACCGAGATAGAGGACAGTTACCACAGGCTCACATCAGTTGTGATCTGCCCTTCCTCTCTTCCTTCCCCCACTGCAATTGGTTTGATAATTTTAGATGTTTCGAGACACAAGAGTCTAGGAAAAGAGGAAAAAGTCCAGCCATGTTGTAATTTCATAAGGAAATACGGTTGAGGAGTGGAAATTATTTTCCCTGCAAATGCTGATTAGTTGGGGAAAACTCCCCGGGACAGGGATTATCTTTGTTATTTGGTGGGGGTTGGGGAGGGGGGTTTTACAGTCCCTAGTACAATGGGACCCAGTTTTTGTTTGGGGTTATTAGGTGCTACCATGTTAGAAATAAAAAATGCTATTAATAATAAAGTGTTGCAGAATATGGGAACGTCCTGACGTAGCTACTCCTGCATAGTACAGATAGATACCAAACATTACCTTGGCTTCTGGCTATACTTTTAGTTGTCCTTTACACCTGGCTTAATTTATATGCCTTTTTTTTTTTTTTTCAACTACACCGTCCCTATTTCCCACACCAACTATTTGGAATGGTTTTGGCCTATAATATGTTAGTTTATAGTGGCCTCATCTGGGCTGGGTTGGAAACAGAGATTAGAAACCGTATTTCAACTCAGTCTGCACATGGTTCCAGCCAATAAGGTTTTTAAATATGTTTTAGCCAACCTGGGGAGATGGCACCAAACTATATTTTGAAAAAGCCCAGGTTTTAGCCTAAACGAGATGGTCATGTGCCACAGGGCAACTGGCATTTAAATCATTTGTAGGCAGAGGATAAGTGCTTTCTAGGAGCAAAAGAAACCAAACAAATTATTATGGGACTGATCTTAAGTTTTCTTGGAGTCACTGTGAGGTTTGCCATGGACTTCAACTGGAGTGGGATCAGGCCCTTTGTTGTAAGGCAAAGAAATTCCACATAAAACCATTTAAAAAAATTGTATCTGCTAACAACAAATGACTGACTATGTAAGAAAATGTTTTCTGAATAGACTAGCAATTCTAAACAAAAGAACAGCCATACTGGGTCAGACCAATGATCCATCTATCCCAGTATCCTGTCTCCCAACAGTGGCCTGTGCCAGACGTTTCAGAGTGTGTGAAGGGAACAGGGGCAATTTAGCAAGTGATCCATCCCATCATCCAGACCCTGCTTCTGGCAGTCAGGGGTTTAGGGCAGTGATTCTCAGCTAGGGTATGCATACCCCTGGAAGTACGCAGAGGTCCTACAGGGCAGCAGTTCTCAACCAGGGGCCTGGGGCCCGCTAGGGGGCCTCAAGCAGGTTTCAGGGGGGCCTCCAAGCAGGGCCAACATTAGACTCACTGGGGCACGGGGCAGAAAGCCAAAGCCCCACTGCATGGGGCTGAAGCCTAGGTCCCTGAGCCCCGCCACCCGGGGTTGAAGCTGAAGCCTGAGCAATGTAGCTTCGTGGAGGCCCCTGTGGAATGGGGCCCCAGGTAATTGCCCTGCTTGCTACCCCCTAACACTGGCCCTGGCTTTTCTATGCAGAAAACCAGTTATTGTGGCACAGGTGGGCCATGGAGTTTTTATAGCATGTTGGGGGGAGTAAGGGGCTCAGAAAGAAAAAGGTTGAAAACCTCCATTCCAGGGGATACAACTCATCTAGATCAATGTTTTTCAACTGGTGGTCACAGGATGGGTTTAGGGGGGTTGCAAGTGTAGGGGCAGCATTAGTGGGTGGCAAGCAGGGCAACTGCCCAGGGACAGGGGGCCCCACGCAGCTAAATTACATCATTCAACTCCGGGGGGGGGGGGGGGGAGACACTTAGGCTTCAGAGTCCTGAAAGGGGTACAGCAGTCTGGAAAGGTTGAGAACTACTGGTTCAGGGATACACAGAGCATGGGGTTGCATCCCTGGCCATCTTGGCTAACAGATACAAACAGACCTATCTTCCATGAACTTATCTAATTCTTTTTTGAACCCAGTTATACTTTTGGCCTTTGCAACATCCAGTGGCAATGAGTTCCACATTTTGGCTGTGTGCTGTGTGAACAAGTACGTCCTTCTGTTTCTTTTAAACCTGCTGCCTATTAATTTCACCGGGTGACCCCTTGTTCGTGTATTATGTGAAGGGGTAAATAATACTTCCTTATTCACTTTCTCCATCTCACTCATGATTTTATAGACTTCTATCATATCTGACCTCAGTCATCCCTTTTCCAGGCTGAACAGCCCCAGTCTTTTAAATCTCTCCTCATACGGAAGCTGTTTCATCCCCCTCGTCATGTTTGTAGCTTTTCTCTTATGTTTTTCAACTTCTAAGATATCTTTTTTGAGCTGGGGCGACCAGAACTGCATGCAGTATTCAAGGTGTGGGCGTATCATGGATTTATATCATGGCATGATGATATATTCTGTCTTATTATCTATCCTTTTTCTAATGGTTCCTAACATTCGCTTTCTTGACTGCTGCTGCACATTAAGCAGATGTTTTCAGAGAACTATCCACAATGACTCCAAGATCTCTTTCTTTAGTGGTAACAGCTAATTTACACCCCAACATTTTGTATGTGTAGTTGGGATTATGTTTTCCAATGTTCATTACTTTGCATTTATCAATACTGAAGTTCATCAACCATTTTGTTGACCAGTCACCCAGTTTTGTGAGATCCCTTTGTCACTCTTTGCAATCTGCTTTGGACTCAACTATCTTGAGTAATTTTGTACCATCTGCAGACTTTGCCACCTCACTGTTTATTCCTTTTTCCAGATCATTTATGAATATGTTGAACAGCACTAGTCCCAGCACAGACCTTTGGGGGACCCTGCTATTTACCCCTCTCCACTGTGAAAACTGACCATTTATTCATAACCTTTGTTTCCCATCTTTTAACCAGATATTGATCCATGAGATGACCTACCCTCTGATCCCATGACTCCTTACTTTGGTTAAGAGCCTTTGGTGAGGAACCTTGCAAAGGCGTTTTCAAGTATACTATATCTACTGGATCACCCTAGTCGACATGGTTGTTGACCCCCTCAAAGAATTATAATAGCTTGGTGAGGCATGATTTTCCTTTACAAAAGCAGTGTTGACTCCTCCCCAACATATCGTGGTCATCTATGTATCTGATAATTCTGTTCTTTCCTATAGTTTCAACCAATTTGCCTGTTATTGAAGTTAGACTTACTGGTCTGTAATTTCCAGGATTGCCTCTGGAGCCTTTTTTTAAAAATAGGTGTTCCATTAGCTACCCTCTAGTAGGTTGGTGCATAGGTTGATTTAAGTGATAGGTTTCATACCACAGTTAGTAGTTCTGCAATTTCATATTTTAGTTCCTTCAGAACTCTTGGGTGAATACCATCTGGTCCTGGTATTATTATTGTTTAATAATTAATTCATTGTTTTGTTCCAAAACCTCCCCTACTGACAACCTCAATCTGGGACAGCTTCTCAGATTTGTCACCTAAAAAGAATGGCTCAGGTGTGGAAATCTCCCTCACATCCTCTGCAGCGAAGACCAATGCAAAGAATTCATTTAGCTTCTCTGCAACAGCCTGATCTTCCATCAGTTCTCCTTTAGCACCTCAGTCATCCAGTGGCCCCACAGATTGTTTGGCAGGCTTCCTGCTTCTCATGTATGTAAAAAAAATTTTTGCTGTTAATTTTTGAATCTTTTGCTAGTTGCTCCTCAAATTCTTTTTTGAGCTGCCTAATTATACTCTTACACTTGACTTGCCAGAGTTTATGTTTCTTTCTATTTTCCCCAGCAAGATTTAATTTCTTTTAAAAACTGGATGTCTTTGTCTCTCACCACCTCTTTTACTCTGTTTAGCCATGGTGCCATTTTTTGGTACTCCTCCTGGTTTTTTTTTTTTATTTTTTTTTTTGGGGGGGGGTTGTTTTTAATTTGGGATATACATTCAGTTGGAGTCTCTATTGTGATGTTTTTTAATGCTTGCAGGCATTTCACTCTTGTAACTGTTCCTTTTAATTTCAATTGAACTAGCATCCTTGCTTTTGTATAGCTCCCCTTTCTGAAGTTAAATGCTACCATGGTGGGTTTCCTTGGTGTTTTCACCCCTACAAGGATGTTAAATTTATTTACATTATGGTCAATATTACCAAGCAGTTCAGCTATATTGACCTCTTGGGCCAGCTCCTGTGCACCATTAGAACTAAATCAAGAATTCCCTTTCCCCTTATGGGATCCATGACCTACTGCTCCAAGAAGCCGTCATTAATGGTATCTAGAAATTTTATCTTTACATCCTGCCCTGAGGGGGCATGTTCCCAGTCAACATAAGGATAGCTGAAATCCCCCATTATTATTGGGTTTTCTGTTTTGTAGACTTTCTGATCTCCCTGAGCAGTTCACAATCACTGTCACTACCCTGGTCAAGTGATCGGTAGTATATTCTTACAGCTATACTCTTACTGTTCAAGAATGGAATTTCTGTTCATAGAGATTCTATGGTACTGTGATTCATTTAAGATTTTTGCTATATTTGACTCTGCTTCCTTTCACATATAGTGCCACTCCCCCACAGTGTTCCCTCTGATTTTTCCCAACCATGTGCAGAATTAATTTTTGTTAGGTGCACCAATATGGAGGTGATGCATGACATATCACCTTCATATTAGCGCACATAACAAAATTCAGGTGGTGGGTGTGGGACCGAGGGCTTCAGAGTGTGGGAGGGCGCTCAGGACTGAGGCAGAGGGTTGGGGTGCAGGGTATGAAGGCTCCAGCGGGGGATGAGGGCTCTGGGGCTACAGCAGGGAGAGAGCTCTGGGGACAGGCACCTCTCCCTGCCGTGGCAGCTCCGGGGCTGGGACCACAGGACAGGTGCCCCTCCCCCAGTCCCTACAGCTCCATTCTGCTCCACCCAGATTTAGGGAGGGGCACCCCAGCTGCCACAGGTCCGAGCCGGGCCGCCCCGCCCGGGTCCTCCCCAGGGACCACAGGGCCGGGCCGCCCTGCCAGGGTCCAGGGCCGCCCTTTAATCTCTTACATAGCAGCCTAAATTTGGCTTCCAGGACCCTCCCTCCTACCTTTCCATACGTCACTGGTCCCTCTATACCATGACCACTGGCTCCTCCCCAGCACTGCACACAAAGTCTGTAGAGCTGTCTCGAGAGGTCTGCGACCTTCACACCTGGCAGGCAATTCACCATGAGGTTCTCCTGGTCATCACAAACCCAACTATCCATATTTCTAAACATCAAATTTTCCATTACTGTTACCTGCCTCTTCCTAATAACCGGAATTTCCTCCTTCAGTGCAAGAGGATACCATGACATCATCTGGAAGGAGGGTCCCAACTGTGGGATTGTTTCGCTCCACTCCAGTTTGATAATCTCCTTCCCTCAGACTTTCACCCTCCTTGGCATCACAAAGACTGTCAGACTGGAGGTGGGGTAGCTCTGCTGTGTCCCGGAAAGTCACATCTATGTACCCATCTGCCTTAGCTCCTCCAGTTCAGCCACTCTGGTCTCATGAGCTTGTCCTCGGTCTCTGAAGGCCATGAGTTGCTTGCGCTGAATGCACACCTATGCCACGTGCCCACAAGGCAGGTAATCATACATGCTGCATTCAGTGCAATAAACTGGATAGCCTCCACTCTGCTGTTGGACTTCTGCCTGCATTCATTTTTACTTTGCAGGGGTTTTGTTTGTCTGTTGTGTGTGAGACTTTTTTCCCTCCTCTTTAAGGGAGAGGAGGGTTATTGGTCTAAATCCAGAAAACGTTGGGTGTATATGGCTCTCTTGCTCCCTCGCTAAACTCCCTCAAAAAACTCCCCTGTTTACTGCTCCTGGTCTCTACAGCTCCTCTGGTTGCTTACAAGCTGGCTTTTTAAACCCCTGCTCTCCCTGAGTTAGCCCTGCCCCCTCATCAAGTGATCCTAAAGAGATTAGTGATCAAAGTATTGAGGGATAAACTCTCATTAAGAAGCTCTCAGCCTTGCCTAGCTGACCACTAGTCTCAACCCAGAGCCACCACCCCATCCACCAAACAGACCACACTATAAAACTTCAAGCAAGTAGGCACACTGACAAGTGAGTAGACACAAAACAACAAACAGACACCAAACTCAACCCAAGAGTCACATAATTGCTCCTCCTTCACCTGGAGAACTCCCTCACAAAACTCCTCTATTTGCTGCTCCTGGTCGCTAGCTCTGGATCTTCAGTTTCTGGATTCTAATTCCTCCGTTTTTGGGGTTCTTGGCTGGATATATTTTAGAGGGGCCTGATTTTCAGACAGTGCTCAGCACCCACCCACCCTCTGATAATCAGGCCACTTTCAGGTGCCTCAAGTTGGGTATCTAAAAAATGAAGCACCCAAAAATCACTGACCTGTCCGAAGTTTGGTGGAAGGGGATGAGCAGACCCCCTGAGGTCTGCTATACAGACTCCAATTGGCAATAAATAGAATTAAGATATAATGAGAGGTCTTTTAATGTCACCATGGAACAAACTGTAAGCTTTTTAAATTACAGCCAGGAAAGAATTAAAGAAGTCAACAGATTGCTAGATAGTGTAACTATAAAACTATAAAAGCAGAATAACTTCCAAGATTGTCATAAAACCATCATCAAGTCACCTAGTTAGCCCTCAATGGAAATGAGTCATATGATAATACAAGGGACATAAACAGGAATTTTAGACAAAGGTCCCAGTCCTTCAGTGAGTGTTCTCGAAACATTGGGCTTACAGGATCAATTCCAAATTCAGAACAGGGCAGAGAACTCAAACGCTCAATGCTTGAACGGAAGTAGGGGTTAATCCAGTGGGCTCCTCACACACACCCCTTTCTTAGCTGGTCACACCTGCTGGTTCCAATCAATAAATGCATTAAATTTTAAATGGAAAATGACAAGGTGGATTTAGATGGGGAGCAAAGTATCACTCCTCCCTCCCAAACCGATTCAAACACTAATGGATGAAATAGGATGGAAACTGGCTTCAGTTTAAAGGAGCAGAGTGAATCACAGGGACAGAACATTTGAAAAGGAATGTATTTTCATGTAAACTTTCATGGTTGCATCTCTAATAACTGGACATGAGGAAAGATGTTAACAAACAGAAGAGTAAGAAAAACATGGAAAAGGAATCAAATTACAAAACCCATCTTTCCCAAGCCATCAGAGAGAACATTTTCTGCAACTCTAAATTACAGAGAGCCAGCCAGACTCAAGATACAAGTTTGTAACTCAAACACACACACACACACACAAAAGTTTTGATGGTTGTGCTGCAAGCAGAAGACTGAATCCTGGCATTTGCTCCACTTGGAGGCAGAGTGCTCTGGGGAGGGTTTCCAAATAAGGGATTAAGTTCTGATGTCACTGGGAGTTTTGCAACTAACTTCAAAGGCAACAGGATTTCACCCTGGAAATCTAAATCCGGCCCAAAGGTGAAGGCCCAGCTTGCCCACAAGTTCCTCTGGGAGGAGAAGAAAACCTCAGAACACACTCCTGAGCATGCAAGGATCTAGAAAATATAAGCAGAATGGATAATGACAGTGAAAAGTTAAAAAGCCTTTAACTTAACATTTCAACCTTTTAGCGCCATTATATACCGACATATGGCGACAATAAATATTTGGTCTGAACCCCATTACATTTTAGAATAAATGGTCAGATAATTACAAAAAGTTTAAAATTTTGATCAAATACGGGAGGAAAAAGCTTTGAAATATTTAGTGAATTTCTCCCGCGTTTTTAACTCGTTCTTCATTTTACAGAAGTACAGAATCTGTGTGTCTAGCCTCCAAACCAACACTGAGAAGACACCTACAGTGACGTAAAATACACAGATATGCTCAGATCTTTAGGTCCAAACAAGTTGCATTCAATGTATAACCACAGGAAGAGAGAAGAACCAATGGCTGACCAACTTTGCATTTCCCCAATCCTACAGGTGACAAGGGGGCTTATTTCAGCCCCTGGCTGAAGTTAGGGCTGTGCTAACAGCCCACTAGAGTTACTCCACTTGCCTAGGTTCACTTGTGTGCAAAGCACTCTGTCCACACCCCCTCCCACTCAAGACAGGCTCCCTGCCGTACACCAGCAAAGCCTCAGATTGAGGTGTAGAGCCAGCTATGCTGACTCTATGGTAGCCAGTGATTCCTCACATGCAAGGGAAGTTCCTAGCTGCCAAGGAGCAGCACAAACATGATGGATGGGCTAAGGATCTGGGCCATGATTTTTTTTCTTGTTTCACTTTGATTCAGCTAAGACCACAGCCCCCTCTGCTCCCCTGGATATGAATTCCTGGACACACTGGGTGCTTTGTCCGTTTGCTGAAATTGGTGCCAGCCCTGTGAGCAGCCAGCAGCGAAGTCAGCCAAGTACATTTACTTCCTGCTTTTTGGTAGAGAAAGCAGATGGGAATAAGTGAGACATACTTTCAGTCCCAGTGAAGGGCAACAAAAAGGTTAATGCATCATTGCTGTGCTCCCATGTCCCTGAGGCTGAGATGCTGTCTCAGGATTAAATAAATGCTAGGGCAGAACTCATCCTTTGTGTAGTGGGGCTTGGCTAGAAGCTCTACCTCTGGTGGAGGATAGCTGGTCATATTATTGCGACATAGTTGCGGCAGCCTTTTCCCATAAACTCTTAGTGGATGTACCATGTGGCAATACATACAAAAGGAGGGCCAGATCCTCTGCGGGTATAAACTGGTGCAGCACCATTGAAGTCAGTAATGCTGTGCTGATTTAGACCAACAAAGTATTTGTCCCACAAAGAGGGCAGGCAGATATGGGGGTTCTGCTGGTACGTATCTGTGCACGTAACTCAAGTCATTTAATTCCATACCTCACTATCCATCCAGGTGCACAGTCTTTGCAGGTGCAGAGTGCATTAGTGTCATGCACTTGTTGCTCCTTGCTTAAAAAAGATAGTTCAGAAACTCACCAGTACTTTTAAAGGTAATATCTAGCTATATAGGCAATACAAATTCCAAAAAGTGATTAATCCTAGCCTCACTCAGAAACACTCCTGTTCCAGGCAGGAGTCAAAAAATTGCTCAAAACAGCAGCAAAATCACAGCATATGGCCAACTGGACAACTTTATTCCACTTCAAAGGAATATTAAGTAAAACACGCTGAGGTTTATTTTCCTCGTTACACTCATAAATCCCCATTAATGCTAATGGCTTCACAAAAATTCAGAAGCACTACAAACACAAAGAAGAAAGCTAAACTGACCACCAATAGGCAAAAGCACCTGCACTTTAATCTAAAACAAGGCCTGTGTGTGTGTACATCTATCTATCTATCTATATATATTCTTTTAAACGAGGCAAGCAGCATGCAATAATGCAAACACAGATTTTGACAACTAATATAAAATCTGAAATTCATTAAAAAATAGTAAAATGGGAGACCAGAAATTCAATGCTGGTATTAGTTTGTCACCTTTACAGGAGATCAGAAAACTGGCTCTTAAAGTTAAAAAAAAATTGATTCAATTTTTCTAAGAAAACCATTTCCTACCATCTTTGAAAACAAGAATGCCTACAGTGATCTGATTGGATTTGTTCTGATTGTTTTGGCTCAGCTCCTTCACCCTCCTCAGCTGGGTGGCTAAATGTTAGTCTAACCACTAGGTTCTCTTATTAACCTTCCACTCTGTGTTTCCAATTTTAGACAGGAGCAAAACTATCTTTCAGCAAATTTCACGTATTCTTAGTTAAACCTGAAATCTCACCTCAGAAGCATGTTCACAAATATGATGCTGGACTACAGCTGACGGATAGGATAGTATGCAATTAATATATTAGGGTTAGGCCTTTACTAGCTGAGATGGCATTTCTTCATCTATTAGAGGGTTATTCCAGCAGCAGTTAGAAAGACATCATAAAAGATCATCAGATGTAGCCCAAACAGAGAAGTGGAGACATGATTATACTAATATGGGGAGAAATACTGAAAGGATTACGTACAGACACATAACTAGTGGCAACATATGAAACATTTGCTCTTATGTAGTAGTACTAGGACTGACCGATATCTTTTATTTAGGATGTTCCCCTACGTGATTAGATCACACACTCTTGAAATCAGGCTAGTGGTGTGTCGAACAATCCACTCAAACCGTGCATGCACATACTCAAAATCAGCCAATGATCAAGTTAGATTTGCATTCCTGAACCAGCCATGTCTCATTTGAATTTTATTCATGCCTACAAACATTTAATTAAAGCTGGATACTAACTAGTTTGTAGTGTGTGGATCTCCACAGACATTCTGCACTTGATGTTCACTTGGCGTCTTTCCAATCTGACTCACATTCAACAGAAAGGCCACCTGGAGCAAGTCACATGATATTTTCTAACATGGCTGCCAAGCCCTACTTGAGCAAACCAATCAAAGATGAACCTTGCCAATAAGTTTGCAATTATAATTTCACATGGGAAAAATCAGATTTGATAGAAATTAAATATTTTCTAACTTCATGACTTGAAATCTGTCATCACACAAGACACCAACTTTGCTAGCAAAAATTGTACAAAGTCACAGAGCTCTAATCTGTACCACACCTTGTGCAGTAGTATTTAGCCATCAGTGTGACATCATCATATGCACATAAGCTGTATGTAGCAGAGGGCAAAGATGCATACACAAAGGGGAGAGGGAAGACAGAAAAACCAACATGGCAAAGTAACCATTTTTGTTACAGTGAAGTTACCATTAATATTTTTGCTATTGAATTTTGCATGGTTTTGTCATCTTGGTAAAACACAGACATCCTGGATAATCCACAGGAGCTACGCTATCTAAAATTATTCAGTGCACCAAGACTGCCTGCCTATGCACTGGTCATAAAAAGGGCACTAGGGAAGCAGAGAGGAACCACTGGAAAAAGGGGCCAGCAGCACTGAAGAAATGTAGTCCTGATACAGGCCTATGCTACTGCACTGCCCAAAGCAGTAGGCTCAAACTCAGTGTAAGCCTTGTAGCTACTGAAAACTGACATTATCCACATCCAAGGGTGAGCCTAACATTAATTAAAGCTTCACACTTATGGCACTGCACAAATATTTCAGCGTAAGCCTCTCCAAAAAAAAAATCCAAAGGAACAATATGCAAATAGGTTATTTTCAAATATAAATAAATTCACATCAGAACTCCCTACAACCTTATATTTATTGGTTATTACTTAATTTGTTTCAGTAAACAAATTAAAGTAACTTCTCTAATCATTTCATATTTAAACCAAACATATAACTTCTATGTTTCTTTTAATTTTCTATGTTTAAAAAAAAAATCACATTATAAATCAAGATTGAAATCTTGGCCCCACTAAAGTCAATGCAAGTTGTGCCATTGACTTCAGTAGAGCCAGGATTTGACCTCAAGTTTTTCCTCTTGTTGGCAGGAAAGTTGCATGATGAGATGCTTCTTTTACTGACTCTTCCTCTCCACGTTGTGCTGTCTTGGCCTACTTCTTACACTGATAAGATCATTCTGAAGAAACCCAGGGCTTAGTTGTTTGGCTGATGACCATAGTTTGTTATTTTAGCGACTCCTTTTACCAAGGTTTTTATCCCTCTTATTTCAGCTTTGTTTGACCTCTGTAGACAGTCTCACTGCCTCTCTCTCTTTGCATGCTGTTGTAATGTTTGAATACAAATATAGTACTTCTAAACCAGATGCACCACTGCAACTGTTGCTTACTACAGGCGAAAAAAGCGAGGACACAGAGTAAACAAAACAATGAATGGGACAGAGATGGTAGATCAGGAGCCTCTATTCATCCTTTCTCATAACACACAAACAAGGGGACAGTCAATGAAACTGAAAGTTGTTAAACAAATAAAAGGAAAGACTTGACACAAAGACACAAAATTAGCTGGTGGAAATCATTGCCACAACACAGCAGTGAAGCTAAGAGTTTAGCAGGATTCAAAAAGGGATTATGCATGTATTGGATAACAAGAATATCCAGAGTTAGAACAGTAAACACGAACCTAGAGTAACAAGAATTTTGGAAGGAATATAAATCCTCTTGCTTCAGGATTTAAGACAACCTCTAACTATTTGGAATTAGGAGGAAGCTCAGGGGTAGATTATTCCCCAACTCCCCACTTTAGGGCTTTTTTCACCTCTCTCTGAAACATCTGGTCCTAGCCTCTTTTGGAAACAGAATACTGGACTGATGGACCAGTGATCTAAACAGAGCATGGTAGTTCCCATGCGGTTCTATTCTCATGAAGTTACTTTCTGAATTTAGTAAATGGATATGGGAGATGGAACAGTTGCTCTCATGAACTCATGACTATGTAATAGCCTCATCTGCAATACAGAAGATCCAAAACCTTGACAATTGAATTCTTGTGTACACAGCAGCAGTTCAAACATCCACATACTGTCTAACTAACGTGCATCAACCCTACTTTGGCAGGACCACTTCTTGGAGGCGAGAAAGTATTTTATTATCCTTGTCCAGACAGTCTTTAGTCTTCCCTACTCAGACTGCAAGCACGGTTGAAAACGTGGTTTTTAGGATATGGACTTTCATTGCTCTAGGACCTGGACTGAGTCCATCGAATTATTTTATGAAGCCTGCCAAATAGTCTTCCGATGCTAATAACTTTCAGACATTACTGACCTGGGCCAAACTGGAACTAGTCAGCTGGAGGTCACAAACTCTGCTTCCCATTATCAAATCTCTGAGCCATCCAACCCCGCCCCCCACACTTATTTATCTAAGAACATGTTCACAACTGTTAGCCATTTGACGTCCTATTTATGTTTGACGTAAAACTAGTAGTTATATTTACATCAAGTCGATTTCAGTGATTTCTGATGTTATTTTCAGTGGGCAAACCAGTTAACTCATGTGACCATGAAGTTCATCACTAAGTGGTCTGCCTCTCTATTCTGACTGGTGAATAAAACTTCAGAGAAAGAATAGTAGAATTAACTTCCATAACTTGAGAAATTGAAACAGAAACTCACTGCATGTGAAAATTCCTAAGAGTCAAATAAATGACCCCCAAAAGGCCATTTGCTTGGCTTGGCTAGGTGGAGAAAATACTGTTAACTACTTCTACAAAGGATGAACATGTAATCCCATTTCAAACAATCTTTGTATTCAAAATTACATCCTCCCTATTTTGATACATATATGAATTTATCATATGAGACTGTATTTCTGCAACTCCCATCTCATTACTAAGTTCACCCCAGCCTTGTAGCATGCACCTCACTATATCACTCAAATCTCAGCTTGACATTAGTGCTAAACAATATTCATTAAGAGCGTCACCAAAGTGCAACATGTTAGTAAATCAAACCCTCAATGCTCTATTTTACAAATTTCATGGGCCACTAGGGATAATTAAAAGGGCAATTATATAAAGTTTGGTGCAGTTTTGAGAATCAAATGACATTTTCTGCTTTAAAGCACTTGATTATCTGGTCTTTTTCTATTAAGACCATCTTTTGTACTTTTATGGTCAAACAGTACAAACAAACAATAACTGCTCTTTAAGAGGCTTCAATTATTTCTCTCTCTTTTTGGTCAATCACTGCTCATTTCTGTAAATTATATTCTGAGACAGCAAATGGAAAAAAATTAGACTTTTTAAAGGGGCTGATTAATATAAAATGATACTGAGCTTCCGATGTTGCTTAAACTGCAGCTCTGTACAAAAATGGCATTGCTTTGGGTGTTTACAGTGCCCGAGTGCTGTTTGGTTTGTCACTGTGTTTAACCACCACTCTAAAGCTAGCAAAGTACATTACTGGTAGTAACAGCTCATGAAAAATACAGCAAAGAAACTGCTAGTGGCAGAAGCATTTAACTTTCTTGTTAGCAGCCTCCCCCATGTGGCACTTTACCACTAGCAAGTTGTTTATTATGTTCTGTGCCAGGCAAAACTGATTAAATGGGGCTCTTAAGAATCAAAGCGTTATAAATTCATGGAAATACAGCAAGCAATAAATTCCATGGAATTAAAAGCTTACTAGTGCTATTAGCATTTCAGGGTGTTTGCATTGTTAATACTGATGTACAAAAATGATGTTCCTATAAGACAAGTTAACCCAATACAAGACATGCATTAGCTGTAATATATTTATACAATGTCCTCATTACTTGCAGCTTTTTCCCCCCAACCTGAAATACTCAATGTTTTAAAGGAAAATCTAAAACAAATCAGTGGTCCAGAGGACAAAGATTTACATTCCCTTTGAAATAAAAATCAGAAATATTGTACATGAACCATAATACCTTTATTATTATGTGAAACAGGGGGACTTGAACATCCCAAAACATGAAACACAGGGGCAAATCTATAAGGGGGAAAGGCAAGGTTACTTCGCGCTCACAAAAGACTCAAACCTATTTTGCACCAACTTGGTGCTGATTTAACAATTTAATGGGTAAGCCCAATGCACAGAAATATTAATACTAAAAAAAAGAAAAAGGCTGTTCTAGTCTGAACTGGCGGTCAGTAAATCTGACAATACCCCCCTCCAAAGAGTCACAGTTTTACTCCTGGAATTTTTACTCTGGGTCTTAGTATCATCATTCCATTTACAGGACTCTGATGGCAGATGACTAACTTCTGTATCATTACCTTAGGTCTATGCACACAACACTGGAGCAACACTGGTATTAGTTCTTCCCTTCTGCCGATCTGTTTTTAGAAGACTGGTACTTTGTAGCGAGCATTCCTTTCAAGCAGAAAGTTTGGTAAAGAGGCCTCACAAGAGGGTGGCGGGGCAAACAAAAGGGGAAGAGCGGAACATACTTTCCAAAATGTAGGGAAAAAATAGGCCTTGCAATTTTTTGGTTAGCAGATAACATTCTGCACTTATATTGCACTTTTCTGAGGATCTCAAAGCACTTTGCAAACATTGTCCCAAAATGCCCCTAAGAAAGAAAGCAAATGTTATCTCTCTCCTACAGAGAATGTTATCAAACCACAGGAATTACTACTACTGTTAGTACTTGTTAAAAGACAACGATATGCTGAGCACACTGGCATCATATAGAAGTAAAGACAGCATCTGCACCAAAGAGCTCAGTTTTTATGAAACTCGGCACAAGTCACACAAGCGAACCAGTGGCAGAGCTAGAAAAAGAATTCAAAACTCCCGACTCCCAGGCTCATGCTCTAACTACTACTTGACATTCCCCAGAGAATCAAACAGCAAAACAAAACAAAACAGAATAGTAGGTTTTAAAACACTCAGAGGCATACTGTCCTTTTGATGGATGCATGTCCTGGCAGTTACACTTCAGTATCAAGAGAAATACCCCAGCTATTGGCAGAGATTTAGTCCTTTAATCTGAAAATTTAAATCTCTCTCTCTCACACACACACACACACAAAGGAATATTTACAGCTGAGGGATCTACATGCAAAAACTATCAGCCCACCAGGGTATGTGCATCTGATGCACTTGGGGTTCTATTTGCAGTGCTGAGAAACACCAGGAAGCAGGCATGGACGGACATGTAGAGCACATGGGGGAGCCCTGATCCCAAGAAGCAAAAGCTAAGGCAGTGTCAGAAGTGCTTCAAACCCATAGGCAGGGCTTTCTGGGAAGCTCACTAAAGTGATAAACACGTTGGAATGCCTTTATTATATGATTGCTATCATTAGGTAAGAAGGGTGAGAGAAGAGACAGTAGAAAGGGGGTGGAGGGATATGTGGAAGGGCAGAGTAGGGGAGAAATACTTTTCATAATATGTTAAAAATAAATGCCTCAAAATAACAAGGAGTTAACCATTTGAGTGTGTTTCTTGGTACCAAATTTCACAGAGAAGATGGCTCCTGCACTTAGCTATGGCGAGCATGTCAGATGCCCCAGGTTGGGAGGGACCTAGACAACTGGCCCCTGATCATAGAATAGCAGCATGATCAGATGTGCTGTGTCAGAGCTGCTCCTACGGCCAATACTAAACATGCGACAAGACTTTCCCTATTTTTTAAAAGAAATAAGGACACTCACAGCCAAAAGGCAGCAATAGGATATTGTTGACATCAAAATGTAAACAAGCCTAGGGAAGAAAACACACAATAAATCAGGGGAGCACATGTTTGTCAATACCTCTGCTCAACAGTGCATTTCTCTGAGCCAAAAGTTTTCTGCTGGACACCCATATTAGTCAGAATCCCAAAGTGTCCAGCATCAAGCCTAACAGAATTCATGCTCCAGAGATGAAAGCACGAATGACTGGCTTCATGATGAAGTGACCAGTAATACTGCTATTCTCAGAGAGGGCAGGGGCTATGTTCTGTTTACATATATTCCCATGCAGCTGGACCTTTGCTGCTACCCTTACTCAAAGATAGGCTCCTACAATGGCGTAATACAAATGTCACCACACCAAACCACTTTATAAATCTGCCAAACTGAGAACCACAACATTTGGGTTTAGTGTGACAAACTGAATCAAGGCTGGTTCAAGTAAGTTCAAACCAAACCATTTATCAGCTGCCTTCTAGGCTTCCCATGCCAAGTGCACTGGGAGAGAGACTGGGGGCAACCAGAGAATGGGGAGAAGGTTTACCTGGAATTTTTAAACCTTAGAAAATACATAGAGAAATTATTGCAAAGTGATGTACTGATCCCAACTTATGGAAGGATGGTGTTGCATTTGACCTAGGTATCATGAGTATATAGCACTTTTGCCTTGATGATTACTGACACACCCTTTAAATGCAATATTTGCATGTGAGGCAGTATGACTTTAGGAACTAAGCAGTCTGGTAGCCAGGAACTCCTAAGGATACATCCTGCCTCTGCTGGCCTTGGGCATGTCACTCATCTCTCCGTGTCAATTTGCCCACCTGTAAAATGGGTACAATAACCCATATTTACCTTCTTCAAACAGATGTAATTATTACTTGCAAAGCAGATACTGTAATGCACACTACACAATTGAAGTATTACTATTATATTATTGTGATTTTCATAAAGTGATGCTGAAAAATAAGTCATAATAATACTCCTAAATTAACACTTTCCTTACATTAATTCCAACGATTTATAAAGTATGATGTTGGAAACTTTCAGTATAAACTCAGCAATGTATGAATCCTTTCTCTGTGGCAATGATCAAGAGCTTTTAAAGATAACTAAGTTGCATAAATGCTAAGAGTTTTATTTTAACCCCTCTAATTTAGCATATCAGGCTCAAGGTTGGATAGTACCAGTATATACACTCCCCACCTATTGTGAAGAATTAAAACCACAACGATTTAAAGACAGTGTCATCCTAGATTATCAGCACTGATTGAATTTAATTCATTTTGTGGTTTTAGCTCACCCCAGAGGGCTGCGTAAAATTTCAAAATGCTATAAAATACTATGAAAAAGTTGGAAAACAATTTTGAAATTTCACTTTCACAGGTTCATAACTGACCCATTTCTCATTTTGCAAAATTCTGTGACTTTTAGAAAGCAAATGTTTGAGCTAAACAGTTACCGAATAGCAAGAACATTTTCTAGAATAATTTCAAATCAAATTTAAGCCAAAATACTGATAAAAAGATAATGACAAATTTCACTAGGAAAAAAAACAAAAAAAAAAAAAAACCCCAAAACACTTATTTCAAAACAAGCCGACCGGTTTTCCATTATTTGTTTTGTTTCCTAAGGCTACGTCTATTCGTCCAGCTAAGGATGCGTCTCCCCTGCACATGTGCACCTCCTCCTATTAGCTCTCATTGAGCTAGTGCAAGTCTAAATAGCAGCATAGCTGCGGTAGCTCAGGAAGTGGCAGAAGAGACATGGCTGAGCCAGGCTGGTTTGTACTCAGCACAGCTCAGCCATCCCTTTAGTGCCTCCACCATAGCTATCACAGCCACACTGCTATTTATACTGGGCACTAGGCTGATGAGAGCTAGCATGAGCATGCATACAGGAGCAGGGCAATCACATCCCTTGCTTATAGTGTAGACAGAGTCTAAAAGAGGCCTTCCTCTCCCCCCGCTCCCCAACAAACAACTTTTTGTTCAAAATTTTTTGAATAATTACCATACCACGGTTTGCAAGTTTTTACTACTAGCTTTTGAGGTGACAGTGGGTTGTAGAATGGGATTATTAAAACCCTTTTTTCTAGGGTTGACAGCAAAAATATGTTGAGTCTGCACAACAGACAAAGGAGCTGTGTACTGTGTAAATAAGTAACTGCAGCATTTTCAGCACACGTGCTGTTTATGTGACCCCACCTTCCCTCTGAAGCATCACAAACAGCTTATCTAAGCTTAGTTGGAGGCCTTTTTAGTTTTATAGACCACTGATCCCATAGTTTTTTGTGGCACCAAGCACACAATACAGTAGTGGACTAAGTCGTCATGTTCCGAATCAATCCGGAGGGAAACTTCAATGCATGCTGCCAATACAGATGAAATAATTTAGCTCTTTTAAATTTGTATCAGGCAAATAATAGCCTCAAAATTGTCAGGTTAAAAAGTTTATTTTAGTTAAAGATAAAGATTTAGCATTTTTCTGTCAAATGCCATATAAATAAATAAATAAATAAATAAATATTATTCAGGAAATACATCTTGAAGTTTCAATTTTTTTGTGGCTGTGGAAGTCTCCTATGGATGCTGCCATTTTCCTGCCAAGTGGCAGGAGGTTTACAAAATTAGAACAGGAAAAACTCATTCAGCATGGAAACCAATGGGAAAAGCTATGGATTGTGAAGACTAATTAAAAACATGTATTTCTAATGTATTCTATTGTTAGATGGCATTCAGGAATTTCAACTGAAAACAGACAGCATGCACCTCTGTAGATAATCGTCAGAGAGAAAAGCGAACACGTTTCCTCCCTTAGGAAGGGGGAGTGTAATTCCAGTCTCTCTTTTTTCAGCCTGGCACTCTGAGATCACTGCTGGAATCTAGGCTGGTGATGAGCTCAGACTGCAGGCTGGTGGGTAGAGAAGTCAAACAACGGAGCTGAAGAAGTAGGGAAAGGGCAATAGCAGCGATTAGAGACACACCATTTCTCAGGGTCAGAGGAGACAGCAAAGTTGTGTAACTTCATCCAAAATTCCTATAAATTGTCTCACTCTTTAAAAAAGTCAATAAAAACAAAACACCATCACCTGAAAACCTGTCTACCCTACCTCTAGTTCAAGCTCTTAAATGAAATGAGCACTCAAAATATAGCACTGAGTGTGCCATCAGCTCTAACAGCAAAAATGTCCAACTGCTTGTCTGTAAGCAAGAAAATGGCAGCCTGCACAGAATAGGTGATTTTTATTTCTCTCTCCCCTCTGTCCCCCCGCCCAAACACATACATTTTGTTCAAGAAAGAGCTTGCATGTGTTTTGATAAAAGTGTCATTCATTCTGAAATTTTAGCATATAAAACATTAGTTTTTCTTGGGAAAAAAACTACACAGTAAGGGTTGATCAGATTGAACATAAGAACAGCCACACAAGGTCAGACCAATGGGCCATCTAGCCCAGTACTGTCTTCCAACAGTGGCCAAGGCTAGGTACTTCAGAGGGAATGAACTAAACAGGCAATCTTTGAGTGATCCATCCCGTCGCGCATTCCCGTTTCTGGCAAACAGAGGCTAGGGACACCATCCCTGCCCATCCTGGCTAATAGCCATTGCGGGACCTATCCTCCACGAATTTATCTAGATCTTTTTTGAACCCTGTTGTAGTCTTGGCCTTCACAACATCTTCTAGCAAAGAGTTCCCAATTCCCATATTTTAAAGGCCCGTGGACAAATTCCCTGGTGGTGTAAGTGTACACAGCTCTATTGGTACCAGATGCAAAACAGAAGCCCTGACACACTGTGGTCTTCTACTACCCCAGCTGTTGTGAGCCCTGGCCTGTCAGGGCAGAGGCCTCCAATACCTACCCTCTGAGATTTGGCAGGTAGGGAAAAAAACTGACTTTCATATGAGCTGATGTGGATGAGTGTTTGGAAACCAGGTTTAATGGCACATAGCAGAGCTGTCTGTTTCAGGACACTATGTTGGGCATCATCACAAGAGGGATGAGCATTATCTGTGGAGTTACTAAGCTTAATATGCAATGGTTAAGGATGCTGTAAAGTTCCACATCGTTAAACATGGAGATTGAGAAGTCCGCCTGATTAGCCTGCAGACCTTGCCAGGGATGATCTGCAATTGCAGACCTCAAACTCCACAGGCAATCTGCATGTAACCTGAACATTTAGTAGCTTTTCTGAATAGGTACTATTCCCAGAGCATACAAGCTCCAGGTAGTGTTACCATGAAGCTCTGTTCTTTAAGCCAAAACTACTTGGCTTAAGAAGCTTATAAACTTCACCAGTTATGTCCATGGTGAGTGTAATATCCTTGAATCAACTCTATTCATTTTACAAAACTAGAAGCTATACCATGTGTTTTTGTGACATTTCTAAGTTGCTTGAACTAGACAACTTAACTAAAAGACCTTACAAACTAGTGCACAGGATAAACCTACAGAATTTGTAATCCCATTGGAGCAACTCTATAAAAGCTATTGGGGTTTTTATAAACTCTGCAAAGTATTCATGGGGCGCTCAGAGATTCGAGTCTTTTACGGAATACATTCAAAATTAATTCCCCATACATGTCCTAGACCTTGAAGGACAAATGACCAAAATAAATTCAGCAGCTCCTGGCCAAGTCATTTTTGAGCACCCAACTTTCAAAGAGAGAAAAAATAACGAGGCCAGATTCTGCTCTCAGGTGCACCAATGCAAATCAGAATAATTCCTTTAGCTTCAAAACACTTTGTCCAATTAATATCAAACTTTCCTTCAAAGTCTTACTCTGAGAGGATAAATGATTTTTTGAGACTGTTAAAGGAAGATCAATAGCAGACTTGTGGAATCTCACTCATGGTCTTACCCTATCTGTCTCTCATAACTGACTTTATAGACATACTTACCATTCTTACAACTTCTGTAAGACCTCTCACAGGGCTTATAATGTTCTCCAAACCAGAGCTCTCAGGGGTTCAAAATGTTCTTAACAAGCAAGTCCAAAATCAACCACCTACGCTCCTTTTAAAAAAAACAACCACCACCAACCAAGTACTCCTGGGCACCAGATTTCATTGAAATGTAAAACCAATTTGCGATTTCTGGGCCCATCAGTTTTTCAGATATGTCTTCCAAAAGAACATATCTGGATACTTTTCAAAACTGCAAAATCCACCGAATATTTTTAAGCCCTCCAAATCAAAAACATATTGTCTATTTACAGGAGTCAAACCGAAACAAAGAACAGCAGCAGCACCACAAAATCCCCTAGCAGAAGAATAAGCACAAGACATTTTATACAAAAAGAACTTTTCAAGTGAGAGAGGGATCAGATAGGTAGCACTGAGTACCCCAAAAAAAAAAAGTCTTACCACCTAACCCATTGATTTATTTATAGGATTTGTACTATAGTGTTTTCCATTTTCAAAGACTGCTACCAATATTATCGAAAGCATTGCCTACACGTGAAAATTCCACTGTTGGAGCTGTTCTATTATCAGAAGCTACTGTACCTGTGCACATAATTCCCCCCTCCCCATAAGTGGGATTAACTAATCCTCAACATCCCGCGAATTAGGTACAACAGATAAAGATTCATACTATTGAAGTAGAAAGAGTAAAAACAGAGAATCCTCTAACCTTTTTAAAAAGGGCGTGGAGGAGGGCTGAGGAGGAGGAAGGCAGCCAATTTCTCTTTTGAAAAAAAAAAAAACCTGAAAAACAACTCACCAAATTTCAGCCAGAACAGATTCTGGAGACCAAATTATAAACTGATTATATTAATGATTTGTAATGGAAATGACGCCAGAGCCTTAGTTACAAATGTTCAAATGTTTGTGCTCCCAAAATAAAAAAGTAAACAGTGAGCTCAAAGTCAAATGACTATTTTGAGCAATTACGAAGAATTTGTACAAAGCACACTGAAAAAAAAAATACATGGGCATGAGAGGTGAGACACTCCCAACTTACAATTCACAGATTTACAGGGAGGAACCCTTCCCAATTTAACATCCTGGATGTGGTGACTGAAGCTCCGGCCATTAAAGGTAGAGAAATATGCCTTCACGTGTGGGAATCACAAATGTGGACAGGCAACCCGTGCCAAAGAAGTCTTTTTTTAAAATGCCTTGGCTTTAATAGCTTGCAAATGAAGAGGGTGGTATTGTAATGACCACTGACGTCACGGATGTTGTAATGTTGCCACTGTAACATAACACTGCTACAATAAGCTAAAATAAATATGCCGGGAAGACATGCCTTGGTGTAAGGCAAAAGGCCACTCCGTCATTAAGAGGCGACCAAAGTGTGCCATACCTGACAAAATCTGGTTTCTGCAGTCATTTCCCCATCCAACTCAGAACCTTACTGCACAAAAGTGGGTACTGCACTGCATTCTTGGAGACAGGCTCCAATTTTTATAGCAGGGGGGCTGAAAGCCACTGAACAAAACTGTAAACTCTCTATATGATGGAAACCACTTCAAGCCAGGGGGTGCTGCTGCACCCTTAACACTGCTAGTTCCAGCACCTTTGCGTAAGTGGTGTACCCAGTACCCATGTCCACCACAGAGCAACGACTGGCATGAGGGGTTAAAGAGAGTCCAACAGCCTCCGATGAAGGAGTAAGAATGTGCTCCAACTTTTCGTTCATGGCCTTTTTTTTTTTTTTTCCCAACTCTGTTTCCCAAGCCAGGTGGGCTTGCTAGGGGGCAGGTCTACACTTAAAAACACTGCATCGGAGCAGCTGCACCATTACAGCACTTAAGTAAAGACACTCCTACATTGACGGGAGATTTCTCCTGTCTGCATAGTTCATCCACCTCCTTCAGAGGCAGTCGCTACGTTAGCAAGAGAAGCTCTCCCGTCAACATAGCGTTGTCTACTGTGGGGGAGAGGGGGAAAGAGACTAGGTCAGTATAACTACTTTGCTGAGGGTGTGGGTTTTTTACATTCCTGAGCAACATAGTTATAAAGATATAGGTCTAGAGCAGTGGTTCCCAAACTTGTTCCGCCGCTTGTGCAGGGAAAGCCCCTGGCAGGCCAGGCCGCTTTGTTTACCTGCCACGTCCACAGGTTCGGCCGATCGCGGCTCCCAGTGGCCGTGGTTCGCCGCTCCAGGCCCATGGGAGCTGCTGGAAGCGGCAGCCAGTACGTCCCTCGGCGCGCGCCGCTTCCAGCAGCTCCCATTGGCCAATCATCTTTCTGGATTTTTGATACATGCAACCACCTCTGATCACTGCAAATAATTTGAACCAATGATGAGCCCATCAAAGAGTATGCATTTCAGTCTTAACCTAGATACTGAAAAGTAACAGTGTGGCTAAAGATCAGAATAATAGTTTCTCAATCTAGAGGCACATGCTAACCACCAAGCCACGACGCTTCATTGTGTGGTTAATATTATAGATTTGAAATGGGATGATGGTAAATTGTAAGCATGGAGTAATACAAGCCACCACCTGGTAGATACTTGATAAGGGCTTAAATAAAATACATTAGAGAAGTGGAAGAAAGACTGTAGAATTAAATAAAGAACTCACTAAATCTTGCTCACTTTGTTCACTTGAGTAGCCCTGTTGAAACCAAGAATGATTTTGCCCAAGAACAAAACATAGAAGGATCAGAACCTGTTACTTATTATCCTAAAAACGGAGAGACATGTTTTCCTACTAGACCACTTGCAACATTATTATATATAGCAGTAGTTTTCAACTTGTGGTCCACGGACCACCGGGGGTCCACAGCCTATGTCTAAGATTTCCAAAGGGGTCCGCTCCTCCATTTGAAAATTTTTAAGGGCCCACAAATGAGAAAAATGTTGAAAACCGCTGATATATAGAGTAGTGGGGAGTGGGGTGGGCAAGGCCAAAAGTATGTAAACAAAACATGTTCTCACAGTTCTCCTGAGATCATTAATGCCAGCAGATAATAGTTTAGAGAGAACAACTCTGACAAATCTTTGAAGTCTTCAGTACAGCATTCCAACAGCTCATGCTAATGAGATTTGTTCAAAAACTTTTCCAAAATGCCTTCATTTATTTTATTAATCTTCCTGATCAAATGGCTTCAGAAAAATCACAGTTCTACCCATTTCTAGACTAAACTCCTTATGAAACTAGGTATAGATTTAAATTAGTATTTTGTTGTCAGAGGAGTGCACTGAGTCTGAGTTTGTCCATCCCACAACATGCAGATGTAACATAGCTTCTGTAACTATAGATTATAGAGATTCAGATAAATTCACTCTGAATTCCGCAGCATCTTTCATCTGAGGATCTCAAGTGCTTTACAATTACTAAATCTCACAGTACGTCTAATGACATCAAGC
Organism: Eretmochelys imbricata; assembly: GCF_965152235.1. NCBI lineage: Eukaryota > Metazoa > Chordata > Testudines > Cheloniidae > Eretmochelys > Eretmochelys imbricata. The sequence goes on from NC_135578.1 coordinate 10,419,566, forward strand.
AGGAGGTTGGTACACCCCATTTTAGGGATGGGCACACAAACCAGTCAAATTACTTCACCAAAGTCGCACAGTGAGCTAGCAGCAAATTTGAGACTAAAATCCAGGAGTACTAAATGCAAGTTTCCCGTGCTAACCACTAAAACGCACTGTTTTCCGACTTTTCACATTAAGCAGTATAGTGTATATAGGCACCAATCCCAAAAGTGGCCATCCTAGCACTGTGTATGTAAAAGAGAATCACTGGGAGGCTTTGTCATGTAATGATCAGAGCAAAATCACTGGGAATCAGGACTCCTGGTTTCTATTTTCAGCTCTCCCACTGGATTTTCAGCCTGACCGTAGTCACTTGACTTCTCTGCTTACTCATCGGTATACTCCTCGGTTTACTCATTTATAAATTGGTATGTACTAATACACTTATTCACTCACTCACTCTTTCTCACACATACGTGCACCCAGGGGTATTGTATCATTGCTGTTTCATAGTGAGATCCTTGAGTGAAAGAAGCTAAGCACTAAAGGGAAGAATTACTCTTATAAATTCTAATATTTTTACTATCAAAGGCATCACTGGCCCCTATTGTTCTGTGCATAGGTCTCTCCCTGGCTGTGCAGCAGGTGGGAGAAGCCACTTCCATAACAGCCTATCCCCTTCCTACATTCCCACTGGGGGATTGGGGAGCCACACACAGGAAAGGGGAGAGCCAGGTCCATGAGTGTACTTGGCACATCATGTCCCCAAACCTGTAGCAACAAGGAGCAACCTTCTCAAAGTTAGCATATTTTGAGGCTGTCTTAAGTTTTGCATAGAGCCCTGATTATGGGAGCTCTGCAGACAGCTGCCAGCAGGGGAAACCAGAAGAGGGATGTATGGAAGTGTCACTGTGCCATGCCTTTGTTACATATTCGGTCAGGGAGTGGCTCTTCCCCTCTTCAAACAAGCTGGTGGGAACTCTAAGAGAGAAATCTCTGGCTTCCTACATGGGTTATTTTCCATAAAGAAAAATGGTGTGGCCTATTTTATCATGCAGTGGAGAGAAAAACCTTTTGGCTCATCTTTATGTCACACTTAAGGGGACAGAAAAAAGGTAGAGCAGCATTTACTTGTTCTGCCCTGTAGAGAAAAAATATAAGAGCACGAACTGAGCTCAGACCCAAAGATTAATTTGTTGATTGTCTCACTGGATCCTGAATTACAAGCAGCTACAGTTTTGTTATCAATATTTAATCACCATTTAACTCTGCCATGCATTAAGAGTTGAAATTTTAAACTAAGTGTAACTTTGCAAAATCCTTTTGTGTTGATTTTTTCTCGTTAGGGGTTTTCTAAAGGATACTATCTCTTCTATCTTGAAAGTCTGCATGTACCTTTTGTTATCAATAATGTACAACTTTAGTAACATGTTTTTGTACTTTCCAATTTTGCAGCATGCAAGCTATCCCTGACTTACAATGCCTACTGAATTTGTTTGGTTACCAAAAATGCCTTTATGTAACATTTAAACAAATGACTACTGCAGGAAAACTAACATTATTGAGCATATTTCTCTATAAATACATTTCCCTCCTCTCCTTATGGAAAAAAAATCAATATTTTAATTCTGATTCTCACTTTGAAGAAAACTGACTCTGGTTTGTAAAGCAATTTAATTAGACATTATGATTAACAATGTTTAATAAAGGAGAATACAAACATCTGAATGCTGAAGGTTTAACCATCAAAACCCCTTACTATGTTTATTCAGTTATTTTTGTCACTGTGCATTCTTCAGAGCTCACACAAAAAATACTTGGAGCTAAAAAATCTCCTGCACCACCCTTGTCCTCTCATCCGACTCTGTATGCCTGAGACCAGATTTCCATGCAGTTCTGGGAAGCAGAGGACCATACAACTGTTGCTGAAGAAGTGAAGAGCATTGCTTTGTGAATGCACTGAGCCACTTTATCTACTAACACAGAAGATGGGATTCACCTGAAATTCAGTAATCAAGCAGTTGAGCTCAATTTCAAATCAACCAAACCCTTAACCCTTCTTATCTCAGTGACACCACTCTAATTAGGACTCCGTTACCATTTCCATTATGAACTCCTTTTACCATGGTTTATTATCTTTGCAGCGTCGACTCCCACCACGCTGAAACTCGATCTGCAGCTTCTCAGCCCAGGGTGTCAATTGTTTTGTATTTATTTTATATTTGGTAAAAAGAGAGACCAGTTTTGCCGTCACTGAAATCACCGTGTAAAGTCATGCCATTGGCGTCACTGGGAGCCGGACCGGATCCATAATTGGCCATGGAAACAAGTCTTGGCATTTCAGAACAACTCTGCATGCTGTTAAATTGCGTGTTCTGCCGTGCATTTTGGCAACATCACCTTCTCATGATCGGTCCACCACTGCGGCGGGCTGGTCCCTGGATTGGGAATAGGTTGACACCAGCCATTGCTGCAGGGGCCACATGCGGGGCCTTGCGTGGAGGACCACATATGTGCAAGCCGCCACGCGGCCTAGCTGGTGCAGGCACACCCTGGTCGTTGTCAGGGGAAACACAGACACTTCCGCAATAAGGTCTATCAGGGCCTGAAACCTGACCAATGGTAGGAACGCTCTCGCCCGGGTCGAGTCGAGCACGGCCCCAATGAATTCTATCCTTTGAACTGGAACTAACATGGACTTTTTGTGGTTGACCAGTAGTCCCAAGGAGCAGCACATGGCTTGTAGTACAGGAATGTTGTGTTGGACCTGAGCCTTGTAGTTGCCTTTGACCAGCCAATTGTCAAGGGAGGGGTAAATCTGGATACCTTGACACCTGAGGTAGGCTATAACTACCTCCATGCACTTGGTAAATACCCTTGGTGCTGTAGCCAGGCCAAACTGAAAGACTGCAAACTGGTAGTGGGACGAACTAACCGTAAAACGGAGAAAGCGTCTGTGTCCTGGGAAGATCTCTATGTGAAAGTATGCGTCTTTCAGGTAGAGGACAGAATACCAGTCTCCCGGATCCAGGGAGGGGATAATGGAGGCCAGAGAGACCATGAGAAACTTTAGCTTCCTTAGGTAGCTATTGAGGTCTAAAAGGTCCAGGATGGGACGCAGCCCATCCTTGGCTTTTGGGATCAGAAAATATCAAGAACAGAAATCTTTGTTCCGGTAAGGAGGTGGGACCTTCTCCACCCTCTCCAGCTGTAAGAGCCCCTGAACCTCCTGTTCGAGAACAGAAGGGTCCCTGAAGCTGATGAAGGCTCACCTCTGTATTCAGGCTTCCAGGCAAGGAACAGGGTGGGCTGCATCATTCGACATGAGCTGAAGCCCAACTTCCTGACAGGGGAGATGAGCTGCCCAGCGCAGGTCTTAGCTCGCCCCCAGCCCTGTCCTTCCCCTTGCGGGGAGTAGGAGACCATCCTCCACCGGCTTTCGACTTCTTGGCCAGGGCCATGGATGGGGATCAGTGCTGGCTTGTCGGCGTGTGGCACTACACACTGATGCAGTGGTGCTGGGTGCCGAGTTGGACCTTTGCTCTGGGACCAGAGCGAGTGCTGACTCCATCAGGAGCGCTTGGAGTCTGAACTCAAGCTCTTAGTCCTAGGTTCAAAGGACTTGCAAATTCGACACTTATCACTTATGTGCCCTTCACCAAGGCACCTGAGACAGGTACTATGCGGATCGCTCACTGGCATGGGCCATTTACAGTAATCGGAGGGCTTAAAGCCTGGGGACCAGGGCATGCCTCGTCCCCTAGCTAAGTCCCCGATGGGACTAACGAAACTCTAAACTACTGCTAAAGGCTAACTAACTCAACTACTAACTATGTACACTAACTTTACAAGAACTTTAGTTCGTACAAACGAAGCCTAAGCAATGCTAGTAAGAGCAGCGAACGGTCCGTGCACCGTCACTGGCAGCAAGAAGGAACTGAGGGTGGGGGGAGTCGGCCCATGTGGGGGCCGCTCCAGAGGACACCAGAGCCACTCCCCTACGGATACTGCTGAGGGAAAAACTTCCGGCACTGGTGCATGTGGCGAGCACACACACCTAATGTGGAACAGACATGAGCAAGCACTCGAAGAAGTGGTAGATTCTCCAAGATGTCTTCAGATCAAGTCTAGATGCTTTTCTGGAAGATGTGTAACAAGCTGCGCTTTAGTCAAAACACAAGTTACTGGGCTTAATACCTGGGGGAACTGGATTAAATGTAATCATCTGTGATATACAGGAGGTCAGACTAGATCATCTAATGGTCCCTTCTGGCCTTATACATTACGATTCTGACTCATCGAAGCTACTCAGTATTACATGATGCATGCAAGAGGACAAGCCCAAGCATGTGTTGTATCATAGCTACCGTAACACAAAGTATCCTTGCTTTTGCAGAGATGTAGGTCAGAAACTTCAGGTTAGTTTAAAACATTGTTTTGTACTGCAAATAGTATTCCTAAACTCACATATATCATGTAATAGGATGTCCACATATTGCAGCATTAAGCTCTTCTGTACAAGCATACGGTAAAGCATGAGGGGGTCTAATGTATCCCAGTGTGCAAAGTTTTTCGTTATGCATCAGGCCAATTTAAATCAAGCCAAAAGGAGAAACAAAACAGCTATATGCCTTGGACTGTGATCTTATCAGGGCAGGGTCTGTCCCTTCTCGAATGTCTGAAAAATACCTAAGACATCCGAGGCACCCCTTAAGCAAACAATAATAATATCCACATTCCAAGGAAAGGCATACCGTGTTGCTGACATAAACCACAGGAACAGCCATAGATTGCAATATTCACTTGAACTCCATGAATTTCATCCTGTCTGAATAGATTTTTTTTTTTTTTTTTTTGGCAACAAAGAGCTAAAGAACCCATTATCCATAAATCTATTTTAAGTTGAAACAGAAGAGAATGCGTTGAGATTTTTTTCCTTAACATGTTTTTTTAAAAAATAAATAAATAAAAATAGCTCTAATTCTTTGATATATTTAATCATTCTGTAAAATTCTAAATTTAAAATGAAATCATCATTTTATATTCAAAGAAGGTCAAGAGAACAGCACTGACATCACAGTGAACGGCAGCCACTGCTTAACGGTTACATCAGTGTCGCTTGTTGCTATGGTGCTTAACCGACTATTAATTTCTGAAAGAAGGTGATTATAAAGCAGCCATATGAACCTCAGTCAGATGACACCACTTCAATACCAAACACTGACATGCGTTACTCCTGTCTTCTGCAAGTTAATTTTATGAATCACTACTTTTGTGATGTTAATATTCCTTTCTAACTTTAAACTTACAAAAGTCAACAAAAAGAAAAGCAAGGAGTTAAGGTAGAAGGGAAGGATTTTCATATTTTTTTAAAGAAAGAACGCTTTCAGGGAGCTGATTTGTTTTGTTTTCTTTTAGATATGCCCCAAAAGACCAAAAAGCATGCATTTTAACTGTTACAAGGATAAGTAGTAGTAACTAGATTAAGAGCCAAATTCTGCTCTTACGCTGCTGTGTTAGCCCAAATCAAAGCAGCCATAATGCCAATTTGACCATCCCTTGGGATTCATCTTATATAAATGGAGTCTTCAGCTGGCTAGGAGACAGTAGCATCTCTGACACCACTCAGTGCGGGAGGAGTGGGGCATCTTTGAGAGAGAGGGTATGACATGATCCCCAGCTGCAGGGAGAGCCAGTTGGATAATAGACAGCCAACATAAATTAGAGAAGACTGCTCTCATTTAGACTGAGGACAAGATTGGTGGCCAAATGGCCCCAGAGGCAGCTGGACGTGAGCCAAAAGGGCCACCTTTGTGCTTCTTTCCCTAAGTTTCAACAGAGGGTCTAACTCATTGGTTTAGTTGGGAGATGAACACGGTTTAAGTTAGGGCAGAATATGGTTAGAAAAGTGTGTTAGAGCCCAATCCTACAGTCCTTACTCACGCAAGCATTCCCATTTAAATCTAGGGGCTACTTCTTTAAATCCAGGGGCTACTTCCGCAAGTAAGAAATATGCATGGGTTTTGCAGGATTGGGCCCATATATAGGCAGATCAGTCTATACAAACTAAGTGCAAAATGGTATTTGTATTTACCTACTTTAGTTGCTTCTGCAAAGCAATCTTCAGTTCCAGCCACCCAAAAAGGTCACTCTTCTTACCCTGGAGACAAAGAGGATACCACAATGTCATTGGCAGATCAGTGCTAGCGACAACATCTGAAGCATTTTCATTGTTACCACATTAGCAAGTACAAACATAAATAAAACAACAAATGAATTCAATTGTGTTTAATGGTGAATGACTTTCAGAGAGAGTTAATAAAAACAATAAAGTCACAGGACTGCTGCTTATCAGTACCAGCCAGCGTGAGGCTCTTCGGTTCAACAAGAACAATGTGGCGTTTGGGGGGAGGGAAGGGGGGCAGAGGAAAAAAATCCCTGAAGATGAGACACCTTTGTTCTCTACCATAAACTTTCTTAATCTTGATGTCTATCAATTTAGTTTCACTTTGAATAATATATGACTCACGTCCTTTGTTTCAGAACGCAGACTTGCTTGAATAGGTCTCTGCTTAGTTAATTTGTGTGTGTGTGTGTTTGTAACCCCTGTAATTCTATTTATGTTCTCTCTGTCGTCCTCCCCCCGCCCCCTTTCCAAAAGATACAGTCCTGGAGGAGATGCATCTGTCATGCTTAATTCAGAAAGTAGTTTACTGGTATTTGGGGTGTTCAGGTCCTCTTTTTACACCAAGTGCACAGGGTTAATAAGAAAAATGGGTGTCAGTAAAAAATAGAGTAGAAAGGAAGAACAGCAAGTGTGTTACAACCTATATCGCTGCATCTTGTGTACTCTCTCTTATGCAAAACACTATGTAATCCTTTAAGAAACATGACAATCTGCCACTTTCTGTTCACGTAATTGGGATCAACATATGGTAGAAGAGAAAAGAAAAACATTTGTTTATTAATTTAGATCAAGTTACTAACAGTGTTTAGAATTAATTCCATGTCAATTGACCAAAAGCATTAATAGAATAAAACTATAACATAATTTAACTGAAATGTTGATCTTCTAAACAGTGTGCAGAAGTACACGTAATATCTAATGTTAATTCATTAGAGGCAGACAAATATGCAAGCATTTGCTGATATAGACAATGTAACATGAAACAGAAACTCAACGAAATTTTAGTGTGTGAAATAATAAGGCTGCATAAAACTTTGTTTCACAAAATTCACACGATAAAGGTGGGGTCCTTTGGGAGTGTTTGTGAAACTGATCAACTGACAGAGTATGCCATTTCCAGGATCTGGTGCAGCTTTTTGCCATCCATTTTACTCAGGGGTGGGGTGGGGGAGCCTGCCTTTCAGAAGGAAATTCATTTATTTACCATTTATTCTGCAAACACAGACAATTTTCACAATTACATGTCACCTTTACACCTCTGAAAAATGACATTTTTAGCAAGACAAAAATGGTTAAAATCAAGATGAAAATGGAAAGTACTGTATTTTGATTTTTTGCTCATTTGCAAAAATTAGATGATTTTTTTAAACACCTCTAATGAGAAGTTTCACATAGTTCTCATAATAAAATATTGGAGACTAAGGTCCAAGATCTATAAGCGCTTGCAAGCAGTCCCACTGGCTTCAGTGGGATTACTTGGGTAAGTAAAGATTTTCTTGATTGAGGCCTGAAAAGACAGGCACAATATTAACAGCACAATAGGTAGGTCTCACCTTCAAACATCAAAACCTTGCAAGTAAAATACATGAACTCTGACATACTATTTACTGTTAGAGTCACGGCAATAAAGGTTTTTACTCCACTTTGGTGGAAATATGATCTTGATCAGGTCCTTTAAATCTATTTTCATGTTTATCAGTTCTGTTGTATCTATTTTCTGGATGTTTAAGGCAAACCTGTGGTACTGCACTTTGCAACACAGAATAGGTTGGCAGGATACAAGTAGACCATTTTAAAATTGAATTAAAAAAAAAAACAAAATACCTGAAAATGACTACTTCAAATAAAGTTGTCTCTTGGTAATGTCTCAAATCCCATATAACATTTGCCCATTTTTCTAAACACCTGTGGAGCATATTCAGTACACATGCTACAAAAAAACCCAAACAACCCCAAACTAGTGTTTGCTCAAGGGAGGCAAGCATGGTTTAGCAACTTGAACGCAGGGCTGGAATCAAAGATGATTATTTCAGTTCTATTAGGGAATCACTCACTGACTGGGTATGTGATCTTGGGCTTAGGTCAACATTTTCCAAAAACACAAGTCTGAGCTGCCTGAGAACCCCAAAACTTTGACATGTAAATGATGGCCCCTATCTTGCAAACATTTATACATGTGAGTAACTTTATGTATGCAGGTAGTCTCATTGACTTTAAATGGCACTGCAGACATGAGTAAAGTTACTAACAAGTGTAAGTATTTGCAGGATTGGGATTTTAGTAGACATGATTGAAATGTTTGGCTTTAACCACTCTGCGTCTCAAGTTTATCCAACGGTGGGGTGGGGATAATGTAGGAAATGCCTATCTTTGCAATGCACTTGGAGATCTTTGGCTAAAAGACATTTTTACTGTAATTTGTTAAAGCAGGACTGTTTGGGGGAGCAGACTGCATTTTTTTTTTTAAATGACAGTGCTGGCAATGATTCTAAATGGATTAAGAGCCTGATCCAATGCATACTGACGTCAGTGGAAAGCCTTTCATTGATTTCAGTGGGACTTGGATCAGGTCCTGACTAGTCACACTGGCCCTGAGTCTGCTCTCACTGAAGACACAATAAGCTTTGCCATTGAGCTCACAGTAGGATGGCGCCCTAGTAGCTTGATCCTACAACCTTTACTCCCGCGGGTAGTTTCTTCAGGGGGACAAATCGTATCCGAAAGAGTGAGTTGTGTGAGTGCTGTAGGATGGGGCCCTAACTGTGAGTGATGATTGTAAAGCTATATTCAATCAATAATATAAATCAGACAATGAAATCGGGGGACCTGGGGAGGAAGATTATACTAATTAAACAGTAGTATCGTATAGTACTAGAGCATGTGTGGCATTGTACAGAAGCCAAAGTGTGATAACACAGGCCCACCTCCCACACACACTGGCTCCCTTGAGTAACTTTACAAAGGTGAGTAGTATCTCAATGAGACTTCTCACTTGCAAAATGTTGCTCACGGGCACAAGTGTTTGCAGGATTGGGGCCAACATCCCTGCCTCGAAGAGCCTACAAGGGATAAATATGATTAGAAACCAAAACCTCTGGGGAAAAACTCCATTTCAATACCTAGAAAGCAGGCTCTCTCTTTTTTTTTTTTTTTAGACAGTTTCAGAAATTTGATTTAGTATTTATTGATGGACTGATTTTTCTTAGTGACAACTTTAGTTTCACACCTGAATATATTAACTGAACATTTCTGTTTTAATTGTTTACTGCAAGGCTTCCTAGAAGCCCCGAAATATAAAAACCTCAGAACCACAATTAGAATTTTTTATTTTTTTTTAAATTGTGAGATCCAATAATGGAATAACAGACTATTTTTTCCTTCAAATCTAACCAAGTTATAGTTAAGTCTAGACAACCAGGCTGACATTTGCTTTCATTATATATTATCTTTGTGATTTTATTTTGTTTTGGAGTGTGTGGGGGAGCTTAGTTCGAAAAAAAGTAAGGGCTGCAAAGAAGCCAAAAATGAATTAATGTACTTTTATCTGCTATTTTGTTTATAGTTCAACTTTCTTTTTAATTTAGAGAATCTGATGTGCATAATGATTCTGCTAAACAATGACTAGTAGAGAGGTGCTCATAGGCCTTCATCAGAACCAGAGTTGAAGTTTGAGAACCTAAAAAATTTTAAAAACTGAATAACTTAAAGACTACCATATAGAAGTGCTTCCACAATAGTTATCAGGATTATGATTTTTTTATTGTGCGATATATATTGACTGTCATGAGATACTGTAGGCGCCATATTCTGACCCAGGTGTCATTATTACCTATTTGGAAAGTGAAATGTAGATGGAAAGCCAAAGGTGTAAGGCAGGGTGTGTTTATTTCACCTGGTCTTTGAAGAAGGGTAGATGGATTGTGCCACAGGCAAATGTATAGTGTTTGTATTTGCTGATGTGCTGATGGTTGGTGGAAGAAGTGAGCTGCTCGTATTGCACTTTGATTTTTAAGAATTTGCTGGCTGCTCAAAGCCCACATACGGGCACTTTTTATTTATTCTAAGTTGAAATAAAATAAATATCATGAGGATAAAGCTAAGCCCTGAAAATCTCCTCCATTTAAAATATTATTATTAAATTTCATTTCTATCACAATGCTGGAAAAGAAACACTCAGTTTTGGCCAACATCCCTAATCGCAGTTCATTTAAATTTTTTTTTTTTTTATCAACTATCATATACAAGTACAGCTAACAGGCAAGTTAAGTACACATTGCTTACAGTACAAAATTTGAACTATGGTCATAAGTCTAGCATCTTTCACTGATAGACTGGTTATTTGACTCATATAAATTACTTAGCATAAAAGAGAGCTACTAGCCCTTGTTGGATTCTTCTGACTTAAAGACCATAACATGTTCCCAGAAAGTATCAAACCTGTCAAATGTCCAATCAAATGATAAGAGAACATCTTACAGAACGTTAAGAAAGCAAAATAATCAAATCTTACAGTGCATTTTAGCCTTGCAACGTCTTCACGGTTTCTTAAAATGACTTTCCATACATTAGTTAATGCCAGTCTTAACCATTTTGAGGCTGTGTTATAATTCTCATCTTGAAACTTGACCTCACATATAACTGAAGTAGTAATATGAAAGATTCCTCCCCAACCACTGTGGATCAGCCACTGAATCTGTATCTTACAGTGTTACTCTGGCACCATTTAAAGACAAAAAAAAGTGTTACTTTCAGTACCCACAACTGTGAAGTCTACCTTTCAAAACTACACATTTAGGGAATTCTGAACACACTTCCACAACCCACTAGTGCGTAGTGCACTCCTTTTGCGACTTGTGTGCTATTATTTTATTTACTCATTTTTGGTTTAACAGAAACTAACCTTCTAGCTTTCTTGGCTTCAAACGTAATATACATATCCCCATTTGACAAATGCTCCATTGCATGATATTTTACTCTTCACAGTGCCCATTCTTTTGAACCGTCTGTGCTAGTATCTTTCAGATTCTTGTGAACTTAAATTTTGAATCTCTTTTCATGTGAGACAGATAGCACTAGTCTAAACTGTTCTCCCTCCCTGCCTCTCTCTCTCTCTCTCTCTCATACGAAAAAGTCTTCAGCCTGCCAAAAAACCAGCAATGCAGAAGCCTGCCCATCTTTACAGGGGAAAAAAAGCTACTCTCTCTTACCTTATAACAAAGTGATATCCTTGGTCATGGTCATGTGAAAATATTTTTGAGGTATCCTTTAACAGCCTTTAAATATTGAAGCCGAAAAACAATATTTGCTGTTTTACCTTTGAAGCTTTAACAAAAGCTTTGTTTTAGCATTTACCTTAGTGTGCAATAAGAGTTAATAATCAAATCCATCCCAACCCCCACAAATGTTAAACAAAAAGATAAAAGAAATGCAAATAGCTATTGTCATGGAAAGTTAAAGTACCTGTCTGTATTTTTAAGTGAAAACTATTATCTCTATCAATCAAAATTTAAGAATACAATAGCGCTAATCACACAAGGTGCTTTGACTGAGGTACTTTTCCTCATAAAAAGTTTTGTTTTTTTTTAAACCAGAGTATAAAAGTAATATACTTACAATTAGATATGGTATTTGTAATTTTGTTATTGAAAACCCTCACCAGTCTTATTGTTAACAAATGCTTAGGAGTCTATAGGCTGATTTGCACGCAAGAAGACCCAAGTCCCTACATATTTTAATATGATTGATGAAATTTTATTCAGATGCTCACACTTTCCAACATGTGGTGGAACAGCACACTCTTCTGTTTGAGACGAGTTACTCAAATGAAGGAAATAGTTAATTGGTAACCAAAACTGCTACTGGCCTTGATACACATTTTCCACATTTCTCCAAATACTCTATGTATTACAACACTCTGCTTTGAAGATGTGCCCTTTGTCATTTTTTTCTGTGTTTTTGGTATAAATTCTCTCTCATTTGACTCTGAAAAGGAAGCTGAATTTCTATTACTATTAAAGCATGCACTGTATATACAGTAGAATGTACTGTACAAGCACACTGCACGGATTTGCTAGAAAGTCATTTTTAAAAGTAATTTGTTCAGACTGAATCAGAAACTGAGCTGTAGAGTTAATAAGTACGAGAGCAAGTGACAGTAATTACATCTATATTAAAAGAGCTGGAGATTAAAATGCCTATAGTAAACAGTTAACCTAGAGTGCCATTATGCAAACTCTGTTCTCATGGAGGGATGTCTCCCACACTGAGCAGCAATAGGACTGTCATTTTTTCCCCCCGCAATATCAGGTTCCCTACTCTATAGTCCTGGTACTCTGCATCATGGCTAACATCTCTAGTGTGCTATTAATATCAATGAAGAGACTATTCAATTTCCACAAAGAAAAACCTTCCTATTACAGCACAGACATTCTGGTGAGGACCCTTGCTTGGGAGACAATAAAGACAAGAGTTTCTTGCTGCTTTTACAGTTCTGTGTTGCACATTGTTTGAAAGCTTTCGGCAAACAATGGAAGCATTATCTTCAGGATAGTTACAAAACAGGATTCGTTAGTACAAAGAATAAAGCTGAACTCATTTCCCCTGCTCCCCCCCTTCAAAATAACCTGTCTATTGCAATACAGTATTTAGCTCTAAGCTCAAAGGTATACTCCAGAAGCACCTGTATTCTTGATCTAATTCACTACCTCAGCTGACCAGGACTGCTTTAAGGAGGACTGGACAATAAATAATATCAAGCATTTTGTGCATTTATAAAGGGGAAGAGAAACAAAAGTAACATATTTTAATGAAATACGAACTTACCCATTAATGAGGAGGAGCAAGGCTTTGAGCTGTACAATAATTCCCAACCAACTGCAGAAAGTTGTGAGTTTGAAAACACGAAAGCACTTTAACTATCCAGGCTTTCTGTGCTTCAATACTGGCTGCAGTGTAAGGAAGCAGGACTGAAGGTATGTGGTCTAAACACAACAAAAGCCACTGCCTTACTCTAGATTAAATATGCAGGAAGAGGCCCCTTTGCATAAACACAAACACTCAGCAAATGAGTAACTGGCTCAAATCAGACGCCTGCTGTGCATTCTACCTGTCCTGATCTCTGACAAGCTACACAGCCTGTTTAAGGGGATAGTAGCTAAAAAAGCACACAGCTAAAGTCTGTGCTCACACAATACTAAATAGTAACAGCAATAATCAATATGAATCATATTAATTTCTAATCTGGGAACTGTTCTGGCAAAATAAAATTAAATAAAATAAATAAATCATTTGTCAGCCATACATTGGCTTTACCACATACCCCACCAAACCAGAAACAGACCAAACCACCACCTGAAAATTCATTTTCACTCCTAATAAAAATTCATTAGAATTCCAGTCCATTCTTTTCCTAAAAGGGGACTTAACAGGGAACAGTCACTGTTGAGTTAGAATATAAAATCTGAATTTCTACGATTTGTGCTGTCCCTCTATTTTCTTTTTTGTACATAAAAACACATTTCACATACAAAGTATAGTTTTAATTACTGTAAGTTTAATACATTCCTATTTTACTGGTTATGTGGGGGAAAGGAAGAAATTTCTGAAGATTTTTTTTAAAAATGTCATTTCTAAAATAGTCCTCATAAAAGTATCTCAAAAATATATTTACTTCCAAAAACAACTACAATTACCAAAGACCATGTTTCCCACCAAACACCCCATAGCATTTATTATTGCAATTAAATATACATAACATAATGCCACAGTGTATTCTCGTTTCCAGAGAAAATAAATATGTTCTAGTCGCATTCATCCTTACACCCCAACAACAGAATCAGAAAGCAAAAATTTTAAGCAATTGTAATTCACTAGTGTCCCTTCTTAATTTAAGGAGTCAAATCACATTGACCTTTTATTGTAAGTCCTAGCTACATGTTGGCTTTAGTAATTTAATTATTTTTAATAACTTGCAGTATTAAACGATTGCTACTGAAACATAAATAAGATTATACTCCCCTGCCTTCTTTTCTAATGCTACAGCCTACAGTGTGATATGTTCTGTACACTACTGCCCTATGTTCCGTACCTAAATTGCATTCTGAAAGATCACTTACACACACAAAAAAAGAGGATTTGGGCTTAAAAAGAGGCACCATATATTCGCTTGGATTCCAAAGCATGCAGCACAGCTGATTTGGTAGGATATTGGATTCCACTAATGATTCTAGTGAGGAACAAGCACTTTTCATTTGACTAACCTATTTTATTACCCTTCCTTGCACTCCTGTAGCATGAGGGGAGGAGGGAAGAGACAGTTTTTACTTTCCCTTGCATAAATTCACAATCAGAGCAAAAAGAAAAATAAAATTGCTATCATGAGCCAGTAAAACCTAACAGGATAAAAAATCCTCCATGAAGGGATCCCACAAGAAATTTTAGAACCCCTATATTTATTCACTATTATTGCATTGAAATGACCTTCCAAATAAGGTGTTAGGTAATACGGTTCACATAGACGATAGTGATCTAACCTTGATGCAAATAAACCATAGAACAAAATTTAATCAGTATATCACTGTGTAAAAGCCTTTGTCCATCCCAATGGAGCTTCTAATGACTGTTTTGGCAGTTCTGGCTGGTAGTTATGCCTCCCTACTCATATATATCTCATACTGGTTGAGCAGGCTAATGGAACTGCTGTTAGTGGAATCCAATATTAATGCTCTGTATCGTGCAAAACTAGATGCAACTGAATATATTATACAATTATAGGTAGTATCTAATTTCATAAGTATTAGATACTGGACTCTAAATTAATATTTTAATAAGAAAAGTGAAATAAATACCACATTTCAGGTAAGGTGTCTATATATTCTGGATCTGCCAGTCTTCCTGCTGTAAGACTGCTCTATACTGAAGCAAACAGAAAAGACATAGGACTCTGACAAAAATATGCAGGCAAGCTTTAGATGCTGAGTGACACATACTGATGCCCAGAGTCAAAGATGTCATCTTCATGCAAGCTCCACTAACTATAAGCTTGAGAGAAAATGAAGCCCAAAAAAAAAAAAAAAAAAAAAAAAAAAGTGTGGGGTGGAGAGAATGGAGTAAGACCTCCAGAAAATAAACAGGGTGTACAGTTTCAAAGGCTACAGACACAGACATTTCATTGTTCAAGCCAATTATCAGTGGAAAATAATAACAACAGATGGATTCAGAGTCACTGACTTTTCATATGCACTTCATCTCTGCACAACAGATGATGAAATGCGAGAGCTATCTCAAAAAGGCAAAACATCTTTCAGTAAAAGAACTCTATACTCCAGATGGGGACCTTCTAAGGCAGCTGATTATCTTCTTATAATGTTGTAAGATAGACTTACTAAAACATTTCAAGAACTGATCAGATAGGATGAGTACAATGGCATCATTATTAGAAGTAGTCACTTCAGACTTGTGACTAAAAACAGACAGAAATTTCAATACGGTTAGAATTGTACATTTCTTGTTTTCACATCAAATACTCTTGGTTCCAAATAAAGGGCCTGATCCCATAGTTTCCAGGCCGGGAAGGAATTCAATGGGACTTCTGCCTGAGTAGACTAGTGCAGGATTGGGCCCACCACTCGGGAGTCATTTTTATTTTTTGCTGTACACAATCTCCTCAAAAACACAGGTACTACTCACGTGAATACGGTGGACTTCTACCAGTGTGCTCCTCACTCACAGAAAAGAAGAGATTAAGAATATTTACAATTATTTTGATAGTTTCCAATGTAACTGATAAAAATATAGGGACCTGATTCTTTGCCTACATACCTACAGTGAAGTAAATCAGGAATAAACCCAACCAAGTCAATGGAGTTGCACTGGCATATAACCGGTGTGACAGAAGCATCAGGCCTCTACATTGTAAATCTTACTTAAGAAAACTCTTAAAACAACTCATCTTTTATGGGAAATAAAGCATAATTTGCTTTCAAAGGGAAATAACAAATATATGTAAATTTTGGTGGTTCCGGTGATAAGCAGTTCCAACAAATGTCACATAAACATCCAGTTAAGAACCACCTACCTATCATAACCATCTCCCACTCAACCTGAATACCACAAAGTAAGTGTTTTTGATAACATGAATCAGGTACACCACAATTTCAAAACCTAAAATAAGTAATGGAAACATTAGCTCATTAATCTTTAAGACAACATTTCTTTATTGCAAGAACACTACATAACTAGTATATTAAAAAAAATTAGTTTGCCATTTTTGCAGTTCATTCTCCAAAACACACAAGGAAAATTTAAAAAATGACACTTCTTAAAAGCAATATTCTAACGGGCGGTTGGTGCAGAACACACACACAAAACCTGCCCTAATTACTAACTTATTTCAGAAGTCAAAAACTACTTTTAAGCACAATTCTGTTGACTCAACAAACTTAAAGGAGGGAAAGGAAGTGAAAAAGCACAGTATTCCTGCATCTTTGCAATGCACTTTGTCAAAAGTAAATTCAGAGGGGAACACACAAGCACAGAGAAAATTTTGCCCAAGGCAAAATTCTGCAACTGCTTTAAGAAGCAAACAAGTACACAAAAGATGTGTAATACAACCATCTGGCTCTTCTCATGCTATATCAATAATCCCCAAAGTTTATCCCCACCTCCTTAACCAGCCCACACTGATGCCACAAAACCAAATGGCATCACTTATGCTTCCTGCCCATCACATTTTAAAATAGTATTTAAATATGTCTACAGTACATTTTTGCATTTAATCAATTTCCTAAAGAAAAAAAAATTTAGCATCTCACATTATTAGTTCTGCTTTTTCTACTTATTGGGAGCTGCAAAACCACCAAGAAAGTCCTTGTGGTAAAGGCACTCTCATATCAACACACTGTGTCAGGTATCTGGATAACGTACTGGTCAAAATTTCAATCTCACCGCTTCTCTTGTTTTGTGTCACAGAGTGAAAATTGAGAGGGTGAAGAAGGTTGTGCCCAACAAAATCACCTGCTCAAGAAATATGGGTATGTTGGATCTGATTTTGGATTGGATTCTGGATTGTCTCTCCAAATGGGATGTGAGAGAAGAAATGTGGGGAAAGGAAACTAAATATTATTCACATTTTTCCATTTAGGATTTCAAATATTTGCACCAATTATTTTAAACTGCCCACAATCGAGGAACTGCTGTATGCCACTGCAAAATTTAATATTTACCTGTAGGGTCATGAGGCGAGAAGATTGGAACACCACAGTACAAGGTTTTCCCCTCCTAATGGGCGGGCAAAGGCACATCTTACATTACTTACTAGATAGGATGGATCCCAGAAGGCAGCACTAGAGCATGTGCACAGCACTGGGTAAAGTTATCCTCTCATGACAGTAAAGGTAGAAAATGAGTTAAAAAAAATGTATAGCACCACAAGCTCATAAAGGAGGATTCCTCTCTGACTGTACTCTCCCTATGTTATGCTTATTATCCTGTCCCACACATCTGGTACAGGCCACCAACATGCTGCACTCTTTCACCGATGACATTCATATCATGTATTACGAAGCCTCCTCTTACACAATTTGCCACAATATAGGAAAAGGTTGTATGTTCTCGCAAACATGGCCCCCTGGCAACACACAGTCGCTCACACACTCCCATTTGCCAGCCTCCTCTGTCCATCCTCACAAAGCACTGATCTTTCTGCACACAACACAACATGCCCAGCTAAAATCCACTTCAGTAAAAGAATGGTTTTAGCCTGGCTGGTGTGGTTTCAACTGTATATTCAGTATCTCCTGAATCTACCAGGGAAGAGGGATAGCAGCATGCAAAAGTTTGATAGCTGGAACAAGTGCTTTGGTGCCCAAACAAGCCCTGTCATGAATACAAGCAACAGCCATCTCTCCTAAACATGACCCCTGAGAGGCTTCTAGCACCCTCACTGAGGAGCATGGGAGACGAAGGCATTCAGCAATTTACAAGAGGAATTCAGTGTCTCTCAGGCTCAGGTCTGCTAAGAAGAGGACATGGATGGAGGTAGAATCAGTACACACTGCATTTCAGAGGCACGGTTGCTGCACGGCATCATTTATGCTGTTTAAGCATGCCCCCCTTATCCGAAGGTAGGTTTTGGGCCCTACGTGTTTAACTGAAAGAACAGTTCACTTTTGTTTGGGGTTTATTGTGTTCTTTAGGGAAAAATCACCAGTGTAACCATAATGATTCATACTGTGAAAGCTTGACATAAAAATGGTACCAAAAACAATTCTTCAAAGATATTTACAGAACACCAGTCACCGCAGTATTGAGGTGCTGACTCAAAGCTCTTATTTTTAATTGACTATCTTTCTATAATGACATATCCAAGTCAAAATTCTGTTCTCTGTTAAAAATGCTGCTCTAAACCAAATAAAATGTGCTTTCTGAGGGAAAAAAAACAACCACCACCACCAAGAATACACCACTTCTCTGCTTCCTGACAGTCCTGACTCAGGCAAAATGCCGTATGGAGCATATACAACAGAGGCAACATTTGACCCTGTAGCAATAGACTTCCTATCCATAGTTTTCAATTTTCAGAGAGTGACTACTGACTGAAATAAGCTTAGCACAGCTCTCGAAGACTCAGCCAGAGGGAGGCTCCCTCTAAATTAATCTAGTATAGCTGATGCCCATAGACCACAAGAAGTCTCTGGTTTGAGTAACAAGTGTGGTTATCTGCAGGACACACACAGCGAATCCAGCCACCGGATGGGGGACTGCACTAATTGCTTAAGTCTGCTCTAGTGTCTGGCCATCAGTTGGCCGGCACAAACACATGGCTGCCTACCAGGCCTAGGTTAGCACAGCTGGAGCCAGATGACTAACTATTAAAGATATTCTTCCAGTGGCAGCATCTGGCTCCCTGGAATGCTCCACGTACAGTTGAGCTGGTTGTTTCAGAGGCGTCTCTCTAGCTCTGTGTTGCAAAGCGGTTAGGCTGCTGTGGAGCTGCACGGACTGTTTTGTCCTCCTTTTAAAGGTGAAGCAAAAAGCTTTTCACCTGCCAAGACAGAGGTTTTGGTTTCTGATTTCATGTGCAACTGTTGATGACACTACTGACACCTAACGCAGAGCAAGAAATCCAGCTGCTTCGGTATAAGAGCAGTCATTGTTCAGTGGAGGAGAAACACAAACCCTAAGCACTCATGACCTTGGTACGGAGGCAAATGGGATTATTTTCTTTGGAAATAAATATATTTTTATTGGTTAAGCCTGTACCTATATTCGGGCTATCAATCTGGGATCATGAACGCTTAATTTTTTTTTAAATCCTTTTCAGTTTGATTTTAATACGAGATGTCTCTGACTTGACTGTACAACTTCTTTGTAAGAATTAATAACAGTCTTCCACAAACCTAGGGCTGGGTGAATGGCTCAGTGAACTTAATCCACACCTGGTCTATGTAAAAATGGGCTCATATTTTCCAAACAGAAATAAACCCCCTTTATATGAACCAGGTTTGGATCCAACTGCTAAACCATTCCCACATTCTACACAGGCATTTGCTATGATTAAGGAAAGAGGTAGTGCTTAGTGGGTGCACAAGGATGTCTGCAGACACAACAGCTCCTTCCTGAGGGCCAGTCACATCTGACGAACAATTCTAAAACAATTAAACCCTGTGGGACAATTCTACCCTAAATGATACTTGCTGCAAATGCAGAATAACTGCCATTTTACGTACAGCACTGTGTAGCAGAGAAGAATATGGCCTGGTCTCTTTTCTCTTCCCAAGGAAACCTAAGCCTGTAACGCAAAATGACTGAGAACTACATGCTGCCCATGCCAAAATACAATAATAATGTATGCAAAGATTAAATTAGAGGAATACGAAGTCTAACTAAAACATCATAATACCTTGAAATAACGCTTTAAGTTCAATTCCTGCGCATTTTTCGAAACCACCGAAACATAATGAAGTTTTACTTTAAACACAGCATTTATAACTCATGTCAGGCTCTTCAAGTAACTTGGACCACAAGCTAGGAAAATGTACATTCTTGTACATTTGCACAGCTTACAAACTGAGCAGCATATACTGCCTTCCATCCACAGACAGAACTCCCATTGGCACAGACAAAGGTTCTGTGCATGGATCAAAGACAATACCTGTGACTAAGAATATTAAATTTTTTAAAATAAATTGGCAAAAAATTAGAACTCAACGGCTAATTTATTTTTGTTGCCTTCACGGCACTTTTTCTACCTTCTCCCATTTATTTCACAAGTGCTCCACTAGAAACCTTTGCGGCAAGGATTATGTCATACTGTCACAAGATCAGGTGTGAAGTATGGTATGAATAAATATATATCCACAACCACATTTAATTTTCAGTGGTTGGGCATCAAGGGACAAAGACGTTTTTATGCAGAAGTATTAACCAAGAGTTTAATTTTAAATGGTCTGGATTTAAAAAAGCAGTAACTACATACAGTACGGGCATAAAAGCAACAAAAACTCCCTTTCTCCCCTCCCCTTTCGGAAAAAGCAATTCGGAGTATTAAAAATTACTGCTCTTTACATTAAAAATACAGGGTGCTTGAGTATTTCTTCTTTTAAGCCACTGATACCATGCAGGATAATTGTACTCTATGCATTGGTAATAAAAACTCTTCACTGAAAATAAACATATTTTACAGTAATCAGGAACGAACTATTTTGGTACCTTTTCACGAGTAGCCATTTACTTTGGCACTGAATTGCAGCATGGAGGAAAGAATACAGTATATGTGCTAACACAAGAAAAACTAGACTCTAGAATGAATATACAGTGAAAGACAAATTTAAAGCAGCCTTCTTGTGTTCTGACATAAGAATATAAAAATGACACGAGCAAGAAAAGATTAGTTTACATACTTTTCAATCACAGCTGCCGCTCAGAAACCACGATACCTTTAAAATGACATTCTAAGGAAACAGATACAGTGTGGCTGCAGCAATGGCTAGATATAGTTAACATGAAATTTAAAGGGGCACTTTTTATTTACATACTTCATACAGCCCTGAACTGCGGCACAGTTACAACGACAAGATTTTTAGCATGATTAATTTAGAAATAATCTACTCATAAAGAAGAGTGCACTGCAAAGGATTTTGCAGAGCAAATTTTTATCACCAGCCTTAGATGTCAAAACACAGTTTCAGGGACAGGGAAAGAGCAAGCCACATCTTCTTAGTTAATATTTAATTGGGTGCTAAAGATTCCTTATGCAGGACCTCTGCACCATCACTGACAGCCCCACAGTGTGTCCCTATCAATGCAAAGGATGCAGGCCCTGTCTGTATAAACCAAAACAACATTAAATTTAATCAAACCATTCAATTAATAAATCACTTGAGTGGTCTATGCAGCCCAAGTCCTATATAATTTCATAATTTTAAAAATATTTGCACTCTGCAACCACTGAGATTGGCTGCAAGGTTCCATAAGACACACTTAACACTTGAGTTGGAGAACAAATTTATTTAATAAATGCACAGCTAAGTGCAATAATACTGCACCACTCAAACTGCCAAATCACTTAGAGCATCTTGGGAGAAAAAGCAAATACACTTTCTCACGATTTAAATGTATGTCACTGCTATAGCTGGATCTTCAGGAAACCCACCTGATTTTCTGCATTTAACTGGTCACAGATTGCCGGTTGACCTAGCTATTCTGAAGGGCAACCAAAACAGGGGCTGGGGAGTCAAAATCACCAAGTCAAAGACACATATCCTTTGCCTTTTTGCAGTGCACTCAACTGATCTTCTTCCATTCTCTCCTTTGATCTGTGCCCCATTCCACTGCCCTTTCCCATTCTCCTCGCTGCCTCACTGTTCTTCCCTTTTTGAGACTCTCCAACTCTTCTTTCAATAAACCTCATTGCTCTCCTAACCCCAAGCCCACTCCGTTGGTCCAGTCCTCATGTCTGCACCTCTCTTCCCATCACACACTGTTCCATCATCCCATTTCCCCCCTGCCCAGTCTTTGGACATCATGTTGGGCATGGCAGTGGCAAAGAAGGCCCTTTTAAGTAGAGCAGGAGAGAGGAAAGGAGAACACCAGAAGAGAGACATTTCATCAGGCCCAGGAGAGCTCCAGTGATAGCAATGGAAGTTGCTTAGCTCCACTAAATAAAAGCCATGGGCAAACTGGTTTGCATCCATATTCCCTGATGTAGGATTCAGCCTCCTGATGAGAGTAAAATGGATACATCGGCAGGCCCCTGCATGTAAGAAAGTCATGCTAGCACCATGAGTGAGAGAGAGGCTGGATTATTTATGAACCTAATAGTGGCCTTAAATGAAGAGATAAGACAAACCCTCACCCAGCCTTTGGGCCCGAGTTGTGTGCACTAATATAGAGTTCATACTCATTCATGTGTGATGCAACTTTAAGATTCTTGGAGACTTTTTGGCACTAAAATTGAGCCATATTTTCTATAAACAAAAACAACAACAAAATCTGTATTTGCCCTGTCCTGGATTCAGGATAGTTCTTGGCGATAATTCTAATTTTTTTCCAGTGCAAAGTAATACAGGGAAGTTTTCATTATAATATTCTTCCTCAAGCCAATGGACGCACCTCTACATTCACCACCCTGACAAATAGTACAGCTCTTAAAAGTCTGTATATATTAGTTTTATGGACCTATTCTACTGCTTAAATCAGGTCTCATTAAAATTGCCATCTACACGAGTATGCCCTCTGGGAAATCTACATGCTAGAGCTACTCCAGTTCCATGGGCAGTGCTCAAAGGGGACTGCATATTGCAAAACAGTTGGAGGGGGAAAGAGGAGGAGAAACAGGAGGACTTCAGGATAGTGAACAAGTTACTCCTCATTCCCGTGTGAATTCAACCAGTACAGCTTTTGCTCATGTAGTGCAGAAGCACCCATGAAAAAATATGCTATGTCAAGACATTAGAAGGAAAAGTAGGTGTCCCTCAAAAGGCCAAATCTTGTTTCAAACGCCCATTTTATCATTGGAATGACAAGCTAATATGCAAACACTGCACCCGACCACCGTCACTAAGCACATGATCTGCACACTGGCCCTTCAGTTTAATTTTTAATAGTAAAAGTGCTTAAATCTTAGTATAAATTTATTAATGTTCAAATGAGTACAATTAAGAGCCATCATTTCATCTTTGTTTTCTTCTGTGTTAATGACCTGGAAGATCTCTGTCATTTGTATGAGCAAGGATTATTGCTAATATATTCAAAAACAGTTGTTTTGGCAAAGAAGTTAAAATATTTGATGATTAAATTTATAGTAAGGGGACTAATGAATAATATATCTTCTGATTTTTGTTCTGCTGAGATATATGTAATGACATATAAAACGTTCATTTATTATCACCACATCTCCAAGGAAGCAGACATGCCAAATTTCCGTGTGTGCGAGTGACACGGAGAGAGAGAGAGAGAGAGAGACTGACTGACTTATGGGGATTGTTTATTACACAGAATGTCCTCCAAATAGATAATCCTAAAATCCCAATTTACAAAGACATTTTTTAAAGCTAAATTCTTCAAAAATGGCTGTCCTGCTGGCTAAAATGAAAACGTTGACATTAAAATATCTAGGGGTATGGAGAGGTTTTCTGTTTTGTTTTACAAGTTTCTAACTCTGACAAATTAACTTCTGACTGCATCTAAATCTAGCAATGTTTCTTATTGACAAAAGCACTTGTAACCACCTTTACACCAAGTTCACGCAAGGAAAGTATTTACTATAAAAGGCATTAACTTTTATGTAACATCTGTGATCTTTGGGTGGGGAAGGGAAACTCCACATAAATGAAGCCTATGTACACCAAAAATCAGTCAGATTTTAACACTTACCCAGCCAAATGTAGTAATGTTTTTTTCTGGTGGTAGCAAGCTATATTTCTTTCATTTTTCAAAAATCAACCAAAACCACCAAAATATTCTCTTCAGCGTTGGCCTACTTTCTTCAAATAATAAGAACCTCTCTTATGGTCTAAACTTTAATATGCAACAGAAGAATCTGGCAAACATTAGCCAAATAAGCCCTAGCCAGCGTACACAAAGTAACGCGTTAGTCAGCTACTTTTAAGCATAATTGAAAAATTGATCTTCATCCTCCAACCTACAAAAGCCCTATATTATTGTACACATTTTGGGGCATGTCTATGCAGAAGAGGGGATGTGCCTCTCTTCAGATCCTGTTCCCACTTCCCTGCTTTGCCAAAAATCTCCAGTTTTGAGTGTCAAATTTTCTGTCAGTTTGGAAACTGATCTCCCCCAAACTCCTCAGTCTGCAGACATCCCCCTGCCAAAAGGCGGAGATGGTAAAAATAAGCCATTGCAACTGGATTTCTTTTCACCAGAACGACATATGTCATCACTCTAGATTTTTCTCAAGCCAAACAAAGGACCACGACACACCACCAAAGGCAAGTGACACCATCCTGAGGCTTGCAGAACTGATTAGTTCAGATACAACCCAACTTGGAGCAGCATCAATGCAGTGCCTGTATGAAAAATGCTGAATCTCAAGTTTTAACTCCAGGACCCAAAAAAAAAAAAAAAAAAAAAAAGTGAGACGATCTGGAGAAGATGTGCGAATCGGAGAGCAGGAGTCAGCATGGGCAAAGTCATGTGCTAAATGGGAGTGAAGGACAAAGCACTTACATTACAATGCCCAAACTTTAGAAAACCTATCTGGTGCTAACAATTTCCATATTCTGCATAACGATGAGGAAGATTCTTAATCATCTACCTCACGAGTGGATTCCAAAAGTCCTAGAGCTAAACTCAATGAATGATTCCATTAGTGGAAAGACCGTGTGAAATGACATTGAGAAACAGCTAATACCACAACGGGGAAACAATCACTCATTAATTCAATTTTTACACCTTAGAGACCAAAGGAACAGGAGATAAGGATAGCTGACCCTTTATGTCAGCATGTTATTTTTTCTCCTGATGTAGGTCCCATCACACAGGTAAAAAAAAAAAAAGACAGCCTTTATCCCACCAATATAAGATTCCCAAGGGGAGAACACTGAAGTCTCTCTCCTGTACCCATCACCAAACCAAAGGTACATCTCTTTTCTGGGATGTGAGGCAGCAGAAAGGTTAAGGTAAAATCAGTAAGAATAAGAAAAAGCTTGAAATGACACACTGCAGCTAGCAAAGGTGCTTTGTAACATCTGTATCAGTCTGATACTGCCCATGTTTGTGCTTTCCAACTTTGACTGGCCCACTGTATCACATCAAAGTATTATTTTATTTAACCAGCCAGACTCTGGTTCCCAACTTGTGATTCTGCTCTCCAGTTTGTCTCCTGCTTCTGACCTCCCCGATATCTGACCAATCCAACTCTTGACTCTTGTCTTATGACTGCAGACTCTGGCTCCAACTACTAGGTCTGTCTGCCCACAATCTGGCCGTGACACTGTTTCCTGCCCCTTATCCAGGAGATGGAAGCATGGAGAGAGGGAGAGAGAGAGAGAGAGAAATCACCCAACCATGAGGCTTCTTTGCCCCCTGCCCAGATCAGAAGAAATTGAGAGGAAAACAGTTTATTTTCTTCCTTGCAGTTTGGCCCTTCTGCCACTCAAGCCTCTCTTGTAGGGAGCTAGCTTCTTCCCACCTCTTGCTGTGACTCCACTTAGTACAGGACAGTGACAGGTCAGAGACGGTAGCTCTGAGGGATGCATAAGGAGTGCCACTGATCAAGGAACTGCTGATGAGTTTCATACTCCACACTTGTGCAGTGGAGAGAGCATACCTATAACTTGGGGCATGCACTAAGAGGATTTGGGGAAGGGGTCAGGCTGACAGTAAAATTGTAAAACCAAGCCCACCCCCTCAATTCCCTCACACACACAATTCCAAGTCAGCCCAAGAGATGTTCTTGTGATACAGAATAAGAAATAGAAGTAGGAGTGAGGAGAACAGCATCTGCTCAGTGGTACAAAAAACACATTTCCTTTTAAGAACGGTGTGAGTGCAACACCGCACCCTAGCATGGACTTTACTAGCTGTAAGCAAGTGGCCTATAGGAAACAGTTGCCCAATCAAGATCAGTATTATCCATCCCCGCAATTTAAAAATGTTTACCACCCTGAGTTTAGGAACACTAGCAAAGATTCTAAAGTTTCCCCAGCCTCTGCTAAAGACCAAGTAAGCTTTCAAATGTAAGCCTCACAAACCTCTGTTCTCCGTAAACCTGCTCAGTGTTTACCTGTGTCTGGATTTGATCCAAATATTCTGTACAGCTCTCTTTTACATTTTTGTTCTCTCTCGAAAGCTTTGGCAACTGAATCTATTATGATGTCAAAAGGTAGCTGACAACATAAAATGTATCCCGCTGAGTTGATGCGGCACACTGCTAAATTTACAACAACATAAGTATCATAAAAATTATAAGAACTGCAAATTAACCACTGTTTTTTTTAGTTCACTGACATAAATAGTAGTAAAGATCTGGATAACTTCCAGACATCTTTACAACTATTTAATTTGTCAAAATCTATCAAGTGTATTTCAACCACAAACCTGTCCTGTACAGCACATTCCCTTTCACATACTTATACTAGCATCAAAGGCAACAAAAATAAAGGTTGTATAATTACTGTACACCAACACTTTTCCATAGTGGTACGTTCGTTTTCCACATTGCCTCCTCATTATTTTTTGTTGAAATTGACACAGCCAGCAATGCTTGAAGACTATTTTTACATTTTGTTTTTATTTTCCATTCTTCACAGTATTGCCTTGAAAGTTCAGGAGGGAACATTTCTGTGTTTGCCAATTTGACCATATTTCTACCCTCACAGTGTTGCATGTTTCTCATGAAGCTCCCATCAGCAAACTTCTTGTTTACTTTACTGTTTGTGCACCACAGCACCAGACTCTGCGACTACAGATACTTCACAGTTGCTGCAAGGAAGCAGGTAGAGGTTGTGTGTGTGTCCCACAAAAATGGGACTATTGCTTTGTTTAGAGCGTGATTTATTTTATTTCATTTCTCCGTGTAGTTGTTTTTAAAGAGATATTTACAATTTAGAGTACATTTCTTTTATTTGCCATTGTAATATTAACCAACTTTAAGTCTCAGTGTACTTGACAGTGACTCTTTAATATACACAGTGTTCAAAGTTATTACTGTAGACATTACAGGGTCTTATTCATAAATGATTCATTTTAACTACAGTGGAGTCGCACCTTACGTGGTGGTTAGGTTCTAAAGTCAGTGCATAAAGCGAAAATCACGTATAGTCAAAATTACCCTTGAAAATCCCTTAAATCACCCTTAAAGTTGAGCATGCTGTATATGGTTTTGTGTATACTGTACAACCCTGTCCAGTAATATGTATAAATGTATAATGTATACAGTAATGTACAGTATATAATAAAGAGTACATATGCAAAATATAATTTTACAGTACAGTATTTTTAATTACAAGGGATAATTACAGGGGGTAACTACAGGGGGTCGTCAGGGCTTGATGTCAATCGAGGAGACCGAGAGCTTGGGTGACGGAGAGCGAGTCATAGACAAAGTGGTTGGCTCTAGTTCAGCTCGAGAAGTTGATCGTTTTTCCTTGAAAAACATGGTGTCGGCAACTGTCGCTGTTGTCTCTTGAGCTGCTCAAACATTTCTTGATATGGTCTCAAACCATCCACAATACTACGTGTGATTTTGAGGCTTCATTCCATAGAGGGATCATAGTCAGAAATTAAATCATTCAAGTGTTTCGCTGCTTGGAACACTTCACCAAATTTATGAAGATCCCAGCTTGCTGGCTCTTCCTGTTCGTCGTCATCATCATCTTCATCTTCTGTAAACGATTTTTATCAGTTCCTCTAACTCTTCGTTAGTCAATGTTTCTCTATGGTTCTCAATTAATTCTTCAATTTCTTCCTCAAGGATGTCGAAGAAGCCATCACCACCCACTTGCCTGGCCACCTGAACAATGCGTTTCACTTCTTTGTCAATGTTCGGGAAACCCTTAAAATCATTCACACATTCTTTCCATAGGTTTCACCAACATGCATGGACTGTTTCAGGCTTGATTGCATCCATTGCCTGTTTAATATAAGTGATGCAATCAGCAATGTTGAAGGACTTCCAACACTCCATCGCATTAAGATTGGGATTAGCATCCATAGCGCTACATATTCATGAGAACATAAGCCTCGTGTATGTGGCCTTGAAACAGCGAATCACACCTTGGTCGAGAGGTTGGAGGTTATATTGAGTGGGGGAGAAAGATTACTTCAATGTTGTTATGCACAAACCAGAGTGCTGCAGGGTGGCCAGAAGCATTGTCTACGATCAGCAACACTTTAAAGTCAAGTCCTTTCTCTTCGAGGTACCGCTTGACCTCCGGAATGAAACACTTGTGGAACCAATCCAGAAATAATGCTGTCGTCACCCAAGCCTTTTTATTTGATTGCCGGAACACAGGCAGGGGATTTTTGTTCTTGCCTTTTAGGGCACAGGGATTTGCCACCCTGTAGAGCAAGCCCGGCTTTATTAAATGCCCAGCTGCATTGCCACAAAACCACACAGTCACATGGTCTTAGCTGCTTTCAAGCCAGGGGCTTGTCTTTCTGATTTCGAAATGTAAGTGCAGTTGGGCTCCCCCCCCGCAGAGGAGCCCAGTCTCATCAGCATTAAAAACTTGTTCTGGAAGATAGCCCTTTTCTTCTATGATTTTCTGTAATTGTTCGGCGTAGGCTTTTGCTGCCTCTTCACTGGCAGATGCAGCTTCACCAGTAGTCTAAACGTTTCTGAGGTTGAAGCAGTTCCTAAAACTGTTAAGCCAACCTTGGCTGGCTTTGAATTCCTTCTCAGCAGAAGGCTGTCCCTCTTCGGTGGGAGGTTTGAACAGTGCGTAGAGGCTAAGAGCCTTTTCTCACAACGTGTTGCCATCGATAGGCACACGTTTACAGTTCATGTCTTCCAGCCATAAGTTTAATGCCTTTTCAGTCTTCACTAAAGTCTTATCATGCACCTGGCTCGTCACCTTAGCAGTTATTGGAGCACTTGATGCCACAGCTTGACGAATTTCTCTCTCTCAAATCTTGATGACACAGATGCTAGATTCGTTGCGGCCATATTTACGCGCCACACTGGAGACTGATATACCGTCTCTCAGTAAGTCCAACACAGCCAGTTTTCCCTCCAGCTTTGGAGCAGATCACTGTTTCTTTGGTTGAGCACCAGATGAAGTAGTTGGCTTGAGTTTAGGGGCCATGTTGTACGAAAAATATGTATCTTTAAACACTAGAATCACACTGAGAGCAGCGAGATGCTCACACTGTGAGAGGCACGCGGGAACCGAGACCGACGGAGGGAACAGCAGATTCACGTCTCCCATCTCACGCTCACTGACTGGAATGGTGGGCGGAATTGCCCGCACTATCTTTTTTTTTTTTTTTTTTTGCCAAGCACAAATAGTTGAATTCGCGTAAGTTAAATGCACGTATGATGCGACTCACCTGTATTCCATTGATATCTTAATTGCATTAGGAAGAGACTAAAGTTGCTCAAGTCATTTTTATTGCATTTTTTAAGTAAGTGTTTATGCTTTATGAGTATGCGGATGACCCATATCAATTAGCATCAATACAAGCACCTTGACAGTCGTTCCTACAAGGAAACAACAAATCAAACAAATTCTTTGGGACAGGGAGTGTCTTTTTACTACATTTTTGTACTGTGCGCCAAGAACAGTAGGACCTGGATCAATGGTTGGGGCCCCCGGATGCTACTGAAATATGGATAAAAAATAGTAGTTTGAAAGGGAAGTAAATCTTAATAGTAAAAAATGAATCAAAGGAAAATGAAATTCAACTCAAGCCAAAAAAGCCATACACAACATTGCCCCAGGATATTATTTCTACCATATTTGCTACAGCAAAGCAGCCAGAAACTGTAAACTTCGCTAGATAACTGGCATAAGAAATTAACAAGATTCAAGTTACACATGTGGGGGGGTGGGAGGAGGAGAGCGGAGAGGGAGCAACCAAGCATAGTGGCAGAAAATGAGCTCTTGGGTGTACCCATCGTATCACACGAGAGCAGAGTATTAGCACTTTTTGTAGTTAAGGGCCAGATTTTCAGCCTCATTCCAACAATGAAAAGCATAAGAATGGCTATACTGGGTCAGACCAAAGGTCCAGTTAGCCCAGCATCCTGTCTTCTGACAGTGGCCAATGCCAAGTGCCCCAGAGGGAATGAACAGAACAGGTAATCATCAAGTGATCCATCCCCTGTTGCTCATTCTCAGCTTCTGGCAAACAGAGGCTAGGGACACCATCCCGGCTAATTGCTGTTGATGGACCTATTCTCCAAAGCGGACTTAAACCTGGCCAGTTGAGGATTCCATCAACATGCGGGACTCCCCAGCTGGTGCTCCCAGTGTCAGAGACAGGACCAGGTTGCTACTACATCCAGCCAGTTCCCAGCTCCTGGAACAGATGCTAGGGGCTATTGGCAGCTAATGCCAGAGAGAGCAGCCCTTAGGCTGCTCCATCTCACACCAACGATTGGGGTCACAAAGGTGGCTTAGTGCTACCTTTGCTGCCCAACCCCCATATTTGCACTGAGTTCCATTCAGATGTGTTGGAAGATAAAGTGTCTGCATATGCATGAAAGGGATTGCATG
Source organism: Eretmochelys imbricata (assembly GCF_965152235.1). Taxonomy (NCBI): domain Eukaryota; kingdom Metazoa; phylum Chordata; order Testudines; family Cheloniidae; genus Eretmochelys; species Eretmochelys imbricata. The sequence goes on from NC_135578.1 coordinate 10,450,406, forward strand.
AGACAAACGTACAGGCACACCATCAAGGCTGATAGGCTCCAAAAGCTGTCACTTCCTCCTCCTTTTTGTTTTAAAAATAGCCTTCCGATAGGCAGGGAAGGACGAGGACTCCAACTCACTCCTTCTACAGTGGCTGCATTTTCAAAGCCTTCTTCTGTTTTGAAAGATTCTACTAGTTTGAGAGAGTCACTGTACATAAAATGGTGAATGCGGCTCAGAACAACATAATACCTCCCAAAACAGTGGAAACAAATGCAACCAAGTGTACCTTCCCCCAAAAAAAGATTTAATAGCATTAAACTCCAAGTTCCTAGACAAGACAGGGGAGGAGATGGGAGTGAGAGTATTCTAAGTTGGAGAAACAGATCAACACTGTAGTCAATCAACCAGCAGAAAACAAAACCAAATCTCAAGATGCCAGAATTGTTGGGATCATGGATGCAGACATGGCCACTGCACTATCCATATGCTCTATGCACTATCCATATGCTCTTCCTGCCAGCTCACAAAGCTGCAGCTGCCGCAGAGGCATGAGTGATGGGAGACACGGCACATGTCACATACATGTGCCTGTCCACAATCCCATCCCACCAAGGATCGTAGGTTTGATGTCTTGGCCAGCCACAGCACTTGGATTTTACCATTACTGCAACTGTCTCATTTTGGTCAACTAAAAGGAGGAAAACATCAGGGATGTAGAACATTTTAATTAAGTCGTTTCTTTTAGAAGGGGGAAGACCAACCTGGGGCCTGTCTTGACAGGATCACTTTAGAATATCCAGCAATCATCTCTTTCTAAAAGCGTATTAATATACTGGACTGTGCTATACCACACTCGTTTCAAGACCAAGCCTCAACCACAGTGGCTACTTATATATGGAAGCAGAAGTATGGATTATGACATGATCGGTTAAACGCCATTCCCCCAAATAAGCCATATTGTAAGTCAATTTATATTATCAAACCGGAGGAGGGGAAAGATTAGTTTTCTTATGCCTTTAAAATACTTACAGAATTTTAGCTTGTAAATACACTCAAATCAAAATGCAGGAGATATGGTGCTAAAGATTAGGTATGTGCTTGACTGTGAAACTCTGTGACAGAGAATGTTCGGTCTTTTAAGGTAAAATTAGATGCATATTTTCCTTGCAAGCATGGTACAGTTGTATACACAAAATTCACTTAGCAACATCCTGAAACAACCATGCAAGTGGCTGTGGAGTAATTAAGTAGTTCAAAGTTCTTTGATTAATTCTAACAGTTAAGCATAACTGGGGGAAAAAAATCAAATTAGCTTGGTCCAGTACAGGAGAGAAAGACCTGCTGAGATTCTGCATCACATATAAGGTAAAGGGACCTTACACAAGAATGTATTTGTTGGGTCGGGGGTAGGAGGGGGAAGGTTTATCTGAACCCGAGGAATGTTCCACATTTTATTTGATCGAGGGGGCAGAAAAACAGCATGCATGGAGTCTGATTTTTCCTCAAAACTGGTCCAACCTTTAACATCTTTAACAGTTAGCCTCTGTGCTGCCCCGCCCCGAAGCTCCAGGGCTGCATAGCCACAGAAACTGCTTCTTATATTTGAAAAGGGAAGGAGCCCTTCTCCAGCAGCTGCTGAATGCCACTTTCTGTGGCCTCATTTCTCTTTCCCAGTAATGCAGTTTATGATGGCCACCACAGTTCTGTGCTAGAGGAGGCCCTATATTTTTATGCTGGGAGTTCTTAATAATTACAATCTACCTAGGAGTCAACCTAATTGCCACGCAGTAAATCCTAATTTACAAAACCCAGTCAGAAGAGAAATATTAATGAAATTAACCCAAATCAAGTGATTAAACGGAAAACTGAAGGCTAAATCAATAAATGATCAGTAAACCTCAGGCCTACTGACAACAGCTACTCCACCCTTATTATTGATCTTTTTGCTTTGCTTGAATATAATCTCCTGAATCGTGACTGAATTAGCTTAAAGCACACCTAGCCAGGATAAACCCTGCTTTAGTTTTAAACATTATCTGGGGCAACTGTTGAACATGGGATTTTATAAAGTAAAGTAACATGCCTTATGCATTCATTTGCATGCCATTATCCAGAATGCCCTTCCACCTCAGTTGCTCCTTAGTGATCTTGGTATCTCAATTCAAAGAGCAAACTACACAATTTGGGTGTGATTGTGGGCACTCTAAATTTTCCCTGTCTGGGAATAGGTAATTGTTATAGGCAGGGCCAGAAGTGCAACAAATCTATCTTATTAGTGCCCAGGTTTAAAGAAACCTTAATTTAACTGACATTTTAATCTCGAAACAAGTAAGAAAACTAAACCATGCATCTTCCTTTGATAAATTTATTGATCAAATATGTTACACCGATGTTCTCTACAGCACCATTATGGTACTGTATATGTTCACCCTGGCCATAAATCTTCAGCAATATTCCACTTGCCTCTGCAGCAGCTTTATTGGAGACGGGGAGTTTAGTAGGACACAATAAACCTTCTTGTTATTTATTCTCCATTAAAACAGAAGTCACACTTTATTGTATCCATTCCTAGTGAAGACAAGTTCCTGCCTCCCAGAGGACAAGTTCAATATGCACACTCTTGTAATAATATTGATAATGGATAGAAATTGTACATTTTATAAGGGAGAAGACAGGTTATTTAATGTTTTATAATAGTTGTGCTGATATCATAGCTTTCCCCAAACTGTACTTTCATACAAAATTATAGTCTTTCCAAGTGAATGACCTAACTTGAAACTATTTAGGATAGCTACAGCGGGACAGATTGACAGCTGTAAACTGGCAGAGGTCCATCGTCTTCAAGGAAGCTATACTGATTTATATCAGCTGAGAATCTGGCCCAGTATTGTCACTACAGAGTTTAAATTTGCTTCTTGACACGAACAAGTCAAGCCAGATAGATCAACAAGAAAAAAAAAACGAAGATTTGAGAAACTAAAAAGTTTTCAAGCTGGGAAGGAAAGGGGTTTAATCTACTAGTTATCTCAGTGTAAATGCTGCTAGAGGAAGGAAACAAAACTGGGAACAAGTGAAGGAGAGAAGACCAACCATCAAAAAAAAGAAATTTTGCTTATGGATTGGTAATTCAGCCTGCAAAGAATTCTGGAAAGTAGGGTATTATACATAAAGCCATCAACACTTGTTAGACACAGGAACTCAGTACAACCACCAGCAGGACTGGCTTTGCAAACTTAACAAAATTATCCACCTTTTTCTCATTATCACTGTCCCTTAGTTGTGTGTAAATCTACTGATACTGTTCGTGCATATAACACAGCCTCCTTTGAAAAACTTACTGTACTTAAAGGGGGAGGGGGAAGGACATGTATAGTCTCCTATTTCCCCCCAATCCATCTGTAGTATAATGAAGCAATTAAGGAGAACCCAAACTGGATTTCATATTTGGATCAATAAGATGACAAAATGGATTAGATATAAATGATACAACATGAACCCCAAACTCTGTGTAGCCATAAAACACAAACAAATAGCAATTGCTAGCTAAAGTTGATCTGAAATAACATAGGCAAGACTTGTTACCATTAAGTAACCTGCCACGTTGTGTATACAAACTGCCTCTTACTTGATAGCACCTGTCCCCCAAGGAGATCATCATCAACGTGGTCGCTTGCTCTAAGAAAGAAAGAACTAATTCCTTGTGCTGCTGCCGTCACTTTCTCAAACAGATTGCCATTTTATTACACTCCTTAAAATATGAAGCAGGAGACTCCTTTTCCTGAAATACACTGGCTAGATAGATGACGCCCTTTAAAAAAAAATATTTTTTTTTTTGCTGTCCAGGATCCTGTGCAATGTTGTTGCTTACTTTGGAGATGGAAACAAAATAAAATGGCAAGCCAGATCTCCCCATTCCAAAGGGAGTGGTTTCCCAAGAAAAGCATAGTTTCGTTCCTTTCCTATTTCCTTTCAGCACCGTAGACAAACAGGCAGCAGACCTGCTACTAAAATCAACTACAGCAGCAGGGACCAGTGCTAATTCAGAAATATCTGTTGCAGCTTCTGGGCAGCAGGTGGCCTTACTTGGAGGCTACCTGAAGTGTTAAAGCGATTGAACATTTCTGACTTCTTAATTTGGTGGGAGAGGGAAACGAAGTATTCTGGAACAGCACTTTTTTTAAAGTTTGAAATGAGGTGAGACCCCACTTACTTTACTGAAAAATAAGGTAAAATTGCAGCCTTATTCTGAGGATTAAAAATGTGTTTCCATCTTTTATTACTACAATTATTGTGGAAAGGAACTTGCCCCATAAATAGCAGACATCTTAAAAACAAAAATTTGTGAAAATACAACCACACCTCCACCCCCGAAAACCTGTAAAAACAAAAACCAAAGACTGATAGGCAGCCCAATTGTGGAAGACACAATGCCAAAAATAATCATCATCATAATTAACAAATTGTTCACTAATACAATAGATCACTGTGAGCAAAGGTCTACCACAGATGTGATCTAAACTTAAAACTTGGAAAAGTTAGGATACTGGAGCCATGATATATAAAATCTAACCCTAGTTTCAAATATTTGATTTAGCAAAGTACATATGGTTGTTTCTGTTGGGTGTAACAAGCATTTTTCACAGAGTGAGGAAATACGGTAAACATCTGCTAATCATACCCACAAAAGAGGATATTGTGTTTAAATCCAAGGTCATGTTAATAGCTTAAAATTAATTAATAAAACTCAACAGTAATATTACCCAAGTTTCCAACAACCTCTGCTTCCTGACACTCCAGGACCTATTCATTAAAGCACCACTTATATATGGGGAGTTTCTTGATATTATTGCAGAATTGTTACAAGAGTTTTCGGCTATACAATACAGGCCTGATTTAGAAGTAAAGTTTATCATGTTATGCTATCCGTCTCTGAGTTACTAGTGTAGCATGTGGACACAGTTTGTGAACATATGCAAAAAAAATTAAAATGTTGCAATGTGTGGTACCCCAAAAGGAAGTCTTGCATTGCACGCATCTGTGTCCCATGCAATGGAGTTCATATGGTAATCACTCGGTCTGTTGAACTGAAAATTAACGTTCACTTGTGAAACCTGACATCAAGGGCCTGGATGTAGTACCTGCATCTTCCCTTGGATGTTTTTCTTCAGAAAGAAAAAAAATTGTTTTCAAGGAATGCTGTTTTCTGAGCTGATTCTGTGGTCTGTCTTGAGCTCTAGGTCTGACAGAAAGAGCACCATTACAGAGGAATGGTTAAGTTAATAGCAAATCAGGGGACTATTTTAATATTTTGAAACCATTTTACTTGCTGAGAAACAAATTGTACAAATGTTGCTGAACTCATAAATGGATAATGGGCCTCCTTTTCCTTTCACTTATGCTAGTGTCAATCAGAGGAGCTCCACTGAAGTAAAAGGCAAATGACTGGTGTAAATAGGAAGAGAAGGGAAATGGAGATCTACTGAAAAGTGGTTTTCAATTCCAGAATATGCCTTTTCCCGTAATATAACTGTACTACCAATGATTATGGATTATTTCTCTTACAAATAAATTTGGCTTGTTGGCTGGAAAACCTGAGCGCACAGATGTCTGTTCACTGAATTTCTACGCATCCTTCAAGTGTAAAGTTATTCCCTCTGTTCCACAATGTTAAAACCATGACACGACACACATTCTGTACGAATTCCCCAGCACAATGTATTCTTTCCCTGTCACTGTTTATTATTTGTACTGCAATAGCACATCGCCAATACACTACTAAAAACTACACACTTTTATGGTAAACAGATGTTCTAGCTTTGCTAGGACTGACTTATTTTCTATCAAACCAATACAATTTGTGCCTTGAAGACAAAAAAAAATCCTGTTTTTTTTTATTTTTTCCCCTACCTTTTGAAGACAGTATGAAGCCTGGTGCGATGGCCATTATGGAGAGAGGCAACCTTTGTCATTGCAATACCGGGCAAAAGGCTACATATACACAGAATATAAAGAATTTGTTTTTCTCTAATTAAAAGTCTATGAGTATATGCAGCACTATTCCAACAAGTCCAACAAATAGCTCTCCCCATACACAACCCTATTCACTATTATCTTTCAATCATTCAACAGAACAAAGAGACCAAAAGTCATCAAGTTTATGGAATTCATCCCATCTTTTAGATGCTATTCTTTTTAGTACTGCCATTAAAAGCAGGTTAGACTAACACTTGTCAGGGATGGTCTAGATAATACTTAGTCCTGCCGTAAGTGCAGGGGACTGGACTAGATGACCTCTCGAGTCCCTTCCAAGCCTACGATTCTATCATTCTATGTCACTCAATCTAGTGTGCTAGTTTTCTATATTGGAAGGTGCAGGTGATTTCCAGTAATATAATATCAGATGATTTGCCACCAAAAAGGATTGTAGGAACCAGTATAAGTTGGTGCTTTGGGCTGGTAAGCCCCAATAGAAAACAACCTTGGAGCTTATGGGAAGTCCCTGTACTATTTAATTCTTAAGTGAGACTGTAAGCTCTTTGGGGCAGGGTCCATCTTTCTGTTCTGTGTCTGTACAGCACCTAGCATACTGGGGCCCTGCTCCAAGAATAGGGCTCCTGGTTGCTACGGTAAAACAAATCAACAACAACAACAGTGTACCTCTTCCCTGGAGCTCCTAATTTTTGGATGGCTCCAGGACAGGTCAGGGGGTTTCTCCACATCTCTAGCACTTGTCTGTATTGTTCATGTTGATTGTTGGGATACTGATTGGTATCCAGTGCATTCAAAAAATAATCTTCTGGCGAATTAAATAGAGACAGAGATCCAGAGACCTTTTTAATTCTACGTCCGATTTTGTTCCAGTATTGGTCAAAGAGATCCCCCAAATTCTGATTCTATTTATGCTGAAGTGTTATTGTTTCAGGTGAAAACATGTGCCTTACTTTTTGGTTCCTTCTGTCTGGTCCTCTATACTGTGTATAGACTCCAGGAGTAAACAAATGAAAGTCAAAAACCCAATCTGACTCAGCATGAAAGTCTGAGCTTTTTCCAAAACCACAAGTTCACAGACACACAGAACCGCGTTTCTGCCAGGAGCATTATGAGCAGAACAGGCTAATCTACTAGAGTGCTTATCGTGGGACTGTAGCCCAAAAACCTCCTCTTAAAATGTAAAGGGAGAAGCAGAGGCTGTTCACTCAGCACTATACACATTGCCACTCAGTATATCCACTTTTCTCTTTTAATGACCATAGTGAGAAATATGGGGCCTGTAAGTAAAAGAAGCCAGTCCCCAAGGATGTGCAAACTGTGCAACTGCATGGGATAGCTCATTGTCTGCCATGTCCTTATGTCCCTGATGTGGTAACCACCCATGTGCAGAACGGTAAAAACACAGCTTGTGCATACACATACCACTGTACGCATGCAGCAGTAGGTAGCAGTGCACAAAGCAAGGCGTGAGAAAGATTTTCATGAACAGAAGAGGAGCAGCAGACATCTCACTGGAGAGGTGAGGTGGGGAGTGGCGGAAGGGGGGAAGACAGACGACCGTGAGCAGAGGGGAGCACTGGAGAGAAGGAGATATGGCAATGGGTGTCCACCTTGACAACTCTCAAGCCTCCTATTAACACATGTGTGTAAGACTCCAGCACTGGATACAGAGGCAGAGTTCAGCTCAGCCTGACCAGCTCTTGCAAAATTTGGCTGATATCAAGGTTTTGTAAATCCAGTTCCACCCATGATTAAACTGAGCCTAAGTCCATGAGTAAGGGAATCACAGAAAGTGTCACACTGTATTATACTAAATTTCAATTCGGATACATCATACAGGCTTCATATTTCTGGAAGAGACACAAAATAGTTGGTTACGTTTATATGTAAATTCATAGCAACAGGTAATAAGTTGCAATAAATAATGGTGGTTAAGAAATTCATTAGCCATTCGGGCATCATATTTAGGAAATGTATCACTTTGATCTAATGTATTTCAATGCACTCTGCTATCATCATTAACAATATTTTGCTGAGGTGAAGGGCTTTTTAATCCAAATCAGAAAGTGAAGTTTCTGCACTGATGCACTAATTTATAAATTATAATTAACAGACTTACTGCTAATCAGATCTCATCATACCTCCCCTAAGGCCCAAAAATGTGGGAAATAACAGAAAAAATGATCAAAAGGTGCCCCAAGCCAGCCTCTAAATGTGTGTCTAATTTTGTGCACATAAATCCATGCATTTACATGCATGAAACTGATAGGAAGCATGATCTTGTGGCGAAGGCACATGAACGGAAATCAGGAGGCCTGGGGTCTTTTTCCACCTCTGCCACAGACTCCCTGCATCTCTCTGGGCAAATGACTTAAAGCCTAACATTTAAAATCAGGTGCAGTCACTTGCTTACAGAAAAAATTGTGTACGACTTCACATTTTCTGTGTGCATGCAGTTGCACACACAAGTTAGTCATGCAATTGTGTAGGATATTCTCATCTACAGTTCCCTATCATCAGGCCCTTAACACATTGTTTGCTTCTCTTTTCCCCCTCCTCCATCTGTAAAAAGGGGATAATAAAATCTACTTAATTCACAGCACTGCTATCCTGCCAAATGCATTGAAGTTTGTAAAGTGAGCCAAGGTTGTCATCTAGATTTGATAGGTTTTTAACTCCAGGTTTTGCACATGCAATGCAGGGTTTTATGTGCACAAGAACTGGTGTGTGCAAATTTTGCCACATTTAAAAATTTGATTCAGTTAGAGCCCAAAAGGATAACTAAATTTTAATGTGGGACCGTTAAAACTATGTGGAATTAATTCATCCTAAGCATAAATTCCACTATTTATAACCTTTGCCTCAGGAGATATTTAAAGTTATCAATTATTTGTCAGCTAATATCAGATTTAAAAGAGGCAAATTTGGTTTAAAGTTAGGAATAGGTCTCACTGCTTTATGAAAAGTACAGAGTTCTATGCTAACACCACAAACTTCTACAAGTGATTCTAAAATGTTATTTGGGGCTATTTACTAACAAACTATTGTAGTTTTGCTATATGTTAAATGAGGGGGTACTTGGTTTTGGATATAATGCAATCTAAAGTAGATTAATTCAAACCTAGATCAACACAAATATTATTTTCAAATAATGAATTAAATATTCACTATGTAGCTAGATAATAGCCATTTTGTAGAAACAAAACTGGATATAGCATCGGGCACATAACAGAAACCTCTGACACATTAGCTGTACTTTTCATCTGCTAAGAACAGAGTTAAAATGGGTCCAGGAAAACCCAAAGCACACCGTAGAAAAATGCACAGCACATAAACTGGAATGTTTATGAATAAGGTTCCTTGCGCATTCCACATAGGGACATTAGTGGAGTCCTTTTCTGGTTTAGAGAGTTTATTCCTTGTGCCAGTTTCTATTTTCTATGTAAATCCATGCAACTGCCGTGAAAGCAACCATAGGTTTCTGGTAAGCCAAGTTTTCCTTGTTAATGAAGAGTAAAATGCACAAATTCACTGCTGAAGAATTATATGTGTGTATTTTCACTTAAGCACGAACAAGTTTTTTGTGAGGTGAACAAGAACTTGTAGTCCCAGGGAAACGTATAAGCACAGCTCTTATTCTTGTACAGTAAGTGAATTTTTCTTAACACCACTGAATGATCAGCTTCTCCTGTAATAAAATTTCTGTTTTTCTTAGAATGGAAATCCTAACTCATTTTCCACAATGCATATTAAAGTTGCAATCTATTACAAATGGAACTTTCTAAAAATCTAGAAACAAAAAACAGACTGTCATTGAACAGACATCGACAGGTATCACTAGAACTGAAAAAAACATGGTTAACTCACCTAACCTACAGCCTCCAAGTTCCTTAGCAAGCCCTGAAACACAGGTGGAAGGGAGATTTCCCACTCTGACCCCACCCTGGTGAAAGGAAGTTAGGGGTGTTCTCCAGCAAAGGGTTCTTAGCGCAGGCAAGTTTGGGATTGTCAGTGTTGTTGTGATTCAGATATGGCATGATCTGTACCACTGCTATAAAGTTGCTTCTGAACATGCCTATACATGTCTGGAGAAGAGAAGACTGAGGGGGGACATGATAACAGTTTTCAAGTATATAAAAGGAGGAGGGAGAAAAATTCTCCTTCTTAACCTCTGAGGATAGGACAAGAAGCAATGAATGGGCTTAAATTGCAGCAAGGGAGATTTAGGTTGGACATTAAGAAAAAACTTCCTGTCAGAGTGGTTAAGCACTGGAATAAATTGCCTAGGGAAGTTGTGGAATCTCCATCATTGGGGATTTTTAAGAGCAGGTTGGACAAACACCTGTCAGGAATGGTCTAGATAATACTTAGTTCTGCCTTGAGTGCAGCAGACTGGACTAGATGACCTCTGGAGGTCCCTTCCAGTCCTATGATTCTATGTCAGTTTTGCCTTCAACACTGTAGGACAGCATCAGCCGCCATGTAGAGAGCCCAAAAGTTTGGTTTTTAAACTACCTTGCAAAAAGTTATAGTTTAGGGGAACGCACAACAAGTTTTGAGTATTCTGTATTGGCTGGTATATTTTTAGTTCTTGAGTCCATTTATCTAGATCAAATGGGCATTTAAAATAACTTTCACATGACTAAATCCCAAACTAGTACTGGGGAATCTCTCTTTCAAAACATCTGAGGCTAAAGGCAGAAAGAAGGCTCTCTATCCTCAATGTTTTGTCAGTGCTAAAGCTGCTATTGTGCAAAAAGCACAATCTCTTCCTCAAGACACTGAGGGTTTTCCTTTCCATTACCAAAGAGCAAGGAAAATAATCCAATAACCAAGAAAATGGAGGAGCTTGACAGAGACTGCTGTTTAGGAAAATTATAAGCAGTGGCACACAATACACTTTTCATAAGGTGGTAAAGTAATATAAAACAGTGCTTAAGTCACTAGATGAAAATAAGGAATGGAACAAAGACAGTGTTAAGTTTACTTGGAATTGAAGGAGAAAACTGATTTGGGAATACGGTAGAATTCTCGGGACCAACACAGAGAAAAGTTCTGTTTAGGACATGTTCCCACACCTACTGAAGTCAACAAAAAAAAAAACCCTCCCACTGTTTTCAGTGGATTTTGGAGCAGAGTCCAGAAGATAGCCCTGATTATCAGAAGGCCACAGAAATATACTGTAACCGGAGACCTTAGAAATGTAGGGCTGGAAGGGACGTCAAACACTCATCAAGTCCCACACCCTGTGCTGAGGTACTTACAATATATACCAATTGCTTTAATAGTCAGCAGCATAAAGTACAAGGGAGGTTTAGTTCTAATAGCAACTGCGACAGCAGCAAAAATGTGTACTTTTTAATAATAATTAAGCAGCTTACAGCGACATATATTTAAATATATTTTTCATAACTAACTGTGCTATTTATCTATTGTTACGGAATCACTGAAATGTATTCCACTGGTAGTACAATTTCAATATTTCATTATTTCTTTGAACTTTTAAACAGTGTATGGGTCTGTCTTCAACTCTTGCAAAATCTCATCACAACAAGGTAGGCAAGCACAAAGTATTAACCTTAACTATTCGTCTTCTGGGCTTTCGAGGGTTAAAGTCAAGCCTCTAACACGGTAAGGACCATATCCTCAGCTCGTGAAACTTGGCATAGCTCTACTGATTTTAATGCTAATTTACACCAGCTGAGAACGTAGCCCATGTTTGGGGGGGCTTATAAATTATAACATTTATTGATCTTTAAACACTGAACATTCAATATGTGATTGGCACATACAGGCAGCTGAAAAAAGCCATCAAGGCAGGATTAAGCAGGGAGGACAGTGAGGATGCCCAGTCCAGCATAAAGCACGTGTCCTGCGGGTCCTTGGCGCCTCCCAAGTGGGATGGGACTCCCTCCCAGTGGAGGCTTCATAGCATGGGTTCTCAGCTATCTCCCAGTGAAAGACGACGACTCCACTGGCAAGCTAGGCAGAAAGGATCAGGGTCTGCAATACAGTTGCTTCAGTCGCCCGTTCACATCTTAGAACGCCACACCACCATCCATGCCGCAGGAAGCAAAGGCAGGATTTTCGGTCTAGCCACAAGACAGGTACTGTGGAAGCGTGAAGGTTGTCATGCTGGATGCCACAAGCCTAGTAACCAGCTAAGACTGTGCCTGCAACAATGTGGCAACAAGACTGCTGGTTCAGACCTTAGAGGTATCTTGGCAAAATGGAGTGAGAGTGATTTAAAATGTAAAATAATCCCAATAAACAGGTTTAATGATGACAAGGAGAAATCAGAGTAACGGGGCACTGACCATCAGGAGCAATGAAAAAAAAATCGATGGAGACATGCCAGCGATGAATTTCCCAGTATCACTTCCACTGAAGTCAGTAAGGTTGCATAATTGTCACTGAGAGCAGAATTTGACCTAATATGGTAGAGAGAGAATCAACAATATAGACTTCTCTTTCCTATAAACAACTTTGACCAAATATTGTGATTCCCCATCTCCTCTTTTTGATGTAAAAAGGTGATTTATGTACTTTCCCTATATGAACAGTTTTGTATTTTAAAAGTTATTTTTAATGTGCAATACAGCACATTCCTCTGACAGTCAATGAAAACGTACATGGGTCACGATGCTGAAGCGGAATTCATGATTCTTTAGCAAATACTTCACTAATATTGTAACTATAATATGTCTACCACCTACTTTAACTTAAATTTGCTGACATAATTAACTGATCATAACCTCTGGAAATGCCAGAGGTTCTCATGAACAGATATATTTTATATGTTTTTGCACAATAGGCCCTTTCCAAAATGCTGATTTGATCACTGATTATGGATTACTCACCTCCCTCAAAGGTACAAAAGAAAGGTAATAGCTTGCATGTGGGTGAATGAGACTTTGATGTACAATAAGCTTCAGATTTACTCTTTTTGGTCTACTCTAGATTTAAAAACAAATGCAAGCAGAAAAAAAGAATTATAGATTACCTGCCAAAGATTGAAAAACTCAGTTGTAAAGAGAGGGGGGGAAAAAGAGGCGTAGAAAGAGTTTTATGATTTGTAGAGTCACAAATCATTACAAATTAATTATTCTTTAGCGAAAGAAGAGGCTTCTTTATTTCACGAGGAAAAGTCCGCTTCTAAGAGAAAACACTATCTGTTAGCATCTCATGCTGAAAGCAGACATCTTTGGACAGATTTGTTACACTTTTCTAGATGCTAATGTGTAAACAGATTGTAAAATTATTTTAGGGCCTTATGCATCTTATAATAGGATTTAATGTGTTTAAGAGGTAGTCTTATATCTCTTTAACAAAGAGGCTTACAATATGGTAAGAATGTATCAGAAAAAAATACTTCTAACAGATAAATCCTCTTGGCAAAGGCTGTAATCTTTCAAACTTAATTGGTGAACTCATTAATGAACAACTGCCACTACAAGAAGAAAGACTATTGTCAGCGACTTATCGAGCAATGAGATAACAAACTTAATTATATTGTTTTCAGTGGATTTACATTTGCTTCCTTTAAGGACTCTAGATTTTTCTAAACATTTGCTCCTTAGCTGTGTATGTTTTTCCCCCATAACAGAAATGAAAATCAAGTGTACAATGAATTAAAAGAGATCATCACAGACCTGGACTGAATAAACCACAAGATTAAAACTTTTGTCTTTATTATCTACTTGTAAAAAGTTACAAGCCTGTGAAGTAGTTAATTTATGAGCCATGTTAGTAATTTGTTCCCATTTGATCTGAGGTTTAGCGGACATGGTTTCCTGGGATGTATGAGGATAATTTGCAGGTCCAGCTTGGCTCCTGAGGGGGCACTAACTAATTTGACACTATAACATGACATTGATGGCAGGCACACACTAATGACCAAACTGCAAGATGCTCCTGTCATCCTGTCATTTCAGTGAAGTGCAGGTTTTTTCTTTTATTGCCAAAAAAAAAAAAAAAAGTACAGAGTAGTTCAGACATGCACTATAATGAGAACCTTAGTGTTTACTTCCAACATACTAACCACTGACTAAAGCTCCCATTTGTCTGATTATGGTGGCTGATTAAAGTTAGTCTCTTGAATAGTAAAGTCACAGCTTAAAACGGGGCAAAAAGAACAAACAGCCTTCTATGCTACATAAAACTCAGAAAATGGCCATTTTGGTTTCAAGCTGCTTTATTTTCATTTACTTACATGGGAAAAATAGAAAATTAGATTAATTTTTATTGTACTTTTTAAACAACATATATGTCTTTGTGGTGTTTTAATATCTGCTTCAGTCAGGACATAAATTCCATGCAGAAATGGTGCTATGGAGGAAATTTTATTTTCATTCAAGAAGCATAAATAATAAACAATATTTTCTGAAGCAAAATCTTATGACAAATAGTTTAGAAGTGTTAAAAAAAATTACCCACCGTTATTAGATTTTATTAGGAAAAGGAATTCCATGAAATCATAGGCATTTGGAGACCATGAGAACTTTACACATGACAAATTACTTGGGTGTTGGCGCATACAAAAGCATTAAAAAAAAGAACACTGGTATTTTCCAGAATCTACACGTATATTCCATTGTAGGGTCTGATCCAACACCCAATATGGATTACATGTTAATCTGAAATAAATTCAATATGTAATTTTACTTTGTAAATCAGCACAGCCTTTCTGCAGGACTACTGACCACAATCTTTATCAGTTCATAAGTAAGCAAGTTTCCCTCTGTTAAATATATAGGTTACGGTCAAGGTTTTCAGAACTGACTAGTTATTTTGAGTGCCTGTCTTCAGACACACTACAGGGACCGATTTTCTCAGGGTTAGTGTTCGGCACTTTCTGAAAATCAGGCCCCTTCAAAGTCTCAAGCTGGACACCCAAAATACCTAGCTAGTTTTCAAAATCACAGACTAAAGCTATTGATTAATTTTAAAAAATGAAGTAACAAACTTGGAAGTGTTACATGTATTTGCCACAAATCAGTATGAAAGCAAAGGGAAAGAAAGCTTCAATGCAACCCTAAATCAGTCTGAAAGTCGTTATCAGTTAATGGCTCTCAAGTGGTCTATGTTCCCAGAGAGTAGTTATCCGTGGTTCACAGTCATGCTGGAAGGGCATAACAAGTGGGGTCCCACAGGGATCAGTTCTGGGTCTGATTCAGTTCAATATCTTAATCGAGGATTTAGATAATGGTATACAGAGTACACTTATAAAGTTTGCAGACGATACCAAGCTGGAAGGAGTTGCAAGTGATTTGGAGGATAGGATAATAATTCAAAATGATCTGGACAAACTAGAGAAATGGTCTGAAGTAAATAGGATGAAGTTCAATAAAGACAAATGCAAAGCACTCCACTTAGGAAGGAACAATCAGTTGCACAAGTACAAAATGGGAAAAGACTGCCTGGGAAGGAGTACTTTGGAAAGGGATCTGGGGTTATAATGGACCACAAGCTAAATATGGAATCAACAGTGTAGTGCTGTTGCAAAAAAAGCGAACGTTATTCTGGGATGTATTAGCAGGAGTGTTGTAAGCAAGACATGAGAAGTAATTCTTCTGCTCTACTCAGCACTGAGTAGGCCTCAACTGGAGTATTGTGTCCAGTTCTGGGCACCACATTTCAGGAAAGATGCAGACAAACTGGAGAAAATCCAGAGATGAGCAATAAAAATGATTAAAGGTCTAGAAAACATGATCTATAAAGGAAAGCTGAAAAAACTGGATTTGTTTAGTCTGGAAAAGAGAAGACAGAGGGGACGTGATAATAGTTTACAAGTACATAAAAGGTTGTTACAAGGAGGGAGGAAAATTATTCTTCTTAACCTCTGAGGATAGGACAAGAAGCAACGGGCTTAAATTGCAGCAAGGGAGGTTTAGGTTGGACATCAGGAAAGACTTCCTGTCAGGGTTGTTAAGCACTGGAATAAATTGCCTAAGCAGGTTGTGGAATCTCCATCATTGGGGATTTTTAAGAGCAGGTTGGACAAACACCTGTCAGGGATGGTCTAGATAATATTTACTCCTGCCATGAGTGCAGGGGACTGGACTAGATGACCTCTCGAGGTCCCTTCCAGTCCTATGATTTTATGATTCTGTGTTAACTGAGTCAGTAGTTTCCGACATGGTACACCATACCCACATCACAAAATTCACAACTACATTAGGAACTAACTTGCAGTCTTGTCTGGCAGTCTCAGGAGAAGAGTGATCACTGAGGTTTGCCCATGCTGTACCTGTTCTGTGGAGCTTCTGTCTTCAGGGCTCTCAGTGGGAAACCTTTATTGCTTCTGACTTGCACAGATAAATAGCATTCAGGAATGGATTAAATTCAATTGAGTTTGATATTTGGAATTCCATGTTGGTAATCAGCCCTTTCTCACGAGGAGGAATGGTGCATAGGTTTCCCAGAAATGCCAAAAGGAAGCAGATTTTGATCAGCAGCCTATGGCTAAAATTTAAAAACGAAAAAGAGATTCATCCTCACAACAACAGGAATGTTTTGTATATGAGCTGCCCGATCGCATAAGAGCATATATTACTTTTCCAAATCATGGCAAAGCAGTGCATTGACAAATATTTTACTCATGCCCAAAGAATTCCAAAACTTGATTTTCAAACCGCTTTTGTCTAGCCTGGCACCACAAATACACCACAGAATGCCACTGACTTCCAAGATGAAAGTGAAAGTAAGTGTATCAGAAGCCAAACATATCCGAGGTGCTGGCCCTGGAACAATCTGTATAGTGGGGGTGCTGAGAGCCATTGAACCAAACTGTAAACCCTGTATATAAGGGAAACCACTTCAAGCCCAGGGATGCGGCAGAATCCCTACTTCCAGGCCCTATGAAACAGATATAACAAACACTTGATACATGCTATTACATGTCACTTGGAAGGTACAGGAATCATATTATTATCAAGATAGTAACTCCAGCACTCTTCCTAGAAATACTTTTGTAAACCATGTGGAGGCAACAGATGATCAAGAAGAGAGCCCCCCGAATCGCACAGGCAAGCTCTTTTCACATCAGAAGATATAGTTCTTGTCTACTTTCTCCTCTTTGGAAAAGAAAAGCAGAATGACTGGAAAGTGCTTCTGTATCCATGGAACTGCCATCAGCCTTCAAGCAGCAACATAACTGATACTTTCCAAGTGGCTGGGAATGGACTGGTAAGTGGTCTCCTCCTAGGCTACATGACCAGTCCATACCAGCTCCTATAGAGCAGAAAGACACATGACAGACTACCCAGTGAACACGTGCCAGTTCAACTATGAGGGTGGGAAGTAGTGATAGGTGGAGCTATGGCCACTGTTAATGAAGGCAGCAGAAGCATATGAAAGCCTACCCCTTTGCCAGAGGTTATGATCTGATAATAGTCTTGACAGTCAGTGGCAAAGGCAGGGAACCCACCTCCTTCCTTCTTGCTCTGTGCCTCCGAAAATTACACTGAAGCAGGTGAGATGTAAAAGGCTTTGGTCCCAGTAGGGAAAGCAAAGGAAGAGAAGCACCCTGTTAACCTGTTAGAACAACGAGTGACTTTGGGGACAGATCAAGATCACTGACTGAATCTGACCCTGGCTCTAGGAGAGGGCCAGGTTTTCACATCAGATTGTTTTGAACAACCACCCAAAGCAACACCTCTTTCCACCTGCTCCCCTCAGTCAATGCCATTTGAATTAGCACCTAGTATTGCTGGCTGGCCTGTCCCCCTACCTCATTTTCTAGATTCTTTTCTTTCCACCAGGTTCCCAACAGTTCTTGCTTGTCTGTAGCTGCTGCTGCTCCCTTAACCCCAAACACAGTCCAAGAAGACCCTGACTCTCAAAACAGGTAATTAGGGCAGAGTTGAAACATTAAAACTCCATCTGAAACCTAACTGCTAATTGATATTTAAAAAACAAATAAAAGAGATAAGGGCTTAATTATTTGAGTCTTTAAAACTGGCAAAGTTGTATGGGGTAAATGCAACTCTTGGACCATAACTAACTGAGATACAACTGAATATTACACTGAAAAAGGGACTTCTTCAGTTCTCATGTTAGTCAAAACCTCCCATTTCATGCCTCCGTGCATATAAAGAAGTCAAGTCAAATTTTTTTCCTCCGTCATGGCAACAAAAGAAAGACTTACATCGTTCATTCATAGACTCATATGGATGCCTCTTAGACATACCATATACCCATTAAAACTTGAATAGGGTTATGATATATTTGTCTCAGAGTTTTATCATAAAAGTATCAATTAGCTGGCTACTGGATAAGAAAAAGTAACCAAAGCAACAATGTGTGATCTTGTCTTTCAGGTGTTCCACATCCAAGTTAACATAAAAGAAGTTCTCTTTCCAGCGTGGGTTTTGGCAGGAGCAAAAAATCTGTGCAGGAACTCACTTGTGCAAAACAGCTAGTATAAGGCCAGGAAAAGTCAGTTTGTAAAACAAACAACAGATTAAGTGATGAGACTCTCACATTTATCTAATATAATCAACATTCACTCATGACATCAGAATTAACCACACTGTCCTTTTGGTAAAATACTGTCTCAAGTTCAAGGTGCACCAGCAGTCAGTGCAGTAACTCCCAGATCACACCCCTATGTACTCCAAAACTGGCAATGATAGGAAATTGCAGCAAGAGAAGTTTGGGTTTGACTGTGTTTCAAAGACTAAGTTCTAAAAAAGGAAATGGTGTTCTGTGCACTTGCTTGGTCCTGTAGAATTCCAGTGACTCTCTTCTTATTGGACTGCAAATCCAATAACATCTGCGTAAGGGTGAAACTTTCAAATCCACGATTTGTGAGGGGATCAAAAATCAGGCAAAAAGGTTTTTCCATCAGCCCTGAAAGAAAGCTTGTTCCACAGAGTTCATGTCTGAAGGGAATACAAGTCCTTGGCATGTGCCTAATGTAGGCATTAAATAGAGACAGAAAGGCATGCACTTAGATTTAGACTTCTGACATACTACCAAAAAGAAGTGCCATAACCAAAAACTGCTTCATTTTACAAGAAAGATTCTTGGCTAGGTTGCACCTTGGGTTTCTGGGCTTATGTGTTGGTATGTGCTTTTTGAATAATTCAGCCAGTTACGTCTCCATGTACCATAAGAAGGTGATTTGATGTAGTAATTACCTGTTACTCTTGACACAGTAATTAATACAGCAAAATATCACAGTACACTATGTAAACTTAGACCACTATAATTAAAATACACGTCTTTTCAACAAACTGTTTAGAGTGGGAAAGAAGAAAAAAACCCTGAATATGCGTATTTTTCTAACTGGAAAAAATATGGTTTTGAATCTACCCCTTTAATAAGCTTCCCTCCCCCATTACAGAAAAGTTATAATTCAAAAGGGCTAGAGAACAATATGAACAATGCAGAGCAATGCAGATATTTTACATATCAGATGCAAAGTGTAAAATAGCTGACACTCTCACATTAAGGGTTTGGGGTTGGTTTTTTTTTGGTTGGTTGGTTGGTTTTTTTTAAAACACTCAAGAATACAACTTGGAAGGATATAGTTTAGGAATCACATTGTTTTCAGTTAGACAGAAATTGCAATGTAAGAGCACCCACCCGGATTTGCTGGCTTCTGCTACTTCCCAAAATCCACAATTAAAGACAGTCCCTTAAAGTGTTGGGTTTTGGGGTTTTTTTTGTTTTTTTTGGGGGGGAGATGGTGGGGGGGAGGAAGGTTTCCTTCCTAGCCTCAGATACACAGCAAACTGGATTAATGGCTTGCACTTTTCTTGGAAACTAACAAACAGTAACACCAGTGGAAAAAAGAAAAGGAGTCCTTGTGGCACCTTAGAGACTAACCAATTTATTTGAGCATGAGCTTTCGTGAGCTACAGCTCACTTCATCAGATGCATACCGTGGAAACTGCAGCAGACTTTATATATACACAGAGAATATGAAACAATACCTCCTCCCACCCCACTGTCCTGCTGGTAATAGCTTATCTAAAGTGAGCAACGGGTTAGGCCATTTCCAGCACAAATCCAGGTTTTCTCACCCTCCACCCCCCCACACAAATTCACTCTCCTGCTGGTGATAGCCCATCATATTCATATTCTCTGTGTATATATAAAGTCTGCTGCAGTTTCCACGGTATGCATCTGATGAAGTGAGCTGTAGCTCACGAAAGCTCATGCTCAAATAAATTAGTTAGTCTCTAAGGTGCCACAAGGACTCCTTTTCTTTTTGCGAATACAGACTAACACGGCTGTTACTCTGAAACCAGTGGAAAAGGCGTTCACAAACTTTTTGGAGGCATCAAATGCTCTGTTTCTAGATTAAGCCACCACAGCACACAATGACCGTTGAGAGGAGACAGAAATCTACATACAGCGCTAAGTTTAGTTAATGAAAAAAAAAGACAAAAACAAAAAGGTTCCTTGTTCAAGAATCTACCGACTCAGCACATTCCGTCGATGTGTACACAGAACAGAAAACAGGGTGTGATAGAAAAAGAGAATTTAGACCAGTGTAACAGATAAATTAGTAACCTTCGCAGTGTAAAATACTCTCTGCACTAGTCCATAGTAAAGATCTGACAAACACTCTGAGTTACTGGAAGCGGAGTTAATCCCTATGTTCCAGTTCAACATTTTTTACTGCTGTTTCTACGTTATAATGCCTTGAAAAGTTTATGGTTTGAACTAGCACCTGAATACAATGTAATTTTGTTTGCATAAGCTGGCAAGGGATAAGAAAACATCACAAGTCAGAGCATGTAAGACTCAAGTGATACAGAGGCAAAAAGGTATCCTCTCTGTAATGTCTGGTGATCTTATTTAAAGATGATAAATTTGGTTTCTTACAGACCTTATCCTCAGTGACCTCTGTACCCAGGAAATAACCAATATTCTGATTAAATGATCCCTGACTCCAGTCGAACTTTTAGAAATGCAGCCAAGAATCCACTGGCTGAATGTATCATTGGAAACTCTGGTGGAGCTCCACCTCGGATGGGCTATTCCAGTACACCGTCCTCCCTTTTGGGCTACATGGGGCCCTAGCCACATTCCAGCGTCTCATGGATAAGCTGCTGCGCCCCCATACTAGTTATGCAGCTGCACTGGACATCCTTCGATTGCAGGGACCATTGATCAGAGGAACACAACTCATAAATCCTGCTAAAGAGAAATGAAGGCTTCTGTGATGTTTAAGGAGTGTCAGAACTACTCAACTCTTCTCCCACTCCATTCATTCAGAAGAGAAGAACTTTAATTTGCTAGTTTAAAGAAATCTAGAAAGATAACTTAAGAGGAAGAAAGGTCTTGCAGAAGAAAGTATCTGGAAGAATTAGAATCCATATCCTCTGCTGCTAATGTGACACGTGCTTGTTTAGGACATCTGATCATGACTTAAGAATGGGTACCCCTTGGGGTCTACTATGCAGTTCCCTGAGCACTGCGAATGGAGCAAGTGAATTACTTGGCCAACCAAGCAACCAACCAAATAGGCAAACAAGGAATACAAGCTTCATCAGAATGATAGAGCCATTTATAGGCATCACTCTTTTGACTAAAGGCATTGATAAGGGCATCCCTTTCATCCCAGAATCTGAATGAGGTGCCCATAGGAGAAAGGGGATCCCAGATGCACTCCACACACCAAGCGCATGGTGGAGGACTGCAGAAGACGCTCTTGCACTATAGTCTTCTCCATAACATTTTCCTTTTTTTATCCCTGGAGGTGAAAAAAGAAGCCCTGACATCTGACTGAAATGCAGGAGGAAGCAGAAATGTGCGACTGAATGTACTCACTCGGAGGTGGAGAGAGTACCAAGGACAGAACATTGAAGATCCTATGGGTTGAAAGGTTTTGGCTTCTCTCTCATTGGTGCAGCTATCTGTCAGACTGGAAGTGTGAGGAAGCAGAAGCACTTTTGCCATTTGTTCTTTCCATATTGTTTGAAGGAATCTCTAGGTAAAAGCAATGAACACGAGTGACACGATAGCACCAGTGAACATTCATACCACAAAGGACAGCACGTATAAATGCATTGCAAAACATCCCCTTACAGACACCACCACTCTCAGTTCCTTGGACTAGTGCTAACACCTAGCTTCTGGATCAAATATTTAATACTGCTGTTGCTACAGCAACATGTCTTGAACACTTCATGACTTCAACTAAAAGCTGATTACAATATAATTTAGAGAAGCAACTTAAAAAAAGCTTCTGTTTTGGCTAGAATGATTTTTCTTTTAATATGAGGAAAAAGGGGGGGAAACTTTGGCGGCTACCTC
Source organism: Eretmochelys imbricata (assembly GCF_965152235.1). Lineage (NCBI taxonomy): Eukaryota > Metazoa > Chordata > Testudines > Cheloniidae > Eretmochelys > Eretmochelys imbricata. The sequence continues at coordinate 10,472,651 of NC_135578.1, forward strand.
AATAACTGCTACCCATCAATTTTATCTATGTATTACGTACATCTACATTATTTCCTTCATATTAACTTATTTCCTTAAAATTTACAATATTGACATTTTTTCCTCCCCTAATTTAACTCTTATCGTTCACAGACTTTTGTCTAGGAGTGTGCAACAATGCCATATGGCTCCATTATCTTTCTTCATTAAGTATTTCTGCAATTTAAACAAAAAAAACAAAAAAAAACCCACCCTTAATTCCATTCACCAAACACTAAGTACAGTGCCGGAAAGTGACTGAGAAGTTTAGTGAGATCCACAACACTTACCATTTCAGAAAAATTCTTCTTTCATGCTTATAATGAATGAGGATGAAAAATAAAATTCATTCCTTAAATTTTTTCAGTATGTGTAAAAGTGCTTCACACATATAATTAAGTGGTAAGTTGAAGAATGCTTTTTCTTTTCATACTTTAATTATTCATCAGGTACAGCATTGTTTTACTGTATTAAATGTTTGATGTACAGAAAAGTCTATTCTTTCAGAAGTATAATTTCATCCTCAGTTCATTTATATTCTTTTTAATAGTAGCTAAAAAGAATTCTTCTAAATCATTTAATGTGATATTCTTTGTTGCTGAGAAAATTCAATCTATTTTTTCTTCAGTTTTTACTCTGTTGTTTTCTTACAGTTAATTATTTAGGTGGTTCCAACAACATGTTATTACTGTTGTTGAGTCATATATATGTTGCCTGACTTGTGTTACACTTCATCTTTTTTTTTCCCCCCTTCTTCTTCTTCATATGGTTGGGATTCTGTAAGAAAACATTTTGCTAGAACTTAAATTTACCTTCCTTTAAGTTAGCAATTCAGTAGATCAAGACTAATTTTTTTTTTAGCCTGATAAAAATGGCTATAAGTAAGTTTTAATTATTTATTTAATATAGTTTAATTGCAATCTGAATGGGATGCCAACACCTCAGGCAGATGGCCATGACATTTAACTTATATAATTAAACATAAGGGTGGGGAAACATAAAACAATGTGCGTTAGTTTCAAGTTTTTATATATATATATATATATATATATATATATATATATACACACATATACACACACACACATATATATATAAATAAAATTTACCTTTCCTTGCTTCAGCTTCTGTCAGGGTAAAAACTGTATAAGCTAACAACTTTGGGGCTATAGGAATCTGGTTTTGCACCATTGATAGGAGTTTTGTCATTGACTACGCCTGGAGCAGATACCAGCTCTAAGGCCAAGATTTTGAAAAATAGGAGCCGAAAGTTAGGCTCGGAAACAGTGATCTGATTTCCAAAAGTGCTGTAACTTCCACTGACGTCAGGGGACACTAAGCAGGTTTTAGGAAAAAGAGCCCTCAATTAATGGGTTAAAAATAAAATAAAATAAAATAAAATAAAATAAAATAAAATAAAAAAATGAAATAAAAAATAATCTGTTTTACCCAACATGAGCTTGATCCAAAGCCCACTGAATTCAATAGAAGTCTTTCCACCAACTTCAATGTGCATTAGATTAGACCCTACGTGGTACAAATTTTCCAAATATCTAATACATGCTATAATTACTGAACACAAAGCAGGTACATGTATATGAAAATGGTCAGATGTGTAACAGATCACTTAGTTAATTTTCAGGTGTTCTGATTTGGGCATGCATTAAGGCAACAGTGTGTGCATTTTTGCTAATGCAATACAGACCATAAGATTAGAAAATCTGGCCCTATTTACCTGTATATATTGGGACACAAAGATAGGCACAATCAGAGGTGCTTGACCAATTTTTATAGAGGGGATGCTGAAACCAGAAACCATGAAATTTGGTTGTTATTACTACTTCAAGCCAGGGGGTGCTGCATCCCCAGCTCTCCTGGGCATTATGGCCTATTAGACAACAGGCTCAGTAAAGACTACAGAATCAAGCCCTTCCTTGCCATATGAACTTCCATCTTTGTAAATTATTATTTACAATCTGTTGAGTCCATTAATTGTGTTTTATTCTTCACTCACTCCGATTTGTCTATGTAGTGCTAAGGACCTCTACCCAGGGATGGTTTTACGTACTATACAAGTTGCAATCTTTTTATATACAAACAATAGTAAGTGTTCTTCTTGGGCATTAGCAAGGCTCACACCTCAAGTATTCAGAGAGAAAAAAACAAGCTGAGGTAGCTTTCTTTTTTTACTTTTATTCAGCATTTTCCACATTATCCTGGGTCAAATTCTGCATTCAAATATGCATGCATGTATGCAAAATTTGGCAATATCCTTTTTAAATGCATTACGAATATCCTCACATCTCAAATTGCTAAGTGATTGCTCCCCCTCCCTTTTCTGAATCTTCACTATCCAGGCCAATCAGCTTTCAATACAAAAAGGATTACAACTCATATCTCCCTCGGTAGTGCTGTTACTGTGAAAAAAGCAGGTGCAATTCCCAAGTACACATACGGACAACCATTACAATATGAAATATGCATGCAATGATAGGCAAGGTGGAACTGTAGGTGAATACGCTAACGGTTGTGATATAACATTTGGAGGCCTAACGTGAAACCTGGTTTGCATCACAAGTGAAAAGAGTTTATTGATCTCAACTTAGCTTTATACTGGCCACATCAAAAATTTCACATATTTGTCCATATCCAGTCTTTGGGCAAGAAAGACTAGAACTAAAGTAGCAGGGCATTATTGGAGACAATGGAAGTTTTGCCATTGACTTCCACAGGACCAGTATTTCACCCCAGGTCAGGTCAGAGTTCTGGGGAGAAGCATGTATTGCCCCAGTGTGCATTATTATACCTGCCTGTAGCCAGGGTTCTCTGTCTTGCTCTTTTGTGAGCACTGAAATTCAGCCATCTCACAAAGCTAGTTCTATTGAAATATACATAATACACACACACAAAATGAGAAAGTATTTTACACTTGAGAGCATCAATTCTTGATATATCATACTCATCACCCAACATTATATATTATAGGCTCAATAACCACAAGTCCATGATCACAACAAAGGAGAATGTACCAGTTTCCATTCATTTTAAAATCCCTTGATCATTCTCTAGAGAACGTTTCTTCCTCTGTCATTGAGAAAGTTAATATAGCTAGAGTCATGAAATAAGATTCATCAGTTAGATTCATCAACAGGCAATACTGAAGTCAAAGAAATGAAATTGAAAATGTATCAATTTTATCCATTATTTTAAAGACAACAGTACCTTTAATCCACTATTTTAATTCTACCTCCAACTGTATTTATAAATATATATTGTGACAAAGTTCCTCCTCTACCTTGGTGGGTCTTGCGCTTATTGGCGGATTTGCTCACCCTGGAGCTTCACGGCAGCCCTTAGTTTGGCCGTTTTCGTGAACCCACAGTCCAGGTCAACTCCTCCTGTGTCTGACCAGGAGTTGGGAGATTTGGGGGGAAACCGGGCCCACCCTCTACTCCGGGTTCCAGCCCAGGGCCCTGTGGAATGCAGCTGTCTAGAGTGCCTCCTGGAACAGCTGTGTGACAGCTACAACTCCCTGGGCTACTTCCCCATGGCCTCCTCCCAACACCTTCTTTATCCTCACCATAGGACCTTCCTCCTGGTGTCTGATAATGCTTGTACTCCTCAGTCCTCCAGCAGTATGCTTTCTCACTCTCAGCTCCTAGAGCCTCTTGCTCCCAGCTCCTTACATGCGCACCACAAACTGAAGTGAGCTCCTTTTTAAACCCAGGTGCCCTGATTAGCCTGCCTTAATTGATTCTAGGAGCTTCTTGATTGGCTGCAGGTGTTCTAATCAGCCTGTCTGTCTTAATTGTCTCCAGAAGGTTCTTGATTGTTCTGGAACCTTCCCTGTTACCTTACTCAGGGAAACGGGACCTACTTAACCTGGGGCTAATATATCTGCCTTCTATTACTCTCCTATAGCCATCTGGCCCGACTCTGTCACATATCCACCCTCTGCTCAACACTATGGGGTTGGGCAACTTCGGTCGTCAGGCAGTGTACTCGTGACAAGCCATCTGCATTGCCATGGTGGCTTCCAGCCCAGTGTTCTATGGTGAATTGGAAAGGTTGTAGCGACAGAAACCATCTGGTCACCCTTGCATTCTTCTCTTTATTTCATTGCATTCACTGGAGGGGTGCATGGTCGGTCAAAAGGGTAAACTGTCGTCCCAGAAGGTAATAACATAGTGTTTCCATGGCCCATTTCACAGCTAGGCACTCTCTTTCAACCACCACATACTTCTGCTCTCTTGGGAGGAGTTTCCTGCTGAGGTGGAGGATTGGGTGTTCTTCATCTCCAACCATCTGAGATAGGACACCTCCCAATCCTACTTCAGATGCATCTGTTTGTAAAATGAATTCTTTGTTGAAGTCTGGGGCTATAAGCACGGGGTTACTGCAGAGGGCTGTCCATAGATCCATGAATTCTTTCTCTGCGGCATCTGTCCACTTCACCATGTCTGGACCCTGGGCTTTTATCAGGCCTTTCAGGGGACTCGCTCTGGTAGCAAAATGGGGAATAAATCATCGGTAGTACCCCACCACACTCAGGAATGCCCAGACTTGCTTTTTCCAATTCGGCCAGGGCCAATTTTGGATAGCCTCTAGTTTGTTTAGTTGGGTCTTGACCATGCCCCTTCTTACAATGTAGCCAAGGTATTTAGCCTCGGCTAGCCCTATAGCACACTTGGCTGGGTTGGCTTTGAGGCCAGCCCGTCTTAGCGTGTCCAGAACCGCTTCCACCTTTTCTAAGTGGGTTTCCCAGTCAGGGCTGTAAATAATCACATCATCCAGGTATGCCGCTGCATAACTGATATGGGGCCGTAGGAGCTGGTCCATAAGATGCTGGAAGGTGGCAGGGGCCCCATGCAGTCCAAAAGGAAGAACAGTATATTGAAACAGACCCTCTGGTGTACAGAATGCCATCTCTTCTTTCGCATCTTTGGCAAGGGGAATCTGCCAGTATCCCTTTGTTAAATCAATTGTGGTCAAAAATTGGGAATTGCCCAGGCAGTCAAGTAACTCGCCGATACGGGGTATAGGGTATGCATCGAATTTGGATATCTCATTCAGTGGCGAAAGTCATTACAAAACCTTGTGGTGCCATTGGGTTTGAGCAACACCACAATCGGGCTTGACCACTGACTGTGGGACTCTTCGATGACTCCCAGCTCCAACATCCTTTTTACCTCTGCCTTGATCTCCTCCCTTTTTGCTGCTGGGACCCAATAGGGCCTTAAAAGTTACCTTTGCCCCAGGGTCTGTGATAATGTGGTGATATGCTTCGGTGGTCCGACCTGGTTTGGTTGAAAACACATGCTGGTATCAGCTGATCATCTCAGTTACCTCCTTCTTCTGGTTTGATGTCAGATCAGTGGATATCCTGATCTACTCCTGCATGTTATTTCCCTGGATTGGGGTCTCTTGGGCCACTACACATGCCTCTCGTTGGTGCCAAGGCTTTAAGAGGTTAATGTGATACATTTGTTCTTGTTTCCGGTGTCCTGGCTGCCGCACCTTGTAGGTTACTTCCCCCACGGGTTCAACCACCTCATAGGGCCTCTGCCATTGGGCCAAAAGCTTGCTTTCTGCCGTGGGTACCAACACCGTCACCTGATCCCCTGGTTGGAACTGTCAGACTTTTGCCTGGTGATTGTAATGAGTTCACTGGGCCTCCTGCGCCTTTTCTAAATGTTCTCATACAATAGGGGTGACCCGGGCTATCCGTTCACGCATCTGCAACACATGGTCAATTAGATTTCTCCCTTCACTGGGTTCCTATTCCCAGATTTCTTTTGTGATATCTAGTATGCCATGGGGGTGGCGTCTGTATAATAATTCAAAGGGGGAAAACCCAGTTGACGCCTGAGGTAGCTCCCAGATTGCAAACATAAGGTAGGGTAGTAGGGTGTCCCAATCCTTCCAATCCCAACTTAACACTTTCCTTATCATTGCCTTGAGGTTTAGTTAAACCTTTCTACCAGCCCATAGGTCTGCGGATGATCGACTGAAGTTCTCAGGGTATGTATATGGAGCAGCATACACAGGTCCTTCATTAGCTTCGACATAAACGGGGTACCTTGGCCTGTTAATATCTCCTTTGGTAGCTCCACTCGGGCAAAGATCCCCACCAACTCTTTAGCTATTGTTTTAGAGGCTGTGTTCCGCAAGGGGACGGCTTCTGGGTAGCGAGTAGCATAATCCAGAACGACAAGTATATATTGGTGGCCCGGGCTGTCTTCTCCAGGGGTCCCACTAGGTTCATGGCTATTCGCTTGAAGGGGATCTCTATGATGGGAAGGGGTACTAAAGGTGCCCTCAAGTGGGGACGGGGATTGTGCAGCTGACACTCTGGACAGGATGCACAGTACCTCCGCACTTCATGTACTCTGGGCCAGAAGAATCATCGCAGGACCCATGCCAGGGTCTTCTCTACCCCCAAATGCCCCCCAAAAAGATGACTATGGGCCAGACTTAATACAGCATTCTGGTGTTTTTGAGGTACTAGGATCTGCTGTACCTTCTGCCCCTGTACTGGGGCAACCCGGTATAAGAGATTCTTCTTCATTATGAAGTAGGGTCCTGGGCCCTGGGTTTTCCCTTCCACGGGGACCCCATCTATTTCAGTCACCTCTTTCCTAATGTTGTCGTACCTTGGGTCTTCAGCCTAATCCCGTCCAAAATTTCCTCTCCTGGGTCTAATCTGCCCAAGATCTAGGGGGCAAGTCTCTGTTGCCTCTACTGGTTCAAAGGCATTAGGGTGTGGGTCAGACTCGGGTGCTTCTCCCTCCTGGGTGACCTCCTTTTCAGGGTCCGCCTACCTACGAGAGCGACCCTCTGGCTTTGGGCCAGTATTCAGGTTCCCAAGACCTTAGCTGCCCTTCTTTCCCTTTTTGTCTTTCTACGCTGTCTGGGAGTGGAGAACAAATCTGGGGATATTTCAGAGAAGGTTGGGGGTTGACAGTCTACTGTGGATGCCTCACTACTTTCAGGGCTTCCCACTTTCTCCAATTCCCCCACCGGAAGAAAGTCTCCAAACCCTGGGAAGTCCCTCCCTATGAGCACCAGGTATGGGAGTTTAGGGACTACACCTGCTGCTACCTCAGTAGTATGCCCCTGAATCTCGATTTTTACTGAGATGGTGCGGTAATAACCAACTGTCCCATGGACACATGTTATCCCCGTACACTTAGCCCACAGCAACTGACTACGCTTCATGAGCTTCCCCAAGACAAGCTTGATAGCACTCCCCGAATCAACCAGTGCTGTGGTCTCTACCCCATTTAGCTTCACTGGTCTGGTGTACATATGTGGGGTTAGTGAGACCCCACAAGGTGGATTAGGGAGCATGGGTCTGCCCAGTTCCCCAGGTTACACTACATAGGCTCCTCAGCATTGGGACACTGTGCAGCTATGTGTCCCCACTCCCTGCAGGCATAACATCTGTATGGAGCCCTAGGCGTTCCCCGGTCTCTTGGTTTAGGCAGTCTAACATCACGATCCTCTTTCCCCTCAGTACTCCGACTCTTTGTGGCTTCTGGTGGGCCTTCAGCCCCTTCCTTTTTCCACCCTGGGCTCTCCTGGTGGCCCAGTCACCCGAGCTCTAGAGCTTGGTCCTGCTAGTTTAATCCGGGGTGCTTCTTCCTTAACTGATCGGGTCAGCTCCCTCGCTGACCTTTGCCTTTCTACCAGCACGATAACCTCGTCGTAGGTGGAGGGTTCGTTCTGGCTTACCCAGGCACGAAAGTCTGGCGGTAGTCCTCTCATGTACTAGTCGATGACCAGAACTTTTAGTATCTCCTCCGGACTCCGGGACTCAGTTCGTAACCACTTTCATGTAAGATGGATGAGGTCCTTTAATTGGGACCGCGGGGTTTTGTTTTCCTGGCACCACCACTCATGATATCGCTGGGCCCGCACTGTGGTCGTTACCCCAGATCTGGCCAGGATCTCTGCTTTCAGCTGGGGGTAGTCTGCTGCAGCCTCTTCAGGCAAATTATAGTAGGCCTTCTGGGCCTCCCCACACAGGAATGGAGCGAGGATGCCAGACTACTGTTCTTGGGGCCAAGGCCCCCCGCAGGGCTGTCCTCTCAAAGGCCAGGAGGTATGCCTCTACATCATCCTCCTGCATCATTTTCTGCAGCCAATTGCTGGCCCTTATGATCTGCGTCCCATCCCATGGTTCAGCTCTGTAAGGGCCTTTACCTGGTTTACCAGTTCCCGCAACATAGCCCGGTCTTGAGCAGCCTGGTCCATCAGCAGGCAATTAGTCTCTTGCTGCAGCCACACTGCCTCCTGTTGGGCAGCTGCCTGGACACAGGTGGCCTCCTGCTGGGCAGCCGGGGCTTGTATCAGTGCCTGCACTATGTCCTCCATTGTGGTGAAAATAAATAAACAAACAAGCAAATCCTCTCCCTTCCCCTCCCCAAACACCCTCCTTCTTCCGCCGCGCTGTGTACACCAGATCCCACTGCTGACCCCAGTTGTGACAAAGTTCCTCCTCTATCTTGGTGGGTCTTGCACTTATTGGCGGATTTGCTCGCCTTGGAGCTTCACGGCAGCCCTTAGTTTGGCCATTTTCGTGAACCCACAGTCCAGGTCAACTCCTCCTGTGTCTGACCAGGAGTTGGGAGATTTGGGGGGAAACTTGGCCCACCCTCTACTCCGGGTTCCAGCCCAGGGCCCTGTGGAATGCAGCTGTCTAGAGTGCCTCCTGGAACAGCTGTGCGACAGCTACAACTCCCTAGGCTACTTCCCCATGGCCTCCTCCCAACACCTTCTTTATCCTCACCACAGGACCTTCCTCCTGGTGTCTGATAATGCTTGTACTCCTCAGTCCTCCAACAGTATGCTTTCTCACTCTCAGCTCCTAGCGCCTCTTGCTCCCAGCTCATTACACACACACCACAAACTGAAGTGAGCTCTTTTTCAAACCCAGGTGCCCTGATTAGCCTGCCTTAATTGATTCTAGGAGCTTCTTGATTGGCTGCAGGTGTTCTAATCAGCCTGTCTGTCTTAATTGTCTCCAGAAGATTCCTGATTGTTCTGGAACCTTCCCTGTTACCTTACTCAGGGGAAAGGGACCTGGTTAACCTGGGGCTAATATATCTGCATTCTATTACTCTCCTGTAGCCATCTGGGCCAACCCTGTCACAATATCTACAGTACATTATACATAAGGACAAAAATAACCATAAGAGAGAGAGTGAGTGTGTGTATACGTACAAGAAAATGAAATATATTAGAAAATGAAATATCTTGCTTCTTAATTCCTATCTTGCTTGTACTTCCCACTCAGCTCTGTTCTGTTACCAATAAGTGTGCAGTAAATCCATGCTTTTTCCATTATCTACCTTCATCATGGGTTTTAGAAATACAAAAATTACATAATCCAATTTTTCAATACTTTGCTCATATTTAAAAAAGTTACTTGCAGTCAGCATCAAAAACTGATGGATCTGTTTAGCAAGAATTCACATTGGGGAACATTTTTTTCCTTCATATTTATGGCAAAGGTTTGTTGTGTCATGACTGTAAAGTGTAGCAAGGCTCTAAACTCAAATTGCTTTTTTGTTCATTTGAACTATAACGCTCCCTTTTATCATCTTCATAAATGCAATTACTTTTACTGCAGGATCCGGACCAAGTGCTTACACTTTCTTCAGGCACAGAAGAGTTTGAAAAGGCTCAATATTAATATAACTATGGCCTTTACCAAACTTAAGGAGTGACATTCAGTTCATTATACGGGAAGGTAACTCTTGACACATATGCACTTTCAAGGGGTCCTTGGAAAGAAGTGGCAGCAGTTACAACAAATTAACAGCATACAATAAAAATGCCATAAACATGCAGCATACATAATAAATCCAATCAAGTCTACAAGCCTCACAGATAAAAATGAGTAATGACTTACTGTCTCTGAAAATAAAAAATAGAAGTTTCTGAAACACTACTGTTCATCACTGCAACATATTTTTGCCTCTAAATCTAAAAATACAAATTTAGTGATTTTTATATGAACAGCATTGTACATAATGTATTTACTTTCTCATTTCCCTTTTCCACCCCACCTCCCAGCTTGTGAAAACAGGGAAACTATTACAGTGAAGCTTCTTTTGTGATGATTTTTTAAGAGTTCTGTAATGTATTCTTGGTGTTTAGACAGATGTTAACTTAGAAGTGTTTAGCAAAACAAAACTAGTATGCCTGAACTGACCAAACAAAAATACCACAGAACTTATGGCAACTGTTGCTCAATAATTTATTGGCTGACTGCATTAATTTCCTGCATCTGATCTGTTTCTAATTCTAACTGCTGAGGTTGGGATCTGAAGTCAATAGCCAAGAAGATGCATTTGGAAGTTTGAGGGGTATAGATAGAACTTCAGTTAAACAGAAAATAGGGCTATCCAAAAACGAAGCAACTGGAGGAGATTCAGGTTCTGGACATCATCCTTGCCACGTTTAAGAGTCTTAACTGCTAAAGAATATCAGCTTGTCAAATAGCCGCGGTGAAACCACTTTTTGCTCTACCTGGTCAGATACTTCAGAAGGAACTGTTGAAGAAATGGGAAAGGTTACAAAGAAAAGAAAGGATTACCAAGCTGAAATGTAAAAATAAATTTAAAAAACAAAGCAGTTCAAATCACACTCCCAACTTGATCATCAAAGGGGGGGAACAAAGGACTTCCTTAAACATCTTCCTGTATGATGGGTGTAAAGGCGTACGAGTAAATTATAATTATTAAAAATCATTAAAAAGAAGTTAATTGAGAATAACTATTTAGGTAACAACGATTTTCTTGAAATCCTCATAACAGAAAATCCATTTTTGATCACTCTCTTGGCAATAACTTGCATAACTTGAGAATAATTGCAGATTTTTAATTTTTATACATCCAAAAGAGCATAAAGGGAAAACCATAAATTATATACTAACTCCAGCTGTTAAATGTTGGCATTTTGTCTTTAAAAAAAAGTTCAAAATCTGTTTCCTTAAACCAAGGAAATGTGGAAAAAGGCCATCCTGCCAGTGGAAACATTCAACAGCAGAAAGCTCATGCTGCGGTTTCTTGCCGAGGCAGCAAACTTCTCTAAAAGGGAAGTTACTGCCAACTCAAATACTGTTTGCTTTCACACCCAAGAACAAACTGTGTGCATGGTGAAGGTTTCCTGAGGGCTCAATGCAGCTGGAGCATGCTGAATAAAGGTAACTAATGTCAAAGCTACTGTAAACTTGTTCTCATTTTTCTATCAGTAAGCTATCATCAGTGCAAACAAGACTATTATTCCGCCACCCCTCCTAAAAGAGACAAACCTGTATCTACTGTAATTTAAACCTTCTGGAGTTTGTTTGTTTGTTTTTAACAAGTCAAAACCCCCAAGGGGCTTGTCTGTAAAAGCGATCACTTTTAGTTTAGTTAGGAGGATAGGTCAGGTTCAGATTCACAACCCCAGTAATGATGAATTTCCATATCTCAACACAATATGTAACAGAGTTACTCTCCCTAAGCAGGAAATGCAAAGGGAGGGCTTCACTGCAACTTTACCAATTACAGTCAGAAAGTACTGCCAAAGCAAACAATTACTGGGAGGGCTCAACTCTGAGGAAGATCACAGTTAGATCAGTGTCCCCATTAATGACGGTCACACTCACTACAGGCTAGACTGCACAAGATTGGTGAGCACTTGCTCACACAAAGCAGTCTTACTGAGATCAACATGAATTACTCATGTGAGCAAGTGCTCACCAAGATGAGTCAGAGTTGCACAATCTAACCTCATGCATACTAGAGAAAGCAACACAGAGTAGAAAGAAATGTATCATGTTTCAAAAATTGGAACAAGAAATAGTTTTCATATAGTAATACTATGCCTTAAATTAAAAGCCAAAATATTGCATTTACTGAATTTTTTATTTTATTTTGAGGGGGGGCGCGCAGGCTTTAAAAGCAATATTGAGAAATTTAGGCTACAGTGACAGCATAAGATAATAGTAGTTTCATCTACCAATCCACTTTGAAATCAATAGTTATGTTATTTTGAAATACAATGTAGGAAAGAATGCAAGATCCCTACATCTAAGGAAAACTAAATGTTATCAAATCCTGCCTTCCTTTTCCTAGCCAGCTGGCACACCCAGAATCAAACACAGTTAATCATTTTAAGGAAGAATCCTTTTCAAAGTAGAAAGTCACACTGTTTATTCCAGAACTCCTACTCAATACTATTTTTTTCTGTGTACTAGTGCCTAGCACAACACACTAAAATGGCATAAGGCACAAATGCATCTTTATGAAAGAAACCATGAGCCTGTGCAAATGAAGGATTCTAAACACTATCCAACTGTCGTGACACAATTTAGCTCAAACAAGACTCTGCAGAGTTAACCATACCCTGGCCATACACTTCAATACACGCACATCCAAATACAGTCTTTAAATGTTAATAGCCAGCTGGCTTTCTATAGTTTTTAAATATAAGCAAAAAGTTATGGTTTACAAACAAGATTAAAGCATGTCAAGCTAAACATTAGAAAAAAAAACATTTCCAAATAAGAAAAAATTAATTTGTCTACTGTTCCCTGAAGACTATAATCTTACAATAAAGATGCTTTCACCGTGCTTTTCTGATGATGGATGTTGTGTCATTTATTTCTTTCATCACTCCCTACCTTGTCTGGTCGCTGGTGGAAAACCAGGAAGCCACAGACACACACTTCAGTTTTTCACTTTTTCAGGCCACAATTCTCCAATGCCAGGTTGCTGCCAATGTCCTTGCAACCAATGGTAAACAGGCCACAAGGTTCAAGTTAACTGCCGAGTGTTACTACACTGAACATCTGGTCATGAATGAACGGATTGCCCACTAACTCTCAGTATTGGGCAGCTGATGAAAAATTCAACATTTTCCTTGTTGGCACAGTTGTTTTGGAGAATTCTCTAGAGCTTCCTGAATTATATTAAGAAAATTTCACTGCAGCAATCTATATCTGTGAGAACAGCTGGTGTTGAAAGGGATCTGCTGCTCTCTGTGCTGGGGGACTTTGTGTTGGATCATGCTACTTTTACTACATTTGTCCTTGAAAACTTAGCCCAACCTCTGAGGTCCTAGTAAAACAAAGCGGCAGGAATGTTACCTTGCAGTTGCCCAAGAACACTGGACAGAAGAGTATAAACATCAGAATGGAAAATGGGAAAAAAGTATTATCCAGCTAATGGTCAATTATAGATGAAACAGGTCATACACTAGATATTCAGGCTTGCCTGGAAAAGTTCAGACAAACTAGAATAGTCCCTATGTTCTGCACCACCACTCTATTCCCTCTGCTACATTTTCTTCACTGAGCAACAGAAATCCTCCCCATGAAAAACTCAAGATCAAATTGTGGGAATCTCTCTCCATTACACTATAAAGCGAGGATTTAATTTTTTGCAAAATCCCTTGTTAAACTTCACTGCGCCTGTAATACAAATCAGAATCAATCTTACATTATAAGCCAAATTAAGGTAAACACTGAACAACATGAAATCAACAATACTGCTCATGTCATAAGGAAAACATTAAGTCTTTCAAAATTTAAAATATTAAAAAAAAAATAACTTCTTGATAGTGTGATAGTGTAATAATATGGCATGTTTTTAATTTTTTTTTAAGGAAGTGGTAAACTTAAGGCATGCTAAATTTAGGCTATTATCTATGCAGCATAAATTTCACTTCTGTGTATAAATGCTAACTTGCATATTTCTCCATGGTAACTAAACTATGATTAAAACAACAGTGAAACCAGCCTTTAGAGCCACCTGTTTAACTAGGAACAACCTAATTTACAAAAATACTTAAACTTCAGAAATTTCATGGGACTCTACATCACACTTTTCCCAGTAGAAAACTCGCTTTGCCGTGATCTTATAATTGTAACATACTTGGCTTCGGTGGGTAATCATTCTTTTTTTTAAACTAGTGTCATTTTTTCATGCATTGTTCAGCATAACCCAAGTGGTATTAAAGATTATAAAGAATAAGACTCTAATAACCCTTTCCGAAAAGGAAGTTATTTTGCTCCTTTGAAGGGATTAATTTACCTAGAAAGGATCTTCATGTTTTACAAAAGGAACAAATGAAAGAAATGAGAAAATCCCCAAACTGAAATTCTGATTAGATACGGTAAGACACCTCCAAAACTCATTTTTTCCCCCCTGTTGATATATCCTTGTAATTTACTAAGACGAAATGGACTGTTTTATGGGTCAAATTAAGGAAATAATTATAATATGGCCAAGAATAGTAAGTGTAGGTACAAGCAATACTTATTTAATTATGAAGCATTTGAATATGAATCATTTTAAACCACAGAATTAAGTTAAGTATTTAAATACTGAAAGACCCTTGATGTAGAAATGTAATCATAATAGGTCAGGTTTGGTGTGAAATACATGACTCATATTCATGACACATATCCAAAAGTACCTCATATTAAACTTTATTATAATCAAAAACTGATCACCATCCATTTTGTCTCCTGGTTTTCACATGATGTAATGTCTAAGGCCAAGTCTCTAGCTTTTAAGTAAGGACAACTGTACTAGTCTCACAGTAACACGTCGTAAAACGTTCAGAATCCATTTCATTTACACTTCCCCATCCAATGTCATACACAAATATACAATGGATGTCCAATGTCATACACAAATACACAATGGATGCTAATTAGATAACAATGGTATTAACAATTTCTACAAAAATTGATGTTAAAATCAATTCCTGCTATTAACAGCCCTTGCAGGATGACAGAGTAGCCTTCCAAAGTCATATTTAATATAACTAAAGCATCTGCTTGTAGAACAATGATTTCTAAGCAGAAACAAAATAGGGCCCTGATCCTGCACAGACTCATGTGTGTGCATAACTTTACATATGAAGTAATCCCACTGAGCTCAATTGGGCCGCTCCCGCATAAAATTAAGCACACGTATGAGTCTTTGAGGAATGGGGCCTAAACTCAAAGAGTTTTTCCACTGAAACCTGCTCTGATTTCACTGCTTACAGCCCCTTTCATCTCTTGATTTGAGCATTTGCTTGGGATTTATTACTTTATGACTATTATTTCATCTGCTAAACTCAGCTGAGTACTCTCTTCCAGTGTTCTCATTATGAATAGAGGGGTTAATATTGTTATTAAAGGTTTTAGACCTCTACCTAAACCCCAAGTAGGCTCATAATACAGTAAAAGCTTTGTTATCCGGCATGCTGAGGGAATAGGGGGTGCTAGTAAGGCAAAAATTCTAGTTAACTAAGAGGGAAGGAGTTTGGGTGCAGGAGGGGGCTTGGGGCACAGGAGGGGGTGCTGGATCTGGGCAGCGCTCACCTCAGGTAGCTCCCCGCAAGTGGCGATATGTCCTTGCTGCTCCTAGGCGGGGAGCCACGCAGAGCCAGGCAGGGAGCCTGCCCGCCCTGCACCAACCGGACTATAAACCGGACTTTCAATGAAGATCAGAAATGCCGATCTATAGAGCTTTCAGGTTTGAAAGTGTCAGATAACACAGCTTTTACTGTAGTTTATTTATAACTGAAAGAAATAAAACATTTTTTTCCACACCACCAATTCGTTTACTCTGTGTGTTTGTCAGCACTTTGTAGTATGGGGTAAATTAAGTATCTGAAACTATTGCTATCTCGCTTTTTAAAAATGACTAGATTTCAAGCAGAAAAGGAGTACTTGTGGCACCTTAGAGACTAACCAATTTATTTGAGCATGAGCTTTCGTGAGCTACAGCTCACTTCATCGGATGCATACCGTGGAAACTGCAGCAGACTTTATATACACACAGAGAATATGAAACAATACCTCCTCCCACCCCACTGTCCTGCTGGTAATAGCTTATCTAAAGTGATCATCAAGTTGGGCCATTTCCAGCACAAATCCAGGTTTTCTCACCCTCCGCGCCCCACCCCCCCACACACAAACTCACTCTCCTGCTGGTAATAGCCCATCCAAAGTGACAACTCTCTTCACAATGTGCATGACAATTACGGTGGGCCATTTCCTGCACAAATCCAGGTTCTCTCACCCCCTCACCCCGCTCCAAAAACCACACACACAGACTCACTCTCCTGCTGGTAATAGCTCATCCAAAGTGACCACTCTCCCTACAATGTGCATGGTAATCAAGGTGGGCCATTTCCAGCACAAATCCAGGCTATTAACAGCAGGAGAGTGAGTTTGTGTGTGTGGTTTTTGGAGGGGGGTGAGAAAACCTGGATTTGTGCTGGAAATGGCCCACCTTGATTATCATGCACATTGTAGGGAGAGTGGTCACTTTGGATAAGCTATTACCAGCAGGAGAGTGAGTTTGTGTGTGTGGTTTTTGGAGCGGGGTGAGGGGGTGAGAGAACCTGGATTTGTGCAGGAAATGGCCCACCGTAATTGTCATGCACATTGTGAAGAGAGTTGTCACTTTGGATGGGCTATTACCAGCAGGAGAGTGAGTTTGTGTGTGGGGGGGTGGGGCGCGGAGGGTGAGAAAACCTGGATTTGTGCTGGAAATGGCCCAACTTGATGATCACTTTAGATAAGCTATTACCAGCAGGACAGTGGGGTGGGAGGAGGTATTGTTTCATGATCTCTGTGTGTATATAATGTCTGCTGCAGTTTCCTCGGTATGCATCCGATGAAGTGAGCTGTAGCTCACGAAAGCTCATGCTCAAATAAATTGGTTAGTCTCTAAGGTGCCACAAGTACTCCTTTTCTTTTTGCGAATACAGACTAACACGGCTGTTACTCTGAAACCTAGATTTCAAACAGATTACGTCCCTTTATGGAGCAAATGCTGCCACCACCTCTATGACCATAGAGGCTTATTTGACAGCAGAACCCAGTGTAGTTCTACAGTGCAAGAAACTGAATTCCACAAGGCTAGATTCCCCTTTAGGACATGAACCTCAGATCTGCTGGGGTCCCCTAAATGACAGCATGCATCGTGGTGGAGGGGTAAGGACATGCCCAGATGATCCAGTGTTATGCAGATTCTCCAATACCTGCCTCTAGGAGAGGGGAAGTGCATAAAGGGCCAGAGAAGCTGAAAAGCCATTAGGTTTTTCTGTTTCCATTCTCATCATGCACCTAAACCAACTACTTGGAATAAATGGTTCAGCTGTCATGCTCCTACTGAGCTCAATGGGAGTCTTATGCCAATGTTGGACATTACAGTTCTGTTCCCGGATCTCTTGCCGTGGGTATATGAACACTCAGAAATCACTCACTCAAAGTTGATCTAGCCTGTTAGGCTAATTACACTTTGTTTTGCATCACAGTCCTGCATTTGCAGAGTGTCTATAGTATGTAAATTATATAAATTACAAGAAAAGTTGATTAGCGTAATTCAAGCCTCAATGCAGTTACTAAAGTTAACAATGAATACAAATTATACACTGTCAGTTCAATGCTGCTGGGAAACTGCACAAAGCATGTTACCAAATCCACTGAAACACACATTAAAATGAGAAATAAATAAGTAGTAAGATGATTAGTGATGATTTTCCCAAAGGATTTGGAGGCTTGGCTTACACAGGAAAATCTCATCCAAAATACCAGAATTCCTGGAGCCTGTCAAACTGGGCCAGAAATTACAGATGATTTCTGGAACTTCCTACTTCCAATCAGGACAGAAACAACAACAAAAAAAAAACAAACCAGACTCTCACCTGTTACAGGACTTTCCTATTTTCTTTTGTGATGCCAGGTGAAAAAAAGAAGTGTGGAAGTACCACAACATTTAAATATAATTAAGCAAACAATAATAGCAGCTTTAAAAAAATGAACATTTTAAAAACTAACCGGACTTTTTGACTCTCAGAAAAAGATTTTAATATTTGGGTAGGAAGGTTTGGGGGTGTTCTGCCCGAACATATTCCCCCATCTCTGGAGGTGATGGACATTATGACAATGGCAAAAAATTTATATTCCATTAATATTACCACTTTGGATCTATTAGAATTACCAGTTCCCTTTCTCCTTTGTATTTTATTAGCACAATGGGTAGCAGGAGGAGGAGGAGGAAACTGGTATAGAGAGGGTGACACCCGCACAGGTGGATCTTCCATAGCTACTACTTGAATGCCCCTCTGCTTAGAGAAGACTATTGGCATTCTCTGCTAATATGAAGTGGTCTAACTGCAGCCCCCTTCATGCACCTCTCTAGCTCCTGGAAGGTTCAGGATACATTCCCTTGTATGAGTTCTGTGCGCTTGAGATTGCCCTTGATGTGAATGGTCCTCGCTGGTAGTAGGGGGCTTCAATCCAGAAGTAGAGGATTGTGGCCCCTTTGTGTAATGTTTTGCTCCTGTTGCTCCACTGTTTACAGATGGCTTCAGAAAACCTAACTCTTCCCTGGTAGCTTTCCTGCAAAAGAGGAACTTCTCTCATCCTACCAAGGACTCATCAAGGGTCCTTGCTAAAAGGTGCCTTCCTGCAAACTTGATTAAGGAAAGAAGCTACTTCACCTGACCATCACACCTTAGGATTCAAAGACTAGAATGCCTCCTGCTGACCATGCTAGAAGGCACAGGTTTGGTTGTAATACCCATTGCATCTAGTGGAACACAGGAAACCACCAGAGACCCCTTACACTATACTGCCTTGAACTCCTTGTTCCTAAAGGAGTTGACAGGGTTGCCGATCCACCTGAGAAGAACCCAAGCCAAGAACGTGTGGGAGACAGAAGTCTGAAGAGCAGTGGAGGAAGACGCATCATTTTTCTAGATGGAGCCTTCTATAAGTTAATTAGTTTGGTTCTTTAGGAGTAAGTTGCTCTCTGATGATATGACAGTATGAGTAAGATCCGTTGTCCCAGTTCAGGATCATCTCTACTTCTATCATTGAAAGCCAGAACTTGGAAGGGCTTACACATTAACATTAAGTCATTAAACTGTACTTGTCCTGCCCAGGCTTTTGGTTATCCCAGACTGTTGGAGAATGGTATTTTCCCTAGCCTGTTAGCAATCAATAAGGTCTTGTTTAAAGAGGAACACAGAAAATTCAAACTTAGCTTAAACTCTGCTTATGACAATGGATGGGCAAACCTGTTCAGATAAAAATCAGAACCCAGCATGAATAAGCCCAAAAGCCTATCTGAGATTCAGAAAAATCTGGGTTACATTTTATTCTATTTTAATCTTCTTTTCAAGCCTCCTATCCCTTCCTACTTTTAGCCTAGACCAATAGTGGCGCAAACGCCCAAACCAGAAAATGCTGGGAAGTTTGCAAATAAGCTACTTTTGTGAAATTTCAGCTTAATTTCCAGACTACAGAAGTCCAGTTAAGCTGTAGATAAAGTATTTAAATACTGGATACTTAACAGAACCTACTCTCTGAACATGTCTCTCCTATCCTACCATCAGTCTCCTTATCTCACCTGCCTCATCTTGCAATACAGGAAAATCAACTGTGGTTTGAAGACCCCTGCATTACTAGGCACCGAAGTGTTGCAGAATCATCATAATCTTTCCCTCAGAACATCTTGACTTTTGTCATTTTAGATCAGATTAATATCTGGAAGTGAGGAAAGACAGGGAATGGAAGAGATCTCTTTCACTCACCTTTGTCCATCCCACATCATCATTAATTATTAGTAGTAGTATTATCTATAATGATGGAAATGTGCATTGTGCTTTGCACAGTAAATAAAATTACAAGGCTCATGCCCCAAAGACATTACAATATAGCACTGACAAAAACAAAAAACACAACACATGGCAATGGTTCTGAGCTAGCACTGGTCAGGAGTTCTGTAGGTAGGGATGAGTCATAAGGAGAGACAGGAAGTAGGAAGCATCAGGTACTTCTGGTGGACTAGTGGTGAGAAGGTGTTTCCACAACAGTAGACCGCACACAGGCAAGAAAAGCAAAGATAGACAAAGAGCATTATGAAGCTCTGAAAGAGCCTGGTTATAGCCCTTTCCAGAATCCATTAAAATGGCTCACTCAAAAGATTAATAAATATTTTTTCCCAAAACTAAAATACAAACACACACATTGCTCAATGCACTGGCAAGATGGGATAGCTGGAGAACAAATCATTCACTTGCTAACTCTCTTTCAGAGGCCTAACTTACCATCTCCATAGAGCTAACCCAGGCTACTAATATGAAATCCCTACAGTCATTTTGTGTACATGCCTCTCTCCCTAGGAACATCTACCTGTCTGAGGGTATACATATACGGCCAGCCTCTGCACATGGATATGTAGGGCAAGTCAGATGCTCAACTTGACTTCAATGAAGCTATGCTGATTTACACTACCCTATAGGATCAAAAATTGCTCATGAATACTTGGTCACATTTGCTTTTGATAATCTTTGCATTGCCACAGGAACCTCTCTTTTTTAGAAATTTGGATTTTGAAACTGGATGTACTCTTGAGCAGTTTTGCTAGAACCCAAAGCACTGAAAGTATACGCCATGCTTCCGCATCATCATCATCTCCTTTAAACATCTACTTTACATAAGCTATTCCGAACTTTCTGACTCTGTTTAAATTCAAACATAAATTTGTACACAACAATAAAACATGCAGCTAATTTGTCACGCTTCTATGAGCAACTGTGTCACTCACACCAAGAACCATTGACTGTGGTGTTCAGAGCTTTCGTTCCTATTTCACATCACTCAATTGAGCCTTCTGTAGAAAAGCTTTTAACAACCACATCTGGTCTTTAATAAATCACTGCACTTTGTCTTCCTGCCAAAACTCCTCCTTTATCTAACTTACATCTTCATGATGAGATAGGAAATCACACATTATGGTGGTGACAAACAATTGTAATTATGTCATTAGTAGCCATTTAGTCTACAAAGGTTCTCAAAAAGGAAATATAATGCACAATAAGAAATATAGGATAATACATTGATCACAGTTCCAATCCGCTTTTTACTTCACAAGTGTAAAAAGCCGGCATAATTCATGGGCACAGCAGGCAGTAATAGTACACCACTTTATGAACTATGCAGCTATTTTATTCCCCTATCTACTTAAAAATAAAAAAGCTTTTAATAGCTTGATTTAGACATAAAAGTTATTTATGACGCTTCGCTGATTATGATATTTATTTTTTAAAACTTTTCATGGAAGTTATTCTTTCTGAAATATGAATACAAACTATGTTATCAAAGATCTCACTAAAGAACATTTGTGCTATCAAAGGGAAAGAAAATGAAGAAACTTTGGTATAGGCAAGAATTTAGGAAACAAAGTTCTCTGTGCCTTCTATGGTTTGGAAACCTAGCATGCCACGTATCACAAAGGTTGCTCTCTGATTTTTTATGAGCTGTTTAAAAGAGTGAATTCCTATGAGGTCAGTGAGAATAAAGGTGCTCCCTATTAAAAATAGGCATCACTGCTGGAATATCCACACTTATGAAGAGAAACAAAGCCTAGCAAACTGAAGGTCTTTAAGAAATTGGTAGTCCATCAGCCTGGAGTCTTCAGTTGTGTATATATTCTGGTAATGAGTATTAATTATTTAGGATGCAGACTAGCGTATCTTAATTTTTTAAAATATGTAGGATTACCAACTTTAAATTCATTAATTTAAGAAAAGAAATCAGTAAGTCAATGTAAAGCTTAACACTTGTTTCCAACACAGGGTGAAATCCTGGTTCCACTGAAGTTAATGGGAGTCTTCCCATGGATTTCAATAAAACCCGGATTTCACCCAGGATGTTCTCTTTTGTAGTCATCCCACTGAATTAGTATGCTAAAAACAAAGTTGTGAATTCATGGGCATCCTCCCACAACAGTAAATTTCTGAAAGTAATTTTAATATATTAACCAAAAGAGCAAAATCCATTTTCTCTTCTATGGCTAGGTGAAATTTAATTGGAAAAGGTAATAAGAAGTATTTTATTTAATTAACGTATTTACAATCATCTTGAAGCCGCTAATGAATTGCATGAATTTGGGCACCATAGCTCCAGTTGTCAGTTTGGAAAGCTTATACTTCAAGCTTTGAATCTTGCACTACGCTGGTGTATTCCCCACCCCTCATTCCGCCAAAGGAAAACCATCTCTCAAGATATCCAAACACCCACACGTGCTTTCATTTCTAGTTTGTTATAGTCTCCATCATTTCCTGCTAACCACCACTGAAATACCTCATCTATTTAGTCACAATCATGGAGTTTAAGGCCAAAAAGAACCATCAGATCAGCCAGTCTAACCTGTGTATCACAGGCCACCAAACCACCCAGCACCCACATGCTAAACCCAACAACTGAAATTAGACTGACGTATTACAGCTCACAAGAGACTAGATTATTATGTGCCACAGACAGAGAATAGGAGGGACCAAGATGCATCAGTGGCTGAGGCCCCTGCAATGGCAGGGAAATGCTTATGTGAGAAATACCTAGATAATCGACGTGAGAGAGAAAATGCTTGGTGCTATCTCAAAGCACCGCCCTATGGTGTCCCATCTCCAGCCATGGCATTCTCTGACGCTTCAGAGAAAGAAGACTAAAAGAAAAGAAAAAAAATACCCCAGAATACACTGGGGAAATGGGGAAATTCCCTGCTGACCCCTGCAGGTGGCCAGCTAAAGCCCTGAAGCATGAGCTCTTAGGAACATAAGACATAAACCGGAAGTGAGAGCCCAGGGATGCTGAGCCCTGCCCCCTACCATCACAACCAACTCTGTCAGACAACTGAACTCATACATTTGTCCAGCCCTCTCAAATTGTTTTCCCCCACACCTCTTACTGAGAGGGTGTTCCAGCACCTCACTTCTAATTTTCAGCCAGAAAGTGTTCGTGGCCAGTTTATACCCATTCGTTCTTTAGATTAAATATTTCTTCACTCTCCCTACTGTATTTAGAAAGCACAATCATATCCCCTTTCAGCCTTCTTTTTGCTAGCTTAAACAAGCCACGCTCAGCCAGTTTCCTCTCATAAGATGGGCCTTCCATTCCCCTGATCATCCTAGTAGTTCTTCTCTGCATCTGTTCGAGTTCCTGTAATCAACCCATACACCCAGGTGTCTCTCTTCCTCTTTCGCTTCTAACTGATGAGCCCCCAGCTTGTAGCAGAATTTTTTATTATTAAAACCTAAGTGCATGACCCTGCACCTTGTACAGTTGAATTTCATCCCATTTCTGTCATGCCCGTCTTCAAAGTCAATCTTCCTGTATAATATTCTGATCCTCCTCTATATTGATGATGCTGCCCAACTTCGTATCATCAGCCATGTTAATTTGCACCCTCCTACTTTTCCTGATGTCATTAAAGATTGGTCCCAAGATTGATTCCACAAGTAACTACACTCCAGTCCGGTAACTCACCTTTCAGCACAACACTTTGCCCTTTCTCCTTTAGCCAGTTTCTTATCCCCTTACAACCCTTGTATTAATCCTTACCTTCCCTAATTAACCTAATAATTTTCCCATGTGGTATCCTGTCAAATACTTTACTGAAGTCCTAGAATATTAGAACTACTGCACTTCCGTTACCAAAAAAATTCAGTTATTTTCTCAAAGAAGAAAATTCAGGTTTGTCTGGCATGTTCTGCCATTGGTAAACCCCATGTTGCATTACATTCCCTTTACATTTACCTCCATTAATTTAATGATTATTCCCTTCACAGTTTGTTCTAAAACATTACGCACCATTGAGGTCAAACTAACAGGTCTGTAATTGCTGGGATCACTTTTTTCACTCTTTCTTAAACTTATGCATGATATTAGCTATTCTCCAGCATATGTTTCTACCCACTAATAGATGTATTACAAATCCTTGCTACCACACTGGCACTCTCATATGCCAGTTCTTTCAGCATTCGGGGAAGGAAATTATCTGGTCCTCCTGATTTGAATGCATTTAGGTCTTTATGGTCTTTCTTCCACCTCAATCATAGTAATTTCCATTTCTATGCACTCACTGCCATCAGCCATCCAGCCTTCATGCCCTGTGCTCCTCCAGATCATCTTTATATTGGTTTTCAATAAGGGTGTCTTTTTAGCTGTCCTTCCCTATAAAGCATCATCAGTGCCATTCCATCTCTTATCTTACTGAGGGTGCTTTCAGTAGCCAGAACCCACCCAATGGCAACAAACACCCACTTGGCCAATAGGATAAGATAGCATCTTAAACTCTCTGCCAAATCAATCTCTCTTGCAACAGAGTATAATATAGGAGAGAGGGCACACTTCATATAGCATCTACCTCCAGACCATTTATCCTGTTTAATGGCTGAATTAAACGATTCCTAAGGGCGGTCTACACTGAAAACTTCCACACTCAGAGAGACGTACCTATGCTGAGCTAGCTGCCAGTGTAGACAGCACTAGGTGGATGGACGAATTCTTCTGTCAACCTAACTCCCACCTTTTGGGGAGATGGATTAACTACAGGGACAGGAGAACCCCTCCCACTGCTGCTGTGTCTACACAGAAGCGCTGCAGCCTAAGATCATAGAATCATAGCATATCAGGGTTGGAAGGGACCTCAGGAGGTCATCTAGTCCAACCCCCTGCTCAAAGCAGGACCAATCCCCAATTTTTGTCCCAGATCCCTAAATGGCCCCTTCAAGGATTGACCTCACAACCCTGGGTTTAGCAGGCCAATGCTCAAACCACTGAGCTATCCCTCTCCCCCCCCACCATGTGGATTTCTAGAGCAGAAGATCTATTTTCCACACTGAAGAAATTACTACAGTCATTTAAAAATCCACTCTGACGACACTAAACTGATCAAACTTCATAGCTCCTTGGCCTCCAATAAATTCTCCATACTTAGCCCACAGGAGACAGCGCTTACCTATTTTGTGCTGAAAGGCAAAGCACAATTAACATTTATTTGGTGTTACAATCTTACAGGGTCCTATACAGAAAAACTTCACTTCCTTTGGAGGGAATCAGAACTATTCACAGAGAGAAAGGAACAGTAACTTACTTACCCGGATGGAAAATCATTGTTGCAATGGGATGGGGGCCCCTAGGAATTAACACTCCAGAGACCAGAGTATAAACTCCAAACACGGATGTGCTTTCTCACAGAAGTCAAAACAAAAAGGTGGCTCTCCCAAACTGGGAATGAAGACTAGCCTTTAACTCCAAGAGGCAGCATCCAATTTGCAAAGCTCCTCCACATAGTAACCACAGAACAAACCCTTGCCTCTGGGCAGGCTATCTCGCAACAGGCTGGAGCTTGGAGCTAGTCAATTGGGTCACAAGGCTAAAAGCTTTTCTACCTTCCTAAACCAAGGAATGAACCACTTCCTGGTGGTATCTTATCTCAGTCCAGCTGCAGAGATCCCCACCCTTTGGCTACAAAAAAACAACATTGACCCTTACTTAGTTGGAATCCTGTCCTCCCAAGGTCTGACAGCCCCAGGATAGCTAAGTTGACAAGCAGAGGGAAGAGGTCGGGAAAGGAGAGAAGGAAATGGAGAAAGAAAAGATAAACTTAATATTCTGACATTGGTGGAAGTTGCAGCTGTGTATCTAAGAGGAGAATTTGGTTTAAAGAGGGGGAAAATGTAATGCCCCCACACCACAAGAAGCAGGAGTATTGCGTTTAATACTTAGGTCAACCACAGCCCGCACAAAGCTACGACCAAGGGCTGGAAAAAAAAGGAACTTACAGTGAAGTCCCTTCAGAGAGGCTTTAAGAACCTGTTGACCTGGCTCCCCAGGAGCAGAAAAGGGGTAACAACTACATCTCTTGTTTTACCTGAGACCCTTTCAACTCTTATCAACTTAAACCAATAAAAATGTACAATATAGGAACACAAGAACATTGATCAAATTACCTGCTCTGAGCTACACGTACACAATCATCTTCTCTGGAAAATACAGAGACAGACAGACACATGGGAGCTTGCTTACCCCTCCCAGAAAAAGCAAGCAGAGTTTTGCACAGACAACTGAAAAGGTCCGATTAAGTATTTACAAGAAGAGAAGGGATCTGTTCAGATCTCCTTCAAGTATATGGAGCCCTCACATGGGCCTTTAGGAAAGCACACAGAATAAGGAGACTGACTTTCAGTTGAGGTATCTGCAGTACAGAGGGCTTGATCCCAACAGGTGCTGAGCACCCTCAATTCCCGTTGCAGAGAGAAAGAGTTGAAGGCACTTGTTACCTGGCAGGATCAAGTCCTAAAAAGGTTTCTTCCCGTAGACCCTTTCCCAGCTTCTCCCTTCCTTTACCAACATTGGCTCAAATCTCAGAGCACTTTTGCTCTCTGTGGAGGCTGCCAGAACAAGCACTGAAGCTCTCAACACCCCACAGACTGGGCTGATGCATGCGAATGAAGCTCCCATTCACTCAGAAACCCATTTTCTGTTCAGCTAGTCCCACCTTGTGATTGAAACTGTCTGGCAAATACA
Organism: Eretmochelys imbricata; assembly: GCF_965152235.1. Lineage (NCBI taxonomy): Eukaryota > Metazoa > Chordata > Testudines > Cheloniidae > Eretmochelys > Eretmochelys imbricata. The sequence continues at coordinate 10,499,049 of NC_135578.1, forward strand.
TGACTGACGGGTCACATCAATTGCTTTATGCCCAGGACAGTAGCTTCCATGCTTCTTTGAATATCTTATCACAGCTGGTTTCCAATTTACTTGTTGATATAGGTGACTGCTCTGACATTTTTCAGCCTTGCATGTACTGTTCTACCTTTCAAGAGGGAACTGAAACCCAAGGTCTTTAAAAGAGAGCACTGGTTTCCCATTCGTTGATTTGCAACATTCTTTGGTGCCTTCTCAAGCCACCTGGACCATCTGTTGCTTCCCTCCCTAGTCTTGCTAACAAAAGTTTCTGGAAGTGTAATAAAGCTGCAGATAAATGTGACTTTGCTCACCAGATCTGGTTTCTTGGTTCACCAAAAATATAAAGTCTTCAGACATAAAGAGAAGAGAGAAATGCAGAGATTGCTTGTTGTAGAAAACAATTTTGCAGGAAGAAAAAAAAATTGGTAAAGGACATCTCTGTCTTGTTGTCCATTATAAATCTTTGACACAATGAAGACAAGTCTGCCTGGCTAATCCAGTGCAACGAGTCAAGAAGGAATTCCAGAGGAGGAATTCTACCAGTCTGGGGGTTTAGCAGAATCCCAAATGAATCCAGGATTTAAGTGGCCTTGGAGATGCTCTCTCCTAAGCTGATAAATCAATCATGCTAACGTATATATTCATTTAATAACCCAATTCTGTCTCTATTCTTTTGTCTCAGAATTGGATAAGAGATTCCCCACTTCTCAAAGACTACTCAAACATGGCCATTAGAAAGGCTTTCCTGAAAAGTTTTGTGGGGCAACACTTCACAGAAGGCTAAGGCTTATTTTGGTAATGACTGTTGAAGTTTAACAGCTAGAGGCTGTCACCGATGGAACTCGGATACAGTTCAGATGTGTGTCCTACAGAGCCAGAGAAGACAAAGTCATCAGGCTTGCAAATGATAGAACAGTGACAAAATAGAGGAGAAAGGGTGAAAAAGCAGGGACCCTGTGTGGATGGTTTCTTGTGATCAGGGCAAGAGAATCCCCTCCACAGATTCCCTCCTATTTAAAAACACGAAAATCTACATTGATTTATTTGATTATCACAAGTCTGAATTTAAAACAGACTCAATGTGCACATAAAAGGATTGCAACATGGATGGGCCTTAATGATAACTCTTTCTGTTTCCTATCTCACAAACAAGCTGCATTTTGGTAAAGGACAATCAGTGTAGCTGTCTCACCTGGATAAAACTACAGCTCCTTTTCCTCATTACCTACCACATTCCCCACAATCTGAGTATCTCCCTATCCCCTTGTGCAAATAAGATTAAAAAATGCACACGCAGTGGATTATGACAATTACCATTTCTCCTAACAGCTAAAAATCACTTGAATTCAGGTACTGCATGGAAATATCCAGGCTTCCAAATGCACAAGTATGCAAGACAATAAGTATGCATTTCAATACGAATACTGGTTTATATTTAACAAAGATAAATGTGTCACAATTTTGATCTCCACATTGAAATGACTCCGTGTTCCAATAATACGGTTTGCTTCTTTGCTGAAATGGCCAACAATTGTCATACCAAAGCCAGTGATCCAAGGATTATCCCCATACTGGTGCTGTTTATGCAGGTAAAGTGTAACAGAAAAAGGAGCCCTGGGAAAGCAGCATGACTGTGAAACATTAGGGTTTTCATTCTGTGCATTTGTTTGGGGCATCATTATGGTCACATTAAAAATTTGGATTTATTTGTAATGTTTGTTATGATCTCCTCTGGGAACTTTTCTCTCCTCTTAGGGGTGCCAGATATAATAGTTTTATTTACAAAATGGCCCATAACCACGAAGAACAAAAGACCACCAACTCATTTCACAAAGGCCAAGGAAAGAGCCACTTTCAGTAACTCAGACCCTGGCATGTGTGCTAGTGACTCCTAATCCCAGAGTCATCTAATCCCCCACCCTCGCATTTTATTTTTCAAAATTCAAAACCTCATGTACACAGTTATTGATCCCTAACAACAACAGACCTATAAAGTTGCACTTTCTGCATTGTTAGACTTCTTGAAGATCAGATGCACAGACCTACTGCAGGAAGAATGGGCCAGGTTTCTAAAAATATCCTACAAAGCCATTAAGTACCAAAAGGAAACATAATTTTTTTACTTTAAACATAAAGGCAAAAATCATAGTAAATAACAATAATTTGCTGGGAATATTGTTCCATAAAGCATTTTCACAGAAATCCAGCATACAATTTTCAAGAACGTGCAGACAAATTAATTGTATACTTTCACCTTTTGTACTCCAGTCACATATGAAAAGAGTAACATTTTACCACACACTGAGTTACCTATACACAGAACACAGGTTTGAAAGGAATCTAATCAATACTATCAATTGAATTTGAGATTAGATTAAACTGCAGTCAAAGGGATAAAAGAAACATAAAACTAATAGTCCTTTCGCCCATTTCCATACTATTTTTCCCCAATGGCTGTCAACATGGCACTTTACCTCCAACCAGCACAGTAAGCATACAGTACAGTATGCCTCTTTCATAGCCCAAGTCAATATACTGCTGTGAACCACACACTAAGAAGTGCCACATGAGCGGTGGAGTCAGCATTTTTACCAACAGCCACACCATAGAAGACTAAGTACATCAGCCTCTGATGCCATGTGAAGATCAATGTGTCAGGCTCCAGTTTCAGACACTTTTTCTAATTCACACTAAGCCCACTGTCCTCACTTTTTTCCTCACGGATAACAGTGCATCAGAATTGCTGAACTGTACAACTTGAACAGGAGGAAAACTGGATGCCCATCTCAGGGATTTCTCCTCTAGCAAACATTTAACAGATGTGGGACAGCTTCTTTGGAGGGTTCCCCCTCCCCTTTTCTGATTTTTAAAAAAAGCTTTTTTTCAGGTTTCTGAGGGCTGGACATTATTAATATCCCCTCTAATGTGGATCTTTTCTGGTAGCCACCACACTGGGCAAGCCACAATTTGTAGCTACAACAAAAGAAATCACTTGTCTAATATAGTATGTAAGAGACATATATATTAATCCTTTCCTAACCCATCATCGTATGTGTTATTGTGAAATTAAACACATATAGACCAAAACCAAAAGAACCAGTTATATTTGCTCTCTTTTTTATTTTTAGGAATAAAGATGAGGGAAGGGGGATAATCATCTTGTTCAATGAGGTTTAGAAAATTTATGTGGCCTGAACATGCATACCTTTAAATGACTAAAAGATACAACGTTCTATTTTTACTGCCATATGTAGCATAAATCCACTGATATTCAGCAATGTTTGTGTGTATATGTATATATGTTTTTCTTTTCCTGGTCATGACTTTGACACACAGACTCAATTACTGCTGTCAGATCATAAACACTGCTGAAACAGTTACAAAAATCTACATATGAGCATTTCCCATTGGCTTTCGTGCATTCTAGCACTGTTTAATCCATATGGAAAAGGATCACAGTCATCTGGATGTTCCTACAAGAATTATCTATCTCACTACAGCTCAAGTGCTTTGTTATATGCTTTCCACAGCAGCCTATGTACGTCCCATTCTTCATGTTACCCAGTGATTTAACGGCCTCCTTTGAGAACTCAGCTTGATCACTGTCCTTTTCTTCCTATCAGGAAAAGAAGCAGTCAAGCAGCGATCCTACTTTATGCTACTGATTCTTTTCCCCAAAACTACATTAAACATTATTATAGTGGCTCTCAGCAGTGTGCTGTGTATAGTTAAGGATTTGATAGTGTTGCCATTATAAAACCATTTTTTAAAGGGGGGTTATAAATGGGCTATGTTAAGACATACCAGAGTCTGGGGGAGGCAGGATAGCCAATAGGGACACTATTTAAATTTAAAATCAGTTCAGCTGTTTGTTTTTAGTTAAAGAACATATAAATTTTTGGCAACATTCGATTCCTTTATGTGCCATTCAGCTACGAAGTTGATTTTCAAAGACAGTATTCGAAATAATTAGTCTGTAGTAGAGTAAGCATTTGAGAATATTATTTATTTAAAGAAAATATGCCTTTGAAAACAAGAATACCATTTTTTCCACTCTCCATTCATAACAAACAAATAGCCCACTACTCAAGTTCACATCCTGCTTGGGGAGTTTAAAGATTCTGACAAGGGGAAGACTGGTCCCAAGGTGCCTGGAATTTTGAAATGCATATATTTTTCCTGGTCCAAGTGACTACTGTGCATTTCAAGATACCTGCTTTCCAGTGATGATTCTTCTAGCCCAGTTAGTTTGCAAGGTGATTGACTTCAAAAATAACATTTAGATTATGCCCTAGCCTCCTGACCCTTCCATGCACATACCTCAATTCTACTCTAGGTTAATTCTTACTCAAGAACTGCTATAGCTAAAAGCCAATGCTACACATCACCTGAGCCTTTATAATCCCATCTTTCAACTGATATAAAACATTAATTTCTAGACTGCAGGAATTCCTGAGACTATCAGGGTGCTATAAAAGTATTCTGGATGTGAAATGTGTGCGACAAGTAAGATAGTAATCAGAATGGTTACTGATTTTAACAATTGGATGCCATCTAATTTAATAAATTATTTTCATTTTTCTGTTATGGTGAATGATCTATGTGAATCTTCTGTATTTACAGAAAACTTAAATGTTTAATATGGTACCTTGGTTCCTTCCCTAGCCAAGTATGAGAAAGAAGCTGTGAGAGTTGCGTGCTATTGCTTAAGTGACACAAAAATTCCACATTCAAATGAGTTTTGACTGCCTAATGATGTGTAGGAAAATATTGTACTTAAGGGGAAAAAAGTAGGAGTCTTTTCTCCACTTAGCTTCATTGGGCCTTTGTAGTTCCTTGGGAAAGAAGAAATGAACTCCTTGTGTGGTGGACCAGCAACAGCACTCTATAATCAAAGAGCCTCTTAAGCCCTGATCCTGCAACTGGATCTGCACAGAGCCCCCTTGAAACCAAACGGGGGTTCCACCCACGCAGACACAGTTTACGGGACTGGACGTTAGTCTTTGCTGGGAGAGGGAACCAACTAAAGGATAAATGTTAAATTATTTTTTACATTTTGTGACATTACTAAACATTCAAAATAGAAAAGACAGACAGACAGAGACATGGGGTGACACCCCAGGATTCCCATGCCCTGGCTTATGGCTTACTAGGGCAGAACACCACAAATTTAAGTGGTTTCAGAACCAGTAAGATTTTCTCATCAGCCCTGATGGCGAGGTAACCAGAAACAACACAACTTCACTCCCAGGGCTATCGCAGCAGTAAGAGCACTCACCATCTGCCCAGCGGCCATAACCACTAGCACCATCCCTCTCGCTAAGCACCTGTATTGTCCATCTGCACGTGGGGATGGAAATGAGGCAGGAAGAGTGTATTTGTTAGGTAGCTGTTATCAGTCAGTCATTCTTCAGATTTGTCTGTCTCTTCACCTGCTTTTCATGTTGAACTACCAGAGGAGATAGTTCTGATTCTTATCACTTTTCACATATGACTTCACATGGTCTTAGACAAGGTAAACAGACAAGCTGTGTGCTCTGTAACATTTGCTTTAGAGGTTTCAGCGGTTAAATGTTTGAAGCTGATACAAAACTAAGTTGACATATTGTCTGAATGTTTCACCAAAATAACCAAGATGTTAAAAGCCTGGTGTACTTACTCTGTACATTACATAGAACTATGCAGGCATCTCTCAACATACTGTACGCAGAACAAAATGTGGAGCTATGTCAACATATCCTTTTTATACAAACCATCAAGAGGATCATTAATTCTATATTTCTTTATTTCAAATACGCCCTACTCCTAAAACAGCAAAATCCATGATCTGCAAAACTACAGAACGGGTTCCCAGGCAGGCTGAGATTGCTATCTTACACGTGTACAGTAATACCTAGGATACTTCTTCTAGAGAGAAATTGTATCGAAAAATTATAGGGACTTCCAGTTACTAAATTAATTTGCATTCCTAAACCACCAAAAGCCAAGATGCTCAGAAATTACAGGGACAAGGTCCATATAAGTACTTAGAAAATGTATAAGGCTGAAAGACTTCCCTCCTTCATAGCCATCCAGCACTGGTCTAGATGGAGAGGATATGGAGAAAGACATGCAATGAAGTGGCATTCACAGAAGCCAGGCCTTCATGGAACAAAATTTTACATGAGCCAAAGTACCTTCAGGATACAAATTCATTTACACACTTAGGAGTAAACATAATGGAGCCCCACCATTTCAGGGTCATTTTCAGACATGATCAGAAGAAATCATCAACTCCTAATTGAATTTATCAATAAAATAAAGAATAATTTTCCTTCTACAGCTGATTCCACCTCCCACTGACACTTCATCCAGTAACAATACATGGCAGTTTTACAACATCCTCAGTCAGAGATCTCAAAATGTTTTACAAACATTAATGAATTTAGCTTCACAATGAATCCAGATCTTCTGACTTCCAACCCAGTGCTTTAGCCACAAGATCACCCACTCTCCTAGCACGGTATCTTCTCCACAGAGTCCAGATCTAAAGATTAAGCTCTAAATCCAAGATCGGTGGTTTCTATTGTTGTCGGTAATTTTAAATCAATGAAAGTCATTTTGCTAATTAACTAGAGGAGGGGTGTATAAAGGAGACTGATTTAATTTTATTAGTATTCAAGAAAGAAGGCAGATAGATGATCCCCACAGATTGAACTCTCTCTTTTTAGAAGTACAACATGGACATGGGCACTGACAGGTTAAGCTTCTTAACACTGCATCATCAATAAGCCTCATCCTTCTTCTGTAGGTGTCAGAGCGGTGGTCCAAATCCCATACCCATTCAGCCCTTTACTAAAGCTGCCAACTACAGTGTCAGTTGATGCGGACATCTACCAGGAACTGGACTTCGACCCAAAGGCAACCAAGTAGCAATTAGTTAGTAATGAGTCTCAACCATTGCCAAAGAGGGCTAGATTTGAACTGCTGACCTAAAAATGAAAGACTATGCATCCAAACATGAGTCCCCAGAGTCATCTGGTTCCCCATGTAGATATGTTTTCACAATGCGTTTTCATATTTGAAGCATCAGTAAATACCAGAAGTTTCATTTTTCACATTTGAAACTTCTCTTTACTCTTGTTTAGGCTTTTGGAGAGATTGGGGGAAAATTAGGGACTGTCCACAAATGAAAGCAAATACTTTTAGTTTCATTATTTACACACGAGAAGACCGCATGGAGTCTGGCAGTCTTTTGCTTCTAATACAAACCCCAAAATGCAAGATTTACAGGCAGTTTTATTTTGTTTTTTAAATGGAGTTCACATTTAGTTAGAACTCTTTAAATCTAAGTGGTTCCGAAGGGTTTACTTTTAATTTCAACTTTTCTTCTCAGCTACAAATAAGTATATTAATCTTTAGCTCCATTTCCTGAGGGTAATAGGAGTATACTCCAAGCTTTTCCTTTTTTTTTCGGGGGTGGGGGGGGAGTAGAAGGAGGAAGGTTTCTGGATTGAAGGAGCATGTGGTTTGATCTGCCCTCTCACTCCATATTAGGTATGAAATACAGTAGAAGAACTGTTTGAAGAAACAGTCAAAAACATACAAAGGCTGTGGATGAGAAATGCAGTCCAATACACAGCTTTCTCCTCATTTTTCTAAACAGACAGCTAAAATCATTTTATTTACTCAATATCAAGGGGGGGGGAGAAAGACAGTTCTCAAAGTCTTTATTCCATTTTTTACTCAGGTGAACATGCGGATGTCAACTCATTGATATTAGAAAGGTATTTGCCTGAGTAAGGAATGAGCAAAAATGGAATAAAAACCTCAGGATCTGATCCTGTGGTTAAACTGATTATTTATCTAAAAGGAAAAAAATGCAAAAGTTAAACTTCCTGCAGAAATATTAATTGAGCCCCACTACACATACTTGATATATGTTCTAGCTTTGTTTGTCCTTACCAGTATGTATTTTAATAATGTTTCTGTTTATAATATCAAATGAATATTACAAAATAGACAGGATCGGTGGTGTAGTCAATTTAAAGTTAGAGGCACCCTAACTTCTGTATTTCTCTTTACTACGAGTCTTGAATAGCAACCTCAGAGCACATTTAGTTTCCTTTTTTAAGAAGAAAAAGACATGTCTGTGTGTAAAATATTATTTAAATGATTCAATTAGACTTTGAAATCCCTGCTTGACATCGGTGAATGGAATGTGGGGCGGGGGCTGAGGGTTTAAACACACATCTTTACTGCTGCTACTGTTTGGCTGCAGGCAATCTTCTGTAAGGCTGGGTTAATAGGGCAACACCACATCTGCTTCCACTGTAATCAGTATGGCTTGGCAACTGGAGATAGACGCTTAATATTTTCTTTTAAACATGGTAGCTTAGAATTTGCAGAATATTACAGAATGCAAAAATTGTGGAAAGACCCGGAAGTCTACTGTTTTGAGACAGAACATGGAAAAGTTGTGTGTCTTCTGTTGCTGACTGAAGCACTGTAGCAACTTCGGCAGGGAGGGAAGAGCGTTCCCTCAATGACCAGTTAACAATCAATCATTTTCATGTAAACTGTCCCTAGAACAACCTCCTGCACCTCACAAAGCTTCATTAGGCCTCTTATAAGTGATTTGTTAGAGCGGGTCAAAAACGTTCTGTTTTTATGTTGTGAAGGGGTGGTAGAAGGGGAATAAAAATTTTACAGTGTGAGGGTAGGGAAGACGCAAGCTATCATGTTTTGTATAATAAACAGCTAAACATCTTTGCAGAGAACTGAAATCATTTTTCAGTCTCTCATCATTCTATTATTACCCACTGAATTTATTTAAGCATGGTCACAGATGCATACTTCGCCGAGCACGACCAGCCTGATCCAAAGTCCACTGAGGTCAATGAGAGTCTTCCGTTGACTTCAGTTGACTTAGGATCAGGTCGTATGCACATCAAGTGTCCAAGCTGGCCAACTTTTTTTTCTCTACAAAGTTAAGCAGTTTGAATTATGTCAGGCAGACAAATACTTAAACAAACAGCTGAACACATTTTCCTCAAACAACTAAGAAAAGAAACAAAAGGAAAATCACGTTTGGTTTGAGGCCATGCTTGGAAAAATTCAGTCTAAGAGATGATTATTTTGTACAGTGAGGTTTGACAGAGTTATAATGGAAACCATTTTGCAAACTAAGTCAGCCACTAATACAACATATATACTAAACTATAACAGTCACTACCGGAATGCTAAACTAAACATAGCCATCACGTTTTCATCTACAAATAAGGTATACACACAAATTATGAAACTCTTATTATTACAATATCATACACTGATGACTGGAATTTAGCACTGTCACATCTTGAATCCTAATTTCAAGAATGTACGCATACTAACTGGAATCTTCAGGATGATTTCACATTGTAGCAAGGTGAAAGCTAATACACATTCTCTTAAGCACAAATGTAACATGAAACATGGCAAAGGCAAAGCAAAGGTTAAGCAGCATTTGACTGATTTTTACCTCATGGGAACTATAATTTACACACTGCATTCATCCACAGTAAGGCGGTTCAAATGGCATGAATTAAAAACCTGTAGTTTCCTACTTCTTTTTTTAACAAATTGGTACACAGCCAGTTTTTAGTGATAAAAGGTTTCTATCAAATATCAAACAGAGAGAAGGTGAGTGTTTTTACACTCTCAGTATCATTGTATTTTATTGCACCTTTCAATGATCCTTACAACTACTATCCATTATAAAACAACAATAGTCTATCCATACTCTGAAGGGATGGATTAATCTCTTAGAACCTCACCTTGACAATCAAACCCTCTATAGAAATTCCCAGTATTTAAAACCATTAGCTTCATATCAGCACATAAAAATAAGAAAAAGGCCATCAGACAGATCAAACAATTGCTCGGAGTCTGGCCATTGTGATATGAGATCATCTGTGGAGGAGCAGAGTCCAACAACATTATCCTTACTTACCTTTGAAAAGTATTGTCAACTAAGGACCACTCACACTGCTATGCATAACTGTCCAGACTTCCCTTAAATACAATTGGCATACTTCAGGTGACTTGAGTGAATAGAAGCTTTACCTTAACTCCCTAGTAAGTTATAAGAGGATGTACAACAAGAATGCTAAAACAAATACGTTGACATTCACTCCCCTAGGCTAATCTAAAGTCAACCCACAAGACTGGGGTAAGTAAAAAAGTGGCTTATAGCCACCCAAGCCCAACTCCCCTCCCCAGGTGTGCTTGAGCTCAGGTACTCCTCACTATCTAGCACTATTTGTATCAAATTGGCCCCATGCTGTAAATTACAAAAAAACCTATTTTTACTAGCTATTCTAAGGCCAAATTTTGCCCTACATGGCAAGATAGAGGCTCCCACTGACAGTGCATACCCACAAATGCTTTTGAGGGCAGAATGTAGGCACTTTTGTGCCTACATTCTGCCCTCAAAATGTTATGGTAGACCTAAGTTCCATTTTCAGAAGTGACTTTGCCAATTCCAAAATCAATATGACCTAATCTTCTAAATGCCTAAATCACTTTTGAAAACAGACGAAGGCTCGTGACAATTTTACTATTAGAAGTTAGTACAAAGTGAACAGAAGTAGTTAAATTGTGACTTTTAAAACATTATACTCTCAACAAGCTGTCACTTGGTAAATTGCATAAATCTTTGCAGGCTCTCAGCATTGGAATTAGGAAGCATCACACACACACACACACGCACACACACACACGCACACACACCCCACAGCAAAACAGAATTGCTGAGAAGGCCTTTGCCAAAGAGACGTGTATGATTTCTGTCAACAAGGCAGACACTGATTCAGCAGAACTTCAGCAGAATGTCTGCTGCCCCTGTATACTACCTTAGGGCTACCAGGTTCTTACACCATGTCCACTATCATGGCCAGAGTGCCTTCATGAGATCGGAGTGCTGCACTAAATCACAGAAGGGCCCAATTCTGAAAACCTTTATGTTTAAGCCTATCATAGTGCAGGGAACTGCATACTTGGAAATAAGTCTAGTTCTGGGTCAGTACATTCACACCTTTCCTATGCTCTGACTGGCTGAGAATTCGGTTTCAGCATTATAGTCGAAAGAATTTTAGCATTCAGGATGTTCTTTAGTCATTTCAGTGGTTTGATGTGGCACAGGAAATATTAGTGCATAGTCTGTATTTTCAGTCACACTCACCTCAACATTCTCATCAAAACTACAACATATAGAAAGAGTCAGATCACTGAGATCACCAAGACTGAAATTATGAGCAATATGACAAAAGTTGGCGTTGGGGGAGGAAGGTGATAAAGACTCAGCCAAATGTTAACTATCATTTCATAGTCTGATATCTTATTTCCATTCCACTTTTAATAAGAACTGCCCCCAAATTTACAGTTCAATTCAAAAGAAGTCCTCAGCAGCAGGTAGGTGCCCTGGCTCAGCTAAGCTTCACAGATCTATTGGATTCCACAGCAGAAGATTCAGACTCATCTCCCAGTTCACACCGTTAGTAAAAAAGTTCCTTCTCTCCCACTAACCTCAGAGGTGCTCAAATACCACAGTTGCTGATGTGATATAGAACCTAGAAAGAGAGAAGTTGTCTCCCTAAGTGCTTATTAAACACTACACCACTGAATTTGATCATTGAAGATCCCACTGTTCTTGGTGTCCTGGCCAAACTGTACTTCGAGTAACTACACCGTGCCTCCTTAAATTCTCCCAGAGTATCAGTTGGATTTGGTAATCTTCATTTCCTCTTCTGAATCAGCAAATTACCTGGGCAATCTCTTCCAGGCACAATATAAAATGGTTCTACCCCGGCAGAAGCCCCAGAGCGCAGCTGTTACTGCTGATACGCTATTTACACTCCCCATTTATTTCTGCAACACTCTGTTGAAGAATGCCTTAACTTTGAATTATACGGCTCTGGTAATGCATCTTTAACATTAAATAAATGCCATTTTTTGTTCATTAATCTAATAATGAACAAGGTTCTCAAGATACAAGAAGTCCAGCAGCTTCAATAAAAATACCAAAGTTAAACTGAACATGTTGATTTTAAACAGATTTAATACAATAAAATAATTTTGTAAAACCTACTAAAATGCAGCTGCGATGTAGTTTTCTTTAAACAAATGCTTTGAAAGAACATTACATTTTCTATCAATATTTTTTTAAATACATAAACCTTTGCACATTTTCCAAAAATAAACAGCAGATCATGTGCTAAATTCAGACCAATATGTCTATTCAGATTGTGGAAGACGACCTAATCATGGTACTGTAGCCAGTCCTCCAGGATTGTCCTGGAGTCTCCAGGACTTAAAGATTAATCTTTAATTAACAATTATGTCCTGCGATGAACCCTCCAGGAATACATCCAACCAAAACTGGCAACCCTGAGGCAGCCAAAATTAAATGTAGACAAAACCCTTTAACATCTCTGTGGGTTCAGAAACCAATCTGGGCTTACAGCTTTCACTAACATTAACGGGAATTCTGCATGTTAAGCATCTCCAATATCAGGAACTCTGTTTATTTCCACTCTCCCAATCCACAACCAAGCTATCTTGGATTGCTCTAGTTTTCCTTACTTTAGTTCTACATCTTTGAAACCAGGCAGCGTGATGGAGATTGAGCTATATTTCTTCTACAGCTCATCCACATCGCTGCTTCTTTTTTAACCATAACTATTGAGAGCTGTAAGACACTCCCTCTCCTCTTGGGGGATGAATGCAGGACCTCTGCAGCATTTCCAGCCCTTGACAGCTAAAGGAGCAAGAGAGCAACTAGCTCCAAGCTCCCACACCTCAAGTAAAAAAACTACACAAGTTTGACCACAAAGTCTCTCCTTTTGCTTTAAAAACTGGCCCCTGTGTGAAGTACTAAATCTCCTTTTGAAAGGTAAAATGCTCTGTGAATGACTGTGTTTCTTTGTTTCCGAATTGCCCTAAGTTAGTCTTCTAATTGATTTGTGCTCTCACCAAATTAAAAACCTAGAACACAGATAGCGTGCCAGTGAAAAAATATGTCAAGAGCAAAAGTTTACACATTTAATTTGCAACTGTTTTACCAGAACAGCTCCGTCCACTCCTTCAGTTTTGGAAAGTAATCAGCTTATGTTAGGGGAAGTTACCAGATCCTAAGCAAAAGTATCATTTTTAAAAATTTTATTTTATAAGAGATTAAGGCCAGTTTTTCAGTTTAAGAAAAGGTGGATATTGCAAATGAGGCAATATTGCACATTAGAACATTAAGGATTTAAGATATCAACAACAAAATACACATGTGCCCTAAAAAGTAGCCGGAGAGAAAAGATTATGAGCCAAATTCTACTCTCAGATATGCTGGTGTAAATTCCAGTGATGCCCAGAAAAGCTGCATCAGCCTAAAGGACAGGAAAAACTGGCCTCTAAACTTCAATTCCTACTTCTGGTTATAGCCTCTGACAAATTAGAGTGTTAGTAACACATAAGAGAAAGGGTTAAGGAGAGGTCTCAGTCCCATGGTTTAACTGCATAGTGAGCACTCCCTGCCCAAATTACAGCAGGGTGTACATCCAACAACAGATGCCATTTAGACAGGGGCTTTCCTTGCCCTGAGGTACAGTTCAGTTTGTCCATTCTACTGTGCAATTACAAAATCAATAAAACATCACTTTGAAACTCCCTGGACTAGTACCGACATGCAGACAGTAGTCAAGCTGACATTTTTTGCTGTTTCCGTTATTACTACCGTCAAGCATTCTGAGAAGCAAGACATCAAAACCCAGTCATGGGCTGAAAACAAAGAGGAAAAAAAAAGGTAGAACTGAAATTTCGTTCATAATATCACGTCAGTCTTTGTGCAATCATACAATACTAAACATACAAACAAACAACAAAATCTGCTCAAAAAATATCAAAGAGGGCACTGGAATATACAAGTGTGTTTTTAAAAAGCATATTTATTCCATCCCCCTTTGTGTCTAACAGATTGCTATTCCATTGCAATTTTTAGTTGGGTTTTTTCTCTTCAGAGCACCTCACCTTGGTGGCAAAGCCCCTAGCACTTCAAGATCAAAAGGACATACTAAGAAGCAAACAGCAAAACCCACTGTGCTTGCATGTGCTAATGAATGCTGAGATATGAACTCTACATGAGGGAAGGTGGGGTTGAAATCTATCCAGCCATCTATTTCCGAGCATGTTGTCTGAAACACTGAAATATACATAGGAAGCTGGAGCATGGTAGGAGTGGAACCTAAGTGAATAAGAAGGCTATAAAAAGGAGGTTCTGTAAATACATTAGGAATAAGAGAAAGGCAAAAAGAAAGTGTAGACCCACTACTTAATGGGAAAGGAGAGCTAATAACAGATAACACCAAGAAGGATAAGGTGTTTATGCAGACTGAAGCAAAACAGGCATTAAACAGATTAATTGTGACCAGACGCTTAACACTATTAATATTAACAAGGGGTATGGAACACAAGACAGAATAGGGAAAGAACAACTTAAAAGAATATTCAAAGAATTTACATGTATTCAAGTCAGCGAAGCCTGACAAAATTCATTGTAGCATATTCAAAGAACTAGCTGAAGCAATCTCAGAACCATGAGTGATTACCTTCATGAACTCCTCGAGGGCAGGTGAAGTTTCAGAGGACTGGAGAAGGGCAAATATAAAACCTATCTTGAAAAAGGGGAACAAAGAGGACCCAGGGAATTATAGACAAGACAGCCTAACTTCTATATCTGGAAAGGTTCTGGAACAAATTATTAAACAATTAATTTGTAGAGATAAACAATAGCCAACATGGATTTATCAAGAACAAGTAATGCCAAATCAACTTACTTTACTTCTTTAATAAGTTACCGGCCTAACGGATGGGGGGGACTGGGGGTGGGGGAAGCAGAAGATGATATATTTTGATTTTAGCAGGGCTTTTGACACAGTCCCTCATGGAATTCTCATAAACAAAGGAAATGTGGTCTAGATTAAATTACGAAAAGGTGGGTGCACAATCGGCTGAAAAAACACACACTCTGAGTCATCATCAATAGTTTGCTGTCAAACCGAGAGGATGCATCTTGTGGGGGTCCACATAATTCAATATTTTCATTGAATGCCTTGGCTACTGAAACGGAGAGTAGGCTTATACAATCTGCAGATGACACGAAGCTGGGAGGCGTTGCAAGCACTTTAGAGGGCAGGATTAAAATTCAAGCCAACCTTGACAAACTGGAGAACTCAACAAGATGAAATTCAATGAAGACAAGTGCAAAGTACTTCACTTCGGAAGGGGGAAAAAATAAAGTGGGGAATGACTGGCTAAGCAGTAGTACTTCAAAAAAAGGTCTGGGGGTTAGAGTGGATCTCAAACTGAACAGGAGTCAACACTGTGATGCAGTTGCAAAAAAAAAAAAAAGGCTAATATACTGGGGTGTATTAACAGCATTGTTGTATGTGAGACATGGGAGGTAAGTGTCCTGCTCCACTTGGCACTGGTGAGACCTTGGATGGAGGATTGTGTACAGTTCTGGGCACCACACAGTAGGAAAGATGTAGACAAACTGGAGAGTCCAGAGGAGAGCAAAAAAAATTATTAAAGTTTCCGAAAACCTGACCGATGAGGAAAGGTTAAGAATCACATATGTTAAGCCCTGAGGAAAGAAGACCTGAGGGGGGACCTGATAACAGTCTTCAAGTATTTTAAAGTCTGTTATAAAGATGACAATGATCAATTGTTCTGTGTGCCCACTGAAGGTAGGACAAGTAGTAATGTGCTTAATCTGCAGCAAGAAAGATTTATGTCAGATATTAGGAAAAACTTTCCAACTATAAGGGTAGTTAAGCACTGGAATAGACTTTCAAGGGAGGTCATAGAATCCCTGTCATTGGAGGTTCTGAAGAATGTGTTAGACAAACACATGCCAGGGACAGTCTAGATATATTTGGTGCTGACTCATGGCAGGGGGATTAACTAGATGACCACTCGAGATCCCTTACAGCCCTACATTTTTATGATTCTATGAATGAATGCTATTTGAAAATAAAAATTCAGGAGTGTGGCTACAAAGAGGGACAAACTGAATTAATGTGTTCTGTAACTATTCTTCCATCAAACCAAATATTCAGATGAGATTTAACTGAAAAATGTAATCTGGACTTGCCAAGAAGAAAGTTTTTCCTCATAAACTAAACCTCGGTCTAAAGATACTATAAAACTCTTCTATAACAGTAAACAAAAAAGTGGAAAATTTAGAAGTGAGGGTCTTAAAATACTTTGTACAAATTTCATTAATTACCATCGTCAGGTGTTTATTTTTCCACTCAATTAATTACAACATATTCAATCACTCATTTCAAACTCTAAAACCTGGCATGCACTGTCATCATCCCACATCTATACTTATATCTCCAGTAAAAACATCTAAAATTCTTCCAAACTACTTCTACTGTACTTGAAAAGCTATAAAAACTTGTCACTCTGGAATATGAAGTTCACTATTTATCCACAAACCAGGTACAACACAGGAAGTGACTCTGCAAGCTTTCCCCAACTGCCTGCCACAAAGACCACAATCCTGAACTGAAAAGACCACCCTGGGAATAAGAAGCCATTCAGATTTCTTACCAGCTAATTCCTGAATCTTCCTTAAATAGACATTTACAAACTTGACATGGTGATTTTGTGATGTGAACTACTGTCTTTATCCATTAATGACCCGTTCAGAGGTCTTTACTAGTAAGGAAAAAGACTACATGGATGAGTTATTAAGGGTGCTATTCACTCTGTCTCAGCGTTACATGACCATTAAAAACCTTTTACATTTTATAAAGTTTTATAAGAGCTGCTTTAATAATTAATTGAATTTCCCTACACTCGCAGATTTTAATCCGGAGCTCTGACAATAAAATAAGTAATAATATTTTGCACTGCTGTGGCCCCTTCCATCCAAGGATCTCTATAGGCTTAATAATAATCAGTAGCAGTATCATGTATTAATTAAGCCTTACAAAAATAGAATTAGTGAGGTTAAATAGTCTTTACCACATATTAGAGAAGGCTGGTATGCTGTAGGAAGGTTACATTCATCACAAAATAGTCCAAGTAACAGAAACTGAGAAGATCCCTGAGTTTAGCTTGTAGGAAGTAATGCGACTTGCTATCTCAGAGCAACATAAAATGGCCAAGTTTTAACCAGACGCCAGAGAGGATTCAAATGGAAACTGCAATTTAAACTTAATCGCTGCGCAACAACTGGGGCATCATTATGACAGATACAAAACCAAGCTGTGGGTGCCTGACTGCTGATAGATCACTTTTGCTTTAAAAGTACATCATAGGTCAATCACAATTAAATTCCTTGTGCTCATCACAGTGGCTTGCAACCAAGCGATCAGAAAAACTAGTTTGAGTTCAACCAATGAAGTGTTCAAAGGCTTCTCACTCTGCTCTGTATCTGGCATCAAAAACCAGACAAAGAACTGGTAGGAGAGACTTTGAAAAATCACTAGATGGTCAGCAGAGAAAGACCTGTAAACCAAAATAAAAATAAGCATTAAAAATATGCATGTTGTACAAACAGACAATAAAGAAGATTCCTCACTGGTGCAAAAAGACCTCTATAACTCACCACTGGCTTTGAATACTTGTGAGCTATCAGGTATTTCTTCACCTTGGGTAAATATAAATCATTCACTGCTGAAACAGTTTCCCTCTCTTTCCCCAACCAATATATGGTGTGTGTGAATGTCTTGTATATAAGCCCACCAGCACGCTGTGCTTTTCAAATACACATTTGAGCTCACCAGATGGTAGGGCCTGCAAGCCTGACTCTGTTGCCGTGAATTAGGAGCCACAGTGTAACCCATGAATGATGAGCCTAAACTGTAAGTGGATTCTGCATAGTTTTATCATCCATACCAAAATATTACACTGTCTGCTTGTCTTATTATTTAATCTGTGCTAGTTTGTAACTGTATGCCAAGAGATTGTTTTTCTTTTCTAGGAATGGAGCTATGGAGAGAGGATTTTCATTTGTTGGATACAATATATCCAGTATGTACACTCAATAGGCACGTGATTTCATAGAACTATGTGCATAGATAATGCACGTGTTCAGTTCCTCACCATCTCACTCAAACATGTGACCTGAAATCTAACCTCAGCAAGATTAAGATGTTTTACTAAAAGAAAAACAAAACAAAACAAAAAAAACACTCATGCACAGTTAAAGCCTATTGTCTTACTTGTGCATACGAAAAATGAGGTTGGAGTTCAGGTTTTGTGCTCAGGAGTGAAAATGAGGGCTTGCAAGCACGCACTGTGGATTGTTCTGCGTTGGCTTTGAAAGTGAGTCAGTTGTGAAGCTGTGTACATCTAGGTCAGGGGTAGGCAAACTACAGCCTGCGGGCCACATCTGGCCCACCAGCCGTTTTAATCCAGCTATTGAGCTACGTGTAGGGGCAGCCAGGGGGCTCCACCCCACACTCTGCCCCCACCCCAAGTGCCACCCCCACAGCTCCCATTGGCCGGTAACCATAGCCAATAGGAGCTACAGGGGCGGCACCTGTGGAGGGGACAGTGCACAGCAGAGCCGCCTGGCCACGCATCTGTGAAGGAGCCAGAGGGGGGACATGCTGTTACTTCTGGGAGTGCTTGAGGTAAGCGCTCCCCTGAGCCTGTACTCCTGAGCTAACTCCCCTGCCCCCCAACCCTCTGCCCCACCCCGATCCCCCTCCTGTCCTCCTAACCCTGTGGTCCCAGCCCGGCGCACCCTCTTACACCCCAAACTCCTCATACCCAGCCCCACCCCAGAGCCCGCACCCCCAGCAGGAGCCCTCCCTGCCCCAGCCCACAGCCCCCTCCTGCACCCTAAACTCTTCATTTCTGACCCCACCTCTGAGCCTGCACTCTCACCCCCTCGCGCACCCAACCCCAATTTTGTGAGCATTCATGGCCCACCATACAATTTCTATACCTAGATGTGGCCCTCAAGCCAAAAAGTTTGCCCACCCCTGGTCAAGGTGCATGTTTAGGTTTTAAGATATTTGGCCCACAAGATGTAGGAGCAGAGGTTAGGGAGGACATGAATGTTGGGTTAAACTTGTGATTTCCTGATCTTTTACTGATATTGTAAGAAAGGAATGAAGCTTCCCATCCAAATTAACCATAATTTTCAATAAGTGCATGAACCTGTCTTTTCTGAGCAGAAGGAAACACTGGGCTGCCACAGGAGGACAAAGCAGTCTCTGGAGAGGAGCTACAAACTCGGGGGTTCAAATCCTGTCCCTAAGGAGTAAACAGGAGCTCTGCATTAACGTCAATGGGACCAGGACTTTGCCCAGGGTCTCTGACATTCTGGCCTGCCACGATCACGGTCTCCACGCCCCCTTGTAAGCGTTAGGAGCGGGAGGGTTGCAACCTAGTTGGACAGACACTCAGCTTCCAGACCCAGATGTCTACCCTCCCTCAGACAAACCTGTCCCGGTTTGCAAAAGGAGGGGCCTGGTCTGACAGACCAGAGAAGCTGCTGAGGCTTATTAAAAACCACAGGGTGGCCGGGGGGACGGTGATGCGAAGGATTATGGAAGAAAACAGGAGGTCCACAGGTGGGCACGGGGCTGGGGCTTGGGCAGCGAAGCCAAGAGTTTGGCAGGGAGGCCCACTGCCTAGCATGCTCTCTACCCTCATCGCAACCTGTATGTTGTCTTCCTCCCTCAGCCAGGCTCCCCCTAGTTAAAAGCTCCCTTTTGCAGTTACAGGCTGAGACATGGAGGGAGAGAGCCTACTTGAATCCATTCAGTGTCAGCCGTCTCACGACTTCTCTCCCAACACGCACGCGCGCCATCCTCTAACACCCAGACACACCCACACCAGACTGACTCATCCGACCCAGTTATACATCTTTTCATCCTCTCCCGCGTCCCCCGCCCCCGAATACTCACCATCACCTAGCCACTACATACATCACTTCTCTCCTCTGCAGATTCCTTTCCACATGCACCCAGGAATATGGGGGGCTGGTGAGGGAGAGGAAGACCCACTCCCCACCCGCCAAAGCAGGGCGGACTGAGAACTGAAGGATCTCTTGGAGACAGGGCCTGTTTCTCTTCCTCCTGCTCCTCATTCTGGGAGGACCGGAGGAGGCTGTTCATTTCCCCTTCCTCCCCAATGGATGGGCGGGGGGGGAGAGGGGGAGAGAGACAAGAGGGACATGGATGCTATTGGCTCTGCAGGTCCCTGTGCCATCCACTATACAAGCAGACCCAAGTGCCTCCCTTAAACCCCAAGTCACAGTAGGGAAGACACTGAGTGTTCAGTGTCCTCCACTGCCATTTGCACTGGTTGGGGGGGGGGGCGATTGTTCTCTTTGGCAGCTGTCTCCTAAAACCAGGCCCAATGCAGTATTTTCATTTGTCTTTCCCACACACAGCTCCCAATTAAGGCCCTAATTATGAGCATCTGACAACAGAAGATTACATTCAGCTATTTGTTAATGATTGCTATAAAACACTGTCAATGTACAGCCAAGTTCTCTTTTTCTCATTCCTGGCCATTTAAATTTTCCCACTGTACTGCAGGCTGTAGTCCACTGAATAACACTGAGTTCCTATAAAACAACCACCACCACCCCCCACCTCCCTTTCCTGGAGGACAAGAGGAATGTTTAAGGAGCAGGGCTGTATCCCCACAAAAGCTGCCTAATGAATTTAAAGTATTTTTTAAAAAAAAAGTTATTTGTGGCCTTCTTTGGAGTGGGTTGTTTTGCTTTTTATTATTAAAGGGATGGGAAACCTCAAAATATTTAGATTTCAGGTTTGGAAAGCACACATTTGCTATCCAAAACTTGTATGAAGTAAGCAAATCCCTGGAAGCTACCAAATTAGGCTGAAAGTGGCCTGAGATTTTCAGATCTTCCCATTCCAACTCCTTCTGTACCATAAGAACATCTTCTCTGATGTTATTTCAGTCATTTAGATTCCTGACTTGGCTGGAAATCACACTTAGCCAAACAATTGAGACCATCAAAAAAGTTTGATTCAAGTTGGCTTCTAAAAAACAGTAAGTGTTCTGTTCAATCCCAGTTTACCCATTCCAGTTTTTAACAGTACATTTCAGCACACTGAAGCAAGGTTACTTGTATATACTGCCCATTTCTAACTTCCAGATAGCACTGGCTGTCAATGGGGATAGCACCCTGGACCAAAGCACAAGCACCAAAGCACAAGCTCCTTGCACAGACTTGAGCAGAGGAAGTAACTCCTTCCATTGTGAGTAACCAGCACACGCCTATCCTTTTTGAGGACGGCCACTAGAGGGAGACATGATCACACACAAGGAAAGAGATTCAGAACTGCCTAAGGGATTTATGAGTACAAGTCCCAGGTAAAGTCAATTGAACTTGAGCTTCTAAATCCCTTGGACACTACAAAAATCTTCCCTAGACCAGTGTATTAACAAAATCGATTTCCACTCACTACGTCACATTATACACAGGTTTTGTTGTTGTTTTAAGTCAAACCCCACAGACTGTTCAACCCCAACCAGTTCACAATGGGGCATTCAAGAATGAGGGGGGATTTGATAGCTGCTTTCAACTACCTGAAAGGGGGTTCCAAAGAGGATGGCTCTAGACTGTTCTCAGTGGTAGCAGATGACAGAACAAGAAGTAATGGTCTCAAGTTGCAGTGGGGGAGATCTAGGTTGGATATTAGGAAAAACTTTTTCACTAGGAGGGTGGTGAAACACTGGAATGCGTTACCTGGGAGGGGGGTGGAATCTCCTGCCTTAGAAGTTTTTAAGGTCAGATTTGACAAAGCCCTGGCTGGGATGATTTAATTGGGGATCGGTCTTGCTTTGAGCAGGAAATTGGACTAGATAACCTCCTGAGGTCCCTTCCAACCCTGATATTCTATGATTCACTTTCAGCCAGAGGACTTTTGAAAATGAGTGAAGAAAACACAATGAAAAAAGACTTTTGTCTGGCTGAAATATGCCTGCTAGAAATTAAATATGCCTTGAATAGTCTGTTCATAGATATCTGCTTATAAAAGTAAGGACTTGACTTTATCTCTTTGCAGATGTTGATGCAACTGAAGGAGTAAAAATGGACACATCCAGGAAATGATGGGAATAGGAGACACATGCTGTAAAAACTATATGATTCTGACACACTTGCAATGTTCTTAATGTTATTTCATGCTCGAGGAACACACCACAGGTTTACATTTGAAACAGCTAGGCTGGTGTATGGTGCGAGCATATGTATATAAAGAAGAGGACTGAAATTATTTTTTTTTTTTTGCCATAGCCTTGATAGAATAATAGTTGTGATTTCAAAAGGTCCACATGCATTCATATTAAAAAGCATAAAGGCAGACAAATTAGATGAGTGCAAAAGGGTAAGTTCCGGTATTTAAGCCAATCTAATTTTAAACTAAGTTTAAAAAACCATCAGAAGCCATCTGAATTTTATGACAGTCTTGTTTATTTGTAAGAAAAAGGTGAGGCATCAATATTCTTATTGTCTATTATCTTTTTTTTTTTTTTTAAAAGAAGCCTGCAATGGCACCTGTACTTGGGACATTCACTATCTCGGTTAACTGCACATTGTAGTTGCCATCAGTAGAGATTTCTCTCTCACCGAGAAAATGAAATACAAATTTTGACACAGCAAATATTGAAATGTCAAGCGACATCCACCATTTTCATCTTTAAAAAGTGAGAACCTTATCCCAGTTTTTCAAGCTTGTTGGCATTTGCTGTTCAATTAGAACAGTCATGGCTGGGATTTTCAAAAATGGAATTTTCAAAGCCACTCAGTTTGGTTGTCCAGATGCCATTAATTTTAATGGGAAATGGACATGTAAATCCTTTAGGTAACTTTGCAAATCTCACCTTAAGGCTTTAAGTGTGTGGCTCTGGCTCCCCTCAGAGATCCATCAACAGTGAACTGCATGCTTTTGAAAGTCTTCAATATATTTCAAAAAGAAAGTAAGTCACAAGGTACACAATATTGTGAACAATCGTTTGATACTGCTCTATGGTGAAAAAGTCATTATTGGACCCTGTTATTTTTATGTCAACCATGGGAAGACAATATGACACAAGGAAAAAACACAACACTGAAAGAATCCTAACATATGTTGCCACCACAGTGGAACACCAGGGAATAGTTGTGAAACAAAGGTGTGCATGCCAACTTGGAAGCAATGAAGGGCACTGATAAATCTCAGTGGCATGTAATAGAAGGTCTGCTAGCTTGAATTTTAACTCACAACACAAGAGACAATTTGGAAGCTTGAGTGTAGGCTTATAACCCTAACTACTTCTTCCATTTGTGACTTAACATAATTGCACGTGTAATGCAGTCTGTGAGGGAGGTATAACAAATGCAGTAGTCATGCTCTCATTTTTCTGAAACTGTTGTCTTGCAACACACTACACAATGCAGCATATGTACTGGCCATAAAGTTATCCAGACAGTTGTTTTGGTTGCCTGAATGCTGACTACAACCATGTCCTCTGGATGCAAGTTACTGGCTTTTACAGTTTCCTAAAAGCATTTACTGGGTCTATTGAACAATGTGGGGATTGCAGAAAGGCCCTGATGATAGCAATGATGTAATTAAAAGCCGTGAGTGGAAAACACAAGTATTAGAATCCTTTTTCCAGCTATACAAACTAATTAAAACTTTTAAAAATAGTTTTTTTTTTAAAAAGGTCAAAACCAAAAAACACTACCTCCCCCCCGCTTCCCCGTTTCAATAACTTCCTGGCTCAATACCCAGGAAGGAAAACCCGTGCACCATAGCAGGTCTCTGAGCTGCCTGTTCTTCCCAGGAGTAACACGATACAGAAATTCTCTCATTCGCTCAGAGGCTGAATATGGCCCAATTTGATAGTAACAAAAGTTACTCATGGTTGTGAGTGACCTACACGCAAGGAATTGGTGGTCTCAGTCCATTTCCGAGTGGAGAAGTGTGAACATTATCAAGCTGCATGGCAGTTTGTTAGCAGTTTCAGTAAAGGCTAAAGATCAACTCTGGCAGGCACTGAGACTGAAGTGCGCGCTCAACCATAAAGACGTCCCTTTGGAACAGTTCGCTCCACAGCGAGCGGCACTAACTCCACTGCAACTGCTCATCCTGTACCTGTTCTGTGAAGAGAGAGAATTTTGTTTTCCAGTTATGTCAGCCCAGTACCTTTCCGCAAGTTTTGAATTTGATTGAGACAGCATATCTCAATATTCCCAACAACTGTCAACTTTTCGCAGTATGAAAGCTACACCTGAAGCAGGGGTCTGATTGTTTTCTTTTTGGCAGCAGACCAACAGCATTCAGAAACAATAGGGTGCTTATCTAGTGCTCTGCATTTTCAAAATACTTTGCAAAACAAACTGAGACGCACAATACTATGGTAAAGTATAGAAGTATGATCATATGTTGCAAATGGTTGAGATAGTATGTTGAAAAGGTCTTACCCAGTAACTGCTCTTTTGACCAAAACAGCATTACAGTCCTCTCTATTTATGGCTGAGTGAAATTCATCCACAAAGATGATGTTCTTCTGAAGTATTTTCCAATCTAATTGGCACTGAAATGAAAAGACCTTATTAGGACAGTGAGAGCTAGGTGAAATCCCATGTCCCAAAGCTAAAGTGAAATAAAAATTCAGTAACTTTTGTATTAAGTAATTCTAGTACAGCATTTGTGTGGTATTAAAACTTGGGTTTGGGTGGTGGTGGTGGTGGTTGTTTTTTTTTTTGGGGGGAGGGGGGAAGGGAGGAGGGAAGGAACACATTACAACATCAACTGGCAGTATTTCTGGCAATGAATTAAGCAGCCCACATTAACCATAGTTTGCAGCATATGTAGTCAGCCTACTTCCCTATTTTAAACACATAACGATTAGAGTTGTGTTTGAACACATCTGGATGTGAGTTACTCCTGATAGTTGCCTCTATACCCAATACAGGAACTTCCTATGCGGGCACATTAACAGAGCATTCCAAGCACAGGCATGTTGCACAGTGTTTCTCCAAGCATGAGCTGTGGCCTCAAACAATCAAGGCTTTTTTTTTTTTTTTTTTGGGGGGGGGGTTGGAGAAATGATCAAACCGGGGGTGGGGACAGAACATCCTGCGTGAAACCGCATCCTGAACAAGCATCACCACGATTCACTGTAAATAAATACTCTCTCCTTGCAGCACTTCCGTCAACTGTCACTGCCTTGGCTCCAATCACCTTTCGAGTCCAAACAGGAAAGCAGAGAAAAGCGACTGAGATGGCAGATATGAGGTTTAATTTGCTTTTCACTGCAGTTTTCACTGGTGGTGTGCTTCCAATTCGCTGGGATTGCCAGCTGCCTAGAATCACTCCTGGACCCAGTTTTTTCCTGTTAACCTTCATAATTGTATTATTATGGGCAAGCCCACAAACTGTGCTACAAAAAGCTGTAAAAGGTGCAGCTTCTTCCTTTTATTAGATAAGCAGCCAGATTCAAACCCTGCTGCTGCAGGCAGAATGGCAGCTGCGATTTGCTAAAGATGTTTGGTCACCTGTGTTTTACACAATCCAAGATGTTGCGGTTTTAAAAAATAAAAAAAAAAAAAAAAAGTGGGGGCAAGGAATTCAAGAATGAAATAAGTTTGACCTCAATTTTCTGGGAAATTTATGAAAATATACATGATTGGAAAGATCAAAGATGTGGATGGATAGCAACAGTGGGCTGGTGCAGGAGAGGTACGATTCGGAGCTTATTTTGTACTTGCACATCAGGCTTGCGGGGGGTGTGGGGGGGGAATGTCACATCTACACCCGAGGTATTTAGTCTTAGCCTCTAAGGCAGCATGCTGCCTCTCTCCAACGCCCCCTAGTGGACAGTGTAAACCAGCATTACAGGCGTTTTAGGACGCCTTGCTGCAAATGGGGGAAAAGTGAGGCAGGGCTGGTATTTACACAGGAAGAAGAGGAGTAGTAGTTCTCAGGGGAATTCTTCTTTGAGAACAAAGGAGTGGGTGAAAAACTTCATAAACCTAGTCAGACAGGACATGATCTTAGAGTGCCTGCCCGAGGAGGTGAGAAACTGCCTTGGCAGACACGCACCAAGACTGGGTCGGGTGGGGCATGCTGTGATGCATGGGATCCCTTCCTCATAGCCACATGCACGCACAAAAGGAGCAATTTAATTAATAAAAAAAGAAAAAAGTAAAAATGAAGCATTGCATGTACAAGCAAAGTATTATTAAAAGCTGTAATGTCTCACCAGTTCCTATGAAGTCATGTTCTTACAATTCACTCATAAGAATTTAAAGACAAAATTACATGCTTGGTAATACTCTGGGGAGTACACTTTTCTATGTGGCCCATTGTTTATATATGATGCATGGGTTTGAGAAAGTGGCATTGTTAAAGGGATCGTAAATTACAAAAGGGGGAAGTTTGACTTTTTTCAGAAATCCTATTCCAGACAGGGCTTCCCTCCGCAGCCGATGATTGTTTGTTTGTTTGAGCAAATGAATTAGCTTGGGATGCACAGCACACACTGTAGGGTTTTCAAATTGCTCCGAGAGATATTAGCACCCCCACGGAGTTGCTCTAGAGAAGCGAACCTATTGTGGCCTGCACTGCCGTTGTTGTGGTACTAATTCCAAGTGTGAGTTTTTGATTGGAAGGGGTGGGGGCTAAGATAATTTTTTGAGATTGAATTTTGAATATTAAAAAGAATATAACGAGTAGGGTTTATGCAGTGCCTTTTACAAAGTTTTTACCTGGTGCAATTTGGTTTCTTAAGTTTCCTTCAAGCAACATTTGTTGTTAACATGATTATTTAAAACAAATGTATTTCAAAATGTGGGATTGGGCTGGGTTCCGTGTAACTTACAGGGCTAAGAACGGACTCCAGAATTTCTTAATACCCTCTACACCCTTCACCCCAAAATACGTGAAGTAACTAGTGGCCTGCCCCTTGCAAAGCAACCACAATTATTTCTTTGATGAGGCAGAAATGTTTTCCATCTAACGTGCGTGGGCTGGAAACTTAGACTCCATGACACTGCCCAGTTCCATTTCAAACACCATGTCAAATTTAAACAAAGGGGAAAAAAGCCTGTTGTAACAGAACACCCAATAAAAATGTACCAAGCACTAGCAGCTGACTACCTATTGAGACCAAATCCTGCAAATGCTTCTGAAAGTACAGACATTTATTTCTGTGTAAAGTCCCTTGAGCAAGGGTTTGTAATCATGGATTGGGCTCTAACTCAAAATCTTTTGGGCCAAATTGTCAGAAGTATCCTGCAGCACTGAAGTCAATGAGAGTTTTTGCCTTTAACTTTAATTTGGAGCACGATTGAGCCCATACCTGTTCCGTGTTTATGTATTTATCCATAAAGGATAAATGGTATTAGTGGATTACTTTTTTTTTCCCCATTACAGTATATCATTCATATTGATGTCACAAAGTTCCAGATACAATTAAGAATTAGAGGAAAACTATCTTTCAATATTAATTTATGAACTTAGGTGCAAATATGATACACCAAGAGCCAGATCCTCTGCTGGCATCCAGTGACTACAACAAAAGTATGCCAATTTACACCACCTGAGGATCTGACTCTACAGATCTAATTTATCTCAGATAGTTACCACCTTCAGAATTTAAGAAGAATAAATCATCATGGATTAAGCCTTAGGAAATCTGCTTAGCAAATTTGACTGTGTTAATGCCAGTACATGTATTTTAGCATCATTCATTCATAATTGTACAACTTAGTAAAGCACCTGGTCTAAATACGTTATTAACTAACAAGATCAATGGAATATAAGTTATTACCAGAAATAAGAAAAATTACCTTTTTATGTCAGAAGTTAATGTTTGCCAATTTGTGATGGCTCATTTAGTAGAAACACGATTGAAGTATTATACTACAATTCCACTTATAGCAATTCACTAGTAAATATATGGAATGCTAATATATACAGCATTTCCACCCCCCCAGAAACTTTTCAACTCCGGAAGTGAGTTGGGATTATTCAATAAAGCTGAAGATCTTTTCCTTCCTTATTGTCAACATGAGCTTTTGGAGGCCAATGGAACTCTAAATAACCATTTACGCTTAGTAAACTGTTTGAATGTATTTCCCGGATGGAGGGGGAAGTGCTAGCATTAAGTCAAGCTAATGCTTTTGAGAACTCATGACCAAAAAAATTGTAACAATACATTTCCAGAGCATGTGTCCATCTTCCATGGTTCATGGAAGACTTCTACTATGCGTGTGTTCAGGAGACCATCCTAATGGTTCGCTGACCCACTGTTATGGAAGCTTTAGAAAATGTATGTCCAACTTGAACCCAATCTGCTCTAATTGACATCTTTGACCCAAAGCATAACCAGGCCTATACATTGGGGTTCTTTAACACCCAGAGCCTGGGCTGGGGGGGGAAGTGATCTATGCAGCTGCAACAGGATTGAGCCCCGCTGGGTCAGTCACGTGAGCAGACCCGCACCAATTCTGGCCCTGCTAAAGGGCCTGTGGGTGGCAGCAACAGAAGTTCTGGTCAAACCACACACACATCTATTTTGTTCCTTACTTGCTTTTCCTGTGGCTAGGTGTGCTCTTTCCCCAGCCTTCTCCCTTCGTGACCTAGAGGGGGTTAGAAAAGGAACTCAAGCTAAAGTGGTTTCAGAAGAAATCTGCCCTCCTTTACATGAGGTGGATAGAGAAGGGGACTACAGGTCCCCACCACCATTGGATGCAGAGTGTGTCTCAGGTCCCTTGCTAAATGGAGAGGGATGGAGTCTCCAAGGCAGGGGACACCAATTCATTATGTGGAATGTGATGGTAGAATCAGGCTAGAGGGGAAACGCCTTAGGATTTGCCAGCCAAGGCACCCCAAGGTGGGGTGACAATTTGTTAAATAAAGAAATAAATACAAAAACCCCAAGCCTTCCCAAAGCCAGTCCAGGCTGCGTTCTGGTGCCAAAAAGAGACCTGAAATAGGTTCTAGGACGCTGTGCTAAGAGCAATGCAATCAGGAAAATATTCAGGCTGAAGCATGACTGGAAATACAGGAAGGTGAAAAAACAGGGATAAGAGCTGGGGTGGAGTTCACAGTGGTAAAGGACCACTGATGGAGTTACGATGGGAGGGGAGACAACAGCAGAAAGAGTGACTGATCTGTTGCAATGTGCACTGCATAATGGGTAACTGGATTTACTAGGCCCAGAGGACAGCATGCAGGGGAAACAGCACCACCTCACCCAGGCAATTCCGGTCCATACTCTCAAACTTTGTTGGAAATCAGTTGAAAGATGTGAGGGGCCACATAAGAAATCACGACCATCTGATTTAGCACAGACCGGTCCAAACGGCTGAGAAGCTCCTTTATGAGCTGCAGTAATCTTTAAGCAGAAAATGTGCATCAATCAGATCATCCAGTGAGGTAAACCCTTGCTTATTCTGTAGCCTAACCATCATCCTATGGCCCAGAACATCACCCAGGATGTATGTGCCATAGCCAAAGGAATAAAAAAATCTCCCCT
This sequence comes from Eretmochelys imbricata, assembly GCF_965152235.1. Lineage (NCBI taxonomy): Eukaryota > Metazoa > Chordata > Testudines > Cheloniidae > Eretmochelys > Eretmochelys imbricata. The sequence goes on from NC_135578.1 coordinate 10,528,608, forward strand.
AATCTTCAGGAAAGAGTTAAACCACAGGCTAGCCAGAAAGATCCAAGAAAGGTTAAACTGCATTATTTTCCTATCCTGGATCTGAAGTGCCCAGCTCTTTGAGGTCTCAGAGGTCTGCATGTGTTTTAAGCACTGTAGGTCATGAGAATCTTGTCTCAATGGACCTCCAGGTTTGGCAAGCATCAGCAGGCTGTATTTGACGCTGAATAGATTGCCTTTCACTTAAAAAGTGACTGGCACTGCCATATGATTCAGTTTTCCTTGTAACAGAGCGGCATACGATTTGTTCAGAACCAACCTAGCATTTTATGGAGCTGGCATAAAGGTTCTTTAAAAAATCATCAGTTTGCAGAGGCACCAACCACTCAGGGGCTGCATAGCTAGTTACGTTTGCCTTAATAAACTGGAACAAAAATGTAACGCTATCACTCACAGGCCGAGAATTGAAAACTATTTTAAATGACTCTTCATACATTAAATACGTCAACCAAAGCACTGACATCTGGACAAACCAAGAATGACGGCACATGCCCTCTCTGCTTGAACACAAGAGATACATAGCCAGCGCAAGGGTTGGGTTGGAGGTAAGAAGAATGGTGCAGCTGCAGAGACCAGCATATTACAAAGCTCTGCAGAAACTCTGAAAAGGCTCTTTCTAACATTTGTGAACATCCCTCTCCCATCGGATTCCCCCACACGATCTGGGACACTGACACACACTTAAGGGTCATTAGCACAACACAGAGAAATCAACTTCTCATATTCCATTCTGTAAGGCACCCCAGAAAAAAGTGAAGCGAACACAACAGGAATCACGGAATCTGTACCACATAATTCAATGAGTATAGGTGGGTCTTTCCCCCTCTTTGCCCTCAAAGAAATCCACTGTAAATGAGCGGCTATTTGATTAGATAAATATTCATCCCATTTATTTTTGAAAGAGAACATAAAACAAAATAAAGAGAAAGAATGATCCATGGAACATGTGGTAAATACACGTTTTATAAATCCTTAGAGGTTTACCACCCGCACAGAACATGGCACTTATTTCCCTGTGTATTTACAAATCCAGACTTTCAACAGAACATTTTAACAACAATCCAGCACATTGAATAATACCATTTAGCAAAAAGAAAACCAGATTTACACTGTACTGTACATTTAAATACAATTTCACATAGTTATAATTTGTGGTAATTTGGGGCCCAATTCTGCCAACATTATACATCTTAATACTACCTTACAAAAGAAATAAATGGGACTGCTAATGTAATAAGGTACTGCTCAGTTTGAGGAAGGTAAGCTGAATGAACCTTTCATTTCAATACGCAGAATTTAAAAATAGAAAAATAGCTTGATACAAAAAGGCCCGTTTCACCGAAGCTCTTTGTTTATTTTGTAATTCTAAACAAGTGCATGCAGAATAAAGCTATGGATATTTTTTCCATAGTATATATATGATTTATATATATATGATCAATATATGATTTAGAACATGCTTAAAAAAATGTCTACTAAGGTAGAAATTTGTAAATGGATAAAGAATAGAGAGACCAATATGACACACTCCTGTTCACCCACATACAATCTTCTGTGCAACTTTACTTACTGTTCATAGCTCATTGCAACTGAGCAAAGCTGTCTCTAATGTCATACAAATTTGGATATCAGCTGTCCTATGCAAATTTGACTCTAATTATGTATGCATTACTGAGCTATGAAATAAGTCAGTGTGTTGTGCTATGTGAATACACATCCCGCTCTTGTTTTTGAGCATAATAGTTTTCAGTGTCTGCTTGACGATCATATCCGGTGGACTATTTTTTTGTAAGCAACCAAGAGACAGAAAGAGTCCCTTCCTCTGCTAATTTTTAATTTTAATTAAGACAGCGTACACTTAAAAAAAAATCCCATTCTAAAAGCAGCATGTATTCTCCCTAAAGGAGGATCCGAAGGGGAAACTGAAGGACTGCATTTTTATACCATGCAATAAATTAGCTTAAAAAATATGAACAAACAAACAAAAACAATTACTCAAAACATTTTTGTGAGCTAATTATGTACTAAGGAAGAAGTAATTTTACCCTTATACACACATTTTATGTTTTGGGCCCTTCTATTTCATGTCTCTTGACACCTTTTCCAATAATCCATCTACTTTATATTGGAAAGCCTCACATGAATAAAACTTTATGGCACTACAGGCATTTAGCCTTCCACTGACATTCCTGGCCTGTTCAATTCTGCAATTCAATCAAAATCAAATCTCAAAATCCTCTTGTCAGCCAGCACTGCTTTCATATGCCCGAGCCTTGTGTAAGGATAACTGCATCCAATCTTTCCCCCAAGCAGTGCTTATATTGTTTTATTACAGTTCAATGAGTGGAGTTCAAAATTACATGCAGCTGCCTACTACTGTGGTCTGTCTGTGTTACGCATGGACACAAGTATTGCCCACCAGGCTTGAAATCATTCACTTACTGGTCTGGCAAGAAAGACTGTGAGCTCTTCTTTGTATGGAAGAACATCCTGCCTGCTAGATCTAAAGAGGGTGATGTTAACAGATCAGTCCCTTTATAAAAGGATTGTGAAAGCCCTATGAAATGCAACTCAAATGTGCTCAATGTTAAGCATGTGGCTACTACACATAAAAGCAAAGATAAAACTCAACATGCAGTACTCATTCTCAGAAAGCTTGTGAAGGAAGATAAAGGGCTGCAGAATAAAAAGGCATCTTATGGAGGTTTTTATATGTGTTTTAAATAACGAAGCTTCATTTAGACAGTTTTTAATCTCTCCCCCCCCCCCCCGTTATCTTTTCACTGAAACAAAAGGACAAAAACACAAAGCTAATTAAATACAATTTAATCAGATGAACAATGCAGCAATTCAAAATCCAATCGCTTAAAAACTCCTGCTAGCGATAGCTCTGTACAATGTAGTTGTAGGGAGAGATACCATCACTACAGAACAGGATTTCAATCTGACACTCACAGGGGGTTGGAGGCAAAGAAAGCGTCAAGAGGCTCCCTCCCCCACTAAAACATGACTACGAGGCAGCAATAGACGTGGACTGAAGAAAAGCAGCCCATGCGGATACACATTGTCAAACTAAGTATTGGCAGGTGAACTTGATTGCACATCCTAATTCATGTGCTAACCCCATGCTCTCTTACTCTATGTATGAAATTCCATTGCCAGTACAAGAGACTTAACATTTCTAAAAGTGACATAACTAGCCACTGCATCATCATTTAGAGTTAGTTTGCACTCAGCTTCCCATCACAATTTTCCAGTACTATAACACTTAACATCAAAAGAAAAACTCCTTGTGTCAAAGACTACCCATCAAATGTTCTACCATGACTAAGTCATGGAAGACCTGTGTGTCATATAGGGGAAGCACCACATATAGTTAGAAATCCCACCGAGAAAAAAGCTCTCTCGGAGATGAGCCCATTACCTTTCAACACATGGTTAACTACACAACAAGCCATCTACCTTACGACAGCATCACAAGAATCAAACCTGTGCACTTGAAGAAAAAAAAAAACTGTATACATGCAAACAGCCAGTTTGTCCATAAAGTTACTGTGCACATGGGTAATTGCCAGGGCAAGTGGCCAATTAGATCATACCTGATCATCTGATAATTACCAGATTTGGATGCACTGTTGTGATAATATGTACATATTAGGTGCCTACACAAATACTGCACGTGCATAAATGCCTACACAAACGTTATGTTTATATGTCTGATAAACAGGCTGCATGTGTCCAGGTCCAATATAAATAGGATCCTATAGCCTATAAACAAACAGATTTCCTAAAAGATTTATGTTTGATATATTTGTTCAGTTGGAGATCTGGCAATGTCTGCCAAAAATTGAGCGCTTTAGGGACAATGGCTATTTTAACCACATCTTTCCTACCCAGAAGTTATCTTTTCATAGAGAAAGCAACGTTTCTCCAAAAGACGGGAATTTGGATTAACCGGTACAGTATAAAGATTCTCACTGGGGGAGCTTTCTGAGCCCACTGCTACAACCATCTTTTGACCACCCTATATTAAAATGCTCCAGATCCAGATAGCTTTGGATATGAACATTCAGTTGCCAAAGCCAGTGCAAGGATAGAAGTTTGCAGCTTCAGCAACTCCAAGATACTGAAAAAAATCAGTTAGAATGGAATGCAACTCTGTTTAATCTGTTGGGAAGGCCAATGAAGGGGAACTAAGCAGGAAGGGGAGATGGAATTCACCCGACTACAACCAATGGACAAGGCCACGTAGCTGCAATGTAGCCCCCTCCACGGTTAACATTCCAATCTCTAGCTTGGAACATCCCCTTTCTGGGGATCCTGTGTTGTTAGATCTTTGTAGTCACAGGTTCCATGGGTTCACCGTTAGCTTGCTCCCAAATGTCATCTGCATGCCTGCTTATGTGGTGTTACTAGGGAGGGGCTCTCCCAACAAAGCTTCTCCACTGTAGCCCTATCTCTGCTTAGCCCCACAGTGGGGTTTACAGAGGACTTTGGGCTGTCCCCATGCAACAGTGAATTGCACCCAGGAAGAACAATTCAAACAGAACTAAACAGTCAAAAATAAGGATTTCACCTGAATAGGAGATATTGACTCAGCTCCAGAATATTATAGAATCTAGAATTTGAGGCAACTAACTTAAGTTTATGCTGGGACTAAGGGGGAAAAAATATCTCATTCCACATGCATACGTGCAGAAAGTGACAAACACCCGTGCCTGTGATCTGAAGTATGTTTAGCAGACTACACACAGAAGACCAAAGTGTAAACCCCAGGATCCTCAGCATGAACTCATCTACAGCTTTGCTATAGAGCCAAACAGACGCACGTATGAGATTCACAGCTCTAAAGCCTTAATCAATCCAATGCAGATCATCTGAGATACTGAAATACTCATGACCAAAAATTTTATACCAAACCAACAACAGTCTGCTATGGAGGGCCTCATCATTGCTAAATATATTCTTCCTTACTTGGAGGAGAGAGCAAGATATCTGGTGTAACTCTAGAAGGTTCAATCTTCAACCATCACTAATCTCCATTTGGCACGGTCGACATTAGGAAGATGTGCATCCGGGGGGGGGGGGGGGGGGGGGGGGGGGGAGGGACGGACAGAGGAGGCGGAGGCATGACATGGCTTTGCACCTCTATAATTCTCCTCCTCCAAGTTGAGGCTGGCTAAGGACCGGTTTGGCCCAAATGTAATTTAAGAGCCCCCTTAAGGTTGTTCTAAATTGACCAGGCTGCAATAGCCTCCAAGAGCTTATTATGCAGCTGGGGCTTGCCAAAGCACAAGATGCTCCAGCCATGCCCCTGGCCACACCCCTACAACAACAAGCACTGTGAAAAAGTGTCATAAAACTCCCACAACTCTACGCCACGCAGAGAATATTGCTTGGAAGCAGCAGTCTTCAGTTGGCTGGTTATGATGGTTTTCTGGCCCTCTATGATACATGTCCCAAAGGTCTAGTGCATTTATAATTCCCATAATACTTATATGATGCAGAAAACAAAGACCGGTTGAAAACCCTAAGAAAATAAGTGTGAAATCATCTGAACCTGAGACTTGATCAGGGGATGGACTGTTGATGAGGTTAAGTGTTCAGCAGAAAGACAGTGAATTATTTACTTGTGTCCTATTCTCACTAGCTAAAGTGCAGGTGAAAAAGATTTTTCCAAGCCAGCCTTCTTCCCTTCTTCTAATAAAGATATCCCTACAGAATTTTGCACTACCACCACCCCTTTGCTCTTGCAGTCCATCACATCTTCCAGCTGAGGATATCACAGTGCTTTACAAGCACTAAGTCAGGAAATGTTGTTTGGGGTCAGAAGATAGTGGAAGCTTATCTGGGGTCCTCCTTTTACAGTCTATGGGAGTAGTACTGTTTAGGTGTCCCATTTTAACATTTACCTTGTTCTATATAGGTCTTGTAACATGTTTGTAGACTGAGACAGGTGCAGTGAACACAAATACACAAGTCATTTAGGCTCACAATACACACCTGCGAAACCAATAAGTGTTAGCCCCATTTTACAGCTAGAAAATTTAGCCACTGAAAGATTAAGTGACTTGCCTAAGGACAGCCAATAAGCCTGTGATACCACCAATTAAAAAGCACAAACTTCCTGATTCAGAGGCCAGCCTTCCTCCCTAAAACTCTCTTTTGAATTGCTAATATAATCAACTTACATCTTTGGGGTTTGAAAACCCACTTCTAACAGCATCTCTGGACTAAGCAGGGGAATTCCAGATGGGAGTCTGAACTCCTTCCTGTTCCATATGGAAGAAGGATAAAGCACTCAGGGTAGAGAGAGAGCGCCTTAGCAGTCACTTCTCCACCCATACAATAAAATCTATTCCAATTACACAGGTAGTACCCACCACCAGAAACTTTCCACACATCATATATGCAAGTTACCATTTCTCTCAGACAATGAGCAAATAAAGCTTCAAGATGCTTTCTCTCAAAAAGCAGACCCACGTGGATTTATAGCATCTGAAAAAAAAACTAATTCTGGTGTCCACCCCTTTGCAAAGCAAACATTTACATTTTAGCAGGAAAAGCCTGACAAGTTGTTATAACCTCTTCCACTCCCTCCTTTCTCTCTCCAACCCCCCACACCCTGTAGCCTCCCTTCCCCTCCCCCCACACCTTTTCCCTCCCTAGTCTTGGAATACACCACATGTTACACAAGAAGAAGCAGAAGCTTGGAGGGGAATCGTAGCCTTGGGTCTATTTCACACACTTCCAGGATCCACCCTCCAATGGCATACACAATCTACCCAGAATAAACTAAAAGGCGTTCATTTGGACTGCGTTTCTGGATTTAAATGCTCAAAGCATTTTTTCCTTCTCTTTTCTTTTGGCAAAGACTACACAAAAGACTTGTTACAGGTCAGGTCCTAAATGTAGGATGACACAGCATGGTAACATATTGCAGCACATCCTTTATGGAATTACAGTCTTAAAAAAAAACATTAAAAGAACGTTAAAGTTGCAAAATATAGCACTCAAAAGTTAGGCAATGTCAGGATCAAAGTTGCCTGTGCAGTGTTAATTCACCTCCGTTGTGTGTGTGCGCATTATGATACAGTCTTCAACTACATGAGGACAGACTATTTTTTCCACAGGACCATAGCCTCATTCATTCAATGAATGGGTGCTGTGACGGAACATACCCAAGTATTCACACTGCAGTAATAATCTTTGTACAATGTATGCCGTGTAAGGGATCATTTGAAAAGTCATGATTTGCCAGTCAACATTGTCCTTGTAAAACAAAAGTGATAAGATTCCCCTGTATGATGATATTAACACATGATCCAAACCCACAGCCCCATCAAGGCAGAAGTTAGCAAAGAGTTCTGTTCTAAACCAGGGAATGTATGCTTGCCTTAATTTGCATTTAAGGAGCAAACACAGTCATCGTGCAGGGAAGGGAAACAAAGGAAACTCAAACAGATGGAAAACAAACCAGTGGGGAACTTCCCTCCACATAGACTGCCTCCTGGTTCTCACCTGGAAATGTCCTTCAAGAAGGGGGACCAAAACAATAAAAAAGAGGGGCAAACACCCCAAGATACCTCTTCTGCTTCCCTGACTATCACATTCTCTGCACCTAAGATGACAAAGGAAACAGCCATTGGACTAGTGGGGCAGGAGGTCCTGCCCTGAAGAGTTTGGTCAGTAATCTTGCTGGAAGCATGTGGTGAGAAATTTGGTTGAATCTAATACAGTTTGTTAAATTAGGCACTAGAAAGTGTTCTACCTTTATTATTCTTGTAACCATTTCTGACTTTTATGCCTCTTTACTTGTACTCACTTAACATCTCTCTATTTAGTTAATAAACTTGTTTTATGGTTTTATCTAATCCAGAGTGTTTACATTTAGGTGTCTGGGTAACTCTGTTTAGAATAACAGGCTAATGTTTATTATTTCCTTAAAGGAATAACAGACGTAACATATTTGGACTGTCCAGGAGAGGGCTGGGCAGTGCAAGACATACATTTCTAGGGAAGTGTGTGTTGGGGTCACCCTGCAGTACAACCAAAGCTAGTGAGAGCCAGGGTGTGACACAAACACATCTGGCAGTAACCTGCACGCTGGTGGCTGGTCGTGAGCAGTCCTGGTTGGACGCTACAACAAGGCATTGCAAGACACCCCAGAATTCAGGGAAGAAGTGACCCCCCCATCTGGATTGTACCCTGGAATATCACAGACGGTTATTCAAAATTTCTTTTTATCTTCATTCAATGTGCAGCCCTAGACCCTATTTAATGAACCCCATTCCAAACCCTGTACTGAATATAAAATTATTTATTTCCTCCTGGGCATATCTATGGTGCTCTTTATGAGTGTTTTTCAAACACTCATGACACTTATATAAGATTAAGCAATTCAAATGCTCCTGTGAGATTAGATGGTGTTATTATCTCCATTCTACAGATGGACACTTGACCTTAATTACTCTGTGTTTCAGTTCCCCATTAATTTGGGGTGACCAACATTAGACACCTAGGGTCTCCCCATTCTCCCAGAGTACTAGCATTTTATATCTTCAAAGCACAGCTCCAATCGACTTCAATTGCAGTTGTGAGCACTCAGTATTTCTGCAAATCAGGCCCCAGATGTCTTATACTGGGCCCTCAGAAAAAGAGGAACAAGCAATAAGTGGCCAACTGTGAACTTTTTGGTTTAAGTGATTTGCCCAACATCACCCAGGGGTCCGGGGGGGGGGGGAAACAAAAACAAAAAAACAGTTGGTGATCACACAATTAAAGAATGCTTCACAAGGGGCCCAAATTAAGGTTGCACAGGCAACCTTAACTCTGACATTTCTTAAATTTTGACTACTTGACTTTGCAACCTTAAAAAGAATGTTATGTAGTTTTATGTAATTTCCTATCTACAAGAAAACCTGAAATAAACAAATAAATAATCAAACAAGCACAGATGTTCCATCATATGGAACCATACTGACGCCCAGCTTGGGTCATCAGCAGAGTTTGGACCTTTAGCTCTACAGTGCAGACCTCTGCCAGTTGAGCTAACAGAATAACTTGTAGCAGCAGTAGGCTATTATCCTCTCAGTGGACAGTCACTAGAAGGGGACGAGATACACTTTTTACCAGTGGATTTTATAACTATTTGCTGACTGCAAAGGAATGCAGAGACTCAGGATTCCTAGGTTCAATGTCAGATTCTGTAGGCAAGCGTGCCTTAGGAGTTATAGGTCCTTCTGCCCATGCCCCGCAGCAAGCCTGCCCCATTCCCTCTCTGCACCTGTTACCTCCCTACCTCCTGCCTCCCCTCTTCCTGTATAAGATCCCTTCCCCTCCCTGTTCTCCTATTCACTCCCCCCATTGACTCCTGCCTTCCCCCTCCTCTTTTCCCCAACTCTCTCATTCTCTCTCTCTCTCACACACACACCCCTCCTGTCCCTCCACCCTCCTGCTCCTCCTCAACCTCTCCTTATCCCCCTCCCCATCCCACACACAGCAAATTCCTCACCCCTTGCATTCCGGTCAGGCAACTTCCTCCCCCATGCAGGCTGAGCACTGGCAGGGCAGCACTGAGAGCACTAAAGAAACAGCCCCCCTACTGTCAGTTCTGGTGCCCAACACTACAGCAACCCCCAGAGCAGCAACTGCAGCAAAAGCCCTGCTCAGCCCCGGGCGCTAGGGTTGCCCACATTGTATTTCAAAAATAAGGGACTGTTCTCTAAGCACCCCTGCCCCATTCCTCCCCCCAGTATCATCATTATTAGCATTAATATTATTAAAAGATAAGCAGCACTCATCTACGTTCACCAGGGGGTATTTCATGCTGCTTTTTGCAGCACTCCAGAACTCCTGATCTTGTTGTACAGAGATGAAAAAATAAAGGGCGTCCCCTGTAATAAGGGATTGTTGGCAACCCTAGTCCCCACAGCCCTGGGTTAAAGCATGCTCAGTACAGGTGAAATCCGCTGATAATTTAGGAGGCCAACGCTAACAACGCTTTACTGAGCATGTGCAAGCTGAGCTTTTTTGGAAGGTTCTAACTTCGGATGTTTTCACAGGGATGGCATCCCTGACATCACAGAGACTCTTTGCCCATTTCCAAGTCCCTGCTCCAAAGCATGGAAGTGCCTGAGCTTCTGAGCAAAACAGCTGCAAGAAGTTTTTTATTAAAAACATTTTTCCCTAACCTCATTCTCAGGAATGTCTGAACCATTTTAGCTCAAGCTTTCAAAACAGGGTCTGCCTAAGGCTGAATTGAGGACGGAAAATTTCAGCCCAAATGGCTAAATTCTGTCAAAGTTAATAAAAATAGGGTCCTATACTGGAAAGCATTAAGTAACCCTAAATACAGGTAGTTCTACCAGCCCCAACTATCATACTAGAGAGGTAAACTTACGCTCCATGGGCTATTTTACGGCTCTCAAACCATACACAACTCTCATTTTTGTCAACAACACTTGCATGTACATCAACAGCTTTACACAGTCCCATAGGCGTGGCAGTGCTTAGGCACAACAGAACTCCATTGTATTGTAAAATACTTCCTCTGTAAAGATGCCTAATAGACATCATTCAGTTTCCACGCTGCTGAAAGTATATGTTACATCCTCACTGGCATCCCTATACCATGATGATGGACCCAGTCTAAATGCCTGGATAGACAAATTTTAATGGTTTTTAAAATGTATAAAGGATTATTCATATGACAAAATATTGTTGTGCTATTATTACAGTTCCTCATTTGCTTATTTGTTTTTTATTCATGTACTGTAACAGATTTATCAGCAAGGGCAATGCGCACATGCTCAGAAGACTTACCAAATAACACTTATCTATACATTTGCTCTGTGGACACAATTCAACTACAACCGAAGTCTATGGGAGTCTTTCCATTGACTTCATTTGGAGTTGGATCAGGCACTATGAAAATAATGTGTTTGATACATTCCTGGCTATAACTTAATTATATAGAAATGTGATGTTATGTTTTAGAAGAACTAAGGACACACACCAATTTGCCAGTAGTTTAATTTTTGTTCATTTTCTTCAACTGAAAAAAGGGCATTTTTATTTTAGATGCTGCTCACAAACAGCGATAGATTTCATTTTAATTAAATACCTAAACATTTTTTATTATGCTTTTGTTTTTCTGTACTAAATTTGTGGAAAGAGTGAAATGTCACGTTTTTGCCATGATCCGTGTGATTTTTCATCCTTCCTAGTAATTTGCTAGTTCTCTTCTCTCACACGCTCCCGTAAAAGGGTTTTACAGTTAGTACAAAATAATTAGCACACAATATATATTTACTCCTTTACTAGGAACGTGTTTACATGGACTTGCCTGTTACAGCAACAAGGGAAATCTACAAATGCTGCTTTTTTTGTATATCAGACTTTTTTTTAAGGTTATAAGTGCATTTCTGCACCTCAAAAAACAGGTTATTAAAACAGAAGTACAATTTCAGTGAAGCATTAAGCCAAGTGAGAAAATCTTGCAGTGCAGTAGCTGCGACAATAACCCTCACTAAAGAGTTGCAAAAGCCAAAAGGAAGGAGTTAACCTTTGTTGAAACATCAGATGCTAGTTGCTGCTTCAGTCACTGCTGTACCAGTATTTACTGGAGCAAACAGAGCAAACGCTCTGTAACGTAAGAGCATTACCTATACACCTCTCAGGTCTTTGAGGGTCAAATCTAAAGTACTGCTCTTTAAATGTGGGTAAAACACAAATACCAGGTACACATGAAAATCTGGTCAAACAGGAAACTCAAGGGAACTATTTCTGAAATGTAAATGAGGTTCTGTCACTTTCATTTTATTATTGTGGTACCACATTAATGCGATTTTCAGGACAGGATATCAGCCATTTCAGACTGCATCCATCGGAAACTAGACAGACAAGCTGCTCAAGATTTTTACATACATTAGAAATTATTTTAAAAATCTATTGTGCCTTGCTTTAGATCGAGCTTATAGGTGAACTGGATACATCTGGGGCAACCTCACAGTAATAAGTGGCATTATTATGTAAAGGAACATTTAGCAGGCAGTTACAACTTGACGTGAACTAAATACTTTGAAAGATAAATAACAGTCTTGTCAAAGCTAAGGAGCTAAACCTTTACTATGCCTAGCCCTTACTCATGCAAGTAGGGGTTTACAGGATCAGGCCCCAAGTTTGTAAAACTAGGTACCAGGACTTAAGTCCTAAAAACTTAGTGACCTAAGAACCTTTAGTAACCTGATTTTCCATAGGTTTCAGAGTAACAGCCGTGTTAGTCTGTATTCGCAAAAAGAAAAGGAGTACTTGTGGCACCTTAGAGACTAACCAATTTATTTGAGCATGAGCTTTCGTGAGCTACAGCTCACTTCATCAGATACATGGGACTTAGGTGCCTTTGAAAATTTTGCCCATAGATGTGACTTAGCATATACAGTAGGCTTTTATGCACAATACTTCTTGTGACAATTCTTTCATCAGCAGCCATTCTGGAAATTCCTAACAAATTTATCACCATAAAATGCTGACTACAGTGTTGATGCAAACAAGGCTACAATTACAAGATGACAGCAAATCAATTCGGATGCAGATTATATCAACAGTTGGGGATGGGAAGGAAAGGATTAAACTCAAAAGACTCTAAAAATATTTAAGGTTCTGTAATCCCACAGCACCCTTACTTCAGCTGTATTGATCCCAGATGACATCCCAAGGAGCATTGTTACCGCATTATGGTACCATCATGACAAAATATTTTTGCAGTGGTATGTATTAATATATCACAGTGGAAACTAACAATTTCACTTATAAGAGCTACGACATATGTAAACACATTTTTGCAATCAAGTATATTCATCAAGAGCCAGACAGCATAAAGCACCACCTAGGTCAATGTTCAGCCTTTGAAACCATGCAGAGCAATTGCCCCATGAAGTCAATGAGAGCTACGTGTGAGCATCCAAGAGCAGAATTTGGCTTCTGCTATTGTACGAAAGCAGGGATAGGGAACTGCCTGTGATGCAAGTCAGATATAAAGGAGCGTTAAAGGTAATTTGCCAGCCTTAATTTAGCATCATATTGCTTTTCTTAGGTGGCTCACGCATCCACAGTAGCATTTTTAAGCATTTTCTGTTTAATATCCTGTACGGTATCTCTATTTGCAAATTTCATACGCATAAAAGTGGGACAAAGTAACCTCCGGACAAGCATGTGGTTAAGTCCCACTTAAAGAGAGGGCAATCAAAATGTGTGAGAATACAAACAGGTTTTGTTGAAATTTATTTGCAGGTACATTTCCCTGAGGTTTCATCTCTATTTTTCCCCCTCATCTTTCTTCCTTTTAGCACATAACAACCCTTCTGAGCTAACTTACATGAGAAGAGGGAAGATAGCCATTGTGCTGCATGTTTTCTCACAGCAGATCCCACTCGCATTGGCTATGAATCCAGCACTGTGAGCCAATTTCAAGAAAACGAGAAAGTTCAACCCTTTCCTTTCTCTCCATTTTTGCAATCTCTCCCAGGCACAACTGTTCCAGAAAGCAGCTCCCCTACCAGTCCAATATTTACACTAAACCCTCACTAAAGGACTTTCTATTATAATGCTATCGCATTGATACAAGATTACTCCTCAGCCACATCAAACCATACCATGCTGTTAGAGGCAAAAATTGTGTCTTACAAGAGAGAGTGTGGAACATTTTAGTCTGGTTAAATACGACTTTTGGATTTAAAGTAAAAACTAATGCAATTTTACAGTAAGTGTTTTCTCACTGAGGACAACTAGGGATCTCTATGTACTAAATACACACACAAATATTTTGATCTCTAATCAATCCCCCTCACCCCCGGCAATTACCTAATTCTTATAATTTCTTAATCCTACAAAATATAAATAGTTTGCAAGAGTTCCAGAGCAGAACAGATTTCATCTTATCCCTTTGAAATTCTTTTGATGAATCTCAGGTCAAAAATCTCTAAAGCATTAAAAGAAAACTCCTGCATCTTTTAACTCTGTTTTGTAAAAAGCATGGGTGGGTGTAAAAGCCCTAACAGAATATAGCACTTGCTTCCCTTTTTGTTGCAAATATGAAAGACTAACCAGACATCTTTATTCAAATGAAATTATAAATACTTTTTCATCATTTTTTTCTTCAACATGTAGAAACCCCACCCCATAATGAGCACAAGCTTAAAGCAATTTCTTCCAATGGACCATTTTACTTATTCTCCAATTTCTTACCCAAATTACACAGGTATAATTATTTTGACACCGTAATGAAAAGAAAATGGGATTTGGGTACTGTGGGTTTATCTAATAACACTATTTCTTGCCAGACTTCACAGCACTGACAATCACAAAGAGCCCTGTCCATTCCAATAGAAAATATTTGATTTTACTGTAGGAACATTATTTATTTTCACCAAGTTGCTATTATCAGAAAGGATATGATAGCTGAATAATAAAAATGAAATCAAGAAATTCTGGTGTTTCAAGGCTTTATTTTTTTCTGCTCTCACTTTTGACATTTTCTTCCCCTGGAGAGACAAGATAAAGTGCTGTCATAAATGGGTGACTTTTCTTGTCAAATGACAGATTTGATTCTCCATGGCAACCACAAATCAAGGTGCTAGTCTGAATTAAAGCTTCTCTTAAAAGGCGTCTTTATGTTTATAAAATGAATTTAAATTAAATGGGTATTAGGTACAGGTTTTTACCTCAATTTATTTATTGACTAAGGAGCTCTGTACTGGATGTAGCATATTTGCATTTAAAGGAAAGACAACATATTGTACTGGCAGATGCACAAACAAAGCAAGTTACAAGGTCATGCTACATATAGTAGTTTACAGTACTATGAATGGTATACAGATGGACAGCAAGCAGTTAAGAGGTACTTAAATACTGGAAAAAGCACAAAAATTACCTACAGGGTAACAGATGAAGGAAATCTCTCCTCATCTCGTAACACTGCTTTCTTCCAGACTCAGTTAATAAAGAGTCGTGTAATTGTCACAAACAGCATGCCAAAAAAAAAAAATATATATATATATATATATATATCAGATGCTTCATTCTGTGTGTGCCCTTATGGAATCTTACGATAGATCATGACACACTGTTTGGAATAATTACCCTGATTTTAAAAGACTTAGAATTTAAAACCGGTTTCAACTTTAAATGCTTTAAAAATATCACCCTGTGCATTTTTATGAGATCACTTATTTGATAAATATGATTTTTTTTAAAGAGGAGTTCACGTATTCTTAGAGTTCCATAATTAATCTACCTTAGTGCCCTCTTTTTTTCCAAAAACTGAAGAAACAGACATGTTTTACTTAGGGTATTACTCTTCTTGTCCATTTTAACCTATACAGGTAGGAAAACAGTTATGTATGTATGGCCTTAAAATTTATACGATCAGGCTGAAATCACACGTATCTTTTATGAGCACACACACAGAGTCTAGGCTTCACAAACATATTATAAACATTAAAATATAGCTCATTTTAGAGTGGAACATTATCATGAAGTACAATTGCCCTTTGATAGCTATATACAATGTAAACACTACAACCAGCTTAGCAGATATATTTAATACATGCCAAATAAGAGAAAACTAAGTTTTTCAGCATATATTGTTGGTTACTGGAGTCAAGCGTCTCTATATTCACTGCCCTTGTAAGTTCTGCCAAATTTGATTTTAAGCTTCCTGAAGTTAAAGAAGGTTTATACAGTATTAACACAAGATTTTCTCACACATTTCTCAAGTTATTACTACACAGCCTTTACCCAAAATTACAATATTAGGCAAGAAAGAAAGCTTTGGTTAGGCTTTGTGAAGAGAGATGGACAAAGTGTGTCCACAGGAGGCTGCAATATATTCAAGCCTGACATGCTTTTAAGTTTTAGTGAAGCTACCCACTTCGTACTATTTAAAGTAGAAGAAATGTAATAAAATGGTGCCTTAAAGTTATTAACACTCTGTGTACAAAACATATTTTATAATAACAGTGAGATGTGTGCAAGTCACAAAGTACAATAGCTTTTGTTCCATGTTGCAAACACACAGTTTGGATGCATTTCTCGCACCAAGGAAAATCCTGTGGCCAGGCCAGTTAGCTAGCAAGATCTCAAGGGGCTCGTAAGTGGTAGAAGAAATAGCTTCCCACAGGCTACAAAGTGCTAGATTCTGACACCCTCAAGCATGCACGGTAGCACCTCACTCCACAAGTGGAACCCAATGAGATCACTTGTGGAGGAGGGCGCTATTCAGCATGAGTAAGGACATAAGAACGCGGCCCAGAGCTGCCACTCCCACAGCCTCAGGGCTTCATCAGCTCATATGATGACAGAATGGCCCTGAATAGCTTTAGGAAACCTTGACTTCCATAGACGGCAGAACCCCACTAGTTCTGCACTGGGGGGATCCCTCCATCCCCAGACAGGCACTGGAGAGAGGCAGGACTCATCCCACTGTGCAGAGGTGACGCATGAGGGCGTCACGCAGGATCATGTCCCCCTCCTCCTCTACAGCTTTCTGCCAAGGAGGGTTCACACCAGAATGTGGCCAGCAACAGCCTTTTGGCACTGTGCTTCCAACCACAAGGGGAGAGAAGAAATCCCTGGCTGGTGTCTTTGCGGAGCTCATCCCTTCTCTCTTTGCCCCCCTGCTCCTGGACGCAGCTCCAGTCCCTTCCTGCCCACACAATACTAAAAGGCAGCTAATACCTCCAGGCTGCTGCTGGCCACTGACATAACCCAGCCACCTCCTGTCCTCCAGTTACAGTGTGGGCAGGAAGGAGTTAAGCCCTAAAGAGGAATTGTACACCTGGTGGGGGGACCTGACTGCGGGGGCTTCAGCAGCACAGAGCCCGGCCACAGGTGGCTCAGAAGGAGAGGACAGCTAGGGAATGGAAAAGCCCCATGCTCCCTGGGGGCAGGATCCGGGGGGAGGGGGGGTGAAGAGTGCCCTAAACCCCTGACCAAGGGGCTGCTGAGGACCCTATGAGTTCGGGGCGGGAACAGGCTGGAAATTGCCTCCTCCCCCCGCCGTTCCCGTGTGTATCTGAGTGGCAGAGACTTCAAAGAGGCTCCCCAGTGCAAACACTGCACAGTGTTCTGGGCAGCTTTGGCACACATAGGGCTCGGATCCTCCTGGGCAGTGCCCTATGCAGGAGGGTCTGGGCTTTCCTGGGGCACCAGCCCGGCCAGCGGGGAAGGAAGGCGCCCACCAGGCAGTAAGCTGGAAGCCAACATGCCCCTCCTGGGGATATGCAAGAGCAGTGGGGCTGGTCGTGTAGGGGCAAAGCAGGGACGGAACAGCGAGAGCAGGAGCCGGGGTAAGAGACAGCGAGGAGAGCACATAAAGAGACTATAAGTGGGCAGAAGAGGTGACATGTGAGATGGTCACGTGCCTTAGGGTTACCACCTGGCTGGTATTTGACTGGACAGAGACTGTTTGTTGTTGGTGGTATTTTTTTAAATGTCTTTGCCAGTTACCAGTAAAATAAGTTAATCTGCCAGGTTTTTCTACATGGGTCTAAAGATTTGCATCATTACCACAACACACTCATGTATCTAATGTTAAAAGTGTCTGTGTCCAGTTAAAGATCCTGCAGTGTTCCCACTTCCATAGTTTAAGCGATAACAGATCAAAACTGCTGAAAATACAGCAGCTGCCAGCCCACCAACACACAAGCGCACCGCGTGTATGCGTGAGAGAGGGTCTGAGTCGTGCGAGAGCGCGATGTTATCCATCTTATCTGTGTGTGATCTCTCTCTAGGTACTCTAGGTGGCTGTTGAAGAGTGGGCTTTTGCAGAGTTGCCTGGTGGTTCGAGTTGCCTTGGGGGTGGAGGGGGGGGGAATACCTTTTTTTTGTTTTTTTTTTTTTGCACTTCAAAGGTGGTAACGCTACATGTGCCCCCCTCCACCTTTAAATTGTGCCCTCCCACCCGCTGTCAACAGTTGAGAGTCATCTGTGCCACTGTGCAAAGTCAGGCCAACAGCAGAGCTCAAAAGAGGATCTGTGGCCTGTGTAATGTAGGATGATCATAGTGGTCCCTTCTGGCCTTAAAAGCTACGACAGCCACAAGCCACTGTGCCCGTAAAGCAACGCCCGCGGAACACACTACACTTCTAACGCTGCAATGCTTCCACGGTTCCCCGAGTACCATATAGCCACAGCATTCGAGTAACGGTAATTAGTCAATATCACAGAGTTCTGCCGCCTAATCCTCTAAATCCAGTGCAGTCCAGCACACCATACAGTTTTGGCTATGAAGCAGCTCAAACAGAACTAGTATGGAATCCTTATTCTCACTTCGTGTCAGAACTGACCCTCCTTTTCAGAAGGATGAATTACAGCTCTCGGACGTTAAGAAGGCCCCTTCGTAACACAGAAACATCACTATCTTGTATTGACAGTTTCTCACTCCAACGCGCCACCTTAAGAACTGAAAACAATAATAGCGTTAGGCCTCTCTGAACCAGCATGTAAACAGTTGCTACATAAAATCAGGAGACACTTTGCTAATGTACTATTGTATAAGTAAAATGCTCATTAAAAGAGATTAATTCATAAAAGAAATTAGATAGGCAACTGAATTGCTCAGATTTTTATTGTTTAAAAAAAGAAATTTCACTCATGCTGTAATCTGCTAACCATGTTTATGTTTGACCATCGCAAAACTATATAAATTAAGCCACAAATATTGCTCACGTAAATAAACAACAACATCTTCATTCCAACTCCTGAAAATCCTTGGTACTTCTAGCCACAAGTATATAAAGACGAGTGTAGCTAAAAGAAAGCCTCATTAAGGGCCCAATCCTGCACTTTTTGGAAAATTCCCAGTACTACCTGCAGCGCACAAGAAAGATTACATGCATAGGGCTTACTTCTGTGCACATAATCATTAATCTTTATGGACTTTTAAGATGCATGATATACATGTACATTAGGCTTTGGGCAGCTTCCCAGACAGGATAGGCATGGAGAGAAAAAGACCCATGTTCCATACATGAGGTGTATATTGCAACAACCAACAGCTCTGGATGTAGTGCCAGGATTGATAGCAAGGGAATAGTGCATGCGTCTGTGTGGAGAATTTGATATTTTTCCAGAATTGTAGTGTCAGCTATTATACTGGGACTGGGGGCAGGAGGTCTGAGGAACTGGTACAGGAGAAGGAGGATCAAATGCTAGAAGGAAAACTGCAACATATAAACAGTTAAAACCATGTTTCATTTACACGAAACCTCATGCCATGAGACCATTTAGGACAAGCTGACAGCAGAGTCTGCAGCTGTTCTCTATGCAGGGCTTTGGATTCCTGTTACAAAGCATGGAGTTAGGGTAAATACTGCTGGTTAAGACAGAAGATCGCTTCAAATAGCAAAAGCCCGGTGCCACTGAACTTTGACAAGGTTTCAGCGCAGCCTCAAACATGAGCACAAATCCATCAAACAATTTCGGGAGCCTCACTCCTGGCCTTGGTGTAGAATAAATGCAGACACAAATATCTGCTATGCAGCTCTTTTTCCAGCACGTGGAGTAAGCAGGGTTGGACCACACCCCAGAGGGCAACTCCTCACAGAGAAGTAAGAAGTCTCCTCCTAGGGCTTTGCAACTTGAAGTTGACAATCTGGCTCAAAGCTAGTAGCAAATGGTATTTACTCTTCAACAGCCTAATCGTGAATCTACTGGCTCATGCAGAACTCCCCCTAAAGTCATATAGTTAACAATTAGGGTCTAAACGGGAATGATTTGGGTAGGATTTTCCCCCCTCCTCATGTACTCAGTAAGTTTGTTTTTTTTTAAGCTGACTTTCAACAAACACATTGGGCCAGATCCTGAGCTGGTGTAAACTAGCATTGCTTATCTGTTCCATTATTTCCTATTTGTGTTGTTTTATGTTATTGAGAACAGCCCTACTCTTAGTGACAGGCACGTATTTTATTAATCAAAATGTAAGGGGTTTTTTTGTTTGTTTTTAAAGATGTTATCTGAAGTTTCCTGGTACAGGGTCTTGGAGCTCAAGATTGACTCGTCTTGAGAGAGCTAGGTAGTTTGCATAGCAGTTACAAATGGAGCAACACACCAAGTTTCACTATTATTTTAGCCAGTTTAACTATACAACATACTTTAAAGTGAAAAAAGACATAACCAACTGGATTTCATTTTGGAAGAAAATCTTTGGTCAGTAAACATGGCCGAGAAATGCCAGAAAATAGTTTGAGATGCTTGCTCCAAATTTTAAAAATGGTAAGCCAGCTTTGCCACCTTTAGCAGTGAACTATAAAGCTAATCATATATTTGTGGGGGTCCTTAATGTGGACCAGATGGAGCTACACCACATACAAATAAAAAACAGGCTCTATTTGGTGGGCTGGTTTAAATTTTACTTCATTGGATAAATGTGGAGGACAAAGTTACCAAGTAAGTTATTATTCTGAGTAAACTGTAAAGCAATTAACATGAATTCAAGTACGTTATTTTGGCCTTCTGATTTTTAAATCCCACACAAAAAATTTACTGAAATTTAAAGAAAAGGAGTACTTGTGGCACCTTAGAGACTCCTAATTAGTACTCCTTTTCTTTTTGCGAATACAGACTAACACAGCTGTTACTCTGAAACCTGAAATTTAAAGGTAAATCTAAAATCTAGTTACTTTCATAAAAATGAGTTGAAACCATGTTCAGATGCCACACCTGTTCACGAGCCCCCATGTCCACGGGTATGGTCTGAAAATCACATTCTCCTCGATGGATTTGGTAAGTTATTTTTCTCCCTTGTTGCTTTACTGCAACTCACACAGTTAAAACAGGGGAAACTGACTACAAAGGGGGAACAGTTAAACTGGCTAGACAAAACCTGCTACTAAATTTATAAGGTAAATAAACTAGGAAGAAAAATCCTTAATCTTTTCAGTTATATTTATGCACTTGTTCTGATTTAAAACATACATACAAGAATACTTCTCCCAGGCTCTAGGCGCCACTACCACCAATTAAAGTACAATTCCATAAACAATACAATTATTATAACAACAGCAGTGCATCCCCACCTACACACTAGCACTAGTCAGCAAAAAAAGTTAAACACTTCCTACTCCTTGAATTCCCAAAGGAAACTCCACCCCAGCTGCCTCAATCAAAAAGACAGACTTAACAGAGTGTCTGCAAAGTTAAGCTAGCAATCCTAGGTGTGACTTATAGGAAGAATAAGTAAAACAATTCCAGACATGAGGGTGATTGTAAACCGACTGTTTCTTTAATACAGTTTTTTCCCCAAATGATGATTTTCTGCAGAGATTATGTTTTCAGTTTTAGGATGTTGAATGTTAACTGGCTCTAAATGGGGGGGGGGGGGGGCGGACTTGAGACCTAGGTCTCACTTTAGCACAGCTACTACTGATGCATCCCCTCACACAAGCCACTTACACATTACTTCTGATACACATACAGGCTACACAGGAGCAGTAACTCCTGCACACCCTGCATTGGGTTGCGAAGGGTTTCCTCACTTCTTAGGCCCTGAACCTGCAATGCGTGTTGGTTCCTTGTGCCTGCATAGAGCCCTGGTGGCTTCCAAAGGCCTGTGTTACCAATTCAGGACCTTACTGAGTATTTATTCCTTACACAGCACACCGTCTTCCTATAACAGCATGTTTCCTGCATACAACATAAGCTTTTTTGGGCCAAACTTGGCACTTATTTGCGTTTATACAACCCCGATAAAGTCAGTGAGCTTGGGTAAATGTGGCTGAAGACAGAATGCATGCCTTTTTTCAATTTTGGGTCGATAAAAGCCAATTTAACCAAAATGGTTACTTTTTACTTCTAACTTGGGAATGGTTTTTGCTGCTCCCCCCTTCCCAGTTTATATAACAGCCCCACTTCAGTGGTGCCTCAGCACTGCATTCAAGGGGGCTAATTATGGGCTTAAAGTTAGGCACATGCTTACACACCTTGCTGAAACAGGGCTAAGGCCAGCAACCTTCAAAAATGCAGAGTCTGAAATGTGTAAATTATCCAAATACCCTATGTATGTTGAAAATGGGTGTTTTTCAAGTACAGAATCATGGTTCAGCTAACGCAACTAGAGCCCCAGTCTGGCATATTTCCTCTAGGGGATCTTTTCTCTGTCCAAGTTAGCAACATTTTGCTCCCCAAAACACAGGATGAAAAATTCAACTGTTGGTTAAATTCACAGATTGAATTCAATCTGTGAAACTGTCAAAAACCCAGATGTTCATTCTCCTTTAGGTGCAAAGCTCAACACAAATTTTTAACTATGGAACCACTGGGACTTCTCCATAAGGATCTTTTCCAAAGCACATTCAAGGAAAAGGAACTCCTATGGGGAAGAGATGAGACTTATAAATAGTCCATGTACAGAACTACTCATTTACCTTAATAGTAACACTTTGTGCCTTCCAAGCCACAAATGTAACTATCAGTAACTTCCTTAAAAGATGTTTGTCAACTTCTGCCTTTCACAGATACACAGCAATGACAAAGGAATACATACCTAATGAGATGCACAGCTGAGGGAAGTTGTCATCTGTTGTGACATGTATTTCATTTTATTCAATATATAATGGCAGAGCTGTTTAATTCATTCAACAGAAGATTCCTACCAAAATGACATACCAAGCAATGTCCAAATAA
The DNA here is from genome assembly GCF_965152235.1 of Eretmochelys imbricata. Classification (NCBI taxonomy): domain Eukaryota; kingdom Metazoa; phylum Chordata; order Testudines; family Cheloniidae; genus Eretmochelys; species Eretmochelys imbricata. The sequence goes on from NC_135578.1 coordinate 10,551,330, forward strand.
GCATTAATAATTCAGTGAATTGATCCCATCTAGATGGTTTTCAGAGAGAGAAAGGTTCTTCCCTCCTGTTTGAAAATATCCCCATAGTTGGAAAACAGAAGCAGAAGTTAAATCTATTGACTGCTGCATAATATGCTGGGTATAGCTGCAAAAGCAGGCCCACACTGTGTAGCAGGTCCGTCCTTGCGTTCCATAGATCTCAGCGCTACATCAGCAGATTGTAGCAGCACAGCTGGTGAAGTGGAGGAACTAAACATGAATCGTTTTTCCCATTTTTTCCAAGGTATATGGTAAATTCTTCACCATGTTTTACAGATATGCACAAATTTCCTGATAACACCAGCTACACAATACAAAGACATCTGTGGCCATTGTTATATAATTCACATTTTTACATCATTTACCAAATAACTTTAGCTCTAATGAAGAGGGCTATTTACAGGATAGATTTTTTTTTTTTAATCTGTTACTAACACAAGCCTAATAATACAAGCAGCAGACTAAGGATTCAACTTTAAACTTGCATGGGAAGCACCACATGTATGAACAAGTGAGGATAAAGAATATGGTCAAAGCGGATTAACAATTGTTCTCACATACTTTTACGGCTTATTGTTTTGAATCACTTTGAAAGTTTCTTGAAACAAAGAACTTTCCAACCCATAAGCCCAATAGGTTTGGTCCTTCATGTATGCAAACTGGCCAGGACTTTGCAAATACAAACCCACTCCACCTTCATGCGACACAATGCCACTGATTCCTGGGTCCAAGTAATCTGCTCGTGCGCCTCAACAGCTTCCATGGGATTTACTCCTCATCACACCAAGGTTTCATTCTCCCATGGCATCAATTTCAGCTAAAAACCCTGTTGCTCAAGAAGGCAGCAAAGAAAGCTTGTAAAAACTGCAACCGTGTGCCACTAACAAGAAGGCTGACAACAAGGAATTCAAATAATATTGAAAACCACATTAACTAACTGTTTGGGCCCCGATCCTGTAATCAGATCCATGTGGATGGATCCTGCACCCACGTGGAGCTACCGGGAATTTAATGGGGCTCCGCACAAGCATGTGGATCTGCCTGCATGGATCTGCTCACAGGATTAGAATCACAGAATTGTAGGACTGGCAAGGACCTTGAGAGGTTGTCTAGTCCAGTCCCCTGCACTCATGGCAGGACTCAATATTACCTAGACCACCCCTGACAAGTGACTGAGCTCTTATAACCCAACACTTTCACAGCAGAGGTTTCTATGATCATTAGTGCTATACAGGTGTATTACGTTTTTAAGACAAGTAAAAAGACACGATCCCTATCCCACAGAGCTTCCAGTCAGTGGGCTCAATCTTGCAAGTAAGTGCCTTCAACTCCTATGGACTTCAGTGACCACTGATGTGCTCAGCACTTCAGAAACAGCACCCAAAACACTTCCAGAGCAGACTCTACATGTGACAGATAATCTATCATGGATAAAGAGATGGAATGGAAACAGAAGACAGAGGGAATTGCTCGGGACTACTCAGGACAGACAAAAGTCAGATCACACTTGTACACCAGACAAAGCAGTAACACATACAAGACAGACAGCATGTAATGCTAGAGGTGAGACTAGCAAAGCGTAGCAAGCTGAAAACCATTAAGTTTTAAGGATATGAAGGAGGCATGAGAGGGCATGTGACTTACTGCAGGTCTTCACGACCTGCCAGATTGGCGGGTCGTGATCAATCGATTTATCGCGACTCGTCTAGATGCGATAAATCAATCCCAGCTCGCAAGAGGCAAAAGCGGAGTGGATGGGAGCAGCAGCGGTCGACTCGCTGCCGTCCTCACGGCCAGGTAAGTCGACCTAAGATACGCCAACTTCAGCTACACTATTCATGTAGCTGAAGTTGCATACCTTAGGTCGACCCCACTCCTACCCCCGAGTGTAGACCAGGGCTTACAGAAAGAGAGAGGTTCCAGATATAGAGAATAGCAGGAAGACCAACTGAAATAAGGAGACAAAGGAAGCTCAAAAGAGGAGGAGTTAGCAAAGTGGAGACCATTGCTGCATGTTTGGGGAGCATAAGATTAGTGCATTTCTATTTAAAGTGTTATCAGTTTACATCCTGTATTACAAAAGCGGTACAACAGTATTGACAGCCTGTCAATATTAATAGGACTGTCTAATGGTATATCAATACTAATCTAACTTCTGTTATCTGCTAGGCTGCAGGGATTTTTCTGAAAATACAGAACAAGAGTGGGGAGGGGGGGAGGAAATCACAGCAGTGATATAATACAGAAGATAAGCCACTAATTCGGCTTCCCCGCCATTAGTTAGTGGCACACGTGTAGTTAAGGGATGGGGGGTGGGAGGAAGGTATGTATTTTTTTTTAAATGTTCCACACTCTTTGCTACATCTTCCCCCGCTTTCACTTTTCTTTTCAGAAAATCTCTAGGCCAGCATTTTTCCAAAGTGGAATATCCACACACTTGGAACTAAGGATGTCAGCCATGCTGGGCAATAGGAATTAGAGAGATGGATGGATGGATGGATGGATGGATATTTGCATTTTTGTTGTATGGTTAATGCACTAAAGTATTCATAAACCTGACCTGACTTGAGATGTGGCTGAAGAGCCACATGTCAGGAAGTATTCTTTATATTACATACAACAGACTTTTCAGAGCTGATTAAATAATAAAGCCAAATTCCTTGAACATTTTACAGAGTGGTGATGTTTTATTTACACACCAGGTCATGATACCCATCAAGATGCCCTATAGGGGTAGATGCAGATTATATGAAGATCTCAGGAGGACATCATGGCAGCATTCAGGAGCATAAAGTTCTGCAAGAATTGATTTTATACTGCCCATGTGGATTTTACTAAGCACCACCCGTACCACTGACATCATGGTTTCCGTAGGAACCAGTCTATTTTATAGAGGAAGGCACAAAGGAAAGGTCAAAACTGAACTAATTATGTGAATATTCATTATTAATACTGTTAAAATATCCTATTTTTCATTTTTCTGTAGAGGCAGGACGAGCAGCATCTAGTTACCATCAAGCAATTCTATCAAAGAGCTGAGCAAATGTGAGAACTGTGTTAAAAGGCATGACACCTGGTTGTATTTCTTTAGTCCTACCATGTTTGAGAGGTTAAATGGACCTGCTACAAAGTGGAAATGAGGGAGGGCAGGGAATCTTATCCTTCTATTAAAAAAAATTAAATTAGTAGGTGATTTATGGCTCGCTTGCATTTTGAGAGCGAGAGAGAGAGAGAGAGTGAATGAATTCTTTTACCTCACTGTGTTCCATCATGTGGCACCAGGATAGACCAATGGGTGAGCCTTCCTCATGCATAAATCAGTGAACTAGCAGACTTCCCCAGCTGAGAACGTACCCTGCTGGAGAATAGTTAGTTAGCCTGAGCCTGATCTCCCACTAGGGCTTTCTGGGTGGGTATTCAGAATGGTGTGCCCACATCTGGAGTTAGAAGAATTGGGGGGAAAGCACAAAAACAACAGGGGAAGCCAGGTGTTATAAGACCTGGCAGAAGATCCGTCTCTCTGGAGTGGCCACTGCCAGCTGGCTGAACAAAGAGATGGACTCACCCATTTCTCCATACTGTTGGCCAAATCATGGTTGAGAATGAAAACCTACTAATATAAAACTAGAAATTCAAAACTAAGCAGCACTTCTGATCACCCCATCTAAAAAAAAAAAAGATACTAGATATGGAAAAGGTACAGGAAAGAGCAACAAAAATAATTAAAGGGATGGAACAGTTTAGAGATTTAAAAGATTGGGTCTGTTCAGCTTGGAAAAGAGATGACTGCGTTCAAAAAAGAATTAGATAAGTTCACGGAGGCTAGGTCCATCAATGGCTATTAGCCAAGAGGGTCAGGAATGCAACACCATGCCCTGAGTATCCCAACGCCTCTGACTGCCAAAAGCTGGGAGTGGACAATAGGGGATGGGTTACTCAGTAATTGTGCGGTTCTGTTCATTCCCTCTGAAGCAGCTGGCATTGGCCACTATTGGAAGATGGGATACTGGGATAGATGGACCATTGGTCTGACCCAGTATTGCCGTTCTTAAGTTTCTATATTACACACACACACACACCCCTACTTTTGAATAGATCTTTTCTTCAGAACATGCCTGTTTCAGTCACATGGAGTATTGCTAATTGGTGGCTGCGAAGAAGTTATGTCTGTCGAGTCGTTTGCAGAATTCTAGCACAAGGCATAAGGAGCCGAGAGAACTAGGAAAAGATGCTTCTGCCTCTTTCAAATGCAGGGGGGATTGCAACTCTGAACAAATCCTAGTTTCAGGAACTTTGGGCTGGAGCCAAAAAAAGTATCTTCAGAAAAGAAACAAAGTGAAAAACCATCAGGCAAGTGAAGCAAGGGGGAAAAAAAACTGTGTTCTGGGGAAGATAATCCAAGAGGAGTAAAATACATTTTTTAAAGGATCAGAATAAAAATTAAAAGTAATTGGATAAGGATTAGTTTAAGTGAGGTAGCTTATACTGGGATTGGATAGTTAGCTCAAAAAGCAAGCAGAATATATGGGGGAAGCAACTGGAAAGAAATCAGAACACATCCTGTACCAATTAATTTATTTTCTTAGTTAGCAAATTTAAGCTAGCTCTTAGGGCCTGAGAGCAGCACCGCCACCACCATTAGGGCAACCCTTGCCAATACCAGAGAAGAGTACCCAGGCGGGATCCACGGGGGAGTACAACTGTCCCATTTCCCCGGGCCACGGGAGGTTTGACTTTTTATTTTAAAGCTCCAGATCTAGCCACTGGAATTTAATCTGTGTGGATAACATTTCCAAGAGAATCCATTAATTACTTTCCCCCTTTACAGACTGGGAAGCACTCAGAATTCAGAGGGCTAAAGGATCCTGGCATCACACAGCTCAGCAACCTTAGAAGCTGTGTCTGTCCAGAACTGGATCATAATTAAATTAGATAGGGACTGAATATAGTTAAGGTGCCTTCTGAATCTTCCCTTCTCCAGCCGCCTTAAGAAGCGAACCGTGGTTATTAAAGAAGTTGTATCGTTTCAATCCTGATTCTTGTCTTTCTGATTCCTCTTCTCTCTTCTACAGCATCCATCAGATCTACCTCTTCTTCCTTCTCCTCCCCTCCCCCACCTCTTCCCAATCTCTACCCTCCAACACCCCAAACCTGTATCCCGCACTCACATTCACCTCCCCCGTGTTTCTAAGGACTTTTGCCCCAGTCCTGGTCTTCCCTCCATCCTCATCCTTATCACCACCTCATGCAACCTTCCTGTCAACACTTCCACTTCTGCTGTTCCCGTTCTAGCCTCAGACCAAGAATGAGATCCATAAAGCAAACAGAGTTTCATGGAAGTCACAGCTCATCACTTGACTAACCACAGCCAGATAGGAGTGATTTGTAGGCATCATGGCAAAAAACCTTTTGCGAGAGTGAGGCACAACCTTAAGGTATTACTGATGAATGAACATGAAATGATACATGGGTTTGAAAGTCATAAGTGACCCTCGAGTCTCGTCTAAGCTGATCAAACCTCATTTGTTAGATGGACACATGACGGGAAGGTTTGAAAATCTGAAGTTTATATTAAGCAAAGTCTGTTCTTCCTTAGTTGCTGTTCACTTCGTCCTGCAGTTTGGCTGTACAGTAGAATACCTGGAAATATAATTACATTCGTTTTTTATTAAAAAGTTATAGGGTCACTGATAGTACATGTTAGAAGGTGCAGTTTTATTGTTTTTCATTATGTAATTGTTTGCTTCATTGCTTTTCAGCTGGTTTTTGTTGTTGTGGGAGGTGGTAAACTAAGAAAAACCACTGTTCTGGAGACAGCGTAGGGGCAGGCTATTGTACGCTTGTGGAACGAAACCAACTCCTTCTACCTTTATTTGAATGAAGTGCCCAAATGGGGTACACTCTTCCTGATAAACAACTGAAAGTTTGCTGTTTTCAGGTGCTGCAAGCACCATCTATACCACCAGCAACAGGTACCACTCATTAAAAAAAAGTTCACCACCACCGAACAGTTCAAGAAAACAAGAATGTTAGAAGCAACAGTAGCCTCACTGGTTAGAGAAGCACAAAACTGCTTTAAAACAAATCCACAAGTCAACATTAGTTCTTTCTTCTCCACCAGTGCTTAATACCCTTCTAAGTAATGGTGACACTCATCCAGGTGCAAAGGAACAGCAAAAACCCTTAAGACCACACCACTGCGTGAGCAAAGCAGCTGCCCAAAGGGCTTCACATACCAATTGAGGTCTCCAAGCAGCTCCAAATAGCCAGCACAGCATGGGCTACTAAAAGTGGGCAGATGGCAAGAGCAGGTGGGCTAAGCTCTCAGGGAGATTACACAGAGGAGGAGCCGGGGGGGGGGGGGGGGGGTTGAGTGTGTTGCAACCTCACAGCCTGCCTCCTGGCAAGGAAGCAGTGAATTCCGTTTTCTTCTTCCCGTCCCGCTTGATGGACACATTTTGGAGTTATGAGAATAAAATTCAGGCATTTTAGATTTCTATCAAGAAGTATCCAATTTAAAATGCTCACAAAAGGTGGGGTCTTCTTTTCCACCATGCATTTTTCCAGTTTCCCTCACCCTCCAAATTCATATGGTTTTATCCTTGCCTCTGCAATCACTGCCATTAGATTTCATCCATAAGGGAGGAAAAGGAGCAAATTTTGCATCTAAGGCCCTTTCCAAAACCCAGCAGAGACTGTAAAGATTCCCACTTCTTCAGTGAAATTGGTATATACTCCATAGATTGAGTTGGGCAATAACCACCACTGGTACAATTCTACTGGTTGGAGGAAAGGGCTGGATGTAGAAATCCTACCCAGGAGATAGATATACACACCCCTCTGAAAACCATAAAGCTGTACTCTGCATGGGACTCCCGTCAACTGCAGAGCAGAGAAGAGTTTGGGAGCAGAGTGGGATTGGAGCAGTGGATGCAGACTGGCTCCACTAGCCCCCTGAGGACAGAGCATCCTTGCATAAAGTTTGAGGAGGAAGGTTTTGCTCCCTTCTTCTACCCAGAGTGGGAGAAATACTTCTCTTTGTCTTTGCTTTGCCTCTCAGGTTTCCAATCACAAGAGAAATTATTAGCTGGAAATGACAAGCCTGTGACACAGAATAGACAATAAGTGAACAGCTAATGTCACAGCTAGTTCTGAATACAAAAATTCCTCCTATTGAAGACAGGTTATATAGATTATTAGTATGATTTTTTTAAAAATCTATAACCAAACAAACAACATAACTAAAAATACTGTATGTGATTTACTTCTGTTTAGCATTCATCCAAAGCATCACAGCATTTATTGTAACCACAGGGTAGATTCATTCATTTATCATGTTTATTCCTTTAAGCATGCCCCCAATGAGTACTTTCCCAGCACTTGCCTGCTAAGATTGGTTTTAATGGAACAGGTCCGTTGTTTTATTAGGAACTCATTTTGCCTAGTTTCTCTATTAAAGCAGAATTCCGTAGGTGCATAGAACCCTCATTTTTCACTAGACACTTTGTTCATGCAGTTTCAAAAGGCACATGATGAACATCAGCATTCAGCTGTGCAATTAGTCATCCCAGCCCGTTCCACCGCTTTGGCTGAGGGCAACACCACTCTCCTGCACCCTATTTAGGAAGCAGGCGATGAGTACCAGTGATCTGGGATCCCCCAGGACTTCCCCACTCAGAAGCCTTGCACTGATCAGAGCAGATGTCGCTCCTTCCACAGTTACTAATCACACACACGATCCCAGGCGATGAGCAAGTTTCCTCTCCAATCAGTCCAGCCCTTGACAACCCAAGAAATGAGTGTCCAAGTTCAGAACTGAAACCAGAGGCACCTGGCATGATGTTACAATAAGGTTGCCCCATCTCAGTACACTTCTAATGCTTTAAGAAAAGGGGGGGGAGGGGGAGAACCACCACATTTCTATTGAATTTCTTTCTACACAAGTGCATCTCTAATGAACCCCCGTAAAAGTTAAAACTTATATTCAGTAATCATATGCAATTGAAACATCATAAAATGAAAAGTCAAGCAACTATATGTGGGCTGCAATGACTTGTCTTATTGTATTCATTCCCTTAATAAATATATCTTAAAATAACCTTGCAGTCACACATTTGCAATATAAAAATAACTTTGGATTCAAATGATTAAATAGGTAATTTAATAGAACCAAATCTGAAATGTAGGGTGCTGTGCGACTTTATGATATAAGAATATGATGATTTTAGCCAACGTTATTATTTTTCTTTTTTGCATTATCTTTGCATTTATAATAGTACTACATCCACATAACCTTGACACTCCAGTCACCTTAGTAACAAACAAGTGTAACATATTCATGTATAATTGAAATCCCAATTGGGTATTTGATTTAAGTAAAACAAAAAGATTTTTCTTCCTCCTACTCTGCTGCCTTTTTCTTAGTCACACATATACAAGCTGAAGTGATTTTAACAGATATATTTGTACAGCATAAAATCCACAAAGTTGAAGCACTTAATTTTAATTTCCCACAAAATGGAAACAAATGTAACACGTTAGGAAAGCCACTATTCTAAAAAAGGAAACAAAATTACTTAAATTCTGGCTTAACACAGCTTGTCAAATTCACACCATCAAGTAAGGGCCAAAATTTAAACCAGCAACCAAAAGCAATGGATAGAAGTCAACTGGGATCACAGGAGCACTGAGCTAGCAGCACAGAATGAGCAGAGTATTCTATCCCCACTGCCAGCCCATGCTAGGGCTTGCTAAAGAGGTGGTATTATTATTAATCAGACCCATAGCACTAGAGGTTAGGGTGCTCTATAGATTGTGTAGATTAAGTTCTTGATTCGCAGAACTTTTGAAATGTTATTCAGCTTAATGATTTCTAAGAAGGGGCAGAAAAAAACCCTTTGCTAGTGCCCAGGGGTGAGGAGGTCAGATCTCCTCCTCTATATAGGGGGACAGGAGAGGGCAAGGGAAGTCCTGATTACAGCATTTTAACAAATGCACTTAGACAAAGCATTTTAAACTGTCACCAAGGATTAACAGGAACTACCAGGCAGACCAGAGCAATGGTCTATATATCTCTGTAACCTGTATTTTAACTGTGTCCAGAATCAGATGCTTCAGAGGAAGGGGTAAGAAAACCCTTTGTAGACAGCTGTTTATGAAATAACCTGCACATAAGGGAGGATGCATTCTAACCCCTTCAGTTAGAGGCTGACTTTGTCCTGAAGCATGTGGGTTTCTATCCCTTCTAGCTTTAAACAAGTTACATATTTAATGTAACTGTAGATGTTGATTATCCGAACACTTTTCATTCTTTTCTTCAAGCTCATCCACTTCTTGATCTCAACAACACGCAGTGGCCATCACTGATTCATTATGCAATGGCGGGAGGTGGGGGAGTATTTCCTTTCATCAATTAAAAAAAAATCACTCTCTTTTAGTTTCATTGAATGGTCCTTTGTTCTTGTGTTATTAGAAAAGATAGCTAACAGCACCCTACTTACCTCCTCTATGCAGTTCATTAAATTGTATGCCTGGATCATTTCTCTTCTTATTCACCTCCTCTCTAAAACTACACACCCCCAAGCTTTTCAATTTCTCCTTCGATGGAAGTCTCTCCAGATCAGTCCTTTTTGGTGCCAGTCTCTGCTCTGCCCCACTCTCCCCTCCCAATTGTAGCTTGGACTTTTGTTTAATTTTAAGATAGGTTAATCACAAGAGACCACAGCATTCCAGGCCATACCACTGATTTATGGAATGGCATTATAGATTTTTCTGTCCCATTCTTTATACATGCTAACATTTTATTTGCTTTTTTTGCCTGCTGTTGCTCACTGAGGAGAAGTTTCCATTGAGTTGTGGCAGAGTGGCACTCGGGTCTTTTTCCCTGAGTGGTTGCAGTTCATTTAGAACCCAGCAATGTCTAGGAATACTTCAAACTATTCCTTCCAATGTGGATTACTTTGTATTTGTCAAAAGGGGAATCTCATGAGACATCATGCTGCCATGTTCACCTAGCTTTTCTGAAGTCTCTCTAAAGTGCGATGGAATTAATCTCCCCCAAAATGTGACTACACCAGAAAATGAGAAGGGACAGGGAGTTATGAGAGAATGGTAAGAAGTCATGAGCAGACAGACCCCTGAACAAGGACGGAAAACAATTCTGCAAGACCAAAACTGGCTTTATATGGTGGCCTTCAAAAGGGATGATTGCGGAAGTCTTTCTTAGGATAAGAAACCAGCTGTGTAACTGTGGAATCAAGGAGACCCGAGGAGCTTCTACATGTTCTACTACTAGAGGAATAGAGCTTAAGAGCTGAGCAAACCCCAGCTCTTCACTACCCCAATGATGGGTGTACAGAAAGAGCTAACAAAGCTAACCTATTAAACAGAAGATGTTAAAGAGGAGCACAAGAGATTTTAGAAAATTGGAGGTGAAGGTGCACATCTGATCAACATATTCTGATGTAAAGTGGTTTTATTTTTTCTATGCATTGCACTGCAGTTACATTCAGCTTAATTCTGCAGCTGTTCTGATGTCAATGGGAGGGCCATGCAAGGAGCAACTACCAAACCCCTCCCCCCAAAAATAACAAACAAACAAAAAACAAACCCACAGGCCATTTCTGCCAATAGAAACACAGAATCATCAAAATGCAACTGGTTACAAGTTTCTGCAACAACGTATAAGACTCCCAACATGTGGCATGTAAGGTAGCTGTTGCCATGGTAAACATGCATGTTTAGTGAAAAGTGTTAAATCTTGTATCAGAAGCTAAAGCAGCTGCCAAGACACGTTTTCACAAGTAGGAGAATTTTTGTCTTTTTAGAATGGAAGGTTTTTCAGCCGACGCTGATTTTTCCCTAAATTAAGCTCCCCAGAAGGGAAGCCAATCGCACTAGGGGGGAGTCCAAACCCTGAATTACTCTATTCCTTTTCTGAATCATCAGCAAGTGTGTAAATGCTTTATAGTTCTTTAATAAATCAGATCTAGCTACACAAAACAATATTTCAGTGGCAAACTTAATGACCCCAGTAGGAGCACTCAAGGTATTTCAGATTCTAGCTACTGAAACGTCAAGGAGTAACTTTTCAAAATCCTATGGGGGAGACAGGCCAGTTTTAAAAGAATTCTAAGTTTGACTTCCCTTGGCCAAGTTTTCACAAATGTTAAGATTCAATCCTGACCTCAAATATATGACCATATGTCTGAGGCCAGGGTAGAGACCATAGACAGGCAATGTCTTTTGCTTGCTTTTTGCTCACTGCTTTAAAGGCAACTTAGTATTTTTACCAAAATTCCAGGGGGAAAGTAGAGTTGATTACCCCAAAAGTGACAAAAAAAAAGAAGTCTTTTGTTGCTCTGGTTAGTTTAAAACCTGTTGCACTGACGATGTTCTGAATTTCTTGCAAGGTTTGCAGGTACACATGCATATGCACTTCAAGCTACCAACCATTCTAGGAGTACATTTCAATTCCATTTCCTCTAGGTATATTTCCCCATACTTGGAGAGCAAAATACCCAATTTTCAGTGGGAGATGAATTATTTCAGAATAAGGAAACATTTTATATTAATCGGCTCTAATTTAGACCAGTGTAAATCCATAGTAACAAAACTCATACTAATGTACCACAGCAGAATTTGTCCCAAAATCTGAGCCGACTAGACAGAGAATGAGACCAGCTCTGACGTTCTGCATCTGAAATTGAACACAAAATAGCAGCTACCTCATTGCTTATCCGGCATCCTCCTATCCATTTAACAGGTGTACAACACACAAAATACAATGACTTCCACTTACATGGCACCATGGAGGCCTTGAAAACAAAGGATCAGATCCTCAGCTGGCATAAATCAAGGTAGCTCCACTGAAGACAATGGACCATCAACAGTTTACAATAGCTGAGGATCTGCCCCTTTGTCTGTAGCTTTCTTCTTGTTTAGTTATCTTCAATAACTAAACACTAGCTTTTGCCTGGGTCATTGCTCCTGTGGCAAGGACTTCCCTGACACACACCACAGGGGGGTCTACTAGTAACCTTTGATGCCCCACCTAGGTGAAACTTGTGTTGCTCCCAACCGCCATATCACCATTTCCTGGACTTTCTCTTCAGATCTCCTCTCCTAAAGGTTTCCTGTTCCCTTAGCTCTTTCACTACTTTCCAACTCTCTCTTCAATTAAACTAGTCTACTACAGTACTTACATCTTTAGCACACAGTCTCTGCTTTTCTATTTCACACAACTCAACATTTTGTTTTCCTCTCTTCCAAAGTCTAGCTTTCCCTAAGATACTTTTTGTGGCAAACTACAGGAAGAACACAGCATTAATATAGGCACTGTCTTCTCAGAACAGCCATTTGCTAATGTTGTAAGCACAACCAGGATATCCAGGGTACACTATACAGGAGTAGGCCCAAAAAATGCAGAGATCTAATGGAAATCTTTATCCCTGCCAAGACCCAAGTTATGGGTTCTAGATTTCCCCTAAAACTGGGGGTGACATAAACCAGCCACACTAGAATACAAGAAATAAGCCATCACTTTGACGTGCCAACAATAGCCTTTTTTGGTCTTCCTATAAGCTTAGTCTTACCTTTTTAGGCTGTTAGCCAAATGATAGGCTAAACTATTGATTTTTTTTTCTTTTAAAGAGAACACGTTGACAATTAAAAACAGCTTTTACACAAGCACAATGTTTTTCTCTTTAAAAAAAAATATGCATATCTGTACTACCATCATAATAACTGCAGCAGATTGACATGATATGATTGAGTATAATGGCTCCAAGGAGCCATTATGGTCGATCAGTAAATAATACACTTCTTAAATTGTCTAACTACATATTTACACTTGTCAACTTTCATACACTTCACTGACAGAACTGAAAAGAAATACTGTAAAAAAAAAAAACCCGAAGAACATTAAACCACAAAAACATTACACAGAAGTAATGTTAAGGTTTGACTTAAACCCACAAAAACATGGAAATTCCAGGTTAAGGCCAAATCTCTACCAATGACACCATCTTTAACTCACTGAATGGTGCCTGAGTTTTTGTTGAAGTCTCCAAAAAGCGAATAACTAAGCAATAAGGTACAAAAAGCCCATGTGTTATGATGGCTGAAGACACTTCAGGTGTGCACTGAGCCACGGTGTGGAGTGTTTGTTGATCTTTAATGCACTGGAATCACATTGTCTGACACGACAATTATTCAAAAGGAAAGGGATTTTTTAAGCCAAAACAGAGGCTTTTTCCTGCATTTACTCAGGCTCAGTTCCCATTTAACTCAATGGGAATTAGTCTTTACTCATTCCTTACTCAGGAAAAAAGTCCCTATTGATTTCACTGGGAATTTTGCTGGCACAAAATACAGAGTAAAGACCTAAGGATTTGATCTGAAACAGGACTGTTGTAAATTATTTAAAGTAAACCTGAAAGAAAAGCTTCCCTACCCCAAAGGGTAATTCCACATGGAAACAAATAGAAGGGCAATGTGTTTTTTTTTAAGGGGAAAATAATGAGGGTGGGGTTTCTTTCATTCATAAATTTTGTTTTCTCTTCTTCAGCTGTAGTCATTTTTTCTTCTCTGAACAGCAGCAGTTGTATTATTGCTTTTGTCAGCGCTTCAGTGGTAACAATAAAAAGCAAAAACCTCAGACATCATTTCTGACTGCAAGAGAGTCAGATCCTGTTGCCTCTCACGTCAATTGGGCACGGACACTTTGATCATTCAGCTATGGGGCCATGCAAGTACCTGCCTAGATAGAAAAACAACTGCCACTAACTTCACCATGAAGAGAATCAGGCTCAAAGTACATCGTTCATACCAAAGGAACACAAAAGGCTTCAACAACTGCACTGTGTCCCTGAAGCAGGTTATCAAAAAAGCAGAGGGGTATCTCAGTCTTTTCCAAGGGGTATTCCCCTCATAAATAAGTCTAGGCGAAGATATGTGAGAGATCAATCCATGAAGACCTAGAATAACAGGCCTGGGAAGCAATACTGAAGGGACACATTCAAAAGGGCTGGCAGAGTGCCCACATCCATTGGAAGTTACCACTTGGTTTTATATTAAAAAACCCCTCAGCTACTTGATGATTGCCCAACCATGCTGAACGGATATTGCCCATAACTATTTACAACGGGAATTTTCCTGGCAAATAGTCCTCAGCTAAGTTTGTTCATGTACTGAAATCATCAAACAAACAAACATACACTCTTAAAGCTCTGCTGGAAAGGAATATTAATGGAGTATAAAGGCATTTCAGCTGCATATTATCCCCCAAGGAGCTTTATCGGCATGATGGTATAATGACTGCGTCCCTGTGGGAGTAACTTAGGTCTCATATTTTCCTACTGAAGGAACCCTTCAGACCCCTTTCCAACCACGTGCAGCAGAGTTAGGACGAAGTGTCTTATCCTGCATTCCTTGAAGCCAACAGCAAAACTTCCAGTAGCTTTTAAGAGGGTAGCCCATGAGCAGCTCAGAGAACTTTCTCACGGAGTCAAACGTTCCCTATGTTGTTTGTCCCATGTCTGTGTATTTTAAGCCATGGTATGACAACGTCTACCGAACTGTGCTGCATTTCTACCACTGTGTGACTGACCTATCAGGGTACAATTCAGACCAATGAGTAACTGCATCACCCAGCCCCGTAACCTGGGGTGCCCTTTACAAGCCTTGCTGCTCACAAACAGTCTCCAGCAGGAGCACCACTCCCAGCTATGTCTGTATGTGTGCTGCAGCCAGCCACACCTAGGCTCTTACCATCCTTAAAAATTACCACAGGGTGACCCTAACGCACTCCTGGTCTTAGATTTCCCCCCCAGAAACGTATGTCCTGTACTGCCCAGCCCTCTCCTGGAAAGTATGAATATATTAAGTCCATTATTTCTTTAAGGGAATAATATCCACACAACTTGTTACCGTAAATGGAGTTACCCACACACTTCAACTTGAACACACTGGATTAGATAAAACAACAGACCAAGTTTAGTAACTACAAGGAGAGATTTTAAGTGAGTACAAGCAATGAGACATGAAAGTCAGAAATGGTTACAAGAAAAGTAAAATGTAAAATGCCTTTTAGTGCCTAACTCAATAAACAATATTAGATTCAAAGCAAAGCTCTCTTCCCACATGCTTACACAGTCTTACTGACCAAACTCTTCAGGCCAGGACCCCTCCCCCAGAGTCCAACAGCTGCTTCCTTTGTCTCTTCAGGTGCTCTGAATGCAATGGGCAGGGAGAGTAAGAGGGGTCCCTTAGGACGTTTGCCTCTCCTTTTTATAGTTACAGTCCCTCTCTTGAGAAACTTTTCCAGGAGACAAAGTCTATGTGGAAGGATGTTCCCTACTGTTTTTTTCTACCTGTTTGAACTTCCTTTGTCTTCCCTTGCTGCTTGATGATTCTGTTTACTGCTTAAATGCAAGTCAAGTAGAGCATACATTCCTTTGGCCCGGTCTACACTACGAGTTTATGTCGGATTTAGCAGCATTAAATCCGAATTAACCTTGCACCCGTCCACACAACGAAGCCATTTTTCCCAACATAGAGGGCTCTTAAAACTGATTTCTGTACTCCTCCCCAACGAGTGGATTAGCGCTGAAATCGACATCACCGTTTCGAATTAGGGTTCGTGTGAACGCAATTCGAAGGTATTGGCCTCCGGGAGCTATCCCACAGTGCACCGTTGTGACCGCTCTGGACAGCGCTCTGAACTCCGATGCACTGGCCAGGTGTATAGGAAAAGCCCTGGAAACTTTTGAGTCTCATTTCCTGTTTGGCCAAGCGAGCTCATCAGCACAGGTGACCATGCAGTCCCAGAATCGAAAAAGAGCTCCAGCATGGACCGAACGGGAGGTACTGGGTCTGATCGCTGTGTGGGGAGAGGAATCCGTGCTATCAAAACTACGTTCCAAAAGACGAAATGCCAAAACATTTTAAAAAAAAAAATCTCAGAGGCCATGAGGGACAGGGGCTACATCAGGGACGCAACACAGTGCCACGTGAAACTTAAGGAGCTCAGACAAGCGTACCAGAAAACCAAAGAATCCAACGGACGCTCCGGGACAGAGCCCCAGACATGCCGCTTCTACGCTGAGCTGCATGCAGTTCTGGGGGGGGGGGGGCGCCACCACTACCCCACCCCTGTTCGTGGACTCCGAGGATAGGATACTCTCCACCAGGGCTGAGGATTTTGCAAATGGGGAAGATGAGGAGGACAACGAGCTTGGGGAGAGCACACAGCACACCGTTTTCCCCGACAGCCAGGATCTTTTTATCACCCTGACTGAAATACCCTCCCAACCCAACGAAGCCGGAGAAGGGACCTCTGGTGAGTGTACCTTTTTAAATATAATACATGTTATAAAAGCAACCATTTTTTAATGATTAAGTAGCCCTGAGGACTTGGGATGCATTCGTGGCCAGTACTGCTACTGGAAAAGTCCGTTAACGTGTCTGGGGATGGAGCGGAAATCTTCCAGGGACATCTCCATGAAGCTCTCCCAAAGGTACTCTAAAAGCCTTTGCAGAAGGTTTCTGGGGAGAGCAGCCTTATTCTGTCCTCCAAGGTAGGACACTTTACCACGCCATACTAGTAGCAAGCAATCTGGTATCATTGCATGACAAAGCCTGGCACCGTATGGTCCCGGTATTTGCTGGCATTCAAGCAACATCCATGCTTTATCTCTCTGTGTTATCCTCAGTTAGCCATGCGGTGGGAGGGGGGGCCATTGGCGCTGAGCTGTTCGCGTTTGGCTAGCAGGGATCTTCCCTGATACCAGCCAGGCAGTGGGGGGAGGGGAAAAGCGATCATCCCAGAGAATTGGATAGGGGGAGGGGTTTAGTTTGGTTTCTGCTGCTGCATGTTAACAGGAAAACTGCAGCAGTAAATGGCCAACTCAACAGGCTTTGCTTGGTATGGGAAAGGAGGGGGCTGCTGTTATGAAGGTTGCAGAAGCTGAAAGACTATTGCTTACCATGGCCGCCTGCAAGCTGAATTCTGTTGCCCGGCCCTGCGCGTGTGATCTCTAACACCAAAGCCGCAGGCATTCAATATAAGATGCAAAAAGCGACCTTGTACCAAAAATTACTTGTGCTATGTAATGTGAATAGTGTTGTTCACTGTGAAAGAGTATAGCCATTGTTCTGTAAAACGTATCTTTTTAAAATACTTCACTCCCTTTTTTCCTCCAGCAGCTACAAATGTTTCAAGCCCCCCTCCTCCATCCCAGAGGCTACTTCAGATAAGGCGGTGAAAAAAAAAACACGCGCGATGACATGTTCTCTGAGCTCATGCAGTCATCTGGCACCGACAGAGCTGTATGGAGGGACACAATAGCAGAGTACAGGACAGTGGCTGATGAACATGAGGAGAGGTGGCAGCGGGAAGATCAGAGGAGGCATGAGGAAACGCTGTGGATACTGCGGGATCCAAAGGACATGCTCTGGTGGAGGTTCAGGAACAGCAGCAGGATCACAGACGGCTGCTGCAGCCCCTACTTAACCGCCCTCCCGCCTCCCCAAGTTCCATAGCCTCCTCACTCAGACGCCCAAGAACGCGGGGGGAGGCTCCGGGCACCCAACCGCTCCACCCCAGTGGACAGCCCAAGCAACAGAAGGCTGGCGTTCAATGAGTTTTAAAGTGGCCTTTTCCTTCCCTCTGACCCTCCTCCCACACCCCACCCGGGCTACCTTGTGAGTTATCTCCCTATTTTTATAATCAATTAATAAAGAATACATGTTTTTTAAACGATAGTGACTTTATTTCCTTTGCAAGCAAGCTGTGATCAAAGGCGGGAAGCTTACAGGAAATTAGAGTCAACCAAAGGGGCAGGTTTTCATCAAGGAGAAACAAACAGAAGTGTCACACAGTACCCTGGCCAGTCATGAAACTAGTTTTCAAAGCTTCTCTGATGCGCACCGCTTCCTGCTGTGCTCTTCTAACCGCCCTGGTGCCTGGCTGAGTGTATTCAGCAGCCAGGCGATTTGCATCAACCTCCACCCCACCATAAATGTCTCCCCCTTAATCTCACAGAGATTGTGGAGCACACATCAAGCAGTAATAACAGTGGGAATATTGGTTTCACTGAGGTCTAAGCAAGTCAGTAAACTGCCCCAGCGACCCTTTAAACGTCCAAATGCGCACACTACCACCATTCTGCACTTGCTCAGCCTATAGTTGAACAGCTCCTGACTACTGTCCAGGCTGCCTGTGTACGGCTTCATGAGCCAGGTCATTAAGGGGTAGGCTGGATCCCCAAGGATAACTATTAGCATTTCAACATCCCCAACAGTTATTTTCTGGACTGGGAAGTAAATCCCTTCCTGCAGCCGTTTAAACAGACCAGAGTTCCTGAAGACGCGAGCGTCATGAACCTTTCCCGGCCATCCCACGTTGATGTTGGTGAAACGTCCCTTGTGATCCACTACTGCTTGCAGCACCATGGAAAAGTACCCCTTGTGGTTTACGTACTGGCTGCCCTGGTGGTCCGGTCCCAAGATAGGGATATGCGTTCTGTCTATAGCCCCACCACAGTTAGGGAATCCCATTGCAGCAAAGCCATCTCGTATGACCTGCACGTTTCCCAGAGTCACTACCTTTGATAGCAGCACCTCAGTGACTGCGTTGGCTACTTGCATCACAGCAACCCCCACTGTAGATTTGCCCACTGCAAATTGATTCCCGACTGACCGGTAGCTGTCTGGAGTTGCAAGCTTCCACAGGACTATTGCCACTCGCTTGTGAACTGTGAGGGCTGCTCTCATCTTGGTATTCTTGTGCTTCAGGGCAGGGGAAAGTAAGTCACAAAGTTCCATGAAAGTGCCCTTACGCATGCGAAAGTTTCGGAGCCACTGGGAATCATCCCAGACCTGCAACACTATGCAATCCCACCACTCTGTGCTTGTTTCCCGGGCCCAGAATCGGCATTCCACGGCATGAGCTGCCCCATTAACATCATGATCTCCAAATTGCGGGGGAACGCAGTTTTAGAGAAAAGTGTGTTCATGTCCTCATCACCGCGGTGCCGTCGCCTCCTCGCCTGGTTTTTCAGGTGCTGGTTCTGCATACACTGCACGATAATGCACAAGGTGTTTACAATGGTCATAACTGCTGTGGTGAGCTGAATAGGCTCCATGCTTGCTGTGCTATGGTGTCTGCTCCTGCTCGGGCAATCCAGGGAAAAGGGCGCAAAACGATTGTTTGCCGTTGGTCTCGCGGAGGGAGGGGCGACTGACAACATGGCTTACAGGGTTGGCTTACAGGGAATTAAAATCAACAAAGGGGGTGGCTTTGTGAGAAACAGAATGGCCCCCTCAAGGACAGAACTCAAAACTGGATTTAGCAGGCCATTGATTTCACGGCAGGAGGGAGGAGAAAAAGAATACAAAACAAATCTGGTCTATTTCTTGTTCTGATCCACTTCATCTATCTTTATACATCTTGCTAGCAGCAGACTGTGCAGTACGACCACTAGCCATCTTCATCACCTGGGTGCTCGGCAGAAGACAGTGCAGTATGACTGCTGGCCATCGTCTTCTGCTGGCTGCAGATTAAAAGAGTGCACAGCTGGTAGGACTGAATTGCCATGAGACGAAACTTAAAAGGGAAATGACCTGGCTGAGTCACTCCGATGTTTGCCAAGGCGCCCCCGACCTCATCGAGGTCCGTTAAAAGAGCACCCAGGACTACGTCAACGACGGCTACCAGTCATACTGCACTGTCTGCTGCCAAAAGGCAATAAACCGCGTAGCAATGCAGTACCGTGTCTTCCAGCACCCAGGAGACATACAGTGACGGTTAGCTGAGCGGGTTCCATGCTTGCCGTGGTATGGCTTCTGCACAGATAGCTCAAGAAAAAAGGCGCAAAACGATTGTCTGCCCTTGCTTTCACGGAGGGAGGGAGGGAACGGGGGCCTGACGATATGTACCCAGAACCACCCGTGACAATGTTTTAGCCCCATCAGGCACTGGGATTTCTACCCAGAATTCAAATGGGCGGCAGAGACTGCGGGAACTGTAGGATAGCTACCCACAGTGCAATGCTCCGTAAGTCGATGGTTGCCTCGGTACCGTGGACACACTCCACCGACGACATGCACCTAGAGCATTTGTGTGGGGACACACACACAATCGACTGTATAAAAACGCTTTCTACAAAACCGACTTCTAAAAATTCAACCTAATTTCGTAGTGTAGACAAGGCCTTTGTTTAGATCAGACCTGTTTGCCAACTTCTGTTTGGGCAAGGCTGTGGGGTTTAGAACATGTGTTAATGACATCATACAGGGGAATCTTAACTCCACACACAATGTTGCCACACATACTTTTATCAGGACAACACTGACTAGCAAATTATGAGTTTTCAATAATACCTGACATAACATACTTTGGACAAAGATTACTACAATAGTGTGTAGGGTGTGAAGACAGGGATAAATTCTGTCAGTGACCTCAGTCTCCTCTGACCTGACATGGTGGTTCTCTGTCATGTGAATGTCCTGGTGGGAGCAGTTATCCATCTCTTAAGGGCACCTGAATTAATACAGGCTACAAAGGAGAATTTTTGTCTTTTTCGAATGGAAAGTTTTGTAGTTGATACTGATTTTTCCCTAAAATAAGACTTGCATATTTGTAAGACTCAGCTTACTGGTTGCAAACTTGGATTTTCCTGATAAATAAAGGCTGGTGGTCATGGCGGAAGTCTATTTTGATGCCCTCTCCCAGTTTAGTTTTCCTGGGATTCACTGCAGCTGCCATGGCTTATACTAAAAAAATGTCACAGGTCAAAAGGGAATTTGTAACAAAGGTCACATCGGAAGGGCTCATCCCTCCATCATCCAAAGGTATTTAGTAAGGCTACTAAAGGCCTCTGCTTCTTGACCTTCCTAACACCAGGCAACCAAAGGGCTCACTAGACAGAAGTGCTCCCAACTGAAAACAAAGAATGTTCTGTCTCAAAGGCTTAGTTGACTGATACAAAGAGGGAAATTGGAGGTAGAATTCCTGGAGATAATATAACTTACAGCTTCTGAAAGTCTGGAAATTGTCAAGATTATCACATTCCTCAGGGCACCCACATACAGGTGCTGTTTAACAAGTGCCAGAAGAAAGTCAACCTGAAGGCACAAGCACATTCTCAGGACGAAGAAGAGCAGGCTAGGTCCAGAGGCAAAAAGCCTCAGGGAAGACAGATCCTTAAGAAGAGCCGGCTTCAGAGCCCAGCTGCTGTGTCAGCCTCTGGCCAACAGGCATCCAGTAACTGTGAACCTCCACTCCCCTTCTAGCTGCTGGAAGAGAGAAACAGCTTTCCGTTTTCTCTCCCATTTGCAACTTCCTGGCTGCTGTTGAAAGAATAGGAGTCTAACTTTCTCCCAGCCCCCTGACTGCTGGGAGAGGGTGTGGAGAAGATGTTTCTGCTACATTACTTCCTTCCACAGTCCCCATTTCCTTGGGCCCTCCCACCTCCATGAGAAACACCAGTGTCCACCACTTTTGCTGTTTATAGTTTTATCGGGCAATAGGGTGAAGCGGAATCGATTTACAGCTGTCACTGCTGCGCAGAGGCACTTCTCAACAGCAAGAATAAAACAAAGTCTTGTCAGTTTCATTCAGCCACCTCTTGGCAAAGCTTGAGCAGCAGTCGAGCTACTGGAGCTGCTTATTTGCAGACCCAGGAACAAAGCGTTACTTTATATTTGGTAACTTTTCTTCACAGCCATGGGGGGGGGGGGGAAGGGGCTAGAATTTCATTTTTTTAAAAAAGATACTTAAATGCTGCTGAAATTGGTGCCTCAGGCCCCCACACTAGCAAGAGAAAGCATTTAATTTGCTACTGGAGGGTGGATTTTTCCAGCTCTGGTTTGAAACAATTCAAAATACTTGTCTTTATTATGTCCTGTTCCCTATATGCCATTTCAGATATGACAGTGCCAAAAGGAAATAATAAAAACTGATGGAAATAAATCAGACTAGGGTTAGAAATGTTAAATATACTTTCTCTACTGTCCTAAGCTACTCCCTGATATTTAGCATTAGGAGGTCAGAGAATAAATATTAACTCTCAATTGTGTGCCTCCATACTGCCATGACTTCTATGCCTGGGTGGGGATTACTTTCCACCAATCAGATGCATCCGATGAAGTGAGCTGTAGTTCACGAAAGCTCATGCTCAAATAAATTGGTTAGTCTCTAAGGTGCCACAAAGTACTCCTTTTCAATTTCAGTTATGAAATTAACACAGAAAACTCAAACAACATTCTTGTTCTAATACGTTATTGTTTTATTAAAAGTTTGTCATATATACTATGAGTAAATACAAAAGTTTATAATGGTACATGAGTTTTACTTTGCCAGTTCCATTTTGGCCACGATTCAGCAAAGTACTTTGGCATACGCCTACCTTTAAACATTTGTAATCCCACTGATTTATGGAATTATTCAGGTGTTTAAAATGTAAGCACATGCTTAAGTAGCTTGCTGAACTGGGGTCTTTGCTAGGGGCCATACAACTAAAACTCTGCTCACCATTTACAATCTACTACCTTCACAGGCAGATATGTGCATGAAATAATTCCATTAGCAGGCTCATAGGAAGAATGGAAAACATCTACATCAAAGCAGATTTAACTGGGAAACTGTTGTAAGAAAATAAATACAGTCACAACAAAGTTAGGTCTCGTTCTAATCCACTATCAAAAATCTATATTCAGTTTTATAAATATAAAGCACTGAGATATAACATGAATTCAGCTAATAAGAAGGGTTATGATAGATCTTTCATTTTAAGCGTGAAAAGATTTCTATACTTAAAAGGCTCAAAATTCTCCTTTCTTCTCAGGATGAGAAATGCCCCTTGATGCCCCATCTCCTCCAGGACATAGCCACAGTAGAAATAATTTTCACAACTAATTTGTATATGAAGTAACACAGTTAACATTATCCAATGAATTTAGATCCACCTACACAGTATAAATATATCTAGATAAACTGTC
Organism: Eretmochelys imbricata; assembly: GCF_965152235.1. Taxonomy (NCBI): domain Eukaryota; kingdom Metazoa; phylum Chordata; order Testudines; family Cheloniidae; genus Eretmochelys; species Eretmochelys imbricata. The sequence goes on from NC_135578.1 coordinate 10,574,370, forward strand.
ACCTTCAGCAGAATTCATTAAAATAATGTTATATCTTGTTAAATGTAATTTTTTAATTGAAATTTAATCTTACCATATTATTTGGTAGATTTTTTAATTGACATTTGTAGTAATTAATTGGTAAGCATTACAGCTTTGTCTGAAGAATTTAAAACTAAATTTGACATAGAGATTGGCTGGCCACTGCTGTGAGGTGCCTGCTGGGAGCACTTCATCATCCTCTGAGCCCCTCCTGCAGATCATACGTGGGGGACGATGGTCTCTTTCTTACAGTCATGAATTACATTACAAATATTCCATTACCACCACGCAAATGTCATGTTAATTTCTGATCATCATCAAGTCAAACAATGGTTTCCATGCTGGCAACTAGCCAATTAGCTCTGTGGAAAAATATTCAGGCAATTATATAACTTAAATTAGGTTAAGGACTCAAAAGAAAGCAAAATAAATGCTTTGAAAATACTTCGGAGATAAAATGTAAGTTGACACTTTCTCTGTGTGCTACAGTCGATGTTATACAATCTGATAGGCAGCTGCCAACATTCATAACTGTTTATTAAATCCAGCTTCTCCTTATGGTGGCATCTAAGATCTGTATTTTTACCAATATTAGGTTCATTGTGTTATGAAAAAGACCAAAATACTTAGGATCATCCACACTAGCTTATAAAACATATTATGTAGTATATTAAATTGTTAAAATTACTTTTCCCCCCAGTAGAAAAGTTTCATGGATAGAAAGTTTGAGCAGAACGAAGTGTTTCTTGATCCACTGGTGTTTTGCAGTAGTAAGGGAGACAGATAGCACTTTTGTCCTAGAAGAATGTGCTGTTAAGACCTAGCCCAACAGCTGACTGGTTGTCCCCCATACTCCGATGCAGGAGAACCAAGTTGAACTTCTGGTCTCAGGGCTGCATCCCAACTCTGTTCCATGGATATATGCTAGTATAACTCCACTGACTTCAGTAAATTTACTCCTGATATATACACTAGTGTGAGTATGACTAGAAACAGAGCTATGATCCCTTGCTTCCCTGCCAACAAAGGAGCACTGTAAACTATATGAACCCCTACAAATAACTAAGAACCAGTTATGAAAGTGATATCCCATCTAGACTTCCTTGTTTGGAATAACGGTAGCTATAATGTAGATGATGGCACCCCTTCCTACATGTGGGGTGGGGAGGTCTGCTCTGAATGCTCATAAAATACATTAACTCTCTAAGGCATTCCTTCTCAAGCTCTCTTATGTGGGGGACCAGCAATTTTTTTCCCCCAATGTGCGCGCAGACCGGCAGCCAATGGCTCACGGACTGGCACCAGTCCGTGGACCACCACTTTGAGTAGCACTGCTCTAAAGGATGCTAAGTAGCTGAAAAGAAAAGTAGCAGTTTTATAACTCTCCAATGAGCTTGGGGTTCAGAACACCGAACTCCATTGGTGAAGCTGTGCAAAACCTTGCTGAAAATCCAGACTTTAAGCACCAAACCATTATTTTGATTTCTTCTGTTCCTAAGTCAATTTATTGGGCAAGCATGGTTATCTCCAATTTAAAAAACTTATACAGCACCAATTTCTTGACTTTAAAAATTCGTAACGATGAGCAATTTGTTTAAATCTTTCCCATCTCTTTCAGTCTCATTTTCTTATGCCTTGCAATGAGGCAATTCACTGTTCTGGCTGCTTGCCCCAGATGACCTTTGCCTGCCATAAAATAGTACACAAGTAGATGCTATGCTTTAAAAAAAGAACTCTTCTCTTCCAAAGGCTTTAAGTATTCAGTCAACACAATTAGCAGGAATCACATTTTGTTACTCAATAAGCTGGAAAGTTCTAAAATCTACGGGCTGTGAATGAATTCTTGACATCATCATGAAGGCTCAACATGGGGAAAGCAGCGATAGATATATGTAAAGGTGGATTTTATTGCAACGGGGAAAGGACTGTTCCTCATAGCTGTCCTCTAGCGACTGCTGAACAGGAAGATGGAAAAAGCAAGTCACCCTTACACCAGCCCCACCACAGTACACTGCCAGGCAACTTTCCATCCTTAGATAGAATTCTGGGAAAGGCGTTAACACCACATTGATATAATGATATTACTAAGGAAAAAAATATCTTCCACATACCTATACAAGTTTTCTATGCATGCTTTATTGGAAACTAAATTAATTAACTAGCATCATCACTGAAGTCAATAGACCAGTTTGCTATGGAGCACGGAGGAGTTTCTTGCCCAGCTAGACATCACTGGAGAAATCTGGAATTGCTCCCCATTTTAGGATCTTGGTCACATTAGCAAGGTTGGTAATTCATATATGAAGGAACTGGTAGAAATCTCTCTCTCACTCTCTCTCACACACACACACACTTTCAATTGCCATATGGGTTTATTCAACTGTTTACTACACCAGTCGGTAAAAATTGAGCAGTTATTATAATCTTTGCTAAATGACATGGTAATTATGCTACCTCTGGAAAAAAAGAAAAAAGCACAGAACCTTTTAAAAAAATTCACAATTCACTGATGTGTGAATTTCTGTGTTTTCATAATCTTTGAATGGAAATGGGTTTCCTAATATACAGAGGGATATTAAACATGTGCCAGAAACCCAAGTTTATTTTCAAGAAACAATTTATATCCCCATCTCCAATGCAATTTAATTATTCATATTTCCTGCTTTTAAAAGCCTCCTTATTCGTATCCTTTAATTTTCTTGCAAATAAAATGATTCCTGTTTTCCTGACTTATTTTTGTCCCCATCCCGCCCAGTTCATAAGCAAAAGGCGGGACATGCCATGTGAGTGATCTCAGTTTGTCAGTGACTTTGGAACCCTGTTTCTCCAGGCTGGTGGAGCTGCGGGGAGGAATTCAGAGTAGCTCCGAGCCAGTTCATGAGAGCTGAACTGATAGTCCAGTCCCAAAAGGGGCCTAACCAGATTACTAGACAGCTACACGTAAGGGGTCACAAGGGGGACTGCATATGGACAGTAACAGGGGCAAATGGCAACATTACATTAATAGAGAAACAGGCACACACCCCCCCTCACCCCCACCCACCCACCACTTGTCCAGGCTGGATCGTGCATGTCGATGGAGAAGCCAAGCTTGGTATCTAGGATTTCACCTTGAACAACGGAAAACTTTGTGCTACGGGATGCCAAGCTAACAAGGCAGGAGTATGTGATAAGACAGCTCTCTTGTGTACCAGTGACACCATTTTGTCACTGGGATATAAGCGAGGCAAAACAGTGATAGCTAATTGTTTTCTGGTTTTGGCTCCTTTGGAAGCAAAGCAGTAATTATGCCATGGAAAAAAGGCCTCTATATATCCATATTTAATTGTGACGTTCAGTGCCTGCAAAGCCATGCTTAGACCATGCCTATCAACACGGTTTCAGTTTTTCACATTACCTGTTTATACCAACCCCATCACCAAAAATCTACAACAGCTTGCATTTTCATGTAAGCTTTGGGATTTTTTTCTATTATTTAATCAGATTCTTATATATTATACAGCAGAAAACTATTGACATATTTTTAAGCACAAAACAATACTAAAAAACAAAAGCATACCAAGTAACAAGGGGAAAAAAAAAACTACTACAGACTTGGGTTAGTTGACTCACCAGTTTTACTTGTGGGTATCACACATATTCACTCATGGCTCAGGGCAAATCTGGCAAGGGATCAAAACCCCTACCATGGGAAACATGTTCGGAAGCTGGAATCACTCAGAAAGTGGTTCTCAGGAGATTGACTGAAAGACAAAAACATGTTTTAAAGCTTCACTTAGCTAGAACTAAGCCCAAGCCCACCACTTCTCTGAACTTGAAAACAAAAAGGAAAGTATAAATGCTGGAGGTGGGGAAAGCCCCCTATTAAAATATTCTTGCAATAAATCAAATGTTATTGTGTCATATAAAGATCTTTTTTCGCTATAAATAAAATTGAAACTTTTAAGGCAGGAAGGCAGCATTTTTTAAAAGGTGCTATTATTTCAAGTATCTAATTTCCTCTGCTGATTTATAAGTTTATGTTCATTTTCAATACCAAAATTAGTCAACACCCTAGCAGATACTCTGTTCGAAAACACAGTACCGTTTCAGGGATTTTAACCTACTTCATTATCAAAATGAAACAGGGTCACTGAGTTTGTCAGATATTTATCCTCCCTTTGCTCATTTCATCCTGACAAAACCTTAACAAAACAAAATCTCTTTAGCAATAATCTTTCTTCTAAGGAAAAACATGTAAAAAACTATGATGCTGGGGGGGAGTGGAGAAGAAGAGGAGAGGTAAAACTTGCACACAGGATACTTCAGCAGTTAAGAAAATACAAATTTGATTTTTTCCCCGGCTAACAGTAACATATTTGAGTTTAAGCTTGGCTCTAAGGATGCTGTTTACTGTACACACTAACTAAACAGCCATTTTACTAATAGAGTTACTTTGAAATCACTTTGTATCTTCTTCATTAACAAAGTGTCTTGTCCAGGAGGGGGAAAATCCTATTGTCCTCGACCATGGTCCAAAGAGAAGCATTATTTGGGTCTCATGCATGTGATTAATTCAGGACAGCAATTAATCACATGCTTAAATCCCATTGGCTTCAATGGGACTTAAGCACCCACCTATATACTACGTGGAAATAAGGTGCAAATTGTTAACAGTGAGGGTAATTAATCTTTGGAACAAATTTACCACAGGTTGCGGCAGAGTCTCCATCACTGGCAATTTTTAAATCAAGGCTGGACTTTTTCTAAAAAAGATCTTCTCTAGGAATTATTTGGGGGACATTCTATGGCTTGTGTTATACAGGTGAGACCAGATGGCCACACTGACCCCTTCTGGCCTTGGAATGCATGAGTCTATTATTATTATTTTTCCTGAATCAGGGCCTGGGCAAGTGAGAATGTCAGCTTTACGGCCCAACTGGTAAGACTAGGTGAGTGACATCAGGCAGAGCAGAACTGATCTGCCAGCCAGAGGCAGGGGGTGTGAGGGACTGAATGGACTAGGGGAGAGAATTCTGCCTTACGGGATGCATGTACTACCTCAAAAGAGAGATGCCCACCTGTCATGGCTATCGTCATCCATTTCTACCTCTGACCCCTGCACTCCAGCTGCTCTGGAGGCTCCCAGGCATTCCCTGGGCCGTATCGGATGTTGCTTGGGCAGCAGCATGACCCCAGCTTTCAAATATTCATGTGTTTATTTTGGCAGGCTGCCAAGTTTTTCCTCTCTCAAACTTGAAGAAGAGCTCTGTGTAAGCTCGAAAGCTTGTTTCTTTCGCCAACAGAAGTTGGCCCAATAAAAAACACATTACCTCAACCTCTTTGTCTCTCTAATATCTTGGGACCAACAAGGCTACAACTACATTCCAAATCAGGTTTTCCTAAGGCACATCTGAGAGTTTTTATATCAGCAATACCTGAATGGAACATAATGGGACCCAAAAAAAAAAAAAAAAAAAAGGGACTTCTCTCACCAAAGGGATTTCTCTTTTCCCTGCTGCAAAAAGTATTAGAGCTTCCATTTCTCATATAAAATGCATGGAAGCAGAAAACGTGTTACATTGTCCAGAAAGGTTCCTATTACTAGATGGCTCTAGAAAACATGAGTAGACCCAAAAGTTTGTTCGCCACCATTTATACTAAACAGGACCTAGGTTTCAGACACTCAGAAATACTCTGCAATACCTGCAGGCCAAAAGTGACCTTAATCTTAGATCAAGCTATATTTTTATACATGTTTTCAAGATTCCTTAAGGAAGTATTTCAGAAATGCCTAGGAAAGCTAGGTTTATTATGGAGCCTGTTGGATACACTGATGGGTCTGTAGCTGTGCTAGAGCCTACATGCACTGTGTTTGTGCAGGATCTCTCAGGCTCCTGTTACCATAATAGCTGAGAACCTCACAACCTTCAGTGTATTTTATCTCCCTCCCCTCCCCCCCCCCCCCCAACACCTCTGAAGCAGGAAAGTTCTATTATCCCCATTATACAGACGGGGAACTAAGGCACAGAGAGGCTAAGTAACCTGCTCAATGTCGCAAGAAGCCTGGTGTGGATCAGGGACTTGAACTCATGTCTCCCAAGTTCTAGGCTAGTGCCCTAACACCAGATCATCTCTCTACTGCAGAGCCCATGTCTAGAGACAGAATCCAAGAGGTCTCATATTTGCCACCTATGACCTGAAATCTGGGACAGTTGCTGGTTTCATATAGATTATTTTTATTTCCCTTAGGAGCATGGGGATCTAGATAGAAGAGAACACAACAGAACTGCTTGGCCTGAATTTAGTTGGTGCAGCAGTGAAGACAGACTGGTCAAATGGTGCACAGGCCAAGATCCTCAGGTTATTGTGCACATCGTCAACAACCTTGAACCCAACAAAAATTAACTTTAGAGGCTTAAAATTTATTTTTAAAGACATTTTGAAAATGTTACTATTTAAGTTCCAAGAGAGATTAAGCTCTTGCTGGGGCTGTGGAAGAAAATGCAAGTAATTTCAGAAGGTCCCCCCCACATACATTAAGCTGGGAGTCAGGCCAGAACCCTGGAGGTATACATACTCATTAATTATTTTCATTGTGGTAACTCCAAGAGGACTCAACCAGGTTGACACCATTCAACACCAGGCAGTGCACAAACATATGAAGCAGACATTTGAAAACCCCACCCGTAGTAAACAGTCTCTGCTCAAAGAGCTTGCCTTCTGAAAAGGACAAGACAAAACAGTAATCCTTGCCCCCACTGAAGTCAATAGGAGGTTTTGCCACTGATGTCATTGAGGCCAGGATTTCACACAGAATATTCTGGAATGTGTGCACCATTCATAGATGTTATAAGCCAATCAGTAGCAGCAATCACAGTAAATCGCAACAAGCTACCTGCCCAGCTGTTAGCAGAAGTCACTATTCCGTGCGCATCACAGCGGAGCAGAGCTTTAAGGAAGGATATGAAGAAGGAAGAGGCTGATAAGCAGGGAGATCCCCTCCTCACCCCCATGCTTGTGGAGCAGCCTGGGACGGTGTTTGTGAGAGAAACAGACAACTGGGGAACTGTGGTTAGCACAGTAGAGTGATCAAAATATCACCACCAGTATATGCCTACCTCCTGTTTGGAATATGTGGCAAAGCCACCACATCATCTGCTTTCCAGGATATTGCTCCTGAGGGAAAGACTCTTCTCATTATGTTCCAGTGGCAGCTGCTGGGGCACAAACAATCCTATCTCCCCACCCTAGCTGGATTTTCACTAAAATCAGCTTTTGCTCAACATCAAATATAGTTTCAGGCTTTTTTAAGTTTCTACATCCTGATTAAAGGTGGGACTTTAATCCTTTTTATGCTCCATTGCCCTTTAAAGTGTATCAACTGCAATGAAATCACATTAGACTATTTTATCCAATGATTTTTCTCTCAGCCACACTATGCACGCACACACACACACACACACACAATTTTGTACACCAATTTTCAATGTACCCCTCCAAATAAATAAAATTGTATGTGTACACAATTTTTTTAAAATAAGTTTTAAATTACAGTAAGTCATCTTTCCACCAATTAAGCTGTGAATACATCCCACCATTCTCAGTATTAAGCGAGAAGTACAATAATTAAAACATTAAAATATTTCAAAGAAGATACTGGGAGTGCTGAAACATTAATTGTGCCATATACAATCTGTTTTCACAGGGATTTAAAAAAACGTCATTACCACCCTGGGTACCATTGGAAAAAAGATTAAAACCATCACCCCTTCCTATTTACACATTAAAATGTATGCAGTCCTGATAGTTAATACCCAGCTTGCTGACCTGTGAATCTGTTTAAAACAATACAGAGTCTGTAAAATGCATAGTCCAAAACTGGGATCTGTCCTTACAAATAACTACTGCATTCAAAGAGGTTACAAGCAGAGACAATAACTACACCATTTTCTTGTTTGTTTATCTTCCCCCTTCAGCAATCCCCACGTTGCACAAGTGTCTAGAGGGATCGGGGATGGAGCAGCTGCAAGTTCCCCAAGGCCAAAGCCTAACAATCAGGCTGTTTACCAAACATCACCACCCAGCAGCAAAATAAAGAGCATATTATTTGCATTTTAAAAAATGCTTGTTTCTCAACAACTTATTTGGCAGAAAAAAGTTAATAAATGTGCAAATTAAAATAGAACCCCATTAATTCAGCACTGATACCTGTTAATACCTGACACTGGTATGACAACCCAGAGTGCAATCCAGACCAGTAGGGGGGGCTGTGTCACCCCTGCCCTGTAACCTGGGGTGTCTTGAAATGCGTTGCTATTGTAGCCTCCAACCTGGACTGTTCACAGCCAGTCACCAGCATGCAGTTTGTGTAACTGCAGCCTGCCAGCCGCACCTTGGCTCTCACCATCCTGGGTTATACTGCAAGGTGACCCTGGGACTTTCCCAAGAAATGTGCTGTTTTGCACTGCCCAGCCATCTCCTGGATAGTTCAAATATATTAAGGGAATAATAAATACTAGCTTGTAAACAGAATTATCCAGACACCTTCATTTAAGCAAACTGAATTAGAGAATAAACTTGTTTTGTTGTTTTAACTACAAAGAGAGATTAAGTGAGTACAAGTAATGAGACACAAAAGTCAGAAATGGTTACAAGAAAAATAAAGACACGACATTTCCTAATATCTAACTTTACAAACTATATTAGATTGAAGCAAAATTTCTCACCACTTGCCCCCAGGAAGATTTACTGACCAAACTCTTCAGGTCAGACCCTGACCTGCAAGGCCGATGGCCATTTCCTTTGTCTTTTCAGTTGCAGAGAATGAATGAATGCAGAGATAGGGGCTGACCCTTAGGGTGTTTGCCCCTCCTTTTTACAGTTCTAGTCCCTGTCTTGAAAAACATTTCCAACTGAGAACCATGAGCATCTGTGTGGAAGGATGTTCCCTGCTGGTTTTTTTCACCAGTTTGAGTTTCCTTTGCTTTCCCTTCCTGCTTGACGACACTGTTTACTGCTTAAATGCAAATTAAGGAAAGCACACATTTGTTTGTTTAGGACAGACCTGTTTCCTGACTTCCGTTTGGCCAGGGCTGTGGGGTTTGGAACATGTATTAATAATACCGTACAGGAGAATCTTATCACTACACATACAATGTTGCCACACATATTTTATCCGGGACAGGCCTGACCAGCAAATTATGAGTTTTCAAATGATACCTTACAAGGCATACCTTGTACAAAGATGATTATAGTAGTGTGTAGGATGTGAACCTGGGTATATTCCATCACAACTGGATTACAGTGCTTCGGTTTCCTGATAAATCATTAGATCCTTTAAACACAGTCATAAGATATGCATGCACTAATATAATGCTAATCAGCTTTCTGTTTACAAATATGCAACAGTGCTCAAAACAACTTTTCAAATCTTATTTGGATTGTCTACAGAGGAAACTCTATAACAGGCCATAAGATTGGTCATCAGCACTCCTGAGCAATCAGCTAGGATCTACCTCAACTTTTTGATGCCAACTCAAGAATAATCCATCTAGCTTTGATTTGCAATTAGAACTGAGTTCCTCACAACCGAGGCTATCACCAGAAGCATGCCATGTGGCTTGCACAGATGTTTCTATTATTTCTTGGTCCCATAAGGCCGATGTGTTAAAAACAGGTTATGGCATGTAATAGGAAGAAGCACGCTTGATTTTGCCCACTGCCTCCCTCCCCTTTACACACGTCTTTAATTTACTCAACTGATTTTTCCGCCTCCTTTTTTTTCCCCCTCCCAACTGCTATAGAAAGTATAAAAACGGGACAGAGGTAGGAAGAACAGTGTCTCTACCTTCACGGGAATTTTCAGAAGCACTCAGCACCAGCAACACAAACCAGATTTTCAAGTATGCTTAGTTCTCATTTAGGCACTAAAAGAAGTGGCACACAGGGTGTTAGGCTCTTTTGAAAAACCTAGCTTTGAGTATCACAATGGCCACCACTTACCCTTATTGCAGTGGCCAAGCGGGAGCCAATTTTTTCCCCCCTGCACGTTCAGCCCCAATTGTGGGTGCTAAGCACTTTGAAGAGCTTGGAGCTAGAGTTTTGTTCCCCTCCCGAACATTTGGCCCTAAATGCTGTACAAACATGGGGCCTGATTTCCACATGCGCTCAGCACCCAGAGCAACAACTGAAGGCAGTAGGACCCGCAGGTGCTCTGTACCTTTGAAAAATCAAGCCCATGATGACTATAAAGCAATAATCTTTTCAATGAGACAACCCAGCAACACAAAGGCAGTAGCTGCATGAAGCTCTGCATATGAGCTACTGTTCTCTCTCTCCTTTTCATTCTTAATTTAGAGTACTCATTTTACTTTTATCCTCAGTTAGAAAGGTGTCAACCAGAAAAAAAACTGTAACTGAACAAATGGCTAAGATTTCAAGATGGCTACCATCAGAGAGATGGTGGAAAAAGGCAGCTACTAAATGTATGACTACTTAGAACTTCTGAGATTTTAAAGGATACCAGACATCAGCTAAAAATTGTGGCATGTGTGGAGATATTGGCATTTTATGCAGATTTTAACCTCTTATTTTTTTAAGACTAGAAACAGAGTTCCAGATGTTGAGGGCTGGAAAGTAAGAAGTGCCATAGCTGTATAAACACAGAGGTGAGGTGAAAAATTCTGTTGAAACATAATGATTCTTATACATTCAAAATGAGGCATGTATGCACACTCTTCAGGCATGGTGAGGTATATAAATTCACCATTTCAACAGGGGACATGTTAAAGAGGAAATTCTGGAGAACATCCCTTCCCCTTCACCCAGTGAAAGAAGTGATGCTTCTCTTCATTTTTGAAAGCAGAACAGTGCTAGTAAAAGGTACAGTGCAGTCCACCCCGCAGACTGAAGTTAAAATCAGCACTCCTACCACTCATTGTATCTGACAGCCTTGTACACATGATGCTGTAGAAGCCTATATCCAGTGGATTTTACTGCAGCGATCTGTTACTCCATTTTCCTATCTCCATCACTGCTTTGTGTGTGTGTGTGTGTGTGTGTGTGTGTGTGTGTGTGTGTGGACGTGATTGTAACTGCCATTCAAAGTTGGTTGAGGTATGTGTCTTGTGTGGAAAAAATACTGTGGGTGTAGTTAAAGGGCACAAAAACTCTTCCAATACTATCAGCAGTCCTCACCTATACAAAGCCAAAATGAACACTAGGTAGTCATGGATATATTAATTCGTGCCCTTTTAGATGGTGATCTTGGTGAAGAGGGTGCTCTGGCACCAGGAACTGTACTGATACAGTCTGGTCAATTCATATGAGCTACCAAACAGATGGATCATTCTGCTCACTGCTGTACAAGTCAAAGGAAAAAAAAAAAATTCCCAAACGAAGGAGTTAGTAATGACATTATGATCCCTAAACTCTGGGACACGGACCATCTCTTGGTTGTGTGTCTGTTTTGGGCACTGCACCATAAGGCAGGGTTACATATTTGAACATTCAAAAAAAAAAAAAAAAAAAAAAAAAAAAGGACACTCCACAGGGGGTTGGGGTATTTGCTCGTGGCCCCCCCACCCCTGCCCCACCCCAACTCCACCCCTTCCCTGCCCCCATTCCAACCCCTTCCCCCAAAGTCCCCGCCCAAACTCCACCCCCTCCCTTCCCCATGGGACCCTTTCCCCAAATCCCTGCCCCAGTTCCCTCCTACCCCCTCCCTCCTAGCCGCGCGAAACACCTGCTTCGCTATGCAAGTGCTGGGAGCTAGGGGGGAAAAGGCGGGCACTCTCAAGTGATTGACATTCATTCTCTTACTTGAATGATCAACTCTTCTTTGGGAAAAAATAATAATGGCAAAATCCCGGACGTTTTCAGATATTTAAAAATTCCTCCAGGAACGGTGATTTAAGAACCAAAAAGCCAGACATGTCCGGGAAAATACGGACGTACGGTAACCCTACCATAGGGTCCCAGTTCATTATAGGGGGCTTCCGAGCATTACTATTATTCATTTGTGTTAAACTCAACACTGATCTGTTCCAGAAATGAATTCGGGGCGCAAGGGCCTGGATCCCTTCCCCAGATTCCTGTGCAGTTCAGCACCCCTCCAACAAGAGCATGAATCATTCTTCTCTCCATGCCCACAGCACCTCATTGTCTCATCACATGCAAACCATAGACCTCTCAGTTGTGTTTTATATATTTGCATGTGTGTCATCCTGCTCCTTCACATCACTTCTGCTCCTCTTTTTAACACCAAAGACGGTCCCTGATGGAGGGCATGCACACTCAGCACCAATATTTGTCGAGCAGCCTAGTCACTGGGCCAGATCCCCAGGTGATTTAAATTCACCAAAGTCAACAAAGCTAAACAGAGTTCACCAGCTGAGGATCTGGCCCACCTTTCCCTCTCATTTTTAATTGAGGCTTGCTTAAAGGACAGATTGACCCAAAACAGTGCTTCAAAAAAATCCTTGTACATTAGGACACGATGTGGTAGGAAGGGATTGTAATTCAAAATCCAAAACAGGGATCTAAATTTTGCAAATGGTTCTTATTTTTATATTGATTCAACCACCACCACCTGGAGTGTCTGAAAGCTGGACCCAAACCTACGTCTTCTTGCCTAAACTCATCCAGAATCAAAACATACAAAATTCAACATTTTTGAGAAATGATAAACTGGCTTCACCTGTTAGAATTTATACCAAGTGTTCTGAGCAGCATCTCAGATGTGCTATAGAAAATGTACGAAATCCCACAGTATCCTGCAGAATTCCACCAGCTGCATGATGGGAATACAATCCTTCCCAGCCTAACATTCAAGGACAGTAGCAAGTGTTTTGATTTCGATAACAAGAGAAAGAATAATCAATAGCATATCTCACTAGTTGCAAAGTCAAAACTCACAGACTTAGTGACACAAATACAGTATGACTGGGCTTGTCTGCTACCAGGCACAAAAGCACTGTCTAGTGGTTGAAATCAGAGCCCACATTCATGAATGCATCCGTTTTTAAGAAGAAAATTAAACACATCTTTAAATCCCATTGAACTCAATAGATGGATTTGGAGACAGTCTGGAACTCTGGGTTCTATGTTCCATTCTGCCACACAGACTTGGGCAAAAAATTTTAAAGTATACACTAACTTGGGGTGCTATAAAAGTTTTGTGAGACCACCTTCTTACACACCTATCACAATTTTCAGGGATGCAGACAACCTGCAGCTCCCACTGACTTCAGCTAGAAAGGTGGGTGAGCAGTACCTTTGGGGGAAAAAAATTAATAATCAGGCTCAAGATCTCTCAGGTGAACTTAAAAGTGAAAGCTCTTTCGCTGGGTGTTGACAGACTTACACAATGTTTACTATCCTCAACCGGAAGGAGTTTAGAGGAGTGCAACATTATTGTAAATTAGGGGCACATTCTGAAGTACTGTTTCGAAGCCATTCAGTAAAAGGTCATTGCCTTTGGTGCACAAATCCGCTTAGTACCATAAAAAAGGGCCCTTAGATATGCATCTTCAGAAACAAGTAAAATGACATTTCAAGAAACTTATAAACATGTTACCTTTATGACTAAAACATTTCACTTATCCCGTCAGCTCCTTTTTTATTGTTATAGTAAGACCTTTTGTGACAGGTTTTCAATTTCTTATCCTTTTAAATCTATATTGTGCTGCAATCTTAGTCACTTGTCACTGGTTCTAAAAAAGACTGTGACAACAGCCATGCCACCAAAGGCTAAACTCCAGAAGCGCCAGCATTCCAGGGCAAGATGCAAGCAAGCCACTTCCCTATGGTTTTCCTTATCTCCCAAGAAAGCCATCCAAACAGAACCTCTGTCTCCCAAGAGATTTTCAGTCTTTCCAGTACAAACAAGTAGTAAACCAAACCTTTTAACAAGAGAGATGTCTACCCGTCAGCACGTTAGCGCATGTTAGCAATAGCAGCCAATGAGTTACACTTCATTTCCCTTGTGCAGTATTGCAAATATAAAGAGCCACAGACTATTCTCGTGTCCTGTTCAGGCACCTCTACTGAATAATCTACTAATATCGTACAAGGATGGAATCTCTTGTAAGGATTGTAGAATCCAGATGCAAGGTTGAAATTTATTCTTTACATTTAGTAAAGAGAAAAACAAACAAAAACAACACTAAACTAAATCCCAATGAGAGATTATTTTTGACTAATTCTACATATAAAGCAACACAGCAAAAAATCCATTTTAACACTTGGAAAACACTAAGTTTATTTCCTGGTTGGAAGGAATACGATTATACATTTTTTTCAGAACTTCCAACCATCTTGCCTTGAAGGAATAGGGGCAGGGGAGAAGAGGGGAGAGAATACAATGTACAGCTCTTTTCTTGACTATTCAATAAAGGAGAAATACTTCAATATCTAAATTAAATCAAATGGAGTAGACCAAATAAGCCTACAAGACATAGTGCATGATGCAATAGAGACTTAAAATTCTTATCTATTGAGCACTTTAGCTTAAAGGCTGATGTTTTATGTTCCCCTGCAGTGCACGGGGATCCTGCTGGTTTGGCCAGACTATGAAAATAAGCTTCAAATGACCAAATGCAACTGCAACTTTAAAAGTAGGAACCAAACCAGACACAACAAACCACAGAACAGTCAGCCTAACTTGTCATAATTCATGTGTGTGGAATTCAACTGTAACAGCATTTACTGAGTGCTAAATTTCCACCCCTGGCACATTCCATGAAGAAATGTCAAATTTTAAAAAGCTGCTGATAAGACACTCCTGATTACAAGTCTACAAGTCATGTCATTAATCAAAAAATATTTATCCCAACATGCAAACAGCTTTGTCTATGCCATGTAAGGCTACGTAAGTAATGCAAGATGTAGTGTTTAAAAAACTAAATGTTTGTGTATGTGCTATTCATAGGAGTATAGCTAGATATATGAAGTTCCATACGGTTACTAAACTCAAAGTTGTAAATTCTTTAAGTGCAATTGATTTTTAAAATACTGAGGAGAAGTCAACATACACAGCTCTGTCTGGCTTCCTTACATGCTGGTCTTAAATATGGTAAGTGTCCAGGTGCATTGGTTTGGGGGAAAAAAAAAAAAAAAATCATCAAGCCTCCATTAAACCTCACTTTGTATTCCATACAGTAGTGTCTGTGGTGCAAGGAGTTGGATTGCTTTGTGTGCGTTAAAATCCACCCCAGAGTGGAGAACCAAGTCAATGTAAAAATATTTTAAGGTGGCACAGCAGTACAGTGGATAGATCACTGGACAGTGAATCAAAATACCGGGATTCTATTTCCAGCTCTGCCGTTGACTCTGCGTGACTGTAGGCAAGAAATCAGCCAACCTCTCTCTGCCTACATTTACCCATCTATGACAATGGGGACAGTAATACCAAGCATAGTTGTAAAGCATTTGAGATCTGCAGATGAAAAGCATTATATAAATGCTGAGCATTATTATTATTATACTTCAGATGACATTAATATGCATTTCTTACACATCCGTATTCACATAAAAACCTGAGTTCAGTACAAAATTCATCGGAAGGCAAAATACACTACACAACTTCCATATTTCTATTCAGTATGGTGTTTTTTTTCCTTTGGACCATACACAATATATTTATTATATATTATTTTGTGTGTTTTGAGCACCATTTTATAAGTTCCATTATAAAGAACAGTTATTGTAAAGAATAGCTCTGCAGCTGAGGCTGCATGTCAGTGAAAGAAGTGATTTGCTGTTATAGGTAGACTGGTGTACTATATCAGCAAAGCACTTCTAGGGCAGACTCACTGGCAAAACCGTGCTTTTGCTGGTATTGCTTATTCCCCTGCCCCCTGACCAAAATACACGATAGCACCAAAAAGCACAGTTTTGCCAGTGTAACTGCATTTACACGAGGCGCTTCTGTCAGCACAGCTCTGTCAGTCAGGCATCACCCCCCTTCATGCCCCTGGATTGATAGAACTACACTGGCAGAAATTTGTAGTGGGGACGTGGCCTTAAAACATTAAAACGTGCTGTATGACAGTATTGTCAATGATGAGATATGTGAGTAGCTGTAGTTAACAGAGTTAAATGGGAGTGGTACCATTCGCAAACTTGTATCCAAATACCTACAGTGGGGCTCTTGTGGAACAGCCTCCTTTGTCAATTGAATTTTTATCATTTCCTCAGTATTTAGCTTTACCACAACTGTCTATTTCATTTTTATTGTTCAATTCACCTGCCCTATATGTAGCATATTCTGCCCAGAGAGACAGACCACATAATATCTCTATTTCCTCAGAGGAAAATGTCTGTAATCATCATCATTGTATTGTATTTGGAGGTCAAATTTCAAATTGCATTTTATTTTGCTTGTTATTTTTTCCAAGTCTGACATGCTATAAAAATGTTTCCCAAAGAAAAACAATATCCCTTTATATTGAATTATATGAAATTCACATTTCCTTTTGAACAGTTGCCTCATGGATTAAGAAAAAAGGAAAAGAAAAGAAAAGGACCCACAAAGACACGCTGCCATTAAATACGGCAGAGCTGGTATGGGACTGAAATTGGGATAACAGCATCGGGACTTCTTCTGAAGTACCCGGCATTCGATACAGATGTATGAAGGAGCAGCACTGTAACACTTCCATCACATCCAGTCAATGTTAACCGTAACCTTGTGGACAAAATGCTATTATCCTCAAGGAAGAGGACAGAAGAAGAAATGTATTTAAAAAAAAAAAAAAAAAAACCAACAACAGTCAACATGGAGGCTGGAATTTTGTAAATCAATGGCAGTTGAACGAGAATCCCAGCCACAAGGCCAAGACTACATGGTATAAAAATTATAAAATAGGCCTAATCCAGCACCCACCGACACTAGTTGGAGTTTCCTTCCATGGACTTCATCTGGTAAAAAAAGACCAGACCACATCATGAAGAGAAGCTGCTCAGGTGCTGCAATAGTGTTTAAAAAAAAAAAAAAAGGAAGCGTGTGTTTACAGTAAGATAAGAAAGGTGCCAGCCCATAAGAACGACATAAGGAAAATGATTTTAAAAACCAAGCAATTATTTTTAACTTAAAGTGATTTCAAAAAACAAACAAACCAACCAACCACACACTACAGCCCACACAATTATCAGGGTTTTCCCCCCCTATTTTAAAATTGAAAAAGAAGTGGACTACCCAGATTAATAAATCCAGGGTGACAATCCGAATGCCAAATTTCACCATATGTTAATTCAGTTATAAACTTCTTGGAAAAATGGGGTTTCCTAAATTCCAAGTGGCACCTGTAGCATTCGAAGACACTCCAATAATGACTGGAACACTTACGGCAAAGGAAGCAGAAGCTACTACACACAAACCAAAGATTGGTACGCTCAAAGAGAGAGAAAAAAAGAAAAAGATTTTAAAAAACCCACACAGTAGACCAGCTTCTATTCTCAGTTACATAAATGTAGCTCTAAATCACCTGCTGTCCAGAGGCGCTGTGCACTACTGGTTCCTATTGACTTTAGATGGGTTGCTGGTGCTCAGCACCTCTTAAAATCCAGAGTAAAAAAGTGAAATCAGAATCGGGCCCCACATGCCTGCAAGTCACAATTCCATACAGACTCGCAGCATCACCGATAGTGCACTAACATGATGGAAATGCTGTCTAGTCATCTGAGACACCAGTAAAGTAAGTAACAATGCAAAATGTATTTGTCTACAATTGCCTGAGGGTCTCATGGGTTTAGCAACCAAAGTGGCATAAGGATTATATTATCAAGTAGTATCCCATACCACTTTATTAACTGTCAGTGAAATGTCTATTGTACTGTCAGGGAAATATCTTTTTAAAGCTATAAATGGAGATACTTGACCAATCCAGTCTCACTACCATCCAGTTACTCCCCAGTAATAAACTGTTCTGCAAATAATTAACTGGGGACATTACGATATGGAGACATCATCAAGAGACCCTCTTGTTCTCTCTCCTCCTTCTAAATATAAATCTCATGGAAATATCAGAAGACGTGGTAAATCCATCCAGATTCTTGAAGCTGGTATGTGCAGAGACGTTAACTTCAAAAAAAGTGCGTTAAACCATCCAAGCACTTTTCACACCTCCCCCTTTCTGTTCCTACTCCAATACGCCTTTCGTTCTCTATTCCAACACTTCTTGCGCTACCTACACACTGAAATAATGCTGCAAACATTCTTTTTTGAAAATGTATAGCATTAAAAAGGGGAGTTTTGTGCTTTTTAAGGCAACAGTGTCTCCAGAAGGCACCCCCCGCTGCTGGAGAAAACAAAATTTACTTGTGTCTTCATCTCATCTTTTATCCACTTAAAAACCAGATTATTACCTAATAAAATTTCACTGCAAAGTTATTAAATTTTAAAGGGACAGTTCCCTTCCTACAGAATGGTTTGTCACACAGAAGATGTACCAATCCAGACTGGTGAGATTTACAGTACCTGCCCTTTTTTGTGACAAATCGGGCAGAAGTTTAGGGTTTGAACACAACTACCTTGCCTCCCCCAACATGATATTGTGCCTTCAGGTCTCTAGCTCTTATTTTTTCAGTGAAATGCAAATGAAGAGTGGAAAGCAGCTGAGCAAGCAAAGCCTTCCTACTATCCTACAGGAAAGACAGGGAAGATTCCCAGTAGCTGATATGATTCAGAACTAGTGGTGGGTAAAGGACAAATTAGATTACAGCAACACTGAGAACGCCATCCAAAATCCACATCCAAAGAGACTTCTGCTAACATATGGTAGAAGTGTGACTTTCTGCAAATATCCACTGCAGAAGCCAATTTCTCTCCTCCACCCAAGATGCGTCCAATATCGCCAGTGGAATGAGCTTTTAAAAGTATTACTCGAGGTAGACATCAGCCATGATACACATTCTAATCCATCTAGTTAATGATGAATCTGTCATCCAGTTACATGGTTCAGACCCTTCAAAGAAATTAAATCCACCTATATGGACTCCTCACTGACTGGTATCCTGCCCACCACAATCCTGAACATGGGGGCTGTTTTTCTGGCTTAACAACTCCTGCATTCCCTCTGCTGGAAAGACACTACACTGCAGCATCAACAGACGTATCCAAAGCAGAATTATACTGGAAAACACAATTTGGAAAGAACGTGTTAGTAACTTGAATCCAAATACAAAATGCATTTAAAGGTCATAATTTGCATAACTACATCTCATGGTAAAAAGACAGCTCAATCCTGTAAGGCGCCAAGCGCTTCTGAATGTTGCTGAGTGCCCTCAATTCTCATGTACTTGAATGGGAGTTTCAGCAATACCTTGCAGGCCCACGTCTTCAAGGCACTTGGATACCACGGCAATGGGTGTAGCATAAAGAGATAATGGATAAATCCTCCTTGCCAGAAGAACACCACTTAAAGAGGGACAGACTGCCCTTAAGAATGGATGGTAGGTACTATTATGAGAAATTAACATTACTAGCATGAAATAAGGAGTTCCCCTTTCTTATGATCCATCCACTGATTTCAGCAATGAAGGAATTCAAGAGTAGCAAGTAATTGCCAGTAATAAAGAGAACTCAATTCAGAAAAATAATAAAAGCAATAGGCTTCAATGCCTTAATTATAAACAATTTTTTTCTTTGATTAAGTTAGATCAAGAGCATACTGAAGGATCCTGTGGCCAAAAGTTGCATCTTCCAAGGACTGTACATTGATCTCCTGAAGCTTAGAAGACCAGAGGGTGCTTTAAATGCAGCTCTGGAGTTCTTTCTCCATCCAGGACATGGTATGATCCATATCCCTGTGCCATTGAGACATGCCATGTCATCCTTGAGGAGGAATATTGTTGGAAGACATTGGAAATGGCTTTTAACCACTGTAAAACAGGAGGTTTGGAAGCATTAAATACTCATTTGTGTGTTCCCCATGAGATAACAGAACATCCAACTTCTGCTGCCCAACAAACAGGCTGGATAGCCAGACTGACATCCAGACTACGTAATGACTCTTCCAGAGGACGTTTCGGGCGGGGGGGGAGGGGGGTGTGAGCAAAAGGATAGCTCAGTTAAAGCCTGAATTTTGACCCCCGGACTCCCAATCTTGGAGGAATTGGGAACAGCTGAACTGATGAGGTAGATCTAAGGGTCTCTGTGGAATCTCTCTTTCAGAGTCAAAGTCATTCTTGGAATGGAGTACCAAGCAGACCTGGAGGAGGGGCTAGGGGTGCTGCATCTGCCAAAGTCAAGGCAGCACACTGCCAGTGATACTGACCTCAAAACCCATTTTACAAAATCCTTCAGAGCTCCCAGGCCATCTACTAAAATTGGATCTTAATGGGATACATCACTATCCTGACTAATTGCCAGAAAAGGAGGGTGCATCTTAAAGACTGCTGACATCTTGCCTGCTTTGTTCCACTGCACCGGAGTTAGTTTGGATGAAGATCCACTAATAGACCTTTTATATTCCAGATGCATCCACCCAGAGTCCAGGATAGTTTTCTCGCAGCTCAACATAAGAAGAGGGAAGCTCCTTTCTCCTACTTCATTTTAAAAGGAATCCCTTTGGACTTCTGGGGTAATGCATTTCTCAGTCCACAAAGGGGAACAATCCAGGTTGATTAGATCTTTAAAGCCATTGTTTGGGGTGGATTGGGCGGGGGAGGGCAGGGGGAGAAAAAAATACCTTTCCACCCACTCTCACACCCCCCCTTTATGAATTTAAGATTTGCATAGAGGAAGGAGAGATCTATGCTCAGGAAAGGATATATTCTTTTCACATGGTGCACAGGAAGATGTGGAATTCCTGAAAGAGAGGCAACCTAGACTTCCTGGAGTTTCTTGGGCTGAGAGGGTCTCTTGGACAAAAGATTCCTCAGAGGGGCGTGGGTCTGCCAGTATGCATGGGGTTGGGTTTGCAAAGAGTGCATGCCATCAATCCACCAAGACTGAGAAAGCATCCAGGGACGATCTATCTCCATGACCACCGGCAAAGAGGTGTTTCTCTGTAAGGTGAGAAGGTCCAAGTTTTTAGGTAAGTAGATTTGGGAGGTGGTCTGCCACAGGGGAAGGGATCAGAGTCCTTGTATGACTCCACAGGGCTACTGAAGTCAAGAACTACCATGGAGTTTTCCCCTGGGCAGTCCATCTGAGGGCCTCACCAAGCTCCAACGTTCAGTATCCCACACAATCTTCTGTGGGGAATGGATGTCTGATGAGGATTCCTAAACTCTTTGGCCTGAGGTAGGGGAGGCATCTGGGGCAAAAAAAAGGGAGTCCACCACTGATGCAGATCACACTGATCTGCAGCATAGGCATCTTCTGCCCCGTGTGGTAGAAGTCGCTGCTGAGGACCAACATGCTAGCAAAATTGGACAATTGGAGCAGGTGATACATAGAGGGCCAGCCTCAGGAGCAGGAGAACAGTGGGTCTTGGCCACTGCTAGCAGCAGGGGAAGGAGGAGAGATTGCTGTGTAAACAACACCCTACTTTGGAAAAGAGAGAGGAGAGCTGCACACAAAGGGCTTCTACACCCTGATCTCCAGGAGAGTATCCAGGAGAATGAAAGGAGTGACAAGTATACACAGCTATGGCTGACCCTACAACAATACCTGTCTCCAGCACCACAGAGCACAGCCAACAGGTGACCACTGTTTAGCAGTTACCAACTTCAAAACTATAAAAGAAAGTTTTCAATGGCCTTTCATGCTAAAAATCATAGGATCAGCTGCTTAACACACTTCAAAAAAAGAAATCTTAAAATGTTCTTGCAGTGGAAAGAGTCATTTTGTTTTTCCCATGTATGCTGTATAATTTTTTCTGTATCACTCATCTCTTGCTTACTCAGTTTACTATAGTCGGCCCCTCCCAGAAGTATATTAGCTTTGTTTGCTTAAAAATATATCAGTCCAAATGCTTTTTGCATCACCATCACTGGCCTGCTTAAAGAACTGAAACCAAAATATTTCCAGTATGATGCAATGCAGAGAGATGTCAGCATTTTCTTTTTTCTTTTTCTTTTTTTAGAGCAAAGATGACCTACAAGGCTAGAACGTGCATAAAAAGTGTTTTGACTAGTGAGTTTAGTAAACACAACATGAAAAGAGGGAGTAGTACATACAAACAATATCAAGGCTTCATTTTTACAATCCGGCTATTTCACCACACAGAAAAATATCGTTCACCTACAAATATGATACACCACCACGACCGGCACAGTCATGAACATGTTAAATATTATGAATAAATACAGGACTACGTGAAGGTTAAAAGACCATCAGCAAGTGGGTTAATCAAATCAAAACTGGGATAGATATGTAGAACTGCCTAAAACAAAAATTAAAGAGTTTCCCACTTTAAAGTGACCTACTAAAACTGACCCAAGTTCTCAAGAGAACATAGGTAATGAATGTTCTTGGTCTATACAACTTACCATCTATCTATCTATGCAAGTTAAAATTAACTTCCCTGACAATGCAAATACATTAAAAAAAATACCCAAGCCAATTAAGACAAGTGTTTAAAGGCATGAGTAGTAATTACAAATGTATTATTCATACCTAATTTACAGGATGAACTTCTTTCAGTAAAATATTAAACTGTTTACATGCAGTCAGGAAGACAAATTTTCAAACCCTTCATGTTTCACTATAAAGCAATGACTATTGCTATGCAACAGCATCTGGTAGACTTACAGTGTACACTATTTAGTAATCAGAAAATGTTTGACCTCAGATATCTACTTGACCCCACAAAAATGCAGACTTGCTTGCTATAAAATCCTAAACAATAGGCCAGACAAGGTCACAGGGTCAAAGCAAGTATTAACAGGTCATTGTGCAACCCACTTGGGAGCAATTACTTCTGGTCACGGCTAAGTGGACACTTGATTGAATACCACTAAGACAGCTCACATCCTACAGATAACAATCCTTACAGTGATTAAGAATTAAAGCCCCCATGATTCAGCCTTTATTACTCAAATGAACCTAACTATTCCATAAAAAACTCTTGGTATATGCATGATGCAAGGTCTAAATTGAAATGCCACCTCATTAAACAATAATATCTAATTTTATCTAAATGAATTTTCATGAAAGTACACCACACAGCTGAGGAATTTTTAAAATGAATTATCACAAGTAATACATAATTTCACCAAAACTGCTGCAGGGGGGAAAAATTAGCTCTGGGATGAAAGGCAAACATCAATGTTCAATGAAAATTGTATTTCTCTCTGACTGCAGATAGGGTTAAAAAGGGGAGTAAAGGCTGCTACCAGACAATAGACACAGATTTTTATCATATCTATGTTTTTAATGTTATAATCAGGTACATCTGCCCTAATCTGTCAAACAGTAAACAACTAAAACATTTGCCACATATCATTGTACACACAGGACATCAGTACAGCAAAGGTTATGTCCACAGGCCCATTAAGAAACCCCTAATTTTAAAAAAACACACACACACACACACCCCTCACCCTCCACTCTGGATTTTGACTTGCCATCCGTTGACTTAGCTGAGCCAGTTTCTCACACAAACACACACATACCCTGAGATGAATGGGGGGGGAACCTGCTCTGGCTTTTAAAGTCATTCATTATTTTATCAAGAGTACAAAAAGGTATGAAAAGTATGGCAGAGGTGGCTGATTGCAAATTGGAGTTTCTTGTCAGAAATTGGAAGAGGGGGCAGAAAACTATCGAAGTAGAACCAGTTTTTGGTATATTATTTTATAAACTTGGGGACAGGGTAACAGGAATTCATTTGGGACTAGGATAAAACAAAAAAATGATGATTGTGGCCACTTTTCAAAGATGGCCTCAACCTCATTTCTAACCTTTACATGTCCAACAGCCAGTTCCCTTGTCCCATACTCACACCCCTCAGAATTTTGATTGATTAACATCTACCTACCTTTATCATAACCAACTAATAGTTGGTATTCAGCAAATTTACACAAACATAAGCTGTGTTTTCAGTGGGGGGAAAAAAGCGTGTACTTAATGTGGAGTTAACACTATCAAGGTCAAATCACAGTGAAGAGAAAGCAGTTGGTAGTTTTCATATGAAGTAGCAAGGTAAGTTAAAAGATTTGGCTTCCCCAGAGCAAGTTCAGTTCAAGACAATGGGGGAACCTATTAATTATTTGCATTAGCACACCTTTCTCCCCCACCCTCCACAAAGAGAATACCTCAGAAATGATTACAGAACTGCATATGTGCAGAATTATGCATGAACGTTCAGAGGCCATTTTAAAAGTTGCTCCATAACAAAAATTAAACTGCTTCTCTCGCCCCCCGATTTAAGGTGCATTTTTGGTGCTCTTGGTAATCCAGAAGAGTTGGGGTGGGGGGTTAATACTAAAATTCTTAAGGCCTTGAATCCACATCCATCAAGAAATATTTGCGTAAAAACAGTAGTTATTGATGTGTTAGTACCAGGACCATGATATCTGACTAGTATCGTAATTATATAAGTAAAATTAAGTCAGAAGGATTTGTGTTCTCCACTTCTCCCTAATTACTGCATACCAGCATACGAGGAAAGGAAGATCAGGTGGTCATAGGCTTTTCAGTTTTATTTTTATTGCAATTGTTCCTAGAGGCTGCCACCTCTGACTGACACTGTGAGATGCACAGGTGGAAGGGCTTGATGCCTCAGTTCTCCATCTGTAAAATGGAGATAAATAGGACTTCCCTACCATGCAGGGGTGTTGTGACAGTAAATACATTAAAAATCATGAGGTGTTCAGATACTACAGTGCTAGGGGCCAAACAAATATGAGTGAGAGAGACTGTGCTAGGTATTGTAAAACACAGCAAGTTACAGTCCCTGCCCCAAAGAGCTTACAATGTAAAAAATAAGATGTAACAAGATGTAATAAGATGAGAGATCAAAATAAAAGCGATGTATGAAATTGTCAGCCAGTCAGGAGTAGTAATCACAACTTGCCTAGCTTTTATCAGGCTGTAGTTTCCTGTATGCATTACCGCAGAAGTGAGTTATGAGGAGGATAAAGTGGGTGGCTTTACGAATCTTGATTGAGAACTTTTCCCCCCGCAACAAGCGTAAAGGGAAGACCATGAAAGTGCTTGTCAGAGTTGTGGACAATCACGGCTGGCAGCAAAAGTGGGCATCGAATCTGGATATAAGATAAGACAGATAAAGCCCGTCTCAAGTTAGCTTGATCTGAGGTAAAGACAAACCGTTTGTGTATGATTCAGTGAAGGAGTCAATGGAGGGACTTAAAAGTGGTGACAAGGCAGGATAACTAAATTAGCAGCAAAATTTTAAACACCAAAGTCTCAAAACTAATACAAACAAACAAAGGCACTGAGAATTTCAAAGATTAATGTTCTACCTTAGACTGTATGGGAGAGTCACAATAGCATGTGCTAAGGAGGATATGGTGGCTGTGACTATGGACTTACTGGCTTTTGTTAGTTTGTGTCACATCCTTTGTGCGTGTGACAGACAAGTAAGAATGCTCAACTTCACCATTTTTTTTTAAATTAACATTAAAGTTGAAATATTCTCAACTCTGGTTTCTCCTACTGAAATTGTTAGCTTCAGCTCCATCCCTCATGCACTTGCTCTCTGACCATTCTGCTGTGACCATCTCCATGCGCGTGTTTGTTCCACAGAGTTGCACTCCCAGTGTCCTAGACAGTTCTATATTCTCAGAGACCCCACAAGTGTATATAAATAGAGAAGGATCCAAGCAATAGAACTGAGACGTCTCCATAGTTCAGCAGTGTGGGGTTTGGTTCCAGCAAGGGCTCATCTTTATTTGTCAAGAATCAATCAATCAGTTAACTAGCCTACCTGAAAACCATCTTGATACCTAGCTTTTCCCTGTACCCAGCTCTTTGATTTGTAGTACTCTGGTCTTCTATACTGCCTTTCAGCCAAGGCTCTGAAAGCATTTAATAGGCATGAAGCAAGCAGCACCACATCCTTAAGTAAGGTACTGCTTTGCTCACCATGAAAATGCAGCTGCCTCTGGGGTGGAACAAGGAATATTATTTTAAAGTAGCATACAGCAACACAGTAGTTTAGGGCAGGCAGTTAGACAAGAATACACTGACAATAACCAACAAACTTTAGGAAATCTACACAGAAAAAAAACTGGGCTGAATATTAAATGTGTGTACACCAGTCACGTTTTACACGCACAGATAGTTATGTGCTTGTACCAATTCACAAACATCAAGGTATTTGTGCTCTATATCTCTTCAACAGTGTAGCTTTACAACCCTCAACTGTGGATGCAGAATGTTCACAACTTTATAGTTTGTCTTGGTAATTGCTTTGACAGTAGGGATGGACCGATTTTAACTAGATCTGTGTGTAAACTGTGTATAGACCAGTCCTACGTCAGGTGTACATTTACTTTTGTGTGTGCATGTCCATTTGAAAAGCCGATCCATTGTCATTTTTAAGCTGAATTCACATAAATTTTCTCATGTCTCATATTTCCTAACAGACTCCCTAAATTCTAATTATCATCTAATATTCAAGTGGTGAATTGGGCCTTCCTCCCCAACCCTTTTAACGCTCCCCGAGAGGGCGCACAATGCACAGCTGAAGTGAGGAAGATATAATCACTTGGGCCTTGTCTTCACTGCTAAAAAAGCCATGGCTTTCTACCTCAGGGTAGAACTGACATGTACAAGCTATCCTGAGGTTAAAAAAAAAGAGTGGAGACAAGTCACTTCAGTTTTACCAAGCCATAAATTCATCAAGATCAGCCATATACCCCCTCCTGAGGTTGGGCCTCATCTAGTTTACCCAGTTCACCTCACTGAGTTTGTACTTCAGGATAACTCATGCACAATAGTTAACCTAAGAGAACACACACTCCTTTTTTTTTTTTTAGCAGACGACAAGATCTTAGCCCTGCCTGTGGTACCAAAGCAGGAGTCTCAACTTCAAGTCTGGACTTCGGCTACTAACAGACAGGGCTTTGCAAAGGTACCTGCAGGTTCACCAGGGACACTTCACAACTGCCGTTACCTTCCAGGAGATTTGTTTAACAGTTGCAGAATCATTTAAAAAGGGAGCCACCCACCCATCCATCCTCTTAGCTGGTGATAAGAAATCACACTGGGATTGCTACAAGGAAAAGGAAATTGGGAAATTAAAATGAAATGGCTGGAGTAGATAAAATCCCTGATATGATCTAGTTAAGCAGGACCGTTCTATGTCAGAAACAGATGGGAAGAAAACAATCTTCATGGTTATATTAGAAGGGGTGGGGGGGTAAGATGAGACTAAAAGGACAAGATTTATGTTAAAAGACTTTGGCTCAGTGTGGGGTTTTTTAGCATCCTGAGTCGACAGCGGACAAAGCTACCACTCACTGGCTCTACCAACAAATTAAGAAGGGACATTATTACCCGAAAACCTTTAAGGGGGTTTAATGTTGGAACTTATGAGACTAGTTGGAGTGGGGGGGTGGGGAGTGAACACTCCACTAATGAGCCACGAGGGGTCCTCAGGTAAGCTTTGTCACCATTGCCGTATTTCTGAGTGCAGACGTCCCACCCTTGTAGGATTTTTAAGGGAAAGGTGCATCTTTATAATGGAAAGAACTAGACATTTTCAAATAACTGAAAAATTTGTTTTATTATAAAATAGAAGCCAAGTCATCTAGGAGAAGTTAGATCTGTATTTAGGGAAAGTTTCCACTGACCTGGTGTAATGAGCTATTAGCCATTGAAGGAAAAAAAGTCCAGAAAAGAGAGTGACTCAAAATAAAGCCACATCTTGAATACCTGTCTTACTGGATTTATTTAAAAGCCCCTATTACTAGCTAAAAAGCCTTGGAAGTCAGTCAGTCCTCAGACACTGGAAAGAGTTTTCATAAGCTGAAATATGGAAGACAAAGAAAGGTTTGAAAATTCTATTTTTAAAGTCTCGTGTAAATTGGAGCAAACTCCCTTAAGATAGGAAGTCTGACGGCAGGCCTACAAAAACAACGCTGCTTCTCATTTACCCCATCCTCTTATGCCAACAGATACTCCTGAACCATGTCCCACCTTTTCTGTGCTCCAATCTCAGATGCAACAGGCGGGGGGGCGAGATGGGGAGCTTTTTTTTTTTTAAAATAAACTTTGAGTCAGCAGGATGAGGATGAGGAGTTTTCTGCTGCACAGCTTCCAATCGCCTCCCCGCAGAACCCACCTTCCACTTTGGTACAGGGAAGTACACAAGCTGCCTGGGGCAACTTTAGAGTTTATACTGGACAGTCATGATAGAAGTCCTCATTACTTTTATATTCAACTAGCCGAAAAAGCAGCTCCTGTGTTATATGAAAACAACTTCTTAATGAAGCAGACATCAGATCAAAGCTGTATTATGCCCAAAAATGAAATGTTCAACCATTAGCTGGTATTTGACAGCTTTTATGGGTTTCTTTTACAATGGTTTCCAGGTCCTTTCTTCCTTTAAGTCTATTTTTAAAAGAGTGTTAGGGTGAAGCCAAAAGATATTTTGTGCACATGTATCTACTTGCATGAACGTAAGAGTCATTTTGATTTCAAATATTTGGTATGAACTCCTGCATTTACACTATAGTTGCTTGCTTATGTAATTAATGTGTTTAAGGGGTGGGAGGAGACAAGGAAGCGGGTGGTGGGATTTTGCGCCTGCCTCACGGGAAACTAACTGCAGAAGTCACATTTGAGATTTCCACCTCCTAGGCCAGTGGGAGGAAGTCTCTAGGGACTGGAAAAAGAGAGCTGCACAATTCCCTGTGAATACTCTACTTGTCATCTGATCATTATCAGAATCTAGGACTCTAAAAAGGGGAAGGTTTAAATATTAGCTCACTTGATCATTATGTAAATAGGCCAGCAGAGCATGCCCCCATACACACAGGGTTGGGGTACAAAACTCAAATTGTGGGGTTCTTCTTTATACTTAATTTTAAGAAGATGGACTTAAACATAAAATTTGGCCTGCTTGCAAGCAGGCCATTTCTATGGCTTTTGCCTGCAAGGACTCTTGTTTCACTTCCTTCTGGTTCTGACACACACAAACCCTTTTGTACTTTTGGATCAGTTAATGAGACCTATCTGATAGGACTTCCAGCATGAATTAGCAGGATAGCTCTGCAACTCCAGAAAACCTGCCACAGCTATCTAGTCTCTGTCCTAAAGATCAACTATCCTGGATGAGAAGAGCAAGACATGGCCTGATACAAAAGAAAACATGCTGATGTCTTACTCTGAAAGCTAAGCAAATGGCCAGTAGTGGAAAAAATAAACATAGAGGATGTGATTTGATCAGGGATTTCAAGAAGGACCTTGGTGCTACATTCAGATTCAATGACAGAAGAAAATATTTAACCCTGGGCTAAATCAAGGTATCAGCTTCCAATGACAGGAGACAAAGACATCATCTTCAGTGTGTGTTTTTGATAGACTATAGAACCAAAACACCAGAACGGTTTCCAGCACACAAACATTTTTGTCAATTAACCCTATAGGGAGGATGCAAAATACTGGCCTGGGATTGTCACCGTGGCAGCTATTCAAACAGGAAGCCGAAGCCGCACAATGGGTTTTCAATTCAGGATGGGGTGGTGCATTCCCCAATTATTTGCCCAAACAGGAAAAATAAATATAAAAATTGTGTGTGTGTGTCTGTTGCGGGGGGGGGGGGGGTGAAGGTGAAGAATTTTTTAGAAAGGGATATGGTTCTCTCCCAGCCCAATGGAGGAAAAAGTAGGGCTTTCCTTTGATCTCAGGTTCTAGCCAGAAAGGTAAAGGGCTCCTTTCACCCCCAAGGGCCTGAACTTTCTTCAGCTGGAAAGTGCAATGGGACTAGCAGTGAGAGTTATGGAGAATGCTCTTCCAGCCTGCAGATCCATCTCTTTTAAAAAGTATTTTCCCTGCTGCTGATTTTGCTTCCCACCTCTAGGTGCATCCTGCCGACTGGGCACATGGCTGTTCCCTTCACTTGGTCCCATATGTTCCTGCTGTCCAACTGACTACCAGATTACTTGCAATCAGAGTATCAGCAGTATCTCCAACTGCAATCCCAAAAACAATTGCTGGGGCATCTTCCTGGATGGGTAAATTGCCTGAAGCCATGTTCAGTTCATCATTAGATCTATAGCTCAGTGATAATACATATGCTCCAGTTTTAAATATATGGCTGGATTATATGCAAGGGCCAGTGTAGTCCAGGACAGACAGGACCCAAATGCTGAAACATACTTCTTGGATTCTGCAACAATCTGATGCAGATGGCTAGAAATCCAACAGGAGGTTTGTTTAAACTTTAAAAAGGGAAGGTTTAAGTAAAGGTGAAAATGAATCAGTCAGTCTTCTAGCCCCTGTTCACTATTTTGATAGCGTTATATTTATTTCATGCTGCCCACACATTTTCTTCTTTCAGAGTGCCAATGCTTTGAGAAGGCCTGGCTGCATCACAGACGAGGACACGGTGAAGTTGGAAGGTTTCTAGCAACTGGAGAGAGGGAAGTTCTGGGAAGATATGGTAGTTTAGGATTGCAGGACAATCCCTTAAAATAGATATTCCTGATGATAGACTTTTGGGTTTGTTTGGGGCTGTTTCTGGAATAATCTAGCTTTAATCTGTGCAGAGACAAAGATGTCAAAAAAAACAAAAACAAAAAAAACCAACCCAACAACAACTGTGAAACATACCCACGTTTCATTCCTTCCCATAGGTGCTTTCAGTGTTCTAGCCGTGTGGATTCTAAAAAAAGGGACAAGACTAAAGACCACAAATGAGAGAGGTCTGAGGTCTAGGATGACACCATGATTACTCAGAATGAATGGGTAAGGCTTCGGATTGTTTAGTTAAATGGAGCATTAGTCACCAAGTGAGTTCCCTAATCTTACAGATAGCTAGCAAGTCTAGACCTTACACTTGTCTACACAGAAAACTAGTGGGCACCAAGCCAGGGTGTGAGAGGCTATCATGCCCCTGCATGCGGCGCACTGACTTGGCATGTGGACGCTGCTCCAGCACAGGGAAAGTCCCGCAGTGCAGCAGCAGTACAGTAAGCCAGGTGCTCTGAACCTTTCCAGACTACTGTACCCCTTTCAGGAGTCTGATTGGTCTTGCATGCCCCCAAGTTTCACCTCACTTATAAACTACTTGCTTACAAAATCAGGACATAAAAATACAAAAGTGTCACAGCACGCTATTACTGAAAAAATGCTTACTTCCTTATTTTTACCATATAAATTATAAAATAAATCAACAGGAATATAAATTTTGTACTTACATTACAGTGTACAGTATTTTGAGCAGTCTAAACAAGTCATTGTCTGTATGAAATTGTAGTTTGAATTAACTTCACTAGTGCTTTTTCTGTAGCCTGTTGTAAAACTATGCAAAATATCTAGATGAGCTGATGAACCCCCTAGAAGACCTCTGCATACCCCCAGGGGTACACATACCCCGGCTGAGAACCACTGCAGTAAGCCACCCTGCAGGCTTTTCACTGCTCTGTAGCAATGTCCACAAGGCGCTTTAATGCCCAGCAAGCTGCTGATGTGCTGTAGATTCACAACTGGCTTGCAGCACACCAACTTGCTGTATAGACAAGCCCCTTGTCTCAGTTATGAGCACTCTACAGACTTCCTATGGCTCTCTTTGCCTGTACCAGGAGGCCCTCTACCTGGGCAATAAAGCAAGTACACCCTCTTCTCCTCCCTCCAGTAAGGCACCTGCCTCAGGATCTGAGGTGATAAACAATGTCAGAGATTGTCCCTTTGAGGTCGAGACTTAGAAAGACAAAAAGAGTAGGAGCGGGAAACAGAGGCACAGAAATATGAAGAGACTTGCCAAAGGTCATACAGCAGATCAGTAGCAGAGCTGGGAACAGAACTCAGCCCAGTGCCTAAAGCCATTCGACCACACTCTCGTCTATAACTTTGAGATGTTATTCCTTGTAGTTCTTGTTATCATGGCCCATAAAGCAAGAGCTATAGAAGCATGGTAAAAACCTTATCTATCCTTGCGACTGGGAGTCTACAGATTAACAGTCCCAAAGCCTACTGAAGTATTTTGAAACTCTTTCTTGCTGAAGTCTCAATTTCTCAAAGAGTTGCTTGAGGAGTTACATGAGGCTGTAAAAATATATGAGTGCAGTGTTGTAAACCTGCTGTACTCCAGCCCCAACAGAAGCTGCTCTCACATACAGAATTGTTAAGATATCATTCACTGTGTAAAAGACTGGCAGACCAGACAGTACGCCAACACAATTTGCTACCTTTGATCTTGCATAAGAATGGGATGAGGAGATGGGAATTCTGAAATTCTGTTCCCAGTTCTGACATGGATTTTCCCTTCTGTGGCCATTGGCAAGTCACTTAACATCTGTGTGATTCAGCTTCATGGTTTTTAAGATAGGAATACTATTTATAGTACACCACAGGAGGCTGGGTAGATGGACTAATCATTATGAAGGCCAAATGTTCTATCAGTGTAAAGAATAAAAGCCAAGGTATTCAGATATGACTAGTGATTTTGAGCAGCATCCAAACAGCAAGCCAAACTTGTGACACTGAAAATCAGGAATTTTAACACTTTCTGAAAATCAGGCCCCTCTTACAATATCTTAAGATGAGTATCCAAAATTACTAGTGATCTTTGAAATCTTGGTCATAATAGAGAAATCCTCTTCCTCCTACCCCAGATTTAAGCTCCCAATTTCATTTTCTCCTCAAACAGGAAGTAGACTTATGGTTTAATCTCCTCACAGAAAAGCTCACTAAGGCCTGGTTTACATGGTGGGGGGAAAATCAATCTAAGCTAAGAAACTTCAGCTACGTTAATAACGTAGCTAAAGTCAGGTTTCAGAGTAGCAGGTGTGTTAGTCTATATCCGCAAAAAGAAAAGGAGTATTTGTGGCACCTTAGAGAGACTAACAAATTTAGTTGAACGTAAGTTTTTGTGAGCTACAGCTCACTTCATCGGATGCATGCAGTGGAAAATACAGTGGGGAGATTTTATATACACAGAGAACATGAAACAATGCATGTTCCCATACACACCGTAACGAGAGTGATGGTATGGGAACACCCATTGTTTCATGTTCTCTGTGTATATAAAATCTCCCCACTGTATTTTCCACTGCATGCATCCGATGAAGTGAGCTGTAGCTCACGAAGCTTATGTTCAACTAAATTTGTTAGCCTCTCTAAGGTGTCACAAGTCCTCCTTTTCTTGTAGCCAACGTCAACATACTTAGACCTACTCACTGCAGTGTCTTCAATACAGTGAGTCGACTGCTGCCACTCCCCCGTCGACTCTGCCTGAGCCTCTCGTGGCGCTGGAGTACAGGAGTCGACGGGAGAGTGCTCGGGGGTCAATTTATCACGTCTAGACTAGACGCGATAAAATCGACCCTTGCTGGATCGATTGCTGCCCGCCGATCCGGCAGGCAGTATAGGCATACCTTGAGTCTCCCTCTGCTTAGGAGAGGACCTTTCAAGCTCCTTTGATCATGTTATACTCCGAGTACGCACCAGTACTACAGGTTCCTGTTGTGAAGGGACAGGCACCATCATAAAAAGATGAAAGGCTAAAAGAATTTTTAAGCACTCTCCTCTTTTCCGGGACTCTGCCCTCATTTGATGAGCAAGTCCTGCTCACCTTGCCACATAAAGGTTTACACCTGTTTTGAGTTCTGTACCCAATACAGAGATGTTATTATAGATTCTCTGTGATATACGCATTTTTACCGGTCCACCACCAGACAGAGTCTATATGTTCTTGTTTTGGGGGTTTTTTTTGGTTGTTTTGTTTTTTTAAAGACTAAAGAGTTACTCATGTAGTTTAAGCACAAGATTTGACCTAAATTTAAAAACAAAACCCTCTTACAATCTGATGCAGAACATTCTCCAAACACAAGTATTTTATTCTTATATCTGCCATTGGTGGTGATTGTACAGGGAGGGATGCAGGGAGGGGAGGAGTGAAGGAGGCTAGGGAATCTTTCAATAGGCATGCAGACATGTTCCTTCATTGCAGCAATAGCTAGTGCAGGATAAAGCCAAGTTAAGTACTCGTATCTCCAAAGCTGTGCTAATATCACTAATGATGTTTCAGTTTGAGGGAAGGCGAGAGAGAAAAATATCTGTTTCCTGAACAGAAAACAAGGGCAGTGATCAATAAAAATATTAACACTTTATTCTTCTACAGAAGTTCGGTCAAAGCACTTGAGAAACACAACTTACGTGCTCTAACACACCATTACGGAGGTATAATGCAGGAACCATATTTTTGTTCTGTGTTTGCATAGCACTGGGCACAATGGAGCCCAGCCCATGACTAGGGCTCCTAGGTGTTGCGGTAACAAAAATTATCCTTCTTTTATACACAAAGCCACACAGCTATTAAGGAACTAGCATGAAATTAGTTGCAAACCAGAAATTACTGAGTTCCAGTCTATGCTTCTAGTCATTAGACAAAGATCCCTGTTTAAAAAAAAAAAAAAAAGTACCTTGTTTTCATTTAAGAAAAATTATGAACTGTTTTTTTTGTTTGTTTGTTTTTTTAAATTTCCAAGAAAACGGGGATTGTAATTCATCAATATTTTCAAGCAAGCCTAATTTTTAAGGCACACTAACTGGAGACACCCTGCCATGAGGTGGTGAAGAAAGAGGTCCAGGAGCCAGTGTATCAAAATAATTGTGACTGTTTAAACAATCTGTTGCAGTTTGTTCCTATCGTTATTTCTGAATACGGCGCACACAGCATAACAGCTATGGTCTAGGACATTCAAAAATCAGTTATTGAAATTTGAACTATATTACACACACACACACACACACACACACACACAGATTTGTTCTTCCAGAGCAAATGCAAGTCTGCTAGCTTTTCTGAGCATTTCATAGCAAAAACAGATTGCGTCACGTTGGTTTTCTTTAAAGGACTTTAATCAACTTCCAAACATTATATGCAAGTTTCCTCACATAACGTCCCACAGAGCTAAAGGGATTACATTGTCACTAAATGAAGAACCAAAGGGATTACACTGTCACTAAATTAAAAATATTGAGGCTTTCACTAAAATCTGTCACCTTAAAGTCTGAGCTCACTCTGGGGCACAAGTGTAGCAAACCACAATGTCATCAAAAAGGTTTTTGGTTTTTTTAAATTGATATTAAAATTATAAATAGCTAACATAACTCAGACTTATTTGGATCTAGTCCTGAAAAGGGTGGGTTTGTAAATTTCTGATATAATATTCTGCTTGCTCAATTAAGCTTTTAAGAGGGCAATCTATTGTACTCTTAATATAAGGAACTGAGTTACTGTACACAAACTGACACATAGCTTGCTTTAATTTGAAAATATTAGCAATTTGCTACAGATTTTTCAAACCTGCTAAGAAATTTCAGTTCAAAGTAGATTGTAATGCTCAACAAATCATCGTCAAAGTCTAAGAGATCATAAGGATGCTAGGATTCCTGTAGCTTTTCAACCTTTTGTAGGAGTTTCCTAATGCGCTTTTGGGTCCTTTATGAAAAAACAAAACACTTTCCTTTCTTGCTGGTCCATATTTTGAACCTTGAGTTTATTTCCACATTGTAAATTTTGGGTAGATGTCTAGCTATATTGGAGATCAGGTTACGGTGCAAAGGATAAGAGATAAAGAACAATCTGCAGAGTTCCACCTGGTCCCAGAGAACAAAACCTATTGACTTGAAATGTGAGGAGCCCATTACATACCTAATCTGTACAACCCATACCAGCAAATGTCACTGAAACATTGTAGCTGGAGAATATTAAATGAAGGAATATTTCCATCAACTAAAAAATTAACTTTCAGGGGAGTTAAAAAACACCACCACCACGGAGTATCACCATGATAAATAATTAGCAAACTAAAAAGAATGGTGATGTTCACAGTTTACATTTTAAATCAGCTGACTTTTCCTCAATTTCTTCTATTTACAATATTTAATACAATCACGCACAAATTTATACCTTACAAACCCATGCTAGCCATAGGACACTGTCCTATAACTGAATGAACACAAAGTTGTCCAAGTCCAATATATTAAACGCTGGCTCACAATACATTAAGGGTAAGATGATAAACCATGTTCACGCAGAATGCTCTAGAACAATTTATACAGCCAGAGGGCTAGCACTTTAAGATTCCCCTCTCATGTGAGCCACCCAATGGGACCTACTGACAGGAGTAAGCTTTTGCAGGAACACATCCAAAACATTTTGAGCAGTATTATAGCATTAATATATAGTTCACAAAATGGTTTCATGAAAAACCACACTCACACTTAACTCTTGTCATCTGGCACATTAAATTTACAATACCTCCAGGAAGATTTTCTTTGGGTAAAGCAACACTGTAGGTACTTTTTAGCCTTTAAGCATATTACAGCCCTTGCCTCTTTATGGGTATTTTTTGGTTGTTTTTACCCATTGTAATAAGCTTTTTAGAACAAGAAACGATCAACAATAAAAAGCATTCCCATGTCAAACATTATTAAAATAATAAGATAATCAGATTTGAAACCAGCTCTTTTATTTGTTATCTTGATGCAACTGATATAAAATAACTGTCTGTAGGGGCCAAACTAAAGAAAACTTGAAAGCACTTTAGCACTTTCCCTAAAATTGCTTCCATGCCATTTCCATCAGGCTGCCGCGGCAGATGTTGGCTGTTAAACTGTGCAGATGACACAGTTCATGACTTTTCCGAGATGGCTGTGTGCCACATCTGCAGTTGATGAAATAGAGTGCAGAAGTGTGGCAGACAGAGAAAAAGTGTGAGAGAAGCAGACACACTGGGCCAAATGAATTGTCTTCAACACAGGCACTAAAAATAGACACACACTCACACTTATACAATCTCTTCGCCCAACCTTATAAAACCTTGTGTCTGTCATATTATGGAGTCAGCCTATCAGAGGAACTTCCTGAATAGAACTTCAGCTGTGGAGAAAATGAGAGCATCCAGGAAGCAATGAGTTCACATTGAGGAAGCAAACTGCAGCAGCATTCTCAAACTGAAGCTTCTCTCTTAGATCCTCATTAACTGGGCTGTAATCCAAGTTCATCTGGGCCCCAGAGAAAGGCAATGCTTGTGTTTAGACCGCACAATACTGACATAACATTAACAGATTTACATATGCAAAACTGTGAAGCAACAGGCATTCCCCCTCAATTGACCCACAGCTTGTAGTGGCTGCCGAGTTATTCCCTGCTTAGGTTCTGTAACCAAGTGGGCGTCATGCGACTACCATCTGGGTACCACTTATTTAAAGCTGGCAGTCTCTCTGTAATAGGCAAGCTGGCAATAAGTGGGAAGGGAATAAATTGCATCATTTAGTTAACATCCACTTGCTTTGCGGCTGTTAAAAACCCATGACTGAATAATAATTTGGTTATTTCGTTTGCCAGACAATGCTGACAGCCAAATTGTACTACGCATGCTGCAAAAACATCAGCTTGCAAAATTTCCACTTTAAAAATAAATTAAAGAAATTTAAAGTGTAATGTGAGCTTAGAAGTTCCTCTAATGTTGGTAATTCAAATGCAATCAAATTTTTTTTTTTAAATTTGTACTAACCAATGGTAGCTAGATCAAAAACAAAGCCCCCCACCTCTGTTAGCCACCCAGCCCAATCCATTAAACAGATCAAACAAACAATACAATGACAACCTGTAATGAGGTGACGAACTATGGTCGGTTTATGGGAATGCTTGTTACAGTTGAACATCTTTCAACTTTATGCTACTCACTGCCCTTCTCATCCTATACTTTAATTCTTAGATTTTATCATTTCCTTCTGCTTTCACACACACATGTATCAAAGAGAGTGGCTGAAACCATAGACCACTGCAATAGAATTAAAACGGATCCTTCGTAAAAACCAAAGCTTTTGAAGTGGGTTTCTCTTTGGGACTCTTTAGTTTTCAGTAAATTAAGTTACCAATAGTAATCAATTGCCCTGCCCCCCCACGATTTTCTTAGAAACATAAGCCGTCTGCACATGCATATCTTGACACTAATCTTCTTCCAAGACTACAAGGAAAAGCCCATGCTGGGTCTGTTAGACTTTTGTATTACAAAGATAACAAGGAAAGGAGTACTTGTGGCACCTTAGAGGCTAACAAATTTATTTGAGCATAAGCTTTCGTGAGTTACAGCTCACTTGCATTCGATAAAGTGAGCTGTAGCTCACGAAAGCTTATGCTCAAATAAATTTGTTAGTCTCTAAGGTGCCACAAATACTCCTTTTCTTTTTGCGGATACAGACTAACACAGCTGCTACTCTGAAAGATAACAAGGGTCTGCATTATAAACTCAGAAGTAACATTTTCAGCTAGATTAATGGCTAAGAAGAGCAAAGAACACAGTCTGAGGGTCAGAGTTTACTGAACACAGGCTACAGCTTCTTAGACTTCTACAGAGCCAGACTTATCCTTCCTTATTACATTTTGAAAGGATGTCAGAAATGGGGACTCCGAAGTGCTGAAATAATTTAAGACAACTGATGGGAAACTTGAGTTCATTAGTAACTTGCTCCAAGTATTGACAACACAGGACAGCATCAGAGAGCCTCGGAGAGTGGGACATAAAAGCAGTGCAATCTGATTCTTCTTGTAGCACATCTCTCAGTCAGTGGCAGCCTCCAATGTGTACCTCAGGTGTAGCCCAGCACTGGAGAGGAATAGGGCACAGAGTGGGGGAAATCAGAAACTGGTGGTCCAGAATGACAGGGGATGTGGAAAAAGCACAAGTCTCCCTGTGACATACTGGGGTAAAATCCAGACAAGTGAGAGGGTGGGGTGGCTGTGTCACCCCAGCCTGTAACCTGGGATGCCTTGAAATACCTTACTATTATAGCCTCCAACCTGGACTGCTCACAAGCATGCACCAGCATGCAGTTCACTCCCAGACGTGTTTGTGTTAACTGCAGTCTGCCAGTCACACCGTTTGTTATATTGCAGGGTGACCCCCACCACACTCCATGTCTAAGACTTTCCCCAGAAATGTATGTCTTCCATTGCCCGGTCCTCTCCTGGATAGCCCAAATAGATTAAGTCTATTATTCCTTTAAAGGAACAACACACACCAGCTTGTTATTCTAAATAGAGTTACCTAGACACCTAAACTTAAACACACTGGATTACATAAAACAAGTTTATTAACTACAAAGAGGATTTTAAGTGAGTACAAGTAACAAGACATAAAATTCAGAAATGGTTATTAGAAAAATAAAGATAAAACATTTACTAACACCTAACAAACTATATTAGATTCAAGCAAAAATTCTCACCACGTTTCCAGCAAGATTATTGACCAAACTCTTCAAGTCAGGACAAACCTCCCGCCCACCAAGTCCAATGGCTATTTCTCTTGTCTTCTAAGGTACAGAGAACGTGATAGGCAGAGGAGAGGTGGGGACCCTTGGGGTGTTTGCCCCTCCTATTTATAGTTGCAGTCCCCCTCTTGAAAAACTTTTCCAGCTGAGAACCAAGAGAAAGTCTATGTGGAAGAATGCTCCCTGCTGTTTTTCCCCAACCTGTTTGAGTTTCCCTTGTTTTTCCCTTCCTGCTTAATAACTTTGTTTACTGCTTAAAGGCAAATTAAGGCAAGCACACATTCCTTTGTTTAGGATAGGCCTGTTTGCTGATTTCTACCTGGGCATGGCTGTGGGGTTTGGATCATGCGTTATCATCATCATCATACAGGGGAATCTTATCACTTTATATACAATGTTGTCACCTATATTTTATCAGGACAATACTGACCAGCAAATTATGAATTTTCACATGCTATCTTACAAGGCATACCTTGCACAAAGATTACTACAATAATGTGTAAGGTGTGAATACAAGGTGTATTCCACCAAACTCCCCCAGACCCTACTTTTGCAGCTGTCCTCTTTTGAGCTATAAGTGCCCTGGCAGAGCTTACCCTGCATGACCATTGAGACAGAAAGCCTAAAATGCACATAATCCAGACAGAAAGCAATGGAGAATCCTATGTGCGCTGTGATGCAAGCAGGAACATAGTGGATTGTGTGGTTACAACACAGGCAAGTGCTTTAATAACCTGGAAGTGACACAGGACAGTCAGCATTACAGGGAGACCTGCAGGATTAACTCTTTAAAGGCTTTTTAACACAATACACACCGATTTTTCACTTTCAAGTACATCAACTGTGTATTGTGCAATGACCTTTCCACAAGCTTCTCCATCAACATCAGTATGCAGTTCTTGATATCACAACTAGGAGGCACTCAACTAGCCCAGTGGGGGCATAGAGACTCTGCATGATCCTTAATGCATCCTGCACCCCACTGCAAGTAAATCAGTAGACAGCTCCATGTTCTCACAGGAGCAGCTCACGCCACAACCCATTGTCTCAGAAGCTAATATCACAGGCCAACACACACACACCCCTCGTAACAGTAGCATGTAGCCTGACCACAAAAGAGCAGCAAAAAACATTTTAGCATCAGTTTGTTCAGCACTGTATAATACACAAAAATAAAGACAGTCCCAACCCAAGGTCATAAAGCGGGCGGGGGGTGGGAAGGAGACAGGGCAGGTGAGAGAGGAAGATAAAATGGAAATAAAGAACAGAAAGAGGACATGGAGAGGGGAGGAAAAAACTGTCAGAGAAAAGGAGAGATGCCAGCAACTGTTCCAGGGCATAGCAGCCAAGTGCCAATTCAGTGCAGAGAAAATGAAACTTAGGAGCCACTGCAACAACCTTGGTAACAAA
Organism: Eretmochelys imbricata; assembly: GCF_965152235.1. Lineage (NCBI taxonomy): Eukaryota > Metazoa > Chordata > Testudines > Cheloniidae > Eretmochelys > Eretmochelys imbricata. The sequence goes on from NC_135578.1 coordinate 10,615,147, forward strand.
TCCCGCTTGCACAATATTTTAAGCTGTACCTGTATCTGTTCTGATAATTACAGTGCATTCTCAACCACTCTAATTGAGTATAAGCCTAATACTCTTGATTGTTTCTATGGGGAGGAGACCTTCCATAACTTGACCAAATTATCCTTTGGAAAATATAGATTGCCTAAAGCATTTGTACTCAGAAATGGTTTAAAATTCAGAACACCAAAGTATCTCAGCATTTTTAATTATATGTACTGTATGCAAGACCATCACACGCTTATCACCGTCATAGAAATACTACATATTGTACAATCACCTCCACAATTACCCTCCAGTAGATCTAGGACCACCATCAAAATAAGCCAGGCCCCTCCTCCCCCCCCCCAAAAAAAAGTTACCATCAACAACCGCTGCACAACAGGTATAGGTCTGGTCCTGACAAAGACAACAACTAAGGAATACATGTTTGTTCACAGAAAATATTTTCCTTTTCTATGATTATCAGATAGGCTACAAGTGCATTTCTTTCCTCGCACTGTTTAACTAGCACACAATGAGTACAGTACTGTACTGATCATAAAGTATATTTTAAATGAATTAGTTATGACAGATGCTTCCAGAGTGCCAACAGAGGACATTTTAAATCCCAGTGTATAATTTTAAAAACGTTGTGCAATTTAAAGAGGGTTTTTTTGTTGTTGTTTTTTAAACCAGTGTTATATTTATTTAAAACCAAGTGGGAATTTACAGTTGCCTCAAATTTTACATGCATTTAACAAAGACTTGAAAAAGCTTTCTATTTTGTGAACGTCTTAGATTCTGGACTCTTTGGTCCAGGTTTTTCCAACTTCTTTGCTGTAATGCAAGGATTCTGTTACTGGGTAAGTGAATGTAAGATTTCCACTTGCCTCTTTATACTAAATAGATGCAATTCTCTCCACAGCATACCTCTAGCTCCTCTAAATGCACAGTATAAACACATTCAGAGCATACAACGCACAGCTGAGCTCAGGACACTGCCCATGTGACAGTGAGGGCAGGTCACTCAACCTCTTTGGAGAGCACTTCATGGATAGAGTAGTCACCAAAGAGCACTTGAGAGCATCGTAAAACACCTCTCGCTAAGATCACCTCTACATTATGCCTCAGTAGGCCAAGCAGCACAAGTTCTACTGTCACTACTGAATAGATCACTGGTGTAACAGCACTCTAAGCTGCCCACCAAGAAATCACTACCCTAAAACACTGTAAGTGTTTTATGGAAGTAACAGCTACTACAGGGAACTATAAAAAGCAAAGATCCCCACTATTGGTTTGTTTTCAATATGGAATAGAATAATCCAATCCACTTTCAGTTTTGCATTTACCTCTACAATGGCAAAAATGTGATATCCAGAAATGAACAGCAAATGCAGACTCAGTAACATTCCACTGTTAGATGTGGGAAAATTACAAATCCTCCAGCCAGATTCAGATAGAATATAAACACATGCACAAGCTGAAACTAGAATTAGAGTTAGTGCCCTCCTTTTTATCTCAGCTAGGATTTAAAGGTGTGTTGTTAGAAGGTGTTGGCTAGTATGCTCCAAAAAAACCTAGTGTAGACAAGGCCACGTGTACTTTAAATGTGCTAAATGGAGACAAAGGTAAAGCTTCACTCAGGTTCCTTTGAAAAACCCAGCTTAAGTGACTTAAAGCTGAAATCTGATTCTAGTTCCCCTCTGCACGTCGCAAAACCACTATGCCCAAGTCTAAGGATACTGCAGGGCTTCATATCTTCCTCCATGTCTTCTACACTAAATTTACAATGGTTTGAGGTGGGTGCAGGTTGGGTTGGGTTTTTATTTATTTGGACATTCACTCCAAATGCAGCTTTGGGTAATGGGAAGTCTATATGCTGGTTTATTGGCTCTCCTGAATAAACTCTCAAGAAGGTGTTAAAAAAACCACTGAATATAACAAATAAGGCTTGTGATCCCTTGAGGTCGGTGGGAAGTCCCCAACCACCAGACCCCACAGGGCCAGCCAGCAGCCGGGAGCCCAACCGCCCACACTAGGCAGCGGGGCAGCCCGGACCCCTCCTCCTGGGCCACAGCTGCGTGCTAATTGGGCCGCATGCAGGCCATGGGTTGAGAACCGCTGGTCTAAGGTAACTGTCTGTGACTCCATTATAAGACTATTGTAGTATGTTGGGAGTTCACATTTGGTACTGGGTGGGTGAAATCCAATTATATAACATACCACCAGTTTGGGGCCTCTACCCTACTTTTGTCAGTCTGCCCTGAGGTAGGCACTCTCAGTTGTGAGCCACTCCAGAGAACGTCATCACATAGGGACTAGATTTGCACCATCTAATTTACTCTACTTGTGAGCAACATAAAAAACAGGTCACAAATACAAAGGCTAAAAAAGTCACTGAACCACGGAGCAACCGCATCCGCTGATGGACTATTTTAAATTGATAGTAAAACAATACCTTTTGATTCATTTATATATATTTTCTATTCATTGTTAACACCTGACTGGTTTTCCAAGAGAAAGGGAAGCCTGAACAAATAAAAAACTCCTGTTCAGCTTTGCTTCGCATGTGAAGAAAAGCAAGGAAACCTCAAGCATATGTGCTATAGCTTTCCTGCACCGTCTCACAAATGGTTTAGCTCTGTGCCAAACGCAGTATGACTTCACCACCTATAATCCCTAGGACACGTGTGAATACCCACACTATGCCAGATTATCAGTAAGGTGATAACACTTGTATACTGTACCTGCTTGGCACAATTTGAATGAAGCTCCCACAGGACTGCTAGGGTTTCACTTCCTGTTAACATGCACCTGCACCACTTTCAAAAGCAATAAAAGCATCAACCATATTTAAAGCTTTACTCAAAAACCCAGCAGAAGCCTGAGCAAACCTAACACTACGTTAAAGACCATCCATACTATTCACTGAACACCTGGCATCCACAGCGAGTCCTCATACAGGGCCAAGCAGAGGGTGTTGTGCACAAATACCAGAGGGCAGAGCAGGAGCAATAATTCTCCAGTTCCAATCATGTGCTCAATATTTCCAGCTTAGCTAATATTCTACACACAGTTTCTTATACACAAAATACACACTGAATAAAAAGTGACAGTCAGATCCTTATATGGTGCAAGTCAGAGTAACTCCCCTGAGCCACATCCATTTACACCAACAGAGGATCTAGCCCTGTATTTCCATGCCAACTTGTCTTTTTTCATTTGAAAGTTAGACTAAGTAGTTAACAGGCTGCTCAATAGGTACACGTGTAATTGTATGTGCTTATCATCCAGCTAAGGTTTTGAAGACTGCAGCAACTAGAAACAGTCAGCCCTTGTCAAGAAAAGCCAATCTTCAGACCAGCTAACCACTTCTCGTTAAGCGGAAAGTAGTAGAATAAAAATAAAAAAATTCTGCAAGTGAAGAAAACAAAAATCACGCTGAGTTTTGAGTCAATGCACACCAGTGACCTTAGTAACTGACAGAACTCTGTTAAGGAAACAGTAAAAAGAGCCAGCCTTGCATTAGCTTTATAGCCCTGATACTATCAACAGGTATTGCTAAGGGCAGAAGCAGCAAGCACAAGACAGAAGCTTTGGGAAGAACTGTAAGGTTTGAAGGTGATGGGTCATGGACAACAAAAATTGGTCTTGCGCCCTTTACTGCCTCCTTGTGACACACACAAGGTCTGAAAGTTTAGTAGGGAACTCTTTAAAAACATTGCAGATTCTCTTCTCCTTAGAACTGTCATTTAGCATTCCTAGAGGATTGCCAGGAGATAAAGGCCATCCACCTAAATGGTCTTTACTCTTCCCTTTTCACGCAACCCACCTGCTCCTTAGCCCCAGGACACACAGCTCCAGGAGCCAGACACTCTTCCAACATTCCCTCCCCTCTCAAATACAGCTGTTCCTGAAGCTCTACTCCAAGAGAGGAGAATTCACATTTGTGCTGGTTCCCTCTGGAGGTCTGGAAAAGGAAGAATCCAAAGGATCCCGCTGGCTCTCACCTCACCTCTCCCCCCACAACTTAGCTGGGGGAAACATGCCACAAAGGTGCCCCTGCTAGATATAGCTTCTCTTCCACTCATGGAAACAGAAGGGGTTACAGTGGTTCATAGAATCATAGAATATCAGGGTTGAAAGGGACCTCAGGAGGTCATCTAGTCCAACCCCCTGCTCAAAGCAGGACCAATCCCCAATTTTCGCCCCAGATCCCAAAATGGCCCCCTCACGGATTGAACTCACAACCCTGGGTTTAGCAGGCCAATGCTCAATCCACTGAGCTATCCCTCCCACGCCCCCCCCAAGGCTGCAAACTGCTGAGTATTAAGGTCTTGGGTCTCTAAAGAACCCAGAACACCATCTTCGAAGAGGATAAGACATGCTGTAAAAGTTAAGTAACTGCAAAGAAACTAGAGAACTTTTCTCCCTGTATATAGATTATGAAACTCTTGGCATGTTATAGGCACTGTACGTACAGCCCATCTTAACACACTTCCTTCTCTGACCAACTTTTGCCCTCTTCTCCAATTGACTGACCATTAGGGCCACAGTTTAGCACAGCATGAGCCAGGCAGCAAGTAGCAATGGCAGAAGATACAATGTTGAGATTATCAAATGTAACATAATGATTTTAAAAATGGAGAGTTCTAAAAAATGAGCATGAAACAATTTTGCTAAGGATCTAGGAAACTTATCAAGGCCTGACAGGAGCACTTCTCGTTACTCAGTTGTGCCAATTCCACCTAGTGAACGGGTGGTTGGGTCACCCTCATCTTACGGGTATAATCTTTATCTTTCACAAAAAGAAAAGGAGTACTTGTGGCACCTTAGAGACTAACCAATTTATAGTCTCTAAGGTGCCACAAGTACTCCTTTTCTTTTTGCGAATACAGACTAACACGGCTGCTACTCTGAAACCTTTATCTTTCAGTGCACTCAAGAGAAAGATTGTGTCAGGACACACGACTGCAGGACACTGGCCTGATGTCACGGAATTTTAAATCCTACAGTTTGGGGCACCTAGCTAATCACTGGTATGCTGTGAGTGCAATTTGTGCTCCAATTCCTGAAACACTTGCTATCCTGAGTACTCCATTCCCCCATCCCCACTCAGTCACATTTAGCACTCTGGAGAGTGCTAAACATAACTAGCTCTTTGGGATAGGGCCTGCAGTCAAAATAGCTGAAAGAGCTCCCTGCACAGTCAGGTCCCCATAACCAGTGTAAGGTACTGTAAAAAACAAAAACAATAAACTTCATCTTTAGCTGGTGAGTGGAAGTGGAAGGACTTTGAACTTGAAGTTATATCATGAGAGGAGGAGTAGGTAGAAGGCAAGGTGTGTTGGTTGCAGGGGACACAATAAAAATCATCTTACCAGAAAATAAATATTTGAATATGGTTAGAACAAAGTATTTTCATAAAACTTCCAATACAAGATGACCCCAGTCTGAAACGCCCTCAGTTTCATGCAACTCCCGCTGAAGTCATTTGGAGCTGCCTGTATTATGCAAAGGGAGAATCTGGCCCTTCATATTTAGGTCCTGGGGGGATTGCATTTCATGAACTATAGGCCAAATCCTGAAGTCTTTTCTTAAATTGAGCAATTCCCTTGAATCAGTGGAAGATTTGACTGAGTGAGGACAGAGTTAAGGCAACCGGATTTGCTGCAATACCTGGGGCAGTTACAGATGATGCAAAGATTGGCCAATTAGAAGGCACAATGAGTAAATGTACTAGACTTCCAATTCTGGAAATCTGAGACCAGATTCTGGGTTTGGACATGAATATAGATCACGGTGGTCTGAATGGTCCACATCATGAAGACACACATTTGGCACAATTGGCAATCTGTCCAAATGAGAGACAGGGCTGAAATATCAAGGTTATTGCAGATCAGAACTGAGGTGTAGATAAGGAAAATCGAACCAAGGCTGAAACACTCCAACTGGCTCAAGCCAAAGCTATTCTCCTTCAGAAGCACAAATTCACAAGAGAAAAAAAAGAAAGGATGAAGTCTTTAAGATCATACAACACTTTAGATAATGTTGAGACAGTTACATTGTGTTTCTCTTTGCAGTATTTGCTTTTTTAATAAAATCAGACTTTTTCCTAGTGAAAACTGCCTTGTATAATATCATCATCTTACTTGAACTGCGGTTATGCTTATCCTGCTTGATCTCTTCATACAGTTTGGATCTCTTACTCCATGATTTCTCTGTACCTTTTGCTGAATGAATACTGTATGTTTAATCTTAAATTTTCCCCCCTCCCACTTACATTATGACCCATGCATTGGTTTGGGGGAGGGACCACCTTATGGGGCAACAGCTATCTTCTATGATTTGAAGTTTATAATAAAAAATGGAAGGGTCTGATTAGTGTAAACTAAGAATCTCTGGCTTGGCTCGGCTTTCATAAATTTAACTTTTTGTGTGGCTCAAACAAACTAGACGCTTACATTAAAAAAAACAAAACAAAACAAAAAAAAAAGCACACCACAGCCAAGCCAAGTTGCTGCACAAAAAATACACACTATCTAGCAATCACAGGCCAGTCAAGACAAACATTACTGGATGGCCAGAGCCAGTGGATTATGCTGAAAGAAATGCATTTTATCTTTCCTTTTAAATTACAAAAGATTATCATTTCACTCAGCAATGACCCTTATTAAATTGGAAACTCTGTACATCAGAATTAAATATGTTCTATCTACTCAAAATGAAGTGTATTATTTATCACTAATATTTAATGACAAAAAACTGATAACTTTCACAGATTATACCACTGATTTCCTCTAGTCATGCATCATTGGTTCTGTTGGTCATTAGCATCATCACAGTGCATAAACTCTGGCTTATGCAGCAAGTTTGATAACAGAGCTAGAAGACTGTATCTACTATTTTTCAGATTGTTCAGACTGACGAGTTTACATGGGTGAGAGAGTGAGTCTATCTATTATACTCCCTAAAAACCCTAGTTAATAAATTTCTATTTCCAATAGTTTGCTTAAGCATGGCAAGAATTTATAAGCAAATGTAAAGCATTAAAAAAAAAAAAAAGCCCTCAGTAAGCCACTTAAACCGGCCAAGCACCCTTTTCTGGGAAGTGTGTATTCAAGCAAATCTTTAAAATAAATAGGATATCGAGTCTCCTCCAATTTGACTTTTAAATAGTAGAAATATGTTGAACTGGCTTAATATTTTTAAGTTTACTTCACAGATACTATATTGCATTTCAGCTTGTTAAAAAAAAATTTAAGCATGGTAGATACTGTTTTTTCAGCAGTGAAAACAGAACAGATATACAAGTGTGACGTAATAGGGCACAATTCAGACCAATGGGGGGACTGAGTCACCCCTGCCCTGCAACCTTGGGTGCCTTGCAATGACTTGCTCTAGTAGCTCCCACGTGGGCTACCCACAAACAGCCTTCCAGCATGCCAGCCACACCCTGAGTGTCTGTACTGCAGCCTGCCAGTTACACCCTGGCTCTCACTAGCCTTAGTTACACTGCAGGATGACCCCAACCTACTCCCCATCCCAAATCTTCCGCCAGAAATGTCTGTCCTGTACTGCCCAGCCCTCTCCTGGACAGTAGAAATATTTTAAGTCTGTTATTCCTCTAAGGGAATAATATGCCATTTTATTACCTTAAATAGAATTATCCAGACACTTCAACTTAAACTCACTGGATTAGAAACAATAAAAAAAAGTTGGTTTACTACAAAAAGATTTTGAGTACTAGTAATGAGGCATAAAAGTAAAAAATTATAAAAAAAGAGAGATAGATAGAACACTTACTAATACCTACTTAAACTATCTTAGTTGCAAAGCAAACTTTCTCACCACATGCTCCAGCAGATTAGTGACCAAACTTTCAGGTCAGGATCCTCCCGCCCCCAAATCCAACGGCCGTTTTCCTTTGTCTTCTTTGGTGCAATACCAGAGACACACAGGGAAAGAGAGGAAGTGCGTTGGTGTGTTTGCCCCTGCTTTTTAGTTCCAATCCCCCTCTTAAAAAAAACATATCCAGCTGAGAACCAAGAGACAGTCTACAAGCAAGTATGTTCCCTGCTGGTTTTTTCACCTCTTTGAGCTTTCTTTTTTCTCCCCATCCTGCTTGATGACTCCGTTTACTGCTTAAATGCAAATTAAGCAGAGCACACATTCCTTTGTTTAGGACAGACCCGTCTGCCAACTTCTGCTTGGGCAGGGCTTTGGAACGTGTCATCATCATCATCATACATGGGAATCTCATAACTTCACAGTCAGTGTCGCCACACATTTTATCAGGACAATGTTGACCACCAAATTATGAATTTTCAAATGATATACCTTGTACAGAGATTATTACAATAGTGTGTAGGGTGTTAATACAGGGGTGGATTCCATCACAACAAGTTACAACACCAACTGAATTGTATTGAGGCGAATGTCTGAATCTCAACAAGATCCTGTTACTAAACATGAAAGATTTAAAATACCAAAAATCAGTCCTGTGAAGGAAGATAACTGTTTTTTACAACAGATGCTCAAAAAAACCAAACAAACAAAAGAACAAACACACAAATGTATTACCTACAGTACAATTATAAATTACCTGTACTAACCATAACTGGGCTGCATGCTTTTAACACATTCTTTGTTCAGAGCATTCTGAATAGCAAGTAATGATTTGTTAGAAAATACACAGTTCACTTTTAAAATGTTTAAACAAAACATCTGAGTACACTGTCAATGTTAATGAACAGGAGCATAGTTTATGACTGACAAATGAGATTTACCATGGACAATTTCAGAGAGCCTTATCCTGCCCCCATTTAAATCAATAGGGAGTTTTGCTTCAGTGGGAGCAGGACTGGGCTTCTGTCACAAGTATTTGGTTTTAGAAAAAAGTAATTATGTTAATATCACAAAACTTACTGGGCCATTGCTGACATAACGCCAATGAAGTCAGAGTTCCACAAAGAGACATACAGACCACAGTATACAGACCAAGTACTTTTTTATCATTTGTATTTTGTACTTGCATCACGGCTGTTGGCCAAATTCTGCTCTCACTTAAATCAGAATAGTGTAAGTGATTTAAATGGAGATCCTTTGGGCTTACGCCATTGTAACTGGGAACAGAATCCAGCCCTGTCTCTATATATCCCATGCACTGAAATGCACCTACTTACAAAGTTCACCCACTCTGTTAAAAATCTATTATATACTGACAAAGAGCTTGCATTACATTGTCTTAAGGTAAAAGAAAAGAAGCCCTCTCTTTTGGAAGAAGCGCAGTTATGGAAGTAGACCGTACCAATACTAATATAACAGCTGCTACTACATTATGTGATTTATCTGGCTCGAGATGAATTCAAGCTTGTGTCAAATTTCAGTCCCACTGTCCAGGATATTAGAAACAGTTGTCATCAGAAAAGAAACTATAGCAATCTGACAAACTAGCACCACACCCTGCACAGAGGTAACAGATCTCCCAGGTGGCCCAATCCTGAGTAGAGGACACCTGCAGGGATACAAGGTACAGTACACTAGCACAGATACCCCCAAACACTGTTCCTCCTGCAAACACAGCTTGCTTAGAGCCGGTCAATTTACAAAACAATAAAACAGAAGTTTTGATACACAAATGTAGTGAACAACAACAAGGAGTCCGGTGGCACCTTAAAGGCCAACAGATTTATTTGGGCATAAGCTTTTGGGGTAAAACCCACTTCGTCAGATGCATGGAGTGAAAATTACAGATGCAGGCATTATTATACTGACACATGATAAGAAGGGAGTTACCTCGTAAGCAGAGAACCAGTGTTGACACGACCAATACAATCAGGGTTGATGTAGTTCACTCCCAGCAATTGAGGAGGTGGTGTCAATTCCAAGTTGCTTTTGTAGTGAGCCAGCCACAGACTACCACGGCTACCCCCTGATACTTGACAAAATGTAGTGAAGAATATTTTCACCATTTTCTCCACCCACCAGTTTGGTCTTGACAAGTGATTCACCAACTTAGCAAGCTCACTGGCCATGCCACTGCCGCACATCTGTTTCACCCTACCTTGCTCTAGGCTAAATCACTGTAGAAACAGCTATTGTTGAGCCTTCCTCTATAGTGCACATGGTGCCCAGAGTCTCTCTGCACAGCTATCCCCCATCACGCATAGCATAACCACAGCATGTAAACTGCTTTAAAGAGGACTTCTGCACCAGAGGAAGGGTAGGATTTAGACCACTGACTTCAGTGGGACTTCTTCCTGAGTACAGAGTGTGGGAATGGAGTCCTAAAAAACAAAATGAGTTGATTCTACAGCTAACAAAAGTTCATCTTACTGTCAAAGAAGACAGAGTTTACGACTCACTATCAACTAGCTTATCACTGTAACAAAGAAGCCATTATTTTAAAAAAATACCAAGGTGAAAATTTTAAGATTTTCAACTTCTTAATCCCAAACAGAGCACTCTGAAAATAAGGTCTGCAACACCACAGCTGACAAAAGCCAGAAAAATCTCTTAATTGCAGGTTATATTTTCTATTAGAATATCATATTTTAAATTACAAAAAAAGTTATTTATTACTATGCCAGCAACATAGTAATAAGTAACTTTGAAGGTCTTCTCGCTTGCCTATTTAGGGTATGTCTACACTGCAATAAGACACCTGCAGCTGGCCTGTGCCAGCTGACTCGGGCTTACTATGCTTAGACTAAGGAGTTTTTTAACTGCGGTGTAGACACTTGAGCTCAGACTGGATCCCAGGTTCTAGGACCCTGCGAGGGGAGGAGGGGGCCCAGAGCTCAGGCCCGAGCTTGAACACCCTGAACCTGAGTCAGTTAGCACATGCCAGCCATGGGGCTGTAAATGCGGCATAGACATATCCTTAGTTACCCTTTGGTAGTAGTAAAATAAGTGGTAAACTTCCTAACGACAGTATTTAATTAATAAGATGCTTTTTTAAAAAAAGGTCTGTGGCTGCTTCCTAAAGATATATCAGTTAATTACTTAATTCTTCTTAATGAAATGATTAACATTCTTTCAACAAAGAAGGCAGAAATTTAATATTACACTGCAAGTTACATTGAAGAAGCAGTGACGTTAACACTGCTCCTCCTCTGTTCTGCTGCCTCCCCTCCCTTCATCAGTTTTATTTTCCATTTTACTCAGCCTCGTAATCAGAAAGGCACTCGAACATCTTGACACAAATATCTGCATCGCGGTTTTGTTGTTGTTGTGAAATCAAGTGCTACATTCCAGACATGCACAGCCTTGAGATCTAAAACAAAGAGGTAGCCCAGCACTGTGGGTCAGCTTGAATCTTGCCTCCGATCTGAATGAAGTATTAATTGTGATGACCTTAAAAATAAATTTAAAAGGAGAAAAAATGCTGTTATTCTGGAGTGAGTATTGAAGAACATGAATAACCTTTACAGCAAGTACTGGGTAAGGCTACACTGAACTTGTATAGAAATGAGGTATGTATTTTAAAAGATTGTGAGGGAAGGGTATTTTGGTCTCAGGATGGAATTTTCAAAAGCTTCTACAAAGAGATAGGTATCTCCTAAAAGAGTTAGACACCAAACACTGCAATTAAAAACCTTTGGCTGGCCCATGCCAGTGACTTTGTCTAAGGGGCTGTGTAACTGCAAGATGGAAGGGTCCCAGAGCTTGGGCTGCAGACCAAGCCTGAACGTCTACACTGCAGCCCACGTCAGCTGGCACAGGCCAGCGGCAGATGTCTAATTGCTGGGTAGACATACCCTCTGGCACTGTTGAAAACTGCACCTTTTCAACCAGATAATGTGAAGGCCCGCCCCCCCCCCCCCCCCAACATTTATTGCATTGGAAAGTAGGTCTGGTTTGGTTTTGTTGAGAGGGAAAGGGATGCTGAACAGGTTGATTTTCATAATTATCTGAAGCTCTGACCATGTAATCAAACCTCCTCACCATTTTATCTTCCCTTATTGCAATCTTTTTAATAGAGACATGACATTCTACTTACTTTCATGCTCACTCTATTTCTCTCCTAAAAACACTTTGCCATCATTGGCTCTGCGTTCTAAACCAGTAATACTGCATGTCCAATCACATAAAACTACAGAGGGTTTCCCAAGATGCCTTGGGAAGTATGACTGCTTTCGTTTACTGATGTGTTAATATGCTTAATCTACTAATTAATGAATAAACAGCTTGTATTACAAACCCGGGGGAGGGATACTGAGAAGAAAAGTAGAGAGCCCAAGGAAAGACATTTGACCCTAATTGCTAGCAACAACATGACAAAACTAATTGGGAAGCACAGCTCAAACCAAGACACAACATGAAAGGAAATGTCTGGATTCTAGGGGCGAAACTAATAAGTATGTTAGTGGCTCCAAATCAACTTGCCCAACTAGGCCACCTTTTGTTTGACTTTCTGTTTTAGCAGCAGAGAAGCCAACGCCACCGGAGCATGGACTATCCCCTCAACCCACTGCCCAGACAAGAATGGTTGCCAAAGGAAAGCATTCACTCCTCACCCATCACACACCACTTCCATGAGTTAGGATATGAGCCAGGCCACATGAAGTTCCAGAGTTTTGAACAGACTATTCTATTCTAGTCCACATTTCTTTCCCCTCCCTCTTCACAGGTCTTAATCCTCCCTCCCGTGACTCAGCTGCCAAGATCAAAGCACTTGCTCAGAGCCTGGGAGAGCAAGCAGTCTGCTGCTCAGACTGCCCGACCAATCCTTCGACCAGTCACCAAGGCATGAGAAAGCAAGACTCATGCTGCATCCTCCCTATAGGGAGGATAGCATTACCTTGGCAACACTTACAGCCCAACAAAGCCTTAAGGAGCTAAGGAGCGCAGGAGTTTCACCCAAACTCAACTTTCCCACATGCTGGCACAGAACACAGGCACGATTCTCCACTCCTGATTTACAGGCATGAGAGGGGACAATCAGGCATGTGTATTTAAATACACACAACACAAAATGGTTTCATATATTTTAGAAAAAAACATTTTCTATCTGAAAAAAATCAATTAAACCAACAACAGTAATAACAGCATTTACTGCGTTGCTGTGCTCTGAGCCATTTCGATCCTCTTCAAAGACAGAAGAAAGTAGACTTAAAAATTATGCAACCATCACACCTTGAACACTATGAAATATTATTCCATCGCATAAGATGTAAACTTTGTTAAAACAGACATTTGAATTAACAGGCTAACTTATTGAGGAAATAGGCACTTGTAATAAAAAACATAACAATGACAAGTACCGTATGGAAAGACTGATTAACAGTAAACAATACACTTGAGGATCATTTGAATAAAGTTTTCTATTCATTCATATTATTTTCTGAGACCATTCCCACCATACAGGGGACTGGGAAAGGCCTACAATTAGTTTTCCGAAAAGCATTCCCTGAAATATTGTAACACACCAGACGTAAGTAAATATTTCATGATATGGCTTCCATTTCAGTATATCTGTCAAGATATTTACAGGGCTTGACAGTACTTCTATATTTAATTAAATTTTCACACTCATACTTTAATGTAATTTAAATAGATTATTAGTTGTCAGAATATAGAATAAATTTTGTTTACGATTTAGTTACTTTAAGTACTTACATTGAGGAAACTCATTTAACCCCATGACTGAGTAGCATTAAGTGTTGAGATGAGACTTCTAAAGAGCTTCTATTGCCCTTTGCACTCTTGCAATAATCTTAAATTACTACAACTTAATTGCAATTTCAAGGCACTAAAAATTGAGATTTTTTTGAATAGCATAAGGAGGGGTCAGTGTGTGCGCAGTGGGGGGGAAATCACTTAGTTCTACTCAGGTACTAGGTTCTTTCTGAACAGTAGCTGGTTTTGTTCAGGCTTTTCTGTATTCTCAGTTGTTTATGGAACATTATCTTCATTTTCAGAACAGGACTGAGTAAATAATTATCCAGCTTACTCTGAGTATATGCCACACACACACCCTGTTATACACAATACTGTGCACTTCAGGTATATAGGAGATTGGTGCCAGGAGACTAGAAAGACAAAACCCTAGAGTACACTTGTAGAGAAATCTGCAAGCTAATTTTTTCTGTGATTAGGTTGGTTTAAGAAGAGTAAGACAAAGAAAGGATGTTAAAGTACTCAAGACATTCCAATCAATGTGTCTGATCTTCTAAAAATGAAGCAGACCCTTAAATCTTTGAACACCAAAAAAATCTGAATTAATAAAAACAATAATGAAACTATAAAGTTTGTATAATTAAGTCTTTCCTGATTACTGTATTGTTTATTCCATTCTACTTCCTCCATACCGAATACCCAGCGACATCATCTTATTACCTATTGTAGCTGCAATTACCAACACAGTAATAGCTATGGGAATCAAGCTATATAGTAGTTTATGAGATCAGTAGACTGACAGCAAGTGCTTTAGTTAAGGCAAAAGAGAAGAATTCTACAGACAGCCAATCTTGTTAATTTCCTACTGCAGTAAGACACATGAAAAGCATTCAGCTAACAAAACAATTCAAATCATGATTTAATTTCACTATGGCCAGGATCCAAATAAGCTCTTAAGCATGTGTATAACTTTAAGCACGTGAAGGCAACAGGACCACTAGTGCTTAAGTTATGCACAAGCTTGAGGTTGAGTGCTTTGCTGGGTCAGAGTCTATGAGAATAACTGCCTTTACTGCAAATATGCTGCAAGAGTCCAATGCAAAATGTCTACAAATTTGACCCACTCATTTAATGAGTGTCTTTGACTACTCATTTAATAAGTATTGTGACACATGTGGGAGATAGCAAGTTATATTCGTCTGAGACACTTGCAGTGCCTAGTCATAAATGGAATGAGCTGCAGTACAGACAGAGTGCAAGCCATAATTGTCGTTTTTCCATTTTTATTTTTTGTCACTACCTTAATACTGAAACCAGTCATTATTTCCTTCAGGTTTTTAAAAAACTTTTTTCCCCAAAAGAACCTCTCTCTTATGGAAGTGATTATGAGAAACAGACAGCAAAAATCTTTTGGGGAGTGGTTCTGATCTTTTCTTAAATGCACATATATATTTAAATATTGACAATGTGCAAAATATGTATTCACCCATTAGCTCGGTTGCTTCTATAAGGGCCCAGTCCTGCTCCCACTGAAGTCTGATCCAAGTTTTGCTATTGGATTTTTACTTCTGTGCAAACTTGATAGGTCCTTACATGAAACTACAGTGCGTCATGCATTTAGAAAGGTAAGAAAAGGCCTAAACAAATGCAGTTCTGTTCAAAGGAAACCAACTACCTGTTCAAATCTAGCTGCAGTTTTCTCCAACCCTTTCTCAGCTGTATAAAACATTTCAGCTCAGTCCCTTGAAGTTGCAATTAAACTGTAGTAATTTAAGATTATCATAAGAGCAAAGGGCAGCAGAAGCTCTTCATGAGACCTCTCACCACTTAATGCTAAGTCTTGGGGTTAAATGAGCTTCTTTAGTATAAGTACCTTAACCCAACTGAATCGTAAACAAAATTTATACTATTTTCTGACAGCATATGATCTATTTACATTTTATTAAAGCATCTCCGAGAAAAATGTAGAAAGACAAAAGCACCATCACAAAATATAAATAACTGGACAGACTTGCTGAAATAACCATATTATAAATATACATTCTACATGAGTGCACATGTTCTATAATTTTACATACAACACACATCAGAAAAATATTTCATGAAGCAATTACATTGTCATCCAATTCAAACGATCAATATAAATGGCCACAAGCTATAAGAATATTAAATACTTAACTGTATTCCATGAAAAAGCTTGCTGTTTATGACCAAACTTTCCCTTAATTTTTACAATAGCATGAAACAAAATGGATTTGAGAGGCTTACATGCTTACAGTATTCTCATAATAATGATGTTAGTGCAAATTTAAACTTGGTTTAACAGCGATCTTCCCTAATAAAACAGCATTATGCCACATTTGAAACACGACAGTGTTGAATGTACAATTCTTCACTTAACTCTTTTTCCTTCTCTTACCAGTATAAAAACCAGCTGGGTTACTATTACTATTCCTGGTGGAAATGATTTAAGGAGAAAATGTTTATAGCTGTTAAAAAACATTACATATTACCCAAAATGGCTTAATAGCATACATGTGTATGTTTAACATGCATACTTTAATTAGACAATAAAAAGTATATGCTATAAAAAACTACTGGCTTTGCAATAAGTTGTGCAGCATGGTGATGAAACCTTGGCTTATAAAAAAAAGTATAAAAGCGCTTATTGTGTGTCTGTACTGCCAATTAAAGAAATACTTAAGTGACAGAGGTTTTTTTTTACCATGCAATACATGTTTACTTGTTGTTTCCTGTGTACATTAACATAGCAGCTTTTTACTTAAGAATTTGAAAATCTCTATTTCCATTGTTTTAGGATATTTTATAGCAAGAAACTAGGTGGTGAATAAGATTTGCAGCGTTTACACTGAAGTGTTTGAAGAGGAGTACAGATTCCTACAAAAGGTTTAAAGGAATATAAATAATCTAATTTGATTAGTTGATACTTCTGTTTTAACTTTGAGAAAATCATAATACTCTATGCTAACATTTGGTACTACTATTTTCTTTAAACAAAAGTACAGTTATTAAGTTTATATAAAGTAGACTCAAAGGGACATGACAAAAACATTTTTGTAAAAATCAGGACATGGCCAAAACATGAAACCTCATTGTTTGATGCTATATTTAGAAAATTACCTTTTTGTTTTCTAAATTCCAAGAACCGAGTGAAACCAAAAATAAGGCAAAAAATAACGAAATTGTTCTAGTCCACATCAGAACAACACCTTTGCACACGCACGCTTCACTTCCTGACAATTCAGAGATTCTAAAACTTCAGAGGTGAACTTAAAAAAACTTTAATTATTTTGCTAACATGACATTAGTGAACTTCTCTATAATTCTAGGTAGCATAAATAAAATCAAACTGTAAATCAACTTAAAACTGAATACATCAGTCCCAAAGACTGATTAATTAACTCAATCTGCAAGTCAGAATTTGAAGAGGTAGAAAAACACTGAATTGAAATACTATAGATGTTTTTCTCAAAGTTATCTTTTGATTTCACAACAAAGATCAGCATTTGTAATGGTCCATTTCTGGATAAGTGAACATATAACCTTGCTGCCTGATCAAATAGTCCAGAGCTTTCAGTGAGGCAGCTCCTGACAACAGCCCAGCAGCAGATTTGTTTGATCTCTACTGCCTTCCTTAATCTGGGTTGTCAAGGTTCACTTGTTGGAGGCTGTTTACTTTACTTTTTTCAAAAAAGCAATTTTTTTCTCTCTCTCTCTCTCTCATACAATGACTAATCCAAAGACTAAGGGGAAAGAATGCTGCCAATGCAAGATGTTAAAGCTACAATACCTTTTTGGAATGAGATTTTAGCTGACACCTTTTGAATGGTGACTAGTGGAGATTCGTCTCCCACCCATCACCCCCATTTCATTCTCTATAATTGTGCAATAGTTCAAATAAAATTTGGGGCAGGGAGGGGGATTTAGAACAGAGAACTTGAAACCAAAAGTCCAAGTTTCCCCTCCTTCCCTTGATCCCCTCAATCTGGTTTCAAAGATGCATAATACACTTCTTCCTTGAAATCCACTTTGTTCTTGTAGAACTCAAAATATTTGAAAACCTCTCATGCTTAACATTGAAGAAAAACACAGGATTTGCCTTCTCAACCAGATAAATTGTAAAATACTATTAAGTACTTCAAACATCAACTTCTGTCCCCCAACAAAATTAAACCAAAGACAACTACTACCTTAAGGAGTACCAGAAGTACATTTCTTGAAAGACATACTTACAAGTAACTAGCTGCCTAGTTAAGAGAATGTAATTAGCTACACTGATGTTTTATAAGTCAGATAACCAAAGCAAATGCATAAGAACAGAGAAAGCTAAATTTAAAGCAACTGTGATTTACATATTTTTTTAAAAATATGTATAATTATTCAATACTCAAGGATTCAGAATCATCTACTGTACAGACACACTGTGCAAATACTGTACACATTACTCATTCACAGAACAGTTACTAAAAGTGAAACCCTAAACTTCTGATAGGATAGGACAGATCAAGCCAGAACTCTCTATAGAAGTAGAATTCAGAAGCTCTTGTAGCCATTAAATGAAATGCTTGGTAGGAGTATGATGTCTGAAGAGTTGACACTGACAGTCATATTGTTTTTAATAAGTGCCATTTTAGGAGTTTTTTGCTTCACTAAAAGCAAAATTTTAAGACCAATGCCTAGAATGAAGGCAGGCTAAAATCAATACACTTTGTAATCAGCCCAGCAATGGCATTTAAACACGAGTTGGAAATAATTAATAGTTATAAAGTGGGATGGGGGAGGGAAAGGAGGCATGTCACTGTATTTTATAGCAACACTTATACTGTTAGCTCAACTCTGATCCCATGTTTTCTTGTAAAAAAAAAAAAAAAAGACAACTCCATGTTTAATACAACCTGCAGCATGTACTTTCCCCCCTTCGGTTTCACTGACCTGAAATAAACTTTTCAGCCTGTAGCTTTTGTAAGCTGATCTGTACCTTTTAGGATAGATGTTCCCCTGGTTTCTCTTTATTTGGGAGTTTGCTTTTGGAGTGGGGAAGTGTGTGTGGCGGGGTGGGGTGGGGGTGTCCTTTATATCCTTATATGTAAAAGCCTCCGCCGATTTTCCTATACTTACCGGGAGATAGCAGTGAGAAAGGCTCTGAGCGAATGATCGCCAGTACACAGCTCCTCAGCAAAGGGTGGTGCTGCTCCGGCAGGCAAAACTTTGGGCTCTACGGTCGAGAAGAAACCAGGGGTTCTTTCAACAAGTCTCCAGAAGGCAGGTTTGGTAAGGGGGAGGGGAAGGGGGAAGAGATGTGCTGTGTTTGGGGTGCGGGGGGATGGGGGGGAGAAACGAGGAGCCTTGACACACTTGCAAGAAACGGGATCAGGAACTAGATCTAAGGACTTCGTGGTAGTAACAGGATCTAAAAATCTCCCTTCATCACCATTCAACGGGGATCTGCGCTTGCAAGAGTTGCGCCACGGGGCAAGTGGCAGGGTTGGGTCTAGAGCTGCAAATGTTTATTCAAACACTTCATCTCCGAAAAAGGGGGGGGCTGGGGGTGGGCAGGCTGGCGACGATGCTGTGTGTGTGTTACACTGGCGGGGGGACACGGCAATTCCGGCGCAGAGTCCTCTGGGCTGAGTGCTCGGGAAGCGACAACAGGTGGTCCTGGATGCGGAGGGCGAGAGGCCGGACTTGCTCTCTCATTAGCCTGGGGGGGAGTAGCAGGGGAGATCACGGTCCCCGCTGCGCTGGGGGAAGAGGACAGCCCCTGGCCGCCAGCTTCTCCGCACCCTGCCTGCAACCGCGCCGCCCGGGCGCCCCTCCAGCCAGAGCCCCCCAGCTCCCCCACCGCGGGGCAGGGATCGTGCCCGCCGCCTGGCGGGGAAGAGCCGAGCCCAATCCCGGGGACGCTCAGCGGCGCGGCCAGCCCCCCGGCGTGCGCGCGGGCTGGGGGGTGTTGGGGAGAACCGAGCGGGCCCTCCTTCGTGCCCCCTCCCGGCCCCCCCACGTCTGGCTGGGTCCCCAGGGGAGCCCGCGCGCTCCTCCCCGGGGCGCCCCTCCGCGGGAGCGCACCGCCGGCGCGAGCGGCAGGCGAGCCCAGCCCAGCCCCTGCGTGCGCGGAGGGGCGTGTGCGCCCAGGGCCCGTGCGCTGAAGTAGTTCACGGGGCGGGGGGAAGATGATGGATAAAAAGTTTCCAAAGTCAGAGCAGAAACGGGGGGGGGGGGGAAGTTGGTCTCCCTCCACCCCCCGCTCCCTCCAGCGCCAGGGGAGCGGCGTGTCCTCCCCGCGCACCAGCTCCCTTCTCTGCCCCCGTCCCCTGCCCGCCGCGCTCCCCCCAGCGGAGCCCTCTCCAACTTGCACCGGCGCTGCGCCGGGGGCGGGGGGATGGCTGGTGGGGCTGCTCCAGCGGCCAGCCCCAGAGGTGAAGGAGCCGCCGCCTCTCGCACTGCATCGGCTCTGATTTATGCAAACAGACCGGCGGCCAGCGCGCATCCCCCGCCAGCAGGCAGGGGGAGGGGGGCACGTGGAGGGGGAGGGAGAGAGGGCGGGATGGTGGAAGGAGTTAGGGGGCTGGGGGGGGGGGGAGAGGCAGGGAGAAAAGTGAAACAAAACAAGAAGGCGCCTGAAAAGTGGAGGGGGAAAGCCGAAAAGCCAAACTCACCCGCTGGAGACGGCCTGTCGGTGCCCACTACGGGCTCCCCCCAGCGCGGGTGAGTCTGCCTGCCCGTCCCTCCCTGCACTCCAGCCGGGCAAGCCCCATGCGCCGAGCCCGGGCAGCAGGCACAGCGTGCAACAGCCGCACAATCAATAACAATAGAGCCCTCCGCTCGGGACTAGCTTCCCGGGGAGCCCAGCGCCTGGCAGGGCCGGCCCGGCCCGCGGCTCCCAGCCCCCCCCACGCCGCTCCCGGGCTGGGCTCCAGGCGCCTTGCGCGGCCACTCCGGAGTTTGGCGACAGGGAGGAAGAAGGAGGCAAAGCGCGGCTGGGGGGTGAGGGGGGGGGGGCGGGAGAAAGAACACCCCCGCGGAGGGAGATGTTGTTATTTTTTGCTGTTATGAGTCTCTGACGTCACATCCACCTGCTGGGTAAACAACAAGGCTCGGTGCAAAGAAAAAAACACACACACACACGCGCGCACAGACCCGCACGCGGGGAGCGCTCGCAGTTGCAAAAGAGGGCGAGGAGCCGGGGGGCGCGGCCAGGAGAGCGGGGGGAGAACCGGGGCGCAGGGCTTTGGCGGGGGGTGTGCAGGGCAGAGCCGCTCGGCTAAAGGGGGGGAGACGGGGAAACAAGCGAGCCGGGGCCAAGGGGGCACGCCGGGGCTAGCGAGCGGGGCGAGACAACTGTTGGCTGGGGCTCGTTCCCGTCCCGAGGCGAGGAGAGGAGAGCCGGGCCGGGGAGAGCCCGTCCGGAGCCAGCGCCGGGCAGCGAGCGTGCGAGCGCTTCGGAGGCAGCGCTGCAGCGAGCGGCTTCTCCCCTCTGTTCTCGGTTCTTTCGGCGCCCGATCCCATGAAAGCAGGCGAGTTCGGGAGGTGAAAGTTCAGCAGAAGGACAAGCCCCAGTGTGCAAGGAAACGGGCGTGTGCCGCGAGCGAGTCTCGCCTTCCCCCGGGCACGGAGCTCGCTTACACGCGCGCTGGGGCTGGGGTGAGTGCGGGCAAGGCGCCGCTGGGAGAAAGTGCCGTACAATCGCGAGTCGCTTGGTTTGTTTTGTTTTTCCCACCCCCCTTCGCTGCTCCTTCTAGGAACAGGCTCGGAGGCTGGGGCGATGCGTTGTTTAACACAAGTTACCTGCTGTTGCAGAGATACCGGTCAGGAGGAAACTGCTGCGGGTAGTTTACATCCCGTGCTCTGGGGGTGGGGATGAGATTTGTTAGTGTGTTGCAACCAGGCTTGAAGTTAAATCGCCTGTGAGAAATCCAATAAAGGAGGCAAGGGATGCTGAATAAATGCTGCATTATTTCTAAACTCTTAGCACTAAATTAACTCCCCTCCTTAAGAAAGGAAAAATAAAAAGGGCGTGGGGAATAGGATGGGTACCACTGAAGAGTTATATTACCAAGGCCATAGCAGTAGTGGCTAGTTAATAGTATGTTGGCATTTCTTTCGTGAAGCCAGTTTGGAACAGTTAGGTTGCAGTCTTGTCGCTCACAAACCTCTGTGTTTTTTAAACACTTTAACCCATAACAGGATCCAGGCCTTTCTTTAAAAAAAAAAATCAAATTTATAACCAGTTTGAAAAGTAATAATTTTGCGCTATCAATTATAATTCAGGGCCTTTTATGAGGCTCTCAAAGCACTTTGCAAAAAATAATTAAGCCTCCCAACATCCCTGTAAGGTAGGGGAAAATTACCCTGTTTTATAGATAGGTATGCGAGGCACAGAGAGGCCACATTAACAGTCTAAAATCACACAATGAGTCAGTGGTAAAGCTGGAAATAGAATCCAGAATTCCTGACCCCCCAGTCCTATGGTGTAAGCACTCCCTCCCTATGGTGTAAGCACTCCCTCGCTACAGTGCTTAATATAAGGACTTACTTGCACAGCTCTATTGTTATTAAATAATATGTATAAAATAACCAATAAATATTTTTACCAGTGCCAGGCAGAGGAAAGTAGGCCATTAGTAAACCAAGAGCCCACTCCTACGAAGTGTTACATGAGATGCCCATACTCACATGAGAAAGCCCATTGGTGCATGACTTCAGACCTTACAGGATCTTGCCTTAGCAGCAGGACCCTCAGCCTGCATTCCATGTTTAGAACAAAATTCCCATTGATCTTGGTAGGTGTTTTGACCGAGGAATGACTGCAGGATTGGATCCTCAGTGTCCATCTAACTGATAATAGTAAAACTCATCACTTCAGCAGCTTCAGAGTAAAAATGTATTAAGTTAAAAAAAAGCTGAATTCTTTAACTCTCTATTGTTCCAAGTGTTACTAATACTTAATAGTATCATGCCCAAGTACCATTTCGCTTATGTGGTATGAACCACACTGGCATAAATGAAGGGAGTTAAAACCTAGAACTGTAATTTTGCCATATTTATTCTACATCTGAGTGGCATTTCCTTTGTGGAGTTTAGTTGGACTCTTAGGACTACTGCTGTTCAGTTCAGTGATAGTTACTCCTATACAACCAACTGTTGTGTGTCTGACCTAGCATATGACACTGCAAAGAGGACAAGAGATTAACAAACTCCAAGCATGAAATGCTGGTCCCATTGTAATAAATTGCAGTTTTGCCAGTGACTTCAACAGGGCCAGGATTTCGCCGTAATTTGAAATGGAGGAACTGACAGGCCCTACCTACTGAGTGGTGGTAGCAGTCCCACTAGTTAAAATTATGAATGTAGAATTTTTCCTGCTAACACCCCCCCACACACAGTCTATCTTATACTTATTCTGTGTGAAGAATGCCCACTGGTGTCTGATGTTTGAGAGGGCTGCATATAACACGCCCAGCAGAGATCAGCTGCGTAGATTGAAGATGAACATTTTACCTTTCCACTCTAAAATGTTCAGTTTGCCCCGTGAGCATATCTACAATAAGCGATGTATTGAAGCATCACACCCTTTCAGAAATAAAGATAATAGCCAGATTTATAAAAGAAGGTGCTTAAAGCTAGATTTCTACATTTATATTTAGGTATCTAAATCAGTGGCCTGGTGATTTCAGAGGTGCTGAGGACCCAGAAACATCCAGTGTAATAGTGTGACAGCAATTCTGCAGCATTCTGTAAGGAACAATTTAGATGGCAATTTGATTCTAGGAATTATTGAGCAACATACTTGGTTAGCAGAAACTATTTCCTTTCAACTAAGTGGGAACTGTTAATAATCTCATTTTTTCCATTCCTTTGCTTTTTGGTAATTGCACTCACCTCATATTTGACTTTTAGAAACAAGGTTCTCACTAAAGAGGGGGAGCTTATTTTCAATGTTGCTCTATATGATTTTGTATATTTCAGTGTCTAGTCAGCTGAAGTGGTGAAAATCTGCATGTCCATTTACTATATGTTAGTGGGGAACTTAACTGCTTCTTACCATATTGTTCATTTTCAACACTGTCACGTTGCATTCATATAGAGCACATTTTAATTTCTTGATCAGTAATCAAGTGGAAGTTTCTTCTTGGCAAATTAAAGCAGGAAGATTTTCACACAAAAGAAAGGGCATGGTAGTAGGACGCCACCTTTTGGCAGAAAAGTAAATACTGTAGAAGCATATTCCGAAGATGCTTCTGATGTGCAATTACACTTTAAATTACACTAATGGCAAAGTACTTATGCCTAATTCATTATATTTTAAATAATTAAGAGGAAAATCATTGCAAATAAATATTTGCAAAGACAAAGATGGTTTAGCTGTACTTTAAGAGTAATCTTCAAAGAGAGTAAGTACATAATTTCATTATGTCATTGTATTACTGAATAGACTCAATTATCAAAAAGCAGCAACAAAATACTAACCTTCACAATCTACCCCACCCACTTGACATACCGTGGAATATGTTATAGATGTGTGTGACTGGAAGAGGCAGGTTACATTTTTAAATATAATTAGAGTCTTTTTCACCTTTTTTCTATTTTACTTCATTGTTGTCTGATAGGAAACTACAGCAGGAGAAAATATATAGTGCAATTCTTAGACGATAGCTTGCACATCGATAGAAGCTATTTTTTCTCTTACTGAAGTGCTTTAGAGGTATTTGTTATACATTTAAACCCAGAATAAACTTTGTTTATTGTAAACTTCTTGGCTCTTGTTTTTAACTATGCAAATTTTAAATCAGTATATTAACTCTATAAAACGTGATTAATTCCATAGACAATAAGAGCAGTGGGACTTTTCCCTCCCCCTCCACCAAGGCAGGCTGCTAATTGCACTTGAATTGTTTACTGCTGTATTGTTTTACAAGTGCCTGGAAAAAGAGATGTTTGATATTCCCACTACCACCATCATTATCCCAGGAGCAAATGCTTGGCAGATTTTGGTAAGGGTGTACACACGCTATGACTACAGCTTGTTAGTAAAAAAGAAAAAAAATATGGAGGTGATGATGCATCTGTAATTATAGGTGTTACTGTTTTAAAGTCAGTGTTTTCCAAGCTGCTACAGTGCCACACCTCCAGCATCCCATGAGCAATGCCTCTTCAAATCCTTTCCATTTTAGTCACTGGTTTATGAGGATATACAGAATACATCAACAAGGCTATGTTGCACACAATGAGAAATGACCAGGAAATAAGTTAAGGCTTCCTTGCTTTTTACTTAGACACAAAGCACAAATGGACACCATGATATTATTGTCTCTGTCTAGAGAGTATGAAAAGAATTGCAATATGGTACCTCAAAAAAAAAAAAAAAAAGCACATTGACAAATGAACATAAGAACGGCCATACCGGGTCAGACCAAAGGTCCATCCAGCCCAGTAACCAGTCTACTGACAGTGGCCAATGCCAGGTGCCCCAGAGGGAGTGAACCTAACAGGTAATGCTCAAGTGATCTCTTCCTGCCATCCATCTCCACCCTCTGACAAACAGAGGCTAGGGCCACCATTCCTTACCTACCCTGGCTAACAGCCATTAATGGACTTAACCTCCATGAATTTGTCCAGTTCTCTTTTAAACCCTGTTATAGTCCTAGCCTTCACAACCTCCTAAGGCAAGGAGTTCCACAGGTTGACTGTGCACGGTGTGAAGAAGGACTTCCTTTTATTTGTTTTAAACCTGCTGCCCATTAATTTCATTTGGTGGTCCCTAGTTCTTATATTATGGGAACAAGTAACTAACTTTTCCTTATTCACTTTCTCCACACCACTCATGATTTTATATACCTCTATCATATCCCCCCCTTAGTCTCCTCTTTTCCAAGCTGAAATTTGTTGGTTTTGCAGCTTGTCTTATATTTTGTGGTTGTTTAAATCAATCATGCCACCATTCTAAGGAGGCATAATTAGAGAACCTATGAGTAATCATGTCCATTAATTCACAAGAAGATTTCTGCTGCAAAGAAAGTTTGATGTTGGCAATCTCTTCAATTCTAAGTATAAAACAAGAGAATGTGAAGAAAGTCAGATCCTTATGACAATAGATACTGTTCAAAAAGACAGAAGATGCAATCTTGCCTATCAGGCTGTGTTTATTAGAGAAGGTAAATAAGGCCAGTCATTTCTTTGGCCCAGCTAATTTTGGGATGTGAAGGCTCGGCTTTATGATCCAAGTGGTGATAAGTTTTACAAAGGCATAAAGACCCACAGTAAGGGCCTGATCCTGTCCCCAATAAAGCCATTGGCAACATCCCGATTGACTTCAATGGGGGCAATATTCATTTTAATATGGGGAAGCAGGTTGGGGTGGGGACATATTGTCACTTCGCCAGGATCTCAAGCTGGCTTGTCTGACAAGAAAATATAGTTGTCATCAATGAGAGGTGTAGCCAAAGCGAGATCATTTTAAAAATTAAGTTATGGTTTATGTCCTTCCTTCACAAGAAAGCTGCTGACATAAAACTAACGTGTACGTAAAAATCCTGGGCCACGTTTTTCAGAGGCGCAGAGGACCCAGCATCTGCCCTTGTTTTCAGATTCTGTCTAGTCCATTGTTCTCAGTGGGAGCGGAGCACTTTTAAAAGTCTATCCCCTTGTCTGCATTTAAGGCCTGATCCTGAAAGCCATTGAGCAGCCTCACTTCACAGCAAAGTTAATGGGAAATGCTTAGCACCTGGCCCGATCAGGCTCCAATTTACCAGCATATACTAACTGCAGCTGAATATTAGCCCCCTGCACTCTCCTTGCAACCTATGGGACTCCTAGCTGAGGGGAGAGAAGAGATTTAGCAGAGGAGTGAGGAACACAAATTGTCTCTCTGTTCTGCCATTAGATGGTGTTTACAAGGGGAACCATGCTGGAGGCCAGTTTTCATTTACAGCATCATGGAAATGCAGTTAGGCAGGTACATGCAGTAGCCTAAATTCTACTTTCCATTACATTGGTGTAAATCCGGAGTAAATCCAGAGTAACTCCACTGAAGTCAGTGTTGCATTAGTAGTGAGAATGGAATTTAGCCCTGGATTCCTAAGGGCATCCTAGCAGATTGTAAGGGCTAGATTCTCATATCCTTGCTCACACTGATATTCCATTACTCATAGAGTGGTCCCATTGACTTAAAGTCTAACCAAAACTGGCCTTAGATAACTTGCACACTTTCAGTTGTTCTTGGTTGCCAAACAATAGGTATTTACTCTTCCTGGCGGGCAAAGGGGAATAATAGCTATTGTATTGGGTCAGAGTATTAATCCGTCCCATTTTGGTGGAGGTTTTTCAATGCATCTTCATTGAAATTAATATCAGTCTCAATTCCTGATATATTGCTTCCTGAATATAAGTACATGGTGTACTGTCCGTGGAGTGGCAAACACCACAATACATCCAATCTTATAGTAAGTCTATGACCAATTCATTTGGAAAACCACAAGTCAGGTCCTCTTGCAGTATTGAACATGTGTAAAATGCTAATATGAGCCATCTTATTTTATTGAGCAAACTGGGATGGAGAGAAGACAAATGTAGGATAGGAAATAAATATTGCAGGGAGCAAGGGATTGTTTTAGGAGTGAAAAGGGAAAGATTTCAGGGAGAAGACAGACTACAAGAAAACTGTTCTCAACATATTTTTCTACAAGTAGGAGGCCAAATATAAACTTCAAAAAAAAGTTAAGTTTTTTACTCTCCTCTCAAGGGAGTTCATCACAGCAGTTCCTCAGACACATTTTTCAGGATCTCGAACTCCTGGCTCTGTTTGAGACTAGGGTATATGTTCAAAGGAAAGGAAGGCCTTTGTGTCCAAAGACATACTGTTACATTCTACAAGCTATCGCACACCCAGGTCAGTTCCTCCTTGATAACCCCATGAACGTTTGTGTGCAGTTCCTCTCATAAAGCAGTCATTGTCCTCGTATTAAAAAATAAATGAATCTCCTATCAACCATGTCATATCCTAAGCCCTGTTTCTTCCCACTGTGGTTGACCATGCTAGGTCATGGCCAGCCGTGTTAAAGTTCAGCACTCCATAGGGAATGTCAGGTACCCATAATCATCATACTTCTGGGCCAGAGGAATAGCACAAAAGCATATATGTAAGTGAAGGAACAATAATTATTCATATTATGGAAGCACAGCTGTTGAAACAAGTAATGCAACACAAGCCTTGACAGTGATGATATACTGTGTTTATCATTTCCCTCCAGTTATAGTCCATGTGAGGCTTAGTCTCCTGGAGGGCAGCATAAGGTCCACCTCTTGCAGCTGGCTGAAGGTCAAGAGGACAAATGCTGGTGCGGATGGTATTTCCCCTGCTAAGGTGCTATTCAGGTCTTTTATCCTTGAGGCTCCCTTTGCTTGGAAGCATAGGAGGCCACCAGCAGTCTCCCATCATTATTCTGCTGCAGCAGAGTTTTAGTAACACCTGTCACCTCTTCTTTAGCTTATTAATAATTTCACCATTGGGTTTTCAGCCCTTAAAGCCTGATTCTTTTCAAAGCTAGGCCAGGAATTAATCGGCGACAGTACAAGGTTATGAGCCTGGTTACATGTTACTCTGTGACAGGCTGCCATCCACCTAGCCTAAAATTATTTGATGTATATTTATTAACGTGATTTATTATAGCCTTTGCAATAGCAAAACAGAATAGCTGCATTTTAAATTCCATTTGAGCCCATTTCACGGGCTTGTACTTTACTAAAAAAAGTTATCTTTAAAAGGTGAATTCTTCTGGAAAATGGGGCCAAATCATTTCAGTCATTTTTAATTTTTCCTAGCTGGGCAGGGGAAAGAAGAGAGGGAAGGGCATTGGAACCCTGAAATACAGTATCTTGTTTAAAATTTATGGAGTTACACAAAACAGTTATGTGGCTCCATGGTGCTGTGGATAGGAGTGAAAGGGTTAAACCCCACCACCCTTTTCTCTTTTTTAAAAGTGTGAAGGAAATGTATTAAATACAGCTTTTGTTAACATAAAAACTTTCAGTTTCTCATTGCAGTATTAAACTCTTCCAAATAATAAATATTTAGTAATATGGCCAAGTTCACTTTGCAATGAGATTCACTTCAGTTTCTGACTTTCTCATGGTTAAATTCTTAATTGTGGTGTTGCATTAATGTAGATATTTTGCAACAGTCATCTTCTGGCATAGGAGACCTTAATGCTGGCTTAAGATGAAATCCTGGCCCCACTGGAAGCCAACGGGAGGTTTGCTATAGACTTCCATGGGCCAAGATTTCAGCTTTGGAGACTATGGGCCATTGTATCTTTCCACACCAGATCTACAGCCATGCAGTTTTGTCTGGTTCTCCATTTTTGTGGCTCCACTCCTACTTATTAAATTGATTTTCCGTCTCTGATGAGAGCACCACTTCTGCAACAAACATCCTTTCTGTAAAGAGTCCTCTAAGGTTAAATTCTCAGCCCTCTGCTTTTTTCTGTCTTCCTTTTCACCTTAACTAGAACTTATGCTTTAATATGACTCCTTTAATGCTTCTCAGTGTCTAACCTGATCAAGTAAACTTAAATCACAACTTCCTTAAGTGAAGGAAACCCTAAAACAGCAGTCCTGCTTT
The DNA here is from genome assembly GCF_965152235.1 of Eretmochelys imbricata. Lineage (NCBI taxonomy): Eukaryota > Metazoa > Chordata > Testudines > Cheloniidae > Eretmochelys > Eretmochelys imbricata. The sequence goes on from NC_135578.1 coordinate 10,644,407, forward strand.
TGGCCAAGAGTCAGCTATTCAAACAGTACTCCATCTCCTCCTCAGACTTTTCTGTGTCCAGAGGGGGTCCTTACAAACCCAGTGGTGAAGATAAGTATCATGTTACCAGCATGGTAAAGACCATGCAAGAGAGATTATGTAAATGTTAGTACGGGGATGACAATGGTAACATCTGTGTTAAGTCCCTGGGCATGCACAGTGTAAAGAGAGGGCCTGATCCAAAGCCCACTGAAGTCAATAGGGGTCTCGCTCTTGACTTCAGTTAGTTTGGGATCAGCCCTAGATGTATTGAGGCACCTGCGAAGACTGACTGAAATGAGTGCCCATCCCGACACTAAGTGGCAGGACTGCTGCACACTTGACCCTTGAATACTTATTAAACATGACATTAGTCTCTCGCCTCCTCCTTGGCAGTGAATATTATAACTGGACAAAGATTAAAACAAATATCTTGCATTACTGTGGCATTTATAGGGCAGTTCAAAGCCATTATCCTGCAACACTCAATGAACTACCTCTGGATACCTAGTGGAGTTTCAAATTCTGATTAGATCACAGGTACAAATTAAATTTGATGGCCTCTTCACAATCCACCCTGCCATTCTCTTAATTAACTACACTTGCCATAAGCTTAATTGTGATGGCAACATGGTAATTTAAAGATGCTATCTGCCTTTTTTCCATTTTTTTGTCCTTGTTGATCTCAAACTTGCACAGCACCCTGTGATATTATTGGATCTAAAGTCTTGCATTATTATAGCTATTTTTTTTAACCCTATGGTCCTGGATCAACCATTAAAGCTTTCACTACAGTTACATGTCTGTGAATAGAGCAACCCCTGCGTCACCACTGGAACAACACATATTGGTTATTGGTGAATAACTGCCAGGAATAAGAGGGATGGGGGAGAAAAGAACAGACCTTGGAGATCGGGAGAAGAGAGAGAAGAAAATCATGTTCCTGGTGGTTCTAACCCTCTGGCAGCGAACAGGTTAAATCCCACTTTGCTGCCATCCCTGCACAGAATTGGTCATTCGAGCATTGTGGGACCCTGGACTGTGCTCTCCTTGTCCATTTTGACCTATATCTGACGTTAGCATTGCAAATTATGTCTGCTGCCATTCAGCTAGTCAAAGTGAATGGACAAAAACAAGACAAAAAGCTTAGCAAAGATGGTACTAATGGAAGGGAGTGGGGGGAAATCTGATTTACATGTAATTAATTATTATTTATGTAAAAACCATAATATTGTGGTGGTTCTTGAAAAATCATTTAAAGCCTCCTTTCAAGAGAGCAGCCTCCCCTGTTAGTGCACTAATCTTCTTTTCTGTGCCACCAGTATGAATTGTGATATGCAACTTCCTTACTGGCCCATTGCCAGCATTTGCAGGCTGATATCCGACTGTCCAAAAGAGCTAAGTAGGATAATCTTGTGTCCGCCTTCTAAATGGATAACTTCACATGACCAGGGACCCTGGCAACCTAATGGACATTTTAGTGGAAAACTGTCAGATTTAAGCCAAAGTTGTGCAGATGATGACAGCAAATGTGATGCAACTGTGGGGAAGTTTCAGATTAAATAGATAAATTAATTTATCATTTTGCAAGCTAAGAAACAAATTTACTTAATTTGATTTCAGCATATCAACATCACCTTTCCCAGCCTTGAGGCATCTCAACAGATAATTATAAACACACGCCGATGAAGACAAGCAGTAGGAGCTGTAGCAAAGCAATGGCATTTTCTCTGCACAAAAGAAACTGGTCCACAGAACCAAGAGTCACAGCTCCACACAAACCCTCCACAGCTCAGCCATTCGTCTCACCCCGCTCCCAATCTAACTCCCCATACGCTCCCTTTCCATTTGTTTTAATGGGAACAGAATCAAACGTCAAAGGAACAGGCTTTGCAGTATAACCTAGAGGCCAAACTATTTTGACTATTTCAGACTGAAGTCCGTGGGCTGAATTCCAGTCAGGGGCCCCACTGGCAATCCTTTGCCAGCTCTCATTTTCCAAGGGAGCTGTCAGGAACCACAGCTGACGCAACCACAGCAGTGTTACAGACAGGGAAAGTGAGGCACAGAGCAGTGATGTGATTTGCCCAAGGACACCCACCATTCAGTGGCAGAGCTCAGAATCTCAGTCTGGTGTCCTATATACACCAGACTACACCGTCTAGCTCTTTAGGTCACAGAATTCTCTCTGGTCATGATCTTACAAAGAGATCCAGGCAGAGACTTATACTCTTCAGGAATCCCACTAATCCCAAAGGTCCAACCATGGGCATCCTTTTGTGGTATCAGACCCTATGTTCGTCAATCATTGTGTAACTGTTTTTCAACAGAAAATTGAATTTTTAACTAAACAGAAGGGTTTTTTTCTGGAAGTAGCTGATTTCTGCAGAAAATTTTGACTTTTCATTAAAAAAAAAAAAAAAAAAACCCTGAAAACCCCAAAACTGTTCAGTTTGGGGTTTTGACTGAAAAAAAAAATTTAAAACAAAAACAAATGCCTTCATTTTCATCAAAATTTGCCAGAAGAATACAATTTCTAACCAGCTCTACGCTATGTACATTTTTCATAATAACGAAAAGCAGAAGTGACCAGAGAGTGGAAGATCTGTTAGATTGTGGAATAGTCTCCCAAAGGAAGAGAAAGAAGCCACACTGCTTGGAGCATTCAAAACAAGATCAGGAAATACACTGTGGTGAACAATCCTGCACTGACAGGGTATAAGGCAGCAGCTTACCACACATAATAGCTCTCCCTTGTGGCAGGGTGCAATGTTGCAAGGCACCCTTGTCTCCAGTGCCTCTGGCAGGCCTTCTGCCTCCCACTAGGTCTTCTGAGGCACGGCCCTCCAGCCAAGTCACATAAAGTTCAGTCCCCTTCCAGGGTAACAAAATGGTCCAGCTTGAAAGCTTACAAAATATCCGAACCCAAAAGAACCTTCAGCTCCACCCTCACCCTGGACTCAGTATTCCTTCCGCTGGGTTTGCATGGCCCTGACTTAGAGCTGATGGAGGAACCCAGACCCAGCCTCTACTCTGGGTTCCAGCCCAGGGACCCTATATAAGCATCTAGGTCTGCTTCTGCTTATGTGGTGCTGTTTCCCTGGGCTACTATCTACCTCCAATCCCCTTTGCATTGCTTCCCCACAGCTTGTGCTGAACACAACCTCCCTTTGGATCTCAGACATCTGTCTTCTCCCTAGATCCTCCCAGCCCTCCTTTCTCTGCTGAACTAACTACTCTTCCACCCCACCCTCATCCCTGCAGTCTCCCCCTACTGAGTCCCCTCAGCTTCCTTATAGCGCCCAGGTGCATAATGATCCTTACCCAGTTCCGCTCCCAACCCCTGCCTAGGGTTGCGAACCCTCCAGGATTGTCTTGGAGTCTTCAGGAATTAAAGATTAATATTTAATTAAAGTTTATGTCATGCATGAAACCTCCAGGAATACATCCAACCAAAATTGGCAACCCTACCATGCTGAAGCCAGGAAGCAATCAGTCAATCACACTGGCTCTTAACTCCTTATCTAATAGATGATGGAAGTAAACCCCGATCACGCAAGGGTAGAGCAGATGACCTAATTGGTCTCAAATCTGTATCATCTTTGAGTTGATGAACTCCTATTTTCAATTGGTGAAAGACATACAGACTAACAAACCAAGACCATCTTAAAAAAAACAACAAGCCCTAATAATAATTAGTCATGCAAAAAGAGACAGTTAAATGGCCACTATAGCCGCTGTATGTAATTGTGACAGTCTGGTCTGTTGTGACAAGTTGGCTGTCATGGTGGAAAGGAAAGATCAAGGGTTGGATTCTCTGGTCTGGGTGAGCCATGCTTGGCATAGAAGTTGGTAAAAGAGTGAGAGGGGATAAAAGTGGCTTGGCCTAGAGCTGAGTAGGGAATAGTTCAGCTTCTCGCACACAGTAGAGGAGACTCAGACCTTGTCTAAGTTGCAGTTGGCTGCTCACAACCCCAAGGAGTCATTCCAACAACTGGAGATCACTGGTTCACAAAGGTGATGCCATTACAGCTCCCTTTCCCAGGGCTGAGTGGGAGGATAAATGGGAAGAAGAATTCAAAGAAATCCGCAGACAGCTGATTAAGCTGGCTTTATAGAACCTCAGCACCATCAGGGGTCACCAATGAGCTGAGAATCTGTATTGACAGACCTGGAGCCCAAAATGTCCTGTGGCTACTCTCTAATCACCAAACTAAGCGTCTCCATATGCAATCAACCAAAATGCAACCTATATTAGTATGACATTAGATCAATGGAGGAAACATTGTTTTAGGTCATACTAGATGTAGTTGGAATACAATGAGCATTTTCCACCAAAATATTTTGGAAGAAATTGAAATTCTCTTTCCCCCCCTCCCCATACATTTTTGTGTGAATTTCCACTTTTTGTTCCAAAAAACCCCCAAATCAGCCTTTCATCTAAATAAAGGCATATTTTGAAAGAAGCAAAAATTTGATTCCCAAAAATAAAATAGGCAATTTTTCATTTAAAAATCTGCTGAGAATAGGGTGACCAGATAGCAAGTGTGAAAAATTGGGACGGGGGTGGGGAGTAATAGAGCCCATACAAGAAAAAGCCCCAAATATTGGGACTGTCCCTATAAAATCAGGACATCTGGTCACTCTAGCTGAGAAATTTTGACCAGCTTTAGATAATACATAACTCAACAAAAGAAAAATAGAGAAATACACCAAAACCACAAATACTATCAATTAAGAAATACCAGTAGGTTGTGCTGCCATTGTTCATACTCAAAAGAAGATTATAAACTATAGTGCTATCTAAGTAAATGAACATAATGTCTTGGACAGAGGCCAGCTTGAGCTAATAATTGGTGCAATGCCATAGCAGCAGTTCATAGAATCATAGAATATCAGAGTTGGAAGGGACCTCTGGAGGTCATCTAGTCCAACCCCCTGCCCAGAGAAGGACCAATCCCCAACTAAATCATCCCAGCCAGGGCTTTGTCAAGCCTGACCTTAAAAACTTACAAGGAAGGGGATTCCACCACCTCCCTAGGTAACGTGTTCCAGTGTTTCACCACCCTCCTAGTGAAAAAGTTTTTCCTAATATCCAACCTAAATCTCCCCCACTGCAACTTGAGACCATTACCCCTTGTCCTGTCATCTGCTGTCACTGAGAATAGTCTAGATCCATCCTCTTTGGATCCACCTTTCCGGTAGTTAAAAGCAGCAATCAAATCCCCCCTCATTCTTCTCTCATGGTGAGAGCTGGTTGAAAGTCACAATTTTCATTCTGCAGGAAACACAGAAAATCTGAACCAATTTTGTTCAGACACACAACAAAAAAGTAGACTTCTCAACATTTCCTGCAGAGGGGAATAAAAAAATCATTTAGAAATCATCAAAACATTTTATTTAAAAAAATTCAAAGGGAAATTGACCCTGGGAGCCCAAGCTCTGAGACTTCCAACTCAGCTGTGGCTCAGAGGACTCCCAATGGGCCAGGAGCCTAGAAGCCCTGGGAGTCATGGCTGAGCTGAGCCCTGGTAGAAAGCCTAGAGAATCCCCAGGGTTTTGTTGTATTAATGTCAATGGAATAAATGGTCCCAAAGAGTCAAAGGCGCTAACATGACCTTATCACTGTCCAACATTACATAGGCTCAGGGGTTGGTATACAGCGACCTCCGCCTGCTGAGTACCATGGCAAACACACCATTAAACAACTTTTAATCTTTTATTAAAAGGTACAGAAAAAGAGAGGGAAAGAGTTAAAGCATTTGAAATGTAACATACTAAATAAGTGTTTCATTTTTACGATCTTCCTTGTTCCCTTACCCTTTAGCTGGAGAGTTTTTAGAAGGAAATCCCTGATTTGACACTCTTGGTAAGAACTGTCCTTTTTGGGGAAAAGAGAACAAGTTAGGTGAAATGGGCTGGAGCTGCTGTTGTTGGTTAAAGTTCATTCGTGTTTCCTAAAAGACAAAACAAGACAAACATGCGCAGAGAGAGTAAAGAACAGCAAAGGGAGAAAATGCAACTCTGGTGTTGCCTCTCATTTGCAACCTCACTGCTGAAAAAACATACACATGGCACATGGTCTTATTAGCCACACCGAAACCTGGCAAACTTGTACCAGCATGGGGCTATTTAGGGCATTGCTTTTATCTGCCTCTTTGGTCACAGGCTCCCAGAAGTGTTGCTAAATATAGTCTGGGCTGGCTGAGCCACGTTTTATTACACAGACGGCACAAGAAGAGGAATAGGAAAGAGAAGAAATATGGTGGGGAAGGAAAAGAACACAAAGGGGGGCAGGGGAAGAGTTGACAGCAGAACCAACGTCTCCCATCTCAGGTGGTGTTCAAGATTTAGCCAAAGCCAGTGGAGGTGGCTGTTTTTATCTGGGCCACTCTCCCTGGCCTGGCCAGGACATCTCTCAGGATCAGGACTACAAAGGCCCAACGATGGGGTCCAGGAGACAGAGTCAGCCATGATGATAAAGCTTGCGTCTTTTGGTTTACCCATCTCCACACCAGTAGTGGTTGGTCAAACAGCTTCTTAATTTCCCCCCAAAAAATCTTTTCTTTTAAGGACCCCAAAAGGGAGTGGTGAGTGGAATTGCCCATCCCCTCATTACTTTGTCCACCAGTTCGGTCCATCTCTGACATGCCAATTTTGTTAATTGATTTCCAGCCCCACACTTTTCTTGTTTACCAGATCTAAACACAGTTCTTGGTGTATATCAGTAGATCTGTTTGCTTGGATTAATTCAGGCTGTTTCTCTTTTGTACCTTTTCCCACAGAGGTGCTAACTTCCCCAGTTCCCAGGGGGTGCTTGACCCTGCTCCACCTCAGGCCCCGCCCCCCACTCCACCCTGCCCCTTCCCCTGCCTCTTCCTGATCCTGCTCCTCGCCCTCCCCCCCAGCACCTCCTGAATGCCAGTGAACAGCTGACCGTAGCAGGTGGGAGGCGCTGGCGGGGAGGGGGAGGAGTTGATCGGCAGGGCTGCCGGTGGGTGCTGAGTACCCTCTATTTTTTTCCATGGGTGGTCCAGCCCCAGAGCACCCATGGAGTCGGTGCCCATGTTTTCCCATCAACAATTCTTCTTGTAGGTTATTGAGACATTTTATGAACTGTCACTCACATTTCAAAGTTAAGCTCAGAATTAGAGTAAATTTGTAGGCTCAGTTATCACAACAGTTTGCAGGCTCCCTGAAAGGGCTGGGGGAGGAAGGAAGGTAGGAAGAGGATAGGGGGCAGATTAATGAACAAACGGAGGATAAAGGACAAAGCAGCTCTGAGTGTAGGTACTGGGGGTGTCTTTAACCCCCTCCCATGACACCCCCCTCCCATATTGCTGCAGGCAGAGGAATCTCTCGTGATCCTTGCTACTACCCCACACACATCACTGGCAGCAGCGTCACATGCTGCTCTCTCTCGGCGCATCTACAGCTTGGCCTACAGAAACAACAAAGAATATTATACCAACTTGGCCAACTTTTGTAATTTCCTTGAGAGTCACATGAGAGTCTGGCCATGGCTGGAGCCACAAATCCTCTGGCTTTCCATGATTTGACCGTTCTGTCCCCTGCCATCCTTGTGCAGCCTCAAAACCTCCCCTGTGAGAGAACAATGTGGTAGAATCTCAGCAAGGCTAAACCTAGACTTTCAAGAGGCCTATTACCTCACAGTTGGCTTTCCAGTGAAAGATGGCTTAACCCTGTGTTTTCACATCCAAGAATCTCTTGGCTGTTTATCTCCACACAAAGTAACTCTCTGGCTAATGCACTTCAGGGTCTACCCTACGACTGGAAAAATCTGGGCCAAATTCACTTCAGGTACAGTGGGCACTGTATGTCATCAGATGTCATTAATTTACGTCTGGAGTGGTTTCTTGGTTAGACCTTGTAGAACACAAGTACGCATTGGGCCAGATGCACAAACACTTCTGCAATCACTTGCATTTAAAGTGAAACCTGATCCCTATCTCCAAAGGGCACAGCAGAAAGCATATAGCCATGTTTGGAAAGCACAGTACTTTCATCACACCTGCAGCATCATTGCCAGCCTACCGCAGCCCAGAAAGCCAAACGCAAGCTTGCTAGTTGTACAGGAGAATCAAATGTAGTGAACAAAGAGTTTTCCAACTTGTCTCTAGGCGATTGACACTTTCTAAAAATGGCCCGGCACGCCCACACCCCCACAGGTTTCACTCAGAGCTTACTTTCCAGCACTCCCAAGGATTTAGATTATTATTATTATTTTGGCAATACTGTTCAGTAGTCTATGCTTTCTCCTCCGCTTTCACTGGGTGGCCGTGTTTAATGTTTTCACAATAGATTCAGCAGAACCTTCAGTATCTGTGAGACCATGGGTATGTCTACACTGCATCGAGGAGTGAGCCTTACAGCCTGGCTCGGCAGACTGGTATTGGCAGGGCTCGCGTTAGCGTGCTAAAAATAGCTGCATAGGTATGGGTAGGAGCTCAGGCTCTCAAGCCCGACTCCCCTTAGCCCCCCATCCCCAGACTTGAGAGCCTGAGCTCCAGCCCAAGGTGAAACACGGCTATTTTTAGCATGCAACATCAAAGCAACGTCTACACAGCTGGTTTTTAGCACGTAAGCGTGCGCCCCTCCAGCCCAAATCCGTGGGCCCCGGCTGGGAGGCGCACTGCCACATGCAGTCGAGACATACCCCCGAGTGATCCGTCTGGTTCTCCCGAGAATCTCTTTAAAAGCAAAGTGGAATCACAGCTCGGACACCACTTTCAAACTCCCACAATCTCAGAGAGAGGGAAAGCACTGCAGCGGACACACCAAAACTTGTAATCGCCTCCCAAGATCTGCCTATACCTGACTTCACGTAATGTTCCACCGGCCTCTCCTTTTTGGCATCACAGCTGGTTTTCCCTAGGGTCGTGGTAATGCCACTGAACACACAAACTTCAAAGTAAAAACAAAAAAAGACTCAAACTCCAGTGCCAGAGAAACGTGCCTGCAGGCGAGACAAGTAGCTTCATAAATATGCAGACATAAACACTTCCCGCATGCCATTTTGCCAGTAACTGTGTTGTTGATTGTACACTTTGTACCTTTCATGCATGTGATTTGTTGGACTGGGTTGTTAAGACTGTTTAGGAGTCAGGAAAGTCCTTTTAGCCCAGTCTTGCAGGCACAGGCAGGCGTAAATTGGAGATAGTGGGAGGGTTGTGGGAGCAAAACTTCCCTTGATCTGCTAAAAGCAGAAGTGAACCTCCCTGCCTCTCCCTGGCTTGGAAAAGCAGAGCTTCCTCACAGCAACTCTTCCTCCTTGACAGGTGCCAGGAGAACGCTCCCTCCTCTGTGCATCTGCTCTAACCAGTGGGCTCAGGGAGGGTGAAAACTTTTTTTTTTCCAGCTTCTCCCCTCATTCTGCCAATCCAATCTGTTTGGTGGGGTTTCTGCATCCTCCAAATGTCACAAAGTTTTGAAGACCCACATTTTCCCCCTGTAGTAACTCCTGCAAACTACAATCCCAGTTTGGACTTTTCAGTCATGGACATTTCATCTGGGACTGCCACAGCAGACACTGTTGTTGATGGTAACTTGTGGAGAGAAGACAGGGAAGGACAGAGTCAGAGGCACGGAATCAGGTGAGGACATAAGTAGTCAGGGATGTTATGCCAGCCACTTTGATCCTACCTCCATAAGTCATACGGGCAATCTTACCAGGTCCTGTATCCACAAGTGCTCCCACTCTCTGGTCTTGCCAGGTTGGCGGACCAAAGAAAGATGCTGAGGCTTTAGCATTGACAACAGGAAAGCACTTGGTCTTCCATCTGAGATGAGATCAGGAAATGGCCAAGGAGAGAGTGGTTTTCCATCTCTTTGGGGTGGCTGTCAGTCAGCATGGCCTGGCACTGGATAACCAGAAGCTGGCACTGAATGAGGCAGATGGACAGCCCAGCTGCAGGACATCTGATCACTTCCTACTGCATCATCATGAATAGGTTTTTCCCCTGGCCTTGTTACTGATTCTGCTGCTGTGAGCGCCACTTCCCCATCTTCTCACTACAGGCCATGGGGACGCAAACAGGCTCAGGTGGAACCAGTCAAAGAGGCGTGGCTTTAAATTGGAGTCTTGAGCAGCCAGGATAAGCTGAGCAAGTTTGAGAGCACAGTGGTGGCTCGGCCATTGTGGCAGACAAGCCAACCTGCTTCCCATGGTGTGCCCAAGCATCACAGACCCTTGCAACATCTACACTATGGCTACAAGAGGAACAAAGCAAACATGCAACCCCCAGCTTCACCATAGCAATATTAAACCTAGCAATGGGGAGCCTCAAGAGTGCAGAGTCTGAATCCACTGAAACATATAGTGGACCCCACTGGCCTCACAGTCTTCCTTCCAGACACAGTAGCTCTCCACAGAAGCAGACCCTGCGTAAGGTATTTCCAACTTCTCTGTTCTCCCCAAACACCCTTACCTGACATTGTCTTCATACAGGTAAGGACCAGCGGGCTGTTTCCCTGGCGCCGTTAGTGGATGGACTCCTCTCCTCCCACAATGCTCCTCAAGCCCTAGGTGGCTGCCAGGGGTTGTGAAAGCCACCCTGCCTCTCTCTGCACTGCAGCGGAGAAAAGCACAGTGCATCTTCTTGTTGCTGCCTCGGATGGTCTTTTTCCCCGAGTGGCTCAGAGAAAGAACATAATATACAGCCCCTCCCTTTGAGAGGAAGAGTCCACATGGCTTCTTTCAACACGCCACAGCATGTGTGGTCAGCACAGCCTAGGAACTATGGCATTGTTAAACCCCAGCATTCAACACCGTGAGCTGGACTCCCCCAAGAATTACGACACTGGTTTTAAAAAAAAAAAAAATCATGAGAATATTTTTTAAATAATATTTTTTAATTTGGCTTCTGGTTTCTGAGCCTTTGGGCTGGACTCGCATCAGATTTACATGCGTTTCTCACGACTACAAGGGCTAGAAACTTACCTAAAAAAAAAAAAAAGGCAGTTGAGTGTAAGAACTCATGCAACCTGTGCAGGGCTTGTATCTGAATTAGTATTGTTTACCCCCGATTGGTTGTTGCCCGCCAGAGGCTGCCCACACCAGCTATTTAAGACCTCAGTGAGTGCCGGTAAGCATCTGCTCAATGCAACAGCTGCCTGGCTCCTTACCCGTTAGGTGCTTTGTTGTGTTCTCAGAATAAACACTGCTTCAGCTGAACCTGAATCTGTTGCGAAAGTTATTTCGTTTCATGACGCTGAGATTCTCCCGCGATCTCTTAAAGCCCAAGCTGCTGGAATCAAGAAAAATCAGCAAAAATATTGTGGGGTTTGCAATAAAATTGTGAGAATTGGCAATGCTGGAACTAAACTTTCATGAATTATGGGACAAACCTCAACCAAGCAACCCAGCTCAGAACTTGGGAAAAGGAGGTGAAGATTTCATGCCAGGTTGTTGGTCACCAAAATAGCAAAAACAATTATGCAGAATTTCAGCATTAAAAACATTCTTATGTTTAATAAAGTTGTTTGTCTTATGCACTCAAAGACAGATAGATTTAGAGAAAAACACATGTTGCTACAAATATTTCATCCCCCTCCACTTGGGAAAAAATCTCACTTAAGTCAATGGGGCTTGAATCCTTAAAAGAAAGATGATGGGGAATACCTAAGAACATAAGAATGGCCACACTGGGTCAGACCAATGATCCATACAGCCCAGTATCCTGTCTTCCGACAGTGACCAATGCTTCAGAGGGAATGAACAGAGCAGGTAATCATCAAGTGATCCATCCCCTGTCGCCCATTCACAGCTTCTGGCAAATCAGGTCCACAAGAACAGAAAGACAAAGGTGATACTCAAGTCCAAAAACATGCACAGCAGATTTCACTCATTACCAGGTTCTCATTTACAGAATATTTCCTTAGTATTGTTGTATTATTTTAAACTTGTGATTTACTCTGAATCTATTTGAGCTAGATCAGGTGATATTTCCATTTTAAGTCATAGACTTTGTCTTCATTAACTCTACATTGGGAACCATTCTGGTGGTGATTTTGGGAACCTCCCCTTTGTTCTAGTGGTTCATCTAGGGCAGTGGTTCCCAAACTTGTTCTGCCACTTGTGCAGGGAAAGCCCCTGGCACGCCGCACCGGTTTGTTTACCTGCCGCATCCGCAGGTTTGGCCGATTGCAGCTCCCAGCAACCGTGGTTCGCTGCTCCAGGCCAATAGGAGCTGCTGGAAGCAGCGTGGACCGAGGGATGTATTGGCCACCGCTTCCAGCAGCTCCCATTGGCCTGAAGCAGCAAACTGCGGCCACTGGGAGCCGCGATCGGCCGAACCTGCAGACGTGGCAGGTAAACAAACCTGTGCGGCCCGCCAGGGGCTTTCCCTGCACAAGCGGCTGAACAAGTTTGCGAACCACCAGTCTATGGTAATATTCTGTGTGGCAGTGGTCAATACCAGGTGCTTCAGAAGGTGAAAGATACATCAGAATGGACAATTATGGAAGAACCTGGGCATAGGGGAAGTTTCTTCCTATAGTCAGTCAGTTAATGGTTAAGTTAGTGTCCAAAATTCACCACTGCCCATTTCCTTTCCTTTGTCTGTATTTTCCCTTTTTTAAACTAAAATTTAAGAACAAACATAAATCTTAGTCTGGGCTTCTTCATGTGTACGTTGTCTGAAGTTCATCTCTTCCTTTATAGGCTGTCAACTTGTACTTGAGTTTAATGAGAACTACTTTGTCTGGTTCTCAAGGTGAGTTGGCAGCATAACTCTGCTTCTCCGTGCAACTTCTTGGATCCCACCATCATGCCAAAAAGATATGATGCTGTAGAGTTTGAAAAATGTACTATATGTGTATACACTCTGGCATCTCAAAACCCAGCCCCTTTTCTAAAGAAATCCAATTGATCAAATATTCTTCTTTTTGTTTACTAGTTCAATTCTTAATGCTCTCTTTTCACTAGCTCACAAAGAATAAACATTGTGGTTTTATGCACTGTATATTGCTTGATGTGCTTCAACCAGCACAGTGTGCTTGATTTCAGTCTCCTTTATGCAAAGTTCACAGCTGCTAATTATTCTAATTTATCCTGCAGGAGCACCTGTTCTGGGCACTTTCCTAAGAGAGTAGAAGACACAGTCCCCACTTTGAAGAGTTTAATGTCAAAAAAGTGCCTCTCCCCAATAATACAATTTGCACTCTTTGTAAATTTCTACAACTTTGGCTCCGAGTGCAGATGAGGTCAGCTGATTTCTGTGCACCACTTCCTTTTCTTCTTTAGTAAAAACCAGACAGATGTTAACGGTTCACCATAGATTTGTACCGTAGGAACCAAAGTACTCTGTTCCTGTGAGCCAGTGGGCATTTTTGCCTGCGTAGAGGCTTCAGGAATGGAGCCTTCCTTCAAACTAAAGATGAAGTTAGCACTGGTTCCATTTCAAAACAATCCGGACATAGGAAGGGTCGCATATCAAACAGAAGATAGCTGCACTGAGTGAATGCATTTTAGTTGCTATGAACGGTTTTCCAGCTTATGGCAGTGCTTTGCCTGTCATAAGTAAAGTGGTTTGGCAGAACACCTGAAAATTTCTGTTGCTAAGACCTAGATACTGATAGGAAGGGATTGTCATTGCCTTGGCCAGCTGCCCAGGTGGATCAAAGAAATCCCAAAGGAATCTTCTATACAGATGAATGGAGCAAATTTTTAACTCATACCCCTAACTCCATGAGCTAGAAATAAGGACCTATTTCATTCAGTTGGTCAGCATTCCACTCCTGTTACTCCTGATCCTTGCTAAGGAAGTGAAGGAGTATAACAGTGTACCCGTGATACCATTTATTTGCTGATAACTGTCTGGAATGATACTACAAATGGGTGGTAGTGTACTGCAACTTAATACAAGCGTGTTTTACCAAATATGGACATGTTTTTCTCCAAATTTGCATAAAACGTCTATGCTTTTAAAACAGAGAAAACAACTAACCAACCAATCTTGAAGTTTTCAATTTTTAATCAGACTAGTCCTTTGGAGAGGCTAGGTTGAGGATTCCACATTATTAACAGCAGTGCAGTATACCAGGGCTTATGATATCTGGCTGCCCGCCGACACACTATGCAGTTGTCATTCCAGCACGCTGTTCCGTTAGAGGTGGAAGTTCTACATCAAGTCCTGCTAGATATGCTCTTGTATGCAGAGCTTGGTCTTCTACATTTGTTTTGATTATGTAACTGAAATGTTCCATAACTGGGATGGGGTGGATGAATCCTGCACAGTGCCTGGTAAGACAGAAGTTATAGAGCCTTGTCCTAGGCCAGTGGTCTCCAAACTTTTTGGCTCGCGCAGCCCCAGGGTGAAGACCTGTCACAGATGCGCCGCCAACGGAAGAAGAACGGAAGACTTACCACAGGCGGGCCCCCGGAGGGGAACACCAGCCGTGGACGTGCAGAGCGGCCGCCGAAAAAATGGTGGAGTGTCGTCTGGTGGCGCTCTGGGTGCCACGCACCCCCTGGGATCATCTTGCACACCCCCTGGGGTGCGTGCACCCCAGTTTGGAGACCACTGTCCTAGGTAACCACGGACCCCACAATCAGTAATTTGGCTCCTCAGCGTCCCTTCCAGAAAATTTCTGACGGCTTCCCATGGCTGATTCCCCTAAGAGGAGAGGAAGGAAGCTAGCAAGGAGAAAAAGTGTGTGAGGAGCTTGCAAAAGCTAAATGGGTGGCTCCCTTAATTCATTTCTCCTGCACAGATGATTGTTAGAAGGGGGACGACGTCTTCCCTTTGAACCTTGGCTGATATTAGCCTGGCATTCACATTTTGACTCTTACCGCAGGATGCCTTTGTTTTGCACTATAAATGAGGCTAATCCCTTCTTAGTGCAACCAGCCAATCACAACACATTAAAAGGAAAGGAGTCCAGATCATCAACTGGCGTAAAACATCATGGCTTCATTGACTGCTAATGGGGCTACGTTGATTTACACCTGCTGGAGATGTGGCCCAAGTTGTATTTCATAATCACTTCTTTTAGAGAAACCAGCCATAGAGATACTTTAGTGGCAAGGGAGGTGCGTGGGGGGGGGCAGGGGGGTCATTAGTCCATGGCTGTGTTCAAGAGGGACCCTGTGTCCCTGTCCACTGGGCATCATGGCAGGATTTATTCCTTTTTTCCAACCCCCCGGAGCCCATTGCATGCTGGGATCATCCAAGTATACAAAGACCAAACTACTTCTACATTGAATTGGAATTGTGTGGTGTTCACACTCAAAGAGTCGGACTTTGCTCTTCCCAGGGCACTTGTGTGTTGATCATGTTTGTTTACTCACCATAAGTGATCACCCTGAGTGATGTGCATGCGTTTGGAGAAAATGTAATGTTCATGAATAAATGTATAAAGTGCAATCTTCAGCATTGTTCAGATCCTTTTCCATGCAGCCAGATTTCTTTAGGTATCTGCCATTTTCTTACAGGTGAGAATCTTCAGGTACAGCTACAAATCCAAGAAAGAGAATACAGCTGGATTGTAATTTATAGTAGCACAGTCCTCTAGTTGTAAGCCGGCAGCACAGTATATCCGTTTGCCTGCAAATTGAGAATGGTGTTAAACTTACAGTAGTTCTGATCTAACAATATCTTCATGCTGAGAAGCAACACCTCCGCACTTGAAAGCACTGAGTCTGCGTATGAAACACGGGAAGCTTTATTACGTGAAAAAGGAACACAGCAACACTATATCTAGTTCTGCAGTGCACTTGGGCAGGCCTGTCTTCACTCCTTTGGGAAGTACTGACTGGTGCTGTCCTGAAGCTCCATCGCCTAACCTAGCTATGATGATTTCAGCTTCATTTAGTAGCTGTGTAGAAGAAACTGCACAAGAATTCACTCAATGCTGCTGCTGTACTCTATAGCTTTAACAAAGAGCCCTCTCTGGGTTGCAATCCAATAAGCTCTCTCTGCCAGAAAAACCCGCTCAGCCACACACACAAGATCCTCAGTTGAGGAGAACCAGTAGCACATAAAACTCTTGAACAGAATCCTTATTACAAGATAAGAGCCCTTTCCCCTTCTTTCCTGTCTCACTTCAGTTCCACAAGCCAATCAATTCTGAATTTGTGTAGAATGATAGTGACTCACAAAGTGTCATTAGAGGAATTCTGGGTAGAAAGTTCATGCAAATTAAGTTCTCTCTGTAGCCATACTACCCTTGTTCACTAATAGATGGGTCAGAGAGCTCCTTCCCCTCTGGAGCCCCTGCCAATCTGGAATTCTGGGAAAATATCTTATGCAAACGAAGCAGCTCTGAGGCCATTCTTCCTCCTTTCTTGAGCAAATGGGAGCAGAGTATTCCTTGCACTCTAGACTATCACAAATACACCACAAAAGCCTCACCGCTGTTTAGGTCAAAATTTCTGTGGTAAGGGATAAAGAGCAAAACACTTTTTATATGATAGTCTAGATAAAAAGCAACAACCACCAAATTCAAGTGTATAAAATAGCTACGTGATCAAAGTGCACTATGCAGGTTATGTTGGCCTAGCTCCTTTGTACAAATGATCACAAAGCTCTTTACTGAGACTCATGGTGAAAACTTCACAGAGATAAGTTACTGTCCTTTTCGAGAAGGCAGAGCTAGAAAGCAACAGAGTAAGAGAGGGGAAATTCGGAGGTAGCTATGCACAAAACACACAGATACCTTTGAATAGTAAAGTTTGCCTGCAAATGTTCTTAAAACATGTCCTGGAGATCACAGCACCTTTATTATTAATAGCAGTGTAGCTATAGTCATGGCGCTTTGTAATAACCACCTGTGGATCATTCCATTAGTATCTACGGATTAAAAAATAATAAAACAAAATTTAAAAAATCTAACCATCATTGAGTAGTTTAGAACACATTAGGGGCCAGATCCTGAGCTTGTGTTGATTTAAATGCAGCTTCAGTGATTTCCATCAGTTGAGAATCTGGCCCATCTGCCTAATCCTGCTGCCAGTCACCCGTGTAAATCCAGAATAACTCCATTGATTTTAAAACTTACACTAGCTGGGGATCTGGCCCTATATGTCCAAATTATTCTAGTATGGTTTGACATTGTGCCAATCGCATGGATACAGAGTGTCTTGTAACAAATCCCCACATTCAGTTTTAAAGGCACAGGATCCCAGAGGAGTTATTCTGGATTTACATCAGAGTAACCAAGTGAAGGATTTGGCCCAGAGTATATTCAGCAAAAGATTATCTCATTGGTCTAGTGATTACAAATTGAAAAGAATGAGACTCCTTTAAATGAGACAGCGAGAACAGTGGATGGCAGAATAAAGGAAGCTGAAACTCTGGTTTGTAACAACATACAGAAAAAATGAAAGCTGCCATAACTGGTTGGCAAGAATTAATTTTGCCACTTTCCATGTAACAAAACATGAAATTTGTAGTAGACAAGAATAAATAAGGGCATTTTACCTTGATTCACTTTAAGCCTGCAAAAGCAAATTATTGGGTAGTTGCAAGGTGGGGTGGGGGGCGGGAAATCAAGGGGAAAAATATGTTTCTGATTATTCTGCACTAATGTTGTGTTCTATCATTATGGCAGATTGCTTAATTGTGCTGCTGATTGCTTTTCCTGAAATCTTCGTACAGATGTAGGCTTTGCAGCACTGTGGAAACACCTAATTAGCAGGAGGAATGTTGCCTCAAATTTTGTTACAAGATTGTACACTTTTAAAAATTATGAAATATACAAAGTTGACTTAGTTCTCCACCATTTCTTGTTTACTTAACCCATCTCACCAGCCACTTATTCATCCCTGTAAACAAGGACCAGTGGGGAAATCAAAGAGCTCGTACTGCCAGATACAACATGGCATGAGAAATCCAAATAAACAGTTTAGATCACTTATCCCCACCTCACCCCACAAAATCCACCATTTATAACGATCTCTTGTGCATTTACTGTATAAATTTCTAGTCCTTGCATGTATTTTTGCTACTAGATGTTATCTATGTGCTTCCCAATATGCAAACTAAGGTTTCTCTTCATGAACAGGTGCATGATGCTGTAATCTTACTGCACGTTCAGACACAACATTCTTAATGATCCATCACAGGGAATAATTAGATGTTGCTTAACTCTTGTTATACTAAGCTGGGGACGGCATTCATCCCAGCTTGTTCTGAATAGTCTTGTAACACAGTCACTCAAAGAAGAAATGCTTCTTTTGAATCAATTAATTTGACAAGATACATATGTAAATAAAATGGTGCTTTCTTTTGTGCTCTTTGGTGATAACTCTCGGCTCACCCAATTTTTCCCCCATGCTAATGAACATAATAGTACGAAGCTTGTTGCTAATAAGTCAGGAACATATATAAGTCAGGAACATAATAAGTCAGGAACATTAGTAATTTGCTTATAGAAATAATAGACAGAGTTTTAATGCTAAATATTTCAAAATGGGTTGGAAGAAATATAAAACCCTTACGCCTCAGGGCTTAAGCCAACCTCTAACCATTGGGGTTAGGAGGGAACTTCCTCTGGGGATGGGCTAAAATTGCCTGTGGCAGGGGTTCTTGTTTCTCCTCTAAAGCAGTGATCGTTGGACACTGCTGGAGAGAGGATATTGGCTTGGATGGACCTTTGAGTTGATCCACTATGGCAATTCCTGTGCTTCTGTTGCACATTGAAACCCTGGACTAGGCTGTTATTTAGATTGTAAACCCCTTGGGGCAGGGTCGGGCCCATCTTTTCATTCAATGTTTGTACAGCCCTGGTGGGGGCTTGGTCCATGACTGGAGCTCCTAGGTACTACCACAACTTAAATAGCAACATTTGATAATATGCCCACCTTATATTATGCCCGTTGTTAGGGTGTATTTCCAGAAGTTAAAGATGATAGGCCACATCCTCGTCCCTTTTTCTGGCTGCTTGGTACCACTGCCTAAAAAACTGAATGATACAGAAGGGTAAGAGCAGTAACCAATGGAAAGGGAAGAAAGAGTCCTCCTTAAATACATTGCGTAATGAGCTTGGTGAGATTAATCTGAGATTAATCTGAAGTCTCACGGTTTCCAGTAAAGAAGAGCTCCAGAAAGAAAGGCATGTGAACGTTACACTGTGAAGAATATGGCCCTTCGATATCCTACTGTCAGCAACACGTGTTGCTGTTTCCCGTTTCTTGATCCTAGCTATGGTATATGCACTTCTTTTTTGCTAGTGCTTAGCACAATAGCATCTCATCACTGTAGACAGATGCAGCCACACTGCACGAGGTTAGGAGAGCACCCTCCCTTTTCAGCAGACGGATAACTGAGGCAAGAGAGGTAGAAAGAATGAAAATCACAGCCATGCGTTTTTTCTAAGGAAGCTCGGTGCCCAAGTCCCATTTCAGTGGGATTTCGATACCTGACTCTCAGGCTCTTTGCAAATCCTAGCCTTGGAAGTCTTGGCCACACTAGAAGTCTGGGGTAGAGTCAAAAATATAATCCAGCTCTCCTGAGTCTCACTCTACTATGTAAGCACTAGGCCATCATTCCTCTGCAGACCACCCTTTGCTCCAACATGCATAGGATTTGGATTGACAAATAATTTCCAGGCAGTTAGAGAACATTGCTTTACCTACCTGGACAAAAGTCCCCATCCAATTACTGATTATCTGCAAACAAAGATCTGGATGTGAAGACTCTAACACAAACCACTTTCACTTTATATGTTCCTGAAACTCATACCATCATGTTATTTTGGGGTTGCAAAGGCCAACTGCAAAACTTCAGTTAATTTTATTCAGAAGGGAAGGGACTTAGAGGGGGGCACAGAGTCCCAGTAAATTTATCACAAGGTTCATGAATACAAACTAGGAATTCTGGGCCAGTGAGTCGAGTCATTTTTAGAAGGGCTAATCAAAAATACAGAGTCTATCCTCAAGGACTGTGGGTTAAGAACACTGCAATGCTGCAAACACAAGAGCTACGCAAGGCTGAGCCTATGTGTTCATGTGCACGGCTCCTCACCCAGAAGTGTCCCAAAGCACTTCTCCAGACCCATTCACCTCACGCACGATCGTACTGGGGCGTGTACTGTACTGGGGCAAATAAGTACAATCCAGCTCCGCTTCTCCCTTCAGAATCTGTCCCAGAAGCTAGGTGACTTGAACCAATGGTCCAAAAATTGCAGAACAGCAGAGTCTTGATATGTAAACGTCATTTATTTAGATGAACTGCTGCGACAACATAAACACAAGGGGCAAAGCACGCCTGGGTAATGAGTCAGAGCAGCCAATGATTACAAATAACATACTAATGATCATTAGCAAAATAATTGAAGCCTGCTTTAGTGAATTATTTTGTTTGTTTTAAAATGGAGATGTCATGAAACTAATAGAGTCCTTATTTACCTTCCTCTACATGCAAACAGGTGTAACAACCTTGAGAACTTGCACAGCATTTTACATCCGTCAAAGCATTTTATAAAATTTCTGTTTCACAGATGGGGAAAGCAAGGCTCAGAGCCATTCAGTGATTTGCTCAATCTGGATCAAGCCTTATTCCTCTAGGCACCAGACGTAAATATGGTCCCTGCCCCAAAGAACTTGTAGACTAAGTATATATGGGCCAGAACCTCAGCTGGTGAAAATCACTGCTCAAGTCAATGGAACTTTGTAGATTTTGAGTACTGAGGGTCTGAGCCATGATGTTTAGCCCTGAGGCAGGACAATCTGCTCTCAAATGCTAACAGGAATGTTTAACTTTATGTGGGCTTTTAGCTAGTTGTCTCAATTGGCACTCCCCTCCCCTGGTAATAACCAACAGCAGGTGCATGTCCTTTAGAAGGCTATCTATTACATCTGCCTGTTCCCCAATAAGTGGAGGAAGGTGTTTCATGGTCACCGTATGCATTAGGATTGAATAATGTTTGGCTATATTAATCTGAAGTGCACAGTGGGGAATAAAGTAATTTTTCCACCCTTCTGATTATATGTAAAAATTTTATATGCGCTTTTTGTGGGTTTGATTGTAATAATTTGGGATGCTTCCCAATTTGCTCCTCTCCCATGACAGATTTTTTGGATCAGCTGCTAGAGCACACTGATGGAACACATGTTATAAAATATTTGTTGCTTTACCATTTTAAGTGACCTAGTAAGACAAGGTCACACACTTCTGGCACATGTCCCATATGCAGTGCCTCCTTTGTCTCTGAGGCAATTGTTTAATAGGAACTGCAGTCAAACAACAAAGAAGAATTAAACATTTTTAAAGCAGTGTGTTGTCTCACATTTATACCTACATGCATATCTACACACATACAAGGCTGTCAGTGTTATGCCTGTGTATCTGACAGCACCTTTGACTTTGGCTAAGAAGACATGCAGGATGAGGACTGATTCAGACACACACGCAGTAATGCATGTAAATCACTTTGTTACTCAAATTCTGTACTTCTTTATTAGAAATGAGGCACTCAAGTACTTGAAAATAAATTTTAGTGGCTGTGAACTGTGGCACCCAATCGATGAGGGACATGACAGTCAATTACCCTTTCACTTTATTTTTGTCCCCTGCAATCAGTTTGGATCGATATTTTCAATCTCAATTGATAGCAGATATCAAATCTAAGATAATTTGCTCCATTGTTCTGGAAGTACTATCACATTGTGTACAGGTGGCCGTAGCATTTATGTAACCATTGACTTCACTTCCACCTGGTCCAGTCTGGACTAGAGATGTGCTGTCCAAATTGATGGAACACATCATGTCAGCATGAGTGCGTGTCAACAATCAGTTCAGCATGAGTGGAAGGGAGAGCAACGGAACTGCATCTCATTATGCCAACCGGTATTTATTTGGAGAATTAACTATCTGAAAATATTCCAAGGGGAAAAAAGGTTTATGAAGGCATGAAGAGGCAAAAGGAAAATGGAAGGGGGTGAAAATGCAGACGCTAAAGTATGCGTAGGGGGAATGGATAAGATGCAGCTGCAGCTTTATGAACAATACTGTATAAACCCAGTATGTAGATTTCAAAAGGAACAGAAAAGTCTAGCTCAAAAACACAATCTAGGGTGACCAGATGTCCTGATTTTATAGGGAAAGTCCTGATACTTTGTTTTTTTTTCTTATATTGGTGCCTATTAACCCCCCACCGTCCTGATTTTTCATACTTGCTATCTGGTCACCCTAACGAAATCCCCCTTAGTGATGTGAAAGGCAGTGTGGCCCAGTGGCTAGGTCCTAGCATTGAGGAGACCTAGGTTCTGTTCCTAACTTTGCTGCTGACCTCTGCATAACTTTGAGCAAGCTTTTCTTTCCCCACCCATTGTCTTGTCTATTTATATCATAAGCTGGGGCTGTTTCTTGCTATGTGTTTATAAGTGACGAATACGATGGGGCTCTGAGGATGGTTGGCCTTAACGGAATATAGTAAAGAAATTGCCCATTGGTGGTGTGCGCTTTGCAGAGGGGAGGAGGAGAAAGGATAACAGTCCTTGGTTTCAGCCTGCTTAGCTAATCTTTCAAATATTTTTTTAAAATGTCTGTTTCCAGAAGTCACTTTCAAAGTTGCCCCTAAAGATGCCTGTTTGCACAGGTTTTGTATTTGGAAAATACACTATTTATTCCACTATTTTGTATAGTGGAATAAATAAATAAATGATTAACTTCTAAACAAATCAACACACAGTAATGACATGGTGGAGCAGATCTTTAGCTGCAACCAGCCAGAGCTCAGAGCACATGATAAGATGCAAAGGTGACTTTAAGCCACCTGGGTGTTCCCTCAGCCCCATGGCCATTCTATCCTTACACAGCCCCTTACCAACATATCTGATAGGGAACCAAGAGAATACGTGACTTGCCCAAGGTCACACAAGAAGCCTGTGACAGAGCAGGGGACTTAAACCTAGATCTGCAAAGCCCTGGACTAGTACCCTAGCCACTAGGCAATTCTTCCTTTCTGCCCCATGTTACTCCCCCAGAGCAAGTTAGTCAAGTTGTACAAACTTGTGTGGGCTGCCAACAGCCCCACACGGCTGCTATGGCAGCCAGAAATCACCAGGATGCAGGAGTGCCCCACCTGTGCCCGATTCCCATCAGCCATGACCGTAAATCAATAGTTAGCAACCTACCTAAAAGTGTTGCCTGACATTCAAAGGTTCCATCCAGCAACTGCTCCCAAGTGGCACCACGCCAAAATTTCAATTTGTCACCTGCAGCATTGTCAGCTCATGTAATTTTATGGTGACTCCGCCATATTTGGGCTCTTTCTTAATGCCCCAGCTCCTGGAGTCATGTGATCACAACAGAATTTCTGCTTTCATTAAAAAAAAAAGTTTTCTAGCTCTTAGGGGGGAAAAGCTGGAAAATAAGAACCCTAAGGACTCAATACCCACAAGGCAAATAGTAAGAACTCCAAATGTATTTTTGAGGCCTGACTTGTGCTTTAACATTTGAGATGGGCAACAATACATCTATGGGTAAGGGCCCCTGAAGTTAAGTTGACCCACAGGCATCACACCAAACGCTACAGGATCAGACCCATGATGGGCTAACTTCACCGGGAGGAGGGGGAAAAGAGCAGAAAACGTAAGAGTCAAAGTTCTTTAAATGCGTGTGTCAGAATGCAGCACAAATAGGAGTTAGTCGCAGTTCTTGCAGATATGTACTGATTGCTCATTATCAATGAAGAATGCATGCACACGTTGCACAGGGGGATTTTATGTGGGGTTAGCATGAAGTAATAGCTATGGACCTGTATATAGGGGGGGTTGTCCGTGTTAGCCCTTCCCCACTTAAACTTTCCCACTACTGCTACTAGTAGGTCAACCACATTGGAGGAAATACTCATTAAAAAAAATGGAGGGAGGTAGTGTAGCCTATTAGGCAGAGCACTGGACCGGGACTAAAGGAGCACTAGATTCTATTCTGGGCTCTGCCACCTGACTGCTAGGTACCGCGGGGAAGTCACGTCACCCTCTTTGCCTCAGTTTCCCCATCTGTAAACTGGAGAATGCTGACCGCCTTTATAAAACGCTTTGCGGTCTACTGATGAAAAGCACTGCATATAAAGAGCAGGGTATTACTGCAGATAAGGCACCGACATCTTGACTGCCATGGTGTACAGAACTACGCTGATCAACAGTAGAGTAAAAATTATAGCAGACATGGGAACCTCATGGGCACTGGGGTTTCTTTGTCCGGCCTTTTACAGAGAGGGCTTAAAATGGGGATTCTGAATGGCGCCTAAGGTCCCAACTCCCACTGAATGTTTATGCGAATTAGGCATCTAATTCCTTTAGGCTCCTTTACCTACAGACTTGCGCAGGCACAGGCAGTAGAGAAGTTTCCTCGCTGGGTCTCGTCTACACTATATACAGGCCCCACTTTTCAGAGGACAGCCCAGTTAACAGAACCTGACTAGCTCACACTGAGCTAGCGGATTTCATTGGTCACTTGCTACAGAACTATGAGTAGAAGCTAAAGGTAACGAGGATAAACCATTAGCTATATGACCGCAGCATGGAAAGGTGCCAAGATTTCCTCTTTTTGTTAAAACGCAGTGCTTGTTATAAGATTGAATATCCATTTGGGGGCAGGATTTACCTATTTTCCTTAGCGCACTCACCTCTGGAAGCACTGTAACGCTTTCATTGTGTAGAGAGTTGTCACTTTGGATGGGCTATCACCAGCAGGAGAGTGAATTTGTGTGGGCGGGTGGAGGGTGAGAAAACCTGGATTTGTGCTGGAAATGGCCCAACTTGATGATCACTTTAGATAAGCTATTACCAGCAGGACAGTGGGGTGGGAGGAGGTATTGTTTCATATTCTCTGTGTGTATATAAAGTCTGCTGCAGTTTCCACGGTATGCATCCGATGAAGTGAGCTGTAGCTCACGAAAGCTCATGCTCAAATAAATTGGTTAGTCTCTAAGGTGCCACAAGTACTCCTTTTCTTTTTGCAAATACAGACTAACACGGCTGGTACTCTGAAAGCTTTCCTTATTGGCATTTTATTTTGAGAAATAGGCTTGTGTGAAACTATAGCTGCTGGGATCCCGAATGGCAATAGATTTGATCACATGACCCCTGGCCCAGTTGCACTAAGTACCGTCAGTCAAGTTGCATATTAGGAGATGCTTATGCCATTATTGTTTCATTGCATTTTCCTAATGAGGCCCTCTCTATGCAGTGCTTGTGTAGACACAGCTTGGTGCTGAGACTACAGGGGAAGGTTTTCAAAGGCACAAGAGACAATTAGCTTCCAAACTCCCACCAGAAAAAACAAAACAAAAACAAAAACAAAGCCCCCCAACTGAGCAAACTGGTTCAACGCCATAGGGAGTCAGGCCCAGCAACTATCGACCCAATTGAAGGTATTCATAGCCCAACGAGTATGTTAGGAGCTAATGAGTTCAAAAGAGACAAGGAAGACAAGAGAACACACAGAAAGTGCTTGAGGAAGTCATTTTCAGCAACATTAGGAATTTCCTTCATTTTCATTGTCTGGACTTAACTCCAGTTATTAAAACTAAGCATGAGTTTTGTAGACATTGCCTGCTATTAAAACCAACCAACCAAAAAAATAAATCACCCCCCGTCTCTCTTATTGTCTAACCAAGTTAGAACCCTACTGTGGCATTTCCACTGCTGTTTTCAGAAACAACGTGCTTGGCTTTCGTGCTCCTTTGGCTGCTGGATCATCGCTGTGTTGTGCCAAACGCAGTGATGTCTGACACAGTGTTCTGTTACATAGCAGAATGTGACTGAGCTGGCCAGATGTGGCATGTCATAACAATGATCAATTGGCATGGAAAATGCAAGAAGAAGCTGTTTTCTACAAACAGAAGTTAGAGATGGAGTTCAGCATTGCCAATATACATGAAAGCTACTACAATGGGGGGGGGGGAAGTGGGTCAAATGCAGGCAGCTGAGTTTTCCTAGGCAAAGAGATTACCCAAGAAGAGCCGATCTTGATCATTTCTGTTACAAGCAGGTGTTTGAGATCTGGGGGATCCCTTGATTACAGATGCAATTTTGTAGGTGTGACCATACAAGTGCACTGAGATAATGAGCTGCCCTATCTTCATGAAACTGCAGTGACTCCTGAGCAGCTTTCCTTCTGTGGCCGCACAAGGGTCCTCCCTACTGACTGCAGGCAGGGTCAAAATCTTCAGCATATCGCATGCAGCATTCAGGTTCAAAGCTCTCCATGGATTCTAAATCCACGGACTGTAGCTGTTGGTCCTGTGATTGTGCTGAACTGGCTCTTTGAAGCTCCTTCCTGTGTCTTAGGTATTTCTAAGGCACCTATCAGCATACGATGTAAACCCTGTACAACTGATACAGGCAACACTCGGCCTGGGACAAGAGAGGAGGAAGAACACTAAAGAAGGGAAAGGGAGACCTGGGAAGACCAAAGGTGATAAAACAAGTGAGATGGGGTATTTTAATGCAGTTGGATGTCATTGGTGTAGTATTCAAAGAGCTCCCTAGCCTAGCTGTAGCAGGGATCAGACTGAGCCAGAATGCCAAGGCAGCAGGTCTAAGATGACCCCATCAGTTTAAGCTTTATTTTAAAAGTTGCATTTCTAACATTTCCAGTTGTTTCTGAAGGTGATCCAGTCACAGTGCACCAGTAGACCACTGGTAACAGTAACTCTATGAGAGACCGGAAGACCTCCCAGTCAGTTCAATGGGGTATTAACTCTGAAACCTAATGAGGGCAATTTAAATGTCAACATTTAAATACCCCACTGCTGATCGTGTTCTCAGAAAAGTCCAGCTATTCTGGGATAGTGAGAGGATCTGTAGGCAATGTCCAGCTATACCTATTTTCCAGTCTGCCCCTTGACTGGCAGCAAGACTATTTACATGTATTATTTTTTCCTACGCAGCCTTTTCCTACAGAAGTTCTGCTGACCATGGCAGTTTAGTATGGAGGCCGAAGAGATGCCTTTGATTACTTTCTCTCAGTGGGGAAATCTATTTGACATTCCTTGGTTTGCTCTTGAAGAATCACAGAGAGTCAAAGCCGCGTCTCAAAGCTGAAGAACGAAGCTAGTGCTAGGTTAGAAGTAAAAGAAAAGCAGGCCCCGGTTGTGTTCAGCCAAAGAAAAGCAGCAAGCCAGCCTTCTGAGTATGAGGAGGAACTTAGGTATAATCTGAAATACTGAACTGTCAGACATCTGGGCCTCATGAGTGTAACAAGCATTTTATGGGGGAGTGGGACCCCACTGTGAGAGATTATTAAGCAGCAGAGATACTTGGTCATAACACCATCTTAAGGACCCAGTCCAACTCCCCCTCCAGTCAGCGGAAAGATTCCCATGGACTTTGATTGCCTGCCTTTGCCACAAACTTTCTGTGTGGCCTTAGGCAAGTCACTTAGAGTAAAATTTTCACAAGTGACTAAGGCACTTAGAAGCCTATGACTCATTGACTCTCAAAGACTTACACTCCTCAGTCACCTCCGTGATTTTGACAATGTTCTCCTCAGCTTCAGTCCCTCATCCGCATATGAGGGAGAATAGCCCGGCCCTACTGCACCGGGGAGTTGGGAGGACAGATTCATTAAAGTTGTGAGGGGCTCAGATAGCATGGTGAGGGGGCCACAGAAGTACCTGAAATCTAACTGCAACTGGTTTACTGTCCCTGAAATTGGATTCCCACAGGCATGTGTCTGATAGTGTCACTTTTCATAAAGATGGCTGTTGACAAAATGGGGGTCAGACATCTGGGGCAAAATTCCATTCTCACTGACCCCCATGGTGCCCCCCACCCCACCTGGAACAGAATGTGGTGCTTTTGTACAGAACATATATTGCTTTTGCAGGAGAAAGACAAAGCCAGGAAGAAAGAATGTCCCACAGTTGCAACCAATTTTCTGACAGCCTGTTTCATGGCATTTGGGAAACATAAGGCCAGATTGTCCCTGGCCCCTTGTATGGATGCACAAAACGAAGTGGGCACAAGAAGTTTTTCCCTTTGGTACAGGAATACCCTGGAGGACAAAGTGTCTAATCCCCGAGGGACACCTGTGCCTAAATTCGGTCCTTACTTTGGCTGTGCCAAGTTTACCCCCATTGCTAGAAGGCTACTTTAAACTTAATTTGGTAAAAAGAAAAAAACACCACAGGACAAATACACCAATCTAGCTTCAACCCAGGACATGGCTACTTCTTTTCTGCAGTTATTCGCCCAAGGATACAGAAATCAAATGCATTCTGAAATTGCTGGCAACTTCCAAAGCAAACCTATTTCCTTGCTTTGTCTACATAGCTCTTTTCTGTGCTGTTTATACAGATTCCTAGTGCATTATGCATTTAGTAAAAGCAGGAAGAGCCCAGCCCAGAGCTCCATGAGAAAGTCTCACTGACTCATTCCAGAATTATTCTTACATATGTCCTCTTTCTCTCTTGCCATTTTTCAGCAGGGAGCATACTTGTGTATGTAAATGAGTAGGATAAATACAGTTGTATTTATTTCAGTCCTTATAGCATATAGCTGACTTGCTCCATAATTTATGTTACAGTGCCATCTTATGGTAGCTTTATTACTGTTATTTTCACTTAGACCAGGCTTTCCTGATATTTCCCCACTGATCGGTTAGACTCCAAACGTAAAAATTAAAGAGAGTTTTATTGCCAAAAACCCTATTACCAACAGCTAAGAGCTTCCAAAGAAAGTTATAGGACAGGACACGAGCAGTGAGCCGATAACCTCTTTCCCTGAAGATGTGCTGCCTTCTCATCCAGACTGCTGGAAATAAAGATGTGTAATATTATACAAATGTGTGTCTTCCATATTACTGATTGACTATCTGTAGCTGCAGTTTCTCTATTTTATTTTTTTCTGCTGAAACAAAGGTTCAAAGGTTGACTAGAAGTCTGGAAACTGATTCTTTGGAGACACCGACATACCGGGGTACAATTCAGACCAATGGGGGGACTGAGTCACCTCTACCCTGCAACCTTGGGTGTCTTACCATGACTTGCTCTAGCAACTCCTACCTGGGACACTCACAAACAGCCTTCCAGCATGCAAGTGTCTGTGTGTAACTGCAGCCTGACAGTTACACCCTGGCTCTCACCAGCCTGGGTTATACTGCAGGGTGACCCCAACACACCCCCAGTCCAGGCTTTACCCCTGGAAATGTATGTCCTTTACTGCCCAGCCCTCTCCTGGACAGTACAAATATTTTAAATCCATTATTCCTTGAAAGGGATCATATATCAGTTTATAATCTTAACTAGAGTTACCCAGACACTTCAATTTAAACACACTGGATTAGATAAAACAAGTTTGTTACTTAAAATGTCTCCCTTTGAAGGTGAGTACAAGCTGTGAGGCATAACACTCAAACGTTTGCAAGAAAAATAAAGATAAAATCCTTACTAGTGCCTACCTTGACAAAACTATAATATATTCAAGCAAAATTTCTCACCACCTACTTCCAGCAAGTTTACTGACCAAACTTCAGGTCAGGATCTCTTCCTCTAAGTCCAACAGCTGTTTTCCTTTATCTTCTTAGGTGCAATGCCAGAAACAGACAGGGGACGAGGGTGTCTTAGGATGTTTGCCCTGATTTTTATAGACTCCTGTTCCTCTTTGAAGAGCATTTCCAGCTGGAAACAGGTGACTAAGAATCTATGTGAAAGAATGTTCCCTGCTGGTTTTTCCTTCCACCTGTTGGAGTTTCCTTTGTTTCCCCTCCCTGCTTGATTACTCTGTTTACTGCTTAAATGCAAATTAAGGCAAGCACACATTCCTTCTTTTGTTTAGGACAGACTTGAGTTCTGTCTGGGCGGGGCTGTGCGGTTTGGAACATGTTAACAACATCACAGAGGGGAATCTTATCATTTCACATAGAGCGTTGCCACACACATTTTACCAGAATACTGACCAGCAAATAAGTTTTGAAATGAAACCTTACAAAGCATACCTTTGTACAAAGATTCTTACAGTAGTGTGTAGGGAGTTAATACAGACTGTGTATTCTGCCACAGACACAAAAGAGAAAAAAAGTGTTTCAAATCTGAGGATTCCTTGTTTTCATGGATGTCAAAAGGTTCAGGCTATAAGAGTACCTACTGTGCCACTCATATTCGCAGTGAGTAGCACTGTACTACAAAAATAGCTCCATTTGAATCTGTGGTTGAAGGTTGATCGTGGGTATTTGCTACATTTCAGAAGAGCTTCCCTTCAAGAACACAACCTTATTCTTTCTAGAAGTAGAGAATAATTTAAGGCCTAATACGGAAGATTTGCAGTGAAAAATGCAAGCAAGGTTTACAAAACAAAAAGGGAGAGAGAAGAAACAGGTCTGGTTTTTTATTTAGCTGTGCGTGCACAGTATTGGCCCAGGTGGGGTGTTTTGCCTAAACGTCAAGGAATAGAACAGGAAAATAAAACATATTTTTTTCCAGCCACCCCTGAACTCTAATAAGAAAGGCAAACAACATTGCAATAGACTAGATGTTAGTGACAGAATCTACTCAATAGCTCAGCAGTGTAGAACATTAGTATCAGCTGGGGCCACAGCTCTAAATACAAACAACTTGAGTGAGCAGATGTAGTAATTCCTCCAGGAATCCTGCTGAGGCAATAGGATTTCCCCCATCCCAGTAAATGGACAGTAATTAATTACACGAGAAATACTGGAGCCAAGAAAATAGGTTTCCCTGCAGCAAACGAAAATTAAATCCAATTTGAGCAAACAATAGCTGTGTGCGAGCTATTGTTAATAATAAACAAAACAACTCCTGTATTCTTTGTCAAAATACTGTGGGCAAAATCCTGACCCATTGAAGTCAAGGACAAAACTTCTATTGACTTCAATGGGGCCACGGTGTCAGTGCATGAATGGGGTGTTTTAGTGCAGATTTCCGCAAAGTTACTTTACAGATTGTCTTGCTGTCTTAGGGCCCAATTCTGCCACCATGACTTAGTGGCACCCTCCTGCCCAAGTAATGCCATCCAGTTCAGAGTAAAGGATGGTTCATTGTAACCAACACTGCAGAGCTGTAGTCCCCGAGTCAAGACAGCTTCCTTTTAAAAGGACAGAATTTAAGCACACCCTTCATTTTTTGGTTGTCTGGGAGCGGGAAAATGGGGAAATAAAACCTAAAACACCAATACTGATAAGTGAAAAATATTGGGGGGAAAAAAGGAAATACTAAAACATCTTTCAACCCTGAAAAAAAAAAAAAGCAGCTTCAAAATTGTGAACGATTTCATCACATTGTTTTTCAGCCAGCTTTACTTAGAAAGTTATTCCATTGAGTGCAATAAAACCTCAGAGTTACGTACCGACCAGCCAAACACACACAATCATTTTGAACCTGAAGTATGTAATCAGGCAGCAGAGACCAAAAAAAGGAAATACATCACAGTCCTGTGTGAAATGCAAACGACTACAAAATAAATGAAAAGTTTAAAAAAAGATTTGACAAGGGAAGGAAATTGCTTCTCTGTTTGTTTCAGATGGTTAAAAGCAGCATTTGTCTTTTGCACTGTAAAGTTGTAAAGCTGTATTAAGTCAATGTTCAGTTATAAACTTTTGAAGAACAACCATAACATTTTGTTCAGTTACAAACATTTCAGAGTTCCGAACAACCTCCATTCCCGAGGTGTTCATAGCTCTGAGGTTCTCCTGTAACTTGGGTCAGCCATGTTATAGGCTACAGTGCAATATTTTCAGCATGTGGGGTGAATATAACCCAAAGGGTCCGTACTGACAATTCAGCACAATTTAGGTCCTGTTAACTATGTGTGTCTGCCTGATGAGCAGAATGTTGGGAAGAGTCAGCAACCTTTTCGATACAATATACAAGTTAAAACTTTCACAGTGCTACACCATCCCAGGAAAGTGACGTTACTGCTATATTGCTTCTCTAAACATCTTTCCCCATAGGGAGTGCCTGTCTGTGTGCAAAAATAATACAAATGTCTTATCCAATTTAAAAATATTTTCCATACGTTCTCTCTCTTAAGACTTACAGACATAACCACTAGCAGTTCCAAGACCAGACCCAAGACAAATATTTAAAGAGATAGTAATCTAACTGCCCTGTCTTTCAAAACAATTTCTCCAATTTGTGGGCCCAGATCCTCACATCTAACTGCCTGCCTGAACAAACCAAGAAGTTAAATGTACAAATTGTTCTGTTTGCACATGTGAAATTGGGCAGCGAGTTGCACCTGCTTTAAAAATGTTGCTCTAAAATAATTGTATTCCTTGCCTGACAATTTCCTCTGTGATGCTGGCATCATCAATACCAGGGGGAGAATATCAGTTCCACCGCCCATCTAGATTTAACAACTCTAGTCCCAGGAGTCTTATTTCAGCTCTAGTGAAACAACAAGAGTTGGCACTTAATAAATATCTAATCATTAATTAGTGCACACAAACACCCTGTGGGAGAGGGAATATGGTTTAGTCTGAGAAACTGGATGACTTGCTCAAGGCCAGATAAATCACTGGATTAGAATGCCGGAGTCCTGACTCACAGTCCCACGTGCAGCCCATTAGACCAGTGGTTCTCCATGATATTTATTCATATCACATATTTATTCATATCACATTTATTCATGATATCCACAACCACAAGAGAGAGGAGTTTTCAGCCAAAGACCACGCAGTCTGAAAAAGTAACTGACATTTGTCAAAAATAGATTTTTCCAAGGAACAGTCAACGATGCTTTTTAAAAGCCAATAGGATAGGACCTCATTTGTTAGGGTACCGATTTCGCTGGTACCCCAAGGCTGCACGTGGTGACACCAGGGTCCTGCCAGGGCCGTGGTGGGGCAATGCCCCAGCAGCAATGGTTGAACTTGCCACTTGACCTAAAATTAAACAGATATTAAAAAAAATGAAATGTGAGAATTTTTCCCCCTTTCCATAAAAGATTCTCATTGAAATTTAGAGCATTTCAAAGTTTTCATCCTGCTCGGCTCAAAAGCCAGACACGGTAGGTCCCTGGTCCAAGATATCCTGGTTAGCACATGCATGATGAAAATTATTCAGAAGCATAATTATCATATATGGAAAGAGAAGAGCACACAGCTCGGGGCAGCGTGTGAGTACATGCATAACCAAGCAAGGACAGTGTGGATCTTTGTTGCCCTCCATTAGCTACATACAGCTAACGGATTTAGGCCCAGGTCCACAAAGGTACTTAGGCACTTTACCCACAGATGTATATGCCTAAATCCTTATTAGGTGCCACTGCAATCAGTAAAACCCCTGCTCGGCTGCTGCCAAATCCCGCAGGTGCTTAAATTCACTCAAGCCAAAGTTTTTGCGGTAAGTTTCCCTAGGTGCCAGTTTCCGCCTCTGAGCATGTGCAGTGCTGCCTTCCTCTCAGCATCTGGACATCTATCTCCCACCTAATTCCACCCAGAGCAATCTGTGCGCCAGGGGGAAGACAGGCATTCCTCTGCCTACATTGCATGCAGGACCCAATCCAGTGGGCATGCTCAGACGCCCCCTAACTCCATACAAAATGGCTGGGCAGGGGGAGGAGGAGAGAGCAGCCCTAGGGTTGCCAACTTTCTGATTGCAGAAAACTGAACACCCTTGCTTGGCCCTGCCCCTTCCCCGAGCCCCCACCCCGCTGCTTCCCCCTCCCTCCGTCACTCGCTGTCCTCCACCCTTACTCATTTTCACCAGGTGGGGACAGGGTTTGGGGTGCAGGAGTGGGCTCTGGGCTTGGGAGTGGGGCTAAAGGGTTCAGAGTGAGGGAGGGGGGCTCCAGGCTGGGGCAGGGATTTGGGGGTGTTGAGGGCTCTGGCTGGGGGTGCAGGCTCTGGGGTGGGGCTGGCGATGAGATGTTTGGGGTGCAGGAGGGGCCTCCGGGCTGGGGCAAAGGGATTCGGAGTGTGGGAGGGGGTGCGGGATCTGGAAGCGAGTTCGGGTGTGGGAGGGGACTCAGGGCTGGGGCAGGAGTTTGGATTGTGGGAGGGGGTGTGGGCTCCAGGCAGCACTTACCTCAGGCAGCTCCTGGAAGTGGTGCACATGTCTCTCCAGCTCCTAGGCACAGGGGCAGCCAGGGGGCTCTGTGTGCTGCCCCTGTCCATAGGCGCCAGCCAATGGGAGCTGCGGGGCCAGCACTCTGGGCGGCACCTGTGCCATGGGCAGGGGCAGTACGCGCAGGGCCGTCCTTACCCATAAGCAAAGTATGCAGCTGCGTAGGGCACGAGGAAATTTGGGGCATCAAATTTCCTGGTGCCCTAAGCAGCTGCATGCTGCTCCACCTCTTCCCCAGGGCCCTCACCCCTGCTCTACCCCCCCCCGCTCCCAAAGCTCCCCCCCTTGCTCCAGCCCCGCCCCTGCTCCCGAGGAATCCAGAAGCGGTCGGGCCTGCACTCACCGGTAAGTAGAGCGACCTGGCCCCAGCCTGCTCCACTCCTCTGGCTCCCCGCCATGTCACCGACGAGTGCTGGGGGTAGGTTCCCTGCTGTCCCCCAAGCCTGGGAGCCAGGGGAGCAGAACCTGGGGCCGGGTCACTTCACTTCTGACTGCGTAGGGCACCAAAATACTTAGGGACGGCCCTGAGTACGCGGATCCCCCCGACCACCTTTGTGCCTAGGAACTGGAGGGACATGCTGGCCACTTCCAACAGTCGCATGGAGCTGGCTGCTGCAGCCAACTGGACTTTTACTAGCCCGGTCAACTGTGCTGACCAGAGCTGCCAGGTCAGTTGAAAACTGGATGCCTGGCAACCCTAAGCAGCCCTCCTGTGTAAATTTGGGACTAGTGGTTATAGCACTTATGCAGGAAGCAGGAGACACTCTTCTCCCCCTGTAAGTCCTCCTCTGGCTGATGGGAAGGAGTTTGAACAGGGGTCTCCCACCTCTCTGAGAGGACCGCTAACCACGGGGCTGTTATTTAAGATCTCACATGATGTTTTTTGCTGTCAGGTAGGTATTCCACAAAAACAACCTGGCTGATTAACTGGAAGGAGTTCCAGGGAGGATTCGCAATAACCCTTTTAAAGCTCTCTCAGTGATCGATAACTGGTACACCTAGACCATGTAAATGACAAGCCAGGTGCTCTTTTACTAGCCCATTTATGGCAGGCAGCAGGTACAGGGGACACTCTTTGTTTTCATCAGGCTGCTGGTTTCTTGCAGAGGAATGAATCCTATCTTGATTGTACAGGGATTGTACTAGCATCACTAGTTCAGTAAAACAATCACACCCTTGACTGGCACAACCATCCTCATGTGGACACACCTCTACCGGCAGAAAGGTACTTACACTGGAGTAACCGATCCTAATACATTTCAGGGTAAAAGCTATCCCAGTATATGGCACATTCATACTGGTATAACTGTGTCCACATCAGGAATTGTACGAGCATCACTATTTCAGTAAAACAATTACACCCCTAACTGGAATAGTTACACCAGTACAAAGTCTGTAGCCTCGGCCTCCACGTTCAAGTCGTTTCAAGAGATTAATTTTCACTCTCATTGAAAATGACGACGACTTAACGCCAAACCTACTCGTAGGACAGTGGTTCCCACACCATGATCAGGAGGAGACAACTCCATGCACTTGCTGGTCGTCGGTGGAGTTACTGGTGACCTGATTTATTGCAAAGATGAGCCTGCATGCCCAGAAAAGCAACTGCAAAAAAACAGAACAAGACAGCCTAGATGCCTTCACTAGACGCTGCTGCTCCAGCGGGTGGGGGGGGGGGGAGTAGAAACAGAGTTTGCCCTTGAAGCCCTGAGCTACCAATGAGAGGGATGTTTGGAGGAGAAAGAGAAGGGCCAGGCAGCATGTGCAGAGGGGGAGTAAGGAAGTTAAGTGACAGAGAAGCATATGCTGGGGAAGAGGAGGACTAGGCATCAGGGAAGCATTAGCAAGTGCGGAGGATGAGAAGGGGAGCAGGTGGCAGAGAAGCAAGTGCCAGGGAGCAGAGGGAGAGAGGAAGAGGACAGATGGGAGGAAGAAAGAAAAGCAGGAGCAAAGCAGGCAGGATGATTAACCGAATCAAGTGCCTTTAAGTCAGCTCCAAATGCATGGAATACTTCCCCACCATGTTTCCACAGGGATGTTATACTATTGTGGGGCGGGAGCAAGCGAGGACAGCTCTCCAGTAACATATTGTCTGCAGGGGGGGTAAGGTTGAACACCATCTGACATGCTAACTGGGAGGAGCATTTCACAGCTGGCTGCAGGTTAAAGCTGTATGGGAGGGCCCCGCTGGTAGCTCCCACCTCTGTCAGCTACACAATTTACTTACCCCGCGCATAACCCCAGGCAGCAGCAGGGCCTGTGGCAAAGGCTGCACGTTCAGTTTTGAGAGCTCTTCTTACACTGTTCTCCGTAGAGTGCTCTGGCCACTTTGTCCTCTGGTAGGAAGAATCGCAGTGGGGGTTAGACAGAGTCCCACTGTACTCAGCTGGGAGATTTAGAGATTGGTCCTGTTAAACTCTGAGCACTTCAGTCCTGTATGGATCCTTCTCTTGAACCCTCCTTCACCGGGTTAAAAAGGATCCTGATCCTGACAGGTGGTGCTGATTGGGTCTGAATCAGGTGGTGAAGAGATGAGTCAAGAGGCTTCCAGGTTAACTGGATTAGGAGATTTTCTTCTATGGCATTCCAGAGTAGTGGTATATTCCTGGTGAGATCTATGACCCTTATTACAGGAACAGGATACAACAGAAAGGTTGACTTCTTTGCAAAGAGAGAGCCAGGGTTCAGCTTGACAGCAAGATGATGTTGCTTCCTTTGGTGTTATTGATTTAGACTGCCCTGAGATCTTGCAGTCAGACAATCTATTCGAGATACTTATATGGCTGCCATCACCATAGTGTCTGAATGCCTCAGTCTTTCATGTATTTATTCCCACACCACCAATGCAAGGTAGGGAAGTGCTGTTACCGTCGTTTCAGAGGTGGGAAACAGGCACGGTGGGCACAGCTAAATTGCAGCTGGGAGGTGTGATTCCCAGCACCGGTAGACAGACTGAAGCCAGCATGCTAAAAATGCTGCAGCACTGGTGACAGTGCAGGTCCACTGCCTGAGCTCA
This sequence comes from Eretmochelys imbricata, assembly GCF_965152235.1. Classification (NCBI taxonomy): domain Eukaryota; kingdom Metazoa; phylum Chordata; order Testudines; family Cheloniidae; genus Eretmochelys; species Eretmochelys imbricata. The sequence goes on from NC_135578.1 coordinate 10,681,437, forward strand.
GATCCAGCAGACAGGTGGGTTTGGACTCAGGCAGCTAGCCCAGGTCACCCAGGCTGCTGCATTAGCACGCTGGCTCGAGCCGGTCTCCCCAGCCTGGGAATCATATCTCCCAGCCACAGTGTAGGCTAAGCTCCAGGCTCCCATTGGCTTCAGTGGGCATTAGGATTTTAAATACCTTTGAGGAGCTGGGCCTAAGTGAATTGCCCAAGGTCCCACAGGAAGTCTGTGGCAAAGCTGGCACCCCAACCACGGGACCATCCTGCTTTCCTCCCCTCCCCCCAAAAAATCCTGGCCTAATCCCAGCAATACATATCAGTAGTAAGAGGAATCAGTATTTTGTGGGCTCTAATTTAATAAGGTAGACGTTATTCAGCTGCTCCTGGAAGGTGTGTGTAACTTTGGAAAGTTCCTGAGGGTTTGTCTTCACTGCCACATCAGCTTGAGCTATAATTGAGTTTTGCCCCAACCTGATGCCCATTCCCCCCCCCCCCACACAACTCAAAGGGTCTGTCTACACGGCAACAACACCCCCACAGCTGGCACACCTCATCTGACTCGGGGGCTATGAAACTGCAATGCAGACATCCAGGTTCAGGCTGGATCCCAGGCTCTGGGACCCTCCAGCCCAAGCTCAGACATCTGTGCTGCCATTTTAAAGCCTCATGAGCCCAGGACCCGGGCCAGTTGCGTGTGTTTTATTGCAGAGTAGACTTGCCCTCACTTGAGTGTACAGCACCTAGCACCTTGGAGTCCTGGTCCAGAAGTGCACACTCATTTTGGGTGCCCCCTACTCGAGAGCCAGGGCTTGTCTGCTTGTGGGGCTGAGCACCTGCAGCTCCTGTGGACATGAGCTGGATTTGTCGATTAGATGCTTGGCACCTCTGAAAATTGGACCTCTTTCAGATGCCTCCCATTTGGGCACCCAAACATAGAAGCATCCAAAAATTGAATGAACATTTCTGAAACTGTGACCCTAAATAGTTACACTGGTGCTAGGGAAGCTACTAGCTTGATATTAACTTGGGGAGCGTATGCTGATACAAAATGTGCCCCTGACCCTTCAATGGAATTCACTCATAGGGAGCCAAACCTGTATGAAGCCTTACTGAAGTCAATGGGGCCCTGCCTGGGCAAAAGAAACCATGTTAGTTGACCCCTTTTGCAGGACTGGGCCATACATTAAAATATATTTTAGCTCCCCTCCCCACAACACCAAGCAATCCATCACACAGAAGTGTGGTGCTGTAACTTGGGGATGTGCCAAATCATTGACTGAGGTTTTGGATCTGTACCAGCAGGCCTGAGAATCTTTGCAGGCTCCCTGATAATGTCGGAGTTTCAGAGTCATTTGCCACCTGCCACATATTCTAACTGACCCAGGCCTGTTTAGTGCAATTTTGAATCCCTAAAGGCACCTGAACCCTGTAATGACTTAGACCTCTTTGTGCCTCAGTTTTCTTACTTGTAAAATGGGGACAATATTTATCCCTTTCCAAGTGCTTTGAGGTCTACGGATGAAAAATGCCCTATGGGAGCTGGGTGTTATCATTAATAGCACAGTGCTTCCCTATGGGATTTCAAGACAAACCTGTCTCCTGCAGTGGGAGATTTCCAAGTTCCTGCCATCTCAGATGATTTCCCTGGGCATCCTCAATCCTGGGAATGCAGCCAAAGGCATCCTCATGTGATTCCGGAGATGCTGCCTGCAACAGGGTGAAAGCTGTCAGTGCCTATGGTGTGTACAGCGGGTAGGGCTTTGCCCATCCCCTGCAACTTTGTATTAATGCTGCGCTGTTAGAAGCCAGTTGGCTTTTGTTTTTTTAACTGTTCAGCCTCTGCTATGGTATTTCCAGGCTGTGCCAGCCACAAGCAGGAATGGTCCTCCCTGTCCAGCAGCCGTCACGGGATGTAGCAATAAAGGGGGAGCGCCACATACTGTGTGCTGAAGCTCACGGCCTCAGCTCTTTGTCCGCTGGGAGGAGCTGAAAGGTGTAGCCACAGAGGGATCTGGCAGGCTGTTCATATTTCCAAGCCCTTTGAGGAGTTAACACACAAACAAGCCACGCAGACGCTTGGCCACTGTCTTGGTGGCAGGTGCCTGGGCTGGCAGAAGCACAGAGGTGCTGCACTAAAGCATCAAGACAATGAAAATGAACCTTTCACTTCTGCATTGGTGGGCTTCAGCAACGTGGAAGCAAAGGAAGGCTGCAGTGTGGCTTAGTTCCTGGATGCTCTGTTTTAAGTGCTTTCCTCAAGACAATGGCAGTGTATCAGAAAAGAACTACCAGGCCTGGTGAGGGCATCCTGAGCTGTGGGGTGTTGTTTTATATGGGGCAGCTATCACTTGTAAACAGGGCTGGACTACCCAACAGGCAGACTAAGCAAGTGCTTAGGACACCAGCAAAGCAGCGGGCACCAAAAAAAATGCAATTTTTTTTTGGAAAAAATTTGATATTTGATATTTCAAAAAAAGCATTGAAGTAGTCATCATGGGAAAAATCAGAACTTTGTTAGACTTCTTTACACTCCACTACACACTCTTCCCCCATTTTTCTGTTCTCTTTTTTATTACTTATCCCCACCTAAACCAGGGGGGCGTCCTACTAACGTAGATCGAAATAATGAGAGGAAATCAGATCCTGTCATGTATTGCAATAAATTTATGTTTTATTATTGATATATTCTTCTGAGTTATACGTACTTGATTAGTTTTTTTCTTTCATATATATATTTTTATACACACACACACACAGTGTACATTGTGTAATTTGTTTTTTTTTTTTAAGTTCAGATAACTGAGATAAGGGGCAGGGTGAAACGTAACCAACTGAGTGGAGCACAGAAACGTAAACTGGTGGAAGAAACAAAAAACTAGTGAAATTTTCCAAAATCGTCCAAAGCTGACATCATTTTTCAAAGCAAATCCATCAGAAGCAACATCTTCTCACAGTAGCACAGACATCGTTCCAAAACCTGTTGGTGTTTCAGAGACTGACCCTTCTTCTATTGGTGAAACAAACACCATTCCAGAACATGTGGATGTGTCAGAGACTGTAACTGATCATCCTACTCCTGGTGGTAAAACAGACTTTGTTCTAGAAGGTGTGGATGTGTCAGAGACTGAACCTGCTCATGCTGTAAATAATAGGAGAAAAGATCCTGGTATGTGGGTTGATTTCACTACCGATGATGAAGATTACTGGATAGATTGTGGACCAAATGACTGTCAACACCACACTGGGCCATTTGAGAAATCACGTTGGACTTTTACCAATGGCAAACAAACAAGATATTGTCCACAAAAAATATTTTTCGGCATGAAAGCGAATGGTGAGAAATACACTCGAGAATGGCTACTGTATTCACCATCAACAGGGTCTGTGTACTGTTTTGTTTGCAAACTTTTTGCATATAAACCTTCAACATCCCGGTTTGCTGCAGATGGATTTAGTGACTGGCGGAATACGGTTTTAATCGAACAACATGAAAATAGCACTACTCACAGAGATTCAATGTTGACATATTTAAATCGAAGACAGGGCTTTGGATTGACACAAAAATTGGAAGAACAAATTAAAGGAGAGCGTGTTATACCTGTTATTCAAACATTAGCTGAACGTGGTCTGCCTTTCTGGGGATCAAATGACACATTTGGATCATTGCAGAATGGAAATTTCTTGGGATTGTTGGAGCTTGTGGCTCAGTTTGATCCATTTTTAGTAGGCCATATCTCAAAATATGGGAATGCTGGCAAAGGTAACCCATCATACTTATCCAAGACAATACGTGATGAACTCATTGGTCTAATGCGTGACAAAGTTCGTTCAGCTATTGTGGATGAAATAAGTACTGCTGCGTACTTCAGTTTATCTGACGACTCTACATCTGATCTTTCACATATTGATCAGTTGAGTATTGTACTAAGATACGTGATTCCCACAGATGGAAAACCAGTTGAACGATTTATAACATTCCTCAATTTGAAAAGCCACACTGGTGACGAAATGGCAAATCAAGTACTGCATTATCTGTGCCAAGCTTGCAAAATAGATTTCTCAAAGTGCAGAGGTCAATCTTACGACAATGCTGCCACCATATCAGGGCGTTATCAAGGAATGCAGAAGAAGCTTTTAGAACAGAACAAATATGCCATATTTATACCATGTGCTGCACACTCTGTCAATCTTGTTGGCCGCAGTGCTGTTGATTGTTGTCCGGTGGCAGTAAGTTTTTTCTCAACAGTCCAGTTACTTTATACATTTTTCTCTGCCTCAACAAACCAATGGGCAGTTCTTAAAACATATTTGGGCCAAGATCGTGTGTTGAAATCTCTTTCTAATACTTGTTGGGAGGCACACGCAGTGGCAACACGTGCAATTCTGGAGTCCTACTCAAAGATTGTGGATGCATTAGAAAGTATAGCTGAAGACCAATCACAAAAGGGAGAAACTATATGAGTGGCAGAAAACATTGCAAACAAGATGCAAGAACTAGAGTTTGTATTCATGTTGACCATATGGAATGAAATTTTACAACACTTTGACCACACAAGTCAAGCTCTCCAAGAAAAAGAATTGGATTTGAAAACATAAGCAGACCTCGGTCAATCATTAGCAGACCACTTACACACTTTGAGGAATGATTTTGAAAGATTTGAAGACATATCAAAAGATATCTTGCCTAATACTAACTACAAAGAAGCCCAGTTCTGCAAGCAAATCAGGAAAAAACAAGCAAATGATAGCAGTGCAACAGAAACAGCATTGAATCCTAGAGACAAATTTTGCTTATCTACTTACTACGCTATAATTGATACACTTGAAGCTCATATGAAGAGGAGAGGTGAAGTGTACAAAGAAGTATCAAGTAGATTTTCTTTTCTAAACTATATGGACTTATCTGATGAACAATATTCACAAGGCTCCCAAAAGCTAGTTGAGTCATACCCTGTTGACTTGAACATGAATCTCTGTGGAGAAGTATGGCAGTTCCACGGTTATATGTGCACAAAGTTTAATGAAACAGGAAAAATGAAATTCAGTCACATTGATCTTCATGACACAATACGGAAAGATGGAATACAACGTGTATTTCCAAATGTAGAGATCGCACTACGTATTTTTCTAACATTGATGATTACTAACCGCTCCGCAGAATGCTCTTTTTCTCAGCTGAAAAGAATAAAAAACCCTTAGAGAACAACAATGTGTCAAGGACAGACTTGATTCACTTTTTCTATTGTGTACGGAAGCGGACATGCTTCGTCGAGTCAGCTTCAATGAACTTATCCAGAATTTTGCAATCAGAAAATCTAGAAAGAAGCTATTTTAATTTCAGCATACACGTAAGTTTTGTGTCATTTTGAAAAATAAAATTTTATTTTATGGTATAGTATTGTTTTTATTTTGAATTACATATGCGGGGGGGAGCATCATAATCTTTTCAGTGTTTAGGGCCTCTAAAGGTCTTAATCCGGCCCTGCTTGTAAAACTAACCACTGTTTTGATGCGGCACACGGACGTCAAGATTTTTTTTTTCAACTACAAAACATTCCTAGGACCTCGGCCCTGGCTTGTAAACCTGGTGGTGAGTGATCTCTGTAGGAAAGAATGCCCCACTACATTATACAAATTGTTTGATTTGCTGATTACACAGATTCACAACCCAAGAGTAAGTGGATTCAGCCACTCCCTACTGATAACCCTGCCTTTCCTTGCAGACTAGGAGCATGAACATGCTCCAGGCCGCCTTGCGTTCCAACCTGTGGTCCGCAAACCGCTTGGGGTCCGCAGACTAGGTCTAAGATTTCAAAGGGGTCCGCACCTCCATTCAAAAATATTAGGGGTTTGCAAATAAAAAAAAAGAGGCTGGAAACCACTGGTCTAGTGCCATTAATATTGTGACTCTCCTGTTCCCATACAAATTACTCAGTCTGCAGAAGCCGGTATTAAAAAACAGACAGCACAACATTTGAGAGAGTTGACTTGGAGGAGACAAGTCTCAGTATGCAGCAGTATCCTGTTTAAATCCATGATAACTGCAGGTGTGTAGGGCCTCCTGTTGAAGAAAATGTAATGTGTTTTATAAGTTACGTACAGGAATCACTTCACCTGGGTTTGAGCCTAGAGATGAGTAATATGTTTCATAGTGCAAAACTCTGCACAACACTTCAGTGCGAATTGTGTGAGAAAACTCTCTCCACCACTGAGTTTACACAGGGCAAGTAAAAAGCAGTTATTCAGACTGAAATCTGGCTAGAACACCAGGGCTAACGCCATTAAATTTGCAAAAGATCGGTCAGGATTTTTTGAACAAGGAATACATCCCTCAGTATTAACATCTGATGGCGCAAATAGCTCCGCAGAGTCACTTATAGTGCCTTCTAGCACCATGCTGGGACACACGGTTAAGGAGAAATACTTACTGTCTACAACTTCCTGCAATCCCCTAGATAAAAGACTGGCAGCCAAGTACTGCCTTGGCTTGATTTTGTTTAGTTTATGAGATCTGATAATAGCCAGAGGCAGTACTGGCTGCAGGTACCACGGCATAACAAGGCTACCAAGGTGAGCCAGTTGGTAATAATACTGCTCATCGAGACATTAGTGAACAAAGAGGTTAACTGATATCAGTTGATGGAGGAAGAATAACTTGTTCAAGAAATTCAAAACCCAAGAACCATTTAAAATGCTGAGAAGAATCCATACCGAAAGCTCTTGCTCCAACAGCGGGAGAAGGGGAATTCGTGGTCAAATAATATTGCTGAAAAAGTATACATAAAACAGACACAGCTAAATACGTTTACGGGGAGGGAGGATTAAAGGATAAGTGACAAGCGGGGAGTTGAGGTTTTGAGGCAAAGTGGCCTTTTCCTGCCTCTTCATTCTTAGGTCTTCACTGATTTCATCAAATAAGTGGTGTTCAGTAAACTGCTCCTTATTTATTACAGTAGAATCCTGTTAAGTAGGCTTCCCCAGAAGACAGCGTTTCAGCCCCATGAAGTGAAACTTACAATTAACAGTCACCATAGTAGCAGTAATGCTGCTGTCTAGAGCGCTGAAGAGTCCCTTCAGAGAGGCCCAGGAAGCTGGACGGAAGCACGACCAGAGTCACAGCTTAGAGCCTGGCCACTGGCACATGGCTCGGTGGGCCAGCAGCCAATAAAGCTGTGAAAACAACAGCTGTATAAGACAGCCAGGTAGCCAGCGATCCTCATTCTGCACGTATCCCCGCAGAGGAGGATTCACAGCTGATAGAGGAGCCCGGTCAGAACAAGCGTGAGACAAACACCAAAAATCCCACGTATCACTAAAGCATTCAGCAGGACGCTCATCAGCTTTAAACGCCGCCACTAAGAACCAGCTCTGCCGGGCCTCCCTCGGTCCTCTGGAAAAAGCCTACTACTATTATTTATTGTTTGTATTATCGTAGCACCTGCGGCCCCAGTCAGAGACCTGGACCCCTTTGTGCCAGGTGCTGAACAAACAGAACAAAAAGACAGTCTGTGTGTACAAGTGACAACAGATGGCTACAGACAGATGGGCGACTACAAGGAAACCCTGAGACCAGATTGTCTACAGTAGTCAGGACAGACACTGGGTGGGGGAGGAGCTGTAACAAGCAGAGTGAACAATGTGATGGCAGCAAGTGTCATGGGAGTCCAGAATTTTCCGGGGTTGGGTGGAGTTTACTTAGGAGGGGATCAGCTAAATGGAAAGAAGAGAGAAGTGAAGAGTGGATGGGGGGTAGGGTAGAGAAGAAGAGAAGGAGGGGCAGATGTAGAGTGAAGCTGAGGTGAAGAGATGAGGGAGGGTTGGAGCAAATTGTCCATCAGCACAGGGCAGAGAAAGTCTGAAATTCCAACAGCTCTGCCCTGAATGCCCAGAGGCGTGGTATTCAGTAATCCCTGCTTTGGCTGCTCCTGTTCCTACGGGTTGGAGTTTATGCAGATTTCCCAGTTACCTCGAGCATAATGAAGAGGGACTTCTTGAGCTGCTCATGCATCACTAATGGTCAACGGGCGAGCTCTAGAGCAGGCGAGAGCCTGGACAGCTTCTCAAGAAGGGCCAACCTTCCCTTACAAGTCCCTGCCACCACCCATTCCTGGGGCAACTACCACAACGGAGTATACTTAAAAATAATCATCCACGGCTGTTCCTCTCACCCCTCTTCCTCTGTTCTCCTCACTGCAACTCCTTCGCCTTCCCGCCCACTTGCTCTGCTTCAGCAGCAGGCCACAGGCCCTTCCCCTGCTCTCTCCCACACCCCTGTGCTCCGCAGCATGCCAGCAGGAGATCCGTGCTTCTGTTCCCTCTGCACACGGCAGTGCATTCCCCCCTCAGAACACTGATCCACGTGGCTCCCTTTCCCTGCCTTATGCATGTGGTTCCACACTTCTCCAGCCAGTGTAACTACTCCCTAGCTAAGCTCTTCTCTTCCTCCCACCCCTGCAGAGATTGCTCAGCTCCTGGGTTTCTCTTCCGTTGGAGGCTGCAGTGGTAACCTCTTACTCAGATGGTAATAACAGTTCCCAGAGAAGGCAACTCGTCATCAGCTCCTGACAAGAGCAGCAACTAATTTGCTTTTGTTTTTTTCCGTTCCTCCCTTTCGAGAATATTTATAGACGATCTCTGGTGCTATTAATACTTAGCTGATCTATCAGAATTGGCAATTCGTTTTACTAGGAATTTGTTCATGGTCTATTTTGAGATTCTTTTGAATAGTCTGGGGTTATTTTACAGCAGTGCACTGTTCGTTTAATCGTGTTCAATGAAGCTCAACTCTAGGTACAACAAGAAAAATACTTACGACACTTATGGAGTGTCCACTTTTCTGAACATTACTGTAACATATTTCAGAAAACATCAGATAGGTCAGTCTGAACTAAAGACCAATTGACTCAAATTCTGGAAGCTCGCTTGACTGAGGCCTGGTCTACACTATAGCGTTAGGTCTACATAAGGCAGCTTATGTCAACTTAATTATGGCAGTGTACACACTACAGCCTTGCTCTCCCCGATGTAAAATGACTTACTACACCGACATAACTGCAGCTCCACGAGAGGCATAGGGCTTATGCTGGTTTAGTTAGGGCGATTCAGGGTCTGTGGAGACACTGCGTTACTTACTTTGGATGGTGGCTGTCATTCTGGTCATAGCTCCCCTATCTCGCTTGCGCCTCCCAGCTCCCTGCGGGGCTGCTGCCCGGAGGCTCTCTGCTTGGACCCCCAGTTGCTGCCCAGAGTATCTCCACTCCCTGCAGAGAGCCTGGGTGCTGCCTGGAGGCTCATGGCTCCCCACTGGAAGCCCCCCAGACTCCAGGCAGGGAGCTCCCCACCGTGAGCCTGGCGAGGCAGCCAGGCTCCTGGCAGCAGGGAGCCGAGAGCCCAGGGCCAGCAGGGCTCCCGGAGGCAGGGAGCTCAGAGGGGAAGCTGAGCTCCCGTCTAAGAGGGGCAATGTGGGGGGCTGAAAGTCAGTGGAAGCGCTCCTAGTGAGGACATGTGCCACGGATAGAATAGGTAGCGTGGGCATCAACCACTATAGTAATTGCTGCGGTGGTTGTAAGTCGACCTACCACAGGTTGACTTAAGTTTCTAGTGTAGACATGCCCTGAGCATTGCAAGCATAAAAATATACATAAAACGAACATCAGTGTTGTCATGTAGACTTACATTATGGATTTTGATCCAACCCTAATTTTAATTTATAGGCACGCAATTTAATGAATTGGAGCCTAAGCACTACATTTTAGAATGAAAGGATCCTTACTAATTTCAGCCCGGGAACCAAAGTTACTCTGTGGATGTTATGGAAGTTATATATAGGGTTTATTAAAATCAGAAAGAAATGTGAATGAATGAAAGTGGAAAGGATACTGACGGTCTGGCTGAAATATTAAAAAACATGGAAATCTATAGTTAATGATTAAGCCTGTTCTAATTAGTAAAAACAGGAAGTAGTATACCCACTTCCTCCCAGAAGTATGCCCAATATTCAGCTATACTGGACAAACCGAAGATATATTATGCTGCTTGCAGGATAGCTGAATGTCTAACTTCCACATAGCTTCCAACTCATGTTAGCTCAGAGACTCAATGCAATTCCCTAAGTAGAAGCATTGTGCTAGGCTGGCAGTGTTCAATTGCATTATCTTGCAAACATTAATTAGTGTTGTCTCATTGAAATCAATGCACATATGCACTGTATAGAATAAGCACTATGCAGGACTGAACCCTATTTTACCAGTTTATGCAGGACTGAACCCTAATTTATCAATTTATTTAACCTTGTATTAAATAACCCAACGAATTATAATATTAAAGTAACAATAAGAATTTTTGCTACAAATCACAAATCAAGCAGAAAAAAACCAAAGCTGGTGAGTAAGCAGGAAATCATATACTAGGCCATTATATCGTGGGCATTCAGAACAATGCAATCTCTAATAAATTTCACACAAATTAGACACAAATGAGTACACTTCAGAGGGAGAGAAAGGTAAATTTCTTCTGCCAGTCAATGCATTTTCAGCACAGCTTCAAAATTCAGTACTAGAATAAGGTTGCTAACTACTTTCTTTTTAGGATGGAAAAACAAATAAGAATTGCAAGCACACTTAGGGACTGACATCAAAGGGAGTCTTTCCACGGACTTCAGTGGACTCTGGATGGCCCATATGGAGATATGAGATAAGGTAGGCAGAGGTAGGCCAAAATACGGACGTACTAACTGTGACAATGTCTCTTGCAATGTTCCAGCATAAAGACTTTTAAAATAAGAAAAATGTGGCATGCCAGGAAATGTTAAACTACATGGTATTGGCATAAGGACAGTTTGCTTCAATAGGATTAATAATCCAAAACGTCGGATTAGTAGATTCTAGTTATTTAGCCGAATTCTAGTTACCTGTTGTCAGTAGGTGCACTTCTATTAAAGTCAGCAGAATGGCAGCCAGCCGGGAATTTAGTCCACAAAGCAAATATGGGGGAGAGGGAATTTGTTTCCAACAGGTGGAAATAAATGAGGGGTGATGTGAGAGATTAATTTCTGACTAGAATTTCAGTCACATTTCCTCCAGAGTAATTCAGAAAAGTATTTCAGATGGGGGAGAGGTAATCATTTTTGAAAGTCACTAAGAATTTATTTGCATGAGTTGTCTGCCCTCCCTACTTTCTCTGAAATTGATTTGCAACTCCATACCGTACAGCTCAAGGTTTTTCTTTTTAGCTGTCCGTATCCTGCAAATCTGCATACATCAACCTATGCAGAACCAGGAGCTCTGGCTTTCCAAGGCTTGGCTCTATTCATTTCCTGGGGGGAAAAGCGGAGACTACTCTCTCATACAGCATAGGTAAAGATAAGGGCCTTTTAAGCATGTGACTAAATCAATCCCTATTCAGCAAGTCACTTAAGCAAATGGAATTTAAGCTTGTCCTTAAGTGTTTTGCTGAATCTGGGCCTAAGAAAATAAGCAAGACCCAGGTCACCTGGTGCACAAAGAACATCTTTGAATTTCTACAAGACAGTCTCTTCTTTAAAGCTACTGTGTTATCAAGAAATCTTAGAAATAATTTAAACAGCTTCTTTAGTTTGAAGTCTATTGTAAGTTACAGAGTAACAGCCGTGTTAGTCTGTATTCGCAAAAAGAAAAGGAGGACTTGTGGCACTTTAGAGACTAACCAATTTATTTGAGCATAAGCTTTCGTGAGCTAAAAAATGGGTGTTTACCACTACAAAAGGTTTTCTCTCCCCCCACCCCACTCTCCTGCTGGTAATAGCTTATCTAAAGTGATCACTCTCCTTACAATGTGTATGATGATCAAGTTGGGCCATTTCCAGCACATTGTAAGGAGAGTGATCACTTTAGATAAGCTATTACCAGCAGGAGAGTGGGGTGGGACGAGGTATTTTTTCATGCTTTGTGTGTATAAAAAGATCTTCTGTACTTTCCATATTATGCATCCGATGAAGTGAGCTGTTGCTCACGAAAGCTCATGCTCAAATAAATTGGTTAGTCTCTAAGGTGCCATAAGTACTCCTTTTCTTTTTATTGTAAGTTAAATATTGAATTTTAAAATTTCTGAAACAAATTTAAAGATTTCAGACAGATATGGGGTAACCAAGAGAATTCAACTTAATGGAAGGAAATCCTTGAAATCTGTCACTAGACTTTAGAATAGCACAGGTGTTAAAGCTCATTTAGACAAACAGTAACTAGTAAATTTCATATTCTGAGACACTGAAACAATGCGAACTGTAAAATATCAAGTCATTAACATAAGCATAAAGTCTCTCTGCTTTTATTTCAGAACATCAAACTACATGCAAAGTTTAATAGCACATATAAAGAAATACAAGTCTTTCAAAATAAAAAAAATCCTAAAATCAGATTTACTACTGAAAATACAAGACAGTTCTGATAAAGATTAATCAAACATTCCCTTTCTTCATATGTTAACAAAAATATATATATTTGAATTTTTAAAAATAAAGATTTTGATGTATGTTCAGGATTAGATGTATAGTTTCTTGGAGACGAATTTTCATCTGACTATATCTAATTTAAGAAAGCAGTTCTAGTAACACAATCTCAGAAAGCAATTATTGAAGCGAGTCTTTTGATTTTAGAAAAATTTTGTTTAATTATCCTCATTAACTGCACAATTATAATTCATAAATACAGATGAAGTAAAAAAATTCAAAGGGAATTTTTAATTTATAAGTGTAATTAATTCCAATGGTTGCCTCTTAATATACTAAATATGTGGAAATCAGTGCAATCTGAACAATTTCCAAACAAACACACCAATCCAGTAATACTCAGTGGAGTATACATTCATTTTTACTTTGAAGCTTCCTTTAGTAAAAAGAACTAACTCAATAAATCTTTGGTACTATAATAAAACATACTGAAACCTCCAATAATTAATATAGACAAAAACACACCTAGAGTTTAACATTGTAAATATTCACATTCATGCTGTAAAATGTTAATCAACTTCATTTTTCTAAATTAAGAACAACCTCACTTAAGGTGCCACCATAGCTTGAAACTAAATACAGTGGGGGTTATCTGTTTGCACTGTAGCCAACAGGAGTTTTGGTACTGACCTTTATGGGTGCAGGCAGAGGCCAAATATGATCAAAGCATGGTGAGAGAAGGATCTATTTAGTAAAATGTGTTAGAATTGACTTGTGAAACCTTTTTTTTAGTGAGTGCACCGAAAAACTTCATAAGAAAGCATACAAAACTATTTCAATATCATCTCCTCTAAAATAAGAGGTGAAGGGTTTTCTATTGACAGATCTCTCATTCTAGGCTGAATGTGGTTTTTTGAGATAGCTTAAATTAAACACTGGATAACAACTCAGAGAATTTAAGTCAGTCCCAATACAAATGTGCTCTTTGTTTGCAGGATCTCATTCAGTGATTATTATTTATTTTTACAGTATGTGTGCTCTTATCAGTGCATGACCACATGACCTGATATTAGAATAATGCAGTGCAATTTCTCTCTCTCGGGACAAAGACAGTGAGTAAATCTTAACATGATAGGAATGTTTCAAAACAAATACTGAAAACACGTTTGACCAAGCCAGGATTCCTCTATGTACAGCAACCTAGAAAAAGCAGCATATCATGTTTGTGCATATTTGCAATTTACTAAGTACAGTACAACTACTTCAAAAGAAAGGAAAGTCTTCTAAGTTTAACAAAACAGAAATACAAATACAGTCTGAACAAAAGAAAAACAAGCGGCCAATTTTCCCCCCCCCCCAACAAGGAAACTAAACTGAGACTGTAGAAAGCTAAGAAAGTAAGGAGCACCATGTTTAGTAATCAAGGCAACCATTTTCCTCATTTTGAGTAATAATGGCCCAATTTGAAAGCATTAGAAACAAACTGAAAATGACGAGCAGATGTGGTGCTTCTGCAAGGCTTCTGCCCATCCATCTCCCTGCTTAGACCACTTCCCAAACTCAGACTACAAAGTATGAGTTTTTTACAGGGTGCAGTTAATGTCTTCTACGTCCACCTTCAAAAGCATGATGCTCTCTGTGAGCTAACGGGGGAAAAAAGGAAAAAAACTCAACTTTTAAATTGACTATATGAACAAGTACTAAGTAAAAAGATGCTAAGGGATGGAAATTTGGGGACTGAGGTATATTTTAATGGATAAAAAGTATTCCTACTGTTGCTTTTACTATTAGTAAGAAATAGTCTGTTTCCATTAAGGCATTAAGCTTTTTGTTACAAATGCCTGTACACTTAAGGCATAATGCAAGATCTAACATGACTGTACTTACGAGCCTGGCCCTGCAACCTTTACTCATATGGATATGAGTTATTATATCAAGTCCTAAGTTTTTTTGTGCTGCAGCTTGATCCAAAACTCTCATTGACTTCTATGGGCTTTGGATCAGACCCCCGGAGGAATTCCCCCATTCTCTTCTCCTTCCCAGTCCAGCACCATGAATTAGCAAAAGAGCACCCTGACTTCAACAAAGGCAAGAATTTCACCCAGAGTCCCTACCTGGAAGAGTTTACAGTTTAAATTAAGATGAGAACAACAGGAGAAGACAATAATAAGGATGAATGGTCAGGGAGGACAAGAGAAAAGACAACAACCATTTTTACTAGTGTGTTTATACAGAGCTTAGCAGAAGCCCCTCTCCTCCCCAAATCCTGACTGTAGTTGCTACAATACCAATAAATATATTAATTAACAATAGCTCACAATCTTGAGGGTTATGCAGGCATTTTTTTATTATTGCATTTGCAGACCAAAAATACCTTGTGAATCTGACAAACCAATTTGTTAAAACTTAACTACGAAAGCCATTCTCACGATTTTGTACAGAGGAAAAAAAATCTCCAATAATTAGAAAGTAAAAATCCTCATGCAACAAGAGATGCTACATTTCTGAATGCTAAAAATTCAGTCAGTCAGTCAGTCAGTCAGTCACTTAACAAGGTTATCCTATACTCATCTGCGATCACTTTCGCTAACAAAAACTGGAAATCCTGCTATGAGGAAATAAATTGACAAGATACTTACGCTTATAAAACACTGCTTTAAAGGAGGTGTGTGGCAGAAGTTCATAGATCTTTTCTAAAACTGTTGCTTCACTTGCCAAAGATGCATTCACATTCCAGACTTGAACAACATCTTCTCGGTCACGAACACTGACACTAACCCCTATTACTTCATCATCTGTATAGAGGAAGAAGTGTTGAAGAAATAATCAGTTTTTTTAAAAGGTAGAAGAGTCTATTCTGGCTAGTTATGCTACTGTGGAACATTTTGTACAAATAAATCAAACATGAAATGAAAACGAGCGGTCTAGAATGAAGGGAATACCAGTGTAGAAACCATAGGTATGCTTACTTGCAGCAGTTATTGTAAATAGTACCTGACAGTGAAATGGTGCCGTTCATAATCTATAGCTATGGCTTTAATTCTGTGTTGCAATAATATAAGGAATTTATGCTGAGGGATTTAAAAAAAAAATCTGTCACCACTATGTAGGAAGCTTTATTTTTCAAAGTATGATGGAGACTGTAAAGTTTCCAGAATGTAAGCTTCAATAGGGCTGCCACACAGTTTCCTCAAGCAGCAGCAGCAGCAGGATGAAATTAACAAGACTATGGTCAGTTTCACAGGGCTGCTCCCAGCATTCAGAACTCTGTGTTCTACTGCTGAATCACTGAGATTGGGACAGAATTCTGCACAGAGGATTAAGTGTAAAAGGCATACATGCTTTTTCACTTCCTGATGTCAGCTTAACTACGCATATGACTGAACAGGCACAGATTTAAAAAGTTTCTTACTGTGGAAGGATGTGGGGCACCTTTATTCTGTTTCCTATAATACAAGCAGTCAGAGAAGTTTATTATCTGTATACTAGCTCAACAAACCGTTGCTGGAAAAAAATCCAAGACAATGACCAAGCCAAACACACCAAAGAGAGAGATAAATACTACTTTTCTGCTCTACTGTACTGATCAGGCTGGAGAGAAATTCCCTGGTTTGAAAGGTCTTTGTTGAACTTCATTATGGAATTAAGAAACCAAATTATTTTCTACTGAATGATAAATCAGAAATGGAACAACTTCAAAATGTAATATTCAGGGCATTAAATAAACATCTGTCTAACCAGATGCTTGTGTTTAGGACATTTAAATGTAGTCATAAACATATATTTTTATTTTTCCTTGATCAAACAGAAAAGTTAGCTTAGTAACAATTTTTGAGCATTTATTTCCTAGCTCAGTGGACTGACAAGTTAGCCAAGCATTTGCCTTCTCCAGTAACTATGGACAATTCCTATAACTCAGCCTTATATTCTGAAACAGACAGACCTCTACCAGTGTTTGATGACTGGAATATGTAAAATATGATAATATGTCTTAGGCAAGGTTACGCTCACAACCCCTCTGCAGTCCATTCCTAAATAAAGCATGCAATCTCAAGTATATTTTTAGGGACTAGATTTAGTTTGAAAATACGGTCATTAAATTATTGCATCTGAACAATATCACTTATTGAGTGAATTTAGTGGTTTCACGTAACAGGCAACCTATTTCAAGTACATTTTGTGTAAAATTAACACTAACAACTAATTTGGTTCAAGCAATATCAAATGAGAAGAAGGGTGGTCCACTGATTAGGTTGCTAACCTAGCACTCAGGAGAGCCCGGTTCATTCCCAGCTCTGCCACAGAATTCCTTTGTGACCCTGGACAAATCATTTAACCTCTCTGTGCCTCCATTCCTTATTTGTTAAATGGGAAAACAGTACTTCCTTACCCCACAAAGGTGTTGCAAGGATAAATACATTAAAGATTGTGGGGCATATAGATACTACAGTAATGAGCGCCATAAAAGTGCTTAGGATAGATAGATTCTCAGCAGTAATGGTACAAAACACCCCATAACAAGCAAATGGATGCCTGCTGAGACTTCCAGAATCCTGGCACCATGGCATTAGTATTAAACTATTAGAACACCTGCTGATACACAGATGTTTAAAACCTAGAACATTTGCCAGTCCCCAAGGGATTCAAGCTGGGCCATTGGAGGCAGGCAAGAACAATAATCTAGAGCAGAGGTTCTCAACCGGAGGTGGGAGGGGGGTGTTGCAGCCTCCTCAAGCTCCAGCGGCACCTCATAGGACAGAAGTCCCAAACCCTCAGCCCCAGCCTCCCACCCCTCCTGGCTGAAGCCCGGAGCCCTGAAGCGTCCCCACCCCGGCTGAAGCATCTGTTGGGCCCTGGAATTTTTATAGCATGTGGGGGGGAGGCGGGGGGGGTGGGGGCCTCAGAGACAAAAACTTTAAGAACCCCGATCTAGAGCTAACTCTGTCCCACATAGCTAGCCAGGAAACCTTGTCTGTCCTCTTTTGTGTTCATGACAGGGAGAATAGGGATGCTTATATACTGTGACACAATTTTTAAGTGTTGGATGTTTTAATATTTTGAACAAGAACCTACTGCTTGGGACAGGGGCTTAAAATAAATCTACAGAAATAAGAAGAAAACACTAAGAAAATGATCTCTTTACCTGCTGCAGAGCAATCTGTAAACTGTTCCCCAATAGTTGCCAGCAATAACTCTTTCCAAACTGCAGACTAACAAGAAAAAAAAATCAGTTATTATTCTAGGTTATTGATCTTTCAGTGTATGTGTAAGGTTTGCTTGCTCAGCCTTGAGTGCAGTTTCTGAGGCTGTGTGTTATAAGTGCATCTTACGTTATACTATTCCTTATTTGCACAGAGTTGGAGCAAGAATTTATAATACTTATAGGTAGCATAACTTGACATTCTTCTATTGAATGTTTAAATATAAATTTACCTTCTCTAAATTTGTGACTGGGACTCAACCTAAATAGTTAATTAATGTAAAGTACAAACGTAGATTTCTCTCAAGTATTTCTCCTGCTTATGCAAGATAAAAGACCATTAAACTACATTTGTGAATGCTTGTTTCTATCAAAAATAAGTACTGTTCATTTTAAGAACCAATCTGTACTAGAAAAATTGATAAATTTATATTTAAATCTCATGTCTTACTGTCCTTTGACTATGAAAAAAGTTTCTTTCAACAAATTCAAATGCTAACTAGAGAATTACAATTTTTTAGAAAAGTCTACCTATCACACAGTTGTCTTTGGCTATGTTAGACAGATGTTACTGTTATTTCCTTTTTGTTACTATCTAAGCCAAAAAAGCATTCAAAACTTGGAACCCTATTGCTGATAAATCACATGCAACTCTGGGCTAATAAATTAAATAATATGCTCCAAGGTGTGTGCTTACCGGGAAATAATCATATTTCTGGAGCATATGGCAACATCTATCTTTGTCTATACAGCCATAATGGCTTTTGCATATGCTGCTTTTAAACAAACCATGGCCTCACTATTATTTCAATTTAGTTTGTGCTTTTTAGTACTATTAAAAATGATAAATTAAAACAAAATAAGGTTAAAACCACAAAGCACAAACACAATGAGCCAAGAAAACTTTCCCTTTGTTTCTGAACATTCTTATCCACCTTTGAGGATGCAAAGAATTAGCATAAAACATTTCATTGGTTCATTATCAGCCAATACAAGGTACTGTATCAATCTATAGTAAGGAAAGACAAATTGGAGGTCATGCTTCAAGATGCAGTCTGAAGATGTCAATCTGACAATCTTTGACTTGATGTGTTTTTTCTGTCAATGGAGCGATTCATATATTAATGTACCGACTGATCCTGCAAACTCATTACCAGCGCAGAGCATAAGCCACCAAGCATAAACTCACTCCTGTGAGTTGTCCTATGGTCTTGTGTGCAGGAAGCATTTCATCCTGTAAAAAATGTTTGCAGGATCAGGCTTATGAGAATAAAAAGCACATTAGGTTGTGTGTTGAAAAACGAATATTATTATGCAGTACTTATGGCAGTGAAGAACATGACTGGTTAGTGACAGTGTGGTCCTCGCTATTTAGGCCCTACTCCTAAAACACTTACCTAGATGAGAAAAGAAAATTGTCATCATTTTATATATGGAAATTAAGCTGAAACCCTGACTAGTCATTTCCAGATAGAAATGAACATTTCATACCGTACTTTCTTTAGGGACCTTCATTTTCCATACACCTCCTTTGGCGTTGCTTTCCTCTTCCCTGGTTGTGGGAAATATATCAAAGAAAACAAACCATTCAAAACCATATGTAGGTAAAGTTTACATACAGTGTGCTTTTTATAGTATGATAAAAATTTAAACTTATTTATGGGGTTAATTTTTCCAGGACAATCCCATTTGAAATGTGAGCACTAATTCCAGGTAACAAGGCTTGTGCTAGGAATTCTGACACCAGAGAGAAATCATTCATTCTTCGTGTGAAGCACACCTGTCGACATCCAATCCCTCTCCTATGTGGTGTGTGTTAGGAAATAATTCTATTTTCCCTGATCACAGGGCACCTTTGAAATGGCTGCAAATTCTTAGAGAACACATGACCACAAAACATTTCATGGTTTATTGCGGTAACCTCCTACTTCGGCGGTTCGTTTCTTCTCAGGTTCTTACTAGTGAAAACAGGAGCTTGTACATATTTCAGTTAAGTTCTGTGATCACTGGAAATTAATCGTCCTTCAAAAAAAATCAAGTGATCTGGAGTTAGGGCTGACAACACTTTTAAACCATGCTTCATAATGCTACAGTTATTAGTCACAGCCTTTTCCAATTTGTTCTGTTGCAGCTAATTTATAAACTTGAATTCGTGTCATGGCTCCACAAAAGAAAAAGTGCAAGAACCAGTTTTTAAAAGGTATACACTAATATGTTTAATGTACAATGTCCGAACTGCTGAAAACTGTTTGCAGCCTCTAAAGATTCCCCAGCCAAAATGGACTCCCATCAATGGGGGTGAGTGTTGAGGGAAGGCTTGGGAAGGACATAAATCAAGGAAAGCACATTTTTAAACACCCACAAAAATAGATTGGTATTTATAAAAACATGGCCATAATTAGCTAAAAACCACATTTTAAACCCTAATTAATCTGAGAATCTCAATAAGACCCTTGCTTCCTGTGCAATAATTTATTAATACTTACTAAGACAGCGACTTAGTGATGAGATCAACATTGCGCATTCCTTTCCTTAAATATAGTACACTGAATTTCTTTGACAGAGGAGTTTTAAAATAGACCAGCATCATCTTCAGAGAAGGTCTTTGAAGTGCACCCCCTCCCCAAAATCACTGACCAAATCAAAACTAAAAATAGAGAAGAACAAAACCAGAAAGTTCTCTCGCTTATCCTTTGACATTGCCAGCAAAAATATCAAGGCTGGTGTATGCATATCCCAATGTCGACATTTACTTAAAACCAATTTAACCTACACTGTTCAGCAGTAATATCTTTTAAAAGGAGTTCTTGTGCGGACTCGCTAGTCACTTGAACCTACAGTAGTCTGTCAAAATTCAGTGAAACATTTTATGGTCTATTGTTAATATGTAAAGAATTGTAATTCGATCACAAGCCAAACTAATATGAAACCGTGCAAAAAAGTAGCCAGCCTACTCAGAAGGTTCCTAATCCATCTAACTAAAAAGTGCATGAACTATATGAGTGGGAAGAGAAATTAAACTCAGTTTATAAAGAAAAAATTGATGGTTTATAGTTTTGAGTTTCCATTCTACGAACAATAAGCTATCAAATTGGAATGAGCTGCAATGTACTGTTAAAAAACTTGATAGTCAATCTTCCCTGATCTAAGCCTAAAGGAATGCGTGTGCATGTCTACAGGTATGTGCATATGTGCACATATGGAGCATACTTGGCACAGTGAATATTACCAACGAATATTAGTCAGTTGCATTAATGTCCCCCTATTTAGTGTGGAGAGAAAAGAAAAATCAGTAAATTAAAAATAATTCAAATACAATTAATCAACATAAATGTGTACTATACTATTAGCCCATATTTCTTTTTCTTATAGCCCATATGTCCACATGCTAATTTTTAATAAATGCTCGATTTAAGATAATTAGCTTTTAAGCTGAACAAGATCTTTAGTGATATATGAAAGTTACTTTTGAATCCCAAGTCGAGCTGATTAAAGGCAGTACAGTACAGACATGCAACTCTTTGCTCTCTCCTTCCACCCATTATTTATTATTTCCACAACAACATAAGTGTCCCTATCCCCAGGAGCTTACAATGATAAGATACTTACCAAAGTGGCCGTCTTTCTCCCCGCATTAAATGGTAACTACATCTCAGAGGCAAATTTGTCACAGCAGGAATATTATTATAGACACTCCAGAAAATCTTTAAAGAAAAAAAAAGAAAGGTTCTAGTATCATTCACGTATGACAGTGAACTGTATACAGATTTACTTGCTTTGCTTGTACTTCATAAAATTATCAAGATTCTTGCTCATAGAAAACTATAATTTACCCTGGTTATGTATTTAAGCTCTTTAAAGTTAAAGCTCATCACAATTTCACTTTCAGCTTTTTTGTTGAAGAGAACATAATTCAGAAGTGGTAATATTTTAATTACAAGTCACTAAAACTATGACAAGTTGTGTCCTATTAGGAAGCCACTGTTGCTTAGCAAATGCATATTTCTATGGAGGGTGAAGGTGGAGAGAAGGGAAACAACTGCTCTGTAATGAAGTTCCCAAAGTGCAGAAAACTCCACACTCCGTGTCCTCATACGTGAATGTGGAATAGAAGTATCAGCTCTTAAATCTACTATTTTAACCGAGGCTATGTCTACACTACCATGGTAAGTTGACCTACGCTACGCAAATCCAGCTACATGAATATCGTAGCTGGAGTCGACGTACCTTCGGTCGAGTTACTGTGGGGTCTACACCGCAGGGGGATGGGAGAAGCTCGATGGGAGAAACTCTCCTGTCAACTTACCTTATTCTTCTCGTAGGAGACAGAGTACAGGGGTTGACTAGAGAGTGATCTGCTGTCGAGTTGGCAGGTCTTCTCTAGACCCGCTAAATTGACCGCGGGTGGATCGATCTCAGAGCATCAATCCTGGCTGTAGTGTAGACCTGACCCTAGTAGCATGCTGTATGTGCTGAAGCGATGTGTGCTGTATCACAACCTCCAACCGACACCTTTTTACCCTAACAACAGAGCCTTTGATACTAAAGCATAATGGGTGTGAGGAATAAAACCAATATATTAAATATTATCTAAATCTGAGTTACAATGGAACATATATCTAAAGCAGTTTGAGTAAAACTTCCTTAACGTGCTTTTTAAAAAGAAACACTTATTCTGTCTATTTACTAAACAGAATACCATAGAACAGTAATCCTCTAGCTCTTCTGTCTAGAGATTCAGATCACACCGCTCGTCATGGTAACTTGTATCACAAGATTACATTATAGCTCTTATGAGCATCATGCCTAGTTGGTGATCCACCTATTTTGTCAGAGCTCAGGCAGAAAGAGTACTGCCTATGACAAAATATGATATAGCATGGTAATGCAAGATTGGGGATTTCTGAACAGACCAAGTAGCAGGGGAACCATCAGACTCTACTTCTCAGAGGCAGGTAAGAGAGGAAGCCACCATCGAGGGGATGAGGTGGAAAAAGAGCAAGAATAATCCCATTTCAGCCCCCAGAAGTGGTATTGGGGGTTGGAGGAGAACAAAGAGATCCCTCCTTCCCAGCAGACAGGTAAAGGAGAAGCAACAAAGATGTTAAGTCATTATGTTGTATCATAATCATGCATTAGTGCAACTTTACAAAACAAACTTTGCAACATTATAATATGATTTTGTGGCTCTCTGCAATTCGATCTGAAAGCTACTTTGTTATCCAGCTGTTAAAAGTTGAGTACTACTACCTAAAGCCATGAGAACTGATAATAGAAAAGTCTGACAGAAACAGAACAACTGGATGAGTTTAGATTGTCTTCTGTGCCCTGCTTTCACCAGTCTAGTAGTAAGCAATAATCTGCCGAAATTGAAAGAATAAGGGAAACCCTTTGTGTCTCCAAGGTTTTGGCTCACACCTATAATATTCTTGAACTTGTATAGGCTACTATGTTCTGTACCAACTACCTTTGATGAGATAGCAAATTCTAAAGAGTACAGAGAAAGTCACTGAACATTTCTGTTGTTTTCCACAGGGCAGTCTTATCAGATATAGGTTAGTACATACTGAGGCTAAACCCATCAATAGACAAGTTATAGGCCAAGCTGCTGGCCTGCGATAATTCATCTAATGGAAACAGCCTTCTCAGGGGACCTGAAGGAATTCTCTAAAACTTTAACAACCTGATGGGAGGAAACCAATGTAGCTCTTCAATACAATAAGGTCCAGTTTAGTTAATTGTGTCTGGATTAAGAGTGGAAAAGGCAATGATAAGTGATGCTATGTACACCATACTCTGGGCTTGAGCAGTGCTCTCTTCAGTTGTCAGAGTAAGAACCATTTCAGCCAGTTTAAACAGGGGCATAATTATGCTGTTAAACTTAATTCCCTGGGGAGAAACCTCTACAGAAATCACCTGAACGATGTGCATATTCTCATTCGTAGACAGGACAACAGACACCTGCAATAAAGGTCTGCAAAGCACAACCGCAAGCTATCCAGTTGCACCCTGTTTGCCAGAGCTCTGACCGACGCCCTCATTTTCTGAACATTTCTGAAGCTAATTGCCTCAGAGTGAACAGAGGGAAAGTGTGGCTGGGAAGGGACAACTGATACAAGGCATAAATAAAACCATACAAATGTCAAGGCAGTTTTATTTCAAAACATAGCCACCAAGACAGTGTCCCTTTAAAGACAGGGTTCTAGCCTCATCTCCAAATTGCCTGGCTTTTGTCACACAGCCCTTGTAAAGCCTTCTCTCCTTGACATTCACCAGGCTGCGATGTATGGGTCCCACCACACTGGGCCCAGATATTCTTAAGCTTCCCTTGGTCTGAGGAGGCTGCAGCGCTCTCTCGCTCTCTCTCCTTGGTCTCTCTGGCATACTTCCTGGACACACGTGCTCTGTCTCTACCCCTTCACAGAAATTGACCCTTTTGGTCCAGCTGGCCTAGGCCTGCAGGACAATGCGCTAACACTGCTCCCCCTCACCCTGCTGGATGCCCCAACACATGATAGTAGAAGCAAACCGACACACCCAGGATTTGCCAAGGGTTCAAAAGCTAATCCCTCTTCAGGTAGCACAAGAATATACAGACCTAGACAAAACAATAAAATAACCCTCTCTCTGAACTCAGCTGTCAGTGCCCAGCCTCCCTTACTGCCTGCCAAAAAAAAAAGACTGATGAGAGACCCTTTCTTTTATAACCTCCTGTCCCTTATGTCAGGTGACCCTCTCATCAGCCTTGTTATGCGATAAAGTCCCCTACTAGATGGCCCTTTGTTTCATTACTACCTCCTGGAGTTCAGACTTGAAAAAAAACTCATTTGCCCTGAGCGGTATCCACCTAAAGGCACTCCATTTGAATGGGCAATCATCAAAGTTTAGCAACCATCCATTGTTAATCTTGTGCCAGGTGCAAGAACTTCTTCTGTCACCTCCAGTGGGTTTTAGCTCTATATGGAGTTAAAAGACAGCAAAAAAGGTGAACAAGGTCCACATTCAAAAGGGAATTTGCAGTCTGACACACATACGCAGAATCTCCAGTATCAACCAGAAGTCATAAGCTGTAAATAGATCCCCCAAATTGCCACCACAGAGTTTTAGCCTCATATCAGAATATCCTGGCTTTTTGTGAATTAAAGCCAGACTTTTAACATTATGTAAGAAAAACCCAACAACAGATACTTCATGCCTGCTCCAGCACTAATATGGACCCACACTCCTAATAAGGTTATTTCCATTCAGAATACAGAGTGCAAGTGTTACCCACTGACTTTTTGCAGATACAAAGTTATATATATGACAGGTAAAAGGGAAAACACGGAATGATATTATGCAGAATCTCTCATCTGTTGCAAGCGTTCTGGAAAAAAGACAAAGCCTTAACATAACAAATCAGTTCACAAGAAAAAAAGTCACAAACCGGGTACTCAAAGAGAAGACTTCAGTGTACTATATCTTCCATTGCTCATATAATAATTTATTACACTGGAGAATAGCTGGAGAAAAGGCAGACAAAAGGCAGAGATTTAAAGTAAATCAAGTTTCATGATCCAATTTAGAGGCACAGCCTGAGGCTCTGAAATCTTCTAGAAAGACAGAATCTGGCAAAAACAAGTGTATTACCCTGCAACTCACCCCTTTATGAGCCTTAGAAACCACCCAGGAACCAAACACGCCACCAGTGAAATTCTAGGGAAGCCTAAGGAACAGCATATACTATCAACTGATACTTACATTTTGTACCTCAGAGAAGTGAAAGCATGAGAATTACTCATCTGGCACATGGTTGCCAATATAACCTCATAACTTGAGTGTTATTTCTCGTGTGTAGCAATTTCTGTAGTTCTAATTTTAATCTTACCTGTACTGTCTGTACTGTATAGATCTTCTTGAGATTCGATGCACATTCAGCTGCTGTGGTACCTGGAAGTGACCTAAAAAAAAGTTAATGTTAATAAAATACTTTATCCAAAAAATGATTACTTGATTGTCTTCGCAAATGACTGACACATTTACAAACATATCAAAGTTATACAATCAACTCCAATCACTATAAAAATTACTATAAAAAGTTTTAAAAGTAAAGGCCGAGCGTTCTTATGTTTAGTTTAATTTGAGAGTTGTCAGGATATTTTAAAAATATTTATGTTCTAATTAAACTGTACATTAAATATTTAAAACAAAGAAACAGCTGCTTGTTCTAAAAAGGGACCCACCCACTTTAATTATGCAAGAACACTGGTCTGTAATTATAGGATTGTTCACATTTGCTAGATTACTGGTGTGGATTTTGAGAAAGGGAAAGAGTAGCTAAGTGGGTTTTCTATTTGTTTATAATCAAAAGGAGTCCTCGGAAATAAGAAAAAATCCAGATCAAATTTTGAACCATGGGTACTGAGAGTGTTCCTTTAAATGAAATTTCAGGGTTAATGTTTTTAAATTTCAACTAGATTTACATCTGATTTATCTTTGAATACTTATTAAAATATTTAAATGTCATACTTTAATGTTCTCTTATTAAGGAGTTTTAGCTGTATTAACAATGCAGTTCAAAGCAATAATTATGATTTTTTTAAAGAAATCACCTTTAATTTACATACACACCCCACTAGATGGCAACATATTACAAACTCTCACAAATAATATAGTACCTGAAATTTAAAAAAAAAACAAACAAAAAAATGACACCACACTTTAAAAAAAAAAAAGGCAGCTAATTTTACCAACTGTTAGCTGTAATTTCTCTTAGGGAAAACAGAAGCACTTTTAGTCAGATGTCATATTTTAAAAATGGCATTGATTACACAGAGATCAAACAGGTAGATCCAGCACATAGGGCTACCTCTTTGGCTGCAATGCCAGCAGTTAAAGTTGCAGAAAATTTACACAGGGTCTTGCTAGCGTTATGCTTAATTATTTTGAAAATATGCTGACATTCCACCAAAACCTTGATACTTAAATTCTCCCTCAATTGTGCACAACCAAATGATGAAAGATAAAACAGACATACGTAGAGAAAAGTGGAAAAGAAACAAATGATACAGGAAGTCTCCCTGCAAAAACCAGGCAGAGTTCACATTAACAAGAAACATACAGTACATAAGCACCGATGCAAGTATAAACCCTAAATGGTCAGCTCTCTAGTTTTTCCTTCTTATGATCCATGCAATGCATTCAGTCTGTGTCTACACAGAGAATTTCAGATAATTCTCCCACCATTGGCCTAATGCTGATACAGCTCCAGCATCAACACCACAGACTAGCCCACTAGCATTTCAACCCCCCGGCCCCGAGTTGTCTAGCCCTTTATGACATGGAGGTGAAACACCTTAGCCCTGCATATGTTGGTGTTTACACCACTGCTATCACAGATACAGTTGCATTGTTGATAGCAGTTGCAGTTGTACAGGCACTATCTTCATCTAAAAAAGAAAAGGAGGACTTGTGGCACCTTAGAGACTAACCAATTTATTTGAGCATGAGCTTTCGTGAGCTACAGCTCACTTCATCGGATGCATACCGTGGAAACTGCAGCAGACTTTATATACACACAGAGATCATAAAACAATATCTCCTCCCACCCCACTGTCCTGCTGGTAATAGCTTATCTAAAGTGATCATCAAATTGGTTAGTCTCTAAGGTGCCACAAGTACTCCTTTTCTTTTTGCGAATACAGACTAACACGGCTGTTACTCTGAAACCTATCTTCATCTAGTGAAGCCACAGGGCAAGGTCCTCAGCTGATAAGAGTCGGTGTAACCTCACTGTAGTAATGGAACTACATTGATTTACACCAGGTGAGGAGCTGAACTAATCCCTCTCAGCTTCTCCAAACAACTTCCATACTATTTTCATTCCCTTAAAATAGCCTTAAGATTTTATAAGGTGAAATGCATGCAAACTCAGATGCAAAAGACTGCAGAAGCTTGAAACAAAACAAGTAATCAGGAAAACAGGAGACAGTGAACAGAGTAGTCAATTCGCCTGGCATAGGAGACTGCGGGCCTGTACTGAGTGGATCAGTTACAACGGTGCAAATTCAGCACTAATGGTTTTTGTGTACATTAGCACTACAACAATGCCCAGTGACCTAATGCAGGATACGAGAGTGGTGTATCTTGCAGGCTGAGCCTGAACAAGTGAATAGTGTAGCTATTATTTCTTTAAAAAGAAAAGGAGTACTTGTGGCACCTTAGAGATTAACCAATTTATGCTCAAATAACTTAGTTAGTCTCTAAGGTGCCACAAGTACTCCTTTTCTTTTTGCGAATACAGACTAACACGGCTGCTACTCTGAAACCTGTTATTATTTCTTTGCGGCTCCACAGCGTAAAACACTCAAACAAATATCACTGAATGGCAGGTGTGTATTTTCTGATATTGCTACTGCCGGTGGAGCTGCACAAGTGCTGTGCAAAACTGCAAACAACTGTGTGTGCGGATGATACACGTTACAAGCATGACAGGTGCGTTCAATGGACAGAAGGCAGAGAGAAGACAGCACATTGCTCTGTCTGTGCTTTTGTCTATCTTGCCTCCCAAATCCTGAAATGCTTTGTCTTCTTCTTTGATCTGGACAACTCAAATTGGTCTCTCTCTTCAAACCAATGAGTGCTGGCAAAATTCTTTTTTCTCTCTTCTTACTGGCAGTAATACATTTTACATTATTTGTGTCTTTAATCACCACTGGGTTAAAATGGTAACTTCACAAAAGTCATACTGAGAAAGCAATAAGGAGAAAAGAAAGATTGTACTTTGTCTCTGTTTCAGGAATACATGCTGAAGATACAGCTACAAAGCTGAATGTTTTTTTAAGAACACACAAAAGATAGCTTAGAACAATTATTTATTTCTTCAATGCAGAGCAGACAGCAACGTATGTTTGACTCTTTTATCTGTTGATGACAATGGCATAGACATTGCATTGTGCTGATGGACCCAATGAGAAAACTGTGTTTAAATAAATGAGTTAGAACAGTTACACTGGTGTCTCCTTGTTTCCAAAGTAGTCATGGATTCAGTACAATGTAGATTATTTCTAATGGCAGTGTGTTTTATACACTATGAAAAATTTACTGGAAGTGACATTCTGTCAGCAGATCTGCTAAATTAAAAAGAAATATTTTCCCCATGTCCCCTGAATGAATTATTACAGTGACAAATGAAGATTTGCTTCACATACGCACACCACAACTTACTTCTCAAGTATTTTAAGTCCAGTGAACCTGGTCTTAATTGAGCAACAAAAATCATTTTCATGACAGAAAGATTTTTCTGATAAATGGAGAGTAGGCTGACAGCAATATATTTGGCAATACACAGATGTAGTCTCTGAGGCCAGAAGATTGCTTAATAAGGGTAGTAGTCCTTTCACAACTTTTACTGCATTCACACAGCTCTTTAATAATCAGTGTAAAATACTGTGGCTATACATTTGAAACAATGCTATTTTGCCTCTTCTCACATCTTAAGAGTCTCTAACATTTTGTGTTTCTTACATTGTAATTCTGTGGTCAAAAGACATGGGTGGATTGTTTTGTTCTTAAATGTATCAAATAGATAATAGTCTGAAAAATTAGTTTTGACATGCTTTCCTTTTGCCTGTTTCCTAACTTCACAGTCATACATGGACATAATTTTGCCTTACTATACATTACATCATCATCCCCACATACGTTCACTGATGTTGCTGTTGGAGCGTTGTGATAAGATGAAAACCTATTCCCATGAATGGTAAATAAGCATTATGAAATAGTAAACTTCAAAAGCCAGCAGGGTGTCAGCAGTGGATATTTATCACATTTTTATGCCACTTCAGGAATCTCTTGGGGAATAAAGAATGGAGTACTCCACTTTGGGGCCATAAAATCATTCATTTTGATAGCTACAAATCACATGTTCCAGAGAAACAACATTCACAACATTACAAGCTGGCAGAGAACAACCACCAGCCACCACATTACTCATTTTAAGGTTTAGGTGGAAGACTATTCACTGCTTATTTTTAGCAACTTGACTGACAAATACTACAGGTGCTGTGTGGACAAGCTTGCATAGCATATTTCAGCATTACACCCAAGTCTAGCAAATGACATCAATCTTCTGTCATGAGCACGAACACAAACTAAAGAACAGAAAAATATCTGAGCTGCAAAGAAAAAATTAACACTTAAAGAAAAGCGATCACCATAACTATATTAAAATGACCCAGTAATCTTGGTTGAGTTGCTATCTAACTCACTTTAAAATAATTTTCAAAGTCCTTAAGAATACGCCTCTGTACTTCTAGATTGTTTACTTGTGAAAATTTTGTTTTTCTACAAAAAAGCATTATTGGATTAGTGAGAAAAAAAACTGCTGAAAGTCCTAAAATGCAAGCAATGGTCAATCTGGAAGTTTTAGCTTTGCACTAGTTGCCACACGAAATGGAATTACACATTTGTTTATGGGACAGAAAAGAGTAGCCCAAGCCACAACTTGGAGAAGAAGAAAAAGTATCCAAAATACAGACAACAGCTAGAAGAATGGAGAAATGTCTAATTTTCTGCAAAATGTACAGAAAACACTGACAGAATTTGGGGTGCCTTTTATAGTGTTTCAATACCTGGAAGTGCAAGAGCTCAGTCTAGATTATCAGAATGGTTCCTCCTGGGCCTTAAATCTATTAAACAATTAACTTTTGTTATAGAATGCACAGGAAGAAAGTTTAGATCATTTATAAATTGGCACAAACAATTATGAAAAAACAAACAAAAAACTTAGAAAACTCCTTTTTCTGAGTTCTTCCAACAAATGATGCAACATACAATTATACTGATTCACAAATTCACAGATTATAAAGCCAGAAGAGACCAGTGGGATCTAGTCTGACTTTCTGCATCTGAACTAACGGAGTCTACATACAGAAATAGGAGCCCTAAGGAGATCTAATTGCCCCTTTCATATAAAGAGTTTAATTCTGGAGCCTAATGTTGATAAATTAATAGCTATTAGTTACCTTTCTACAACTTGAATAAAGTCCCACCAATTTCTCCTCCCTAGTTCTTATTAACCTTGAAGCACTGCTCCAATCACAATCTTTCCCTATACAATTTTAAAATTTCCCTCATGGAATTCTTCAGTTTTGCTTCATGTTTGTTCTCACACAAGTTAATATAAAATTATCTAGCCCTTTAGTTACCTTTCTTGCACCTTCTCTTGATAAATAAGGCCCTTATGCCAGAGAAGTTTAAATAGCTTACATAGGAAATTACTTTTCCTTTCTGTGAAAACACAGAAAAACAGCTGGTCTAACCATAAAATTATCAAGACTATTCCTATAACACTGAGGTCTTTTGATTTATTTAAGGCTATCATCAAGTATTGAAAAAGAGGAGGTCATTTCCCTGAATTCATATGATAAATGTGTGACCCTTAGTATAGTTTTCCACAGCACATCAGAGACAGAAAAGTTTTGTATCAGCTGACAAATTCTAATTTTAAAATGTACCCTTGACTTTCTTTGAGGTTGCTATAGTAGGCTCAAACCAGGGCTCTCAATCATCTCCAGACTCCCTCAGGGTGCGTAATGGATGGTCAGAGCCACGGTAGTCAGGTCAGTCAACAATGTAACAGATTTATGATGAGTACCTCTAATGTATCTATGTTATAAACTGGACAAATTGCAAAAATATTCCTATGCTGGATAGGGAAGATGTGAGGTTCTAGTCAGAGGCAATGAGAGCCTCTATTGGTGTTCCAACAGTAGGGCAACTGTCATATGCCAAGACTCAACATATAAGCCTCATCAATATCCATTCAGGTAGACTCAGCATATCGTATTCTGACCAAAAGGTTCTTAGACACCACAGAGATGATTACAAGATAGATTAAGTTATGTTAGTTATATGTGTTAGTTATAGGCTTTCTTTAGAATTGTAGAATTGTAGGATAGGAAGGGACATTGATAGTCACCTCCTCCCCTGTCCTGCACTGAGGCAGGACTAAGCATTATCCAGACCAGTGATACTCAGACTGAGGCTTGGGAACTGTAAGTGACTCTTTAATGTGTCTCCTGCAGTTCTTTGCAACACATGATATTAACCAGTCAGGAGGCTTTTACTCTGTTATTAACCAATTGTAGTTGATAAAATAATAATACAGGGTCAGTCATGTTGCTATGAGATATATATAAACTAAATATTTCCCAGCCATACTATAGTAAATGAAACAACGAATTCTCACTATTGTGGCTCTTTTGGGTAAGGCTGATCACTAACTTGGCTCCTGAACCACTGAGGTCTGAGTCTCACTGATCTAGACCAGTGATTCTCAAATGTCTTTTTTACTGGTGACCCCTTTCACATAGCAAGCCTCTCAGTGAGACCTCCCTATAAATTAAAAACACTTTTAAATATATTTAACACCATTATAAATGCTGGCGGCAATGCAAGGTTGGGGTGGAGGTTGACAGCTCGCAACCCCCCATGTAATAACCTCGCAACCCCTGAGGGGTCCTGATTCACCATTTGAGAACCCCTGATCTAGACCATTCCTGACAGGTGTTTGTCTAACCTGTTCTTAAAAATCTCCAAGAAGGGAGATTGCACAACCTCCCTAGGTAATTTGTTCCAATCCTTACAGTTAGGAAGTTTTTCCTGATGTCTAACCTAAATCTTCCTTACTGCAATTTAAGCCCATTACTTTTTGTCCTGTCCTCAGTAGCTAAGGATTTATCACCCTCCTCCTTGTAACAACCTTTTATGTACTTGAAGACTGAAAAAATTGGGGAGGGGGGAATATGATAATCTTTCCTCACAGGTCATAATTTCTAGACCTTTAATAGTTTTTGTTGCTCTCCTCTGGGCACCAATTTGTTCACATCTTTCCTGAAGTAGGGTGCCCAGAACTGGACACAATACTCCATTTGAGCCCTGGTCTACACTAGGACTTTAGGTCGAATTTAGCAGCGTTAAATCGATGTAAACCTGTACCCGTCCACACGATGAAGCCCTTTACTTCGACTTAAAGGGCTCTTAAAATCAATTTCCTTACTCCACCCCTGACAAGTGGATTAGCGCTTAAATCGGCCTTGCCGGCTCGAATTTGGGGTACTGTGGACACAATTCGACGGTATTGGCCTCCGGGAGCTATCCCAGAGTGCTCCATTGTGACCGCTCTGGACAGCACTCTCAACTCAGATGCACTGGCCAGGTAGACAGGAAAAGAACCGCGAACTTTTGAATCTCATTTCCTGTTTGGTCAGCGTGGCAAGCTGCAGGTGACCATGCAGAGCTCATCAGCAGAGGTG
Organism: Eretmochelys imbricata; assembly: GCF_965152235.1. Lineage (NCBI taxonomy): Eukaryota > Metazoa > Chordata > Testudines > Cheloniidae > Eretmochelys > Eretmochelys imbricata. Next base: position 10,714,353 of record NC_135578.1, read on the forward strand.
ACCATGATGGAGTCCCAGAATCACAAAAGAGCTCCAGCATGGACCGAACGGGAGGTACAGGATCTGATCGCTGTATGGGGAGAGGAAGCCACGCTATCAGAACTCCATTCCAGTTTTCGAAATGCCAAAACCTTTGTCAAAATCTCCCAGGGCATGAAGGACAGAGGCCATAACAGGGACCCGAAGCAGTGCCGCGTGAAACTTAAGGAGCTGAGGCAAGCCTCCCAGAAAACCAGAGAGGCGAACGGCTGCTCCGGGTCAGAGCCCCAAACATGCCGCTTCTATGATGAGCTACATGCCATTTTAGGGGGTTCAGCCACCACTACCCCAGCCGTGTTGTTTGACTCCTTCAATGGAGATGGAGGCAACACAGAAGCAGGTTTTGGGGATGAAGAAGAAGAAGAAGATGATGATGAGGTTGTAGATAGCTCACAGCAAGCAAGCGGAGAAACCGGTTTTCCCGACAGCCAGGAACCGTTTCTCACCCTGGACCTGGAGCCAGTACCCCCCGAACCCACCCAAGGCTGCTTCCTGGACCCGGCAGGCGGAGAAGGGACCTCCGGTGAGTGTACCTTTTAAAATACTATACATGGTTTAAAAGCAAGCATGTGAAAGGATTACTTTGCCCTGGCATTCGCGGCTCTCCTGGATGTACTCCCACAGCCTTTGCAAAAGGTTTCTGGGGAGGGCAGCCTCATTGCGTCCTTCATGGTAGGACACTTTACCACTCCAGGCCAGTAACATGTACTCGGGAATCACTGTACAACAAAGCATTGCAGCGTATGTTTGCTGGCGTTCAAACAACATCCGTTCTTTATCTCTGTGTTATCCTCAGGAGAGTGAGATATAATTCATGGTCACCTGGTTGCAATAGAGTGCTTTTCTTCAGGGGTCACTCAGAGGAGCCCGTTCCTGCTGGGCTGTTTGCCTGTGGCTAAACAGAAATGTCCCCCACTGTTAGCCACAGGGGAGGGGGGAGGGTTGAGGGGGTAGCCACGCAGTGGGGGGAGGCAAAACGCGACCTTGTAACGAAAGCACATGTGCTATGTATGTAATGTTCACAGCAAGGTTTACCCTGAAAGAGTGTAGCCACTGTTTTATAAAATGTGTCTTTTTAAATACCGCTGTCCCTTTTTTTTTCTCCACCAGCTGCATGTGTTTCAATGATCACAGGATCTTCTCCTTCCCAGAGGCTAGTGAAGATTAGAAAGAAAAAAAAACGCACTCGAGATGAAACGTTCTCCGAGCTCATGCTGTCCTCCCACACTGACAGAGCACAGACGAATGTGTGGAGGCAAATAATGTCAGAGTGCAGGAAAGCACAAAATGACCGGGAGGAGAGGTGGCGGGCTGAAGACAGGGCTGAAGCTCAAATGTGGTGGCAGCGTGATGAGAGGAGGCAGGATTCAATGCTGAGGCTGCTGGAGGACCAAACCAGTATGCTCCAGTGTATGGTTGAGCTGCAGCAAAGGCAGCTGGAGCACAGACTGCCACTACAGCCCCTGTGTAACCAACCGCCCTCCTCCCCAAGTTCCATAGCCTCCACACCCAGACGCCCAAGAACGCGGTGGGGGGGCCACCGGCCAGCCAGCCACTCCGCCACAGAGGACTGCCCCAAAAAAAAGAAGGCTGGCATTCAATAAATTTTAAAGTTGTAAACTTTTAAAGTGCTGTGTGGCATTTTCCTTCCCTCCTCCACCACCCCTCCTGGGCTACCTTGGTAGTCATCCCCCTATTTGTGTGATGAATGAATAAAGAATGCATGAATGTGAAGCAACAATGACTCTATTGCCTCTGCAAGCGGTGATCGAAGGGAGGAGGGGAGGGTGGTTAGCTTACAGGGAAGTAGAGTGAACCAAGGGGCAGGGGGTTTCATCAAGGAGAAACAAACAGAACTTTCACACCGTAGCCTAGCCAGTCATGAAACTGGTTTTCAAAGCTTCTCTGATGCATACCGCGCCCTCCTGTGCTCTTCTAACGCCCTGGTGTCTGGCTGCGCGTAACCAGCAGCCAGGCGATTTGCCTCAACCTCCCATCCCGCCATAAACGTCTCCCCCTTACTCTCACAGATATTGTGAAGCACACAGCAAGCAGTAATAACAGTGGGAATATTGGTTTCGCTGAGGTCTAAGCGAGTCAGTAAACTGCGCCAGCGCGCCTTTAAACGTCCAAATGCACATTCTACCACCATTCTGCACTTGCTCAGCCTGTAGTTGAACAGCTCCTGACTACTGTCCAGGCTGCCTGTGTACGGCTTCATGAGCCATGGCATTAAGGGGTAGGCTGGGTCCCCAAGGATACATATAGGCATTTCAACATCCCCAACTGTTATTTTCTGGTCTGTGAATAAAGTCCCTTCCTGCAGCTTTTGAAACAGACCAGAGTTCCTGAAGATGCAAGTGTCATGTACCTTTCCCGGCCATCCCACGTTGATGTTGGAGAAACGTCCCTTGTGATCCACCAGAGCTTGCAGCACTATTGAAAAGTACCCCTTGCGGTTTATGTACTCGGCGGCTTGGTGCTCCGGTGCCAAGATAGGGATATGGGTTCCGTCTATGGCCCCACCACAGTTAGGGAATCCCATTGCAGCAAAGCCATCCACTATGCCCTGCACATTTCCCAGGGTCACTACCCTTGATATCAGCAGATCTTTGATTGCGTGGGCTACTTTGCATCACAGCAGCCCCAACAGTAGATTTGCTCACTCCAAATTGATTCCCAACTGACCGGTAGCTGTCTGGCGTTGCAAGCTTCCACAGGGCTATTGCCACTCGCTTCTCAACTGTGAGGGCTGCTCTCATCTTGGTATTCATGCGCTTCAGGGCAGGGGAAAGCAAGTCACAAAGTTCCATGAAAGTGCCCTTACGCATGCGAAAGTTTCGCAGCCACTGGGAATCATCCCAGACCTGCAACACTATGCGGTCCCCCCAGTCTGTGCTTGTTTCCCGAGCCCAGAATCGGCGTTCCACATTATGAACCTGCCCCATTAGCACCATGATGCATGCATTGGCAGGGCCCATGCTTTCAGAGAAATCTGTGTCCATGTCCTGATCACTCACGTGACTGCGCTGACGTCGCCTCCTCGCCCGGTATCGCTTTGCCAGGTGCTGGTGCTGCATATACTGCTGGATAATGTGTGTGGTGTTTAATGTGCTCCTAATTGCCAAAGTGAGCTGAGCGGCCTCCATGCTTGCCTTGGTACGGCGTCCGCACAGAAAAAAGGCGCGGAACGATTGTCTGCCGTTGCTCTGATGGAGGGAGGGGCGACTGACGACATGGCTTACAGGGTTGGCTTACGGGGAGCTAAAATCAACAAAGGGGGTGGCTTTACATCAAGGAGTATTTCAGGCAGGACTTCACGGAGGGTTCCAATAAGCAATGGTGCACCTAAGTTATTGTTCTTATTGGAACAAGGAGGTTAGTCTGGCCTCTGATTGATACATGGCTAGATTTACCTCGCTGCACCTTCTCTGTGAGTGACTGTAGTGTGACCTAGAGGAATGAGTCCCCTAGATGGGGGAGGAGGCAAACAAGTACAAAACAAATCTGGTCTATTTCTTGTTTTGATCCACTCCATCTATCTTTTACATCTTTGGCTGGCAGCAGACGGTGCAGAAGGACTGCATGCCATCCACATCTCATGGCTGCTCGGCAGAAGATGGTGCAGTAGGACTGCTAGCCATCCTCATCTCTTGCCTGCCCGGCAGAAGATGATGCAATAGGACTGCTAACAATCCATGTCGTCTGCCTGCTCACCATAAGACGGTTCAATAGGACTGACTGCAGGACTAAAGAGAATGACCTGGTCAAGTCACTCCAAATTTAGTCCCTGCGCCCATGTCTGCCCAGGCGCTCGTGGCCGACATGGCCAGGAGCACCTCGGACATGACAATGACGGCTACCAGTCATACTGTACTGTCTGCTGCCCCAAGGCAATGGGTTGCTGCTAATGTCTAGCAATGCAGTACCGCGTCTGCCAGCACCCAGGAGACATACGGTGACGGTTACCTGAGCAGGCTCCATGCTTGCCGTGGTATGGCGTCTGCACAGGTAACTCAGGAAAAAAGGCGCGAAACGATTGTCTGCCCTTGCTTTCACGGAGTGAGGGAGGGAAGGGGGGCTTGACGATATGTACCCAGAACCACCTGCGACAATGTTTTAGCCCCATCAGGCATTGGGATCTCAACCCAGAATTCCAATGGGCAGCGGAGACTGCGGGAACTGTGGGATAGCTACCCACAGTGCAACGCTCCGGAAGTCGACTCTAGCCTCGGTACTGTGGAAGCACTCCCCCGACTTAATGCACTTAATGCACTTAGAGCATTTTCTGTGGGGACACACACACTCGAATATATAAAACCGATTTCTAAAAAACCGACTTCTATAAATTCGACCTTATTCCGTAGTGTAGACATACCCTGAGACCTTATCAGTGCTGAGTAGAAGAATTAATTCCTGTGTCTTGCATACAACTCTGCTGCTAATACATCCCTAAATGATGTTTGCTCTTTTTTGCAACAGTACTACATTGCTGACCCATATTTAGTTTGTGATCCCCTACAACCCCCAGTGCATCAACAGCCACTTTCTCAAGCATACGGCAACAGGGCTTATCAGGCTTATTTACCACCAAAAAGCTGGTGGTTTTTGTGCATGTGGTTCTAAGAATCAGTGTATTTTATATAAGACATTGATGCACTGAGATATATCCTTGTGCTCTCTATCGTCCAGTTCATGCACCAACTTATTGTAATATATGTGCATCAGTATTTATTTTGTTCTAGGTTAGTACCACAGCAAATATCAATTCTAAAAAACGTTTGTGGGGGTGATTTTGCTAGTTATCACAACTATTATTGCTGTTCAATATGGGGGTGGCGACCGATTGCCCACTGTTAATCTCCCCTAAATCTTTTATGCAAGACTAAAATACAGGACAGCTTTCCAGCTCTTAACGTCTAATCACCTTAACATTTTCAAAATAGGTAAAGCAAAAGTGCCATTCACTTTTCTGTGAAGGCCAGAAATTAATCTTTGTAGCTCTTCATTGCTAAATTCTATGTATTAAGAAACAACATAATTTTTAAGCACCGAATTACAGAAGTTGAAGGATAAGACTAATATTAGGCCATTCAGATCATCTATCTGGCAATGAAGGATTTATCCTAATTTTAATAATACATGCAGACAAGAGCAGAGATTGACAACAAATGCCTTGAAAATTGTTTGCGATGGCAAAACAGTGCCTTTCATTTGCACCTCTTACGGAAGTAGTTACAACATCCCTTGCCCCACTCCTGTCGGTTAGGATACTGTTTTATTCCCTTATAAGGTGGCATAGACAAAAAGTCTCTCTCATACTTATGTGAAAAAAAAATCTACTATCAACAATGTTATCATTAATAAAAAGTCAGTAACTAAAATATTTACTTGGCCAATAAGACATCAACTGTTTAAACACAGGATGTTTCATGATTTTTGTTTTTGGGTCTGGTTACTATCTTATTTCACTTCTTTATATATGCCATATAAGTGTTAAATCCACAATTGTATAATTTCAAAATGGTCACTAAAATACACAGATTTAATTGATTGGTGGAAATATTTAAAACTATATTTTAAACTCCTTTATTTGTAATTACAAAGCTCATAATAACGTTTAAGGGAAAAGGGAAATCTAAATTTTTGACAGGATAAGTGCTGGAAATAAAAGTTTTCACTTCCCTGGAGTGGACTAACAACACTGCACTAAATTTGTCTATGTTTAGTCACAAGAAACTACAGCCACTGATATTTTTTCTTTTTTTAAAACAAAAAAGGTTTGTGGTTTTTTGGTTACAGTAGTATTAATCTATGCTTATAACGTAAGTAATTTAGCTCAAAAGCACTGCTTTTGCAGTCATGCAGGAACAGAATTAAGTTATGATCCTACCATCTAACCTACATAGCAGATCCTTGTACCCATGTGGAGTTCCACTGAAGTAACTGGGGCTCTGGAGAAGTTACCCACAGATCAGATTGCTGGATCCAGCTGCAGTCTTTTCCTAGCACAGCTTGAAAACTAGAAGCTAGTGCTACTAGCATATTATTTTAGTTATTCATTAGAAAGGTTTTTACTCTGGGTATGTTTACACTACCCACTGGATCAGCGGGCAGTGACTGATCCAGCGGGGATCAATTTACCGCGTCTAGTCTAGATGCAATAAATCGACCCCCGAGCGCTCTCCCATCGACTCCTGTACTCCAGCTCCGTCAGAGGCGCAGGCGGAGTCGATGGGAGAGCGGCAGCAGTTGACTCATCGTGGTGAAGACACCATGGTAAGTCGATCTAAGTACGTCGACTTCAACTACGTCATTCATGTAGCTGAAGTTGCGTAACTTAGATCGATCCCCACCCCCCAGTGTAGACCAGGCCTCAGTGTAGCATTAGCCATAAATTGTTGTACATTGGTCATATTATAGGCTGTGTTCAAATTTTCTGGGGCTTATTAACTGCTATAAAATTTGCTCAGTACTGACATATGAAATTGATATACATGTGTAAATGGGTATATATATTAGTTTCAGTTGTAGCTTTGTTTTTTATACAAAGATGATCTGCAGATCTAAATTCCAAGATCAAATGAAACAATTGTTCTGAATGCCTCCAGCCACCTTAGTATTGGGGGCATCCATGCTCCTTACTTACCATTTTCTTTTCTTTTTCTGCAAGACCCAAATTCTTTGGAGCTGTCGAATTCTCATTTAACACAATAACCCAGACATCACACACACCAGGAAACTGCTAACTGCCTAACGAGAGTCTTCAGTTTTTAAAGCATTGTTTTTAAAATGCTTATACCCTATGAAATATGATCATTTTTGAAAACTTGCAAGACTGCAGATTATTGTAAAAACCACAAGACTTCCTTTCACTCAAAGGCTCAAGATCCTGAAAGCTGATTCATGTGGGCAGAACCCTACACCTGTGCAGAGCCTCGGCCCCATGTGGGCGTAAGGGTGCATTGCTGAGTTGGAGTGACAGGCATCTGTAAGACCCAATGGAGGTCCGTGGGCAATACAATGTCACCAACACAGTTCATGCTGCAGCATTACAACAAACAACAAAAGCAGGTAAACTACAGCAGGTACAGACTAGGGATCCTGCAAAAGGAGGAGGAAAACAGTTTAATTTTCATGTGCTAAATGCTCCTCTCTAGTTTCGGAACACTTAGAACATAACCTAAAAGTAGAATTTAGCATCACTTTTTAAAAAGTTATATATTTTTTTTTTTTTTTTAAAAAGCTGGAAGCTACCTTGATCTTTTATGATGCAGCTGAATTATTAACATTTGAAGATCATACACATGACCTTCCTTGTCCGACTGTTGAATAATAATTTTCTCCAAGATACTTCCATCATTCTCATTTTCCTAAAATAAATATGGGGCAAGATATCAGCACACAATATCTAATGAGGAATACTGTAGCCAAACATACTGAAAAAGGCTTACTGCCTGTGAGAATTGCAAGTGTACAACTTTACATATATGAATGAGATAATACTCAGTTTCTAGGTGGAGTAATGGCCAGGCAGCTCTGTGTGCTATCTCCGTCCAGAGTGCTGGCTTCGCAGCTCACAGCCCGCGCCACCCTCCTTCAGACCCCCCCGTCCAAAGTTTTAGTTAGGGGTATAGTAAAAGTCATGGACAGGTCACGGGCCATGAATTTTTGTTTACTGCCCGGGACCTATCCGTGACTTTTACTAAAAATACCCGTGACTAAAACGTAGCCTTACCCATGTTTCAGCTACAGAATAAGGTAAAGCTCCTAAAAACAGTCAAGCAGGTAAAATGTTAGGTGACCATTAGACATTCACTTTGCTTAACAAATGTAAGATTTAGCTACTTCCTCAAAAAAGCTCACTTCTGCTGGACCATCTACAAGAAGTGATGCAGTTTTTAAAAGATTACAAATTTAGGCCACAGTCCTTCAAATAACTCAGTGCTGGTAGATCCCTGCACCCACATAAAATCACGCTAAAGTCGGGGGAGGAGGCATTGCCCATGTTGAGTCAGTTTTTCAGGATCAGGGCATTAAAGAAACTATAAAGGTGTGTACATGACTAAAGTGAAATAACAGCACGATCTTATAAATATAACCATTAGCCTACTATTATTGCCCTTACAACCATTATGTCTAAATTTAGGGCTTGAAACAACACTATTACCTGAATCAATGTTTATTATACTATGAACAAAAGGCATTTTTGAAATGTATTTTCTTAATGTTATGACTACAGTATTAGAAAATGTTAAAGCTACCAACTAGTGGTATATAAAAATGTTTCATTTATTTAATGTCTATACTACCTACATATAGAAAGTTTTCCCATGTGTAGTACACATGAAAGTCAGGGTGAGACAAATAACTCATCATCGTTCAACCTGTGTTACAAAAGACTCTGGTGAAGATCAGAGATGTTTTTGAAATGTTTTTATGCTTATTTTTAAAAAGAACATCATATCAAAACCCTAGAGTATTCTGTGAGTAATAGCAGTGATCAATGGATACCTATTTGCCAAAATACTCTAGGTTGTTTACCATAAAACAAATAAAACTTAAATTGCTAAAACATTATATATAGACGGCCTGTAGCATCTGAACTGCATTGTCAGTATTCAATTTAGATCGTAAACACTACGGCACTGGGACAATTTCTTCTTCTGTACTGCACTCAGTGCACTGCAGGTGCTCAATAATTAGCAATAAGAGTATTTCAGGAAACTTGGTGAGCTCTTACTCCTTTAAAAATTCATTTATGATCTTAAGTGTCAGCATTACAAACAAGTTTTGTTTTTATTACTGTCGTCCTTCACTTCATGTTCTAATTTGTTGTGCTGAGAGCTGTTGTGCACACGTTAAACAGCTGCCATAAGCATGGCAACATTTCAGCAGCAGCTGAAATGATCCCAGCATACAGGTTGAAGATTCGTTTGTAAAGCCCTGTGGGGGGAAAGGTGCTAATGAAATCCAAGATGTTGTAAGAAATTGTATTAGTTTCAGGCCACAGCTGACTAATAGGAAGAAGCTTTTTATTTATGGCTCCTGGACTCATTCTCTGTTTACAACCCAGTTCTGTAGGATAACAAGCCAATCTCACATTATGAAGTTTGGGTACAGATGTGTGTATTAGAGGGTGGGTTTCAGGATTTCATTCTGACATGGGGTAAAAGCAGTGAGGGTGAACCAGTTAGGAATGGGGTGAAGGGATCAAGCTTTGACCTTAGGGTGAGGCAGTCAAAAATGGGGGCAGGCATTAAACTCTGACTCTAAGCTGGGCAGTCAGGAATGGAGTGGTGTCAGGCGGTGAGTCTGGACTGGGGCAGTTAGGAGTGTGGGGGTGAGTGGGCTGGTACAGTTGGGAGCAGTGGGGGGCTTGTACTCTGCACTAGGAGAGGGTCGTCCCCGCCCCCCGCAGCTCAGCCCCATGTATTTGCGGTTGGCGGTTATGGAGCTGGTCTCTCCCCCCCGGCAGAGTCTGCAAGGGAGAGAAGACCAGACCCACCACCTCTCCCCGGTCTGAGAGACACAGCAGCGCTGGGCCCTGGGCCTGGGGGTCGAGCAGGGCCCTGCTCAGGACAGGGGTCTCTATGCTGGGGGGGGTCTCATGGGGCCTGGCGGAGAGTCCCTGGGCCCGGGGGGAAGCGGGGAGTCAGGCAGAGGGTTCCTAGGCCCAGGCGGACCTTGCGGGGGGCCGGAGGAGGGGGGGTGGTGGTATTGCGGAGGGTTCCTGGGCAGAGAGTCCCTGGGCCCCAGGGCTAGGGGTCAAGCAGACAGTCCCGAGGCCCAGGCAGGTCTGATGGGGGGTATCGCGCAGGGTCCCTGTGCCCTGGGGTGGGGGGGCTCATAGGGCCTGGCCCGGGGGTACCGCACAGGGTCCCCAGGCGGGGGAAAGGGAGAGGGGCTCATAGGGCCTGGTTAAGGGGTACTGTGGAGAGGCCTCGGGTCCAGAGGGGCTCATAGGGCCTGGCCAGGCGGTACCGTGGAGGGTGCCAGGGGGCTCATAGGGCCTGGTTAAGGGGTACCGCACAGGGTCCCCGGGTCCAGAGGGGCTCATAGGGCCTGGCTAGGGGGTACCACGGAGGGCCCCGGGTCCGGGGGGCGCTCACAGGGCCTAGCCAGGGGGTACCGCGCAGAGTCCCTGTGCCCAGGGGCAGGGGGCTCATAGGGCCTGGCCAGGGGGTACCGCGGAGGGTCCCAGGGGGCTCATAGGGCCTGCCTAGGGGGTACCGTGGAGGGTCCCCGGGTCTGGGGGGCTCACAGGGCCTGGCCAGGGGGTACCGCGCAGGGTCCCTGTGCCCAGGGGCAGGGGGCTCATAGGGCCTGGCCAGGGGGTACTGCGCAGGGTCCCAGGGGGCTCATAGGGCTTGGCCAGGGGATACCGCGGAGGGTCCCCGGGTCCAGGGGGCTCATAGGGCCTGGCCAGGGGGTACCGCGGAGGGTCCCCGGGGGCTCATAGGGCCTGGCCAGGGGGTACCGCGGAGGATCCCCGGGTCCAGGGGGGCTCATAGGGCCTGGCCAGGGGGTACCACGGAGGGTCCCCGGGTTCAGGGGGGCTCATAGGGCCTGGCTAGCGGGTACCGCGGAGGGTCCCCGGGTCGAGGGGGGCTCATAGGGCCTGGCCAGGGGGTACCGCGGAGGGTCCCCGGGGGCTCATAGGGCCTGGCCAGGGGGTACCGCGGAGGGTCCCCGGGTCCAGGGGGGCTCATAGGGCCTGGCCAGGGGGTACCGCGGAGGGTCCCCGGGGGCTCATAGGGCCTGGCCAGGGGGTACCGCGGAGGGTCCCCGGGTCCAGGGGGGCTCATAGGGCCTGGCCAGGGGGTACCACGGAGGGTCCCCGGGTCGAGGGGGGCTCATAGGGCCTGGCCAGGGGGTACCGCGGAGGGTCCCCGGGGGCTCATAGGGCCTGGCTAGCGGGTACCGCGGAGGGTCCCCGGGGGCTCATAGGGCCTGGCCAGGGGATACCGCGGAGGGTCCCCGGGTCCGGGGGGCTCATAGGGCCTGGCCAGGGGGTACCGCGGAGGGTCTCCGGGGGCTCATAGGGCCTGGCCAGGGGGTACCGCGGAGGGTCCCCGGGTCCAGGGGGGCTCATAGGGCCTGGCCAGGGGGTACCGCGGAGGGTCCCCGGGGGCTCATAGGGCCTGGCCAGGGGATACCGCGGAGGGTCCCCGGGTCCGGGGGGCTCATAGGGCCTGGCCAGGGGGTACCGCGGAGGGTCCCCGGGGGCTCATAGGGCCTGGCCAGGGGATACCGCGGAGGTTCCCCGGGTCCAGGGGGGCTCATAGGGCCTGGCCAGGGGGTACCGCGGAGGATCCCCGGGTCCAGGGGGGCTCATAGGGCCTGGCCAGGGGGTACCGCGGAGGGTCCCCGGGTCCAGGGGGGCTCATAGGGCCTGGCCAGGGGGTACCACGGAGGGTCCCCGGGGGCTCATAGGGCCTGGCCAGGGGATACCGCGGAGGGTCCCCGGGTCCAGGGGGGCTCATAGGGCCTGGCCAGGGGGTACCGCGGAGGGTCCCCGGGGGCTCATAGGGCCTGGCCAGGGGGTACCGCGGAGGGTCCCCGGGTCCGGGGGGCTCATAGGGCCTGGCCAGGGGGTACCGCGGAGGGTCCCCGGGGGCTCATAGGGCCTGGCCAGGGGGTACCGCGGAGGGTCCCCGGGGGCTCATAGGGCCTGGCCAGGGGGTACCGCGGAGGGTCCCCGGGTCCAGGGGGGCTCATAGGGCCTGGCCAGGGGGTACCGCGGAGGGTCCCCGGGTCCGGGGGGGCTCATAGGGCCTGGCCAGGGGGTACCGCGGAGGGTCCCCGGGGGCTCATAGGGCCTGGCCAGGGGGTACCGCGGAGGGTCCCCGGGGGCTCATAGGGCCTGGCCAGGGGATACCGCGGAGGGTCCCCGGGTCCAGGGGGGCTCATAGGGCCTGGCCAGGGGGTACCGCGGAGGGTCCCCGGGTCCAGGGGGCTCATAGGGCCTGGCCAGGGGGTACCGCGGAGGGTCCCCAGGCCCCGGCTCCGCACTCACTTGTCCAGCCAGAAGGTCCACGGCGAGTGCAGCGGGATCCCGCCCGGCTCGGGCTCCAGGCTGCGCAGCTGCTGGTGGTTGATGGGCACCGGGTCCTCGTCGCCCTCCTGCTCGGGCGGCGGGTGCGGGGGCTCCGGGCCCGGCTGGCTCTCGGGGGGGCTCAGCGCCATCGCCCTGCGCTTCCTGCCGCCGGCCGAGGCTGTCAGGGCCTCCGCTCGCCGGCGCCAGCCTGCCACCCCCGCGCCGGGCAGCAGGGGGCGCCGCGCCGCTGGGACACACGGACGGGGAGGGGAGGAGATGGGGGGCGGGGGCAGCATAGAAGGAGGGGGACAGACACACAGACGAGGGGACAGGCAGGCAGACAAGGGCGGGCGGGGATGCCGGGAGAAGAGGCACACAGGCAAGGAGGGAGACTCAGACAAGGAGAAGGACAGACACCCAGAGTCTCGTAGCGTTGCCAGCCCTCCAGGATTTAAAAATTAAATCTTTCCTTAACGATTATGTCCTGTGATGAAACCTCCAAGGAATGCGTCCAACCTAAATTGGCAACCCTAAGCCTAATAGAAGGGGACAGACAGACAGACAGGGAAAGGGGGGAGGACACACCGACAGAGGGACACAGACCGGTCAGTGCACCACGCCAGCACACCGACCCCTACCGAAAAGGAGAAAGACACACAGACACCCCCACAAAGGCGGGGACATCGAAGGGTGCACACATCACTGTCCTCATAAATGAGGGCGAACCATTTTTTAAAGTACATGATCCATTTTCCATTATGGCACTTCCTATACCTGGGAAGTTTGCCAGATGCATTACAGTTGGAGAAGACAGATTCCCTGTCCCAAAGAACTCCCAGTCTAAGGCCCTGATCCCGCAGTAGGCTCTGTGAGCAGGCCAATTCACACATGTTGACCTCATTGTCAATGGGACTTTAGCTCCTAAGACCCCTTTCAAAAATGAGACTTGGGGTATATCTAGACCCTCATAGGGCAGACAGCCTACATTAACAAAATTATTTTTCCTGTTAGTGTAATGGCACCACCTCCCTCAACGATATTAGGTATAAGTACATTGATGGAAGAGTTCTTCCATCAACATAGCTGCATCTGCAATGGAAGTTGTCAGCATAGCTACAGTCAATAAGAATGCATTTTTTCCCCACCCCTGATGGATTGTAACTATGCAGATATAACTTTCAAATGTAGACCAAACCGTAGGCTCCTAAATCACTTAGATCTTGCAAGGCTGAGCAGAGCCATGCCTAAATACCTGTAAAATCTGGACTTTAGGGCCTAATCCTGCAAACACCGGGGTAACAAATGCATGTTTCATCCCATGGAGTGAAACGGGACTGCTCATGTGTATCTTCAGGATAAAGGCATAAGTAGACCACATATAGGCAATGGGAGGGATACAGCATATGACAATTCTCTATATACCTTTTTGATCGAATATATTTACCTTTGTCTATGGAAAGCTGTTCCTTATGTTTCAGAAAGCACACATGCTAGAACCTTACTCTAATAAAAAGTAAATACAAAATAATTTTACTCATAGTAAAGTTAAGCAGGTGCATAAGCAAGAGCACGACTGGAGACTATGAATCATATCGGATTCTTGGAAAGCATATTTAATGGGCTGAATAATTTCATATACACCTCATCCTAAAAGAACATCAATAAAATCATGTTCCTTTTAAAAAACGAATCCATCAGTAAGGTCACCCATAAAAAACAGGATGTACATTACCAGGGAAACAAAGTTAATGATTATACTGTGCAGATGGAAACTGCTAACTGCTTTGTCAAATCAAATAAGATCTGGAAAACTAGTTGCATCATCTCTTGTTATTTAATTTACTCTTCAAATAGAAGGCAGAAGATAATGACCATTTGGAATAGTTTGGATTCCTGTATCCATAGATATGCCTGCTGTGGACTCTCCTTTTATTTTGGCAGTGAACATCAAAAATTGTAATCTTGCAAAAACAACACAACATGGGGCTTTATCCAGCCAAAATAACCCATGTGGTGTTTTTCTCCTCAGAAGGAGTAGGGGATGAGGAAGGGGCCAATGTCTCTTGACCTAGAAGGACCATATCAAGGCCCTATGACTGCAGTAGTTCAGTCACCATGCCTATTAAATTATTGGTATGCCTTTCTGAGATTCCCATCAAACATGTCCATCGGTGCCAATAGATGTGGTGATTTTCTCATATGCACAGCTATTACCCTAGAAACGAGGCTGAGACCACCAATCATTTCACAAAATCCAGCAGATTACTAGCTGTTACTAGCCATCAACCTAGACCAGACTGGTTTCAGAGTAACAGCCGTGTTAGTCTGTATTCGCAAAAAGAAAAGGAGTACTTGCGGCACCTTAGAGACTAAGCAATTTATTTGAGCATAAGCTTTCGTGAGCTACAGCTCACTTCATCGGATGCATACTGTGGAAAGTGTAGAAGATCTTATTATATACACACAAAAAGCATGAAAAAATACCTCCTCCTGAAAAAGTACCCCACTCTCCTGCTGGTAATAGCTTATCTAAAGTGATCACTCTCCTTACAGTGTGTATGATAATCAAGGTGGGCCATTTCCAGCACAAATCCAGGGTTTAACAACAATGTCTGGGGGGGCGGGGGTAGGAAAAAACAAGGGGAAATAGGCTACCTTGCATAATGACTAAGCCACTCCCAGTCTCTATTCAAACCTAAGTTAATTGTATCCAATTTGCAAATGAATTCCAATTCAGCAGTTTCTCCCTGGAGTCTGGATTTGAAGTTTTTTTGTTGTAAAATAGCGACTTTCATGTCTGTAATCGCGTGACCAGAGAGATTGAAGTGTTCTCCAACTGGTTTATGAATGTTATAATTCTTGACATCTGATTTGTGTCCATTTACTCTTTTACGTAGAGACTGTCCAGTTTGGCCAATGTACATGGCAGAGGGGCATTGCTGGCACATGATGGCATATATCACATTGGTGGATGTGCAGGTGAACGAGCCTCTGATAGTGTGACTGATGTTATTAGGCCCTGTGATGGTGTCCCCTGAATAGATATGTGGGCACAGTTGGCAACGGGCTTTGTTGCAAGGGTAGGTTCCTGGGTTAGTGGTTCTGTTGTGTGGTATGTGGTTGCTGGTGAGTATTTGCTTCAGGTTGGGGGGCTGTCTGTAGGCAAGGACTGGCCTGTCTCCCAAGATTTGTGAGAGAGTGTTGGGTCATCCTTCAGGATAGGTTGTAGATCCTTAATAATGCGTTGGAGGGGTTTTAGTTGGGGGCTGAAGGTGACAGCTAGTGGCGTTCTGTTATTTTCTTTGTTAGGCCTGTCCTGTAGTAGGTGACTTCTGGGAACTCTTCTGGCTCTATCAATCCGTTTCTTCACTTCCACAGGTGGGTATTGTAGTTGTAAGAATGCTTGATAGAGATCTTATAGGTGTCTGTCTCTGTCTGAGGGGTTGGAGCAAATGCGATTGTACCGCAGAGCTTGGCTGTAGACGATGGATCGTGTGGTGTGGTCAGGGTGAAAGCTGGAGGCATGTAGGTAGGAATAGCGGTCAGTTGGTTTCCGGTATAGGGTGGTGTTTATGTGACCATCGTTTATTAGCACTGTAGTGTCCAGGAAGTGGATCTCTTGTGTGGACTGGACCAGGCTGAGGTTGATGGTGGGATGGAAATTGTTGAAATCATGGTGGAATTCCTCAAGGGCTTCTTTTCCATGGGTCCAGATGATGAAGATGTCATCAATATAGCGCAAGTAGAGTAGGGGCGTTAGGGGACGAGAGCTGAGGAAGCGTTGTTCTAAATCAGCCATAAAAATGTTGGCATACTGTGGGGCCATGTGGGTACCCATAGCAGTGCCGCTGGTCTGAAGGTATACATTGTCCCCAAATGTAAAATAGTTATGGGTAAGGACAAAGTCACAAAGTTCAGCCACCAGGTTAGCCGTGACATTATCGGGGATAGTGTTCTTGACGGCTTGTAGTCCATCTTTGTGTGGAATGTTGGTGTAGAGGGCTTCTATATCCATAGTGGCCAGGTCCTTGCCTACAGACAGCCCCGCAACCTGAAGCAAATACTCACCAGCAACCACATACCACACAACAGAACCACTAACCCAGGAACCTATCCTTGCAACAAAGCCCGTTGCCAGCTGTGCCCACACATCTATTCAGGGGACACCATCACAGGGCCTAATAACATCAGCCACACTATCAGAGGCTCATTCACCTGCACATCCACCAATGTGATATATGCCATCATGTGCCAGCAATGCCCCTCTGCCATGTACATTGGTCAAACTGGACAGTCTCTACGTAAAAGAGTAAATGGACACAAATCAGATGTCAAGAATTATAACATTCATAAACCAGTTGGAGAACACTTCAATCTCTCTGGTCACGCGATTACAGACATGAAAGTCGCTATTTTACAACAAAAAAACTTCAAATCCAGACTCCAGGGAGAAACTGCTGAATTGGAATTCATTTGCAAATTGGATACAATTAACTTAGGTTTGAATAGAGACTGGGAGTGGCTTAGTCATTATGCAAGGTAGCCTATTTCCCCTTGTTTTTTCCTACCCCCGCCCCCCCAGACATTCTTGTTAAACCCTGGATTTGTGCTGGAAATGGCCCACCTTGATTATCATACACAATGTAAGGAGAGTGGTCACTTTGGATAAGCTATTACCAGCAGGAGAGTGAGTTTGTGTGTGTGGGGGGGGGGGGTGAGAAAACCTGGATTTGTGCTGGAAATGGCCCACCTTGATTATCATACACATTGTAAGGAGAGTGATCACTTTAGATAAGCTATTACCAGCAGGAGAGTGGGGAGGGAGGAGGTATTTTTTCATGCTTTTTGTGTGTATATAATAAGATCTTCTACACTTTCCACAGTATGCATCCGATGAAGTGAGCTATAGCTCACGAAAGCTTATGCTCAAATAAATTGCTTAGTTTCTAAGGTGCCACAAGTACTCCTTTTCTTTAGACCAGACTGAAACCAGTGGCCTCATCATGGTGAAATGTTCCATATTCCATTAGCACTGAGCTATCCAGCCTGCAAACTCTATTTCTCAGTTTTAAAAGAAATTGCTGTTATCATGAACTCTGTAAGTAACAGTACTCAAAAAGACTCCAGAAATAGAGAGAACCAAATCACACAGATTCAGGGCTTGTCTACGTGGGAAAGCCATTACAAAATAAGCTAGTAGTGAATTTAAAGCGCAATAGCTATTCTGCTACAACTTTCCTTCTGGACACTGGCACGGATGCCGTTTTATGGTTTAGCTTAATCCCCTTCCAAAATTGATTAAGCCAGGGATTCTCAAACTGTGGGTTATGACCCCAAAATGGGTTGTGACCCCATTTTAATGGGGTCGCCAGGGCTGGTGTTAGACTTGCTGGGACCTGGGGCCGAAGCCCGAAGGCTAAAGCCCTGGGTGATGGTGCTCAGGCTTCAGCTTTAGCCCTAAGCAGCGGGGGCTCAGTTTACAGGTCCCTTGCCTGGGGCTGAAGCCCTTGGGCTTGGGCGCCCCAGCTGGAGTGGCGGGCTCAGGCTTCAGTCCCCACCTCCTGGGGTCATGTAGTAATTTTAGTTGTCAGAAGGGGGTCGGGGTGCAATGAAGTTTGAGAACCACTGGATTAAGTTAAATCACAAAAGGACACTCTTAATGTCCAGAATAAGAGCATCTACCTGGGGAGCTCGTGCAGATTGGCTATTTCCCCATGCAGACAAGCCCTCAGCCATTTTTCCAAGTGAGATGTGTACAATCTAAATTCACCCCTAGTTTATACCAGTGCAAATGAGGGCTGCCAGTGACAAAAGTCTACAGTGGGGGACAGAGGATACAACGAATGCTGGAAATCCCATATAAGAGGGTGACTCTGGCTGGGGAGAGGGAATGCAGTCAGATGATGCACTGGATTAGCGTGTCCTTTATCTACGAGGCTTGTATGGAGCATCTGATAGAAGCTAAAGCCACCTTCCTGGGTTGGATCAAACAAAGAACAACTATGAAAACACCGCCTGTCCCCTACAACTGTAGGATGAATCCTCTGTGCATCACAACAAGCACCTCCTTGCACTAGCAGGTTTGAATTCAGACTAATGAGGAAACATCTAGGGAAATAATCATTGAAACTTTTAAAGAATTTTACAGGATTTTGCTTTAAAATACTGTTTTAACGTTTGTCATGTAGTTAAATAATTTATTTTTAAAGTGATACACAATGATAAAAGCCACCCTGTGCCATCTTCTCTTACAAAGTAAATACTGGTCTGTACTGGAAACTTCTGATTTCTGTATCTGTAAAGCCAGTAAAGAATTTGATAACAACCCTTAAGCCATGATCAAATTGAGGAGATATATGAGTATGCCATAACCTCAGTTCTCTTAACTGATAGTTGGAGAAAACAAAACGGCTGGGAGTGGGACATATACTTGTCCAGGTTCCTTCCCCACTCTGAACTCAAGGGTACAGATGTGGGGACCTGCATGAAAGACCCCCTAAGCTTATTTTTACCAGCTGATGTTAAAAGCTGCCACCACCAAAGTGTTACACAAAGAACAGGGGAACAGCCCACTTGGAAACATCTCCCGCCCCCAAAATATCCCCCCAAGCCCTACACCCCCTTTCCTGGGGAAGGCTTGATAAAAATCCTCACCAATTTGCATAGGCGAACACAGACCCAAACCCTTGGATCTTAAGAACAATGAAAAAGCAATCAGGTTCTTAAAAGAATTTTAATTAAAGAAAAAGTAAAAGAATCAGATGGTAAATACCTTACAGGGTAATCAGATTCAAAACATAGAGAATCCCTCTAGGCAAAACCTTAAGTTACAAAAAGACACAAAAACAGGAATATACATCCCATTCAGCACAACTTATTTTATCAGCCATTTAAACAAAACAGAATCTAATGCATATCTAACTAGATTGCTTACTAACTCTTTACAGGAGTTCTGACCTGCATTCCTGCTCTGGTCCCAGCGAAAGCATCACACAGACAGACAGGACCCTTTGTTTCGCCGCCCTCCAGCTTTGAAAGTATCTTGTCTCCTCATTGGTCATTTTGGTCAGGTGCCAGCGAGGTTATCTTAGCTTCTTAACCCTTTACAGGTGAAAGGGCTTTTCCTCTGGCCAGGAGGGATTTAAAGGTGTTTACCCTTCCCTTTATATTTATGACACACACCCCCAAATCACAGATAGGGTTAAACGCTGGCTGGGATTTCTTCCTGGAGCGCTAGGAGAAAACAGAGTTAATAAGACACATGCACCTCTAAATATACTACCAAGTATATAAAGACTAACAATATTTTCCACATCTCAAGGAAGATTTTAACCAGTTGATTCTGGGAAACTTTCACGGGAGAGTGTATCAGCCACTTTGTTAGAAGCTCCTGAGATGTGTTGGATGTCGAAATCAAAATCTTGGAGAGCTAAACTCCACCGAATACGTTTTTTGTTATTTTCCATGGCAGCATGAAGCCACTGTAGCGCAGCATGGTCGGTTTGCAGGTGGAAACGCCATCCGCAAACATATGGGTGTAGCTTTTCCAGAGCGTAGATAGTGGCGTAACAGTCTTTTTCACTGACTGACCAGTTGCTTTCCCTCTCAGACAGCTTCTTGCTGAGAAATACTACAGGGTAGAATTCTTGATCCGGTCCTTCCTGCATCAAAACTGCTCCCACAGCACGTTCGGACCCATCTGAGGTTACTAGGAACGGTTTGTCAAAGTCTGGGGCCCTTAGCACAGGGTCAGACATGAGTGTCGCTTTAAGCTGGTTAAAGGCCTTCTGACACTCTTTGGTCCACTGAACGGCATTTGGCTGTTTCTTTTTGGTTAAGTCTGTCAGTGGGGCGGCGA
This sequence comes from Eretmochelys imbricata, assembly GCF_965152235.1. Taxonomy (NCBI): domain Eukaryota; kingdom Metazoa; phylum Chordata; order Testudines; family Cheloniidae; genus Eretmochelys; species Eretmochelys imbricata. The sequence goes on from NC_135578.1 coordinate 10,734,290, forward strand.
TTTGGCTGTATTGTGGTACAAATCGCCTGTAATATCCGGCCACGCCTAAGAAGGATTGGACCTATTTCTTTGACTTTGGGACAGGCCACTTTTGGATAGCATCCACTTTGGCCTGTAGGGGGTTGATAGTTCCTTGACCCACCTGGTGTCCAAGGAAAGTCACTCTGTTTAGGCCTATTTGACACTTCTTAGCCTTAACAGTTAGTCCTGCCTCCCTTATGCGCTTGAAGACTTTCTGTAGATGTTCCAGGTGTTCTGCCCAGGAATCCAAAAATATGGCCACATCGTCAAGGTAGGCGACTGCATATTCCCCCAATTCTGCTAGGAGACCATCTACAAGTCTTTGGAAGGTGGTGGGTGCATTCTGCAGCCCGAAAGGGAGTACATTAAATTCATACAGCCCGACATGTGTGATGAAGGCTGACCTTTCCTTGGTGGATTCATCTAGCAGTACCTGCCAGTACCCCTTGGTTAAGTCCAAGGTAGAGATGAATTGGGCCTGTCCCAGTTTCTCTAATAGTTCATCTGTGCGTGGCATTGGATAGTTGTCTGGGTGAATTACAGCATTTAGCTTACGGTAGTCCACGCAGAAATGTATCTCCCCATCTGAATTTACGAATTTACGTATCATGGCCCCCAAAGTCCCATTAAATTTCTCTACCAGGCCATTTGTTTGATGATGGTAAGGGGTGGCAACCAAGTGATTCACCCCATGAGCTTCCCAAAGGCTTTCCATAGTTCCTGCCAGGAAATTAGTTCCTGCATCTCTGAGGATGTCGGAGGGCCAACCTAGCCTAGCAAAAATTGTTCGGGGGAACCAGACTGAGGCACTGGGACTTGCTGGGGCGTCTGAAAAACTTAGAACTGCCTGGGTCACCATCAGGTGATAGTAAGGCACAGACATGCGTAGACTGTTTTAAAAAGCCTTTTTTCTTTAATGCTTTGTTCTTCCTGCTAAAATAACTAATACTTTGGTTTTAAAAAAGCTGCCTTGATCGCTGTACGTCACAGATGTTGAACAAGTTAGACCAGCTGAATAAGCACAGCTGATACACAGGCTACTGTAGCCAAGGGTGAGACTGAGACAACTTCAAAATTCCACCCTGGAATAGGTAAAGGCCAAGGCCTGGCACCACTCAGAGAGATCCGGGACGCAATAGAGGCGCAGCTAGCTCTGTAACTGTAGCAGTGTGCCTCTAGCATCACTTTCCTGTGCCTAATTTGAGTTCTTGCACCTCTCTGCCATAGCAGAGCCTCAACCAATTTCATGCTGCGGGCAGGTGATTAGACACACACAGTGCTGGAGTAGGCTCTTTGGAAGCATCAGGAATGACTGATGTACAGTCAGTTGGGAAAGACCTTTTGTGATAGACAAATGTAACCTAATTGTGAGCTCACCTGTAAAAAGTATATGAACGTTCATTAGATTTTACAATAACCTACAAGAAAAAAGTTGATGGAAAGTAGGTCAAGTTTTTTTCAGTAATGAATGTTATAAACAGGTGCAAGAGAACCAGACAGAGACTAAAATCAATTCAAACAAAAAGGGCCACAATGTTGTAATTCAAGACTATCTTGAAATCATGCTTGGTAAAAACAGAAGATGTGGAACCAGAAATTAATGAACCAATACTGGTGTGTCAGATTGCACTCTAGCTAATTGCTAGAATGATTACTGTAATACTACCCTATGTATTATTGTGCATTCATTTATTTTCCCCAGCACATATCTAGTAATATTAGCACTTAATTTAACTAAAGACATATTATTAATTTTACATAACATATTTAAGGACATGAATATTATCAATGATCTAAGGACATTTATTCTACACCATTTATTCTACCGTCTATAGACATGGTACCAAGTTATTTCTTAATCTACCTAATCATGAAAGATCTGCAACCCTTGTTTGGAAGGTCCAACATTACTAGTTTCAGGCCCATTACATGATAGTGGACTACATTTGATCTATTCTGGCCTCTGGTTGTTTTTTCAGGCACATAACACTATATAAGTTCATTAGTTTCTTTTTAAAAGGCCTCTGGTTAATGAGTTCTATACTATTCAGTTTCTAACTAGACATTAGTTGGTTTTACTTGCAATATACTAGTTCTCTTTTCCTCTTTGTGTTCTCAGGCCTACATAACTGATACCTGCCAACTAACTGAGGCTGAACCCTCGTTAAAATTGCTTTAAAAAAAAATAGATGTCACCTCCATTCTAAGCCAACTTGGGGTCTCCTATCATCAATGGCCTGAAGTCAAAGAAAACATCCACTGATTCCAATGAGACTTGAATCAGGCTCCAAGTTGAATGGATCCTCTTGCTGATACCGCTTACAATTCAGTTGCTGATTCTGGTATTCTTGAGGCTCACAGAATGGGCCAGCAGCCATGAAAGCTAATTTCTACTGGATATAAACCTTATGTTACAGTCACTACTGAATCATTGACTGCGACAGTGCTGTGTGTTGAGGCATTGTGAGAAATAAAAGACTTGCTGATGGTAGGTGGAAAGAGTGACAAGCAAACCGTCCAAAAGCCAAAGCAAAGTTTAGAATATAATAAAAGCATCCTTTATAGCCCATTATATTTACTTCTAAAAGGTTAAAGGAAATGTTTTTAAATGCCTAAAAATATATATAATGTTGAACTGCACTGTTTTTGGCAAGAGATCCCCCATCTAGGAAAGATTTCATAGCCAAGCTGTTAAGCAGAGGTTGTCATGGAAACAGAATGTATTCAAGTGATATGGGCAGTGATATACTCTATTTAATGTGTTCTTCATTTGCTGCAAATTGGGAACATGGCAGAGCTAAAATCCATTATGTAACTTTATTTTGTTAAAAACAAATGGGCTTCCCTTTATTTTGTTACAAAGTATGGACTCAGTCCTGCATAGTGCACTGTTTCCCATTGGTATATCTAACCAGAGGTGCTCAGAGTTACAGCCAGGGGTGAAAGTAAGGCGGTACGGGCCGGTACAGCGTACCGGTAAAAAGTAGCCGCCAGTCCTGGCCCGTGCCGCGGCAGTGCTTTAACGTTGCTGCCCCTTTTGCACCCCTCATTGACGGTCCTCCCAGGTTCCTACCAGCAGCGACAACCTAGCAGGGCCACCGACGGGGGGTGCAAAAGGGGCAGTGATGTTAAAGCATTAAAGTTAATGTCGTTGCCTCTTTTGCCCCCCCCCCGGCCGCCAATGGGGGGGAGGGACGGACTGCAGCAGGGGCGGTGGGAGCCCCGGGCCCTTTTAAATCGTGGCCCCAGGTGGCACGGGCCAGGCAGCTCTGATGGGTTGGCTGGGGGACGCTGACCCCATCCCCACCCCTTCCGCCCGAGGCCCCGCCCCTTCCAGGGGGGCCACAGCAGCCCCGTACCAGTAAAAGCTCAATTTTACTTTCACTCCTGGTTACAGCTGTGGTGCAACCTTAGTTATGGCATTTCCTGACTTTTGAGTACCTAGCCAGGCATCCTAAATGTAGTTTGGAATTCACTAGTTTTTTTCCTTAGGAGAAACTAAGGATGCTCACAGCTGGGCTCCCTCTTGCAAAATTTGTGACGTGCCTAGTACTCATCTTTGACCTTTACATCCTCTAGACTAGTGGTTCCCAAACTGGGGTTCATGAACCCCCGATACAGGGGGTTCTCAGGAAAAAATTCCCTTAGGGCCTTAGGGACCCCGGACAGCACGGGGCCAGCAGCCCGGAGCCCTGGACTTCCAAGAGCTAAGCAGATCAAAACAAGCATATCTATCACGCTGAGGAGATTTAAACTTCAAGACTCCTTATAAGAAAGGGAGGTGGGGTTTTTTGCTGTTTATTTTTTATTTTTTGCTGTTTTTAAAATTAAATAGGCAGCTAGTATTGTTTTTAAAATTATTATGAAGAACAAGTTTAAGCTTTGTTGTAACATACGTTGTTTTCCTGGACTGCTCAAGACCTGAATGCTCGTGTAGGGGGAACTCTGAGTTGGCTTCTTAAATACCTTCATGCTGTTTCACATCTGATACTCCTTGATGAAAAATAGGAGCCTTATTCAAGGTGATACAAGCTACAAAAGTGAGATCTTGTAAGAGTATTGCTGTTTTCATAATGTAATTAAAATACTGTAATGATTAATAATAATTAATAAATAAATGGTGCGTAATAAGCATGTCATTAAAACAAATTTTATATTTCTGGGATCACTGCTTTTATAATTTATACTCAGGTAAAGGAGAAAATCCCTGGAAATATTCATTTTTAGGAGGGGGTTTGCGAGACTTGACATTTTAGTGAAAGGGATTCACAAGTTCTTAAAGTTTGGGAACCGCTGCTCTAGACCCCTTGGTACGTTACAGAGCAAACACCAACCCACTTCTCAGAACTCATGGCTTCTTCAGTACATTTTTCACTATAGAGCATGTAAAAAAAACCAAAAATCACAAGTATTTTTTTAAATACAGTGAGAAAGGAAATATACATATTTAGAACACAGAAAAGGGACTGAATTGGTTTTGTTCAAATTTAAAAAAAAAAAAATCACCTTTGGGAAGGACAGCAAGCTTGGAAAATTTCCATCTGGAAAAAAGGTGACCCAAACTGACCTTGCGATGGAAACCATTATAGAGTTTTTGCTATAGCAGTTGCTGCCACTTCTATTATAATTGCAAAGAAAATTGCCCTTACAGTTACACTATGAAAACCATTAACATGCCACACATAGATTACAGAAGATAATGCATTGGAAAGCGTTCAGGGGAAAATGTCTTAATGTCTTAAGTGATGACACAAGGGAGCGGGAAATTCTGGTTGCCTGGTACAGGTTGATCTTCAGGTAAAAGGTTAAAAAAATTCTCTCAGCACTTCAGTACTGAAGGTGTTACATAAATGAATACAATGTAAAATGATCAGTGGAATGGTTATGGTATTTCACAATCTCCTGCTCTTGTGGTTATGAAAACTGGCTGAAAGTTTCTTTTTTTCTGGGGTGGAAGAGCCCGTCTTTCTTTTTGGACTTTCCCTGTTGTTTAGCTCCTGGAGGCAAGATCTAAGGTGAAAGATGTGGAAGGCCAAACAGCTTACATTGGCTGAAAAAGGCTCTGCAGCTAAAGAAGAGGTTAGAAGAGCAGCTATGGGGCAAACATCTTGTGTTCTAAACAGGCTAGCTCTTCCAAGCCAGCATCCTAATTTGAGCTTCTGATACCTTCTTTTCATCTACCATAATGTATTATCTATTGCATGACTCACAACTGGTAGAAAAATATGCCTTGATATAAATCTATCCTGTAACCTTTTGAAGACAAATATCTTAATGATAAATAATGACCATTCTTTCCTGTTCTAGATCACCTTTGATTCAAGGATCCCAAAGTGATTTACAATGCATTAAGCCTCAGTTCCTATGGAGCAGATTGGAAGGTTAGTACTAAGGGCATAGATAGCGCCGCTACAGTATTCTCCTAAGCAAGATGCTTCAAAACTATTTTGGGAATTTGCAACTGGACAGAGGGAAGGTTGAGGATATAACAGGGGAAAATACCTTCCCTTCCATACTCCAAGGGAAAAGGTTATGGAAAAAATCTGGCCCTGATCCAAAGCCCACTGAAGTTAACATAAAGACTCCCGTTGACTTCAGTGGGCATTAGATCAGCTCCTTAATCCTCCCATGACCAGTTCTACTGGCTTTGGGGCAACACAGCTTCAACACAGCACAGAATCTTTGCCTCAGAGTTAGAGCTTGGTATGGAACCCAGATCTCCAGACTACTGTCACTGCTAGACCACCAATGCTCACTTATAGAACATCTCTGCTCCCACTGTCATAAGGCACTGGATCAGGCCCTGAGACACTGGATCAGGCCCTGAGACACTGAAAGGAACAAGTACTAAGCAGGGCAGGAATTTCACATGCAGAAATGCAAAGAAAAAAATTTGATCCAAATAGTGCCTTAAAACCAGGATTGGTTAGAATAGTGCCTTAAACCAGGTATAAAGAAAAAGACCCTCCAAGCATCTTTTCTTTGTCTCATGTCACTAAGAAATATCTGTAATATGCTTCACTTATTATATGCATCTTCCCAAATATGTGTTCTTTATTTTGTTACTGGTGTCCTCCATTGGAGCAAAGATTTGACTTTTTTTTTTTTTTTTTGGAGAAATGCTGTTGGCACTGCAACTAACAGCTCCTGAGCTGGTGTCAGCATAAAGATGGAAATCTTTTCATGTTGTATATAGTATGGTTCATAGCTGAAGGGAACAATATGCAGGAGAGAGATCCTACAAAACGGGCAAAACATTTCAATTTGTGTGCTAGAGTGGATTTGACCTGGGAACTGCAAAGTTTGGGAGCAGCATCCGTAACTTAAATAGTGAAGAACTAAACAAGATTCCACGATAAAGGGAAGAATATGAAAAAGGAAAAGAAAAGATATGGTGGAGTCTATTCTCATCTTTTGCAGATTATGAGCTAGAATCTGTTTGATGATTCAGCCAACAATCTTCTATACCAAAGTCAGCAACTTCCATCCTCTAGGCTACACCAATATACTTAAGAAATGCAATACAATAAGAAAGCAAAGCCATGGACCTCTGTGTAAGTTAGCCCCCAGAGGCAGACTATCTTCATGGATGTAACTGAAACATGCAGATTTTTTAAAAAAATTATAAATTTAAAAAATAAAAACGATAGAGTTCAAACAAAGTGTGTTCCTTAGTTCAGATCAAGATTCTACCTTATGAAACACAGACTTCGGTGCAAACATTTTTTCTTCACATAAAAAGGTGAGGCTAAATCAAATGGGTCAAATTTTGCTCAATTGTGTCGATGTAAATTGGGGTTAACGTCATTGAAATCATACTGAAAATGAGATAAAAAACAGGCCCATAGCCTCCTATTAAATATTAAAGGTCCTATTAACATATTGTTTGTATATTAGAATGAATCTATTCAAACAAAAAAGAATACTAATGGTTGTTAGTATCCTGGCAACGCGACAGATTCCATGAAAACTTGGATTGTAATAGTAATCCTGTTTCACCAATATGGTAATGCTTTATTTCCAGCTTGTTTGAAATAGTTTTGTGACTCTCAATACCATCAATAGTCAGATAAAACTTATTTAAGTGTTTATCGTATTACAGAAATGGATTTGGCACATCAATCAACATAAAATGGAGCATTGCATGCTAGGACTCAGTTGTCATGGAGTTCAATCCTGCTCCGACTGAAGTCAATGTCAAACTCCCATTTTCTTCTATGGGAGCAGTATCAGATCTTGGGTGCCTTATTGAACTTGGTGAGCCAAATTCTGCTCACAGGACTCAACTCACCCCAGTCTCAATGTCCCTTTCCACCATATAAGCCCTTAAGGTGAAGCTTAAATGGGTGTTAAATGGCATGGAAGGTTTTAAATGGCATGCACCCTCACTTGAGGGATGGATTTTACTTATTGGGCATACTTGATTCTCCCCTTTTTAAATCTAACTACAACATTTAAAGGGCAAACAAAAAATCATAAATCTATTTAGGTCCATTCCGACAGCACTCACTCGCCACAGAAGTCCCATTTTCTCACATGAGTGAGGACTGCAGGATTAATACATAAGACTCTCAACCATTAAAAATAATATTCTGAAAGATTAAAGTACCCTGTTTTCTATAAAAAGAAAAGGAGTACTTGTGGCACCTTAGAGACTAACCAATTTATTTGAGCATGAGCTTTCGTGAGCTACAGCTCACTTCATCAGATGCATACCGTGGAAACTGCAGCAGACTTTATATATACACAGAGAATATGAAACAATACCTCGTCCCACCCCACTGTCCTGCTGGTAATAGCTTATCTAAAGTAATCTTCAGGTTAGGCCATTGCCAGCACAAATCCAGGTTTTCTCACCCTCCACCCCCTCACACAAATTCACTCTCCTGCTGGTGATAGCCCATCCAAAGTGACAACTCTTTACACAATGTGCATGATAATCAAGTTAGGCCATTTCCTGCACAAATCCAGGTTCTCTCACTCCCTCACACCCCTCCAAAAACCCACCCCCATACACACACAAACTCACTCTCCTGCTGGTAATAGCTCATCCAAACTGACCACTCTCCAAGTTTAAATCCAAGTTAAACCAGAACATCTGGGGGCGGGGGGGTAGGAAAAAACAAGGGGAAATAGGCTATCTTGCATAATGACTTAGCCACTCCCAGTCTCTATTTAAGCCTAAATTAATAGTATCCAATTTGCAAATGAATTCCAATTCAGCAGTTTCTCGCTGGAGTCTGGATTTGAAGTTTTTTTGTTTTAAGATAGCGACCTTCATGTCTGTGATTGCGTGACCAGAGAGATTGAAGCGTTCTCCGACTGGTTTATGAATGTTATAATTCTTGACATCTGATTTGTGTCCATTTATTCTTTTACGTAGAGACTGTCCAGTTTGACCAATGTATATGGCAGAGGGGCATTGCTGGCACATGATGGCATAAATCACATTGGTGGATGTGCAGGTGAACGAGCCTCTGATAGTGTGGCTGATGTTATTAGGCCCTGTGATGGTGTCCCCTGAATAGATATGTGGGCACAATTGGCAACGGGCTTTGTTGCAAGGATAAGTTCCTGGGTTAGTGGTTCTGTTGTGTGGTATGTGGTTGTTGGTGAGTATTTGCTTCAGGTTGCGGGGCTGTCTGTAGGCAAGGACTGGCCTATCTCCCAAGATTTGTGAGAGTGTTGGGTCATCCTTTAGGATAGGTTGTAGATCCTTAATAATGCGTTGGAGGGGTTTTAGTTGGGGGCTGAAGGTGACGGCTAGTGGCACGGCTGTTACTCTGAAACCTGTTTTCTATGGCACTGAACAAGCTGCCTCTCCTTATTTTTACCCATGTGTTTGCAAATTTTATGCTGGCTATTTTAAAGAGCTCCCCCCCCTTATTCTGACACAGCTCTGGCCTCTGGGTCATCCTGAAGTGGAACTTCTGTTCCAAACACTCCCGTCAAATTGAACCTGCTTAGACAGAATGTGAGAACCAAGAATAAAAATAAAAAGTCCCAATACACAAAGGCTTAAAACATGGGTAAGAGAACAAAGAAAGCAATCCATTATGTCTGACAATCCGAATGGGCATCTGGGAGTTCTGGGGCATTTTGACATTTAAACTCCGCTCAAATTTTGGTTACGGAATTCACTCGTCTCCATTACGTGTCACAGCCTTCCTGTCAATTTCTAGCTGACATTTCAAGTTCTACTTACTTCAATAAGTGAGTAAGTCCTCTTACCAGAGAGCGAGCTATTAAAATAATAGATTCCCTTTCATTAGACAGTCTTAAAAGCTAAAATAATAATATAGCATGATAAAAATGTTTTAAAAGCCTTAGTTAGTAGCCCACAAAAGCTCAGTACAGACCTATGAACTCATAAAAATGAGATACCCTTTTTCTGCACTGTTTTCATAGCATAATTTTTTTTTTAAATGAGATAATGTTGGAGCAGTCGTTTAAATATAAAAAGTGCTGGATAGGTTTACTTAACCCCCCATACACGAAAGCAATAAGGGCGAGATTCTACCCTAGGCACAGGCCTGAGCAAACTGCACCATCCCAGACGTAGTCTCTGGAGGCACCCGAGCTCAGACATACACCTCTTGAGTCCCAGTTCTTTCCTTAATTCCTCTTTTCTCCAGGGGGTCATAGCCTATAGCAGACAATGCTAGCACACTGGCTTAGGTCTTGTTTGAACACAGAAGCTGCACCAATTTAACTTAAGTCAGTTTAATTAAACTGGTGTGACTGTTGTATGTGCACTCTCTAGTATTGGTATAAATCTTATATTAGGTTAGCTTCTGCCTGAAAATTTACCCATTTCTCACCCCTCCCGTTCCATTTGTTCCAAGCATCTTGATTCAAGATCTGGGTAGCCTGTCCAGTGATGTAAAGGATGTACGAGAGGTGCAGGGCAGTGTCTTGCTTTCTTTTACTCTGGCACATAGGCCACATGAGACTTTCTAAACCCAGCTTGTTCACAGCTATCATTCATAAATCACCTGAAACCTATACAAACAAAGTATAGTCTAACAGTAATATCAGATTTCAGGTATTATTATTTGTTCAAGTTAAATGATCTTATAACTTGAGAGTGAATGAGAGAAGTGTAGCAATTTTGAAGAAGTACAAATAAACTCTCAACCCTTCGATGGTTTAAAATAAAAATATTAAAGTTTTAATTTGAAGAGATTCCCAAAACGCTTTCTGAATTCTGGAATCAATAGGAATATAGAAATTAATGCCTGTAAGAAGACTGATGTCATAAAGAAGAAATGCTTTCAGACAACAGGATTATCAGTAGAAAGCATTAAGCTTTTATCTAAACAATTATGTTGTGAAACTCTTACCAGAGCACTTTCTGTATCACTGGAAAAGCAACATTTATCAGTACCACAAAAAACACCGTATAAATATATTTAAGTAATTATTATTAGGTGGAACAATACCCAAGCAATAGTAGTGGTTAAAGATTCTTATTTGTGATATGCCCCATTATAACCTAGTGACAACGTACAACTCCATTACTACTGCTGTCATGCCAAATAATTCAATTAGGAGATCAAATCTACAGGTATTCCACGGAGAGCAAGTGACTTCAAAATTTAAAAGACACATGGGGTGTGTTCCAAATTCTCTTCTCAGTTATACTAGTGCAGCTAGTCAGAACTGGGCTCACTTATTTTTAAGCTAAAATAAGGCAAAACAAAGAATAAAAATAAAGGAGCTTTGACTAGCCAATTAGAAATGTTTTTATTTCTAAAATCCTGTACCCACAAAGAGTAGCAATTACTGACAGGAGTCACCCCATTGATTTAAATAAGACTATTCGTTGTAGTAGGCATTAAGCTTAGTAAGAAGTGGGTGGAGAATTGGGTCCTTACTATATTGCTGAAGACTTGTGTACTCATTCCCTCTGGAAAAAAAGAGACTTTGTTGAGGTTTCCCTTTTTTAGCTAATTCTCCCGTGTGTGGAAGTTTGTGGTGATTCTTTCTGGTGGCAGATGAAGGAATAATTAGTGTTTCCTATTTTGGTAAAACATGATTCTATGTTTTGATTATGGAAATTTAGGTCAGATATTAAAGTAATACCTAGAGATCCCAATCAGGACCATATTATGTGCTGTACAAATAGAATGATAAGAAGCAGATCTTACATTTTTAAACAAATAATTATTACTACAGTATCCAAAAGAAAAGTCAAGCTATATATTCAGTATTGTAAAACAACTTCCATTTTAACCTGGTTTCCTACCGTGGGCTCATAACATTTCAAAAGGGTTCTCTGAACCCTTCCATGCTTTGTCCCTGCTGAGAAGTGAATTTGTTTTTGTGGAAAGCTTGAGCAAAACCTTTTGAGCCATTAAAAAAAAAAAGCCCTTTTCACGTGATAAAATTACGGTGTCCACTTGCTTTTAACAGCAATATCTCAAAGATTATGGTAACACACTTGCTTTCTGTTTCTATTCTAATCAACGGGTATTTTACCATTTATTTCAATGTTAACAGGTTCAGCCCATGGTCTCTAAATGGACCTTTCTGCAGAGAGAACATGTTTTGCTAAGTCTGAATATGGAAAAGGTTTGACAAAGTTAAGAATGTGGAAGAGGACATGACGCACAAGGCTATATGCTAAAAGACAAATTCCCCCTCAGACTCCGACAGGTGAGGAGGGCCCTGAATTCAGTGGTCAAAAGGGTCCTGCTACACCAAGGACAAAATTCAGGGAGCTCACAAAGGGGGTCTACTCCTTCAGACCATACAATACAGCTCCACAGGAGCTTATGGCACCCCACCTCAAGGGCCTGGTTTGGAGAGGGACAGAGGTAGAACTAGAAGTAGATCACCCGTTACCCATATGCATTGTTGTCACAGGGGGACAAGAATTCCTTCCCTTCTCAGCCCCCTATTTCACAGCCTGTATGTTCATCTCTCTGCTCAGGTGACATCCAGTCCTTAAAGAAGGATGCAGATATGCAGATAATTAATAGCACATCTATTTAGTCACAAGAATTTATAACCTCACCTACTGAAGGAGGGGATTTTGAAGTTGAGAGGCATAATAGCTTCAGAACAAGAGGCTGGTGGAGCATCTAAGTGCAGCAAGCTACTTATCTCTGGACTAAGGAGCTTAAGCACCATCGTATCTCCATAAGCTCATTAGCTCCAGAATAAGGAGCTGAGGCTTTAGGTGCACAGGCAGAATAGCCCTGATTCAAGGTAGTTAGGTTGCTACTGACAAAGTCTGTGGGGCTGGTATGTTGAGGGAGCCAAAGAGTTATGGTTCAAGGAACTGGAGAGCTTCAGTTATTTCCTCTTGTGGAACATTATAAACAGATAGTATCTTTACACTGCTCCAACATACCTGCTGGGAGGTTCAGGTAGTCCTTACTAGCCAGTTCTGCTAGCATAAAAACACCTTGCTAAACCCCAGACTCAGCCCTTTCTCCTCTGACCAGGGGTGGGTGTTGTCTACCTCTCTTATACTCAGGGTGAGCCAATGAGCCACATCTGCCATAATGATCAGGGCTCAATTAGCTTTTCCTTGCAGGCTTCCAACACCTGTTTAATATGGCAGGTGCCAGACCAGCATCAAAAATCAAGACACTCTTTCAATCAGATACAGGGCCTGAGTCCCCACTATCTTACACAGTGATTAGTCAGTTACACATGTGCGAGAAGGGTAAAATGCTACCAAATCAGACAAGTTGTTGCCCAAAGAGAGGGTAACATGGCAAAGTGGACTGAGGCAGGAAGAAAACTTGCATGCACATAGAAGTTTCCTTAGAGATTTTCATACGATTACTTTTTGCAACTTCTCAACATGTGTCTGGCAGGGTCTGGAAGAGCCACCAAAAGCTCATACAGAAAGACTTCATGGTGCTGGTATTTCCTGCCTTGCTACTGCTGTGTCCTCTGTCACAGAGGAACTGATCTACAAAAGCTCAGTTTCTAAAGAACAGCACGTTATCAGCAGCACAGAATGTCAACCTTAGAAAAGACAGTGATAGAACTGAATTCCAAATGCCTATTCTTCCCCGCCTCCTTTTCTTCCCTCTCCATTAAGTGAGCTCTTAAAAGCTAACGTCTGTTGTAGGGAACGCGAATGCTAAAGAACTTTTAGCAAGTGGCATGCATGGAAGCAATCACAGTCCTGGTAGCTGGGTCTGTCTGGTTATTTCCAGTCAAAATAATCTTCTGTTCAATTATGGAGAAGAATAGAGAAGCCAAGCCTGACTCACAATCACATGGGGGAAAATGCGAGTAGCTGTTCTAGTTCAAAACATCCAGCTTGCTGTGGAGGAGGATTAGTGTCAGTGCAGAGCTGTGCTCTCTTTTTCTATTCAACAGCTACAGGAACTCAGTAGTTAGAGATGGAATAGACCCATTAAGTCAGAGACCGTTTTCCTGTCAGGATAGAATATACTCCCCCAGTATGGAAATCTCAGGTATTAAACTGTCAGGGATAACCCCTTCAAAAATTGGATAGCTCATCTCTAACACCTTTGGACCAGACCTGCATAACTATATGCATGTTTAGTGGCTTGGTGGAAGGGTATTGTGCTGGATTCAGTAATACTCAGTCATTCTCCATTATCTCAGAGACACTGAGGGAGAACCTCCTGGTCAGGTCTAACTTGCATGTTTTGCACTAGTGTGGCAATACTTCTATGAACAGAGACAAGCCAAAAATGCTTAAATCTAGTTTTACTGGCTGCAAATCTTTCCTGTGCTAATCTATTCCACTGTCATGGGAGTCCTGAATATGCCACCTCTGTGACCTGGCAGTTGGAACTCCTAAAAGTGGAGTTAGGGACTGATGTTGGGAGGAGCTTGTTTTGCTTTAAATCACCATTTTATTCTCTACTTGTTAACTATTTGGGAGCCAATGCACTGTGTGTTACAGGCTATAGCAGGGAAGCATGGTTGCTGTGCAACCCACTTAAGTCAGGTAATACTATCAAGGTTTACAATTCCTTACACTATTGTCATGGTAATGTCCCAATATTACTTTAATGTTGTGTCACTTTCTGTTTTACAGTTGTCACAAAGTATTATTCCTTGGGGGGATCTCCCCATAAACATCCACAAAGCTACCTCATTATCCTCCTTCAAAATCCCTCCTTAAAACTCTTTGCCATCATACCACCAAAAAAATTGACACCGGTTATGCTGCCTTTGCATGGATACCACTGCTATCATGCTGATCAACACTGTCTCGTTGTTTCCTTATACTCCCCCATCTATCTATACTCATCTGTTGTCTCATCTTATACTTGGACTGTAAATTCCTTGGGGGCAGTGACTGTCTTTTTGTTTTGTGTTTACATAGCGCCTAGCACAATGGGGCCCTGGTCCATGAACAAGGCTCCTATAATCTGAATCCTGCCCACTGTATCAGATGGGTTTAGATTATGGAAAAAGCTTCACCATCCCTGTCTAGCCTGGGCTGCTCTTTTCATGGATCAAGTCCTAGATATTTTCCTCTCAGAGTAGTTTCTGATAGAGTTTATTCTTTCAGTACGTCACTCCAGTTGCCCAATTATTTGTATTTCGGTAGTGTCTGAGAGCACTGGATAACTTCGCCAGTAAAGTTATCCCGGATTCCTGGGTGCTACCCGAATATAAATTATTCTTCTCTCTGAACTAATCCAGACAAGAAGCTGGAAATATCTGGGACATGTATTAAGGATCAAGCCAGATCATCTGCTGTCCTGGGAGGACACAGCTGTGTGACTCAGGATGAGATATAAATTCTCAGGGCCAGAGTCTGTGCCAGTGGAGAGGCACCGCACAGAAAGCAAAACCCAGAAGAAGAGGAGACACAGGTAGCTTTTTAAGCCCTGATGACTACTGTAATTCACACCAGCCCCCAACAGATGGCGCTACAGCCCAGACTCCCCTTACTGCTCTGTGCTACGGGCATGCTCTCTCCAACCCACAATCCACCCCCAACACCAGGGTAATGTATGGACTCTTACACCATGGAATTCTCCCCCAGCCCTCGGTGGCCCCTTTGCAGCCCCTATACACCGCTGGAGTGGCGTGTAGCAGTGAGGGCCAGAATCTCCCCCTCCATTTTGCCCAAAGAGAAAGTCCCACCCAATTCCTTCCCTGTCTCTCCCCTACCCACCACCTGCTTCATTCCAGGATCACTGAGCACTATGGGGATTCTGGACTGCAGTGCCACCCATAGGCATTGTTTGGAAGCTGGTGTAAATGACAGCAGCCATCAGGGCTGCTCTAACTCCATGTCAGCCCCTGCAGCCACCAGGCAGTGCTAAGATATCTTAAAAGCCACCTTTGTTTCCTCTTCCCCGAGCTGAGCCTTCTCTGCGGTGCCTTTCAGGAGGTGTGGTAAAGAATCTGGGCTTGAGAATTTACATCTCACCCTGTGTAAGGGGCAGCACATAGCTGTGTCATCCCAGGAGCAGCAAAGGAAGGAATTGTTCCTCTGAGAACCATAATTCCTTTCCTGCCTCCCCCTTGCTCTGGGGGAGAGAGGCTAGCAGGTGTGTGGTATCCATTTACTCTTTAACCCTGCACCCAAGATTCAAGTAGCCTGCACAGACACCAGAGGTTTTAACTCCTTCTTACTCCTCTGCCTAGCCCTGTAGTTGCACTTGGGAAAATGTTTTGTTTATCTCCTGACAGCCTACACTTTGTTGTGCCAGAGTCCAATAGCTTAGCCCTTTGTTGTACTGTGGAAAATTAGGATATCAAGTGCCTTAGCTCCCTCCTGGAAGGCACTGATCCTGCTAACTTTGGAGCCAAGGAATGCAGGACCATTTAGACTCTATAGGGGAGACTGCACACCATATACTCAAGTAAACTACCTGCTGTACAAATATGAGAAATGCCTTGAAACCTGTGCAGAATACTAAATGACCCATAGGCACAGTAAAACTTCTGTGCAAATGAGAAACCCAACAGCTGAAAACAGCTTGGATGTATCGGTAGTAAGCAAAACGCAGACTTAATTATCTGCATTTTGCTATCAGGGTTTCTCTGCTTGCCTAATGATAGCAATATATAAAAATACAAACCAGAACAAACCCACGGGTCAACAAAATCTATGTGATGAATTAGTGTAAATTGCCCCGGCCACTTCTTTGAGTGAGCTTAATCTCAGTTTCACCAATCATAGGATTTCAATGGAGTTAATCCAAATGTACAGTGATGTAACTGAGATCAGAATCTGATCCTCTGGCACTAAACCCAACAGTAAAATTTTAGGCAGAAAGTTCTATTCAAATAGATTATGTCTAGCCTAATATTTTAATTTTCTTGGGCTGGTATGAATGACTAACTATTTTCTATGGTTTTTGACAGCCTGAAGAAGAAATAATACTGAATAAAACTGAACTGTTTTAGTATTATTATTTAGAACTATTATAATATAATAGTATTATATTACGTCCTATAATTTGTTTACACTTTTCAGGAAGACTTTGACAAAGGCCCTCACAAGAGGCCATTAATAAAACTACATAATGTTGTAATTATTTATATTAAAGTTGAACCTATAGGCCCCACCCGAGAACAGGGCTTCACTGTGATAGATGCTGTACGAACACAAAGTGAGAGAGAGAGTCCTGAAGCTTACATTAAATAGGTGAGACAGACAAAGGGTGGAAGAGGAAACAGAAGCACAGCAACTTGTCTTAGACTACACTGGCTCCCCAAGACAACACTAACTGAACTAGTACACATTTTATATCAACTGTCACCAACAGTTCAGTTGTAGCAGTGTACGCACATCTACGGTGTGTTCACCACCTTGTCACAAAAAACTTTCTGTGACTATTCTGAGCTGGTGGATGGCTCCAAGGTTGCTGTAACTTAACTCTGGAGCTGAGCAGGACCCTAGACATGAAAACAGCAATCATCTAGGTGTTTTAACGCCACTTTTGCCCACCATTCCTGTCCCTCAGTTCCTGTGAACAGAACATTAGCCCCAAGACTTTCAAAGAGCACTTGAGCCAGATTTCTGAATTCACTCCCATTACTAGGGAACAGCCTTTATTTTGTACCTCCATTTACCTGTTTGCCACACAAACCTGCTGTAAATCTCACTGTTTTTTATCAGCCAATAAGTAATGATGGGCCCCATTCTGCCAGCCTTACTCTGGTAGAGCTGCAGTCACTGTCAAAGGTTCCATTGAAGCCAACGGGCTATCCATGGAGTAAGGTACTAATCCGTGTGTGTAACGCTAGCAAAAGCTAACTCAAGAATATTTTGCATGGATATGGTTTCATCTGAAATGGACACTTTATAAACTATATGTACGTTAGGGATTACTTCACCCCTCTCTGACATGCAGCTATGTCTGGGGTGGAACCTGAAGGCTATTAACAGCCCACAGCTGTTAGGCCAAGAGGGGAAGCATTTTCTACTCAGTATTGTATTACTGGGAATGGGGATAGGCGGTGCCCCAGTTGGAATTTGGCCAGGGCAGTGGGATTAGCATTCCTACACCCATGTTTCATTTCAAACATTATTTATTTTGGGCCAGATTTTGACATTCCTACATATTGAATAGTACCATATTCTTTGCATGGCCCCAGAGAAATCAATGGGGCTACCTGAGGAGTCAGATACTAATCATCATGTGCCAGGGCTGTGGAATCCAGACCTGTGGTTATTAATTGTATGTGTATACTTTCTTTAATGTTGCAAATGATTTCTGTCAGGAAGCCATGAAATCAAAGTTCCTGAAAGTATTAGCTATCATATTAAACAAATGTATCCCATGCTACTTTACATTTCAGGAACCATTCGTTTCCATAGTGTCCCTCATTTAGGATGACCAGCCATCCCAATATTATCGGGCCCATCCTGATATTAGAGACTTTGTCTTATATAAGCAACTATTACCTGGCCCCCCAAAAAGTGTCCCGATTTTTCACACTTGGTCTCCCAACCCTCATTCTGGGTCTTTCTGTCCCCACGTTTGAATTATGGCAGGCAGGCGCTCATTAGTAATCGATAAGGATCATGTTCCCTTGGGAGGAGAGGTAAAATCCACGCTGACGGGGACACCCTCTGAATTTAAGAGTGGGTGGGTGAGTGGATGGGGGAAAAGTCTCCCCCCTTTTCTCCCTAGAGATTTTACATGACAGCTGGTCCCTGCCGAAGGCAAAGGAGCGCCAGGGAGGGATAACCTCCCGCACCCCCAACAATTTATCCCCTGTCAGGGAGGGGCGCAGAAAGGTCCAAGCAGCAGGGTGAAGCCCGCCAACCCTTCACTCCCCACGCACACTCAGGACACGACTCAGCGGCGCCAGGCGATAAGCGCCACTCAAGAGACGAGGCCCATTTCACCCCCTCGTCAACGCCTTGCCCCACGCGTGGGTCCCCTCCCACCCCGCTGTCCTGACTGGGCGGGGAAGGGGCGGCGGCGGCGCAAGGAGAGCGCGAGGGGGCGGACAGCTCCGCCGGCGGCTGGGGCGGGCAGGGAGCCCCCCTCCCGGTCCCTTGGCTTTCATGGCTCCCGCTCCTCTGCGCAGGCTCAGCCTGCCCCTAAACTTGGCTCCGGAGAAGCAGCTCGCCGGAAGTTGAGCCCGAGCCAGCCCCCAAAAGGTAGCGGCCGCTCTCGCCCCCCTCCAGCCCCAGCGGCGGCAGGTCGAGCCCCGTGGGTGGGACAAAAGACGAGGGAGCGGGGCCATGCAGCGGCACCATGCGGGAGCCGAGGCGCCCCCGCCCGCCGCAGCAGCCCCCGCCCGCCCCCGGCGGCGCTAGGAGGCCGCGGAAGTTGGATGTCCCCCGATGAGGATCCCGCCCCGCTGCAGCAGGGACACCGGCGGGGGCCCGCCCGTGCCTGGCCCCGGCGGGCGGAGGAGGCGAGGCGAGGCGGGGGCAGCATGCCGGCGTGGGGGCGCCGCAGCCGCGCTCCGCACCCGCTCAGCCTGGCCTGCGCCTGAAGCCGCGGCGCCTCCCCAGCCGCGGGACCGATCGCGGAGCGAGGTGATGGGGCCGCAGCGCATCGCGGGGCGGGGGCTGGCAGGGAGGGATGCGGCCACCGCCGCCGCCTGGGTCCGGGGGGGCGCCGTGGGCAGCCCGGCCGGGCGGTGAGCGCTGAGACCGGAGCCCGTGAGCGAAGCCCGGAGGAGGAGGAGGAGGAGGGGAGGCGCCCACACCGCACCCGACCGATGGCGAACGCCAGCGAGCTCAGCAGCAGCAGCCCGCACCTGCCCAGCCCCGGCGGCCTGCTCAGCGCCTCCGGCCTCAAGCTGGCCACGCTGGGCTTGATCCTGTGCGTCAGCCTGGCCGGCAACGTGCTCTTCGCCTGGCTGATCCTGCGGGACCGGCACTTGCACCGCGCCCCCTACTACCTGCTGCTGGACCTGTGCCTGGCCGACGCGCTGCGCTCGCTGGCCTGCTTCCCCTTCGTCATGCTGGCGGTGCGCAGCGGGGCGGGCGCCTGGCCCCACGGGCCGCTGAGCTGCAAGGTGCTGGCCTTCCTGGCCGTCCTCTTCTGCTTCCACGCCGCCTTCCTGCTCTTCTGCGTGGGGGTGACCCGCTACATGGCCATCGCCCACCACCGCTTCTACGCCAAGCGCATGACGGGCTGGACCTGCCTGGCCGTGGTGTGCATGGTCTGGACCCTGGCCATGGCCATGGCCTTCCCGCCCGTCTTCGACGTGGGCACCTACAAGTTCATCCGGGAGGAGGAGCAGTGCATCTTCGAGCACCGCTACGTCAAGGCCAACGACACGCTGGGCTTCATGCTCATGCTGGCGGCCGTCATCGCCGCCACCCACCTGGTCTACGTCAAGCTCCTCTTCTTCATCCACGGCCACCGCAAGATGAAGCCAGCCCAGCTAGTCCCAGCCATCAGCCAGAACTGGACCTTTCACGGGCCGGGAGCCACCGGCCAAGCTGCTGCCAACTGGACGGCTGGCTTTGGCAGGGGCCCCACCCCGCCCACACTGGTGGGCATCAGGCAGGCCACCCACAGCCAGATCAAGAGGCTGCTGGTGCTGGAGGAGTTCAAGATGGAGAAGAGGCTCTGCAAGATGTTCTACATGATCACCCTGCTCTTCCTGCTGCTCTGGTCCCCCTACATTGTGGCCTGCTACCTGCGGGTCTTCATCAAGGCCAGCACCATCCCCCAGGTCTACCTGACTGCTTCGGTGTGGATGACATTCGCTCAGGCTGGAGTCAACCCGATCCTGTGCTTCATCTTCAACAAGGAGCTCAGGGTCTGCTTCAGAGCCCACTTCCCTTGCTGCCAAAGCATACAGAGCACCCAGGGCACCATCCTTTGTGATCTCAAGAGCTTTGGGATTTAGGGTGGCTTTTCTTTTAATGAAAAAATAGATCATTTTCCATATTTCTGCATATGCACTCGAGTTCTGGTTCTGAGGAAATTCAAATCACCACCCTGCCCCCAAACTTTCAGCTGTAAGAAGCTATTTTGTTTATTTTTCTATACTCTGCATATGCTATCTTCAAAACATAAGAGATTGAAGCCTATGGGCCACTTACATGAACAAAATACCCCAAACCTTAGGCTGTAAGAAGCAGTTTTATTTATTTGTCTTTGTGTAGTTTTTAAAAAACAAAACAGGGCTCCGAGTTTCTGGTCTTGCTTCTAACCTTTGTAGGTGTGACTGCACCTGATATGGATAAAATTCTGTTCCTGTCTGTTTTGATAAAGGCTTAACAATTTTATTCAAGATTTGATAAAGGCCAAGACAAAATTTTATACTAAAGTTATTTTTTGATGACCTCAAAGGGTGTTGTTTTATTATTTGTTTTGAAGTCAAGAAGAGGAAGTTCCTAATGTGTTCAGAAGCAGTGTTCAGTTTCTATGGGGAGCTGTTGGGTTGACATTCTCAAGTGATTTTAAGTATTGAAAGTAGTGATGTAATTTTTGCCTGAAATGCAAACACAGTGTAGAACTAATTTTAATTTTTCTTGTTGCACTGCTCATTTGGTAATATTTCAGAATTCTTTGTGAAATGTGCTTTTAAAATGAATATCAACTTTAAAAATGATCAATTATAGCAGTTTTTAAACTAGGTTGAATTCATATTTTACTGACTTTGTAGGAAGTTATCTACAAAACTGGGTCACATACTTGTACATTTTGACTGTTTTCTTTAATAAAATACTGAAACTTTATGAAATTAGAATGGCAGTAGTGCTTTTTGACATAATTTGTGTGCATACAAAATTGCATGTCTCGTGTCTGAGTATAATTCGCAGTTTAGGATATCATGGAGAAGTACAGAGTTCTCCTTTGCTGTTCAATCTCATTTTAGGTATTTATACCAATAAAAGTCACTAAAGTATTTTTAAAGAGACTTAAGTTCATGATGGGTGGCAGGTTTAAATAGCACAATTCTTTTTCTGTCTCCTAAAACTAATTACCATGTAAAAAATTGCTCTATTAATGATGGGAAAATTCTGGATAATTATGTATCACTAATTTTAGTAGGCAAAGGAGTTTAACACAGTTGCTTGGTTTAACATTGTGCTCATCTGTAGGCTCCACTTATCAGGAAGGTTATTTTGAATTATTAATGGGCTAGGCATTTTTATATTTTATTATTGTGGGTTATGCTGTAAAAGACTTACCTAAAGGTATTAACTGAGTTGCTGGGAATGGGATCATGAACCAACCTATCCTGTCCATGCCAGGAGTTAGCTTCTTCAGAGATATGTAGTTAAAAACATTTGTTTAGCAAGGAAGCTCTCTCTGATGTAAAATTTAGCAAACAGTAATATTTTCACTGTTTTATAACAAGTCACATACATGACAAATAAGAGACTTAATTTCTGCGAAGAAATTTCAGTGACTGCTGCAAGAGTATTTTCATAAACACTAGTCCAAAATTATTATACATCCACTAGATGAGATATATCTGTCCTGAGTGTAAAGTTACTGCATAGATGTATTTGCTATATCTTAACAACTTGTAGTTTCTTCCATTAAGGTTAGGTGTGACAGTTAAATTAGAGGGCTGAGAAGACAGCCTCAGATTTGGATAATGAATGGTGAAACCAAATTTTTGCTGTAACTCCGAGTCTAGAAAACTTGAGACAAGATTTCCTGAAGTATGTGGTACAGGCTTTAAGAGTTGAGCTTTCACTTCAGTAGTAATGTACAGAAAGCAGATGAAAAGGTTCAAAAACAGGAACATGAATTTAAATAATCAAAGTGGCTGGATTTTGCCAAAGTTTGAAAAAGGAGCCTGATAGCAACTTAAATAGTTCAAAGGTTTGAACTACAAAGTGAAACTTAATCGACAGTTACAGAATTGCAAGTGGAAATATATTGGGGTTTTTAGGGTTTTTTATGTTACAATTCTTACTCAGTTAAGGCTTATTCACAGACATCTATACATCATTGGTAATTGCCTTTTGGGTATAACTTGTTTTGTTTTACTGTTGTTCTTTTCAGTTGTATTCAGGTTTTACAGAGTAACACTGATGTTGAAAATTTTAAAAAGTCTTGTAGAGATACAAGAATGTGACAACCGGGGATACCCTTTAAGGACACATTAACAGTCTGAAAATGCACATCCAAGTTCTCTTCCCTTTCCATACAAAGAGAAATAAGAAACACGGCATTTTTTTTTTTTCCCCTCTAAGCTTGATTTAAAAAGCTTTTCTGGTGAGTGCGGAGCGGTGGGGAGAGGATGAAGAGACCGCTAAACATAGCTTCTAAACTCTTAGGGGGAAGATCTCTGCTTTTAAAAAAATATAGTGGTAAGATGCAGTTATTTAAAAGTGTTCTTGCCACTGCAAGAGCCAGATTTCACTTCTTGAAAGACTAGAGGCATGAACAGAAATCTATAGTCAACACTGGTAGAAATGAAAAATCACCTCCAGGAGAATGGTGGTTCTATTAATATTTAGGAACTCAGACAGCAGCATCAGATCATTCTGCTGTAAAGGACAATGTTGCTGTGTGACAGTCTCACTAAAACCAGAAAAGTTTCCACCTCAGTACATGAAATCCCATGTAGGGACAGTGAGCCTGATCCTGCACCCTTTGAAGATGATGGTGGTTTTGCTGCTGACTTCAATGACAGCGAAATCTGGCTGTGATATACTAAAAGGCTTGGATAAAACAAAAGAATGTCAAATACATAAGGCTGTTTAGTACTCCTTGTAGGCAATTCCCAGTGCTATCTAAGGGAATTCTGACGTGGACCAAGGGCAGAGTGTGGAAATGCTTAATATATTTCATTCTTAACCCACCTACACAAAAAATACCGAGCTGGATCTCAGTCATACAGCTGTAAGACCGGAGTGACTCCTCTGACTTCAATGGAGCTATTTTGGACTTACATCGTATTCCATAACAGAATATAATTTAGGTCCAGAAAATACAAAATTAAGCACCAAAGACTGACACAAATGAAGAAAGCTGTATTGTTTACAGTTCATGTATACGAACCAAACCGCCTTCACAAGTTATATTCGATTGGCAGAATCAATCACTGCTCTAATTATACACAAAGCAATTTATCAGGAAGTAAAACAGAATAGCAAAAGAAATGTAAAAACAGTGAGATGAAGACTGTTCTTCCAGAGATGGTTATAAGGGTGAGAAAGTTACTAAAATCAAATGCACAAACCATCATATTCAGTAATAATTTTAATGAACATCTTCAAAGCACTTTACAATGTTAACTAACTAGTTTTTACATCGTTCCTAGGAAGTATTATCCCCAGCCTACATATGGGGTAACTGAGGGAGAGAGGTTAAGTGGCTTGACCAAGGTCACAGAAGGAGTAAGTGGCAGCAAAAGGACAACTATCTCAGATGGCATGCAAGAGTGGTAAGCGAGCTAACAACTGGATACTGTCCCTCTGAACAACCAGATGAGAGAAACATACATAAGGCAGCGTGGGTTAGTGGATATGGCACTGGACTGGAACTGAGGACCCTGGGTTTTATTTCTGATTCTGTCACTGGCCTGCTGGGTGACTTTGGACAAAAACCTTTCTCTGTCTGTACCTCAGTTTCCCCATCTATAAAGTGGGGATAATTATGTTTACCCCGGTAAAGGTTCTTTGAGGTCTATGGGTGAAAGGCAGTAAATAAGAATTAGCTATTTGTATTACCTAGCTTCTTCTACCAAAAGAGGTATTCAGTTTCATGGCGTTAGTACTGCATTCACAACAGACATTTCAGAGGTCCTGCAAAGTAATTTAAGGGATTTGATGAATGGCAATGGGGCTGTGTTGACATACTGTTGCTTTCAAAGTTAATGTACTTAGGTAGGATTTGTATCTAGCATTCTTTACTTGATTAATATATATTGTATACAGTATATTAAAATAGCATTCCTTTTCCAGGGAACATTATTGTTCAGTGTCACAGACAATACCAGCATCAGCTCATGGTAGCATCTTACTAGCCAAGCTCATATACTGTAGTATACCTTATTTTGCATACATTATGGCAGGTTAGTTAAACTTATTTGTTTATATTGGCAATAAATCCCTAACTTTGACGTATTTCATGCATTCTTTTCAGATACTCCCGGTGACATCCTCTCTGATGAAGTCAGTAGAAGTTTTGCCAATGACTTCAAGAGGGCCAGGATTTCACCCTCTGCATGAAAGCAAATAATTGGTCTGAAATCTAAACAAATACTGAGTATAAGGATCTCAGCTCTGCAAGACAAAGTGCGGTCTTGCCCTCAGAGGCCTGCAGTATTACTGTGCCGAGGGTCTGATGCTGTCAGAAAATGGCTGTACCAATGAGGAAAATGTTCTCTAGTAAAAAAGGGGGGAAAGTTTTGCCCTAGCTGTCATGCTGGGGAAGAGAGGCCCCCAGCCTTGTGTGGCCACGTAAAGGCTGCCAGGTTTGCAAAGCTGGAGAAAGAGCAGGGGCTGTACAATCAGCACTCCCCTCAGGGCAGGGACTAGGAGGAGCAAAGTCTCTGTTTCCCCACTCCCAGCAAGCAGAGCTGGCCAGCTACAAAGGTGCATCCCAGAAAGTGGGGAATAACTACAAGAGGGCAGGAATTATGACTGAGTCAGTGCTTTCCTGAGGCTTTGCCTGCGTGCAGTGCAGTTTACATGAGACAAAGGGTTGAACCTACAGGCTGCTCAGACTTATGCTGGAGGATTGGCACAGCATACTCCTCTAGGATCACCGGTGTGCAAAAATGAGCTTCACACCACGCCCCTACTCTTCCCTCTCACACACCCCACCACTATGCATGCAGCTCAGGACCTAGCCCGCTGTACTTACATTTAAAATCCTTCCACGGCTGGGGCCCCATCCCACAGCCAGTGCTTACCAAGAATTCCCACTGGAGCTTCTGACCACAGAAGTGGCCTCACGCCTTTGACAGTGGAATATTTTTGCCTTATAGAGCATAAATCTAAAATATCTCAGGATACTGTATTTGTTTAGATTTCAGCTCAGCTGGTAACAGAGGTGTATAATCCCACCTTAAAAACCCTTATTTAAAGTTGACAGCTCTGTTTCAAAATAAAATATCATCAATCTCACTAGGGCTCTAATTTCTAATCCTTCCCGCGCAAGCATACACAAAAATAGACTATTGTGATGCATAATCTGAGCCAGAAAGCTATGATGCTGGCACTGTTCAGATTGTCAAAGAATATAATGAGGCCCAGGAAAAATGAAACCTGTCTTAGCCACCACTCAAGGGAGTGACAAAAATTGGTTGCTCAACAAAAGTGGTCTCTTAATAAAGATGGAATAGAATTGTACTCAGTGGGGGAAGCAGTAATTTTGAGTGGTCTCTTAAGACAGGCGGTTGCCTAATAAAGGTGATTACTGTACATTTAATAAAGATTACTAGATATGCAGCTAATCAAGCTAATTAAGTTTGAAAACAGCAGCCTCTAAGTGAGGCAAGTTGCCAGAGTGCAACACAGGTCAAAAGCTTGGTTTCATTATGTCATAGTGCACTTTTGGACCTTTACAAAGATTTTTCCTTCCGGAAGACTGGAGTCAGTGTATTTCTTTTATGAAGTCCCTCGGGCTAACTTTTTCAGAAGCAGTCACTGATTTTTGAGGACCCAACTTGGGCCTGGGTTTTTTTTGTATGTTTTTTTTTTTTAAAAGAGGTAAGCATCTAAGACTCCAATTAAAGTCAGCCTCAGAAGAATCAGGCCCAAGGTGTCAAAATTGGAGCATCCATAATTAGAGAATGATTTTAAATATCTGTCTTGAAGTGCTTTGTTCAAAGCCATGGGGGAATTATTGTTTGAGACCATGTATTAAAACTCACTAGTTCCTGGCTCCCACTCATGCTCAAACCAGTCTTCTCTCACTGCTATTACACTAAAGGACTGAACTTTTCAAAAGTACCTAAGTCCCATTTTCAAAAGTGACCTCAGTTTTCAAGCTACTTTTGAAAATGGGACTTGGGTAATAATTTCAAAAGCACCAAAGACCTGCTCCTGTAGTCTTTGCTCACCTAGAATTGCCACTGACTTGGGGCCCAATTCCATAGCCCTCATATATTGAGTGATTCAGTAATCCTTACTCATATAACAGTCCAAGCTAAGGGTTGCAGAATTGGACCCTAAAAGTCTGATTTTCAGAGTCTGAGCAGATTTCTGGGTGCTAAGCGCCTCTGAACATCAGGCCCTATGTGACCTTGTACAAGTCAATTAACCACCCCATGCCTCAGTTTCCCTATCTGTAATTATCTTTACCCATCTTTGTATAAAACAGCTACTGATGACAAGTACTACTTCTTATTATGGGTGAACAGTCCGTTACTATGCAGGGTTTCATCAATTAACTATGGAAGTAAAGCTAAATAGTTTTTAATGTGCATTTTTCTGCACTCTATTTGTATGTAATGACCTCAGTACTTGGAGCTCCTTTGATTTTGTGGGTCAGGCACATTTGTACTGTGAAATTTTACTGGATATCTCTTGAAGCCAGCACTGCTCCCTTTGGTTCACACTTTTCACCTGTGTTGTGGCCAGGTTGATAACACTCAGCAGTTAGTGTGGGAAAGTTTTAAAATCGTCTTGTAAGGTTATGAGGAAGTTATGAAGTCCCAGCTGATCTTAGGCAGTCAGCATAGTACACTACAAGGAAGTGGAAATCTAGAGCCAGAAACCATTGGAACAAGCTGCCAAGGGAAGAGGTGGATTCTCCGTTTCTTGACGTTTTCGTATCAAGACTGGGTGCCTCTCTGGAAGATCACTTATGTTTACCTAAGAGCCTATTGGACTCAGGACAGGAGCAACCTGGTGCAGTTATATGGGCTCAGTTAGACCAGATGACTGAGTGTTCCCTGCTGGCGTTAAAATCTATGAAAAAATGTCACAGGGCCAGATCCTCAGCATAGTCACTGGAGCTACACTGATTTGACCCAGCTGAGGATCAGGCCCATAGTTTTCATTTCCCATACTCATACAGTGAGGAAAGACCCATGATGATGGCCTCTCCCATCAAGTTTGACAGATGAGCTATGGTCACTTATTGTGGGTCCTGAGATGGGGCCAAAGACCAATTTTGGAGCTGCAGCCCTGTCTGCAATTGCCAGAGGTGAAGACAATTGTCGATGAATGTGAGCTGCTTCCAGTTTTATGCCTCACACGTCTCTCCTTCGTTGTGGCAATCTACAAAGTCCATCAGTACAATCTCAATCAGTACAAAGTACAATCTCAAAGTCCATCAGTCTCAGGTGATGGAGCTGCTGCCATCAGGTCTTGTCAGGGGCTCAAAGCTCCCAGGTGTTGAGATCAGCACTGCAAAACTGGAGGTTAGTCTTGAGAGTGTCTGTGGAGCATTTTCTTGGTCTGCCCCTAAAACAAGTTCCAGTCTCTAATTCTCCGACGGCAATAAATATAGGCAAAAAAAGAGCAAACCCCCTTTTTCCTCTTGAACCCACTGTCCTGGCTTCCAGGCATCTCTTTAAAGCCAACCAACCTGAGGAGAGGGAACAGATTCTTACTATGTTAATGTAATTAGCCTGTTTACGGTTAACAATGTCATCTTCCCTGACTAGCTGAATTATTAACAAGGGTCTGCTGCATTGCCTCTGCTCAGCCCAGCTAGGTCCACCACCTGCTATTTTGGTATTCTGCTTCCAAGGATGCACAAGACTTAGATTAAAGACAACTCTCCTCTCTCTCCAAAAGCACAAACAGATCTATCGCAGGTGACAGAGGCTTATAAACATTCCCGTCTATATCTATTACATGGCCTAAAAGGGTAGACCAGGCGTAGAGGGCAAGGCTGGATGCTGCTGGCTCATGAGAGCTCCCCATTGAGATTTAGATGGCAATCCAGCAGGGGCCTTGTAATTTCCTGTAGTGATCTATTTCCTGAAGCCTTTCAGGAATTGCTCAGTCCCCATTTTGTCTCTCTTTTTACAGTGGTCCATAGGTGCTGGAACTAGGGGTGCGGCTGCACCCCATGGCTTGAAGTGTTTCCAACATATACAAATTAAATGACTTTCAACATCCCCACTGTACAAATTGTTCCAGCACCCTTGCAGTGGTCAGTGCCATCCACTCAAAGACACAGCAGAAGAGAATGCGCAGTGGCTTACTTTAAAAGAAGTGTGTTTTGGTGTTCTGATCTCTCACCCCAACGGAGAGAGAGTAAATTCCCAAACACGTAAGACAACCAAGAGACCATGAAAAAATAAATCTTGTTTTTTGTTTATAATTTGTTGCCATTTTTTAGAATCAGGAAACAACACTCTAGGGCCTGATCCTCTGCTGGTGTACATTGGTTGAAGTCACTGACGATCTGGCCCATTGTCTTTGGTTAGGTCAATAGTGAGACATGCTCCCTGGCCTGAAACCATGAGAAACACAGAGAAAAAGAATAAGAGGGACATCAACAAACATTAGTTCTCAAGGCATCGATAGCTCCGATTATGCAACGAATCACCCTCTCCTTTTTGCTAAGTTTTTAGAACACTTACTCATCTAGTATAAATATTACTGCTTGCTTCTTAGTCATTTTAACAAAAAAAATATCGTAAAAGAATTCCAAAGGGGAAAAATATGAAGGCAAAGATTTGAGGATTGAAGGCACGGTGCTTTCTGACACTGAGAGAAAGTGGAATGATTTAGTGGAGTATTACCTCACTCCATCAGACTATTCAATCTGTTCCCATCTGTCACCCTCGCACTAAGAGGAGGAGGGTGGATGGGAAGCTGTTGAGCAGTTTGATAGAGTGAAGTAGATCAAGTGGGCTTCCCTCTCCCTGCATTAGGCCTGACATACTAGTGCTGAGCAATATTGCTGTACGCCTCCAGTGTATTACGTCACACTGGAAGGGACAGAAGTAACAACCATCCCTCTCTATCCAGCACTAGTGAAACAGCCCCTGGAGTATGGTGTTCGGTTCTTTGCACCATATTATCAGAAAGACACAGCCCAAGTGGAATGAGTTCAGAGAAGAGCAGTCAAAAGGATCAGGGTCTGGACACACTGATCGATGAGAGCTTGATATGTACAGCTGAGCTAAACTATGACTAAGGGGAGAGACTGTGGGTGTAAGTGCCAAGAGCTATAACTAGGAGCAATGGTATGAAATTAAGAAAGAAAAAAATGTAGGCTGAATATCATGGAAAAAAAAGAAAATCTTCCTGACAGCAATATCTATTAGGCTGCAAAATAGTCGTTTCTCAAGGGAAGTTCTGGATGCTCAATCACTTGTTACGTTTAAAAGTCAGCAGGGACATAACTCTGAAGGAAATGGTCCCACTGTGGCCAAGAGAGGGACTGGATAATCTAACAAGTTGTTTCCCTCTCCAATCTCTATGGCACACGTTGGATCAAAATCTCTCCTGCCCTTGGGCTGCTTCCTTTGGTCAGACTGTAAGCTCTTCAAGGCGAGGACTGTCTCTTTACTATGTGTGTGTAGTGTACATAACACAAAGGAGCCCTGGTCTGGGCTGGAATCCCAAGGTGCCAATGTAATACACACAATGTAAAAATTAGTTTGATCCACAGCCCCCTGAAGTTAATGGCAGTTTTGTCATTGACTTTAATGGGCTTTGAATCAAGCTCTGTGGGTGAAATCCAGGCTCCACTGAAGCCCAGGAGAGTTTTGCCATTGACTTTAATAAGCCCAGGATTTCACCCTAAAAGCTTCACCCATGGGACAGAAGAAGTGAGAAAAAAAATTACTGATGTGGAGAAATCACTAGGAAAAAATAAGAGCGAGAGAGAGAGAATGCATGTAAGCAGTCACCAAAAGTTCCACCCTTGAGTTTGCCTTCCTGGTAGACTGTGCTAAAGACCTCAGATGCTCTATCTCAACACAGCAGTAAATTGAATGTGGGTTTGATTCTACAATCATTAAAGTCAATGGCAGTTTTGTTTGCAAACTTTCTGTATGACCACGGGCAAGTTGTCTCTGTGCCTCACTTCCCCATCTGTGAAATGGGAATAAGACTGCCTTTCTCCCACTTCGTCTTGTCTAGTGAAACTGTAATCGTTTTGTAATCTTTTTGAGGCGTTACAGAAATACAAATAGTAATAATTGGATTTCTAAGCATGTTAGTTTTTGTCATGTCGATGGTACCTTGCCTCCCTTTTCCATAGCCGCTGCCAAGTTTTCCGGATACCTTTTAGGGAATTTTCCCCCTACCCCATGTCTCCTTCAGCTATTTGAAGGTAATACTGTGATGCACTTAGAAGACTTAGAACAGGCCTGGCTTTTCTTCCCTGTAGTTATAGGAATAGATAATACCCCTTTCATTTGTGAGCCTTTTAATGGTGCTCTCCACAATTTTTGTGTTAGAAGCCACCAGACCCCAACCAGAGCAGCAGTGCGTATATGTAGCTAGGCCTCGCACATTGTGTATTTTCAGTAGATGTGGTTATTTGGATCCAACACTGCCCCTCTATTTCCTTCATATTTGTTGCATAAAGATCACGAGACACAACATTTTCTATCTGTATTCATTCTGCAGCTTCCAAGAAAACTCATCATTGCCTTTCTACCATGAGGGCCATAGCTTGAATATTGCAAACTGAAGAACAAACAATAGAGATGTGCAGCATCTTGCAGGACCTACTCCACCAAGGCTGCCATCTTGGATTCCTTTCTCTGAGGAAAAGATCACTCATGTCTGTGTTTGGGAGATTTAATCGCTTCTTTTTGCATTTAAAATTCCTCCTCTTCTGCCAACTCCCCAACAGTCCTGCCGCTCCCTCCTTGTTACTGTAAGAACTGCAGTCTATTCTCATGACATTGTGTCAGAATTTATCCACAGATAGATCTCTGACTGTGGAGTCTGGAGTCCAGAAAAAAACCCCAAAACAGACTCAGCCCTCCCACCCCATTAGATCTGCATGCTCCCAGAACAAAAAAAGGAGTGGCTATGGAAGCCAATGGCATGCCTTTTACAAGGCTATATCT
The DNA here is from genome assembly GCF_965152235.1 of Eretmochelys imbricata. Taxonomy (NCBI): domain Eukaryota; kingdom Metazoa; phylum Chordata; order Testudines; family Cheloniidae; genus Eretmochelys; species Eretmochelys imbricata. The sequence continues at coordinate 10,765,658 of NC_135578.1, forward strand.
ATGTCTGCACCTTGTTCAGTCACAGCATTTAATAGATATGTTTGTGCACTTTACAATTCAAACCACATGCAAGCCTTGGGCCAGTTTCTGTAGGATGCTATGGCTCCATTCTGGTGATGCACAGCGGCTGATGCATACCAGTGAATTGGGCATATATATTACATATGACCGCTTGCACATTATTGGCCTAATTCTGCATTGTGCAAGCACCCACAACTCCCATTGAGAAGGAACAGAGGAGTCACCCTGTGCTAGATGTGCATTAAAATCTTCCAGATTCCTGGGTCCATGTTACTGTTTGATGATGATGACAATGCTACTCACTGAGTTCGGTAACTATTACGAAAACCTTTTTCTGTCCTTAAAAAGTCCTGCCACGCCTTGGGATTCTTCTAACGCCTGCTGGAAAACACATTATGCGTTGTCAAGATCAAACTCCTGAGACATCTTGTTTAAATCAAGGGATTCTGAACACCTTCTGTTTCTTTTAAACAGCCATCTGGGCAGCAATAATAAGATGTGGTGCTAAAGGGGGCCTGCGAACAAGGCCTTTAGTTTGAAGTCAGACTTGCTGGTATGGTACGTCATTAAGGTGCATTATGTTGGCAAGGCAAATTAGTAAAAAGCCTCTTATAAGATATTGTAATGGGGTCACACCCACCTCATGCAAGCGCCTCCCGGCCAGGTGTGTGTCTGCACCTCTCTCTGTAGCGACCCCTGTCGGTGGGTTCTCAGGTGGCTTCGGTGACTCAGCCCTCCGGCCGAGTCACACACAGTCTGTATGTGAAAACAACTCAAGCAGACCCCTTCTGGGGTATGAGTCTAACAGGGCCTTTCGGATGTCCTCAACACGGACTTCAACTGTCGCCTTCCCTGGACTCTAGTCTTTAATTACTCCCGCTGTCTTTACACAATCCCAGCCCTGGTATGGGGCCAGGCCCCCAGGGCTTCCTCCCTGAAGCTGATATTTTCACCCCCTCTGTGCCTTTCACTGACCCCAGCTTTCCAGTTGAGTCAAGTTCAAGTCCCCTTTCGGTGTATCAGAGTCCAATAAAGTCCAGTACCACCGACTCTCTTGAGGGGTTTTCAGTCCCCTCTCTGAGTGCTAGGCCACTACCCTGTGGCCGGTGGGGGGAACCCAGGCTGCCCACTCTTCTGAGTCCCAGCCCAGGTCTGACCCAGTGGTGCCTAGGGCAGCTATCACTAGTAATGCCAAGGTCAGGGCAGGCTGCAAGAGTGAGAACAGATACTCCCAGGACTGGTGGGTAACACTGAAGTTAAATTCCCCAGCTAGTCACAAATTGTGTTCCTGATCCCCCACACTGGTTATCAAGAAGAAAACTAATAATAATAAAAAAATCACACATCCCTCTTTTATTGCATTCCAGTTCTCTGGCTCCCAATCAGCACATAGGTCCAGTACAGTGAGAAGTTATTTGAAACTCTGCGCACTATACAAAATGTCTACGTTACCAGGTCAATATGAGTCTGGTTATTACCCAAAATATCACGCTGCCAGCCAATCATAGAATCATAGACAATCAGGAAGGGACCTCAAGAGGTCATCTAGTCCAACCCCTTGCTCAAAGCAGGGCCAGTCTCCAACTAAATCATCCCAGCCAGGGCTTTGTCAAGCCAGGCCTTAAAAACCTCTAAGGAAGGACATTCCACCACCTCCCTAGGTAACCCATTCCAGTGTTTCACGACTCTCCTAGTGAAAAAGTTTTTCCTAATATCCAACCTAAACCTCCCCATGGCACTTGAGACCATTACCCCTTGTTCTATCATCTATTACCAGTGAGAACAGTCTAAATCCATCCTCTTTGGAACCCCCCTTCAGGTAGTTGAAAGCAGCTATCAAATCCCCCCCTCATTCTTCTCTTCTGTAGACTAAATAATCCCAGTTCCCTCAGCCTCTCCTCATGCAGAGCTAGTCCGTGCACAGTCCTCATCTCTGGATGGTCCCTGGCTCTGTTGCCCCATACCCACAGCGGCTCCCAGGATAGGTATACGTATTCACTGCAGAAGGAGCACTACAATGCACCTGCATTCTAGCTGGCAACAGCCCTCTGTGTAGTTCACTACCACCCTCGCTCACACACAAACACACACACACATTATTCCTAGCTCCGTAGCTATCATTATCCTGACAAATTCCTGCAGCTAGGAAGATTCTATGCATGGGCTTGTGAGCAGAAGCCATTGCAGAAACAGGGTGGACTACATAAATATGGGTTCATACCTTTCTGATGCTCCTCTGGAAAATCCCTCTGCACTCCTGTTGCTGAAACCTGTGGACTGGGTTTCTCATGGTCCTAATGCTCCCCTGTCTTAGACCTGTGCAGAATGAGTACAAAGTGGATGTAAGACTCTACCCAATCAGAATTCTCTATTGATGTACCCCAGTGGGAGTGTTTCACACCCACTTTCCCCAGATGTAGATGGCTAAAGCAGGTGCAAGACAGTGGAGATGCAAACTCACTGGGCCAGATCCTTGTTCCCTATTCCCTCAACATCCTTTCCTCTGTGCCAGTAGCACACTGCCTGGGGAATTACACTAGCTATATGCTAATCTCCCTTGTGGTTAGCATAGGATGTGTGTGTCAGGGGCATAACTGATGGAAAGGGGGAATAGCTGGAGAGCTGCTGTGGACTGCTGATCTGCTTGTGCAACAATGACTAGGGGCATATTGCACCTGGGTGCAACTTAGAGAAGCCACAAAGTTGCTCTGAATTGTTCCAGGGGTCACACTGGGTGCAGGATCAGGGCAGCTGCACCAAGATAGCATGTGACTGGGACATTTGAAGGGACCAAAAGGGAGTAAGGTGCCCAACTGCTCCTGACTTTCAGTGGGCACCTAACTCATTTAGGCCCCTTTGAAGATCCCAGCCTTTACCCTGCTGGGCCAGGTGCAGCACCAGTGCATCTGAGGACCTAGAACACATAGAGGCGGGGGAAGGCAGCATAGGGGTGAGACAGCTTGAATAATGGCAGATGTAATGGCAACTGAGAGGGGAAGTGGATAACTGTAGCAGTTATGAGTTATGTATGTAAATAGATGCTGTAGAGAGCCGGGATGTCAGTAACAAGAATATGTAAAGCTCAGAACAATATGCAAGTTAAGCAGTGAGGGCCAGGTTGTGACCCACTATCTGTGCTTGGTCAGGGAAGTAAGGGAGTGAAAGGTGCCCTCTTACATTCTACTCCCTGAAATGGGCTATATCACAGCACATGGGGGAAGAGAAGTGAGGTTCCATATTTCACTTCCCTTCCCCTGATGTACCAGCTCAGTGGCAGGGGAAATAATCTACACAAAGCATGGGGCTGGCTCACATTGATCCCTTCTGGAGCAAAGCAAGTGGGGGAAGCAGGGAACGGACTGTGACCCTATAAGCCATGATCTGGTTTACTCCTGGAGCTGTGCAAGATGCCATAGATTTGCCAATAGGTTTTGTCCAAAGAGAGGGAAATTGACATTCTAGCCCCACTAGATATTATCACACAGAGAGACATGGAATGGGAACACTATTCACAGCTGGAACCTGACAAAGTAAGTACATTTCCCTAAGGGTAAATTCAGCAGAAGTCCTTCAACTCCTACTTAGCCTTTATAGAGCATGTTCTATCAGTTCTCATAATGCTACAACGGAGTAGCATCACCCCCATTTTACAGATGGGTAAACTGAGGCACAGAGATTAAATGATTTGCACATACTCACCTAGCAGGTCAGTGACAGAACTGGGAATAGAACCCAGATCTCCAGAAGCCCAGTTGAGTGGGCTGTCCACCACAGACCATCCCCTCCTGCTTAGAAAAAGGTGATCAAATCCAGGTCCTGTATATGCTATGATTCCACTGCCTTGGAATTCACCTCTTAATTTGCCCAAGAAGGCCCTTCTAAGCTTATCACTGCTATTACAATGAAAGTCAAACCATAAGACAATAGGACCTGGCCATTTTCAAGCTTTCGGTTAAGCTACAGAAGCCAAACACTAGAGTGCAAAATAAATAGACCACGTGTTTTTCTAAATGTCAAGACTAGTTACCATTGACAAAGCATGTTTGAGGTTTTCCTCCTTCCCCTGTTAATGAACATACCCAAATCATAAACAAATGCACAGTCACACACAAAGACATACTGTCAGAAGAATTAATTATCTATCACAGGGGAAGATGGGGGCCTTTCTTGCAGACACAGGCCTGGGAAGCAGATAGTCCTGGCCTAGAATTTTTACCCAATGTTACGTCAAGGCAAATAGTGTAGCATAAAAGTCTGAAGCAACGTCTCAATGGCAGGGCTGGCTACCCACTCTCCCATTTCCCCTGCTGACTAAATTTTGATATGGCCCTCAGGTAAAAAAAACAGCTAAAGAATAACAGGGATGGAATGCATCACCATGAACATTTTGAAATACTTCTTTTGGACCTGGCTCACCTGTTATAGCTGGTGTCAAATGAAGCAAAATTAAAGTGTGTCATGGTTTTGGGGTGAGAGGTGTTCCACTGCAGAGAGAAATTGAGGGAACTTTTCAGCTGTAGTTTATGCATGAAATATTAACGGGGACAGGTAAATGATGTTGACTAAGGCAGAGTTTAGAAAAGCATTTGAGTTGAATAAGCCATATCTTTATATACAACAGTCATTCTAAATGATTATTCCTGCCAAACCAACCTTCATTTAACATGTGAGAATTAACAAGGCTCAAGTGGCTAAAATCAGTGTTATGGTAATATTAACACAAAGTGAATATTCCATGGCATGGGAACATAGGCATTACTATACCAGACTGGTGATTCATTTAGTCCAGTTTCCTGTTGCTGACAATGAGCAGAACAAGATGCTTCACAGGAAGGTGCAAGAAATTCTGTTATGGATAATTATGGAATTAGACGCATCTTCCCAACCCCCTCCCACCCATAATTAGTAAGTGATTGGCTCTGAAACATGAGAGTTTAGAGCCCCTATACATTGCTACAACCTTATCTAATATAATTATGGATGGTCTCATTACCCGTATAAATCTCTAATCCCATTGCAAGTTAATTGGCATGAGTTAACTACAGAGGTTGTTCTGCTTCTGTGTGATAAAATCTACTAGGATTGCTATCTGATGGGCAGATCTCTAGTAGTCTTTGTGTGGAATTGTCCACTCGCTCAGACTGATGCATAATGGGAGTGTTGGCTTCAGGTGAGCTAATTCTTATTTATGTGAGTGTACGATGAGATGCAGGCCCTGTGTCCTCTTGTATGTTTTCACAGCTCTGCAAACAGTATCACAGTATCAGTAAGAAATAATAGCCCAAGACTGCCTGGATATGTGCATAGACTACAGTATATTTTTGGGGTGCCATGGACCTGATTCTTTTCTCATGAGTGTAAACTAGGGGTAACTCCACTGAGGTGACGGCGTGCCATTGAAGTCAATGGAGTTACACCTGTGTAAAACTAGCATAAGAGAATGGAGACTCAGAGCCCAGATTTCTGAGGCATACTCTCATCTGCAGCCTTGGGCTCAGTTCCTTGACCTCATGTGTATTGCCAAGAGCTTTACTGAGTTCAGTGGTGCTACTCTGACATCAGCAGGATTTGGCCTCTGGTTTCTGATTGTCCTAGAGTTAGCCTTTACACTGGCAGAATCAGGCCCATGAAGAGAAAAACAAAAACTAATCTGGTTATTGGATTTGAGCGGTTGTGCCCTTAGGGCTGTTGGCCTGAAGCTCAGCAAATTATTCAAACCTGAACGGAGTCTGTTACAAAGATCCCGTCTATAAAGGCAGAGCAAATTAAGACCCTCGCAGACTTCAGGGTTGATTCTCCTCTGTGTTGCATAGTCATTTACACCTGCACCACATGGATGCAAAATGGTTCTAGAACAGTCCTGTTCTGATTGGGTAGCATCTTAACAAGTGCAAAGTAGGTGTAAGGTGGCTATACAAAATGCAAGCCAATGGAGAATGATGTGATATGGGATATGCCAGTGAGGTGTGATATGGGAATAATAGCTGATGCCATCAAATGACATCCTTAGCCAAGGCCATGAGTGCGCCCCTGCTGAATTCTCCCTTCTGCTGTCATGCTTTTGGGGGATACAACTGCGGGAAGACCGACTTTACTTGAGCTATGCTTGGACATTGCGTTTCCTAGAGTGGAGCTTTGATTTTCTGAATGAGCATGCTATGGCAATTATTTAATTAGGAGTGTCCTTGCTCTTGGATGCTCCCTTTACAACTGGGAGTAGCTGATGTCTTGGAAATATGGGTCAGGGATTTTACTGTGGTGGAACATGCTAAGGGACTCTTCCACCTTCTGGCTGCACCAGTAATTCACAGATCTGTTTCTTGGCTTTGTGATAAAGGAAGTTTAAGCACTTGCTGATGTATCAAATGTTACCATCATTCTGTGCTTTGCTGACTCTACACCTAGCTCCTCTCAACTGGCATAGAGTTGAATATGCTGATTATGCACTATATGTATCTGATGACTTTAAAAACAAACTTTGTATTTGTGGATAATCTAAGCACTACACCCAGATGTACAGACACCAAGATAGCATTTTCTCAACCTGGGTATTATATAATTTTAACATTAGCTTAATAATAAAATTTTTAAATTTGTTCTTATCAGTTTAATAGCTGATATGTCCTTTATTTGAGGACTGTATATTAAGTTGATTTTTGAAACTGGGGGTGGAATAGGAGCTTGCTCTGTCCACACCATGCATTGACCTGGTATTGCAGTGCGTCTGGGAACAGTGCATCTCCTTTTGGGGAGAATAATCTGGTTAGAAAAGCAGAAAGAGTTTCACTGTGAAGATGCTCATTTTGTATGGTTTCTTCAAAATGGGAAAGTAACTCAAATACTTTCCTGATGGACTGTTTTTTTCTCTAAATGGACAACCTATTCTAAATTCTCAATTACTGAGGGACAATCTTCACTCATTGATATATTTTACTTTCTGCCACCAACTCTCTGTATAACTTTTTTCATGAGTGATGTACCCAAATGCACAGATGTTAAATATCTAAACTGTATTCTTAAATTCATTCACCTAAATTTGGGTTGTTGCTGATTATGCACTATATGTATCTGCAAAAAGAAATGGAGTACTTGTGGCACCTTAGAGACTAACCAATTTATTTGAGCATGAGCTTTCGTGAGCTACAGCTCACTTCATCAGATGCATACTGTGGAAACTGCAGCAGACTTTATATATACACAGAGAATATGAAACAATACCTCCTCCCACCCCACTGTCCTGCTGGTAATAGCTTATCTAAAGTAATCGTCAGGTTAGGCCATTTCCAGCACAAATCCAGGTTTTCTCACCCTCCACCCCCCCACACAAATTCACTCTCCTGCTGGTGATAGCCCATCCAAAGTGACAACTCTTTACACAATGTGCATGATAATGAAGTTAGGCCATTTCCTGCACAAATCCAACTTCATTATCATGCACATTGTGTAAAGAGTTGTCACTTTGGATGGGCTATCACCAGCAGGAGAGTGAATTTGTGTGGGGGGGTGGAGGGTGAGAAAACCTGGATTTGTGCTGGAAATGGCCTAACCTGACGATTACTTTAGATAAGCTATTACCAGCAGGACAGTGGGGTGGGAGGAGGTATTGTTTCATATTCTCTGTGTATATATAAAGTCTGCTGCAGTTTCCACAGTATGCATCTGATGAAGTGAGCTGTAGCTCACGAAAGCTCATGCTCAAATAAATTGGTTAGTCTCTAAGGTGCCACAAGTACTCCATTTCTTTTTGCGAATACAGACTAACACGGCTGTTACTCTGAAACCTGTCTATATGTATCTGTTGACTTTAAAAACAAACTTTGCATTTGTGGATAATCTTAGCACTATACCCAGATGTTCAGACACTCTTTTCTCAACCTATGTATTATGGGAGTGTTGATTTTTTAACATTAGCTTTAATAAAAATTTTTAATCTGTTCTTATTTTTAAAAAAAGGTATAAATGTCTCCTTAACCCTTTGTACCAGGGTCAATAAGAGGTGATTGCCAGTCAGGGAAAGGTTTACTAAGTACTATTAACCACTTTTTAAAGGTATTTTTACCTCTTACACTCATGGTTTATGTGAAATGCTGCCAGTGTCTACGTTCTGTCCTTTGATTAGCTCCAGAGTGACCAAAACAATTATTTGTTTCCCCTGCCATATGTTTATTGTAGGCTGATGCTTCTGGATTACCTCCTGAAATCTAGAAAATCACTCATCTCCGAAGTTGTAGCGTAGCATCACTTAGGTGCATCACATTAAATCATGTATCAACTGTACATGAAAACATGAAAGCTGAGTCAAAATCATTTATCAAAGAGCAACAAAACAGTGGTGTGTTTTTCAATGCACAGGTCATCAAGCCCATGCCCTTGCTATACACATTACAGTGGGACTGAATTGAAGGCAGAAGTCCTGTCTTGACTTGCAAGACTGATCTGGAAACAAATAGGACAACTGTACTGCTGGGGTGACTAACACATTGCAGACATCTTGATGGTCTGAAGTGACGCGGGGTGGTCACACAACCAGAACCACCATAATCTACTCCAACACTAAGGCCACTTTATGCAAATGAGGCAGGTGGAGCATTCTGTTTTGCAGGGGTGGAAATCCTGTACCAGCTGACCCAACCCCACTGTAAGGAGAACAGGAGGGTGGTATAAAGTAGAGCTCTCAGCTACACCTAGTATTCCGCTGGGCAGGGCTGGCCTTACCATGAGGCAAACGAAGGTGGCCGCCTCAGGTGCCAGACCGGGGGGGGGGGGGGCGCCACTAGGACCCAGAGTTTCAAAGTTTTGACCCAAGCAAGGCGGCATGGGGGCATCCTTTGAGCTCCCCACCTCAGGTGCCAAAATGTTGTGGGCCAGCCCTGCCACTGGGAGCTTCCAAAGGGGAAAAACTAACTTGTACTGGTGTCAGGCAGTTTTGAATCGGGAAGATGCAACCGGCTCTCAGTGGCTCCCCTTTCTCCATTCCATCCAAGCTTCACACAGAAGAAATGGAGGCGCATCAAGACCACAGTGTTCCTCTCCTGGGGGTCCATGACAATGCACGGAAAGGTATTTGTTGAAGAGGCTAAGGTATTTCCCATCCCCTCTAACTTTCATACACCAGAACACAACTCCACAAACTTGTCTCAGAACAGAGGAGCAGCAGAAAAGGAACTGATGGTTGGAAGATGAACGGCTCCCTTTTTCTCCTTCTGTGTCTGTACACACCACTGGTGGTAGGCCAGTGTGAGAAACTCACACAAACTATAGTAATTCTTACCATAGCCATTGACAAGTTACATGTTTCATAAAAATCACACTCTCCATACATCTGACAAGCTTAAGAAGACCCTTGGGGGCACGTGCCTAGCAAATGCCTTGATGTTAGTGCCAAGAAAATTCCCCATTATTCAAGTCACATCAGCTAAGAATCTGCTGGAAACTTGCGTTAGGGAGCTCTTAGCATACGAACCGTGGAGTTTCCTTAGAAATATATAAAAGTGTATACTCTTTTATAGACCTACTTTTAGGGAACTTTGCTAATTTTGGTCTGTGATATATGTAATAGCAGTTTACATGGAATAAAAATTGAAGACCAAAGTGACAAAAATAATGCTATAATATTAAAATAAATCAAATGATATAGTGCCATTATTCTGATACAGAATTTTTACACAGCAATATTAATACATGCACATGACAAGAAGTCAGGTGGCCCATTAGAATAGATTTTAGGGTTTCTTTTTAAATAGAAACTACATTTTAATACATTGTTTCAGATGAGGAGCACGTTTTACGGCAGATTAAGTAACAAGTCTTTCTTCTCTTTGAACACTGAAACAACATACAGAATTCTCTGAACACTTTTTACACTTAGATGCTTTGGTTTAATGGGACAGTTTAAAAGCTACACCTATTGGTTAAACTGTTAATGTCGTGATGCACCTAACCTACAAATACTATAATAATTACAATAAAGGTACCAAATATACACTTCTTTTGGCAGTCATCTTATGCTTTGCTCTATACTCCTGTACAACACCCCCTACCCCCTCCACACACATCACATTTTGAATCAAGCTTATTCAAGTATAAAAATATTGGCCAAGAGTTACCAAGCGACTTGTGATTTTGGATGCTTCCATTTCTGGGCCCTGTAGTTGGGACATTTTTAAAGGGGCATGATTTCCAGAAAGTGCTATGAAATTGCCTATCACTCCCCTTTAAGATATCTCAGTTTGGGCGTCCAAAAATGGAAGCATCCGGCATCATTAGACCCTTTTGAAAATCTTGGCCATAACACCACAGTATCTCAATGTTTGTTTTCAACGTTTACGAGGCAAGAAAGTATGTTAAAGAATTTCCTCTGGCAAATAACTTGTTCATCACAATAACAAGGGAAAATGTAAATACATGAAGTGGCTGTTTATGGTGAAGAACCATTCCTGCTAAAAAAAGACATCTTCGTTTCTGAACTCTGGTAAACATTTGAATCTGCTAGGAGATATCCGTAGGCAGGCCAAGTTAGGCAGACATGGGCAGGTGTGATGCATTCTTCTCCCAAGAAACGGGACCTGGAAGCAAGTATTGAAAAGGTCAGAAGTGACGAGAGGAAGCGGCATCAGCAGCAGGTAGCGATAGTACGCATTGGTATGCTGAAATGGAGGCAGTGACATGAGGTCATCTTTTCCTCCAATTTTATAAATATGTCTATTGTAAAAATGCATTAATCTTAGTCATCAGGTCCCTGTTTTTCCATCTGTACTTCACACTGGTATCGGCATGCAGTGAGCTAGATGGATAGCTCACTTCATGACTCTTTTTGCTCTGTACTGCCATTACAAAGCAGCATAACTGGCCACAAGAAGATCACCCCACTGGAGAAGAATTACCTGGTGGCATACAGAGCACATAATGGCTTGTATGTGTCACCCCTGCTCCTGCCCCCACTGTTCCCTGTGCCCAGCAATTCCTGGCTTCCATAATGGCTTGTGGGCCTTAACAGTGCTCTCAGTTGTGTCCAGAGAACAGCTGGGTCAGGATTGGAGGAGTTCAATGGAAACTTAAAAGCCAGCTTTGTGCACCATTTCAAGTTGTGCTGTGCTTTTCTTGGTGTGTATATCTATATTACATATCGACAAAAACCCTGCATTAAAAGAAGGTTGCTTGTGCCAACTTAACTCAGTTCCCTTGTGCATATGCATTATGATACAGTCTTTGGTTACATAATAACAGGATCCCTGCCTTTTTCAGATCTAGCAAGTATCTACTGAGCATGTGTGAAATACTATTTTTCTAAGGCTTGCAATTTGGCCAAATTTGGGCATATTTTCATGGGGACAGCAAAAGGCACATCCCTGAGACAAAAGCCCTGCTCGTAAGCCTGGGGACACTTAGCTTTCCAAGAAAAGATCACTATATATATATATTTTTTAACAAAACATTTTTTCCCAGACTTATTCTTGGAAACAGCTGAAACATTTTGGCTGAAACCTTCCAAAAACCTCAGCCTGAGGCAGACACCTGGCATGGGAAATTTCAGCCCAAATAGTTAAAGTTTGACAAAGCTACAAGCAATTGAAAACAGGGTCTTACAATAGGAAGTGTCAGGCAATGTTAATCATAGGCAGTGCTACCAAGCTTGCCTATTATACAGACCTGTAGATTTAGAACATAGGACCATCTTTTCCTTCCAGTTCTATTATTTCACAAAATTAAATGAAAATAATTTGACTCTTCTGCCATAAAGCTCAAATATGTCCGTTGCATAAATTACAATCTAATATTTCTATTATAGTAGTGCTCAGAGGGTTGTACACATACATATGAAGACATTGGGGGATGATTCTCCTCTTACTTACACCAGTTTTATCTTAGTGTAACTCCTAACTTATTTATATCAGTGGGAAAGGAGATTCAGATCCAGCGCCTGTGTCCCAAAGAGCCTGCAGCCTAAGAAATCCTGTGATGTGTCTCTTGTGTGTTACAGAAAAAAGTTTGTCTTGGAGTTGTTCTCTGCTATGGCCTAGAGGTATATGTGAAAAAGAATGGGATTAATTTAAATTTAGAGCTACTGAAACTCCCCAAAAGGCACGATACAAACGTATTCCTCTGTCTAAAAACTGAGGAACTCTCAAAACAGGTACTTACCATGTGATACTCTCACCACAGCCATACTATCCAGAACCTAACCATGGGCCCAATTCCACAAGTGCAATCTCCAGTGAAATCAAAGGGAATTTCATTTCCACATAGGATAGATTCAAACCCAAGGAAACCAACACTTATATCCTTGCATGCTTGTCACTAAAACTGCACATTGCACTTGGCCAATAAGGACAGAGGCAAGTGGAATGTGACTGAGTAGCTAAAAAAAATTATTAAAAAGTTTAAAAAACACATACAAAGCAGCTTAAAGGCACCTGTCTTGGTGGCAGTCAGTGACTGCAGAGAGGGCAATGTTCACCCTGAACTGTAGTGGTCTCCCCCCATTTGACACTCAATCCCAAGCAATTTAAGCGTCCTGAGGGGTCCTCACAATTTCAAGGCCTAACCAAGCAACGTCTGTCAAGGAGCCCCCAGTGTGGGGAAGACCCCCAGCTGGCAAAGAGCCAGCATAGATGGCTCCCATGCCTCCCTGATGCCGACTGAGGAGAGAGGGAGGGTGGCTGGAGTGCACTGCTCTCAGACTATGCCCAGTTGGCATATGGTCCGGGGAGCTTTTGCCAGGCAGCACAAGTTAGAGCAGGCCCTGTCCTAACCAGAGCTGGGGCAGAGAATCAGGGAGCCATAACTGTCATCTGCTTCCCTTTCCCCCCCTTTATTAGGCTGCCTCGTGTCGGGGACTGGAGCCACCCTTTGCTAGGCACTTCCCTAAGCTAGGCAGAGCCAGCTTTTTCCCACAGCTCAGTAAGGAAGCAGGCAATGGACCAGCAACTCTCTCCTCCCTCCCCCCTGCAACAGAGCAGGCAGGCAGCAGGGGAACTGCTTACCAGCTGCAGCTGGGAAGGAAGAATAGCTGCTCAGAGCACAACTGGCTCACACCAGAGCGGCTGCAAGAGCAGTGGGATGCAGTTGGGAAGGCGGCGCCCACTGCTGCCTCCTCCAAGCCATGGGCCTGATTCAAACACTTCCATTTCAAAAAATTACAAGGGGCAGCTCAGGGAGCACGTTTTCCATCCACAATCACGACATTTTCCACCTAATACAATTGACCTGAAGGGCCACAATTTAGTGGGAAGGGCCACAGATTGCACAGCACACCGGAATGCATCCGATGAAGTGAGCTGTAGCTCACGAAAGCTTATGCTCCAATAAATTGGTTAGTCTCTAAGGTGCCACAAGTCCTCCTTTTCAGATTGCACAGCATTGCCCTAGATAGATGATGATTGATGCACTACAAAGGGGGAGAGAGAGAGAGAGAGAGAGAGATCTGACAGGACAAAAATTCATCTTCACAGTCACAGGGTGCATATTTGGGTGCATCCTTAGTGAAACAACAGTTTAAACCTTTTGCTGTATAATATGTATAGAAATAATATTTTACTCATTTTATACATGAAAAAGTATATGGGTGTGTGTGGGGAGGTTAGTGCTTAATTTGGGAGGAAGGACTGCACAGTGATTAGATCAATAGCATAGTATTTAGGAGACCTGGGTTCCAGTTCCTGCTTTACCACAGACTGCCTGTGCGATCTTGGGCAAATCAGTCTCTCTGTTCCCCACCTGTAACATGGGGATAACAGCACTGCCCTACCTCCCAGGGGTGTTGTGAGGATAAATATAATAAAGATTGTGAGGTGCTCAGACACTACGCAAATGGGGGATGGACTTTAGATAGAAACTAAGGCCTGGTCTGCACTAAAAAGTTACATCAACCCAGCTACGTCACTCAGGGGTGTGAAAAATCCACATCCCTGAAAGAGGTATTTAAATTGACTTAATCTCCCGTGTAGACAGCACTAGGACAATAGAAGACTTCTTCCATCAGTGAAGTTACTGCCTCTTTGGAGGTGGATTAACTACAGCCATGGGAGAACCCCTCCCGTCGCTGTATTGAGCGTCTACACTGAAGCATGGACATCGTCTAAGGAATAGTTTTCTGCAGTAAGTGAAATGCTTTTAGTGGTCTCAGAACAGTTGCTAGCAGTCAGGAGTCCACCACACAAACTCATCACGTGTTATTTAAAACAGGTGATAGTTTCTGCCCAAGTGGGCACGAGGCTAATCTTTCGTGTAGACTAAATTGCCTTGCAATGTAGGTTAGTCTTTGCAGAGCGTGTTTAAATTCAATGGCAAAACAGTGTGGGAAAGTATAAACTGAAGGTGTGTGGTTTGTACCTGACCTGCAGGCAAATGAAATGTTTCAATATCAACACTATTTGTCTCTCAATCCTCACACACAAAATATTTGAAGGAGAGGAAAGAAACCTTGAGAAACACCTCCACCACTTTATCTTTGAAAATATTTAAATTTCACAGAGTACAGTAAGTCAACTTTGCTTTCTATCGGTCAAGTACAGTAGCCTGGTCAAGAGCATGAGTTTAAAATTAACCTTGTAAAAGTTTTAAACTTCAGTGACTTTAACTGTAAACTGGATCTGGATATTCCTCTTTATTAACTGTACAACTGTGTACAGTCAGCTAAAGAATATAGTGGACATTATAAATTATTGTAATAATAATAAACTCATTGAACAACTAGGTCCTGATTCTCATTTACAGTGAGGCTTCCTTACATCCCCCTGTTAATGTAAAGGGGCCTTAAAGTGGGAGTAAATTACATTACTTAGTGCAATCTGGTTCCTAATACCTTACTGGAAGATTTAAGGATATATTTTTAGCTAGACTGAAACCTGTATTTCCCTTCAGAAAATGAATTGCGGACACAAAGTTGTGCCTACAATCAGCTAGTAAGAGATGCAAGTAATTTGTACTGCACTCACGGATCTGAAATTAATATCTTCCACACATGGCTACTGTTAGGTCACATATTTTCTTCAGCATGACTTTCAAGATCACCAAGATTTTAAATTATGGTTTCAAACCTGTTGGTAAAACCACTTTCAAATGAATAGATGGTTCTGATTCCATACTATGTCAATTTCTCTTCCACCAACTTCAATAAAAGGACTACACCCTAACAAAGTTTAGCTCAATATATATAGTTGAAAGTAGTATTCTGGGTTACGTGGATGCTGTTGACTATGCTTGGAAAAGACTCGGATCATGCTATTAGATTTGCAAGTAAGGTTAACCATTGTGACAAGATATTCCAATGTGGCTTGTACAGTATAGAAAAAAAAGTCTGTCAGAGCTAGACGTTCAGTCACATGTTTTTGAGCATCAGTTTAATAAAGGTAGCCTTTCATGAGAGTTCTCAAATGCAGTTTTTACTTTTTTGGAAACCAATATCTTTTTAACTGGCTTTTTGTGGCATCAGTGGATCTTTAAGAGTAAGAGCACAACTGGCATTGATGTGGAATATCACATCCAATGAATATACCAGGTGCCTACTGATGTTGTTATTATTTGTGTGGATACTGTAGTTCTTACTCACTAGAATAGTTTCACTGAAGTTACTGGCACTTACTTGTATTATCAAGGACTACTTGCATGAGGAAGTGCATCAAGGGTTGGGCCCTGGAACTGTAAAATACTGTTTCTATCAAATAATGCAAAAGAAAAACATACAGTACTTTTGACCTTGGGTTTTCTTCAGAATAATTTTGACAGTAATATATTTCTTTACGTATGTTCCTTCAATGTTGTTTCCATAAAGAAGCAAACTGCTGGGTATTGTAACCAACACTACGGATCCCTACACTTTTACCACGTATAATTTTTTTATGCAATTTGACTTACAGCAAAATATATTCACATTTATTTCTGCCTTGTCAGTTTCAGTATCATAAGAACCGCCATTAGTACATACTAACTTTATTACTCAAAGGATGACATTCTTCTCCCAAGTCGCCCATTGGCGTGCACATTCGGAGACTGCGGATCCAGAGACTAACAGCACAGCACATGCCACCCCCACACTGTAGATCCCTGTCGCAAGCCTGAAGTTTAATAAACAGATAAACAGTATTAGGCAAACAAAAGCACTCCAAAAATAGCACAGTCCACTGCTTTTTGCAAATGTCTGAGCTACAGTCTGCTGCAGTTTCCACGGTATGTATCTGATGAAGTGAGCTGTAGCTCACGAAAGCTCATGCTCAAATAAACTGGTTAGTCTCTAAGGTGCCACAAGTACTCCTTTACTTTTATGTGGGAACCTTACGATACATTGAAAAGATTGCAAGCTACGATGGCTCATTTAACATTTATAACAACAGAATCTAGACTTGTATGTTTAAACAAGCCATGACTATGTAGGGGGTCTGGATCAGGGCTGAAGGATCAACTCTGCCACCAGCTACCCCCTCACATGTATATGTGAGGGGTAAAACTGGAATTAGTCTACAGCCCCCATTCAAGAAAGCTTCCCAAAAATGCTGTCCTGAATAGTGATGGACTTAAGCATATGCTGATGTTCTGTCCAGTTCATGGCCTGAGGTATTTGACTAAGTGTAAAAGGAGTAAAGTGTGCCAAACTGATAAGTGGCCCTGTCTTGAAGAGAAGCTAATGCTGAGAAATTCATAATGAATTTAAAGATTTTTGAATCACTTTTCCTTCTAGATTCTAATTCTAGTATTTTATGGTTGAGTGCCTTTGCAAATGTAAGACCGTATTATACTTTTATCACAAAAGTCCTCTTGGAACTAGGTAAAATAAAAGCTTAATCAGAGATGTTATGATTATTATCTAGACCATATTCTGCATCTAAATTAAAAGGGGTTTTTAGTATCTAAGGTGGTGGCTTGGCACAAACAGTCCACACCCAGACAGGTGCTGATGTGAGATGTAGAAGGACGTGCTGTCCATTGTAAATTTCAACCATTGGTTTAGGACATACTTGTATAAACACAAAATGAACTAGGAATTGCTTTGTGCATTTTGAAAACCAAAAATTTAAGAGCAAGTGAAACACTGGGGTCAGAAGTGTATAACTACACATGTTTATTCCTGTTAAAATACATTTTAACCCCCCCCCAAAGGTTATAAGGATTTTAATTATACCATTATAGGGGCAAATCCCATTCTACTTGCTCAAGTGAGGAGTCTCACTGAAGTAAATGGGCCTCATCACATAACTAAGGTAAGCTGAATCTGACCTCTTTTTTTCCTTCCCCCCCACCCCAGTATCTGACAGCAGGACTGACAGGCAAAAAAGGGTTCTGATCAATTGTCTCCAACAGGCAAACTGAGAAAAGGATGCATAAGGAATCTTAATTGATCTGAGGGAGACATTACCGTCTATTGAAACAAACTCTCATTTTAGAAATAAGGGCTTAAGTATCTTATACTGGGATTTACATGATAAATGCCATTCTGTGTACTCCCCCAGGTAAATATTATGCCATTTCAAACAGCAGAACTCACATCAAAATACATATTTACTGAACAGACAGTAACTTAGAAAAAGCTCTTGGGGCTAGGGATGAGCAATGAAATAGATTATGTAACCAAAATGCGTAGCACTCACAGTAAGATATATATTTAATAAATTCAACAGCTATTACAAACAAGCCTAAATACATACTTACCCAAAAGAGTAATCTGACTCTAAAACTGCTGTTAGAACCTCTCAGGTAGAAAATGTTTGTTTTCTAACCTTTCATAAACAACAAAATAAATTTACTGGTCAAATTCTGCACTGGTGACACTGGGGTAAAGGTACAGTAACACCTCTGATTCAAAATAACTTCTTTTGGCTTTACAATTGGGTTTAGCCATGGTGCAGCCACATGCAAAAATTTTGAGGAGGACAGAGTAGTCTGAGAACCCATTGGGTTTACAACCCCATTGAGTGCACATAAACAAGACAATTAAAAAAAAAGGGGGGGGGGGCTTCCTCTTTGTTCTCCTGTTGTCCTGTCCCTGGAATTTGGTCCTTGTTTTTTGTATACAAAATTAGGTTATTAAGTCTGTCACTTGAGGCGGGAGAGGGAAGGTGCTTACACTACAACTGCACAGAATCAAGTTTTAATTAGCCCGGCCTCTCTGGGTGCTTATCAGACCCATCTTGTGCTGGTGCATTTTGAATTAATCAAACGCATGCAAGTTTACAGCGTCCATTCCCCCGGTCTTGTGAATGCTGTACAGCTCGCAGTGCCTTCTCAGAAAGTAGGGAAACTCCTGCTATGGTGATCTAAAATCTGCTCCGACTATCATGCTACTCTTTATGGGTCATATTCTGGCACCCATGCTCACCCTGAGTAGTACCTTACTCCCCAAGGAGTCCCATTCATTTCAGCGGGACTACTGGCAGAGTGAGGTGCTATTCAGTGTCAGTAAGGATGAACCTAGCCCTGAAAGAACACTGAATACATTCTAAATAATAATGACATTTAAGACATTGTGCTAGTCAATATTCCTTTTCAACCTGGTCTTCAGCTATTTACTCTGGAACCCATTTAAGGTTTTCCCTCTAAGAATTAAATTACATTATCCCAAATCCTAGAAAAACGGATGGCCCCGCCATTCATTTTTTAGCTCCCCACTTTCTCTTACCTCCAACCTTTAACTTATACCAATATTCCCCATATTTGGGGCAGAACACCGTGGTTACTTAATGACATTCCTGCTCCTCAGTCCATGTTCAAATAAATTCTTGTGGAAAACCCTGGTAACTTTCTGTACGCTTTATTTGCGATTTAGTGTCTGATCCAAAGCCCATTTTGATTAATGGAAAGACCCTCCTTGACTTCAATAGGCTTTGGATCAAGACCTTAAATCAGAGATGCCAAACCTATGGGAAAAAAAAAATCACAGAAATTGGGCTTGTTTTTGGCTTAATTAGCTTGTTGGCTAGAGTTTGGCTTGTCGCTTGTTGCTTCTTTTTTTTTTTTTTTTTTTGATTGGCTCCCGGCAAGAAGGGGCAAGGGGGGAAGAGAGTCGGGGTGCACAGCGGGCCCCCCACAGTCCCAGAGTGCATACCAGGGGGGATCTAGTCACAGAGTGTTGGGGTTCTTAGGGATTGGCTTGTTTTGAAATGGGATTATTTTGATTTTTGTTTTCTTGTGATAGTGGGGGTGCTTGCTTACTTACTGCGTGAAAGTTGACAACTGTGCCTTAAATCTGCACAAGGAGTAGTATTCACAGTGCTCATGCATGCTGAGTGAACACTAAAAAGAAAAACTAACAAAGCATTCACCTAGTGTATGAGTATTTCACATACGCAAAAGTACATGGTAAAGGGATTAGTAAAAATACACTTCAGTTTCAAGCAAATAGTATTTTATAATTCTAATACACTTTTCTGTTTCAATCCATTTACTCCCTGTCTACTATTCTGTTCTTCACTATTAGCTTTTTTACTGGTTTTTTTTTTAATGTTTTAAAGGTGTAGCTAAGATTTTATTGGCAAATATTTAAACTGGACCTACAGTGTATCTGGAAATATTCTTAATGTAAAGAAATCTTCAAATTCTCAAATATTTCAAAACTCCTTCACAGTTTCTCATGTGCAAGTAAATTGGTTCAGAACCAGTCTTCCCATTGATTAGACCAGAACCTCAGAGAACAATGAAATATCTGTTGCCATGAATACAATTTCTAAATGAAAAAAGAAAAGGAGTGCTTGTGGCACCTTAGAGACTAACCAATTTATTTGAGCATAAGTGAGCTGTAGCTCACGAAAGTTTATGCTCAAATAAATTGGTTAGTCTCTAAGGTGCCACAAGCACTCCTTTTCTTTTTGCGGATACAGACTAACAGACTACTCTGAAACCTGTCAATTTCTGAATGGTTACATTATGTACTGAAAATACACTTTAAGATGTCCAAAGAATGTAAATGCTTAACTATTAATCTAAAGCAAACCTTGAAAAAGAACAGTTTTTACTTTAAAATAATCTAACAACTTTTATTTAAACAATGAACATATTAGAAAAATTGTATTTTTCACTCCCAAAAGTGTATTCTAATAAAAAATAGCAGCGAACAATTCGCTATCAACTCATGGCCAGTTCAGGAAAGGAAGTGGGAAAAAAGGAGAGAGAAAGAGATACAGCAAAGCATTGTTTTCTGAACCTTTTAAAGCAGGTGCATTTCATCGGGTGAAACCAATAGAATAATCTCAAAATGTAAATAATAAAGGAAATAATAAAGGACCACTCAAAATAATAAAGGAAATTAAGACTGTACAAACATTAGACATTTTTAACATCAATATCTAAATTGGGCACTAGGAGACAAATTATAGGGGGAAATTAATGGACAGTAGAGTTTTAAAAACTCTAAATACATTAACACACAATAAACTTGCTCTTAAATAACCACTCAAGGGATGAATAAAAATTGGTTTCTTAACGGAGGTAGTCTTTAACGCTAATTCTCTTAAGTATGATTGAGGATAAGTTTGAGAGATCTTTTAGGGAAAATAGGATGTTAAATGATCAAGTTTCACTGCATAATAAAAGTTTAAACTGGAAAGTACTGTGGCTAATTCTTTCAAGGGTCAGGCAGTCTACAAATCTCAGGTATAACTTCAAGGGGGAAACTGACAGCTTTCAATCCATCTGCTCTAAATGAGCTAAAGAGCTGAAAGGAGGTGGATTTTCTTGTGAGAAAAGTGGAGTCTTGTGGTAAGTTACGGAAGAAGAAAAGCAGAATCAAATGGGGGCATTCACTATTACTGGAAATCGGGCTCCAGCCCCTGCTTTTCATTTTAACCAGTTACAAATAAAATGTCAGTTGTAACTAGTGCGAACTGTCTCCCCAGGACCAAACTGTCTGGGCTAAGACTATCATCTCCATCCTGCAGGCTTCCGTGGGAGATCTGTGTGAGGCAGGACCGCAGGGTGGGACCCTGGGCCTGGACACAGCTTGGGAGTGAAGATCAAACCAAGGGCAGGGATTTTCACTCCCTGCCTGATGCAGGCCAGGCGCGGGCACCTCTGCATTGAGAAAGGCCAGAGAGTGTGCAATAAAACCCGGCCAGACAGGGGCAGAAAGGAACTTGAGGGGGAACAGAGTAAGCGCTGAGCTAGCTACCGGATGGAGCAGATGCTGGCAGAACGCAGTATGGGCAAGCTAGGCACCCAGCACCCACATGATGTAACAGGAGAGACCCCATTATCTCCACAGCCCCCCAGGACATGGAACCATTCACCCCCATAGAAACCCCCAAACACTAGGGACCACTGATCCCCAAACATCCCCAGAGACCCCCAGGACCTCGGACCGTCCCCCCCCAGAAACCCCCAACCATCCCCACAAGTATCCTCAGTACCTGGGACTATTAACGTCCACAGAGACCCTCCCCCAGCACGTGGGACTGTTCATCCCATAGGAACCTCAAACCACCCTGCAGAGACCTCCAGTACCTGGGACCACTGGCACCCCCCCCAAACCTACTAGGACCACTCACCCCCCCAGACACCCCCAGCACCTGGGACCATGAACCTCCCACCCCCCACAGAGACCCTCAGCACCTGGGAACACTCACCCCCCCCCAAAAAACCCCAGCACCTGGGACCATGAACCTCCCCCTCCCCAGAGACCCCCAGCACCTGGGACCACTCACCCCCCCAGAGACCCCCCAGCACCTGGGACCACTGGCACTACCCCAAACCCACTAGGACCACTCACTCCCCCAGAGACCCCCAGCACCTGGGACCACTCACCTCCCACCCCCCAGAGACCCCCAGCACCTGGGATCACTCACCTCCCACTCCCCAGAGACCCCCAGCACCTGGGACCACTCATCTTCCCAGAGACCCCCAGCACCTGGGACCACTGACCCCCCCCAGAGACCACGCACCCCCCAGAGACCCCCAGCACCTGGGACCATGAACCTCCCACTCCCAGAGACCCCCAGCACCTGAGACCACTCACCCCCCCCGAGACCCCCAACACCTCGGACCACTCACCCCCCGAGACCCCCAGCACCTCAGACCACTCACCCCCCCCCAGAGACCACTCACCCCCAGAGCCCCCCAGCACCTGGGACCACTCACCCCCCCCAGAGACCACTCACCCCCAGAGACCCCTAGCACCTGGGACCACTCACCCCCCCCGAGACCCCCAACACCTCGGACCACTCACCCCCCCCGAGACCCCCAACACCTCAGACCACTCACCCCCCCCCAGAGACCACTCACCCCCAGAGCCCCCCAGCACCTGGGACCACTCACCCCCCCCAGAGACCACTCACCCCCAGAGACCCCTAGCACCTGGGACCACTCACCCCCCAGAGACCCCCGGCACCTCGGACCACTCACCCCCCAGAGACCCCCGGCACCTGGGACCACTCACCCCCCCCCCGAGACCACTCACCCCCAGAGACCCCCAGCACCTGAGACCACTCACACCCCCCGAGACCCCCAACACCTCGGACCACTCACCCCCCGAGACCCCCAACACCTCGGACCACTCACCCCCCCCCGAGACCCCCAACACCTCGGACCACTCACCCCCCCCCGAGACCACTCACCCCCAGAGACCCCCAGCACCTGGGACCACTCACCCCCCAGAGACCCCCGGCACCTCGGACCACTCACCCCCCCAGAGACCCCCGGCACCTCGGACCACTCACCCCCCCCCCCGAGACCACTCACCCCCAGAGACCCCCAGCACCTGGGACCACTCACCCCCCAGAGACCCCCGGCACCTCGGACCACTCACCCCCCAGAGACCCCCGGCACCTCGGACCACTCACCCCCCCCCGAGACCACTCACCCCCAGAGACCCCCAGCACCTGGGACCACTCACCCCCCCAGAAACCCCCGGCACCTGGGACCACTCACCCCCTTGCCCCCCGTCCCAGGAGCCGGCTCAGCCCTGCCCCGCGGCGCGCCGGGAGAGCCGGGCGGCGGAGGGGCGCTCCCCCGCGGCGCCGGGGGCTGGGAAGTGAGCGTGGCGCTGGGCGGGCTGCCACGTCCCCCCGGGCTCCCCGCGGCTCTCACCCCGGTGATGACCGCGGCGTCCCCCGCGGAGAGCAGCAGCGGCAGGAGCAGCGGCAGGAGGGGGGCGCAGCGCATGGTGCCCGGTGCCCGGCAGCGCTGGGGGTGCGCCGGGAGCGGGGGTCCGCCCCGAGGGCAGCAGCGGCAGCAGCTGGAGGAGCAGAGCCCGGAGCTCGGGCCGCTCCCGCCGTTATAAAGCTCGGGGCTGCCATTCAAAGGCAGCGTGAGTCACCCACCCGCCCCGGCAGCGCCGCCGGGAGAGCCGGGGGGGGCACTCCCACCCACTCACCCACCCACGGGGGGCAGGGGGAGCGACACACCCACCCACGGGGGGGGATAGAGAGAGGCACACCCACCCCCCCATGGGGCAGGGGAGTGACACACCCACCCACGGGGGGGGATAGAGAGAGGCACACCCACCCCCCATGGGGCAGGGGAGTGACACACCCACCCACGGGGGGGGATAGAGAGAGGCACACCCACCCCCCCATGGGGCAGGGGAGTGACACACCCACCCGGGGGGGGGATAGAGAGAGGCACACCCACCCCCCATGGGGCAGGGGAGTGACACACCCACCCAGGGGGGGGGATAGAGAGAGGCACACCCACCCCCCCATGGGGCAGGGGAGTGACACACCCACCCACGGGGGGGGGATAGAGAGAGGCACACCCACCCCCCCATGGGGCAGGGGCGTGACACACCCACCCGGGGGGGGGATAGAGAGAGGCACACCCACCCCCCCATGGGGCAGGGGAGTGACACACCCACCCACGGGGGGGGGATAGAGAGAGGCACACGCACCCCCCCATGGGGCAGGGGAGTGACACACCCACCCACTCACTGGGGGAGCAACACACTCATAGGGAGGCAGGGGGAGCGGTGCACTGGTACAGAGCGGGTCACGAAGTGACACGCTTGGGGACACCTGAAACCGACACACAGGTTGATGCGGAGTCACACAGGTGCTGATGAGACAATGGTGTAGTGGGGGGACACAGGGCAATGCCCACAGAGTGCCACGGCGCAGAAAGAGAGGCATGAAGGCCAACCCACTGGGCTACATGTACAGTGACCAGAGGCACCCACAAGGGGACAGATGCAAACACAGGGACACACACACACCAGTACAAGATATACACACACACTGGCATAGAGGCACACGTGTGTTAAATGTGATGGCTAATGGCTAGTCCACCTAGAAGAAAAAGAGCCTGGTATCAGTTCAGGGGCCTGTTTTTTGTAGGTGAAGGTCCAGCATTCTACCCAGCTGGTAGCATGTGTGTGTGTGTGTGTGTGTGTGTGTGGAGGGGAGGGAATATCTAGACACAAGATATTCCTTCAGGGAGGCCCTGGGCAATACACACCCAGTTGGGTCCTATCTGTGATTTGCCATTTGTAGTAACTGGAGCTGCCCAGGTGCTGACTTGCATGTCCAAGTTTTGCCAGTGTCAGTGCAGCTATAGGGAGGACTCTCACATACCCTCCCTCTCGCTCAAGCGTTTTTCTGAAACAACAATATTTCGGGATTGTTTCTTGAATGCATTCATCTTATCTCCACTATGTCTACACTACCACTTATGCTGGTGTAAGTTATGTCGCGAATGGGGTGTGAATAAGCCACCCTCTGTGCTACATAAGTTACACCAACCTAAGTGCTGGTGTACACAGTGCTATGTTGGTAGGAGAGCTTCTCCCGCAGACATAGCTGCTGCCACTCCTTGAGGGTAGATTAATTAAGTTGACTTAGAGTCGGCTTAGAGTGTCTACACTAGAGAGCTTAAAGTGGCACAGCTAACTATTCTAATAGCAACTCAGGAGCCTTAGGGAAGCACCCTCTCTCTCACTCACACTGTCCCCCTTTTTTTCCTCCTCTCTCTCCATTTTCCTTCCCTCTTTCCCTGCCCCTTTTCCTCACTTTTGTCCCATTGCTTCCTCCCTCGCTACCCCACTCTTCTCTCCTCTACACCTTTTCTGCCTCTATGTCCCCACTTACCTCAGGTTCTCTATTGTTCTCTTTCCCCATTCTCTCCCAACCCCTTGCCCTCTCCCTTTGTATTCCCGTTTCCCTCTCGCACATAGGGCTTTGTTCTTTCAGATTTCTCAGACTCTCCATTTGCAAACAGGAAGGCTGATCCATTGCTACACCCACCTTTGCATGATTCTTAAAGCAGTCATTCTTTGACTGCAGTGATTTTAAATGCATTGAGGTGGAACATATAACACATTTACTGTTTCAATGTAATCTGGTATAGTTCAGTTCTGGTCAGGATCTGTCAAATCAATTTGTTGGACTGTGTCCCCTAAGGGGGTCAGTCTGGCAGCGTTTTCATTATAAACTTAGGTGGCTTTTTGCTGTTTGGTTTCAGAGTAGCAGCCGTGTTAGTCTGTGTTCGCAAAAAGAAAAGGAGTACTTGTGGCACCTTACACTAATCAAATTATTTGAGCATAAGCTTTCGTGAGCTACAGCTCACTTCATTGGATGCATTCAGTGGAAAATACTGAATGCATCCAATGAAGTGAGCTGTCGCTCACGAAAGCTTATGCTCAAATAATTTGGTTAGTCTCTAAGGTGCCACTAGTACTCCTTTGCTTTTAAATTGTTCTTGGAATAAGACTTTATTTACTGAGACCATATTTGTCCTCCATGCATTTTTATGACCAAGTTATAAACACCAAAAAGAAAATTGTGGTCAGCCATTTTTGAACTTCAACAAAACGTTGTGAATCATTGGGCCAGTTCTTCAGCTGATGTAAATGTGCACAGCTCCACTGAAATTAGGGCCAGTTTGCACCAACTGAAGATCTGGCCCATTATTTTTGGTATCCTAGAAACTTAAAACTGCCTGATTTAATGAATGAATTACTATTTTCTTAGTTCAGATGTCCAGCATTTGGACAGTCAGACTAGCAATTTGAACACCAAATCTGTTGAGCCTTCCAAAACCCAACAAACTCCAGATCAATTCAAGAGGGGAGAAGGGAAGAATTTTATCATGTCTTATGTGGAGTCAGTAATTTCTTTTAAAATATTTTCATTTACAATTTGGTGTGAATTTTATTGCTCTGTGAAAGGTTCCCAGTTACCAGCCCTAAAGGTTGATATTATATCCATGGAACAGGTACTCATCCATCCCACGGTACCCTATAATGTCCCTCCAACTATGATCTTCTGGGAACACATCTAGGAGTAAGAGGATAGTTTAAGGCCATTCATTCCTTGGCCTTTTAGCTGAGACTGCTGACAAGAATGCTAATTAGTGCCACATTTGATGGGGACACATATCCAATGAGAAATGGAGTGAAATCATGCCACTCATTTCAGATAGGACATTAAGCAGCTATGATACATTACCAGCTTTTGGTTGGTACTGACTTGTGCTGGATCTGGATTGATGATCTAGAGGTGAAAGGCTCTATATACACCATTTCAAATTCCCTCCACCAGTAATTTCTTGAGAGTGCAAATTAAGAACTATTTTGTCTGAAGAAATGAACTCAGTGCAAAACTATATGGGGTTTTAGTTCATTACAAAACCATAATTTTTAATCAAATTAAATTAAAATTTAGTGCCTTTCAAAGTAAAAGTATTTACCATTTTATTACTAGTATTTAGTCAACTTTCCAAGGAAGAGTGCCTGGACACCTGTCGACTTCAATGGACCTTGGATCAGGCCCATAGTGGC
This sequence comes from Eretmochelys imbricata, assembly GCF_965152235.1. Classification (NCBI taxonomy): domain Eukaryota; kingdom Metazoa; phylum Chordata; order Testudines; family Cheloniidae; genus Eretmochelys; species Eretmochelys imbricata. The sequence goes on from NC_135578.1 coordinate 10,792,368, forward strand.
TAGCATTTTATCTTTGCAAACCTCTGGACAGATTTGCTGGTTCCTTTCCTTGTCCGTGTCTAACCTCACAGTCAGTATTGTCCTGATGTTTTACAGTAGAGAAAAAAATACCTGCAGCATACTTATTTCTCTCTTTCTCTCCCCCTCTCTTTTTCTTTTAAATCAAATATCTGCTTATCCTGTAATTTCTTTGCATTGTCCTCTAACTACTAACATCGGGAAACAGTATCATTTTACAGCACCAATCAACCTTAAATGAAGTAAAATTTAGAGAAAATGTTAATAAAAGAATATGTTTCCACATCACCCATCTCACAAAGCATGTCAGAACTTCAGAGTCCTTTTATTTCTTAAAATTAGTCTTGAAGAATAGCCTTGTACTAGTTCCTATTGTTTTAAGCATTCTGGATGGCCCTCAGTCAGCACCCCTGGAACATGTGGTATTTCTTACAGTAGTGGTGTCAGAGGGCATGGCTCCTTTCTCTCCTTCTTCCTGCAGAAACTGGATGGACTCCAGTGGTTGTGCCTTCACCACATTCTTTTATTTTAAGTTCCCTCCACCATTTCTACAGCAATCCCCATGCAACAGCCTATTTACAGTGCCGATGACACTTTTGGCCCTCTCCCTAGGACCTGAGGGGAACAGAGGTCCCTCTCCCTAAAGGCCTCCATGTTACTGAGTTCAACTAGTTAGTTAGTTAGTTAGTCAGTCAGTCAGTCAGTCAGTCCACCCTCTCTCTCTTTTCCCCACCATTGGGGCTTCCTTCCTGCCTCTTTATCAGTTTTAGGCTGATGAGATAATTGGCTCCTTAGATCATCCAGCCAGCTAGACTGATTTTTCTCAGGGGGAAATAATTAACGTCTGAGTGATCAGAGTCCATGCTCATCTGTTCCCACCCTGCACTCTGTTACAAGTGGATTCTCAGCTTGAGAAATAACACAAATACCGCCATAGTGTCCTTAGCAAAGTAGCTCTCTGTGCTCTTTCCTTCTGCCCTGAGTAGCAGTGCTGAGATCTAGGAACAAAACAACTGTACTTTATTCATCAGACTTTGCAATATGTCCGTGTTTCCCAAGTCAAACAGGATGATGATCAAAATGGATTTATTTCTCATTCCTCCTCAGAGATAACTTTTCAATTGACTATTTGCAGAGTAAAAGGATATCAGAATCTAGCCCTTCAGCACTATTGTGTCTTCAATATTAACATTCCAAACTTCTGCTAGACCCTTCGTTATGATAAAACCTATTGCATCCACTCCTTCTATACCAGGAAACACAATACTATTGAGCCGTCGACCCCGGGCTCTGATAGGCCCAGAATGCCATCATCCACTTATGACACTTTCAAACAAACACCTTTATACTTTTTCCCCCATGCTGCCCCTCACACTTGGGAGGTGCTCCCCACAAAGCTACCCCATTATTCTCCTTCAAAACATGCAACTTTCTCCTTTGCCATGAGGCCTACAAAAACTTGACTGTGGTTAGGCTGCTGGTGTCCTGAGATCACTGCCTATTATGTTGATCAATATTGTCTCATTGTTTCCTTGTACTCCCTGTCTGTCTGTCTCCATTTGTTGTCTCTTTGTCTTATAGAATGTAAACTCTTTGCGGGGTAAGGGCAGCCTTACTTTTTTTTTTTTTGTTCTGGGTTTTTACAACACCTAGCACGGTGGGGTCCTGGTCCATGATTAGAGCTTCTAAGTGCTACAGTAATACAAATAAATTAAAAAGTGCCTGTAGAATTATACCCTTGCCTTGTTTCTGGTCAGTTCGCCCTCCCCTCATAGTAGAAGTGTGTGATTATATATCTGTATGTATCTCAGATTAGAATCCTGATTTTTTTTTAAAGCAAGTCACTTTAGATTAAAATGATTCCTTTACAACCGTTCCTTTCAATCCGCTGACTTCAAGCACTTGAGGTAAGTGGGATTAACATGCTACAGTATAATGCTATAGTTTGATCCACTTGCAGACACATGCTACATGCATTGGGAGTTGGGAGTTTCAAAGAGGCCCCAAGGTACCCAACTTCCTAATGCCTTTAGAGTCCTTTGAAATTCTAGCCAGAAGGCCATGATACTGCCGTGACTTATCTTTTTATTTAACCCTGCTTGCATTTTACATCACCCTCCGCAATCCATTAAACGGCAGCTTTTTTAATCACACAAACTCTAAATACCAGAATTGGGAATACCATCCTAAATTAATAATAATACTTTTAAATGTGATACAATAAGTTAGTGTTTGTCTAAGAGATCTCAATTGCTTTTAGAAACCTAAGTGAAACCCTTATTTTTAGATTTTCCATGCAGTTAGTAACTGTCTTTTTTAAAATTCCTCTATAAACTTCAGTTTTACTGAAAGCTAATTGCCTATGAGTAGGCACTCTAATTATTTGGTCTATTCAAGTGATAATGTGCAACAAAGTTTACAGATTTTTAAAGAATAAGAATACGAATATATCTGTTATCTAAAAAGACCATTTTCTCATTAAAGAAATAAGTAAATGCATATAATACAATACAAGACACGAACATTAACTTTTTGTCCTGAAAGCTCTGTTAATACCTAATGTGTCTTATTTGTTTAATCTCTCTTAGTACACAACAAAAGGTCTGAATTCATCAAAGCTTAGTCCAAGTTCTGTGAGTTCTAGACAACAGGAAGAATAGTCATGTAAATCAGATGCTTATAGGGATTAGTGTAGGGTTATGAACAAAGTCACTAGAATATTATGTACATTTCTCTAGCATTGCATATAAGACATTTTTCCCCTGAAAGAAAAATGGTCAGCTGATCTTAGCAACTGAAACAGCTGCCAACCAGGGAGCTCAGAGATGGCCCACTGAGGCAAAGATACACTCACCCTAGGCAGTTTGGGGTGTAGAAAGTCATCCTAGTGGAACATTCCTTGAAATGCAGAACAGTGGAGATATACTGTATTGCTACAGCCTATGCCCTCTTGCTTCAGCACTTTGGAGCCTTGCATTTTCTCTGCATCTGTATGATGAATCAGTAGAGCTGGCTGAAAAATGGGGTGGGATTTTTTGGTGAAAATTTAGGAAAAAATCGTTTGTTTTTGCTGACATTTTCTGTGGAAAAATGTAACATTTCATCTAAATATTTTGGCTGAAAACCAAAATATTTAATTTCAAACTGGCTCCAGGGTGCCTCACAGGAATTGTAGGTCAGGTCTTATATTCCCATTGAGCTCTTTGGGCTGGACCTTCTAACTCAGTAATACCCAGACCTGAATGGTTCAGGAGCCAAATTAGCGATCAACATTACACAAAAGAGTCACAGTAGTGTGAATTCATTGTTTCATTTAGTATAGTACTATTCATATTCAGTATGATGGGAAATATTTAGTGTGTGTGTGTATTTAGATAGATAGATAGATGTGTTGTTCTCACAGCAAATAAGTTAATAACTTAGTGCAAGTTGATAACTTCATTGGTTATTAACATATTAAAGGCATCCTGATTGGTTAATAATTATATCACACAGTGTTTGAGCATTGTGTGCTGTAAAGAGCTGCAGGAGACACATTAAAGAGTCACTTGTGGCTTGTGAGCTGCAGTCTGAGTATCACTGCTCTAACTGGACTACATCACCCATTAGGTACCACGGCCAGGAACATCTATGATGCACCCTTTCCCCTCACCAAGACAGCAGCAAGTGTTGCATCATGGGAAATGTAGTCCAATCTGAGGTCTTAGTATATGGTGGAGAATGGGAGCATAAGGCAGTCAAACTACAATACCCATGAAGCACCATGGTACCATTTTGAATTTAAATATTTTTGGACAAAATATTTCAATATTTTCTGATTAAATATTGAAACTTTCTGCAAAAAGCAGGCACTTCTTGTGAAAAATGTAGTTGAAAACCCAATTTTCCATTAACTCATGATTTTTGTCTGCTTGGATTTGGCAATACTCAACAAACTAAATGCTATAGATAAAAAAACGATCAGCATTCTCGGATACACTCTACCTGTAGATGTGTGACACAAAGGTTTAAGTGGGAGCTGCACTCACGTAGCCAGGGACGGAATCTGTCATATGATAATAGCAAAGATTCCAAGAGACCGTCACTTTCTTCCAACAGTGAACTAAGAACTTTGTTAGACAGTATTAACCTCATACCGTTAATTTTCCACTCCCACTCTGCTTCACTGTAGAGCTTCTGCCTAGGACCTTCCTACACAAATCATTGTAGTTCCTCCCCCACCCCACCTTTTGTATATATAATCGTTAACAAGACTTCATATCTAATAATGCATTATAGATCAAAGTGCCTCATCACAGTCACCATTTGCCACGCCTCATCATCGTCTAGTCTTGAGGAAGGTTCTATCCATGCAATTCACTTGGATTATCAAATTCTGAAGACGTAGACTCCTGATTTATCTGAAATATGGGATTTATTTAGTCCGGCAATGATTCAAAGCCCAGCAAACTATTCATACTAAGCTAAATCCTGGAGTCTTTACTCAATTTTCATTCATTGCTTATGTAATCCTGTGTGTGTTATATGTCCTCCTCTGTGCCTGAACCATAGAGATCATGGGTCTATTACAACTCTGAGATGGAGCTGGACTCTTTAGTTGTAGAGATTCATGTTTCTAGCTCCACAGGTTGTCTGTTCAATTCCCTGTATTGGCCATTACACAAGTAAAACTCCAGCTAAAGTCAATGGGCAGACTGGTGCTTTGCCCCTTCTGCCCTTAACGAAGCCAAAGGGCCATATTCTGATAAACCTCTATTGACTATAAAGGGAGTTTTCACCTGAGTAAGGACTCCATGATATGTCTCAATAGGAACTCTGCTAGGGTTTGTCTACACATGAAAATTAATCCAGGATAAAATAGGGTGTGAATTTAAAGCAGAATAAGAGTGCCTTATTCCAAATTAGTTTAATCTACTTTCAAAGAAAGAAAGAGTGTATCCACACACTGAGTTAATTCGGAATAGCCCCCCATGTAGACAAGTCCTAAGTAAGAACTTCAGGGCTTTGCTCATGACATGTAATGACAAATACTTTAGGACTAGTAGGAAGACTGTTTTCTTATGTAGTTTATTTTATTTTGGATTCACAAAGGACCTTGAACTTCTCAACAATTCAATGTTTTCATTATCTAGAAACAGGTAATGAATAGAAATCAGCCTTTTTTCTCCCCCATTAAGATGAACTTCAGTATATCCTGATCTTCCTTAGTGTGTTCCATTTTATCAAGGCCTTGTCAACAGTATAGGGACAAATAAACATATTCCATCATGAATGCAATTGGAAGGCGATCATGCATAAATATGACCCATAACCTTGACTCATACAAGCAACACAAAATATTGTATAACATTTCTAAAGAACCTCTGAATTTCTTCACAATGTATGAAAGCTTTAAATATCATTTCTAGATATTCCTCATGTAGGTGTGTCCTTGGAACGGAAGGACATTTATTTATGACAGGACACTCTTCATTTTTTATCAAGCAAGGTGGGAGCTAAGGTGTAAAGAATTTAACAAGGGTGGAACACTCAATGATGTTATTTTAGTTTACTATAAATATTTGGTTTGTGTGTATTCATATATTGACAAGGAAGTTAAAGTTTATGTAGCAATGCTACACAGCATTTGAGATGCAGATATGATACAAGGGCATGTCTCACATTTACCTCTAACTGCCTTCCAACTGCATTCTGAGTTGCTCATGCAAACTGAATTTGTATGCAAAACTGATAGCTAAGCATCTATCTACTCAGTTTGCATAGAAGCATGGGTGTCCAGATGCGACACTTTAAACAGACAAGCAGGTAGCGTATGCAGTGTTGTTGTAGCTGATTTGGTCCCAGGATATTAGAGACAAGGTGGGCGAGGTAACATCTTTTATTGGACCAACTTCTGTTGGTGAGAGAGACAAGCTTTCAAAGAACTATTCTTCTGAAGAAGACCTGACAAAGAGTTCTGTGTAGCTCAAAAGCTTGTCTCTCTCATCCACAGAAGCTGGTCCAATAAAATATATTACCTCACCCACCTTGTTTCTCTAAGAAGGTAGTGTGTCCACTAGTGTAGCAAAAAACTAACAAAAAAGCACAACTGTATGAAAAATACAGGGAAGTGATTGTTAGTAAGGTACCACTCTCTATTTACGATTCAAAATGATTCATTGTCTTGATTATTACTAGACTATGTGATGAAGTGTGTCCTCTTTTGACTTGACAGAGAGGATAGGACATTAGGCACCAAATAAAGGATGTCTCAAAATAAGAAAATCAAAGATTCACCAATTTTAGGATGACAAGGGCCCATTGGAATCGTTTACTCTGACCGTCTACATAACACAGGCCATACATTTCACCCAGTAAATCCTGCATTTAGCCCAACATCTTGGGCTTGAACATCTTTTAGAGACATCCCATCTTGATTTAAAGACTCCTAAGCAATGAAGAATTTATCAATTCCCATGGTAAGCTATTCCAATTGTTAGTTACCCTCACTGTTAAAAATTCTTACTTCCAGTTTGGATTTTGCTGATTTCAACTTGTGGCTACTGGATATTACTATGCCTTTGTCTGCTAGATCAAGGAGCCCTCTAGCAGTAGAAATCTTCTGTGTAGGTAATTATAAGCTGAGAAAAAGTCACCTCAACCTTCTCTTCGATCAATTAAAATAGATTTGAGCTCCTTTAGTCTCTCATTGTAAGGAATATTTTTCTAGACCTCAATCATTCTTGTAGCTCTTCTTTGAACCCTCACCAATGTTTTAACTAACTTTTTAAAACGTAGACACCAAAACTGGAGCATTGTTCCCGTAGTGCTCTCACTAGTGCAATATATAGAGGAAACATCACATCCCTGTTCTTGCTAGGTATTCCTAAAGCCCCCAGAAAATTCTTTTATATATATATATATATATATATATATATATATATATATATATAACTTTTCATTTTATTTTTCTGAGATTTCTTGTTATTTTGTTTTATCTGTTACCTCTCTCCCCTCAGGTGTCAAATCCTGCCCCTGAGGTGTGTGTGGGAGACCCTGGGGCATGAGGTGTGTGTCAAGTTTTGCACCCCCCAGGGGGTGTATGGGGCAGTGTACAACAGGGTGCAGCCCTGGTGCAGGGTCAGATTCTTTCCCTAGAGTGTGGGAGGTCCTGGGGGGCGGGTTGCAAAGCGAGTCTTCCCCCTGCAGCAATGGCTTCTGTTCTGTGGGGCTGGGCCTGGCTCCCCTCTCCAGGTGCTGTGACTTGGCACACTGGGTTGCAGGACCACTCAGGGTTGGCCCGGCCACCCCTCTGTCATGGTGATGATGAGTGGGGAGGCCAGGCCAAATTTGAGCCAGCGGCGTTGTGACCTGGCACACACTCCAGCATCTTCCATTCCCCACTCCTTGGCCAATACTGGTTCCCTGCACAGCCCTTTCCATGCTGTGCTGCTGCTCTGTAATGTTTGGTACCCAAGTAGAAACAGAGAGAAGGCATAAGCAGAAGGGTCTTACCCTTTTTCTGGTCTCCCTTTGCCTTCAGCGTCTATCTGCAGCCTTGTTTCCCTTTGTATCTCTGTCTGCTTTCTCTCTCTCCCACTTTCCTTTCGTGCTTTCGTTTCTCTCCTCCTCTTTCCCCTGAACTCTGTGCCTCTTCTCTTCTCCCTTGGGCCGAGCAGCAGTAACTGCCATTGCTAGCATGCCAGGTTGCTGAGGTGCCTCTGGGGCTGGGAGCAATACTGTGCTCCTTTTTCACTTACACATGAAGATCTGCTCAGAAAGGTGAAAAATTCCAAGGAAACGGCACATTAGCAAAAGCACACACCCCCAAAAAAGCCTTGTGGGGACACCTGCAAAACGTTTCACCTTGTCAGAGCCATCTCCAATGTGCAAACTTTGCCTAATTTTCTCCTAAATACAGACTTAAAAAATAGTAACATATCTCTAGTGACTTATGTCTCAAAGAATCCCAAAGCCCCGCACAAGCCACAGATACACGAATGACTAACTGCCACTGACATGCACCCAATTCTGGGGTGACACGTCACAGCTATTTAACTTCACACAATAACACTGCCCAACAGTTTAGGACAGGAAGTGAAACACTGTCTTCAATTCAGAGTGTAGTGGGGGTTTTAAAATAAAGGATGCAGAACATAAATAGCTAACATGGAATTTGGCTGATATCCTGAGGCTAATACTCCTACTCTTAGGACAAGAGCTAGAAGATCTTCAATGACCACAAAAGGTCAGTATCTCAGCTTTACAACAGAACATCAGAGTTATGAACACCAGAGTTACAAACTGACCCATCAACCACACTCCACATTCGGAACCAGAAGTATGCAATCAGGCAGAAGCAGAGACAAAAATAGCAGCAAATACAGTACAGTACTGTGTTAAACGTAAACTCCTAAAAAAATAAAGGGAAAGTTTTAAAAAAAAAAAAAAGATTTGAGAAGGTAAAGAAACAGTTTCTGTGCTTGTTTCATATGAATTCAGATGGTTAAAAGCAGCATTTTTCTTCTTCAGAGTAAAGTTTTGAAGCTGTATTTAGTCAATGTTCAGTTGTAAACTTTCGAAAGAACCATACTGTTTTGTTCAGAGTTACGAACGTTTCAGAGTTACGAACAGTCTCCCTTCCCGAGGTGTCTGTAACTCGGAGGTTCTCCTGCATCACTCCCCTCAATGATGGAACCTCTGGCAGCACAGGACCAAAGCTACAGGACGGGGGTTAGTCAATTCTGCCTAAGAGGAAGCATTTGTAAAGAGGAAACATTCTGAAGAACAGTTTTGTGTCCTCCTGCTTCTCTCATTTTTTCCCTACTTTCCAGCCATCTCTTTCAGCTGCTCTGCATTTCATGAGCTACTACGGCCTCGACACTTAGTTATTCGACCCTAAAATCTAAAATAAAATTTTAATTCCAGGATAGCAAATACACGTTTCTCCTTCTTACCAGAAAGACTAAATGAAAGGGGGGAAAAAAGAAGTTCACTGCTGCTGGCTCTGTTAGTCTTCTGCACAACCAAGATAGCTGTTGGAGGCTGCATTTTGGGTCTCAGGCAGAGAGGGCAGAGAACAAGGAGGCAGACAGAGGAAGTTTCATGGCGGTTGGAAGAGGAAACTGAAGAAAACAAACTGTTGATAGTGTGGAAAGCTAACAACACGGCACTGGCCCCTCTTCAATGCATCTGGTAGCACCTGGGGAGGTCAGCACTGAAGCAGCTCTATCACAAAACACCACTTTAATTCCTTGCATGAATTCCTCTTGATCCTGGCCCCTCGGTGCTACTTGGTGCATGAAGAATGCCCCTCAGCATTAATACTGCACCGGCTACACCTTTAAAGGGGCATAAGATAAAACTGCAAGGGAAGTCAAACAGAACATAAGATGGAAATCAATTAGACACGTTCTAAAACTTATGGATGGGCACAAGAGGTGTTTTTAATTGATTCAAACTGAATAGTTCAGAGGGGGGTTTCCTGGTGAATTTTACTACAATCAAGAGACTGGGGTTTGAGCTTGTGCTACTGGAACCAAAGGAAATTACAAACAAGGTAATTCACAGTTAGTGTCTGTTTCTTGGCATGCCTACAAGGTCAGTAAGGGAAAGGACAGAAGGAATCTTCTCTGATGCAGTTGCCCCAGGAAAGACAAGTTATGCCTTCTATCCACCTAGCCATGCCTCTTTGCAGGAGGAAATGCCTTTTCTCATCCTTCTCCCCTAAGTCCTCCAGAGGCATTGTGACTGCCTCTGCCCTGCACTGACTTAATGCCTTCCACTAGTACCATCTTGGCTGTATAAACACAGGCCTGCCCCACCTATGTGAGTCCTCAGCATTTAGGTGCTCAGATACAGGCAGACAGTTCATCTGTACAATCCGTTTTCCCCTTTTCCTGACTACTGCCAAAACCTGAAAGCGCTACCAAGAACATGCAGTGTGACATTTCACACTGCACCATTCCTATAAAGCCGACTTCTCCTGTTACCATAGAAGCCTGTCTACCTGGGAACACAATTTCACATACAAACCTTTGCCCAAGGGTAACAAGGCTGGAGTGAATGGCAGAATAAAACCTTACTGTATTTTCTCGTTGCCTTGACAATATGCTTGTACTCAGAGAAATCTATTGTAACCCTCATGCTACAGTAAGCCTTGTTGATAAAGCCTGCTGGAAACATGACAAGTAACTACGCTTGCCCAAGCCAGCTGTCACACACACAGTAAGCTCATCATTAAGATAAAGTACATTGCAGGATGGATCGGCTACATGCCAGAGAAAGATTTTGCAGCATTAGAATCTAAGGGTCAGATTTTCCAAAGTGCTCAGCATCCAATGTGCACCCTATGCACTGAGCTCTTTTGAAAATCTGGCCCTAAAATACAGCAATAAATAAGGATTTATGAACTCCTAAGATAGTCTCTGAATGGAACCTGATCCAAAGCCCAGTGGTGCTCATGGAAAGACGCCTGTTGATTTCAAAAAGGCTTTGGAACATCTTGGATTTACAACTTTCCTCTTGTGCCATACGGAGTCACAACAGATTGCTGCTCACAGAAACCTGTAGTTGCTGTTTCCCAGACGGTTGGTTCTCTTTCCCTGTTTATTACCTCACATCATGGCACATTTGATTTAAGAATTCCCCAATGACCAATACATTTCATTATGAGGACAGCAGCTTTCAGCATAATCAGACAGTGAGACATCAGTTAAGCACAATTCCCTAAGACCAATCCCTTAGGTATTCTCTGGAGTACAGTCCCATTCTCTAAGGGGAGCCCTCTCTTTGATAAATGACATAATTGCACAGTCCATAAACGGCAGGTGGGCTTGCTCAGGATCACGTCAAAATGACCATCGTTCAGTGAGGCTCTCCATGAACAATTTGGGAGCAACTGCTCGGTGAAGCACAGAGAAATCTGTCAGAGGCTTTATTAAATGTAGCGTCACTGAAACTCTGGCTTTTTCAAATCTGTATGATACCTGGAGAATCCACAGCTGTGCGTGAAATTTAGGAGACAGGTCAAGTATTTATGGGCTTCCTCATCTCCAGGGTCATAGAATAGTTACAGCACTATTGATTAGTGTGGAATCTAGTGGAAATCGAAAAATGTCACAAGAAAGATATGCTTAATAGTGTTTATTTGTCCCGTCTTTTAAGACTGCGAGCTTTTTGGGGCAGAGACCATCTTCTATTCTACGTTTGTAGAGTGTTTAGCACAACAGAGCCCCACACTCACATGGGGCCGGTAGGGTCTACCAAAATACAAATAATAAATAATAGTAATATCACCTCAGACCATTGCTCCAGTACCCTTCCTCCAGTAGTGGCCAATACCTGATGCTTCAGAGGAAGGTGGCTTATATGGACTGTATGTTCAGTGGGACAGGGACTGTGCATTCTTCTGTGTTTGAAAAGTGCCTAGCAAATTCTGGGCCCAATGCAATCTAAATAAATAATAAGAAGAAACAACTGTGGAAAGCTATGCGTAGGGATCAGGAGAAAAGCCTTTCTTTAGTCTTGCAACAGATCATTTATGCATGTGGCAGGTCATCTGTGTATGAAGGCTAATGTGCCTTGTCTTAGCATGCAGACCCCATAGAGGCACAACGATGAACATAAATACCTAGACCTGTAGATGGTCAGAAAAACAGAAAGGCAGATACTGTTAATGGTTCATTATCCAGCTCTGTTCTAAACTGGGCCATAGCACCTAACTTCCAGTGGCAGTGAAGATTGCCTATGTGCTAAATGTGAAGTAATATTTCCTTTACTTTATCCTAAATTCCCTGGTGGTGACCAAGAAGGGTTGATCAATTTTCACTAGACCACGGAGAACCTTCAATACCTCTCTCAAATCTATTCTATTCCGGTTCCCCCTGCACCCATCAGCACAGCATCTAACTGCCTAAATATTTCTCCTTTTCAAGTTCAGCAATCATAGATATCACTGTCTCTTCTCATTTCATCAATCTGCCTGAGACAACACTTTTATCAGAAGGGGCTTTGTGTTTTATCAGCTTAATGTCAAGTGACTATTACCTTTGATAGCCAATGATGCGCAGTACATCCATTTAATCAACTTTCTGATAAATGGCTTGTCTATATAATTAGGATAATTGCCCAGGAACAGATTGAGGAGTACGCATGTGTTATGCATTTCAGGGGAGAAATTGAACTTCTGGTGCTGTATGCTGCCCAGGTGTCCCTTTGGCTAGCTCTTTGATTATGGGTCAGTATGAAGAGCTGTTTGACGGCGAGAAGAGGAGTCTGAGGAAAGATTTCATTCAGGATGGGGTCCCCACTGAGTTTAATGATAGCCCATATGGATTCCAGTCTGGGGTGACAGGTGTAGCTTCAGCTCAAGTAATGGATTCTGTGATGCAAAGTGCCTGAAGTCAACGTAACTTGGGCTGGAGCTGTTGTGAACTGCAGTGAAGAAGCAATAAAAAAAAAAGAAACAGCTTTTATTCTGACCATTGAGCTTAAGTCTGCCCTTGCTGCAAATAAAAGGCAAACTTTAAACAGAAAAACAATAAAAGGGAAGGATTCAAAATATCACATAAACTTGGCTGTCAGTGGAATAAAAGCATTAAAAAAAAAAAATCAAACTCCTAGTTCCTTTTTACAGGCCAGAGTAATTTCAGCAGCAGCTATTTAAACTCAACGCAACTAACAGATGAAACTTAAAGTAGCCCTAAGGCACTGGAGTAGATTGGGTCCAACTCTGTCATAGCAATTAGAGAGGGGTGGGAAACTGCTTTCCCATCCAATGAGAATTGAAAGTGAGAGACAGACACATACCAAACCTGCCCCAGGATTTGAGAGACACGGGTTCAAATTCCTGCTCTTAATCAGGCTATTCTGGGGTGGGATTCTCTCTCTGGTTTTCACCAGAAATCTCATCCTGGACCTGAGAACCTTTCACAATAAAAGTTGAATCAAAACTGACCCTTTTCCCACCAAATTATTTGGTTTTGATGAATCAGCATTTTCTGATGGAAAAACCACTCTGTGGACAAATCCCTGACCAGCTCTATTAATAATTATCTGGGGAAAGTTAACAGAATTGCATTCTCTGTGACTGTTGCCTCTTATCTTCATGAGTCATAACCAGCAAATCCAATTGCTCTCTGTCGACAGCCCGTTTTACAACTGCCAATATCCATAGCTACACCTTTGGATCTACACTGGTAATAGATACAGGAAAAAGTTCTTATTCCCAGCTTCAATTCTTGCCTGATGGTTGACTTCAGCCCCAAAAGTTAGCATGCATCTGTTTTGTGCGCACAAACAGACAGGCTGGAAATTGAGAAAAAATAAAGTATTCAAACTAGATTTGATAATTAATTTGATTCAACTTTCCTTTCCAACGGGCATCAGATACTGTGAAATAAAACTTAAAGTAACACCAATGAACTGTTGATAAGGCACGAGTTAGAGCTGAAATTCATTTTTAAAGCAGATATTATGCTTAAACTGTAATGCATTGTGTTTCACTTGAGGCGGTGCAGTCTAGCGGCAACCTGAAGCCAGGAAATCTCAGTTCTAATACTGACTGGCTGTGTTTGGCTGGGAGTAAGTCCCTAAGTTCTCGCTGCCTCAGTCCTTGTGGTATTTTCAGTGATGACGGTGGCGGGTTTTAAGATAATTTAACCAACAGCAAAAAATCACTTTTAGGGTACGTCTACACTGCAAACCAAAGGAGAGATTGTAGCAGGGGGAAGGTGTCCCTGTGCTAGCTCTACGCTAAGTAGCATGGGTAATAACAGTTTAGATGCGGTGGCACGGGCTTACACTGGTTGCTAGCCCATGTTTATGTCCCCAGGCTCTCTGGAGAGCTTGTACTGTTGTTGCTAAGCCACCATGTCTACCCTGCTTTTGATACCAATGCCAGTTAGGTGAAAACTAGCCTGGGTAGGCACATCTATGCTATAGTCACATCTTCACCTGCAGTGTAGACAGACCCATAAAGAAAACAGAGCACTGATGCTGCTGTCATCTAGCCTGGCTGTATTCTCGGTCCGAGTCCCTGCAACTTGTTCCCATCTACCTGTGGGTGAGAGTCTCTATGAATCAACAGTCAATGTAATGCTGCAGAGGGTTCTGGAGAATGTGTATAACTTTACACTTTCTGCCGACTATTAACCCGTGACGACACGGTCGCCATCCGTAGCTGAGATGGTAATGCCCCTCCATTTACTGAGGATGTTCCAAGCATTAACTAGTTCATGCTTTAAAATCCTTTGAACATTAAATGCATTAGATAAAACCTCACTGTCACACTTCTGCTTGAATCAGAAAGAAATGCTGAAAATATAAACAAGTAATATATATCATTAAAATCTCTGATTTAACATTTTGCCATGCAGTATAAAACAAAATTGAAGTAATTTCAGTTCAAATATATTTTAACTGTAAGCTTAATTTTTAGCCATGATTTTTAAATAGCTACATAATACATGCATGTTCATACCTATGTATTAAATATGTCACTATATGTGACATAAATAATTAGACGTTTACTGTAGCAAAACTATAAAATATTGTAATTGGTCATTGCATACTTAACAAGAGACAGGAAAACCCTGTGCTCATATTCAGAATGCCTCTGGTGAGAAGAGATCATTGGGAAAATGGCAAATTGGAGATGCATACAGTACATGTGCTGCTCTCTGACTTCCCTGTCATGTTTGCTCAGTTTATTAGCAAAAACCATATTTTTGCCACGCTCCTTACTTCAAATTTAATTTACTTCAGGAGACTCAGACACGCAGTGTGTCTTGCTCTTTATAGATCACAATTTGGTACCAATCATTCTGAAGTAAGAGCTCCCTTTCTATTACCAGGTCAGTGATGATAATTCCATATGATGAGACCGGAACTAAGAAGAACAGCATGTTACCATCATCGCAGGCTAAACCTATTCCATTAGTTAACTCAGACTGGTGTAAAGATATTCAGTACAAAGATCCTTTCGGTGTAAAGAAAGCCTCTGATGTGTTTGAATAAGGCATATGTAAGAAAGATGGGGTATAAAACAAACCTCAGTTAAGCAACCGCTTAACTGATCATCGGTACCACCTTTCTTAGGGTTTTAATTTCGATTGTGTCACTAAAAAAAAAAGATCTCAAGAGTTGAAATTAGTTTTATAGAGTTCATTAAATATCCTTAATAGCAATTAATACTATAGGATATAAGAAGGCAAAAACAGTATTAGACCACAATTTGGTACAAACTAGAAAGTTGGTTGATATAAGCACTCAGGTCTTCAGAATCAAATCTCAGAACCACAATAGGATACAACACTTATGTACCGTCAGGTGGCAAAATTTGTGGATGATACAAAACTACTCACGATAGTTAAGTTCCAGGCAGAATGCGAAGAGCTACAGAGGGATCTCTCCAAACTGGGTGACTGGGCAACAAAATGGCAGATGAAATTCAGTGTTGATAAATGCAAAGTAAAGAACATTGGAAAACATAATCCCAACTGTACATCAAAAATGATGGGGTCTAAATTAGCTGTTACCACTCAAGAAAGATCTTGGAGTCATTGTGGATAGCTCCCTGAAAACATCCAATCAATGTGCAGCGGCAGTCAAAAAAGCAAACAGAATGTTGGGAACCCTTAAGAAAGGGATAGATAATAAGACTGAAAATATCTTATTGCCTCCATGGTACACCCACATCTTGAATACTACGTGCAGATGTGGTTGCCCTATCTCAAAAAAGACATATTGGAATTGGAAAAGGTTCAGAAAAGGACAACAAAAATGATTAGGGGTATAGAATGGCTTCTGTATGAGGGGAGATTAATAAGACTAGGACTTTTCAGTTTGGAAAAGAGGTGACTAAGGGGGTATATTAATATGACTGAGGTCTATAAAATTATGAGTGGTGTGGAGAAACTAAATAAGGAAGTGTTATTTACTCCTCATAACACAAGAACTAGGGGTCATCAAATGAAATTAATAGGCAGCAGATTTAAAAACAAACAAAAGGAAGGATTTTTCCACACAAAATCCAGTCAACTTGTGGAACTCCTTGCCAGAGGATGTTGTGAAGGCCAAGATGATAACAGGGTTCAAAAAAGAACTAGATAAATTCATGGAGATTAGAGCCATCAATGGGCAGGATGGACAGGGATGGTGTCCCTAGCCTCTGTTTGTCAGAAGCTGGGAATGGGTGACAGGGGATGGATCACTTGGTAATTTCCTGTTCTGCTCATTCCCTCTGGGGCACCTGGCATTGGCCACTGTCGGAACACGGGATCCTGGGTTAGATGGATCTTTGGTCTGACCCAGTCTGGCCGTTCTTATGTTCTTACACTGCAGCCGACCAGCCGACTGCAGAGATGGACTTAGATGCTGCCAGCCGAGAAGATGTCTGAGATGGGCCTTGCAGTAGGAAGTGACCCAGTGAATGTATTACAAACTGATGCCTGAACCTTTACCTGGGAATTTCCCAGCTTCATAGGGCCCTAAGTCAGAACCCAATGGAGTAAGGTGGGCCTGGGTTCCCCTACCCTCCATCCCGCATTTGCCACTAGGTGTGGCTACTGCAGGGCTACAGCCATAGATCGACTGTTTGCTCTGTCCCGCCCAGGGGCTACAGTTGGATTGTTGGCTTCACCTGCCCAGAGGTGAAGAGACCCTCAACTGCTATTGCCTGCCCCAGTCAGGAAGTTTGGGAGACATAGACAGAGTGTTTACTGGGCCCCGTCAAGGGCCCTGAATCCCCCTAACTGCAATTTCTTGACCAACCCAGAGTCCCAATGACCGTGTGATGAGGTGTACCAAGCTGGCACTGTGGTAATGGGGGCAGCCCTGCTCGACATGCAGGAACCTTTCATTTGAAGATCCCAAAGTACTTTACAAAGGTGGCAATTAGGTCAACTGAGACACAGAAAAGTCAAAATCCTGATCCAAATCCCAGTGAAGTCAGTGGGAGTTTCCCTATGGGCTTCAACAGCTTTAAGGGCCAGGCCGTCAGAGACTTGTTCAAGGTGCCGCATCAAGCCATTGGCCATGCTAGCAATAAACTGAGCTCAGTTTTCAGACTCCCAGTCCTATGAATCATAGAATCATAGAATATCAGGGTTGGAAGGGACCCCTGAAGGTCATCTAGTCCAACCCCCTGCTCAAAGCAGGACCAATTCCCAGTTAAATCATCCCAGCCAGGGCTTTGTCAAGCCTGACCTTAAAAACTTCCAAGGAAGGAGATTCTACCACCTCCCTAGGCAACGCATTCCAGTGTTTCACCACCCTCTTAGTGAAAAAGTTTTTCCTAATATCCAATCTAAACCTCCCCCACTGCAACTTGAGACCATTACTCCTCGTTCTGTCATCTGCTACCATTGAGAACAGTCTAGAGCCATCCTCTTTGGAACCCCCTTTCAGGTAGTTGAAAGCAGCTATCAAATCCCCCCTCATTCTTCTCTTCTGCAGGCTAAACAATCCCAGCTCCCTCAGCCTCTCCTCATAAGTCATGTGTTCTAGACCCCTAATCATTTTTGTTGCCCTTCTCTGGACTCTCTCCAATTTATCCACATCCTTCTTGTACTGTGGGGCCCAAAACTGGACACAGTACTCCAGATGAGGCCTCACCAATGTCGAATAGAGGGGGACGATCACGTCCCTCGATCTGCTCGCTATGCCCCTACTTATACATCCCAAAATGCCATTGGCCTTCTTGGCAACAAGGGCACACTGCTGGCTCATATCCAGCTTCTCGTCCACTGTCACCCCTAGGTCCTTTTCCGCAGAACTGCTGCCTAGCCATTCGGTCCCTAGTCTGGAGCGGTGCATTGGATTCTTCCGTCCTAAGTGCAGGACCCTGCACTTATCCTTATTGAATCTCATCAGATTTCTTTTGGCCCAATCCTCCAATTTGTCTAGGTCCTTCTGTATCCTATCCCTCCCCTCCAGCGTATCTACCACTCCTCCCAGTTTAGTATCGTCCGCAAATTTGCTGAGAGTGCAATCCACACCATCCTCCAGATCATTTATGAAGATATTGAACAAAACCGGCCCCAGGATGCTTCAATCATTAGCCCATTTTTCCTCCCATTGAAGGGAAATAGAAGAAAGGTGAAACGAGAAGCGGTGATTCCGTAATTGTTATTCTAGAATAAGCCCCATTAACTATTATATATTTAAGAAAGATGATAGAAGAGAAAGGATATTACATGGGTAAGTGAACTATAAAGCTGACAATACACCACACCTTTAGGAGCTCTGATTATTAACCATTTACAAGAGTGTACATGGTGCTGCGTGAAACCTAGGACAAGACACAAACCCTGCCCCAAGGAACTGGCAATTGAATCAAGGGGAAGACAGTGATTTTCCTGAGGAAGAGAACTGAGAGGCACTAGGGAGGTGCAGTGTGCTGGGGAAAGGTTGACTCTGATGTTTCCTCCCTGTTTCAAAATACTCCCCACTCTCCACCTGCCCATCCTTGCTGATGAGAGGGAGGGAGGCATAGTGGTCCCGTAACACCTGCTCTCCTCTGCATATTACATACCCCCCTGTATATAAAAACCCACAGTCAATGGATTTAGAAGCATCTGACAGATCTCAACATGTATCGGTAAGTGGGGAACCATCACTGAATGGTGGTGTTTCTAGCGGGGTCCCCCAGGGATCTGCTCTCAGTTCAGCGCTATCCCATATCATGATCGGCAATCTAGAAGAAAATAGAAAACCCTGGTAAAGCTTGTAGATGAAACAAAAACAGATGGAAGGGTAAATAGTAAGAACAGGTCAGTCACATTGAGTGATATGGATCACTTGGTAAGTTGGGCACAATCAAATGTGTATTTTAAGACAGCCAAATACAAAAATTTTTTTTCCAATAGTATCTGTCAGCTGTAGTTGTAGATAAGCCACTGGCCATTATCTGCCAGTGGGGAGATATGATAAAGAGGCCACCATGATTCTTGGCTCTATACACAGAGAAATAGAGAGTAGGAATAGGGTTGTGGTATTACTTCTGCTTTCAGCAGGTGCAAGCCCACGGCTCAAATACTGTGTCCAGTCCTGGTGTCCACACAAGGTTGTTGAAAAGCTGGAAAGGGTTCAGAAAAGAACTCCAAGAATGACTCAAGGCCTGGAAAACTTGCCTTACAGGGAGAAACTAGAAGAGCCAAACCTCCATCTCACCAAAGGAATGGTACTAAGATGAGTACGGGGATCACAACCTAACCCTAGATTTTAGATCTGACACAATGAATGAGGGTGATGAATGGTAGGGAGGCGATGGGTGAGAATGGACATGGGGTTATTACCACGAGGTGACTCAGCTTAGGCGGGTGCACATATTGTGGGTTTAAGTACGAAACCATCATTAACTCATTTCCTGCGGGCCTTGTGGAAGAATGCCTTGAGAGCTACAGATGAACAACGCTATATAGGCCTGCCCCAAAGCCCACTGAAGTCAATGGAAAGACCCCCACTGACTTCAACAGGCTTGGGATCAGGGCCTGGTAGCGCTAGATCTATAAAGGAGGGATTTGAACACAGAGAGTGCAGCTGTTTGCAGAACAGGATTTGGAGAGAGGCATGGAAACAGTTAGGAGAAGTGAACAAAGAGCACAATCCTGAAAGGGGATGAGCTTTTCTGAGTGCAGAGTATCCTTGAGGACCTTTGACTTTAACATTTCACATCCTTGAGCAAGATTTGCAGCTCTGGCTGCCAGAGATCCCTCATCCATATGATCACCAACTGTTCTCATCTTAATAACCTGAATCTCTGCGCCTGAAAAGCAAACAGCATCCCAGAGCTTGTAATGTAATTGACAGCTACACTCTCTGGTTCCACTGAGACAAACAACTATGTAGCAGCAATGTCCTGACTGTAATACTGTGGGCCACGTTACCCTTGCATAGGAGTCATCAGCATGGGGTGGAGGGATGTGTGTGGGGAATACACTGTAGGGGGCCAACTTTCCCCCAGCCCACAAAGGACCCAGTGCCACCCCTAAAGTCTCTTTCCAGACACAGTTTTATTTGTCAAACTCGGCAAAAGGACCACAAAACCAGTCCACCCCGGGCTACAATTCCCAGGGGATTTTCTCTCTCAGACCCTCTTGCTTCATTGCTCTTTTAGTTGAGCATTGTCTACCAGGCTCTCTCCCTGGAGGTCCTGTTTCCTCAGCACATTCCCATTTCCTCCCCTCCCAGAGGACTCAGTATTCATCTCCCTCTCCTGCTTCTGCCACTTCCTTACTGACAGCATGGTCTTTATAGCCCCACATGCTGCTCGGTCTCTTAACTGGCAAAATTGGGAGCACCTCTTCTGGCACAGGGGACCTGTCTGTCCCTGCTTCACATAAAGGGACCAGCCACCCTGTGACACACATGCAATGTCCTAATAATTATTTCTTTACCACCTCGCCTCCTGTAGAAGAAGCCAGGGGCTCCACCCCGTTGGCAAGGAGTGTCTGGACAGAGGCCTCTCCACTCTGCCCAGCATTTCTCTTGGATCTATGGGCTGCCTGGCTCCTGCGGGTGGCATACTTTCAGGGCTCCCCCCGCTGCAGCTGAAAACAGAACCCACCAGAAGGGGACAGTGCTGTTTCCACATTACTGGAGCAAGCAGTACAGATCGATATAGTCTCAAGCTGTATTAACGTGCATTGGGAGCCCCTCTGGGTTAGGAAGAGCATCCCATCAGCTCCTGTAGAGTCGGGAAATTGTGGAACTTTCACAGGGCTGGTATGTTGCACTGATGGAACTTCCTATTCCGTGGCAACAAGCTCCACTTCAAAGGCCCGATCCTGCACCTGTTGACTCCAATGGGAGCAGGATGGCGTCCCAATTGTAGACTTGGAAGCAAGCATGAGTCCCCATAGTTTTATTATTCCACAGCCTGGAGCGCGTCACTGCTGTTACAAAATGGAAATTACCTAAATAAATAAAAATCAGACCTGTGCATTTACTCAGAATTATGATGTGTCAAGTATCATAGGAAGAATAGATTGGGAAGGAAATTTTAAAATCATTCTGACATGTAGTTATACAAATAAGCTATTGAAAGTACAGTCTCAGGCATTATATTTAGCAAGAAGCACGTAGTGCTTTTATGCTTCTTCCCTTTATAATAAAACCAACCCATAAGGAAGAATTACATTAATGAAATTAGTCTAAAAGTGACAAATTTAATAATAAATAATGGCCATTATCTATAAAAATATGAAAAACCATTTTCAAAATCATTAGCTCTAATCACAAATGAATTTTGCAGTGTTTCTTGATATTTTGCACCTTTGTAATGAACCCTGATAAATTCATGGGACTACATGTTAAATAAAGAGATAGAAAGGTCTAATTTGCTGCTTCATTAAACCAGCTTATTTCCAGGCACCTTGCATATTGCTTTGAATTTCGTATCTCTGAAAGCAGAGACAATGGAACTATTCGTCTCTAATGTAGTGTGGCACACAATTAGGGGCTCAAAAGGATGTGAATCTCTTTCCATCAGAGATACACACTGAAATTATTTTATTACCAAAGACTGTCAGCGTTACATATCTCCAACAGCTATGGAGACACCTGACTGGCATGTTTAAATTTGTGCTAAGCATTGCTAAAGCAGTAATTTGGAACTTCTTGTTTCACAGCGTTATTCCTTACAAAGTGCAGCATGTAGGCCTCGAAAGGGCACAGTGCACTTCAGAAACTTCTGGGTGGGGTTCAACACCATTGCTAATTTGCAAGCTGTTTGAAAATTGAAGCCAGTGTGGGACTTAAGCATGTGTGCTGTCCTGGGTCAGGGGCCTTAGTCTTTACAGGATGGGAGCATAACACTATTAAAGAGAGCTCTGTGTTTTTACTGCAACTTTATTTGTTCAAACCACAAACTCGGAGGTGTGGGGGGGAGGATGCTAATCCTAAAGGGCCCAATCTTACAACCTGTACTTACACAAGAGTTCCTTAGGCACGCATGGCCCCTCAGCGGAAGGGTGGCAGAATCACGGCCTGAATTTTTACCAGGTATGTAGATCCAAATCCTGCCCTGTAATGTGACCATGCAGAGGTTCTGCTGGTCTTAACACGAGGGCAGAATTCATTCTGCTGTCCTTGAGAGTGGCTCTGTTGAGATTCTGAACAATATCAAAATGAAATGACAGAGATTTAGGGCCAGGGTCTGTCTTCAGATGTTCACGTATTGGGAGGTAGGAATTATATACACGCATCACAGAGTAGAACTTTGTCAGAGCCTTCAGTGTTCTCTAACCCAGGGATTGCAGTAGTTTTTGGTAGGTGAGAAGAATATATATATTTTCCCATGATTATTCTCAAGGTAAAGGGCCTGATCCAACTCTTAATGGCGTCAAAGTGAGAGAGTGAATTTTTTACCTGTACTGGTAACTTTTCATGACAGTTTTGCAAGGCTCTTTTCAAATACACCTGGGGCAGTAACTATGTTATATGACCTTTTCCCTATGCTGTTAATTTCCAGGTAAATGAATGGGATTGCAGAACCAGTCTCTTTAATGAGATACGAGGTAGCTCTATAAGGAACTTCTTACGCAAGATTCTTCATTACATGACCCTTCTGATAGAGGGGGAGGGTATGTCTACACCAGAAACACTACAGTGGCACAGCAGCATGCTGCAGCACTTCCGTATAGACACCACAGTGATGGAAAGGGTTCTCCCATTGCTATAGTTAGTCCACCTCTTCAAGAGGCGGTAGCTAGGCTGATGGAAGAATACTGCCGTCAACTTAGCACAGTCTACACAGGACTTAACTAAGAGCTTGTCTACATTACCCGCTGGATCAACAGGCAGCGATTGGTCCAGCAGGATGGGTGGGGTGGAGTTTGATTTCTCGCATCTAGTCTAGACATGATAAATCGACCGCCGAGCACTCTCCCGTCAACTCCGGTACTCCATCAGGGTGAGAGGCACAGGCGGAGTCGACAGGAGAGCATCAGCCGTTGACTTACCCCAGTGAAGACACCATGGTAAGTAGATTTAAGTACGTCGACTTCAGCTATGTTACTCACTTAGCTGAAGTTGCATAACTTAGATCGACTCCCTGCCCCCCTCTCCCCCCAGTTTAGACCAGGCCTCAGTCTCCCAGGGATATGAATTTTTCACACTCCTGAGCAACGTAGCTGGATCCACCAAACTTTCTGGTGTAGGCCAGCCCTGAGTACAACTGAAATGCAAAGTTCTCTGTTGACCCTTCCTTGCCATGATCTTTCAGGCTGGTCTATGCTAGAAAATTAGGTTGACCCAGCTGTGTCTCTCAGTGGTGAGAAAAACTCACACCCCTGAGAGACATAATTAAGCTGACCTAAACCCCAGTGTAGACACTGCTGAGTCAACAGAAGAATTCTCCTGCTACTGCCTCTCAGAGACGTGGATTTATTGCGGTGACGGAAGCACTCCTAGAAAGTGTCTACAGCGATGCAGCTGCACAGCTGCAGCTGCGCCTCTCTAGCCTTTGTAGTGTAGCCCTAGCATTAGTAAATGACTTCCAAGTGCCTGAAAACCTCCCACCAGGGAAAATAAAGCAGGGATCTAAAGAAGATTTGCAAGGTTGAGTGTACTGGTGGTACACAGCCCAACTCTGCCCTTTTGGAGATAGATGTATTGAAATGCACGTAAATGTGGTGGATCTGTGCACCATCAGATCTTGTATTCTGCCCTGGGATTTTCATGGACATGTATGTATCTAACTGAGGTTGCGTTATCAAATCTGCACATCTGCCATACATGATTAGTGCTTAAGCTACACCCATTTACATACATAGGTGTCTATTTAAGCTTGCTCATGGTTACCATATAAGTAGCTAACACAACGGGCTTCTTAGTTCTATCTTTTTCAGATATAAACGAGACAGACCAGTATAGTGGCCTGTATAGGGGATCAGATGAGATGATCTAATGGTCCCTTCTGGCCTTAAAAATCTAGGAAGCGGAGAATAGTAACTGTGATCAGCTTCTTGTGAAGCATAAACAGTCTTTGGCTATTTAAACTGCAGAATGCAAACTGCTGTGCCAGCATATGGGAGACCCGGAGCTCCAATACATTTTATAGCTGCACAATACAAAAAAAACCCTAGTACATTAGGCCTGAGAATTTAAACTCACAGGTCAGGACATTCAGAATAATGGTTCTCACAACATCCATAACTCAGCCCCTTGCACATATGTAGCATGCTTTAGTGGAGATGTAGTGAAATTTATGTCTTACTATATATGTGTAAGGGGCAGAGTTATGGGTTTTGGGGGAGCCATAACTTTCTATTTCCTGACTTTTGTGCACTGATTCTTTAAGAAATGGAAAGATAAAGGCCCATTTTGTACTATGGTGAATGTTCCTCTTTCTTCCTGTTTTCCTTTCCCTTTCCACATGCCCTCTGCTTCCTCACACACACACGCACAGTAGTTACCATTGAATAAAACAAGCAACCAGTAAGCTCTTTGGGGCAGGGACTCTTTTCTTTGCTCATGTACATTGCCTGGCGCAAGGCGGCCACATTGCACTACTGCAGTATAAATAATTGGTCACACTTATATTAAAGTGCCACTGATAAATAACTGTAAAGGCTTAATGATTGATAGATGTTTTATTTAATTTTTAATTGAACATTCGAGTCTCCAACAGGTTGCGTGTGACCTTGTTTTGTAATGAGCTGCAACACCTTTGACTTATGTACTTATGGTCATCCATAACATAACTACTCATGTCTGGAACATGCTTATAACAATTTATTTATTAACTCTTTATATATGGAAACTTTAATATAAAGCGTGAGTAGTGTGAAAAAATAATTAGTAATAGTGTGCCAATGGTTACCACACTGCAGCAGTGGAGATCCCACAATCAGTATTATTTGAGGCAGAGGGTAATTGTAGGTGAATGTTGATATTTTGCTGGTGACTGCTGCAGGGTGCTGAAATGGATTTTTATTGGCCCACAGCTGGGCAGATTGTTACCAGTACCAGTGAAAATTTGGATTCAATTTGCTCAATGTGCAGCAATTTGAGAAAGAACCACACAAGCAGTAAAAAGTTAAATACATCTCCCTAATAAGCCTCAATTCCCCAAGCATAATCCCTCAGTAACTATGTTGCCTGTCCACAGTATCCTGATTGGCAAACAAAGCAGGTATAGCTACCAGTCCTAGATGGAGATTTTTCTTTTCTTTTCCCCCCTCAAGTACTTGGTCTGTCAAATGTCCCCCGAAGCAGGGTCCTGGTTACCCTGAGGCCCTCTGGTTCAAAAGTCCTACAAAAGTCCCTCGTAGCAGGGTCTTGGCTACACTGAGACCCTCTGTCTTACAGCATCACTGACCTCTTTAGATGTTAATTGGGGAACTAACTAATTAACTAACTCTGCTTCGCATTTATACCTTTTGTTTTCAAAGGAATCACATGTCCCAGAAATATGCCCTGTGGGCGTTTCATTACTGTTTTTTTCTAATTAATATTTTAGAAGGGGGCTGCAAAGAGACACAAACCAAAGATCAGTTGACGTTTACCTTCTTATCAATTATGCACTTGAGCTCTTAGTGTGATGTCATCCAAAAGGGTCATTTTGACCATGGGCAGCCTGTTCCAAGCTCACTGATGGCGTGTTTCTGCGGTTTTTTTCTTGGTGAGCTGGCCGCTGGCTAATATGACCAAAGTTTTATGTTAAAACACATATACAGATAAAGCCTCTAATCGCTGTCAGTATATTTCCACACCAACTGTATAATGCTAAAAAACCCTGCTCCCAAAATTGTCTAGCAAATACAGACGTCCCAAGCCATACCAAACTCATGTTCATTCATATCAGTTACAGTAATTCATCATAATGATTTGGCACCGTCCCAACATAGAGGAGACATGTACCCACTTTCAAAGAATGTTTTCACTTTTGTGTCTCTCCCTGACACAAATAAGTATTTCAGGTATGGCCCAATGGGTGTTATAATTAAGGCAGCGAGTTTGTCACGGAGGTCATGGATTCCGTGACTTCTGTAGTGGTTGGTGCGCCTGGCCTGGGGGCTGCCTGAGTTGTTCAGGTTGCACTGGCCACTGCTGGGGCAGTCTCAGGCCCCCCACAGGCCCTCTCCCCCTGCCCAGCAGCAGCAGGAGTTTGGGTGTGGGAGGGGGCTTGGGGTTGGGGCACGGGACGGGGTGAGGCAGGCTCTGGGCGGTGCTTACCTTGCGGGGGGGCTCTCTGGAAGTAGTGACATTCCTCCACCCTCAGCTCCTAGGCGGAGATGTGGCCAGGCAGCTCTGCAGGCACTGCCCCTGCAGCTCCCATTGGCTGTGGTTCCTGTCCAACGGGAGCTGCAGAGCTGGTGCTCTGGGCGGAGTCAGCGTGCAGAGCTGCCTTGCCACGCCTCCACCTAGGATCTGAGCAAGTGGGATGTTACCACTTCCAGGGAGGCATGGAGCCAGGTTGGGTGCCTGCCAGCCTCGCCAACCCCCCCCCCCCAGCACCCGCAGTACCCCAGACCACCCCCCTCTATGCCTGAGCAGCAACGGCGCCCCCTGGGTCATGCCACCGCCCCCAAGATTTATTCAGGGGTATATAGTAGAAGTCACGGACAGGTCACGGGCCATGAATTTCTGTTTACTGCCCGTGACCTGTCCATGACTTTTACTAAAAATACCCATGACTAAAACGTAGCCTGAGTTATAATAGTGGAAGGACCAGGACCTTCACCACAGCTCACGGAAATGTACGGTGAGCTTCACATTGACTTCAGGGAGCTTCGGATCAGGCCCCAAATCACTCCATCTCTTTGGCTCCCCCTGCTGCCTGTCCATGTTTTCCTCAATTACCCAAATAACATGGATTGCATTCAATGGCAGCAGAAATAGTAAGATATATGATTAAATGCTTTAATATATGTAGCTATTCAGAGAATAAGTAGCAGTAATATAAACCTAATAATACATGATATTTTAACATTCAATAGAATACCATTGAGATGTTTCTGGTTGTAGTGCAACCAATATTTCTCCTTCTAAATTTCAGTTTCTTCATTTATTTGAAGGAAAAAAACAAAACAAACCAACCTGATATTCTACTACTCTGCCTTTCATATTTTTGTAAGCAGTAGTGATTAAAAATATTTGTTTGATTTGGTCTCCTGAAACATTATGTTATTTTCAACTTCAATCAGGGTGCATTTCTGATATACTTCAGATGCTTTGAATGAGCAAAGATGCAAGGAAATGTATTACATTCGAGAAAATCTTACAACTGGCAAATGTCTTTTCAAATAAGTTATAATGATATTTCAAGGGCAGTTTAAACCTATTCATTTTCCATATTCTCATTACCATTCTTAGCAACAGGCCTAAATTCCTCAATTCCTGTGTAGTTCTGTTAATCTCTCTCCACAATGTTCAATTTCCTTACAACTATTCAGCTGATTTATTATTTCCCTTCTGTATTTTAACTACATTGTAACCCCATAAATTTGTTTCACTCTCTCAGCTTCAATACTCAAGGTCATTAATACCCCCAAAATATCCTTTGCTTATATCACAACCTTAAATATGCTCTTTCTTGCCCAGTGGCTTGCTACATAATTACCAGTGGCAAGATCATCTTGTTTTTATAGTTTTATGATTAAAGGAGATAAAAATTAACCAAATTGAGTGAAATGTAAAAAGACACATGAAACATATGTGACAGTGTTGTTGCTATTTAACTCACAGTAACGCTATACAGAGATCCAAAATTATTTTTTCTTGGAATGTTGCTTAAGAGAGGGCTACAGTAAAATTAATGCTTGGTTTGGGATTGGATGCTGCATAAAACATGGGCAGAATTTTTTCAAGCATATGGATGTGCAATATCTAATGCAAATGTGCAGGCCCACCCTACATGCATGCTCTGCTGGAACCTTTCTATTCCCCTGTGGTGCTGTATGGAATCTGGGGGACACTTGACGATATTTTGAATACAAATATTGTAAAATTGTAATGAGTTATGCCAGATATGCCATGTAAGGTATCTGCAAAAATGTTATAACTTGCCAGATATGATAATCTCGTAATACAAAGGTGACACAAACACATAAATAAGTTATATATATGTATGTATGTCTGTATTTCAAACTTGTGCTGTACTTTTGGGTGTCACCCCCAGACTCTTTGGGTGTCAGCTCTTCCTAGCCTGCTTGATGGCCCATTAAGGACCATCAGCTATACAACTGACTCATTGAGAGAAGGCAGATATACCTTATGACTCAGCAAGGCACGCAGGGGCATGTTTATGGACAGGACTCTAAGGCCTCCAAGCCATGCGCTGAGCAGCTATTTGTTTGAAACAAAGGAAACACAGGCTGCATGGCAAGAGACTATAAAAGGCAGCTGCATCTTCTCCATTTTGTCTTCAGTCATGCTTCTTACCTCTGGAGGAACTTTGCTACAAACTGAAGCTCTGAACAAAGGCCTAAATGAGCCATCCAAGCTATGGTTTATTATAAAGAAAAAAAGAAAGAACAAAAGGAGAGATGTTAAATGGTAAAACAGTCACATACATACAAAGACTTCAAAGTCCATTTATCACCACTACTGCTAGGAACCTGATAAATGAACTTTGAAGTCTTTGTATGTATGTGACTGTTTTACCATTTAACATCTCTCCTGTTGTTCTTTTTTCTTTATAATAAACCTTCAGTTTTAGATACTAAAGGATTGGCTGGCAGTGTGATATTTTGGGTAAGATCCAAACCTATACTGACCTGGTAACGTGGCTGACCCTTTGGGGGTATATGTGAGTGGAGTTTAAAATAACTTCTCACTGTACGAGACCTAGGTGCTGATTCGGAGCCAGAGACTGGAATGCAATAAAGGGGGCTGTGTGATTTCTTTTTATGTTTCTTGATAACCAGTGTGGGGGGATGAGAAGCACAGTTTGTGACTGGTTGGGAGGTTTAACTTCAGTGTTACTCCCAAGACTGGTGGGTATCTGCTTTCCCTTTTGCAGCCTGCCCTGATCTTGGCATTTCCAGTGAGAGCTGCCCTGGGCACCATGGATCACACCCCTTATTCTGGCTCCAGCTGAGTTGGGGATTGGTCCTGCTTTGAGCAGGGGGTTGGACTAGATGACCTCCTGAGGTCCCTTCCAACCCTGACATTCTATGATTCTATGAGGGCTGGTTCAGCTTCCATATCTTAGACCATTCTACCAGCCTCAGATCACAGGAGCCTATGCTCCTTTCACCCCTCTTCCATCCCCAGCACCCTGGAAGAGAGGAGAAGTAGGTGATGTAGAACTGGTTACACTGGTTCTGTGCGTCCACCTATGCCAGATCCCCTGCTGGGCTCTCTTTTCTTACCCAGTTCTCAGACTGCTCCTACTTTTGCCAGATTCCAGAGAGCTCAAAATCTTCCTTGAATAGACCCCTTTAAAGGATTTCTGACACCTTTGCCCTCTTGGTCATGAGAGTCCAGACGGAGACATGTAGTGAATCTGTTGCTTAGCTGCTTAGAAAGGGAGAGTGGGTCAGGCAAACAAGGCCCTGGATTGGGAATTGGGATAGCTAGGTTCTGTTCCCAGTTCTGCCACTGACCTGCTGTGTGATCCTAGGCAAAGAGGCCAGCATGAGACTCTCCCTGACTAGGTGTTTGTACAGAACCTAGCTCAACAAGGGCCCTATCTTGATTTGAGAAAGTGTCATTCAAGCTGTCTTCTGACTATGCCAGAAAGAAGCAAAACAGGAAAGCTGTTTGTCTTTTTGTTAAATAAACTTGGCAAGAAAAGTTTGGAGAAAATACTTCCGTTGTATCAAAAGGGAAAAAGCAAGATATGTATGAGAGAGCAGGGCTGAACATGGGATGTGCAGGGCAATAAGCTTATGTCTATCTAATAGATTTTTAAAAGTCTTTTTTGTGAATTTAGCACCCTTGAATGCAACCAGCATATTTATATGCTAGGATGGCGGGCAGAGCCCAGCCAAGCAAAGGACAGATTGCCCCCTTCAGATGGGGGAGGGGTCATTGAACTCAGATATCAACCAAGTGTGGGGAATAAAAAAATGAACAAACAGAGATAGGGTTCAGATCACAGGGTCCAAATGAGGGATCCAAAAATGGGACCCAGAGCATAGAACTTTGGACAATGCCCATTACCCTAAGGAGGGGTTAATAGATGCTACTCAGGAACTCTGTGTTGATGCATGCATAGCTGAGGGACTGGAAAAAGGCCCCAGCCACCCAACAGTTGCAGAGGATCCCCCGAACCTGCCTCCTGCTGGTATGATGAATGGCCCAACGTTAGGAGGAGGTTGATGAGGCAGTCTCAGGATCTTGTGAGGCCACAGACAGGAAGCGTGTAGGGGAATAGGTGTGCAAAGAACTACAGCCAGAACTTCAATTCTAGGTTCTGGAGAAGATGGAAGAGGGACTGCAACTGATCGACAGCCCTGTCGACAGACGATGTTATCTGAGCACTCCCCAGTCATCTTCTTGAAGTACCACCCCATGTCCAAAGCTGCACCTAAGAGCCCTATATCCCTACGTGTTTTAAAGTAAAACCAGTATTCACTGTAACTGACAAACATGACCATGAAGACACTCCCAAATTATATAGCACTCATTCCTGACAATGCTACTGCTGTGTATTATGGAAGTGTCAGTTATGGTTCTAAAATTAAGGTTGAGTTGAGTTTGCAACCAGGGCTGGTGTTAAGGGGTAGCAAGCAGGGCAATTGCCTAGGGTCAGGCTTCGTGTGGCAGGGCTTAGGCTCAGGCCCTGCATAGCGGGTTGCAAATGTTGCAGAAATCCAATGTGTAAGCAGGTAAGGGAGGCGGGGTGGGGGCCCACTCCTTAGTTTCTGCCCTGCGCCCCAGCGAGTCTAATGCCATCCCTGGTTGCAACTAAAGCAGGATTTCAGGCACTTCATTACATATGACAAATATAGCTCATCCTCCCCAAAATTATAGTACTTATTCTTTGAGCAGAGAATGGATTTTCTGAGAATTCACAAGTTCATGCGTTAAGAAGACATCCTTTTACGCCTAATGCTGACCTCACAGAGCGAGAGCAGAACATCCATACTGGGAGTTCAATTTTCTTGGCCCAAGAAGTATTTCTCCCAACCAACTGGTGGCAGCTGCTAACCAAAAGGTGTAAGCATATCTAGCACAGGATAATCGATCCTGTCGATTGCCATATGTTAGTGTGAAAAGATTATTATTTTCAAGGAAACATTAATACCTTGGAACTTTTCAACATCCTTTCTTCCCCCCATCCCCTTTTTACCATCCATATATACTCTGAACTGTGACTTGATCGGTAAATAAGGTGAATTCCCGACTTGCTCACAAGTGGTTTTGCATTGTTCTTTAAGGTGAGAAAATGCATGGAGTTCTTGGATTGACAATGGCTTCAAGTTTCAGGCTGCTGTTAAGATCTGGGGCTCATTGGATAACAAGATTGCCACAAAGAATATGAGCTGGAAACAGTTTTACGCTCATGCAGCTGCTACGCTCATCCCAGTAGCAGTGCAGTGCTAGGAAGCTATGAGAAAAGCATGACTACTGAGCTATGAAAATTCTGCTTCCCTCCCTCACTCCAGATGGAGAAGAATTACATGAAACATAGCTAAAATACAATGTTTTCTGCATGTATGAATGTGTGGGACAGTTATTACCAAGACAACGCAGGTCAACTCAACAAACCCTGTGCACCGAGTTGCTCCATGATGTCTCTGCACTGTTTGTAGAGGGAGAGGAAAAGGTGGGCTGGCAGGTGGACCATTGCAAATATAATCCACTGCCCCCAAATGGCAGGAGGATCAGGCTGCATCTGCCATTCACAAAACCCAGTAGTAGCGATCGCGGTTTGGCAGTGCAGGTGCCCTAGCCCCTACTTGTGGGCTGAGGGGGCAGATTTTGTATCCATTAGCCCACATAGTCCTTTCACTTGGGCTTTGCTTGGAGGATCAGCATTTGGGCTGTGGTGTCTGGATTATACGATGAGCAGGTTGCTCAAAAAAGGGAAAGAAGGAAATTGAAGCTAGACTTCTTTAAAGACACTGAATATTTTACAGTGGGGAGGGGGTTGTGCAGAAAGCAGCTATGTTTTATTCTGCAGTAGGTGGGAGCAAAACGGCAAAAATAATTAACCCAACCTGTGACAGTGCTCTGTGTGTGTGTGTGTGTGTGTGTGTGTACGTACGTACGTACGTACCAGGGAAGTAGAGTATGGAGGTGTTTAAAAATGCTGTGGGTCCCTTCCATTTTGTGGTGTAATGAGTGAACGATAACCCTTAATTGTTGCTCATGATAATCATTTTTGATTCAAAGGCAAAATACTACTTGTTATACTTTGCTGTAACGTGCTGAATTTATAGAAGGCAAAAGTATTGTAGGAGGCA
Organism: Eretmochelys imbricata; assembly: GCF_965152235.1. Taxonomy (NCBI): domain Eukaryota; kingdom Metazoa; phylum Chordata; order Testudines; family Cheloniidae; genus Eretmochelys; species Eretmochelys imbricata. The sequence continues at coordinate 10,824,728 of NC_135578.1, forward strand.
CTGACTATTCCCTACTAACAAAGAAGCCAAACAGCAACCTCGTAAAATATATCAAGAATGAGAAAGCACATTTCCCAGACTCTAACCACCAGGCAGTGAAGGAAGTAATTCAATAGAGAAACACTGATATGATGCTGTCATAGACTATCAGGATTGGAAGGGACCTCAGGAGGTCATCTAGTCCAACCCCCTGCTCAAAGCAGGACCCAGCCCCAATTTTTGCCCATATCCCTAAATGGCCCCCTCAAAGATTGAACTCACAACCCTGGGTTTAGCAGGCTAAAGCTCAAACCACTGAGCTATCCCTCCCCCCAAGTAGAGACCAGACAAGTAACTCAAGACGTTGACAAAGCAACAAGAAAACCAGATCAGCTGTAGGCATGATTAAGGTATGATTAAAATAGTAAAAAGAACAGAAAACAAAAACTTCTGAGCAGGTTAAACAAATTATATCCACAGTTATACCCACAGCCATGGGTGTCCAAACTAGCTGTTCCTCTCTAAAGAGTTGCTCAGCCCACATGCTAGATCCTCTTTCTGTTCCCATCTTCTTTATAACCAGTGTGATAATAAGCTACATTGCTTTGGAAGAAAGAGGTCTGGTATAATAATAAACCAGGCATATTGAAGAAACCTGAAGTTACAACAGAGCTGTGAAGGAGGAAACCTGAACCACAAGGTGTCTCCAACTGATTAGACAGCTGAACGGGTCGGGGAATCAGCAGGAAAAGAGAAACTCTCCATGCAAATGTGAGGTGTCCTTTATTCACTGTACCTAAACCCTCAGCTCTATGACCCAAGTTAGATTTTACCAATAAGCCTTCTCTACATACAAAAGTTGTACAGATTTAACTACAGTGGAAGAGGGAAAGTGATACAACAAACCCTGGGGTGGGTGCAGTTAAGACCAGTATATATGTGCTTATCTTGCTATGGCTTAAGGGGAATATGAGTGAAAGGCACTTTGATACTGACCCAACTGTCCAGACTAGAGATTGTACTTGATTTAAAAAAATAATTACCCCTAACCAGTACAAAACCCATGTGTACTACATGTGCTGTGTAAAGCATTTCTGTGTAAATCATTTCTTTTGCTTTAAATTGACTTCCCTCCCTACTTTTAATAAATCCTCTATTCAGTTAGACAACTCGAGTCTTAGTCCTGGTCTACACTACAGAGTTAGGTCGACATAAGGCAGGAAATGTCTAATGGCTGTGGGGAGAATAGGGTAGGGCGGTAACACATAAAATTACATATTATCAAGTGAGGTTACATGTGTGTCAGGAAGGTTAAGGAAGCCTGCGCTGCTGTAATTTCTACACTGTATGGCTGGAAGAAAAAGCAGGTAGTAGGTCAAGAAAGTACCTGTCAGTCACCAGGATGTGGGCAATCATTCTTAGTGGTCAGATCAGGAGTCAGGCCTAGTGGTCAGAACCAGGTTACCTGGCATGAGGCAGGGCTGGAACAAGGAGGAACAGGAGCCATCACAGCCCTAGGCAAATGCTTTGAATAGCCACTGATTTGCTGCTGGTCTTAAGAGCTGGGCTGCTGACTCTTCCAGCCAATCAGGCAGTGTAGTTAATCAGGCAGCCTACTACAGGCCAGCTGGGCCTGGAGACTGGCTCTGCTGCAGACGCTGATGCTGACAGTACCAAGAATCCCTGCGACATTCACATACCTGCACCTTTTGGATCCCACTGATGTGTAAATTATAATTTAGACTCCTTCAGGCACCCTTCCTGATGGGTAATTCCCAGCTTGGGAGCTTGGACTGAAAGGCTGAGAGCTGGGCTGGGAAGCAGACAGCTGCTTGCAAGTAGGCCAGTGGTAGCCAGGACAGGCAGATACTTGGGAGTGACCTGCAAAAAAAGGGGGTCATGCAGACAAACTAAAGGATTGAATTCTGGCAGGGGATCTGCCAGCCAGCGCTTATACTGGACTGCTCCTAGTGGCTGAGATTGGAACTGTTGCTCATCTTTTGTTTGTGATTGGTAAAGCAACCCTGTCTCGGCTGTTTGCAGTTTATTCCGAGGGAGGGAATCCTTTGTTATTCATCAGAGTCTGTGAGCATTTATGGGAACCCACCGTGGGCTAGAGCCTGCAGAACCTAGTGCTTGGAGCACCTACATTTCTGATGGGGTACGCCCAGCACACTCCCAATACAGACTGGTGTACCATACCATTTGCAGTCAGACCCTGCAGCCTGGTTAAGTCCAGCGTTATTATGACCAGTCTGGCACAGCACTGAAGAATGCATTAGCAGGACCCACTTGACAGGGACAGAGGTGCTCCGCTGGAGATAGTTCTTTGGAGCAGGGGTTGGCTTTTCTTTCTGTTCGTCTCTAGCACATAGCACAGTGGGGCCCCCCTCCCTGACTGAGGGCTCCAGGCCACAATGCAAATTCATAACAATGTCACCTCAGACAATCCAGATACAGTCTCAGAAATCCGCTAGCATCCAGAAATTATTGCCAAAGTCAAGGTCACATTTCTGAAGCTCCAGTTCAGTACAGTACATTGTTGCTTTGCGACAGTTGGTTAGAGAATGATTAAAGGAACATTGTAGGCAAGTGTGGGTACTGGGGTCCCATCTGTCAGAAGAAGAGTCAGAAGTTAATTTAAGTGACTCCTACAACATGTTGCCTAATTCCAGTAGCAGTGGGGCTAATTAAAATGGAGTTGGTCCAAGAGCACAGCAGAGCATCAGCAGTAAGGCATAAATACTGTCTCACAGGCACCAATAAAATTGCAGGCACAGTAATGAACAAGACATGCTGGAAGCATGCAATGAGTGTTACAAAGCCGGGAAGGAATGCTAAGCAGCATAATTAACTGAAAACTTGGTGCCATTGATAACTCCGTGAATATTTCATAATCTCTTCCCACAAATCTGTACTGACAAACAGGACATAGAACTTGTTACAGGAGAATGTCTTTAATATGCATGTATGGTGCAACTGCTATATAAGTAACTGAATTTATCGTTAAACTTATTATTTTTCAGATACTCCTGTAGGAGACTTACCAGCTACAGAGACACAGCCAACCTCCAAAATCCACACAGAAAGTGGAAAAGACTTCCTCTAATGGACATTTTAAAGCTCCTAGCAATATGGGTCACTTTAGCCACTTGGTACAAAACTTATTCAAGGAAAATCAGAATAATATAAAACAGGTCTGTAAAAATAAACACCAAGCAATAAATACTAACCCTTAGTTACACCTAGAACACATTATTGGTGTCAATGAAGGTATGCAATTTTACTTGAGGAAATAATTATACCCTGTCACTTTACAAATAATTTTTTATTTACCAACCTTGCCAAGTTATCATTAAACTTTGCCAGGCCAGGCACAAAATCTACTTGCCTTCCCATTACCATAAATGGTCTTTGGTATTTGAAAGATAGACTGTCACTGTTCAGAGACTCAGTTGCCTTTGGGGCCTTTCCCAATGCTAGCCAATTACAGATGAAGATATTGCAAGAAATGTAGGATACTTAGGCTCTCCTATATATGAAAAAGGGGCTGAACAGAATAACAAATACCCAAATTCCACAAGAAAAGCTGTTCTCACATTATTTGCTACCTAGAGCAATCCATAAGTGTCCAGAACTTTGCTGGAAAGTCTGTTCTAGTGGGATTTTTATCTTAATTTCTAGATCAATCTTCTCTTTAGCCAAGGGTTTGGATCCAAGGTTGAGCCTCTCTCTCTATCAAGTATTTAGATGAATTGATGCTTAATATTCAGTGATTGTTCTGAGGTTCGTTCATCCACTAGGTTTTATCTAGAGCTGCGTGGAACAACCTTATTATCTTTTTTTATGATCTGATTGATTTCATTCTTATGGTTTCACCCCTTAGGTTTGCTTTCAAGTTTCAGTGTCAAATAATCCCCAGATTTCAAAATGAAAAGTCATCTGATTCCACTGAGTTTTCCTTTGTTTTAAGGGCAAACCATGCAAAACTAAGGAGTTTTGTGTGGTTTCCAGTTCCACTCAAACCTAGATGTTCCTTCTTGACCTATTGTACTGCAGATATGTTGTCAAGGTTCCTCCCCCACTCTGAACTCTAGGGTACAGATGTGGGGACCTGCATGAAAAACCTCCTAAGCTTATCTTTACCAACTTAGGTCAAAACTTCCCCAAGGTACAAAATATTCCACCCTTTGTCCTTGGATTGGCCGCTACCACCACCAAACTAATACTGGTTACTGGGGAAGAGCTGTTTGGACGCGTCTTTCCCGCCAAAATACTTCCTAAAACCTTGCACCCCACTTCCTGGACAAGGTTTGGTAAAAAGCCTCACCAATTTGCCTAGGTGACTACAGGCCCAGACCCTTGGATCTTAAGAACAATGAACAATCCTCCCAACACTTGCACCCCCCCTTTCCTGGGAAATGTTGGATAAAAAGCCTCACCAATTTGCATAGGTGACCACAGACCCAAACCCTTGGATCTGAGAACAATGAAAAAGCATTCAGTTTTCTTACAAGAAGACTTTTAATAAAAATAGAAGTAAATAGAAATAAAGAAATCCCCCCTGTAAAATCAGGATGGTAGATACCTTACAGGGTAATTAGATTCAAAACATAGAGAACCCCTCTAGGCAAAACCTTAAGTTACAAAAAAGATACACAGACAGAAATAGTTATTCTATTCAGCACAGTTCTTTTCTCAGCCATTTAAAGAAATCATAATCTAACACTGTACCTAACTAGATTACTTACTAAAAGTTCTAAGACTCCATTCCTGGTCTATCCCCGGCCAAGACAGAATATAGACAGACACACAGACCCTTTGTTTCTCTCCCTCCTCCCAGCTTTTGAAAGTATCTTGTCTCCTCATTGGTCATTTTGGTCAGGTGCCAGCGAGGTTACCTTTAGCTTCTTAACCCTTTACAGGTGAGAGGAGCTTTCCCCTGGCCAGGAGGGATTTCAAAGGGGTTTACCCTTCCCTTTATATTTATGACATATGTATAAAAGACTATTTCTCTTTAAGGAGCTATTGTGCATATGTAGAGGCATGAATGCAGGATTCAGGGTAATTTGCTTGTTTCCTCTGAGGTATTTCTCCCAGGATACTGGCATTGCAGTCACTCATTTTTGGAACTATATCCTCTTCTTACAAACACGATCATATCATGGTATTTATAAAATTCAACGCTGAGACCTCTGAAAAGTGCTGCCTTCATTAATCATTTGAAAGGTTTCAACTAGTTGATCTCATTAAATATACATTTTTGAGTTGACAATAGAATATGTGCCACTAGATTTCTTTCTATGCCTTGAAGGTGTAGTGAGAGCTAACTTAAGGTACTGTAGACACCTGAATCTTTTCCAGATTATTTTCCTCTTATTGCAAACAAATTAGGCCCTGATTCAGCAAGGGATTGTAGCAAGGGCTTACCATTGATTTGAATGGGAGTTAAGCATGTGCTTAAGTGGTTTCCTGAATCGGTACTTAACACACCAGAGTCTTTCACTGGTACCAACGAGGGGCCTGGTCTTACAGGTGCACAAGAAGGTTCAGCAGCTCGCAAGATCAGTTTCTTGGTTACCCAGAGTGGGCCCAGTCTTGCTCCTACCATTGCTTGATCATTGGCTTCATTGGGAGCTAGATTGAGCCTACTAACTGTAACCGTTTTATGCAAACCTTGGAATGGTTTTGGCTATCTACCTGAAGTTGACTCAATGGCCAAATCCCAACCTCCTGCTCTTTGTTTGCACATGTTAACAGTATGTGCATATTCACACTCATGGCTGTGTGTTTGCCTCTTAAAGTATTCTCTGCTCTCACTTATTTGCATGCTCCCAAGTCCATGGAGGTTACTGCACCTAGGTGCCTCTGCAAGAGATCTCATATTATATACATATGTTCATACAATATATAGCATGCATACCTACACAAACCTCTTCACTTTTACATTGTTCCCGTTCCACTGTTGCTTTTACTATGCCAGCTGCCTCACCTAAAATGAGAGAAACAACTTTTCACTCCACAATAGTACATAGATAAGGACATGATTAAACCATACTGGGTGCTGCTGAGAGGCAAAGTACTGCACTCCGATGTTCAAAAAGCCAGAGTAATGTGATGGTTATATAGACAGACAGCTCAGGCAAAGATTGCCTAGAGCATGGAATGATTGTCAGGATGGGCAAAAATGTTGAAAATCATGTGAGTGTGTAATCTGCCAAAGCCAATTAATCCAAAGAACATTTTGCAACCATTAGTGTTGTATTACTGTGCATGCATCATAATTGCTACAGGTCTATGTGGACAAGATTGCAGATCTGAAACGATATTGAGTTTTCATGTGACCTTTAATTATTTTCATTGTGTTTATTTGCATTGAATAGCTGTAGTATCTCATGTTAAAAAACTGACTCATTTTTAATTTGCCGTTCACGCGGTACTGCAAGAGACTACCAGGATCTTTCTAAAGAACACCAGGATCGTTCCAATAACAACGTACTAGAACTTGCTCTGATGGTGGAGTTTGGAAGAAAATCTATAAAGAAGAAGACACAATGTATTAGACAACATCAGAGGAAAAGAGAAGTGTCAAGGTGCATTTGTGTCATCCTTTTCTCACACACGCTTTATTGACATACCACATGGTTAATACCCTGCCTGAAAAAACACTAGGAACTTAAAAACATAGTGTCTAAATCAAACTATATAAATCAAAGCTACAGACTGCACTTCAGCTTTGATGTAATCACACTTCTCAAGGTTTGCAATGCAGGCACCGTGAGTTAAAAGTGGAGGTGAGCCCAAACCAAGCTCCCAGCTCTGAACATTTCTGGAATTTAAGAGGACGGGGTGGACGTCAGCTTTTGAACTTGGATATACATTTTGCAGTTGGCCCCGTCTCTATAACTGGCAGAATTAAAACCCTGGATCAATATACTCTACATCTCTGGGTTATGTGAAATCTGGATCCTACCGTTGTGGTCTGAACCCAGTTCTAGCCAAAAGACAACAATATGGGATCATGTCCAACTTGGTTCAGCTGTCTACTGTAGCTGAAGGCCATATCCAGTAAATAACATAGAAAATACCTTTTTAAAATTAAGGGCTTGATACAGTGTTTGCTGGCTGCTTCTACTGCTGGCCTTGGGAGGAGAGGCCAAATATTTGCCACATTCAGGGGGAAGAGGAAATAGGTCCAATTTTTTTCTTTCTGATTTATTTTGTCTCCTATCTGTGGGATGTTAAATTAGTGCAAAGCACTTCACTACCTCATCCTTCACTATCTTCAGTGTCATAATTCCTATAGCATGTGCCCTCACTCTAGACTTTGGGTAAAATTTTCAGAAACACCGAAATGACTTTGGTGCCTAAGTGCCACTGAATTTCCATGAGTCTTAGGCCTCTAAATCACTTAGGTCTTTCGAAAATGTTGCCCCTTGACTTCAATACAGTTGAAGTCCACTTCATACAAGGCTGAAATTCAGCCTAAGGGGAGTTGCCCTAACTAAGGCCCTTTATTCTAAATGCTCTATACAGAATCGTTCAACTCGTGTTCTGTGTCCTCATTTGTGTAATGTCAGAACGTCGAGTACGTTTTTCAACCACAGCCACATAACCGTTTCCTGGTTGTGTCTAGCTTCAGTCCCATCAGTCCCCTGGAGAAGAAATGTGCCTGTTGAACAGTTACTCACTCTTTATTTTGAACCTTAAATCTCATGACCTTATACTTGTCTAAGCAGAAAGCCCCCTAATACTCCCTCATTTGTGTCTCTCTCTTGAGGTCAATCCTTTTCTTTTACATCACTTGTTTCTCTGCTTGATTGGATGTCATCTGCAAACCTTGGCTTATCTGTTCCCCTTCTGCATTCAAAGAAATATAAAATTGTCCCAATCAACAGCAGCATGGTCTGCCCAGTAGCTTGGCTGCCTAGCCTACAGCAACACTCTGTGACCCATCCAGGGCAGCAGGAATTAACACTGAATCAGGCAGCACGCACTTTCTGTCACATTCACTGCATTTGCTACATGGATTTCCTAGAGGAACATTTTTGCCTAGAGTGGCTGGCTCCCTAAACCCTCCATTGGCCTCATCCCCTACACTCTTGCAATCCATCTGCTAAACAGATGTTTGACAGAGGGGAAGTAAGGACTAAATAGATAGGATGAATGCTGGCACTCAGAAGCAGATTAAGATTTATTGGGGTCGAGGGCACAAAGAACATTTGGGCCCCTCACATGCCCCTTGACATAGGGCCCCGTCCCCGATTCTCCTCTTCCCGCAAGAGTTCCAGCCCCTGGCCAGGCTGGAAGCCAGAGTTGGGTTGCGGTAACAGCTTCCCAGGGTGTCTGGGCCACTGTGGGGAGCCGTTGACCCTCCACCTGCCCTGGGCAACATGCCTGGGGGTTGGGGACACAGGCTGGCGGCTACTCTTGGGCATCTCAGCTCCCTATCCAGGACAGTTGGAGGGTCCAGGGCTCCCCACAACAGACCAGGCTCCCTGAGTGGCTCTTACCTTGGCCTGACTCCGGCTTCTGGCCTGGACAGTGGGGCAGGGCCTCGGGGGAAGAGGAAGAGCAGTGGGCGGGACCACAGTTCTGGCAATGGTGGCCTCACCACTTCTACACAGGGTCTGGTGATCCTGCGGAGGGCCCCCAATTGGCCATGCCCCAGGGCACGGCCCCTGTGGGCCCATGCGTTAATCAACCACTGCTGGCACGAGGGGCATCCTGAACAGTTGCCTTTATCTTCTGCATTACTCAACCACAGATCTTCCCATGGTTTTGTTTCTCTACCATACTGGGAGGTTGTATGGAGACTAAGACCTGGTCTACACTATGGGGTTAGGTCGAATTTAGCCACGTTAGGTTGATTTTAAAATGGATGTGTCCACACAACCAACCCCATTCCGTCGACTTAAAGGGCTCTTAAAATCGACTTCTGTATTCCTCCCCCGTGAGGGGAGTAGCACTAAAATCGACCTTTCTGGGGTAATGTGGACACAGATCGATGGTATTGGCCTCCAGGAGCTATCTGAGAGTGCTCCAATGTGACCACTCTGGACAGCACTTTGAACTCCGGTGCACTAGCCAGATACACAGAAAAAGCCCCGGGAACTTTTGAATTTCATTTCCTGTTTGGTCAGCGTGGCGAGCTCAGCAGCACAGGTGACCATGCAGTCCCCCCAGAATCGCAAACGAGCTCCAGCATGAACCAAAAGGGAGACACTGGATCTGATTGCTGTATGGGGAGAAGCATCTGTGCAGGCAGAACTCTGAGCAAAAAGAAGAAATGCCAATATATTTGCCAAAATCGCACAGGGCATGATGGAGAGAGGCTACAACAGGGACACACAGCAGTGCTGTGTGCAAGTTACGGAGCTCAGGCAAGCCTACCAAAAGACAAAGGAGGCAAACGGGCACTCCGGGTGACCCCCCATATATAGGGGAGGATCCTACCACTACCCCACCTCTGTCCGTGGACACCTGCAAGGGGGGAGTCTCATGCAACAGGGAGGAGGATTTTGTGGATGAGGAGGAGGGGGAGAATGTGCAGCAGGCAAGCAGTGAATCCATTCTCCCCGGCAGCCAGGACCTTTTCATCACCCTGGACCCAATACCCTCTGAAGACGGGATCCCCAACCCTGAAGCCGGAGAAGGCAGCTCTGGTGCACATTTGTAACTATAGTACAGGGTTTAAAAGCAATAGTGTTTAATGTTTGATTTGCCCTGAAGAATTGGGATGCATTCGCGGTCAGTACAGCTACTGGAAAAGCCTGTTCACATGTCCGGGGATGGAGCGGGAATCCTCCAGGGACATCTTCATGAACCTCTCCTGGAGATACTCTGAAAGCCTTTGCAGAAGGCTGCCTTATTTCATCCTCCACGGTAGGACACTTTACCACGGCAAGCCAGGAGCAAGTATTCTGGAATCATTGCAGCACAAAGCATGGCAGTGAATGATCCTGGCTTTTGGTCTCATTCAAGCAACATTCGGTCTATATCTTTCTGTGTTAGCCTCAGGAGAGTGATATCAATCATGGTCACCTGGTTGAAATAGGGGAATTTTTGTAAGGGAACAGTAAAAGGACCCTGTTTATGTTGGGCTTTGCACTTGGCTAAAAAGGATTATCCCGGAGAATAGCCACACGGCAGGGGGAGGGGTGAAGGGATCATCCCAGAGAATAGCCACAAAGTGGGGTGGGAGGAGGTGTGTGCTGCACATCCACCCGAAAACCGCAGCCCCTCCTTTTAAATGTGAAACCCAACCCATTGCTTGCTATGGGAAAGGAGGGTGCTGCAGTTTGAAACCATTCCCACATGGTATGCGTAAGAAGCCAACCCCGCATACCCTGGGCCTTACCATGGCTGCCTGGAAACCGAATTCTGTTGCCCAGTCGTGTGTGATGTGTCACCATACCGACAGGTGCTCAATATAAAAGGCAAAATGCGACCTTGTACCTAAAGCACATGTGCTGTCTGCTGTGAATTGCTTGATTCACTGTGAAAGAGTCTCCCTTTTGTTCTCAGAAATGTATCATCTTAAATTTTACTCTCCCTTTTTATCTCCCCCCAGGTGAAAATGTTTCTATGCTCCCCCTATCATCTCCGGCCCCGAGGTTATCACAGATTAGAAGGTGAAAAAAACACATTCGCGATGACATGTTTTCTGAGCTCATGCAGTCCTCCCTCACTGATAGGGCACAGCTTAATGCATGGAGGCATTCAGTGTTAGAGGCCAGGAAAGCATTAAGTGAGCGCAAAGAGCAGAGGCAGGAGTGTGAAGAGCGGAGGCAGGAGATGCTGAGGCTAATCAGAGAGCAAATGGACATGATGAAGCATCTGGTGGAGCTTCAGGAAAGCCAACAGGAGCACAGACCCCCACTGCACCTATTGCCTGCCCTCCTCCCCAAGTTCCATATCCTCACCCAGACGCCCAAGAACGTCGGGGGGAGGCTCCGGGCACCCAGCCACTTCACTCCAGAGGATGGCCCAAGCAACAGAAGGCTGTCATTCAAACAGTTTGATTTGTAGTATGGCTACAAAAAGCAATGTGGCCTTGTCCTTCCCTCCTCCCCCACCCCACCCCACATGGCCTACCTTGTCAGTTATCTCACTTTTTTTTTAATTAATAAAGAAAGAATGCATGGTTTCAAAACAAGAGTTACTTTATTTCGAAGGGGGAAGGGAGGGTGGTTTGGTTACAGGGAATTAAAGTCAATCAAGGGGGGGCGGGTTTGCATCAAGGAGAAACACACACAACGGTCACACCATAGCCTGGCCAGTCATGAAACTGGTTTTCAAAGCCTCTCTGATGCGCAGCGTGCCTAGCTGTGCTCTTCTAATCACCCTGGTGTCTGGCTGCTCAAAACCGGATGCCAGGTGATTTGCCTCAACCTCCCACCCCGCCATAAACGTCTCCCCCTTACTCTCTCAGATATTATGGAGCACACAGCAAGCAGCAATAATGTTGGTTGCGCTGAGGTCCGACCTAGTCAGCAAACAGAGCCAGCGAGCTTTTAGACGTCCAAAGGCACACTCTCCCATCATTCTGCACTTGCTCAGCCTATAGTTGAACCGCTCCTTACTACTGTCCAGGCTGCCTGTGTACAGCTTCATGAGCCATGGCATTAAGGGGTAGGCTGGGTCCCCAAGGATAACTATTGGCATTTCAACATCCCCAACGGTAATTTTGTGGTCTGGGAAGTAAATCCCTTCTTGCAGCTGCTCGAACAGCCCAGAGTTCCTAAAGATGCGAGCGTCACGCACCTTTCCCGTCCATCCCACGTTGATGTCGGTGAAACGTCGCTTGTGATCCACCACTGCTTGCAGCACCATTGAGAAGAACCCCTTGTGGTTTATGTACTGGTTGGCAAGGTGCCAAGATGGGGATATGCATTCCGTCTGTCGCCCCACCACGGTTAGGGAACCCCATTGCAGCAAAGCCATGCACTATGACCTGCACATTTCCCAGAGTCACTACCCTTGATAACAGACCATCAATGATTGCATTGGCTACTTGGATCACAGCAGCCTCTACCATAGATTTGCCCACTCCAAATTGATTCCCGACTGACCAGTAGCAGTCAGGCATTGCAAGCTTCCACAGGGCTATCGCCACTTGCTTCTCAACTGTCAGGGCAGCTCTCATCTTGGTATTTCTGCACTTCAGGGTGGGGGAAAGCAACTCACAGAGTTCCAGGAAAGTGGCCTTACGCATCCAAAAGTTTTGCAGCCACTGTGCATCATCCCATACCTGCAACACTATGCGGTCCCACCAGTCTGTGCTTGTTTGCATGGCCCAGAATCAGCGTTCCACTTGTATCAACCAGCCCCACTGCCGCCATGATGTCCCAATTGCTACAGCCCGTTCTTTCAGGAACATCTGTGTCCATGTCCTCATCAAAATCCTCCTCGTGCTGGCGTCTCTTAGCCAGATTCTGCATATACTCCAGGATAATGTGCAAGGTGTTTACAATGCTCACAACAGCAGTGGTGACGGTGAGCTGAGCGGGCTCCATGCTTGCTGTGGTATGGCGTCTGCAGGAGAGCAGGAGAGCAGAGTTGCAGCAGAAGCGGTGTATGACGATGGTTAGCAGTCCTACTGCACCGTCTGCTGACAGCAGCACCCAGGACACAACTGCTGCGGTGACGGTGAGCTGAGCTGAGTGGGCTCAGTGCTTGCTGCGGTATGGCGTCTGTATGGAAAAAGGCGCGAAATGATTGTCTCCCATTGCTTTCACGGAGGCAGGGGCAACTGACGACATGTACCCAAACTACCCGCAACAATGTTTTTGCCCCATCAGGCATGGGGAGCTTAACCCAGAATTCCAATGGGCGGAGGAGACTGCGGGAACTGTGGGATAGCTACCCACAGTGCACCGCTCTGTAAGCCAATGCTAGCCACGGTAGTGAGGACACACTCCGCCGACTTAATGCGCTTAGTGTGGACATACGCAATCAACTGTATAAAATCGATTTCTAAAAATCGACTTCTATAAATCGACCTAATTTCATACCCTTACTGGGGCCAGATCCTCAGCTAGTGTGAGACAGCATTGCTCTATTGAAGTCAATGGAGCTATGTTGATTTACACCAGCTGAGGATCTGGCCCCACATCAGTGTTATCGTTCTGGAAATCTTTTCCATACAGACTGAATTGTACCAGGTCCCTAGCCTTGCAGAGCTGTGGGTCAGTCCAGTCCTTGTGGGCACTGTGCATTAGACCAGAAGGACAAGAGAGTCCTCTTCAATAAATTATTAAAAAAAAATAATCAGTTAAAAGAATAAATTCCCTTTACATCAAAAGTAGAGCAGCTCTGCTAGGACTGCTCTTCCTCAATACATTTCCTTGGCCTCATCTCTTTCTAGGTTTAAAAGCCGTTAGGAGATGGATTTATTTAGACAAGCCTTTAATTGTTAATCTGTTTTCCTTGTTCGGGAATTGATTGTGAACTTCAAGTTATATTTTGTTTTTCCCGGATGTTATTTTAAGTGCCTGTGTTCTATAATTGGACAGTGCTTTGGGCAACTCAGTTGGAAATGCACTATATACATAAATCTGCCTTGCCTTTCTGCTAGCATTTAACCAATCCTGTTGGCTCTGAAAGAGGAGAAAAAGAAAAGAAGCGAAACAGCCTCTTTTAGGCAAGAGACAAAAACAGCCTGCCTTTTAGCATCGCCCTCCCACCTGAGCACCCAACAGGCCCGGGCAGGCTTTCAAAAATGATGGCCAAGGAGTATAGCTGTGGAATTCCACGGCTGCACACATCTGTGACTCCCGGCACGTGGGGGCCACAGCGGGGATATTATTCCAGCTCTATGGCTGTACTTCTTTCCTCTGCTGTCATGGCCTTAGTTGTGAAGCTGAAGTAAAACAGGGCAGAGAACAGGTGGCTGTGCTGAACAGAGAGCTAGTCTGCATGAGCGCTCATCAGCTCAGTCAGCTCCCCTTTACCTTGAGCACATGGGTTTTTTCTTTTCTTTGGCCTTATATTCTTTACCAGGCTGACTTGTCCAGCGAGTTGATCCTCCTACTGCACAGCCAGGATTCTCTGCCCTCCAGCTCTCTTGCAGACCTGATACTTACAGCTTAACACTGTTCCTCTGCAGCAGAACTTGGGCTAGTGATCAATCAGCACAGCTACAGTACATGGACTGAACGAAGTAATTATTTTAGACCAAGACCGACAATTATTTAAAGAAGTTTGGAAGACCCGTTAAAATAACTGGGCCCAATTCCAGTTACGATGTCTCACTGTGCAGTCCTGGTGGGGGGCATAAAGCAAGACTGATCATAACATGGTTAATTCATATTATTATGTTAGTGGCATTATCGAGCTGGAACTCACAAGTCCTATTCAGAAGTGTAATGGAAAGCGCAAAAGTGAATATGAAGCCAAAGAGCACTCACGGGGCTATGTTGTGCCATCGATTTTGAAACATTTTATGAAATCTAGGAGGAGTTCTGCTGAAAAATTGATGGCACAAGATGGCCCATAGTTCCTATCCACAGTGAGAGCTTTAGCTGATTGTCTGACTCAAAGCCCTATACCCTACCCATTCAATTTTAATTCACTTTCAGAAACTTCCGCCTCATGCAGTGCCAGACATCAGTTAGACAGCATGAAACACGAAAAACAGTCCTTTGATGCAACAAGGAAAGACAGATTTGGGTATCATCTCTGCTAAGATGATACTTGACTCTCCATATGGCTGGGTTCAATCACCGGCTGGTTTTGTGAATAGGTGCGTGCGGAGACGCACGCACAAACAGACACACACAGACGTAAACAAAATACAAAAACTGGCCATGACAGAGGACAGAAGCTGAAAGCAAAAGCCTTTGATTCACTTCAGTGTCACAATCCAGCTGCATAATTTTAGCATCCTGAAACATCCATACTATTCAGCATGAAAGATTAACCTAATGCAGTTGCCTGTTGGCCTTTTGATTCCAAATGGTTGCCAGCTGGTTATGTACAGCAGAGTAGGAAAAGAGCCAAAGTTTTCAAAATCGGAAGCCTGGGGCTCCTAAATCCATACTAAGGCACCTGTCTGATTTTCCCATTGTGGATAATGGAGGCTGTTGGAGACTCCGCACACTTGGGTGTTTTATTCTGGATTTAGGAGCCTAAGGCTCTTGTTTTTAAAATCTTGGCCAGAATTGCTCTCTCTGATGCAAACATCTGATTGCTAGTATTTACTTTAGGAATAAGCTACCTCTTGACACCCTATTTAATCCCACACTCCCTGGTTTATATCTTCTAGGGTACCAGAGTCCCTTAGTCCAATTCCAAAAACTATATCAAAAGAATCTTCAGCCTCACTGGGCTCAGGCTACAGCCCCCTTCTTTACAGGTAAGAATCATAGAATCATAGAATATCAGGGTTGGAAGGGACCTCAGGAGGTCATCTAGTCCAACCCCTTGCTCAAAGCAGGACCAATCCCCAACTAAATCATCCAAGCCAGGGCTTTGTCAAGCCTGACCTTAAAAACTTCTAAGGAAGGAGATTCCACCACCTCCCTAGGTAACGCATTCCATTGTTTCACCACCCTCCTAGTGAAAAAGTTTTTCCTAATATCCAACCTAAATCTCCCCCACTGCAACTTGAGACCATTACTCCTTGTTCTGTCATCTGCTACCACAGAGAACAGTCTAGAGCCATCCTCTTTGGAACCCCCTCCAAGAAGCTAATTTCCTGTCTCATTGTCTAACCACAGACTTTTGGGCTCCAATCAACCCAATCCAGGTCAGGTCTACCCTCCCACCAAGAGCCTCTGGCAGGCTGTAGACTTCAGCCAGTTCCCAGATTGAGCCCACATCGGAACGGCCTGTCTGCTCTCCTCCCCAGCAAGCCCTCCCGTGCTGGACTTTCCTCCGCTTCAGTACAACATTCTCTACAGGTGTAGCAGGATCAGAGTAATTGAATGGGGCTGACTGGCCCAAGGCTCTTGCCCTTAAAAGGGAAGGCTGCCCTGTTTCAATCACCTACCAATGGGGGTCCACTATAGGTGGTAGGCCCATTGGTAGGCCAATGCAGTCACCTACCAGTGGGGGCCCATTATAATTTGGCATGGGCCATACCTTGAGGTCCTTTCTCAGGACTGGACTTAGCAAACCATGTACGTTCCTGATGAACTTTAACCACCTACGGATGGGGTAAAGCATGTGCTGAGGGCTGGCTTCAGTGCCAATTGAAGTCAAAGTCATAAAGCAGGCCTTGCCTCAAAGAGTTTACAATCCAAGACCCCAATCCAGCACAGCGCTTAAACTGACCTTGACTTTAAGTACACAAACAGTCCTGTTTACGTCAGTGAAATTACTCATATGCTTAAAGTCAAGCACGTGCTTAAGTGTTTTTTCAAATGAAGGCCTCATTTAGTGTTCTTCTTACAGGATTGTTTAAAACATGGTACCAGACTCTCTAATGGAAATTATTTTCTTAAAGGAAAATTCTTCTGTAGAATCAACAACAAAGAGCTCTATTCTATATAGATCAGAAAGAAAATCAAACTCCTAAGGAATCTGAAAAGAAACAGAAAATTAAAAGGATATTTGCCAGCACCTTGAACTGTACAGACTAAACAAAATACAGTGGGTGTTGCCTCTGACTCTCATGGCCTTTAATGGGAGTCCATGGCTAAAACCTGGCTTCCTGTGTGGAGAATTAAGGGGAAAGGCTGCAGATGTTAGACTTCAACAACAGAACAAGCCATTTTGACAAAGATATGAAATATTTAGACTCAAAGTGTTTCCTTTCACTTAATTTAATCTCACTTAACACTTTGAAAACTGCTACAGATGAAACCACTAGAGGCTTGGATTCGTACTGTGTTCAAACATAACCAGAAAAGAAATGCATCCATTTTCTATGCAACAAATGCTCAACTGCGGATTTTCTGGGTCATAAAACCTCCAGCCTACCTATTTAATGGTTCAGCTGAGTCCCAGAAGAACATGAAGCCATAGAAATCTAAAGCCATTTTCTTGAAACTCTGGAGTAAGGGATAACAAATGTTTGTTTTTAAAGACACGAAGGCTCCAAGCAGGCAAAAACTCTCCCCAGGCAGGCCCTACTGGCTAAAATGGGAGCACTGAAAAATTACATAAATAGCAAGGTTAAGAGCACTGTATAATTAGAAGGGATTTTTCATTCCCATCCAATAATTTCCTGGGAGCAATTCATGCTTTTTCAGTGGGTCATTATTAATAATGTTTATACTGGGATAGTGCCTAGTGGCCAAACAGGTCAAGGCACCATTTGTGCTAGGTCCTGTACAAACAGAGACACAGTCATTCACAGATCTATAGATTTTCAAGGCCAGACGGTGCCATTAGAACATCTAATGTGACTTCCTGCATAACACATTATGTCCCTGTCCCCAAAAGATGACAATCCTCATGGCTGAGACAGACAGGTGAGCCCGGCGAGGGCGAAGGGGAAACACCAACAACAGGGTGTGTGCAATTCATGGCCAATCATAACAGCGAGGCTAGTGGGAATGTATCAGGTTGCTGCTGCCCATATGCTTTGAGGAGTTGTGAGGAGGACTAGATGGGGGGTTTGCCCATTTTGGCTGGGTGGCATGGGAAATAGTGCAGAAGCGGTTGTGGGAGAGGTGAGCAATGGAGGCTGGCATCGCTGGTAGAAAGGAGGAAGGAGTCAAACTTGCACTAAGACATGAGAGCAGATAGGTGGGACAGGGCAAAATCGTGAAGGGCTTTGAAGGGTGTTTCAAACTGTGAAAAAGGGGGAGTCAGTGCAGAGACTTAAAGAGGAGCATAGTCAGAGTGAAGACAGGAAGACGATCTTAGCAGAGCATTTGGAATTGACTTGAGCGGGGTGAGGTTGCAAGGAATCTAGGCCAAAGAGAGCAGCCGTCAAGGCACGAGATGACCAAGGTTTGGGCAAGAGTTTTGGCAGCAGGAGCAGAGAGGCGCAGTTGGATCTTGGAAATGCTGGATAAAGGATAAAGCAGCAAGATTTGGACAGCCCGGATGAGTGGGTCAAAGAGTGGGCTGAGTTAAAGATGAAACCTTGGGGGCTTGAGCAAATGGGAAGATCGTGGGGCTACCCACCCAGCTAGAGAAAAAAAAGAGTTTTTCTCTCTCCCCAGGGTCAGGGCTGGGGAGAGAGAAGAACTCACCCACAAACTGCACCAGGGACAAGGCAGGGCAGATTCAGACCCCATCACTTATCGTTGCTTTAAGAGGAAATCCATGAAGGCAGCAGGGGTTGGAGCAATCAGTGGTCATGATAATAATCACTCTACACATTTACTGAAGAGATTAGCAGGTTGAGCCTTCAGTGCTACTTTCCGGGGCAGCGTGACTATTTAGTTTATGTAAATGTTCCTCTCTTTGTCTTAAAAAAGTTTGGGGCCGTGTCATCACAGCTGCTTTGCAGCTCTGTGCAGCTGCTCCGACTGTCATCAGCTTGGCGTCCCTGGAGAGCCTGTACAGTTATAACTGTACCTCGGTCTGCTTTGCAGCGCATAGACCACTAACTGCATGGCAAGGCAGGCCACAATACAGCACCACCGACAGCTTTATGGTTGATCTGGTGGCGACTGGGTGGCGTCATCTAGATGTACGGCAGCAGCCAGCAATGAGAGCAGCAGCAGGGACACAGGCAGTGCCCCCTGTGGTTTTAAGAGCTGAAAAGCAACACTTTGCCCACCTGCAGAGAGCCCCTGAGGGGCTGGAAGTCCCATCCCTATTCCTGGGGTTGTAGCTTTGCTTTAATTGAATGTGCTGTAAAATGATTCATAAAGGAAATGTAAAGCCAGCTCCTGGGCAATTTGCACAGTTAACTTCTCCTACAACTAGGGTGGATGTGTGACACCTGAAAATCCATGTAGATGAAGGGAGCATCAGACCGCAAAAGCAGGGGGAAACAACCAGAAAGTGGGCCATAGTTCAGGGCAACTGCATCTGTAATCCCCCTTCGTGGTCCCCTGAGGACACCCAGAGTAAGCCCTCTCTTGAGTGGAGGCCTGCATCTCTCTCCATCCTGACTAGGTTTTTCCAGGCTGCACAGTTCCCTGCCTACACTGTGGTATCCCTAGCAAGCCAGACTGCCTAAGCAGGCCAGTGCCTGAGCTTTGCTTTCTCTAAAGACTATGAACAGTAGCAATTCCCAGCAGTTACAATATATGACACAGCTCTTTCTAAGCAAGCACACTTATTCTTAAGGTGAAAGCATTACAGAGAAAACATTTAAAATGTTTAAAAAAACTTCACGCTTGCTAAACAACTTAGAGGTCACCCCCACAACTCCAACGTAGACTCTGGGAGGAGTCAGTCCTTCAAACCCGTTCATAACAGCCTTAGCTTACAACTAGCATCCCCATGAATAGGCCTAATCTTTTCTTTATTCAGCATGGGCCCCTGGGAACAGGTAATCAGCAGACAATGGTCCCCACCTCAGGGCATAGTTTCAAAAGTCTGGGACATTCACAACTGGAGATGGGGAATTTGCATTCACCTCCCCCTAGAGATTCCCCAGGAAAACCACTTGATACTATTTGTCCCAAAAGTCCATTCTCACCTGGCACGCTGTACAGTACTGTCCTTTGAAATTCTACTCCTGAGGGCATTCTGCACCAAAAAAATTAAAATTCTGTATACGATATTTTAAAATTTTGCAAAATTCTGAAAATTTTATTTGTCAAATAAATGTGGAGGCTCCAGCATGGCATTGAGGAGCACAGGCCACTGGCTGCACAGTGGTGGGAGATCACTCTGCGGCTCACCCCTGGGACATGGAATCAGCGCTGAGGCTGCACCCAATCCTGACACAGTGCAAGGACTGGGCCTGCCCCAGAAACACCCTAGGGCCCTGCCCCTCCATGCCAGGTGCACCAGGTGTGGGCAGACAGGCTCAGCAAGGCAGGATCCAAGTGTGGAGGGGGTTAGTGTTGGGGGATCCAGATGTGGGTTGAGAAAGTTCTGTATGGGGCAATCTGGGTGCGGGTAGCTCAGCGGGGGATCTAGGTGCGGGGGAGATCTGGATGTACAGGGGCTTGTTGGGGGGTTCTGGGTGTAATGGTAATGGGACTCTGCAGGGGGGTCCAGGTAAAGGTGGTTGGGGCTCAGCAGGGTGGGGTCTGGATATGTGGGGGGATAGAGCTCAGCATGGGGGTTTGGGTGTGGGGGGTCCAGATGCTGGGAGAGTGGGACTCAGTGGGGTGGGGATCCAGGTGCAGCTTGTTGGAGCTGGGTACGGAGGGGATCCAGGTGCAGGTGGCTTGTTGGGATGGTCCAGGTGCAGGGGGAGTGGGGCTCGTTGGCGGGGGGGGGTGAGGTTCGTCGGGAGTGTCTGTGTATGAGGGGGTCTGGATGCATGGGGGTTGGGTGAATGGGTGAGCAACTCCCTGTACAGTGATCCTTCCGCCTGCAACTGAGGCGTGATGGAGGCAGGAAGCACGGGGGGTGAGGGGGAGTTTGCAGAGCTTCCTACAGCAGGGGGAGAAATCTGGGGGTGGGTCTGACACAGCCCCAGATGCCATGCATGGGAAGAGGAAACCCCATCCTCCCCAACCCAGCTGAGACTAGCAGCTGAGCCCAGTTCAGGGTAGGAGCCACAAGCCGGGTCTTTCCCAGTCCCACCACCTGCACCACAGTGATTTACACCTCTGCCAGCTGCTCTGGGCATCTGAAACATACTGCTGGGGAGGGTCGCATGACCGCTTTTGTGGCTTCCTATTGCTTCCCCATCAGAAAGTCATTTTTCTGTGGGGAAGCAAAGAAATCTGCAGTGGACAAATTCTGTGCATGCACTGTGGTGCAGAATTCCCCCAGGAGTAAAGTTCATAACACTTCCCAGGGTGCAAAACCCATTCCTCCCCCCGAGATATTACATGCTGTCACAGCCCACAATAACACCCAACCTTTGCGTTTAATACAACAGACTCCCAAGATACTTAAACTTAATTCAGTGCTATCGTTCAAGGATAGTGCCGGGAATTGCCATATCTGTCACAAAGTGCCTCCCCTCCGGCAACGTTAGCCACGTCTCGTGGCCTTGCCTGTGGCACTGGTGTCCCCTCACATAGTGACAACACTGGAGTGGTGCTGCCAAGAAGCTGATGGAGAAGCACAGACATCCTCCCCTTCAGCAGACCCCCTGAATGCCACATGCGTTGTGAAGGGCTAACAGGTTCTGCCCGTTCTGAAGGAGCCGAACCCCATCACCCTGACCCAGCCTGCGGGGAGCACCAGGTGTACAGGAGCCCCAGCCATGCCCCGTTCCTCCTTACTGTGCCCCCAACACTGGCAGCCAGGAGGGGGTTGGTGTGGGAGCAGCCAAGGATTACCCTTTGCATGGAGGTCCTCCAGGTTTCAGGCTGATCTTTGCAGGCAGAATGGTGCAAAGCAGCCAGCATGTGGCTCAGGAATGGGGCCAGAATCTGAATGTGCTTCTCCGACTTGGTGAATTACCACCAGCTTCTTCAGGAGCCAGGTAATTTACAATAACATTACTAACTACATTACCACTCATCACACGCAATGCAGTTTCTGGAATTTACTTGCTAACCAAATCCTCTGTCCCCAGGACATTAGAAATACTCCTACAAGTGTGGCAGTAGAGAGAAATCACATTGCCCTTGTTATCACAATATCTCCTGCTGAGCCGGTGGTAATTGGATGTCAGATGAGTTAGCGGGAGCTCAGCAGGATAGCCCAAAATTGAACTGTGCATTCATGTGAACTGCAGCAGCAGTTGCAGATAAAACCCACTAGGTGGTGGCACAAGGGAAAGAAACATAAACGAGTTCAATTCCCCGTCTGCAACAGCTTATGGGAGAAAGGGGGAAATCAGCCTTAATACTGTCCAAACACATCAAAACTCTATTGACAATTTTGCTCCCATTTCATGACGGTGTCATCTGTTTCAGGCCACTCTTTCCATAGACGGGCAGCTATGCTACTGTATATTATCTTGTACTTTAGAAGCATATGATGCTATAATTAACATGACACTCATTCCATGCCATGGACCGGCAAGCAGGCAGCTCTCACTCTGGACATACTGGCCCAGATTTTAATAGCAGGCGCTAATTTCAGGCACAACGTTAGATGCCTTTGGGCTGATTTTCAAATGTCACATGCCTCAGTCAGTCAAATCCTTTATCTGGCCTCAGCGTGCCCAGCACCAGTCAGGAGGAAAGAAGGGGGATGCCATGGTGTTTTAAAGCCAACCTCACTCTCTCCCAATTCTAAGGGGACCAGGCACTGCATCAGCCCCGCACTGAAATGTAAAGGAGCCTGCAAGTTTCTCAAACTAGAACACCGCCAAGGGGGCCATTCCCGTTTCTAGGGGTGGCCCGGCAGCAGGCCCCCCCGACCATACCTCCTGAAGTAGTGACAGGGAAAGAGACAGCACTGCTCATGCTTTGTGGGCTCTGCTCCACCAGAGGGTTCTGTCACGCCAGAGAAATCCTCTGCTGGCCTTTACAACATATTTAAGGCTTCTTTCATCATGCCATGGAGATGTTCTTCCAAAAAAATCCCTTCATGTGACTTAAACTGGGAAACTGACCCATCTGTGCATGCTGTCTTGTACACTACGAGCACTGCTTATTATACTTCAGCTGGTCTCCCCCCATCTGTATCCACCTGTTATCTCTTGTCACATGCTTAGACCGTAAACTCTCCAGGGCAGAGCTCATCTTTTTTGTTCAATTAATATACTAGTGCAGCACTCAGCTCAATGGGGCCCTGATTGGGCCCCTAGTCACGGTCAAAATACAAACACCAACAAAATCTCTTGGTGGCTTTACTGAAACGTATATTAATGGTTTCTCTCATAGAAGGGGGTAAAAGCATGAACAATGAAATAAGCACACACACACACAAAAAGAAAAGAAAACCAACCCCCGCCCCCTCCAAAGCCAAAACAACAACAAAAACACCAAACGGTAAGTACCACATACAGCCTCTTGCTTCATGTTAGAACTTAGTAGTTCACCAGCAGTCACTGCTTTATGTTGCAGGAAAAGCAAAAGAAAGAACCACAGGAGAGAAGAAAGAGAAAGAAACCATAGGAAATGAGAGAAGGGGGATGCGCAGGACATTGCTCCTCAGATGGAAGAAATCCCAAGCAGTGCCAGGAAATGGACACCACACAGAAATGACAACATCAGTCTATGGGTCAGATTTTTAGCCGGGACACATCAGCGTAGCTCCACTGACTTCTATGGAGCTATGCTTCACATCAGCTGAGGCCCTGATCCCAGTCCCAGAACTGACTCTTTGTTCTGTAAGGTTTATCTGCAGAGTGCACAGGCATGATGATATTGGCCTCCTTTATAAAGCACTCTGAGATCTGCTGATGTAAAGGGCTATATCAGAGTTGGGTTTTAACAACATGACTAGACCTCCTTGAGCACAACTCCATTCCAAATGTTCTGTCTGTTGAATTACTAAAGATAAAGGCAAATGTCACCATCTCTGTGAAGTTCTTCTCCTCTTTTAGATCCTGCTCTCGTTAGAGACGCCCAGTCACTTACCCCAGCGAACCAATTTTCTTGGGCATTGTGGACGATTTCCAGTGTCGCACTGTCAGATATTTTGCTACCGGGAGGCTGGTGGGAGCCAGCAGCTATGCAACTCAGGGAGAGCTTTGGGCTGGTGAGCCTCAATACCAACAATTCTGCCTGCAATAAGAGAGAAGTCCCTAATATTAGTCCCAAAATGGGTGACTCAAGTAGGTGGCTAAATCTATATTTAGGCTCCTAATGAAGTGGTCTGATTTTCAGAGGTGTTGAGCAAATTGAATCTGGAGAGCTTGGGCCAGTAAAAGCAAGATCATTGATAAAATCTATAGGACTGACACAAGAGTGCAATACTCCCTATTTTTCCTAACTAGGTGTAAAAACCCCTCTCCCATCTTTGGTGGCTTCCAAAAGCACAAATTTAATCTTCTTGACAGTTTGTCCAACTACAGCGCAGATTTCTTTAGCGTGATAAAGGAGTCGTTAATTTCCACAGGAAAAAAAAGAAGACATTAACTGCTCCGCTGTTCAAACAACAATGCTACAGTTGTAACATTGTCAGGATAACTTAGGCTGCAGAGTGGTGAAAACCGCAAAGGAAACTACATTCCCTTCTGAAATGTTCCTGCAAAGACCTTAGCTGGCCTCTTCCTGCAATGATGCGTTCAGAAATGTTCCAACAGCTCAAGTTCGGATAGTAAAGGCTAGGATTTTCAAGAGACTAAGGAAATTAGGTGCTCCACTCCCATTGAATTTCTATACAGTTTTGGGCACCAGAATCCCTTGGGATCCTTTGAAAATCCCATCTTAAATGAAAGGCATGTTGCAAACAGAACTGAAATTGTTCCTCTGAAGGATACGCCTTTTCTTAGCTGTTTACACTGCATTTCTGGGCCAGTAACATTGGACATGTTGATCTATCATGTCAGACCCTCCTCTCTTCATCTGATGCTCTTACTCCCCCCTTCTCAGGCTTGTCGTCATCGTAGTTAGCTCCCTGTCTTCTCAGGAGATTCATGACATGTATATTTTTGTGCCTGGTGCTCTTGAGATGTCTGAAAAATGTTCCTGTGAACCAGTCATTGTTGCATCACTCTGAAGTGAAGATAAATTTCTGCCCATTCCACCCTCCCCTCGTTCCAAGGCATGCCAGGAATACAAATTTGCTTTGCAAAGTTAGGGCTAAGCTGATAATATACCTCATTTTTTAGAAGGCAGAAGTTTCACTTTTAAAAATGTAAGATGACAATTGTTTGAAGGGATATCTGGCTTGTTTGACTCAAGATGTTTCCAATTTAAGTCAAGGCTCATTTTTGCTTTAGTAATATCTATTTCTGTTCTTCTGTAACTTAACTGAGACAAAAAGAAAAGGAGTACTTGTGGCACCTTAACTGAGACAAAACATTTACTAAGAACTTAACAGCACAAGAACCATGGAACACTTGATCAATATCGATGCTTATTTTACCCCCACTGAATTCCTTTTATGCTCTGAATTTCTTTCACTGTAAACACTCCTGGGCTCAGATTTGCTATTGTTTAGCATAATTTTGCCACTGCATTGCAACCGCATACATGGGCTGAATTCAAAGCCCATTAAAGCTAATGGAAAGATGTCCATCAACGCCAAAGGGCTTTGGATCAGGCCCTTACAGCACAGACAATGAACAATAATTTAACAGTGTTAAAGTCAAAGGGCCTGATTCTACTTTCACTTACAGTATACAATCAGGAGTCAAAGGGTCTGATTCACCTCCCTTTACACTGATGCAACTCCACTCACTTCAGTGGAGTTAGTCCTGGTTTACATTTCCGTAAGTGACAGGAGAATCAGGCCCCAAATATTTTATGGATTACAAAGTAATACATTTCTCATGTGGAATCGGTCATGCTAGGAAATTCAAGCAATCATACTCCATGGGGGAAAAAATCAGATATTCTTCACTACTTTTAAGAGGTTTACAGTTGCGTCAGAGACAATGCTGCTGCAATGAACTGTGAATCCAGGGCTAGCTGTCTGAGGAAAGGGGGCTGCTAATTTGTTGGTCTAGATCAGCAGTTCTCAAACTTCATTGCCCCGCGACCCCCTTCTGACAACAAAAATTACTACACGACCCCAGGAAGGGAGACCACACCCTGAGCCCACTTGAGTCCCACCACCCTGTGTGTGTGTGTGTGTGTGTGTGTGTGTGTGTGTGGCGGGGGTGGGGTGTGAGTGAGGGTGCAAAGCCAAAGCCCAGGGGTTTCAGCTCCAGGCAGGGGGCCTGTAATCTGAACCCCACTGCCCAGGGCTGAAACCCTCGGGCTTTGGCTTCGGTCCTGAGCGGTGGGACTTGGCTTCAGCCCTGGGCTCCAGCAAGTCTAACACCAGCCCATTAAAATGGGGTCACAACCCACTCTGGGGCCTCGACCCACAGTTTGACAACCCCTGGTCTAGCTCCTTTGAAAGAAAATAAGGTGAGGGAGGGGGACTGGGTGGTTCAGGGGACCGGCAATTGGATCCAGTGCTTGAGTCTTCTCTCTTAAGAGTGGGTGAAGAAGGGGAGAAGATGGGGCAAATATTAATTGCCTATTGTGCTTGTCACCACAGTTGCCAACTTTCCCGCAATAAATAAGCACCCCAACTTTCACAATAAGCCAAACATCAAGCTAATCCCATTTCAAAACAAGGCCAAAACAAGCCAGTCCCTAAGAACCCCCACACTCTATGTGACTAGATCCCCGCAGTGTGCAGTCTGGGACTGTGGTGGGCCCGCTGTGGACCCCTGACTCTCGGCCCCGCTTGCCCCGCTTGTCCCCCGCTTGTCGCTGCTTGCTGGGAACTGGTCAAAAAAAAGAAGCAACAAGCTACAACAAGCAACAAGCCAAACAGGCAACAAGCCAAAAACTAGCCAACAAGCAACTCACAAGCCAATTAAGCCAAAACCAAGCCCAATTTCTGCGTTTTTTTCATGGGTTTGGTGTGTTTGCTTGTCACCCTTATGCATGGGACAAACTCCACAAAGTCTGTATCCTCCTACAAAACTCTCCTTAAGATTCGTTTCTGCCAGGACGTTTACAGGGCACTTCCATCTGAGTGACAAGGCACCTGCAGGCAGTGAACTGAGCATGCTGCTTATTATAGAAAAATGAGCTTGTTTCACTGTGTCCTTTCCTTGCCTTCCCACTTCTGTTTGTCTATTTCATCCACCTGTTGCATTTGGCCAAAACCCTAGATTGTAAGCTCTCTGGTGCAGGGACTGCCTTTTTATTACGGGTTTGTACAGCTCCTTGCACACCGGGTCTCCCAGTCCTTGACTGGGCTCCATAGTTGCGACTGTACGACAACAGATAATAGCATTAATAATAAAAACCCCATTAATACAAGTTGTCTGTGCACTTATTCGTTGCCCCAAATCATAATGTGAAAAACACAAGCAAAAAGAATTGCTAACGGTTTGCAGAGCAGGCAAATGGTAAGAATGATTTCATGTCGCTGAAGGATCTGATTCACAGTCTATAACTTTGTCCTTCTGTCTCAGCTGCGGGATAACTGCTCCGACTGGCAAAGGATCTGGGGGTACTGTTGTTAAGCACGCCGGCCTTTTCCCTGCTTGTGCGACTAGTAGCAGAACAGAAGGAGGGGCACAGCTGGCACTCCAGCCAGCTGTAAAAGAAACAGGGAGACAATAAAGTATTTACATTTTGTAGAAATCATGAACCGACTAGAAGGAGAGAGCTGTGTCAGGCACAGCTGGCACGGTGGATTTGAAATATGAAGCGTGACTTTCAAAAATAAGTTTGCCATGACCGGGCAGACGTCAGCAGCTTCCAAGACAGAAGGATTATAAATCATTAGCATGGAGCCAAGCATGAAGCATGGAGCATGCAAACAAGAAGTCAGGATTTGTTCTGGCATATGTCACCTTCCTGGTTGAGCGTCTCCTGATGGATATTCACCAGGTAGGTGTGTTTTGGACCCACAGACTCGATCCCCGTGCTTCTAAGCTGCCCGGGTGTCAGGGCAGGCTCCAGCCACATCCTGGATCTGGGTCCTTGGGCACACCTCTCAGGCATGGACTTTGTCTGGTACCACTTCTAGGGGATTGAGACCCTGTGGTCCAGCTGCACTGGGCCCCCAGGACACCCCTGCCACTCAAGTGCGCCTTCTCCAGAATTCCACCCCACTGAGTACTCTGGTCTATAGTTTAACTCTTCTGGGACATGTGGTAGTTGAAGCAAGAAAGACAGCCTCTGAGGAGAGGGATTTCTGAGCCAATCACTCTTCATTTTTAGAGGTTACAAGAGATACACAGATCTATTCTAGGCAATATACTGTACTAAGGCACAGTATGCCATTCCCTCCTTCTGAGTCCTCACTGCTCTTTGGGTGTCCAGCCCTATCCTCTACCCTCCTATGGGGGATGGAGGGGGAGGTTTTATTTTGGCTGCAGCCATCTCATTGTTCTGCTAGGAGGTGATGGGGTGTTTACCCCACACTGCCCCTGAAGCGGTTAAAATGGCTCCAAAGAGTCTGCTTAACAGGATGGGCTGCACCTGGGTGAGGTGTAGGCTTGATATACAGCCTTAAAAGTCTAGCTAAGCAGGAAGAGGCTGGGCTCCTATAAAGCCAGGGAGAGGCAAGCAGAAGAGGCTGTAGGTGGGGGAGAGTCAGAATTTATTGAGAGAAAGCCTTCGGAAAATGGCAGCAAGGGGCAAGACTGTATGGAGCTTAACTGTGGATTGTAGGGTTTATCAGCTGGAACCCAGTGTAGAGGGAGGAGCTGGGTTCCCCTACCAGACACTGGGAGAGGGGCACAGGGAGGGCAGTGGATTTTGAAGCCTGCCTGAGACAGTTTTGTTTAGAGAGAATTTGATACCCCGAAAGGGGGGGGAACTATAGTGACCGAGCCAGAGAGCCAAGCCCTGAAGAGGAAGTGCTGCAGCTCAAGGGGCATGAGAGAGGCCGCAGAATGAGTGACTGGGACAAGGGGCGGAGAAACTGCAAGGCGGGGGTGTCAAACTACTGGGGAGCTAATCCCCAGATGAGCCACGAGGAGGCACCCCAGCAGTGAGTGGAGCAAACCCCATGGCATAGGAGAAGGTGGTTCAACTGTTGATGATCCTTAACAACCCGTCCCATTCGGGGCAGACAGGCACATGCCAGTCCTTCTCCCCTTATGACAAGAGGAACGAGGCAGTGAAAGAACTTTAAGTGTATAAACATACAGAGAGTTCATAAAACTAAACTGGAATTCATATGTTCACACTGACTAATTTCCTAATTGTCACAGCACATTCCTAGTAATAGTGGGAGGGTAGGCCGGGGGGGATATGAATAAATGCGCTCAGTCTGTGAGTAAAAGATGGCTTTCCCCATCTCCTAGTCCTGCAGCCTCAGCTTGGGATCTGAGAGTCAATCTGTATTCGTTCTGGCTTGGGCATCATGAGTTTTGTGGGCCAAATTCTGCTCTCAGTAACACCTGTGCAATGGAACTTCATTAACAATTCCCTTGATACAGCAGGAGGCAGGGAAGACTTCAGATGCCTCTGGCATAGCACTGCACAGCCACCACCAGTGCTAATGGGGGTATGAACATATTCTGGGCATCAGAGTCAGCGGATGTGAATGCATACCGGGGGGCTGACGTATTTGGTAAGAAGATGCTATTTCTACAGGGTTGCGTCTCAGGGTAGAATCACATTTTCAGATCTACGACGTCACCAAAACAAAGTTCTTA
Organism: Eretmochelys imbricata; assembly: GCF_965152235.1. Lineage (NCBI taxonomy): Eukaryota > Metazoa > Chordata > Testudines > Cheloniidae > Eretmochelys > Eretmochelys imbricata. The sequence continues at coordinate 10,853,928 of NC_135578.1, forward strand.
TACGTCCCTGCACCCATTGCTCTCTCAACACCAATTTCAAACGCTCAAAAGCAAAGTAAAATAATTCATAATATCCAGTGTATGCTGCCCACATGTATCCCATCATATAACAATCAGCTTCCCTACCTATCAATCCCTGCTCAAGAGGCACTTCTTCAAACATGCCTACAACCCTCTGCCCCTGAGGGAAATGCAAATAACCCCTTCTTAAACAAATAGGAAAAGCAACGAGAGTCATACCACATTCTGCTGCTCATTCACACTGCTCTCTGTTGTCTCTCTATCCTGGCCGTGTATGCTGTCTATCTAGACTGCAAGCTCCTCAGAGCCAGGACTGTGTATTTTACATGTCTGTAGAGCACCAAGCACATGTCACCCACGCTGGCAGTGTGGGGCTTTGGCCCTCTCAAAAGGCTGGGTTCGGGAGTCTGCTATCACCTCTGCACTAAGGAGCTCAAGCAATAGAGGCTCGTGGTTTTAGATCCAGAGGTTCTGGATTCAGTCCTTGCAGACATGTCCAGTGACATCTCTGTAATAGCCTCACAAAGTGGAACCACGACAGTACTAGTTGCTATGCTGGGCCATACACCAGGCCAGCCATTAACGGGCAGAACAAATGCCGTTCTCACAACTTTTCTAGCAGCCATTTATTCCTTCCTGCTGCAGTGCATCTCCAGAGTGGGATAGTCTACTAAGCAGAGCTCCTCTTACTGCCTCAATCCAGACTGCAAGGCCCTTGAAAAATTCAACATACATTTCCATACACCTTACCTCACTGTGTCCCACATCTTCCCCAGCACCAGGGTGAAATCCTGACCTTAATGAAGTCAGTCAATGAGAAAACTCCCAGGAACTTCAATGAGGCCAGAATTTGACCCACCATCTGTAAGATTTAGAATCTTTCCAGTTGGCATTTCTAGCTATGCCCACTCTGGTTACTACTTGACATTTTTCTCATGACTGGACGGTACTATATGCATGTTATCTGAGGCAGCTCAATTCCGCAGTGCATTCTCAGGATCTTAGCATTTTCCACTGCTTTCTCTAACCAATGTGAGCACGTCACTGGGCTGGCCACCTCCTGAGGGCCCCTCCATAGCCAGAGGCTGCTATGCAGTTGGACTACCTCCGTTTCCCCCCATTCAAGGAGCTTCTTAAATAAACTTGACACAGACTTTCATGAGTCTAATGACGACAGCCTCCCTAGGGTCTGGGATTTATTAACTTAAAGTTCAAAATAAACATAAAAGTCCTCCCCCAGCCTTAAGCTGGTCACAGTCAGGGCCGGATTTACACCTTACGCGCCCCTAGGCATGGCATCTTCAGCACCTCCCTTCCCCCTCCCCCCCCCCGCGCCTACAGCTGACCTTTGTGTGGCACACAGTTTTAGAGAGGTAAAGTGCTCCTAGAAGGCCGGCAACCCTAGACATGTGCCTACTGTGCCTAATTGGAAATCTGGCCTGGTCACAGTCCCAACCTCCCCTAGTGTCTCAAGGTCATTTTTGCCTTAGCAGGCTACTGCCAGCCCTTCCTAGCTGAAGCAACGACTCTGGTCTCAGGTCCTCCCTGTGGGAGCCTCTCTCCTTCTCTGCAGTCTCTCCGCAGCTTCCTGCTGCTCTTTTTTGGAGAATCCGCTCTTCCAGACCCAGCAAATTAACCCCAGACCCCATCCTTGATGTGGCAAGCAAGGCCCATTCCAAGCCTCCAGCCCTCAAAGGAGTAGGCTAGCCCATCACAGGGTATATGGCACTAAATGCTTGTTAGAAATCTATGAACAGTCCTGGGAATTTAAAAGCAAATTTTAATTTTCACCACCCCTTTGTGCTCATTTGCTGCACTCAAGCGTCACTGAAAGCAAATGCTGAGCTCAAATCGTCACAGAAAAGAAACTCTGAATGGAAAAATTCACAATTCGTGCTGTGTGGGTTAACTATACAGATTGTCTGGTATAAAAAAAACCAAACAAACCAAAACCACTTGTGATTTATGGAGCTAACCAACATAGCACAACGAGTGAATACTCGCTGAGAACAGTTTGCAAATAAGCTGCAGATTAAGAATTATTTTTGGAGTAAATGCGCAAGCAATTTTAAATGATAATCAGTGGGAGAATTTTGCAGTCTGCTTGTTGACAATTCACAAACTAAATCAAAGGAGAAATTAGCAGTGGTGAAATAGTCTCTTAGCTCTAGTGATTAGAATTTTACTGATCTCACTTCCTCATTAAAGTCAGTTTTATCAACCTGTAAGATTCACTGTTGTAACAAAAAATAACCTTTAAAATCTCTCTCCCTAAGGCAAACACACTTTGCTCTCATCCACCCCATAAAGAAGCCTAATGAAAAACTATTTTTCTCAGACACACTGAAAGACACTTAGTTCCAGACATGTTCAGCCTACGAAGAAAATGCAGAAATTGGGCTTGTTTTTGGCTTAATTGAATTGTGAGTTGCTTGTTGGCTAGTTTTTGGCTTGTAGCTTGTTGCTTCTTTTTTTTGATCGGCTCCCAGCAAGCAGGAGAATGGGGGAGGGGGCCAAGCTGGGGCATGGGGGGGAGAGAGTCGGGGTGCACAGCGGGCCCATCACAGTCCCAGACTGTATCCTGGGGGATCTAGTCACATAGAGTGATGGGGCTCTTAGGGATTGGCTTGCTTTGGCCTTGTTTTGAACTGGGATTAGCTTGATGTTTGGCTTATTGTGAAAGTCGGGGTGCTTATTTACTACGTGAAAGTTGGCAGCTGTGCTTAGTTCTCAATGGAGGTGCATTAAAAGAGTGTCTAAAAGTATTAGGCATCAGCCAAAGTAAACCTTTATTTCACTTTCACACAGTGCCAACTTCAATTTAAGTCCAACAGAGCTGGGACTCTGTGATTGTTGTGTAGACTCCTAGTTCTTCCCTCCAGTTATCATGGACGTGTCTGATGACGAGACCAACATACAACGCATGTTTGCAGTGTTGTTGTAGCCTTGCTGGTCCCAGGGTATGACAGAGACTTCTGTTGGTCATGGGCGGTGGGTATGGAAGGCCAGGGGAGGCTAAACCACCCGTAACCCGGGGTGTGGCTCCACCCCTGCTCTGCCCCAAGACCCTGCCTTTGTTCTGCCTCTCCCCAGAAACCGGCGGGGGCTCAGCTCCAGCCCATGGCCTGGAGCTTGGGGGTTGGGCCAGCTGGCGCTCCTCTGGCCCTCGGGTGGGGGCGGCTCAGGCAGAAAGGATGGGGGGCTAGCCTCTCCACCTGCCGCCTATGTTGTTGGTGAAAGGTACAAGCTTTCAAGCCGCACAGACTTTGGAAGACCTGTAAGAAGAGCTCTGTGTAGCTTGAAAGCTTGTAGCTTCTTCCAACAGAGGTTGATCCGATAAAAGATATTACTTCATATACCATATAATCGCTGGTTCATTCCATAATAGGTAACATAGAAACTACACAGTTTTCATTAACACTTCAGTGGGAGTTGTGGATACTCAGCAGTTGATAAGATTGGGCCCTCAATCAAGATCCACTTCTGGGATCGGCCTTAACTTAGGAAAGAAAAGGCCTAGCAGTTATCAGTTGTAACTGTGTTACTTCTGCAACAAGTATCTCTCCATGTCATATTTCTATCAACTCCAGGGCCCTCCACCAAAATGAACTTGACAACCCTGGTATAGCTAAAAGCAAAAAAGGTTTCTTATACATTAAAATGGAGTGATCCAGACGTCAAGGATGGTAGCTGCAGTTAGTGACATTGCCTGAGTAGCTCTGGCATACAGAGAAGAGAAAGGAAAATGTATCTGAAGTCCTTCCTCAAAGTCAGGGGGAGCTGTGGACACCAAACAGGAAGCACTCAGCACCTTGCAGTATTGAATCTGTAGACAACTGTTCAATTCACTCAAGTCATTTTCAATGGCATACAACCTTACCTATGCTGAAGTTCACGCATACTCAGCAGAGACTGTTATGCAGCTAACGATGAATAAGAAAAGCAAACACTTCACATTTAAAATGTTCAGCTAGAAAATACCATTTCAGGGTTTGTGAAGGCAGGGCAACAACAAACAGGGAGCTATTCCTGCACAATTCAAAGTGTAGCGTTTTCTGCAAGACTGATTCATGAAATACCTTGCAGGTCAAATCTTGCATTATTTACCATATTAAGGCAAAACTCCCATTGCATTCAATGGGAATTTTGCTTGAGAAAGGAATTGGCCCTAGCTAATGTTTACCTTAGCATCTCATCACACTTGGCACAGAATTTTATTCCCAAGGGACACAACCCAGCATGGTAGGAGAAATTTGCATTGTCCTCTCTTCAGCTAGGCTGAAATACTGTATTCAAATGGCAATTTTAAAAAAAAGAGTGGATAGAAGCAAAAGTGAAGAGCAAAATATTTGCATTGTCGTAAGCCGTCAGGCTGCTGGGGCTGTCAAATCAGCAGACTATTTTGGGGATAATTCAGCACCTTTCCACTGTCACATAACATTTCATGGAGGATGATGCCTAGCATTGTTCATAGGACATTAACTTCACCTCTTCATCCTAGTGGGACTATCAAATGCAAAGTTGGATTAAATTCGGCAGATCACATTGTATGTGGGGAAATGAGAAATATTTCTGCATCACAACTGATTTTCCCAAAGGCACAAGCCATTGATACTGCAATGATAAATAATTTCCCACCAGTACTTTTCATATTCAGCCAGCTGAAAAGTTCTTCTGCATATTCAAGTAAGATTCATTTAAGGCCTATTTTATGTCACTTACAATCTGAGAGTGTCAGGTAAGGTTTTGTCTTGATTTTTTTTTGAGTGGGTCAGAACACAAAAGGGACAGTCCTTTGTACCGTCGTTAGAGTCACCTTTGACCTGAGACAGAGCTGCTTGATGTAAATGTGGCTGGATAAAAGTCACATAAAAATAGACGAAATGGGAACGTGGAAATTATAAATTGTTGCATGCTTCATGTGATGTCTGAAATATCAGAAATTATTGCTGTGATAGGACAGTTTCACAAGCTACAGGCCTGCTTTAGCCAGATGATTTCTGGAGCTAATTGGTTCATCTGCCATATTTCTGGCTGATCAATTTTACAGTGTAAAAACCGCAATCCACAGCCCTGATTATTCACATCTGAACCATTAAAAAACCCATGCCATGAATCACAATCCTTTTACATTTGCTCTAAATATTTCTACAGTATGGGGTCTGATCCAAAGTTTATTGAAGTAAATGGGAGTCTTTCCACAGATTTAGATCCAATCCCGTATGCATGGGAAACGCGCTGCATTCTAACATGTGCTAGGTGATTATAATTTGTGTGGATTCCAAATTTTGATTCAATATCATTCTTTATATTAACAGTAACACTCAAAGACTGGAATTTGTGCAATCCTATCTCATTCAACTTCACCTCCGCCTTTTTGAGGTTTAGATTTTATTTGAACTGTTCTATTCCAGTCTTCGTTCTTACATTCACTTGCACTCCGGTTTCTATTCTGTATGTCACATAGAAGCCATTTGGAGACATTCATCTCTGTGCAGTGGGTCAGAACAAGGCTGTGCATCACTTAAGTCCTGTTTTGATGAACTGAATGGTACACAGTGCTTGTGCTGGCTCTATGCACATGGGGGAATTTCACCTTTTGAGCATATTTATATTAGCCACTATTGCAGCTTCTCTTCATTCTATGTATGAACAGAGTATTCCCTGCACTTGAGAGATCCCCATGTTTTAGCTTTAACCCATGCATTTTCCTATTTTCTCTGTCAAAGTGGTTGCAGTTATTACAGTTTCTACCCATTGCCTGATTGCTGGACCTTTTCTTTGCTCCTGCCAGCTGCCACATGGCTGACGTACTTCCTCCTTTGGCATGGTTCCCCCCCTTTTTTTTTCAATTTTATTTTCAGCAGACTGCTTATTTGTTAACTGGTATTTACAGTCACATGCTCTATAGTCCTCTCTAAGGCCTTTAATTTGCATGGCTGTTTGTTCAATAGTTGAGCTGATTCCTGAATGGAAGATCTCTATAGATGGTGATGCGTGCTTTCACATGACTCTTCCTTGCAGGATGCTACCTTTGCTCCAACCCTTGCTGCTATACAGTACGCAGGAAGTCTCCAGGGGATATTGTGAGAGAGGGTGTGGGCGGAGATACCATTAATATTGTAACGGTATTACTCAGCTACTGTCAATCTGCTGTGAAATGTTCCCTGGCTCTCTGATTGTCTGCATGACATTTTTGTTCCGCCAAGGCACAGAGGGCTAGGTTAAAAATCGTGGGCCCAGCTCTCTGCTTGGGTCCAGCTCCTTTGTCTTAATGGAATTTCTCTCACTTATACCAGTAGAGAACTTAGCCCTATGTATTTAAAAGTGTTCTTGACTTATGTTACTAATGTAATCTGTACAGTTATGTTAGTGTGGCTCTCTGTCTCCCTCTAGTGGCTGATCTACCACTTACAACACCCCTGGGTTGGTCTTTGTCTGGAACTTCTGGATCTTGAAGCATCAGCCTCAGCTACCAGCACTAAAAGACCCAACTTTGTTAGCCAATGTTGTAATAAGCTCAGCATCCTCTATGTGTGTCCCATCCACCATGACAGGAGGACAGAGCTCTACACTGAGGGGGTGTGGGCCACACTAATAACACCATGGCATATTATGGCAGCAGTCAAGGTCCAATCTACTCAAACCATCTCTCTGCCTAGGTCCCTCCAAGCAAAATGCAAATGCATGGGAGTGGTAGACATGTTATAGTCCACAAGTGAATAGTGATTCTGGATGTCTCAATGTTTGGTCCCCAACTTGAGACATCTTAAAGGAACCTGATTTTCCAAACGTGCAAAGTGCTCACTCTCTGTAAATCAGATCCCTTTCACACGTTAGGCACCCAAAATTACTAGCCAGTTTTGAAAATCTTAGCCGGAGTCCATCTGACCTCAGACCAACACACAGGGACAGCAACATAATCCTCAAAATCACAACACCTGCCCCCCCCAACTTAAAAAACAAAACAAAACAAACACACCTTGAACATTTCCACAGACCCTGCTGTAGTTTTAGCCCCAGTCAGAAATTGCTGATCATCAATATTAAAGAAGAGAAAAATAGGCTTGTCTGAGCCAGTTTAGAAGTTCCTCCTCTGGCAGCAATTAGGTAGAGCTATGGTTTTTGTATATAAGTGCTACCCGGAGTTTAATAAATGCTCACATACATTATTAATCTGGAATATTAACCAGAGATCATATAATAAAATAACTCAAGCTTTGCAAGTTATCTCAAGGGCTTTCAAAATCTTTATAAGTCACTAATTAAGGGTGCATTAGAACAATAGTGCAGTAAATTTTATAGCCAGGTTTCATCTTCTCTGTAGAAAGACTGGACTGCAAATTTATGCCACATAAAATGGAACCTAATGAATTCCAAGCACATTCAGTACACTGTGCATTTAACAAGTGGGAATAATAATGTTAACAGCACTTTGCGGTAATAGACTATTTAAATCCATATTTATAAAAGAAGCCAGAATAATATACAGTATTACGACTGACACATTTGTTCCCTTTATTATTCAGGTTGTTAATATACATCACAAACTATGAGGCAGAGACACAAATTCTCAGGCACATCAGATTGCTGTCAAGCCATGGAACTGATGGCTCAGCAAGGAGATAAATAGACAGGTTATGTATTTACCGTGATGCGTAGCAGTGGGGTTCTGTACTGCAGAAAGAAAGCCCATTGCCGGGCCACTTGGACATCCCTACTGTCTGCAAGTTAGATGGGAGATGATTTCTTTTGCAGGTATTATTGCTGCAGGCATCTTGTACTAAAGAGAACACCGTGTATTGCCCTCAGTCAAGTAGTGAATTAAAGAGCAGTGTCACCTCCCCTCACACAAAAAAGCTTCCTTGTGTGCAGAAAGGCTCACTTCTTAGCCTGCGTTCTAGGGCTAAAGACCAGGAAGATTAACATGTGTCTCTGTGTTTGGTTTCCTCTTTGTTACATGCTGTGGGTGGGACTCTTTTTAATGGTCTACATAAGATGTAAATATTAAAAGTACCACCAAGTTCTGGCCATTAAAAGCAAACTATAATAATACCTAACTGTTTTATAGTGCTTTCCATCATTAGATCTCTGTCAAGGTTCCTCCTCCACTCTGAACTCTAGGGTACAGATGTGGGGACCTGCATGAAAACCTCCTAAGCTTACTTTTACCAGCTTAGGTAAAAACTTCCCCAAGGTACAAATTAATTTTATCCTTTGTCCTTGGAATATCCACTGCCACCACCAAACTCTAACTGGGTTTACTGGGAAACGTAGTTTGGACACGTCTTTCCCCCCAGAATCCTCCCAACTCTTGCACCCCACTTCCTGGGAAAGGTTTGGTAAAAATCCTCACCAATTTGCATAGGTGACCACAGACCCAAACCCTTGGATCTGAGAACAATGAAAAAGCATTCAGTTTTCTTACAAGAAGACTTTTAATAGAAATAGAAGTAAATAGAAGTAAAGGAATCACCTCTGTAAAATCAGGATGGTAGATACCTTACAGGGTAATTAGATTCAAAACATAGAGAATCCCTCTAGGCAAAACCTTAAGTTACAAAAAAGACACACAGACAGAAATAGTCATTCTATTCAGCACAGCTCTTTTCTCGGCCATTTAAAGAAATCATAATCTAACGCATACCTAGCTAGATTACTTTCTAAAAGTTCTAAGTCTCCATTCCTGTTCTATCCCCGGCAAAAGCAGTGTACCGACAGACACAGACCCTTTGTTTCTCTCCCTCCTCCCAGCTTTTGAAAGTATCTTGTCTCCTCATTGGTCATTTTGGTCAGGTGCCAGCGAGGTTACCTTTAGCTTCTTAACCCTTTACAGGTGAGAGGATTTTTCCTCTGGCCAGGAGGGATTTTAAAGGGGTTTACCCTTCCCTTTATATTTATGACAATCTCAAAGCAGTTTACAAAGCAAGTATTGTTACAGGTGGGGAAACTGAAGCACAGAGCGATGAAATGACTTGCCCAAGGTCACCCAGCAGGCCACAGGCAGCGCTGAGAATAGAAGTGAAATCTCCTGAGTCCCAGTCCAATGATTTATCCACTAGGCCACACCGCCTATTATATTAGGGGCAATATACTGTGTATAGTTAGTTTATGCAATGTTCCCCCCCCGGTCATAGAATCATAGAATATCAGGGTTGGAAGGGACCTCAGGAGATCATCTAGTCCAACCCCCGCTCAAAGCAGGACCAATCCCCAACTAAATCATCCCAGCCAGGGCTTTGTCAAGTCTGACCTTAAAAACCTCAAAGGAAGGAGATTCCACCACCTCCCTAGGTAACGCATTCCAGTGCTTACAGTGGTTCCTGTATCCAGAGTTCTAGGCATCTCCCTCCCAACATTTAAAACACACAATTATATTCTCAAGTTTTCAATACAAAAAGTTAATTCTTCAATTTTTTTTAAAGTTAGGAGTCTTCCAATAGAGGGTTAGGGCGAGTTGAAATGAATGCATCTATGCTGATTTCCACCATCTGAGTATCAATCTGGCCCTTAGTTATTAGAGGCTTACATTGTGCCTCCAGCAGCGACAACTGTGTGGCAATTAATTAATTTATCAAGGTATTAGATATTTTTTCATATGCTGCTACATTAACCCTGGCATGTCATGACATTAATGAGTCCCCTCCCATGCACGCAATGAGGAATTTGATTGCATATCTGCTGATTTTAGGGAAGTGGGTCAAATCTAGTCAGCAATGATAGCCACACAGCCCACTGACTTTGGCCCTGGATCTCTAGGACTGGGTTCTACGGGGCCCCCTAGTTTGCGATTTGGAAGTAGAATTTTTCTCGAAGATCATTTCCATAGCCACAGCGTACCCTGCTGCAGGGGTCTCAGATGCAGCCCTTGGTGTTTGTAATGCTTTCAGTTTTCTGCAGTGCTGCGATCCCTCTGGTTAAATACATCTTTATCTTGGGGGTGGGGGGTGGGGGGGGATGGAAGGCCTATGTTTAGAGTGCCTAACACAATACTGGGCCATTAATCAAACACCTGCATGGTTTTCTCAGATGTCCTTTTGAGAACGCATTATGCTGCTTTTTAAAAAAAAATCTCATGAAGCACTATTAGCATGCTCCGCGCTCTCCTGTGCCAAGGGGGAGACGTGGCCCCTTGGCCCAAAGAGCTAACAATACTATTCAAGCGCAGGCAAAACTATTCAGATCTATATGAAAAGGAGCAGAAAATTCAGTATTAAGTGGCGAGGGCACATCCTGAGAGATCAGCAATGCAAGGCTTGACAGAAGAAGTGGGAGTTGAAGAAGGATTTGAAGGATAAGAGGGAGGACACTTAATGGCTGTGAAGAAGGAACGTACCAAACATGAAAAGAAAACTGCTTTAAGAGATGCAAGTCAAGTCTGTAGCGTCCACACCCTCCCCGCTCCCCCGGAAGTGGTAGGCCTTGGGGAGCTTCTGTACCAATGCTGCCCCTTTGGTCGGAGCAGTTAGCCCATATTCGGGGCCTTCCAGGATTATTTCCATTGGTGATAGGAGTCGGGTGTCTTGTTGGTGTGATTTTGTTTATTTACAGTAAAGGACATTAGGTCTCTTTCCCTGAACACAGTAGAAACAAAGAGCAGCAGGTTCCTCCAGAGTTCCCCATGTCTGCCAATCAGGCGACTTCTTCGTGCTACTTTTACAGATGACGATATGGGGCTTGATCCAAAGCCCAGTGAAATCAGTGGGAGTCTTAACAAAAGCAAGAATTCACAATTAACGAGGGTAAAAACTCACTTACCAGACTAACAGTAACTATGGAAGCAGCTTCCAGAGACATCCCCTGAGACATCCTTGTGGCAGTAATCACTTAGCTTCCCTATTGTTACACGGTAACATTCATTTTAAGTGTATTTGTTTTCTTTTTAAAGTTAAAATGGAAAAATTGACTCAAGTGAGAGGCGTGCATATTTACCTATGCAAGGAACAAGTATGTAGCAGGCAAAATACAAGTGTCCATATCTGTAGATTTATTAGGAGATGTGCTCTGTGCTATCATTGTAATTAACTATTGTTTTATCATTAATAAAAAAGGAAATTAAAACCATCCTAACAAACAGGAAAAATGTAAATAAACTATAAAAGTGGCTCAAACCAGAACATCAACTCCAACTCCCTTTCCTTCCCATGCAGGGGCCTGCAGAAATGAAAGGGGAGTGTTTTTACATTGGCCACAAATGCCTGCTATAAATCAGGATGCCATTCACATAAAGAGAACAAGTGACCCTAATTGCTGCTCTGCACAATTCCGCCTTACAATCACCCACCTCACAGCACTCTACACCGCTGATTAAAGTTTTCAAAAACATCTTTCCTAGGGAGCGTGAGGTGGGGTGGGAAAAGCTCCTCTAAAAAATGATGAATCTGAAAGTTATGAACTCAAAAGCTTCCCTCTGTCCACCATTCAACACTCTGCCTATGCCAGAAGCAGCCATCTCAGCCAAGGAGGGCAAATCATGGTGAAAACTATTTTCTAAAAGAACAGAACACACCAGTAGCACATTTCCCTTTGTTCTGTCCTCCTCCGGGGCTTATTTTGCTGAACCTGTTTGACTGCAAAAGAGAAAAGGAGGACTTGTGGCACCTAGCTCACTTCATCGGATGCATTCAGTGGAAAATACAGTGGGGAGATTTTATATACACAGAGAACATGAAACAATGGGTGTTACCATACACACTGTAATGAGAGTGATCAGGTAAGGTGAGCTATTACCAGCTGGAGAGCGGGGGTGGGGGGACGGACCTTTTGTAGTGATAATCAAGGTGGGCCATTTCCAGCAGTTGACAAGAACATCTGAGGAACAGCGAGGGTGGGGGGGAGGAAATAAACATGGGGAAATAGTTTTACTTTGTGTAATGACCCATCCACTCCCAGATGTCCATCTCTTTGCATTTGGAAAGGAAGATAATGTCTGTCTGTATCTGTACGAGTTTTTTCATGAAGTTGATGGATTTCCACTCCATACGGCTAAATTCAGCTGCTTTGCTGTGCAGGAGGATATAATTCTCACACAGCATACTTCACTCCAAGGTGCCCCTCGTGTCCTTTACAAATCAAATACAGCATCTCTGACGAGCAGATCTAGGTCATAGCACGGGTTTGAACTTCGATTTCCAAACAGCCAGCGACTCAGCCCCATTGATGGCGGTATAAGAGTTCCAAAGGCAACCGTGCAAAACTCCAATATATAAGTGGAAAAAACTTGGTGCTGAAAACAGACTGGTGGATGAAGATCTCAAAGCTCACCACAGTCCAGAGGGAACAAGCAAATCAATAATGCAGGAAAAGCCCAGGCCCTAGAGTGCTTTAAAAGTCAATAAAAAGATTTCAAATCAGTGTGAAACTTGACAGGAAGCCAATGCAAGGGCCGGCGCACAGGAGTGATGGGCAGCAATTGTGCAGAATGGGTAAATAGCTGAGCTGCATCTTTTTGAATGAAGTGAATCCTATAAGCCAATTTTACTGAGTAATCCAACTAATATGGGATGATTGTGTAATCCTGCAGTGATTAGAGTGTGGATCAACACCTCAGCATCTCTGGGAGAATTTAAGGGATGCTATTTGGTAACTAGAATCCAAGTCCTGCATCCACAAAGCTAGATTTCTCCTTTTAACTAGAAAAAGAGGAAGTGCATTCAGGTACAGAGCTATGAGCCCATTTGTATTACTTTCAGGAGGAAGAAAAAAAGCAAGATAATCTGATCCATAACAGCTGCCAGGCACTGTGACAAAACAGAGGCTGAAACTAAAGCATGAGAAGAGAGGGTGACACAGAACAGAGCCTCACTGGGCAAAAATATGCTACATAATAAGTTAACGTACACCATGGAAACAGTTGAATTAATAGGACTAAGCAAATAAATAAGCCAAATTAGCCCAATACAGAATCTTAACAGCAAAATACTGATAGAGGTAGCCAAATTTTACTTTTTTAAACTCTTACAAGCCAAGATTTTGCAAGGGATCTAACTGGCCCCTGGATTCCAGCAAGATTGTTTGTTATTTAAAAACAGAGCCCCTGAAATAACCACTTGCCCCCACATGCCCCCAATAATGGGACCCTTGAACCAGCCCTCACAGGCGATTACTTTCCATGTAAGAAGATACTTGCCCTGAGTAAGGGTACCAGATTTTGACCCTGTGGGATTGTGCGCAAGTCACATAAACTGTGTGGCACTTTACAGATTAAGTTGTTGCTAATTTATTGGAAGCCACTCTCATACAATATTTTCAATGACTAGAGTCAGAAAGTGGACCAAAGTTAGACGGCACATTAGATAAGTGAATGTTTTTTTAAAACTAAGGAATAACCAATTGTATGTTGAGAACAATTGGGACAGTACCAGGAGCCAAGGACAGATGCACAGTTGCAGGAACAATTGATGCAACACAATCACCAACTTTCTTGTATAAGCAAGGCAGGCCAGGAGGCCCAAAGAACAGCTGCCCAGAGTGGACTTGCTGAATTATTGTAACAAAATCAGATAAGAAAACAAAGAAAATTATCTCAACAATTCATATGGAAGAGAACGACTGTCCACACTTTAACAGCTGGAGGAATGGCAGTGCAACTCTAATGGAGACCATTTTCTCCTGAAAGTAATTACTAAATTGATCAAATTTAGTCACTGAAGCGGTCTCATTATGAACAGATGGAATTTTGGGATTTAACTAACTCAGCTCTGTGTGTGTGTGAAATTACTGATAATTGTCTTATTGTGATGCTACACCCCCATATTCTTCATAGAAATACAGTTATGTTATGGATATAACATAACTGAAATGTACTTTATGCAAGATGGCTCATGAAAGGTATCACTGGAAAGGTTACGAATTACTGAATGTGTTTATCCAATTTGTATGCATGTATCATTTTTGTATCTGAAGCTGGGAATATTGACCATGTCTCTGTATTTCAAATGTGCTATGTTGGATGAGGCCAAACAATGTTAACGGTTTATTGAAGAAATGCACACAAGCATAAGGATTACCCCAGGAACTGTGCACAATAGAAACCTCTCAGAGATAGCTCTGCACAATGGGAATTATTTGACACAGGTCAGATAGCTCTACACAATGAGAACTGTTTGACCCAGGTCACAGCAAAAAAGCTTTCCAGCAAGTGGGGGTAAGATATAAAAGAGGGACAATGACAACATGAGGGGGGTCCTCCCTCTGCCTACAACAACACACCTGAAAACACTGGAGGAACAAAGACTGAACTGTGAGAAGAAAGCCAAGGCAACTTGTACCGTAAGAATCCACCAGACTGTTTATCACTCAGGGTGAGACTTTGCTAATTTCTTTCCTACCTATCTAGTGCATCAAGCTTAGTTTGTGTGTTTTGTTTAATTTGCTTAGTAATCTGCTTTGTTCTGTTTGCTATCCCTTGAATCACTTAAAATCTGCCTTTTACAGTTAATAAAATTTGTTTTGTTTATTATTAAACCCAGTTTCTGTCATTTCTAACTGGGCCGGGGGGAAGAAGTTATGCATACCTTCCTCCACATTGAGGGAGGAGGTGGATTTCATAATATATCTTTGGGTCTGCACTCCAAGGGAGGTAGACGTCTTTGTGCTGTGGCAAGTCCCTTAAGCTGAGTCTTCCCAGAGCTGAACTGCAGCTGGGTATGGCCCTGCCTGTGTGTGTGATGGAAGAGGCTTTAATAGCCTGGCTCTGCAAGACAAGTTAAAGGGGGCCCATGCTGGTGGATCAGGTAGACTCAGTGGTAGCTCAGCACATCAGGTGGCATCCCAAGGGGACCAACCTGTCACACTTGTATCTGTGCAGATGAAATTTGAAAAATAAGTCCTGTTGCTAGACAGGCTCTGAATATAGCTAAGGCCTGGCACAGTGTACAATGACAAATGAAGCCCAGTTTCCTACCTGCTACAATCCTTATCCAGTAATCTAGAACCTCTTCATTCTGATGTGTCTCCAAGTGACCTGAGTGGCAGAGGGCACACAATACCAGAACTTTCATCAGGTCTGATACACTGATTGCCCCAAGTCACTGTAAAAGGAGTTATGTAGGGTGTCATATGCCAAACTCTGGTCATAAATATTATTGTGTGATGTAAGTACAGGTGGTGGATAAAGAATTGTAGATGAGTGCTGGAAATGTGGTCCTAAAATGTGTTTGGCAGACAGAGCCTAAATCCTGCCTGTCCAAGACAAAGGAATGTTGTTTCACAGGCTTGACTCCGGTGTAAATTAAGCAAGGCGTGACAAAAGAGAGTGAAAAGCACGTTTACCAAAAACATAAACCAAGCCATCAGGTGAGCAAGTGAAGGAAGATGACCGCTTCACAATCTTGAGAGGGGACAGAGATTACACGCCCAGGAAACCTTTCTACTTCTTGAAATGGGATCCAGGAACTTTGGGGAGATATAAAAGTGGAATCAAAAAGCCATTCTGTGATCCATCATTGAGGGGCCGATAGGGTACAACAAACCTTCAAGCCTATGAAAGTTGGGTCCCCTCATCTGGAGGATTCAAGATGCTGAGAACTTGATGTAAGCAAGGAAACTGCTTAGGCCAAGTTTATCACTCCCTAGAATTAAGTTTCAGGCACTAGAAAGCGTGCTTTGTTTTCATTCGGAACCTTTCCCATCTCTTTCACTCTTACCTGAGATCACTCAAACCTCTGTTCTTTGTTAATAAACTCATTCTTGCTTTATTACAAAACCACTTCAGTGCAGTGCCTTAAACTGGAGCGTGAGCCTTCAGCCAAATTAACAGGCTGGTGTGTGCTCTGTCTCTTTGGAGGGTCCAGTGAGAGGGACTGGATGCAGCAGGGGAGATGGTTTGGGGGGGACTCAGGACTGGAAGGGCTGTTGGTGTCACCCTGCAAGGAGTAACCAAGCTGGTGGACATCAGGGCAAGGCCACTGTGCTATGAGTAGCCTGCTGGCATCAGGGTTCTGAGCCAAAGTGACACAGCACAGAGGCACCCAGGGTTACTGGGCAGGCGTGACACAGCCCCTTACTGGTCCGGGTGAAACCCCAAAGCATTACACCCCCTGGGGTGGGGTGGGAGATACAGCAGAGATGGGGCAGGAATTACTGAAGGGTGGTCCATTATGTTTAGAATACTTGCTGTGATGGAAGCGAATACTTCAATTGGAGAAGTTAAAATCACATCCTGAATCCTTGGGTACTGATGGAAATGAGAGGTACCAAGGTAAGGGGTGTCAAAATAAAAATGTGAGTGATTATTTACCACCATGTGCACAGAGAGCAAATGAAGTTTAAAATATCTAGAGGAGGGCAGAAAGGTTTCCTTTACGGTCAACATAAACTTCAGTGGTGCTTGAGCAGTCTGAGAGTGGGAACAATCTAACTCATTTTGGCAGCGTAAGCCATGGTAGTATGCTGGAAGAGATAAAGGATCATAGGTGGCTGTCTGAAGGGGAAAAAAATGAGGCAGGTGCCTTACATCACCAACTATACAGATGCTTTCCTTACTGTCGTTGCTCACATGCCCCAAGTGCTCTCCTTACAATACCTTTGCCTTCCACTCTAATAAGCAATTCCATTAAGTGATATCGATCCCATTTGGTTGGCACATTGTGCCGAAGCGAACAGTACGGCAAGTTGTTTCCTTGCAGAAACAGAGTTTTAAAATGGCCGGATTTGGTAGCATCGAAAACGGAGTGTCTGTTTTCTGTGAGACTCAAGGGGGGAGAAAAGAGGCACAGGCTATGTCTACACTTATGGCGGCACATGGAGTACAGACACTACACGCAGAGATGTCCCTTGGGTACGGCGAATTGGGGAGACTGCTCCAGGCCCTGTGCTTTGGGGAGCCCTGCGGGCCGGTGCAATTGGCTGGTGCAGTCGTTCCCAGAAGTGACAGGTCAGTCCCAGAAGTGACTATCAAAAGCATTCCAATGCCACTGCTGAAAGTGGCCAGTATCAGAAGCTCCAGAGCAAGGTGCAAGCCCTGCAATAGGAAGTTATGAAATAATGTGATTCCAGTGAACTTTTCTTCTTCACTCCCCATACTTCACTTCCCCATATCCTAAATCATGAGGGTTTACTTCCAAAAATCTGATTTATTCTTTTCCAGATTTACTGTACCCATATAAACAGTCCAACACTTTTTTTAAACTTTCAAACTCCTTGCCTAATGCAAAGACCTTGTGGCAATGAGTTCCACAGGCAAATTGTGCACAGCTTGAAATTTCCTATTATTTTTAAAAATTTGCTCTCTTTCAATTTCTTTAAAATGTCCTCTTGTTCTCGTATTATGAAAGATGGTGGATAGCAATACCTTCTTTATACCAGTCATTATTTACATACATTCATCATGTACCCTCTTAATTTAGAACATTTCCACCATCCAGGTTTTACACTGCTAATACAATAATACTATCACAGTGATACTCCAACATTTTGGCATTAGATGATGGTTTCTGAGTGCTCACATCTCTGTATTAGCAAAATCTTACGGCCAGCCTACTAGAGTGGAGCTGACTAATTCAGCAAAGTTCAGAAAGATAATTGTAGGTGGTGCCACCTAGTGGTGGGAGCAGGAGTCTGGCCTATTGGTTGGAGGAGAATCAGAGGGCAGAACCAGAGTTGTGGTCAGGAGAGAAGCCAATGGTGAGAGTCAGGAGGCAAGAACAGAGCCAAAGAGCAGAGCTGGAGTTGTGGTCGGGAGACAAGCCAATGGTCGGCACTAGGAGTTAGGAATCAGGGGTTCAGGCAGGCAGGGACTCGGGCTGGAGCAGAATAAGCGCGAAGTGGAGCAAAGCCTGCACAGGAAGCAGGAAGAAAGTCTGGTGCAGCAGCGGGTGTGAAATGCATCAAACAGCCCCTGTGCTGCTGATGCTACCAGGCTTAAATAGGGGTCCTTTGGCCCCTAAACGGATCTGTCCAATAAGGGAGTGTGATGCTGTCCAGAATATGTGGGACACTTTATGATACTTTAATACCAATTATTATAAAATTGCAAGAAACCTCACCAGTTATGCCGTGTGAGGTATCTACGAAAATGTTATAATCTGCCAAATCTGATAATCTTGTTTAAATGTTTGTACCGCCTTTGTATTATGACTTATAGATATGTAGGGTATATCTGTTTTTCAAACTTGTGTTGTGCATCTGACACCCCCAGACAGATTGGCATCAGCAGTGCCTGGCCTGCTTGATGGCCCATCAATGGACATCGGCTGTACAATAAGCCCTTTGAAATACCTGGTGACTCAGCAAGCCATGCAGGGGCATACCTATGGACAGAACTCTAAGGGTTTTTCCATGCCATGTGCTGTGGAGCTTGTGTTTGGGACACAGGAAGTACAAGCCACATGGCGAAAGGAATATAAAAGGCAGCTGCATCTTCTCCATTTTGTCTTCAGTCCTGCTTCTTCTCTTCAGTCCTGCTTCTTACCTCTGTAGTAACCTTTCTACAAACCAAGGTCTGAACACAGGACTGAATGACCCATCCCAGCTGTGGATGTGTTCCAGAGGGACTTTTAAACCAGCAAACTCACCAGTACTGCTAATAACCTGATATATGGACTTTGAAGTCTCTCTGTGTATGTGCTGCTTTACCATTTAACAACTCTCTTCTTGTTCTCTCTTTTTTCTTTATAATAAACCTTTAGTTTTAGACACTTTAAAGGATTGGCTGGCAGCGTGATATTTTGGGTAAGATCCAACCTAATATTAACCTGGTAACATGGCTGGCCCTTCTGAATAGTGAACAGAGTTTTAAAATAACTTCTCACTGTACTGGACCTAGGTGCTGACTGGGGTCCAGAGAAGTGGAATGCAATAAAGGGGATTGTGTGATTTTTATTATTATTATTTTGCTTCTTGATAACCAGTGTGGGGGATCAGAAGCACAGTTTGTGACTGGTTGGAGAGTTTAACTTCAGTGTTGCCCACCAGTCTTGGGAGTATCTGCTCTCCCTTTTGCAGCCTGCCCTGCCCTTGGCATTTCCAGTGAGGGCTGCACGAGGCATCCCAAGTCACAGGGAGCGTAGTCACTTAGTGAAAGTTTATGGGGTGCAGCTGAGCTCATTGGGTTGCTAATGACTGTGCAGGGAGCCAGCTGAGTTCCTGGCAATAATAGAGTAAGCGATACAGTATGATGTGTGAACAAGACCCCAGAAGGAAAGCATGGCAGACACTCAATTATAAGTTTTCCCAGTGGTGAAGAAAAGGTACCAGTGGAAAGGATGCTACCTAGAGACTATAGGGTCAAACACAGGAGTCTAAGCAGAATCAGAAATTGCTCTCTAGCAAAAAGGAAGAGCGGAGAGTAAGAGGTTAGGATAGTCTGACTCCAAAGTGAGAGTGACCTAGAAAATGAATGAAATCCTCTAGGAAAGCCGGGCCATTGACGCTCTGAGCCAGCAGCATAACATAGGGAACTTAGGAACTAGTTTCTTTCAGTGTACAAAGAAATTCCACAGCAAAAGATGCACTGTCCCTTCTCAGTCTGGAGTAAAGTGACAGCCAGGGGATTTCTAGAATCAGGAGTTTGGAGGCTAAGGAACGTTTGGGGTTTGTTTAGGCACCTCTTTACACTTGGAGAATGATCACACTAGATGGTATTTGTCACACATTTTTGTAGGTGGTGAAATGTAGGATCCACGGCAGGGCATGTTGTAATGCCGCACACTAGGGTTTGAGAATGGGTTAGCAGCTGAACACTAAGCTTGAGTTCAGGTTCTTCTGTTGACCACAGGGTTCATGTAGTTCAAAATTGAATGGCTTCTGTCTACCTAAAGCTTACATAGGTCTTTTCTGGTCCTTTCTGTGCCGAAAGGATGAGCAGGAGCTCATGCAGGGTAGCACTTGTGTGCTGGCCGCCCAATAGGATGATCCTGCACTGCAATAGGAATGTCCAAAGATGGAAACCTTGTGTCTGACAAATGAATATCTCAATGTCTGAATTCAATAGCAGAGAATATGGCTGTGTCAGGCAAGCTTAGCTCTCTGCTCTGTTTGCTCATAAAGATGAAAATAAGCTAGTAAGCATGCATGACAATATTTAAACAATGCCTCTTTTGTGACCCTGCTAGCTATGTCCTTCGGATTGTGATTTGTTCTCACCCTTCAGCTTTTATTCTATTGCAGAATATCTCTCCCATTGCTATTAAGCTAGGGTATGAATCATGAAAAAGTCATATATAGGGTTGTTTTACAGAACCCTTATGTCAGCTCTCAGCTGGAGAAGGGATTCTTTTCAGTAGCCTTTAATCCATTGCTTTCATCGTTACAATGAGTTTTTGCAGGTCATTTTCTCCAATGCTGAACAAAGACCCTTTCCAAACACAAGTGTTCACACATGAAGCATTAAGAGATGCCTTTTTGTTGTATTTCACAAATGTAGGCAGTTTCCATGAACCTCGCTTCCACTTATCCTTGTAAAACAGGGGCGGGCAAACTTTTTGGCCTGAGGGCTGCATTGGGTTTCAGAAATTGTATGGAGGGCAGGTTAGGGGAGGCTGTGCCTCCCCAAACAGCCAGGCATGGCCCGGCCCCAGGCCCCTATCTGACACCCCCTGCTTCTTGCCCCCAATGACCCCCCTGGACCCCTGCCCCATCCAGCCCCCTTGCTCTCTGTCCCCTGCCCACCCCCAGAACCCCCCACCCCTAATTGCCCCCCGCCACCCTATCCAACCCCCCTCCTTCCTGACTGCCCTCCCACAGGATCCCTGCCCCATCCAACCACCCCTTCTCCCTGACCACCAGTGGAAACCCTGTCCCCATTCAACCTCCCTGTTCCACACCCTCCGACTGCCCCAATCTCTATCCACACCCCCGGCCACTGACCACGCCCCGAACTCCCCTGTCCTCTATCCAACCCCCCTCCCCCGCTCCCTGCCCCCTTACCGCGCTGCCTGGAGCACCAGTGGCTGGTGGCGGTACAGCCGCACCGCCCGTCTGGAGCCAGCCACGCACCGCGCAGCACAGAGCACCGGGTCAGGCCAAGGCTCGACAGCTCCGCTGCCCCAGGAGCTTGCAGCCCCGCCGCTCAGAGCATTGAGCCGGCGGCCCAGTGAGCTGAGGCTGTGGGGGAGGGGGAACAGCAGGGGTGGGCAAGCCTCCCAGGCCAGAAGCTCAGGGGCAGGGCAGAACGGTCCCGCGGGCTGGATAGGGCTCACGGGCCGTAGTTTGCCCACTTCTGTTGTAAAGTATTAACAAAGAGATTGACCCTGAGTGAACCAGTAAGAGCTTTAGAGTTTCCAGCACATTAGTAATATCATTTTTTAAAAAATCCTGTGAAAAAGAAAAAGCAACTGAAAACAAGCAGCTATTAAATGCCATTCCCAGTTCTCTGATCTCCTGAGTCAGACCATGTAGACACAGTCAGATTTTCAAGTGCTCAGCACCCACCAATGGAGTCAGATTTTCAACACTACAGAGCACGTAACATACCAACCTCTCTTGAAAAATCTGGCCACTTATTTGGATGCCTAAATAGGAGCTGACCTCTTAAAAACTGGAGCAATGTTGAAAATACAGCTCTTAACATGTAATGTCATGCGTCCATGCCTTGACAGTTAAAGAGTAAAAAAAAAAAAAAATTAGAACTGCCGCCTCTCCTGTTCTCCTTCCCTGAAATGGCAGGTTGCTGCAGGAAAGTAACAAGTTATGGGCAAAAAATGGACTGGAAATTTCATGAAAATAAATCTTATGAGGTTTCCAGTGTTTCCTGGTTTCAGCTCTATTGGAAATATCATCAACCCATCCGCCATGACTCCCATACTGGTTAGTTAACTGTCTGTCCATCCAGGGTCTCAAAATAGTTTCTATCTGCCAAGACCAAGAAGTAAGGAGGGGTGTAAAATTGAGACAGAGAGAGAGATGAGTCAAGCCATGTTGGACCTCACAAAAGGTTGTATTTCGTTGAAGGAATAGACAAAGGTTAATAATTTGTCCCGCCTTTGATCCAGCAAATTTGCTTCACAGGAGCAGTTCTTACCTCTATGAAGTTCTACACATGAGTAATTCTACTGTGAGGAAGTGACTCATACTGGTGGAAATTCAAGGGAAGACCAAGTCTCTTGGGATTCCAGTAAGGTGTGCAGTGTGCATAGAACCAGGTAGGGGTTAATAAACAGAGTGAGCAAGTGAAAATCCCACCCTGGTCTGAGCAAACACTCACCATACATAGTGCAAACTTATCCCCTCCCTGGGCTTTGGGATGGGTAATAAAGTTTGGCTATTCCTAGTGTTTCAATGCAGGGCTTACTCTGTCCCTTCCCCTAGTTCTCTCTGCCCCAGAGATAGACACCAGCCTTTGCTTAAGTTCTGCTTAGAACTAACTAGCTTCATCTGCCAGCATGATTCAGCAGTACCTGCTCTGTATTTTTATGGAAAGTTTAGCACCTGAACATAGGAATACAGGGCTCCTTTGTTGAACCGCCTATGTGGGGCTCTAGAAACTCACAAAGCATCTCAAAATACATAGTGGGGAGAGGTAAAAGGAATAATTCTTCATGAAGGTCAACACGACAACTCTCACATAAGGAAAACGGCACGTGGGTTCTGAACAGAGGTGATCCCTTTTACATTTCAGCTTTCTTTTTTGAAACTAGTAAATAACTTAGTTTTGTCTCTGCTTTCTCCATACTGCAACTTTACACTGCCTGTCCGCAACAGAAGCTAGAGTCAGAAGGTGGGTGAGGTAATATCTTTTATTGGACCAACTTCTGTTGGTGAGAGAGACAAGCTTTCAACATAGTTCTCTTCTTCAGAGCTGAAGAAGTTGGTCCAGTAAAAGATATTACCTCACCCACCTTGTATCCAGGACCAACACAACAATAACAACACTGCATACAACAAGGCAAAGGATGCTGCTATTTTGGGGGAAAGGACTGACAGGACATACCACCGCAGAGTGCAGACTCACACGCTGGTTTCTTTCAGAGACTTTATGTAGGACCAGGTGCTTCCAAGGTACTTCTAGTCCCCCTCCCCCCAATTACCAACGTATCTGAGCGCCTCATAATTGTTAATGTATTTATCTTCACAACACTGCAGTGATGTAGGACAGTGCCATTATCCCATTTCACAAATGGGGAACTGAAGCACAGAAAGGCTAAGTGGCTTGGCCAAGGTGACGTAGGAATTCTGGAGCAGAACTATGACTTGAACCTGTCTTTACAGAGCCCTTGGCTGGCTGTCTAACTGTAGGCCATCTTTCCTTTGTGTCTCGCTCCCACAGATGAGCAGTTACTCACAGGGAGAGTCCCATTCTCTCCCTTTTTAATTGGTTCTTCCCATGACATTTAAAGTCATTCAGATTGAAAGGCTGCTGCACCATCGTTACTTCTGCATGGAAAAACATCAGGACTCTTCCTTCCTCGTTACTGTGAGGAGTCAGATTAATAAAAAATTATATATGCAATTTGTCTAAAACCGTATTGTGCCCCTTCTGACCAGCTTCCTGAGTGCTTTTAAACAAATTGTTGTAAAAAAAGAAAAATAGTGTAAAAATAAAAATGTCACTGCCGAGCCAAGGTTAGAAGTATTGCAAAGGCAGGATTTTCTGTCCCTCCTGGAGGGGGAAGGAATATTCTCCATTCAACCGCAGAGGACACAAGAAATACTACTAATCGCTTCTGGTGAGAGCCATCATCTTCTGTTTCCAGCAGAAGGGGTGCGTGCAGCCGTGTAGGATATGGGCATAGGCACTGAGTCTGTGGGTGCTCTGGGAATGGAGCACCCAAATGGGAAAAATGGTGGGTGCTGAGCACCCACCAGCAGCCGCCATATCAACTCTGCCCCACCCCCTAGCACCTCCCGCCTGCCAGCGGGCCCCCACAGATCTGCATCTCCCGCTCCCTCCCCGCGCCTCCCGCCCTCCGCGATCAGCTGCTTCACGGTGTGCAGGAGGCTGGGAGAGAGGGAGGACATGGCATGCTCAGGGGAGGGGAGGAACTGGATGGGGGCGGGGCCTGGGGGGATACAGGCCCTTAAAGAAACTGAGTTATGATGTCCATAATGGTTTCATTGGGTATATGTGTCCACTGCAGCTGCTAGTGTGCCTCCAGCCTGGGCAGACAGACACACGCTAGCTCTGCTTCAGCTAGTGGGTTAAAAATTGCACTGTGAGCAGCAGCACGGGCTAAATCCCCGAGCTCAGACGCAAGGGATCAGGCAGGCTTGTACTCGGCTGGCTAGCCCTTGGTGCAGCCTATGCTGCAATGTTCAAACTGCTCTTTTTAACATGCTAGCTCACGTGGAGCTTGCATGTGTCTGTTTACCTGGGCTGGGAGGCATGCTCCCAGCTGTAGTGTGGACGTGGCCTTTGTTACCTTGTGTGTTGTTCCCACTCCCCCTGTCCTCCAGTTGTATCCATTTGTTGTCTCATCTTAGTCTTAGATTGCAAACTCTTTGGTGCAGGGACTGAGTTATGCATGTGTCCCATGATTAGCGCAATGAACCTTGAACCCTGGTTGGGGCCCCTAGGTACTACCACAAGTACAAATAAAATGACAGAGGGAAATGCGGCCCTGAAAGAGAATGCCCTAAAAAAAGATGCACTCGTGCCATGATGGTGTTAGATATTCAGAACAGACTGATCGGGGAATGACCTCCCTCTATGCAAATGCAGCTTGGTCACAAGCGGCTCGGGTCCTTTTTATGAAAAAAAAAATTAAAATAGTTGCAGTCCAAACATGTAATCAGATGGCATCAATTTAGCAGAACTGTTTGGACCCAGTGTGTTCATCACTTGCCACTACTTAATGTGGCCTGAAGCTATGTTGGAATCAGAGAGAAAGCTAACGCCTGTAACCAGTTACGGTTCATCAACCAAATACTAAGGAGAAACATATTAATAATATCATCTAAAATGCACTCAGTTGGCACGAACTAATTGGCTGTCTAAAGAACTGCAACTACGGTAACAAACTGCGTCGAAGTGGGGGGGTGTACGTACATATATACAGAGTACAGTACACCCACTTTTAAAGAAAGCATTCTGTCATTCTTTGCACAGTTCTTGGGATTTCTACATCCACATAGAGACCATGGTGATTCTGAACACAGCACTTTTGCAGGGCAGGCACAAGGATGACTGCAGGAGAGTGACTAAGTGTAACCTACTGCTCAGTGTTTCATGCATCCCCCTGTAGTACCTGGACCACAGAGGTTATGAGTCTATTACAGTTACCAAATAAAGAAGTTATTCCTTAGGCTCAAGTAGTAGAGGCTCATGCTTTAATCCTCTGTGCATACTAAATGGTTCTCACTCAGTATCTAGCATTTCAATGGTGATAAAAACAGGCTTTGTGCAGCTTCATTCTGGCCACAGCTGAGAACCCAGCTGAATGACTGTGCAGGGCGGTCTGTGGTCATAAGAAGCCCCTGACTGCTAGCGTATGTTCTCCTCTTTGCTAGACCCCGCGCAGGCAGAACAGCTGCTGTGGGGCTGCCCTTCCCCTCCCTTGAAGGGGGGGCAGGGTGGGCAGGAAGAGGGGGGAGCTGGTAACCAGAAATGCAGCAGTGCTGGAGCAGGAAGAAAAATAAGCTGCACCAAGACTAGAGCTGGGCCTCCTTTCCCCATGGAGCAAAGAGGGACTGAATTGTGACCCGTGGCGGATTAATGCATAGGCCCGTGGGGCCCGTGCTCAGGGGCCCCAGACAATCTGGGGGCACCTGCACGTAGACGTGGGGGGCCACTGGTGCTGGAACTACTCCTCCTCTTCCCCTGACATCCCACCCAGGCCACAAGCCAGAGCCCAACAGTGGTAAGAGCTGCACAGGAAGCCCGGGCCACCTTGGGGAGTCCTGGACCCGCCTCTGCCCTGGGCGGGGGCCAGGGTGTCCAAGACAAGCCCCCGGCCTGTGTCTCTGCCCCCTGGGAGGTGCCACGGCCGGTGAGACCCAGGGGCAGGGGCTGCGGTCCAGCCTCCTGCCTCCTCCCCAGGGCCTGCAGACAAACCTTGTGTGGAGAAGGCGGCCCTGCCCCAGCTGGGAGGCGGTGGGGAACCCTGGGAAGATCCCAGGCAGCGAGGAGCTGGGCAGGGAGAGCTCCTTGGGCACAGCTCCTGAGGCTACTGGCCCAGCCTCAGCAGTTGCTGCACTCTGCCCTGGCTCACTCAGTGCCTGTGCCTGGCTCACTGCCAGGCTGCCCCCGCCAGGTCCCTCCTGCTCCCGCTGACAGGCTGCCCCCACTGCTGTCTGGGCTTTGTGCCTGAAGCAGTAACCACACGTGGCGCCACTCCTCCTGTCACCTCTGGCCCCAGGCTTGCAGTTTGGGGGGGAGGGGGCAATGTCCCCGTCCCCCCCGCTCCTCCCAAACTTCGCCCATGCCGCTCCCACTCCATGCCTGCCCAAGGCTACTATTCCTGTATTAAAAAGTAGGCAGGCATGGTCCCCAGGGTGTGGGGGACCCAAATGTTCCTTGTGCCCAGGGCCCCCATAAATCTTAATCAGCCTCTGATTGTGACAATCCGGTCTCTACCCTGCTGTTCCTTTTCAAGGCAGCAATCCAACCTTCAGAGAACTAATTAGCTGTATACCTCATTGGGGGACAATTGACGGCAGAAAAGGACTTGAAGCAATAAACAACAATGAATCCCCTTACCGTTCCCACTGATGGCAGTCCCCGAGAAATCCCCAAGTGTATTTCAGTGAACTTTTTCCCTTATGAATTTCAGATTCATTCGGTATGAGAAATGCAGAGATGATGGTTTTTTTAAAAACTAATATCCTCTCTGCATATGCTAAGGATATTTTGGGTGTGTGCTTTGTGAACTGGGCATTATTTTGCTTCTTTAGTATTCCCCAAAATGCAGCTAAACAATTAATTGCTTCACCTTTCCTTGTCTGAAGAGGATGTGTCTCTTATACATAGAAACACTAAAGTCAAATTTTTGACTTAGTGGCTTTGTTCATATTGCTAAGCAGATCAAGTAGGAAGAAAAATGAGACAAGAGATAAACAATGTTGTTTTGTCTGCTAACGCGATTGATAGACAAGTTCCAATTATTGTCTCTTAGACTGACAAGAAGCACTTTAAAAAAAATCCTGACAGATATTGTTTCTTTCTGGCTTGATGCTACTTCCATGGAAAAAATATACAAGGTTGCACTCTGGTGGTAACTGCATGGCTGTGTCATGCAGAATGACTGTTTAAAGGTCTTTTTTATTAATTAGTATTATAACTGTGTGACTCATCGCTTGCGATCAGAATAGCCAGAAAGGTAGTTTATTCATCATGTTCAACCCCGTTTACATTTGTTCTAAAGAAACAAACAAAATCGGAAGGCTGGTTTTGATGATTTCTTAATTGAGTTCAGCCAGACTGAAGGAAAAGGTTAGTTTAAACTATAATAATAAAAAAATGATAAAAGTTCCTCTGGGAGTTTGTGCCACCCTGCTGGGCTCAGCAGACGTTTATCAATGTTCCCTTGGCAGGAGGGGGGAAGAAAAGCAGTTCTCCTATCTGACCAGAAACACTTCAGCAAGCATTTTGTGCTGCCTTATCCCAGGAGTTTTATCAACTTTTATGAGCCTGATATACGGAAATTTTCTGAGGGATAATAATATTCCAAGGAGTTTGCTGGCCAGCCTCAGGCCATCCCTTAAACATTATGTTGGGGCCACATACTTTGTTTCTCTGCATGGTCCCTCATGGTTCTATTTCAGTCCCATAGCGCCCCTGTGAGGTAGGGAAGTGCTATTAACGCCACTGTACAGCTGCAGAACTTGAGGCACAGAGAGACTAGGAGTATATCTACACTGAAAAGAAAAGACCCGCGGCAGTGACCCTCAAAACCGGGGCTTGTGCTACGGGGCTAAAAATAGCAGTGTAGACATTTGGACTCAGGCTGAAACCTGGGCTCTGAAACCCAGAGAGGGGGAGGGTGGATCTCAGATCTTGGGCTCCAGCCTGAGCCCAAATGTCTACACTGCTATTTTTAGCCTCACATCATGAGCCTTGTGAGCCTGAGTCAGTTGACCTGGGCTCCGAGACGCACGGCCGAGGGTCTTTTTTTGCAGCGTAGACATACCCTAACTGACTTGCCCAAGGTCGCACACGAAGTCTATGGCAGAGCAGGAATTGAACCCAGCTCTCCTGGGTGTGAAGATAGTGTCTTTAGCCCCAGACGTTCCACCCTACTCTAGATATAGAATACTAGGGCTTTATACTAAATCCCCTTTGACTGTATTGGGTATATGGGCAATTTTCCTTAACTGCTTTCAAAAACAGACCTTTCAGTCTATTATAAAAGAGCTTTACAATTACAATTGTCAGAAACCTTGGCATGGCTCTACATAGCATGTAGCCATAAGCCAGGATGTAGTAGAGGATTCATTTATTGTTAGATTTATGACTGGTGAATTCTGGCCATTTGGAAGCTGGGCCTATATTTCACGGATTCTGCTTGATTCGAATCCATGGACTGTGAAATTCAGTGCATGGCCCCAGCTGAGGGTTAGAAAATGTCTATGAGGGAGGCAAAACAGATGATAGAGAAGATGAGATTATCTCAGTGAATTCCCCACCTCCCTGTGGGCCTCACTTTTTTACCTTTATTTCTAAATACAGCACCAAGCAAAGGCTTGAAGAGGTATGGCAAACTTACTATCAGCTGGCCAGGTACTGAATCTATTTTCAACGATTTCCAGCATATTAAATGAACTTGAAGTTTCCTGAAATAGTCCATGTAGTAGATGTGTTTTAACTGATCCTTCGAATGGCAGCTTAACACATGCGTACACACTGCATTGAAAAAGATCTATTTGTTCTTGCAACTTTTTCTTTCCGAACAGTTCAGTCCTGATGGATTGCATTTGTACTATAAACTGTATTTTGATAACACATCTACACGCCCTTTTAATTAAAAATACTAAAACAAAGGGTCAAAGTAATGAAGATCGACTAATGCATTTTTTAAAAGGGATAGTCGGGTCCAATTCCCCCAGTTTAGATTTTAAGACCAACTGAAGTGTTTCTGTGAAATTTTGTATTCTAACAGGAACAGTGTGTTTTTAAACCAATGTGCACTGACCTGAGAGTCAGGAGACCTTGCTCTGCCTATGACATTAGCAAGTCATTTCACCTCTCTGTGCCTTGCCTTTCCCACTTGTAAAATAGAGAAAATAGGACTTTGTGAAGTGCTTGACAGATACGGCTGATGAGTGCTATATGAAAGAGCTAGGTATTGTTAACAAGGTTCTAAATGGTCAGAGAAGTGTGTGTAATTGTGTGTCTAATTCGCATAGAGGTTTAATGTGATGAGACATCAGGCCCTTTCTTCCCCTGGGTGTGGGATTTGAGCTGACACACAATATACTCCTCCTTTAGCACAGGTGTTATTAGCATGCTGTGCTTTCAGACTGCTAGTCCAGCTCCTTAACATTTATATTTTTAAATCACACGTAACATATAGCCACTGCCTGATTTGTTATGGGTGCAGATTCTTTGCTGGCCACCAACTCAAAGGTTAGAGACATTCCCTCAATAACTGCAAACCTGAATGCGATTTCCATTTTACAAGGATTATGTGAAAATGCAGGGCCCATCAATAGTTGAAAAAAATATCTTCATGATTCCATTGTGCACTGTGGTTCCAAAAATAGTGTATAAGCCTCTAAATTGTGCTCCACAGATTGGGTCATATGGACCACCAATATACCAAGAACCTGTCTTGCTTCTGATGAGGAATTCAGGATTTTCATAGAATCATAGAACCGGAAGGGACCTTGAGAGGTCATCTAGTCCAGTCCCCTGCACTCAAGGCAAGACTAAGTATTATCTAGACCATCCCTGACAGGGGTTTGTCCAACCTGCTCTTAAAAATCCCCAGTGATGGAGATTCCACAACCTACCTAGGCAATTTATTTCAGTGCTTAACCACTCTGACAGTTAGGAAGCTTTTCCTACCATCCAACCTAAACCATCCTTGCTGCAATTTAAGCCCACTGCTTCTTGTCCTATCCTCAGAGGTTAAGAAGAACAATTTTTCTCCCTCCTCCTTGTAACAACCTTTTATGTATTTGAAAACTGTTATCATGTCCCCTCTCAGTCTTCTCTTCTCCAGACTAAACAAACGCAATTTTTTCAATCTTCCCTCATAGATCATGTTTTCTAGACCTTTAATTGTTTTTGTTGCTCTTCTCTGGACTTTCTCCAGTTTGTCCACATCTTTCCTGAAACTTGGCACCCAGAACGGGACACAATACTCCAGCTGAGGCCTAATCAGCACAGAGTAGAGCGGAAGAATTACTTCTCATGTCTTGCTTACAATACTTCTGCTAATACATCCCAGAATGATGTTTGCTTTTTTTTGCAACAGTGTTACACCGTTGACTCATATTTAGCTTGTGGTCCACTTTGACCCCCAGATCCCTTTCCGCAGTGGGCATTTTGATTTCCTTGCTTCAGAGTCTAAAATAAACTGAATTCTTGCAGAAAATTGGGATGATGGGAAATGCAGATCAATGATGAAAATTGGAGAGAAAAGGTGGGCGAGGTAATATCTTTTATTGGACTAACTTCTGTTGGTGAAAGAGACAAGCTTTGGAGTTACACCATGTACCTTGAAAGCTTGTCTCTTTCACCAATAGAAGCTGGTCCAGTAAAAAGTATTACCTCACCCAGCTTGTCTCTCTAATATCCTGGAACTAACATGCTGACAACAACAAGGCAAACAACAATGGAAAATTAAAGTGACATTTAGGATAAAAATGAACCTGAAGGATTCCCACTGTTGACAGTTTTCTTTGAAAGCTGCCCCTAGTGAAAAATGCTGATTTATTTTTTCTTGATTAAAATGTGCCTCAGTACAAAAACATTTAAGATGTTATTTCAGTGTTAATATCACTAGTACTCTGTTTTGCCCGTATTAGCCTTCCGATGGAATAAATCAGAAACTTTCCACTCCCCGCACTGTTAAAATGTATTTTTTTTGAGAGAGAGATGATTATTAAGGCCTGGTCAACATAACCATGGTGCTCAGGGGTGTGAAAATTTCTCATCCCTGAGTACCGGAGCTATGCTGACCTCGCCCCCGGTGTAAACACGGCTAGGTTGATAGAAGAATTATTCCATTGACCTAACTACTACGGCTCAGAGAGGTGGATTAACTACAGCCGTGGAAAAACTGCTGAAGGAAGCATCTACACTACATCGCAACAGCAGCATAGCTGCAGAGCTATTGCTGTGCCGCTGTAGCACCTGTAATGTAGACATGACCTTTCTTTCTTTCTTTCTTTCTTTCTTTCTTTCTTTCTTTCTCAGACAGCTAAGATGTTCATTAGACCTCACCAAGGATATTCTTTGGCGCATCTCTTCAAGAACTGGACAATCATTAAAGGTACAAATTATGTAGCTAAATTTTGCTGGACCCAAATAATTTCCTACTTTCTTTTATTTTCTTAGAAAAGGATTAAAGTGTTCCCCACTGGAATCACTAGGCATTGCCAGTGAACTCAGTGGGAGCAGGAGCAGGGCCTGTATTTAATTCCTGCACTTCAGGGCCTGTCTACACAAAAAAGTTTTTCCAGTTATGTGGGTGTAATTATACTGGTATAACCCCTCCTGTGCACATTTATTAGGGCTTATCAACAAATGGAATTACTCTGGAAGAGCTATTCTGGAAAAAACTATTCCTGAACAACTCCATGTTAGATACTTTTACTCTGGAATAAGAGTGCCTTGTTCTGGTTTAGCTTGATCCACTTTCAAAGATGGAGTGGTTCAGGAATAGCTGTTGTGCTTTCAATTCATACCCTACCTTAATCTGAATTAATTTTCAAGTATAGACAAGCTCCTAGATTCAGGATCTGCTTGTATCGGTGTAGAAAGACTAGTCCATATATATCAGGGCTGTTCTTACATCAGCGGAATGAGAACCACTGCTGCCTTCTGGCAATGTGTGCAGCCAAAAAGGTTTGTTGGTTCACATGAGCATCTTGAAGTTCAGAGGCTCACTCAAACCTCTGATCTCATGTGATTTTTTTTCAACTCAGATTTCAAATGAAACTGCATGACAGAGATTCACCAATACTTTAGTCTGAGCCGGACATACTGCAAGAGCTGTTCTCACATAGTGAGTATTTCTGGGTTTTGCTGAGGCCAGTCTGGTGCGGGAGGCAAAAGGGAGCATGCCACTTCAAATTCAAATAAAAAATTATGTCTTTTTCAAACTGCACACACAAAATCTACACCCGTCAATTACAGCTGCAGGTACAAGTAGGCAGAATATAATTGCATGAATCTGAATTTGGCCAAGACACTGTGGTGAATATCTTCCTTCTCTGATGCCATGTCTACCCAAGAATTTTTGCTAAATTTTCCCCTGGTATTGGTCTGAAAGGCTTTGTTTGTTTGTTTTGTTGCTTGCTTTTTATCTTTGGCCTGGTACTGCTTCATAATGGTATGGTTAAAATGGCACAGCCCCCCTTGATGTGGATGTGATCACACCAGTATAAATGGGCTTTACTGGTCTAGTTTTATACCAGTAACTATATTGCTAAAAAACCCCACACTGTGACCAACATGTTTATACTGGTACAAAGTCTCTCTGTAGAGCAGGCCTTAGAAATATCAGGAATGTCAACTGTGGCCTGCCCAGGTTTCCTGGAGGACTTTGAGGTTCTCAGAGCATCTGACAGTTGAGAGAGCTCCAACTTCAACAAATACTTCCCTTCTCCCAAAACAATTAGTAGTTGAAGTTAAATAGGCGTTAAAAAAATTAAAAATTTTAGACAGTCCGACTACAGATCTCTTCCCTTTCAATTGCTTGGATCTTGTGATATAAAAGTTTCATTAGCTCTTAAAGGTTTCAGAGTAACAGCCGTGTTAGTCTGTAAAGTTTTTATAAATAGAAAAGACCCAAATTTCTCATCTAAAAAACATGGAGGGAAAATAAAACAACTACAAACCATTAGTCCTCAAAAGGAAGCCCCGAAAGCATACTAGCCCAATTTATTTTTCCCTTCACAAGTAGCCTTTAAGACTCTCATCATGAACCAATTCCCTTTCCACAGAATTGCTAATGAGGAAATGTAAATACACTTGAATGGCTGTAAAAGTGCTTAAAGAATGAGTGGAGAGGCCAAACAGCCTTTTACAACATTGATTAGCAATGAAATCAGCAACCCTGTAGTGATTGTGCAGTTTAAGGCAATTTCTATTTTTAGGCCCTATAAATAGCAATGGTGGCCTAAGATCACATTCCACGCCTGGGACAGAGATTGCTCTTTGGTATACACACTTGAAAACAAAGTAAAATCTTTTCTATACCCAAAAGACTTCCTAACTTAGCTCAAACCCATTATCCACTTCCTGGTCTTTGAGTATTTTCCTTGGATGCAAGATTTCCCCAACATGCCCAAAACCTGGCTCATGTTTTTTGCAGTGAACTCTCCACATTTAATATAAACCTCCACCTCTAGACAGCTCAGTCTGGACTGGGGTCCTTAGCAGATTACAGTTTGAAATGCTGGAGCCAGGTAGAATCTTAACACAACTAGACTGATGAAGGATCTTCTGCCTCACTGAAAAAGGACTTGTTTTTGTAAAAAAATATTCTCTCCTCTTTAATTGTTCAACCATTTAGGAAAAAAGAAAGACCATTGCTGGTTAGGCTGAAGCCATAACATATATGCTGCGCCCCTGGCAAGCCATGAACAAGTAGAAGAAATGCTTTGATCGGCTCAAGGCTTTACGTGTCAGGAAAGTGATACTAAAAGATAGCACATAATGAAACGCAATGCCGGAGTAGAGCACTGGAGACCCTACAAGTGAGCATGCTGAAAGCAATCACCAGCTTTATGAAGAAGGGAACGTACACCACAATAATGTGATATACCACACAAGTCATTGCTCTTCCTTCTAAAGCAGCGGTTCTCAAACTGTGGGTCGGAACCCTAAAGTGGGTCACGACCCAATTTTAATGGGGTCACCAGGGCCAGCATTAGACTTGCTGGGACCCAAGGCTGAAGCTGAAGCCCCACTTCCGGGATCATTTAGTAACTTTGTTGTCAGAAGGGAGTCACGGTGCAATGAAGTTTGAGAACCCCTGTTCTAAAGCAAAGTGACACCTAAATCTCTTTAAGAATCTGGGCCTTAGTCTACCAGGCTGATAGTAGCTATCCAGCTTTAATGGGAAATAAGGTATGCTACCGAGCGAGAGATGATCGGCGCCTCAAAGTTTGGCTCCACAACTGAGCGACCCCAAAGCGCAGGGCTGTGAGGTGTTTTGGGTTTGGTTCTGGCCCATCTCTGCTTGTACTGGGACTATCGAAGCGGGCAATGTCAGTAAAGCCAATTTCAGAGGCCTGTCCTGCAGGGTCAGCTTTTTTTCAACACTGGCAGCCTGTACTGAAATTGGAAGAACCACGCCATTTCTCATTGGTCAGATCTTAAAAGGTGAATATTTCATCTTAAATAGTATCTAAAGTGCTTACACCAATAAGGATGGAGCCTAAGAAGGATCTGACCTTTATTAATAAGGACTTGGCCCCTGATGAGGGCCTGTTTAAACTACTACTAAAGAAGTTCATTACATGCCCAAAATGTACGAAAGCAGAGAGTTTGGGTCATTCGTTCAAAAAGGGACTGGATTAACTGTGTTCCCTCAATTATCTTCTTCCTGTTTCACTCTAGAGCAATGGGAAAGCCCACTGTCCCTTTCCAGTTCAGGACACAGGGGATCTCCAGGCCTGTCAAAGCTTCTCTCTCCAGTTTGCTCCCTGGTGCAGTGGAATCCTAGCTGACACTGTCCCAGACAGAGACAATCAAAGGGGCTCTGCCGTGGGTGACATTTGCTCACCCTGTGCTCTCTCATGTGGATTCAGTTAACACAGGTTAAAGGCTGCAAGAAGAAAGAAGAAAGTTATTTCAGCGGCTCGGTCACAACTTTGACACCCAGCACCAGCTGAACCATGAGGAAAAGCCACATCGATCAGCAGGGAGCGTGTACACCACCAGTCTTGTCTACACACTTATGCAGGGCTGGTGGGGGGGGGGAAAGGGGGACAATTGTACCAGGGTCCCAAGCTAGGGGGACCTCCAAAACATCTGGAACTGGGATGAAATAGGGGTGAAGAGGGAGGGGGTCGGACCCTGGTAAAATGATGTTCCGTGGCCCCAGATTTCTCTCTGTGGGCCTGCACTTATGTTGCATGGCTTTAACTCGACCACCATACTGGTCGAGTTAAAGTGGGGTAACCCTGATAGCATACATGCAGTTATACTGGTGTAAAAGTGCTGACTCCCATACGGGAAGGGGAATAAGCTAGTCGCAATAAAAGTATAAACCCCAGGGGAACGAGTGTTCCAGATCTCCTTCTGAGCCTCTTCAGCAGAGGACATGAGTCTGTGATAGCTAAGGCTGGAGAATCTTGGATCTTTAGACCAAGCAGTAGCAGCTCATGCTTTTAGCTCTGGATGGCCCTGGTTCAGTGGGCCAAGAGGGTGGCTGTCAGATGAGCACTTTTATACCAATATGCCTGTGTCCAAACAACAAGTAGAACTGTATTGATAAAAAGATTGCACCTTAATAGAGTTATATTGGCACAAAAGTGTGTGTAGGACCAGGGCCTAACTGGAGATGGTTGGAAAGAGCCTCTGAGGCCAAAACAAGGGCTGGTCAATACTGCAAGAGAATTCATGATGACTTGTTTAAATAAAAAACATTAAATTTGCTTTGATGGCATTTGCCACCCTTTTAATGCTGTCATGGCCATCTTGAATCTCTCCGACTTATAAAAAGGAGGAGAGAAAAGTTTCAAGTCATCAAATCTGGGAGCAGCACCAGTGCCATGTGACTTGTATGAGTGGTTACCTCTCAGGCAGAACAAAGGGCCCACAAGATAGCCAAAGTAAGAACTTACCAACAGCCCTATAACCTGAAATATGTTCACCTAACAGGTTTGTGGCACCTTTTCCAACAACACAAACAATTCATAGCAATCAAAGTCCGACAACAGCAAACTCAGAACAAAGTCAATGGGTAAGATTGTAGTATACATTATTTGCCATGGGCTATTACCAGCAGGAGAGTGAGTTTGTGTGTGGAGGGGGTGGAGGGTGAGAAAACCTGGATTTGTGCTGGAAATGGCCCAACTTGATGATCACTTTAGATAAGCTATTACCAGCAGGACAGTGGGGTGGGAGGAGGTATTGTTTCATGATCTCTGTGTGTATATAAAGTCTGCTGCAGTTTCCACGGTATTCATCCGATGAAGTGAGCTGTAGCTCACGAAAGCTCATGCTCAAATAAATTGGTTAGTCTCTAAGGTGCCACAAGTACTCCTTTTCTTTTTATTATTTGCCATGAACGCTGCCCTTGGCTTTTAGCAGAACAGCCTGCTTGCCCTAATACACAGCAACATTATATTACTGCAGCTCTAAGAAGCTAATGAAGATGTCTTCCCCAGAGCTGTCACTGCCGCTCACCTGCCGTTTGATGACTTTACACATGTGTGACAGGTAGTAATGTCACTGACAATCTTTCCCTAGCACCTTCCCGACACTATGTCTGCTTGCACCATTCCAAGGGAGGGGCTCTATTCACCAACAAACCTTAGATTTTTCCCCCCTTTCTTTTTGCTGTTTATCTCTCTACATAATAAATCCAATTCATTTCTCTGCTCCTCCACCATTCCAGGCAATAGATCAGCTTACGAGTGTAAAACTCAGATTGCAGCAGGAAAGGATCAGGTCAGTGGTATACGAGACATCCATGGTGTCAAACCCCCTACAAAAGCAAAATATAGTCTCCTGACAGAGGATATATCAGATACTAAACTAATACCACACTTGGTCTGAGCCGAAAGGCCAAAGAGAAGTGATCCCCCAGGAAAAAGCATCCAAAAGCTTTGCTTACTTAATTCTTCACTAAGCTGATTTCAAGTCAGATTCTCTTTAAGTATTAATGTTGGGAGAACTGTATTTGTCCCTGTTGTGCCGTCATTTTATTCTTCTGCAAACCCTTTATCTCTTTTGATGCTTTCCTAGCCTTTGTCAATCATTTTGTGCAGATACTCTTATCTGTCACTAGAGGGCACTGTGGAATCCCTAGAGTTAAACATTACTTGTTAACCCTTTCCCACGGAGGTGACTTTACCTAGAGTAGAAAATCTCATTTCCTTACCACGCACATTTCTTCCCTGACTTGCAGGGGCGCTGGAACTATTTGTATAGTGGGGGTGCTGAGAGCCATTGAACCAAAACTGTAAACCTTGTATATAATGGAAACTACTTCAAGTCAGGGGGTACTGCAGCACCCCCTGCATCCCTAGTTCCAGCACTTATGCTGACTTATTACAATTGAGAGGGAACGTTAACACAGTAACAAATGCATTTTTTAAAAACATAACTTGTGCAAAGGCCAGAAGCAGGACAGAGCACGATATTCTTTCAGATCAAATAACTCAGTTGAAATCACTGTTAAAGTTTCAGGGGAACCTTGTTCATCCAAAATGTTCTGCAAGCTGGAAATTCACAGGCGTCAAGAGACCTGTGTACTGTTCCCAGATCTGCCACTGACCTGCTTTGTTTGGGCAAATCATTTCTCTCTGTCTCTGCTTTTCTTTGCAGTGTTTGTCATTTTTTAAATTCAGATAGCAAGATCTTTGGGGGCAGAGACTATCTCTTATTATGTGTCTGGACAGC
The DNA here is from genome assembly GCF_965152235.1 of Eretmochelys imbricata. Classification (NCBI taxonomy): domain Eukaryota; kingdom Metazoa; phylum Chordata; order Testudines; family Cheloniidae; genus Eretmochelys; species Eretmochelys imbricata. Next base: position 10,891,570 of record NC_135578.1, read on the forward strand.
ACAGTGGGGCTCTGATCTTAGCTGGGGTCTTCAGGGGCTACAGTCATAAAAAAAAAATTTGAATAAAGGGTGGCTTGGATAAATGTGGGCTCTGATAACGAGATTGTTAGTAGGTAACTGATTCATGCTGGGGGTCCAGTAGTCCTGATGCATTGGGTCATGACTGGGTACAGAGGTCCTTCTGGCTTTCTAGGAATCAGTTCCCCTCTGCTAGGCACTGTACACACATGTAGTTGAAAAACCACCAGTCTATGCCCTGAAGAAGTGATGAGCGATAACAGGCAGAGAAAAGCAAACAAACAAGGGAAGGACAAGATAACATGGAAACAATCACAAATGGTAAGGTAAACAGGAGTTGCAGCATGCCCACTGCCCAGCCTTTGCCAAGCATTTGGTAGGCTGTGAAAAATCACTGCCCCCACTTCCCCGTGATAATGCCAAAGCACACAACATTTGGAAGGGGAATTTATGCATCCAAAATTTACCAGATGAGGTTAAGACCAGGTTTGCACTACAGATTTCTGCTGGCTAGCTAGGTTGGTCAGGAGTGTGGAGAGGTTTGAACCCTGACTGACACAGCTGTGATGGCAGAAGCCCCTAGTGTAGAGGTAGTTATACCAGCAACGCTGTACTTTCCCCAGTGTAACTCATTTCGCTTGGGGTGGGGGAGGGAGACGGCTGGAATAAGCTATACTGGCCAAAGTGCAGGTTTGCTGGTATAGCAGCATCCACACTAGGAGTGCTCTGCTGGTGTAGTATACCAGTATAGCTATCCCGAGGAAGGGCCCCCTCAAGGGCCTAGGGCCAGCCAGCCCTGTTCAGTTTATCAGACCCAGCTGGGAAGGGGCCAGGTGTTTTCTATAAAGGGCTGAGAGATGTCAATTGGAGGGAGCTGTGGGTGGGAGAGAGCTCTGCCTCCTGCAATAGCCCTGAAGCAGAAGGGACCAAACAGCAAAGGGGAAAGCCTCTGGCTGCTGTAGCCCAGAGTGGGCTGAGGAACTGTTTGTGTTTGATGTTTTGCCTACATTTTATGACAGGAGAATAAAATTGTGCCTGGAAAAAGACTTTGGGTGTAGCAGTGAGTCCTTCATGGGGTGTGGAGACAGGAGCTTATATGTGGTGCAGCGTGCACCCAGGCAATTAGCCCCAGGAACAGAGGGGAAACTGAGGCAGCAGCTAACCTGAAGATTGGATAAAGTGGCCTATGATGTGCTCCTAGTGTACACATGGCCTTAGAAGAGAGAATAGAACACAGGAGCTTGCTCCCTGATCCTGGTTAGTCTTCCCGCTTAGCTCTGCTCTGCTCTCTCCCTGACCTATACAGCTCCCTCAATGTGTGTGGTAGGTTATCCAGAGGGGATGCACATGCATTCGAAGAACAGGAAAACCTGGAATAGAAGAGAAGTGTATTAAAGGCAAATCAGGGTCTTTGGGCCCTAATTCAGTATGATGCTTAAGTATGTGCCTAACTTTAAGCATTGACTACTGGCTGAATGCTTTTGGAAATCAGATCATATCCCTTCTGCCCCCAACCTCCCTGGATGATCATGGAATCTGGGGAGGTAGGACTAAGAAAAAGAAATTCCTCTCTTATTAATGGGCCCATAAACATATGGATGCTTTTAAAAAATGAAGCTTGGATCTATTGCTTGCAGTAAGTCAAGTCTAGTTTCAGTGAAATACTACCCAGTGCTATTTGTGTTTTAAATGGTACAGTGCTACTAATTAGTGTTCAAATTAGGCAATAAGATAAGAGTGGGAATATAATAGGCTACTAATATATGCTTTGGGGCTGTTGAGAGGTGCATGTCTGAAGGAAAAGTGATTTTAATCACCACAGAAGTGTATTAATAATGGCCCATAGATTCTTGTATTGCTCTTCTGACACTTCGGAATATTACATTTTCCTATTAAAATGCCCATTATCCTTGAGCCCTCTAAAAATTTATCAGTGCAGCCATATTCTGCCAATTCCTACTCCACATATTACATATTTAGCATAATCCAAAGGGCTTATAAATTAGAGACGGGCCTGAATCAAACTCCCAGACCCAGATGCCACTCAGCTTTCAGAACTGAGAGACTCAGGTCCATCTTTGCTCATGAGATGACACCTCCTCCTTTTGCTGCCCCTGCTGGCTGTCTTGCCCTTGCTGGGCCCCATGGAGCAGGCCGTGTGGAGAAAAGTCAGACAGTAGGAAGGAGGCAGCAGCTTGGCATTCACTGCCCGCCTGCCTCTTGGCCCTGAGCAGTAGCCGAACACCCTCCTTTCAGGAGGACAACATGAATGTGTGGGCAAGACCAGGCCTGAAGACAGGAACAATGTTTGGGAGACACACAGGATCTAGGCTGGACACATGGTGGGACAGGAAAGAGGACCAGAAGAGTGACAAGCAAGGGAAAGAACTGAGGGGAGAAGTCAGGTGGGGGCATTGGACCACTGTGTGGGAGAATATAAGTAGAAGTGGTGGGGGAGAATAAGCCAGGTTGCTGGCAAAGGTTGTAGGACAATGGTGGTGGTGAAAGAAGAGGGGGAAATATTGGGAGCGAGAATGGGGAAGGTTGATTGGTGTTGTGATCAATGTATATCACTTGGAATCAGGCTGCCGGGGTTCTAATTTCAGGTCTGCCAGCGACTCAGGCCTTGTCTCCCTGCAGAAGGTGTACTTATTTGGTTTGTAGACTGATACAATTAAACTGGAGCGCACACTCACGTGTGAGCACTCCTATTTCAGTTTAAGAGGGGTTTATTTCAGTTTAACTTGAACGTGTTCCTAGTAGACTTAAATTAAACTGAAAAAGAGACACATAGCCAAAAAGAAAGTGGCCACATAGGAGTCTGCACTAGCTTAGCTATATGGGTTTTAGTTCACACCATAGGTTAAATATCGGTGCAAAAAGCCTCTGTTAAGCCAAAATAAGAGGTTCCACATCAGCCTTTTGCACAAGGTTCATTCCACACCTTACCTAAAATATTTCCTTGTAGAAAAGGCCTCACTGCGTCTCCTTGGACAACTCAGTTCACATCTATGTGCCTCAGATTTTCCCACCTTACAATGGGAATACTTCCCTACCTCCCAGGCTGAGAGAAAAGTACTGTTAGAATCCTGGACGGCTGGAGTTCTAGAAGCGCCAAGTATTGTTCTTACTGTTGGGTTAGGAGTATGAGACAAGAGCCAGAAAGGCTAGATGAGAAGAAAGTCATGGGATGGCCACCATTTTGGCAGACACAGCAGGGACTGAAGTAGAGACTGTGGAAGAACTGCTAAAGCTTGAGCTAGAGTGCCAGGGCTCCCTAGTTTGGGCTGTACGCACTTGTATCTTCTGTGGATTGGCACAGAGGAAGAGCTGTACACACACCAGTGGGCTACATTCACTAACATCTGTGGGAAATATGATGGGAGGAGAAACAGTGTTTTGGCAGCCATCAGACCAGATCATTGCAAACTCATATCTGTCGTCTACAAAAATCAAAGCCTACAAAGTACACTCAAGGTTGTTGTTCTACTGACCCCAGAGTATCCTGGGGGGTTTTCACAGACAATTAAAGTCACTGCACTGAGGAGTTACTGTCGAAATACTGCACTGCACTAGGTACAGTATGTGAGTGGTTATACAATGGTGTCAGTGAAAATAGTGATTTTTTCATTTCTACATGGATACATTACTCCTCCAAAAAGTCATTTGTACTCAATGCCATTTGTCTGCAGTATATTGCTAATCAACTACAAAGACATTTTTGGGCAGAGGATATTGGTTGACTCCATGTAAATAGGTGGAACCTTTTGATTAAATACAAATGCAGATGCAGTAACTCACAGTGCATTGACAACATGCAGCACAGACCACTGGAAGGGGCTGATTCTGTTCTCATTTACCCTGGCATAAACCAGGAGCAAGGCTCCAGTTCAGCAAAGTACTTTAGCATGTGTTTAAGTCCGTCATATTGAGCAAAAGAACTCAAGAACGTGCTTTAGTTCCTTTTAAATCAATGGGATTACTCAAGTGCTTAAAATTAAGGACTTGCTGAATTGAGGTCAATGGTGTTTCATTGTGGGTGTGAGATCAGACTCAGACCCAGAGAATGCCATCTGCCAAAATGCCCCTATTAATAGCTGCACACGTTATCCAGCAAAAGAGTGTTACAGATCAGATCCTGCAAGGTTTGGAGAAGCCTAGGCTCCCTTTGATTTCATTTCAAGGAGAATGCTCAGCACACCACAGGACCAGGCCCTAGAGGACTATGTTAGCTAAAGAAATAAACTTTGTATGTTCCCCTTCAGAGGGTATCACATAAAACATTACGGTAACTGTTAAAAGAATATGGGGTGTGTGTGTGACAAGATGATTCATTAGGCAGGTTTCTCTCCCATCAGCTAATATAACAGGTTTATGACTTTGGAGACAAACTGACAAGGTTCGTAAAACATAACAATGAGGTGCTATTTAACCCAATGAATAGCATTCCAGTGAAAGCGATGAGGATGTTTAAAAAAATAATAAATAAGGAATTAGCTTTTGTTCATTTGTCAGGCTAAACAGCAGAGCTATTTGGGGCTTAATATTATCTTTAAAGGGTTTATTTTTTATTTTTAAGCAATTGCACATTTCACTCGCTGTTGGTAATTAATTCCCCTCTCTGAGCAGCAATGATAACACTTCATTTAGATTTCACAGATGTGAAGTGATCGCTTTTAAAAATCTTTCATCCTTCAGCTCTGTTTGATGGATATCTCAGATGACAGAAGACATGATTAACTTGAGGACAGACAGAAAGTGTAAGTGGCTGTTCAGATTCACTCAGAGCACAGACACAGGAAAGCAATCTGGGTCTTTGAACTTGACCCCTATTATCTGATGACTCCCCACACCATTCCCACTAAGGTTTTCTCTAAACACTTTTCCGGCTCCCTAAGCAGAGGTCCTGGATCACCTCCCTGGTTAGTTTATTCCAATGGCTCTTAACCTTTTCCATACAGAGACCCCTCTCCCACAAAACACCTCTCCCACCCAGCTTGGACTTCCCTCCCTTCAATTTAGCAATATGGAAAGGGCACGGTAGTCTCAACCCCAGATCTATTCAATTCCCAGTTGTTCTGTTACGAATTTACTAAGATGTGGGGGGTAACATTTTCAAAAAGTGCCTAAGTGGTTTAGGAGTCTAAAGTTACTTCTGCTTATGAGAGCTTATGTTTGTACAGCAACCTATTGTAGACACAGCCAACACCGACAGAAGGGGTTTTTCAGTCAGTGTAGGAACCCCACCTCCCTGAACAATGTTAGATATGTCTAGAGAAGCCCTCTTCCATCAACCTAGTTGCGTCTACACTGTGGGTTTTGTCAGCATAGCTATGACAGATGTAACTTTTAAGTGTAGACCAAGCTCGAGTTCCACAGACTTTCAATAAGATTTAGTGAGTGTCTACACAGGAAAAAAGGGGGTGTAAACTCAGGCCTGGATTTCACTTAAAATGTCACACCCGAGTACTATAGTTAAAAAGACCTAACCCCCAGAAATAATTCAATAATAAAGCAATAATGCTTTATTAAAATGACCTAACCCCCAGCAATAAAGCAATAATGCTTGCTTGGGGCGGCGGATTACATACAGCAACAGAAATAACTTTTCCATTGATGTAGGAAGTGCCCATACGAGGGCTATGTCTACACGGGCAATTGAACGACAAAACTTTTGTCTTGTGGAGGTGTTAAACCCTCTGCCCCCGAAAGACAAAAGTTTTGCCGATGACAAGTGCCAGTGTGAACAGCGCTTTGTTGGCAGGAGCGCTCTCCTGCTGACAAAGACAAACGCCGCTTGTTGTGGGTGGAAGTTTTTTGCCAGCGGGAGAGCCAACAAACTGCAGCTATGCGGTGCGACTTTTCACACTAGGATTGTTCGGGCCCACAATTTCCAGCAGGTACAGGTTCACTGTGGGAGGCTATTTATAAGCAGGGCTCAGGTGCTTCTTCCTCTGTATCATCTAACCTTGATCTATGCAGAGTCAGACAACATGGTGGTAAAAATGTCTGAGCGCACCCAGGCCTTATCTCCACTGCAGCTTCCTCTGGTGGACCTGCAGCGGTCTGAAAAGTCTCAGTGAAGGTCTAACACACAAAAAGGTTCTACAAAGGTTAGATGGTAAAGATACATAATACATGAGGGATTTAAACCCAAATATCTGTTGGCATCTTGTAGATAATATCACCTATCACATTCACTCCAGCAGAAAAGTAAATGCTATGGTTATCGTCTATATACAGCCTTGGAGTAATGTGACAGGGCACTTTTCACCTGTAGATATTTGAGTCACATACAAGGAGTTTGGTGCTGACCCAAAGATACCAGCTGATGGCTGTTCGGTGGGTTTTGTGGGTTGGTTTTACCTCTGTTCCTAAGTGTATCCGGGGAGCCTAAGGATGGTTATCAGCAGAGTCAGCAGCAAGCCCAAGGATTAAAAGGTATGGGCAGCCAACCCCTCAATTCATTTCTGGTCAGGATTGAGGCACATTGGCAGGGCAGCTGACTGGGGCATCCATTTAGTGGATAAAGAGAGGATCTCAGTCTCCGAGGATAGAATTCCAGCCCCTTTTCACAAACACTAATTCCCTTTGGCAAGTACAGAAAGAAAGCAAGCTTGAAACCTTAACTAAAGGCTGGTCTTTGGATTGCAGCATAAAGGGAGCTCAGTCACTGAAGCCATCAATTTTCATAAGGCAGGGAAAACATATGGGAGACAAAGTCCTCCTAGCCTTGGTGTGCTTTGCCAGCTCATTAATATGATAGCAATAATGCCCTTACTTGGAGGTGGTGGTGGTAAGAAGAGTCCTGCTATGGAAATCTGTGACACGTTTGCATTCCAAGTTCTAAAGAAAACAGAGAGGAAGCAAAGGATTAAAGCAACAAAAAATGTTAATTTTTGCAGATTAGCAAAATAAGTAATTAAAAACAGGATAGTAATTCCAGGGCTCAGAGGAGAGAATTACAGGACCTGCTGGCATATAAACTGCAAGGGGATTTTATCATTCGCTCCGCTTCTACACACTGGAATAAATCAAGTCTGGTATTTGCTGAATTAATTGATGGCAGAAAGCAGATCTGAAAAATTGCTTTCCTTAACTTTCTGAAGCATTACATTAGGTTATGATAGTTTAGAAATACCTGCTGCTTGGGTCACCAATTTCCTTACATTTGCAAGGTGAAAAAAAATCCCCTATGTACAGTACTGTACATTCATTAGATTCAAAGTTGATAAATTAAATTCAGGCAAGCACAATCCCAAGTGCCTCATGTAATGATGTGAGGATATAACGAAGTATGAGATTGGAAAGCGGCGGGGTAGTGATTTTGGATTCTCTTGCTCTGAAATTGGAGAGTTACAAGCAAGTTATAGTTAAGTGGAAAGTTTAGTTCTCTGGAGTTCACAGAAGTGGACAAGTTTACTCTACATGTTGAGCAGTGATGGGCATGAGATGGAAAGTTGAGATCTTCCCCATAATTTTTGGGTGGGAACAGATCAGATCCAGTGCTGCAATCTGGGCATATTTCTGCCATTGATGTGAATTTGTGCTTGCGGGGAAGAAGTTACTCAAAGAACCTGAGCTTTTCACTCTTTGTGGAGAAAGGATTGGCACAGATGTAGACCGGACTCCTTTGCTTTAATGTCTCTGCTATCTGACACCATTCTAGTGACCCTCATTGCAGGGGACATCACCCATTTTGATCTCCCAGTTACCTGCCTTCCACCTCATATTTATTGTTCAAAATGATTTACCTCAGGTATAGAGAGTCCTGGAACACAGGTTATGTATGGAGACAATTATTTACTCTGCAGGAATGAAGCGTTCAGGAGTTAAAGTTTCCTGCATGAATGGCTTTTTTTTGTCCCCCGCCATATTTTTGGCCTTCATCACATCCCACATTTGGGTCGTGGCAGGTTTAAAGGTATCAACCCAACAGAGCGGGAAGAGAAAGTTGCAGCTAGACTGGAATACAGTTGAAATGTCACCATAAACTGCATTTATATTAGCCTGTTTCTTGCTGCACTGGTGATGAAGCCAAGGGCCAATTGCAAAGTCATAATCAAGACCCTGTGCACCACAGGTAAAATCTTGGCCCAATTGAAGTCAATGACATTTCCCATTGACGTCAGTGAGACCAGGATTTCACCCCAAGTACGTGGTAAGATGTCTGTTGTGTATTGCGGAATCGAGTGTGCAGCCAGCTGAGAATTACACAGTTGTGTTAATAGATAACAGAATTGTTCAGTAGCCTTTAGTTTTCATCAAAGTATTCTAATAATGCACCTTCAAGTGGTTCCCAATAAAGACGGGCTGAACCAAATACCCCCAGACTCTGGGAAAAATTTGGATCTAGTTGGCCTGGATCTACCCAGGGTATCTCACAGCAGTATGTACACCTCCGACTGGTATCAAGGGGTCCACAAAGCAGCAGCCAAGGAGCTACTTATGATTGACTGGCTCTAGCCGGGTACGAGATAAAAGACTAGCGGTAGAATGGCCTCTTGGGGATTGAGCACTGCACTGTGATCTGCTCACCCATTTTGCTGGTGGCATCTGTGGCTGCCTGTATAAAGAAGGCACTGTGGGAGGGAAACAAGTTAAGCCTGCCACAGATTTTAACTTGGCTCTTTTCTACTCAGGGATCACTACATGTCTAAGGATCTCAAAATGACCCTCAGAAGCCAGGGACAGATCCTCAACTGGTGTAAATTGTCATTGTTCCATTGACTTCATAATTTCCAAGGCCAGAAGGGACCACTGTGGTCATCTAGTCTGACCTCCTGTAGAGCACAGGCCATAGAACTGCCCCTAAATAATTCCTAGAGCAGAGCTTTTAGAAAAACCTCCCATCTTGATTTAAAAACTGCCAGTGATGAAGAATCCACCCTGACCCTTGATAAGTTGTCCCAGTGGAGCTAGGACAATTTATACCAGCTGAGGATCTGCCCACAAATATTTGCCATCAAAAGCCCTGGCAAAACACTCCCCATTCTAAAGCTGATCTTGAAATAGAAACAAAACAATTGCATAATGCATAAGTGCTGCATGATTTGCAGCCCATACAGTTCATGCTAAATCCTACCCCAGATGTTTACAAGAGGGCTGAGATTTTATTTCTAAAAACAACAGCTATTTTAGTTATTTGTGTTCATTTTTTTAATTAACTTTTGATCATTCCATCAGAAATATTCCCACTGCCCAGAATGCTTTGGATGAGTCTTCGAGGTCAGTAATAAAGGTGTGGGATGTTAGTGGATCCAGTATTATTATTCCTAAACTGTGATATTTCAGAGCAGTACTGAAACAGTCTGGGAGAAAATCCTAGTGTGTGTATTAGCATTATTATTAATTATAGTACCTACAGGGCTCAGCTGAGATTGGAACCCCATTGAGCTTTGTTTGCACTGTGCAAACACATACTGACAGCCATTGCCTGCCCCGACTAGCTTTTACAATCTGCCTTCTTGCAATCAGGGAAAAACTCCAGTCTGGAAAACAGGGCTGGGTGGGGAGTAATCCAAAATGTAATGAGTTTGGGCTTTACGATGCATTCATAAACCAGGCTCATTATTTACTAATCTATTGGGTATATGAAAATACACAGTGAGCATCACTATTCTTCGGAATAGTCCTGCAGTGTCCAGTGTTAGTATTTGAGATCCAAGCCTAAAAACGGGTCACCCAAGCCATCAGTACATCAAATGCACATATTAAGTTCTGAATACAAGCTAGAGGGAACCGGGCAGACCAGTTTAGAAGCTTCACTGATTTGTAAATGCTAAAGGGTTCAAATAAGGTCAAATTGAACTGAATGCCCGGTATTCACAAAATAGTCAAACATTTGTTTTCCAGGCTTTAATGAGTTCGGCTGAAAACCCACAGCCTGGTTTTCCAGGGGAAGTAAAACTTGATTCTGAAAATTCTTTGGTAGTTTTTCAAATGGTCAGTTAATGCTATTTCCCTGTGTAAAACTTATACCATACACCATAACTCTGTTCTGGAGCACTCACATGCTGTTTGAGGAAAAAGAACAGAGGATGGAAGTGTAGGTGCAGGATTGGAAACCAATTAAAAATGTGGGGAAAGAATTAACTTTGAGAGAAGTGTCCATCTATACTTAGCTGTGATTTTGAGCCAGATTTTGGCTACTTTGGCTTCAATAGAGCAATGTAGATTTGTACCAGCTGCGGATCTGGCCCTTGACCCACAGCAGCGCTAGTATAGTGTATGTTTACAGTGCACATTTAACTGAGGTTTTTACCTGGGTTTCAGCCTTAAGCCCACCTACCCCTTTTGGAGGTGCTTTAAGCCAAGCCTACCTGACTTGGCTGCGGGGTGAGAGGGAAGGGAAGGAGGCTACAGACCAAGCTCCACTGTAACTTGGGCTGGAACCCATCCACTTTGCTGTGGTTAATAGGTGCATCTGAAGAAGTGGGTTTTTCACCCACGAAGCTTATGCCCAAATAAATCTGTTAGTCTTTAAGGTGCCACTGGACTCCTCATTGTTTCAATGAAGGGTTATTATGGGTGTATCATTCCCATGATTATGAGTTAGGAATGTACTGATCAATGCAGCCATTATGGTCTTTCAAGTTAATTCAAGGATAATGAGAGTATCCTATACTCATCCATAATAATCTCAAAGGAAAAAAAAAACTTGAAGAGTTTTAGCCAAAATCCCAAATCTGAACACACCTGAACTCTGGGGTGTTTGAAATCCAGACATGGATCTAAACTTTGCAAATGGCCAATATCTTTATTATGGGTTAAGCCACAAGTGGGTCAAAAAAGTGAGTGAAATTCAATGGGCCATGTTATACAGAAGGTTAGACCAGGTAATCATTGTGGTCCCTTCTAGCCTTAAAAATCCATCAGCTTCTGACCCAAAAATTCTTGCACCATGCAGGTTTTGAAACCCAGATCTGAAATGTTGGCGGCGTTGCTCTCGGACTAAAGAAAAGAGAGTGAAAAGAATCAAGTCACTGAAGGTGTATTGGGTCCTTGAGGCAGAAGTGATTTCATTACAGCTGAAAAGTTCAGAATGAAGGCTTCTTCCTCTGCCCATAAACTACATCTTTGTACACAGCACAAGTGAAATGTCTGAGTTCTGCAGCACATAAAATTTCTGTGACTCATTCACGAACTTTTAACTCTGGAGATCATTTTCATTCAAATATGTGCTGACCATTAAGCTAGTGATTCTAATACGAGGAGGAATAATGCTTTCCAGTTTGGGGTCGTTAATGTGTTTCTGCCAGATGTGTTGCCTTAAACATGGTTATGGAGGAGATGAATTTGTTTTTTCCATATACTGTGGCATGGCTTGGAAGCCAATGCTCTGACTTCATGCCTGCATTTGTCCCGATGGGGATTTGGATGCATTTATCACTGTTACAATCTGCCAGTTCAGAGGTGTCTTCCCTGCATTTATTATAATTGTGCAACACGTGGGTTAGCAGGCTGGATTGCCTCACTTTTATCCTGTCAGTAACTCAGAACACAAGTCTAATTGAATTGTAGCAGAAGGGCTGCACACCCTCAGATATGCAGTGGCAGGATGGAGAAATGTATATTCCCCTAAATCTTTAACTCCTAACTTGCCATTTTAACAAAATCTTGAGCTAATTTGATATAAGCCAAACAAATTTGGAAAGATTTAGGGATTCAGGTGCTTGAAAGCCTGTATGGAAATTTTCTTCTCATAACTCCCACAGTCTTGTTAGATCTCAGATTCTACCAGTAAATAGGTCCCACTGAGGTTACAGCTGTAGTTAATACTTAGATGGAAGACCAAAGTCCTCAGTTACCATGGGAATTTGCATGGAACAAAAAACAGAACTACTGTCTAAGGGAAACTCAGGATGCTGTAGAAAGTGATAGTGGCAATTCATTAGCTGGCTCTTTCCTCTCAAAGATCAAGACTAATCCAATGCCTCAGCATGGTGTTAGGGGACAAGTTATGGGGAAGTGCTCTCTTCAGGGTGACATGTAAAACAAACATAAGCCCTGACCATTAGTGGTATTAAAGTTCCCATGTGCTTTTCACAAAAAAGAGGAGTGTTCTCATCTCAGTGTCTTGGTGAAATTCCACTTGCTGTTTCAACTGACTGCTCTAAACTGCTAGGTTCCACCCAGAAATGGCTGCATTTCATTCAAACCACCGATTTTCCTTGTACATTTTTCCTTTCTCACTGGCTGCTTGATGTTCCAGAAAAGAGAGGTTAGACAAAATCCCTACAAGCTCCCACCCGCTACTGAAGAGTCATGGGGAAAGACAAGTTGGATGAACAATATAATGGAGTGTAGCACTATTAGAGTCCACGCTATATTATATTTTGCAAAGCAAGGTGAAAATAATTATCTGGAATACCCTGCCGGGCTTTTAAAAAGTTAACTTTCCTGCATGCCTTAAGCTAGAAAACCTTCTGCCCTTTTGTATTGCATGTTTCAACTCTGCTCTTAAATCTGTTTCACTCTGTGATCCTTTGAGCCAAAACTCTACTTAGCTAGAAGAATCCTAATATCAGAATAGGAGATTTTAGGTTATATGTTGCTTACAAATATGAAAGCACATGGATGGTATTCATTATTCAGAGCTTGGAGCAGAACGTTCAGTGAAATAATAGACTAGATCAGGGTAGTCCATTATTTTTTGTCAAGGTCCGAATTTCTTGGTCAAGGTCCAGACTTCAAAGAAAATAATCAAAAAACCGAAAATGATGATAAGTAAATAAAAATAATTAAGGGTCCATTCAAAAGTGTCTGGCAGTCCGGATATGGCCTGCAATCTGCCTATTGACTACTCCAGCTTTAAAGAGTCCAGACAACTCTGGTGAACTCCATCATCACTGATTCTTTCCTCCTTGGAGGATATGGGGACTTTCTTAAAGGACCATGCCACCTGGGAAACTCCATGAAGGATTCCAATTCACAGGCTGCTCACAGGATGGGGCCACATCCCCCTGAAATTCTTGCTCTGATGTACTTTACATAATGGGAGATTTGATTTTTGCAAAACCGTGTCCCAGAAACGTAAGTCCCATTTCCCAGCCCTCAAGGCTTGCAGGTTGTGTGCACATATGTGCCTCTGCATGCAAGAACAGAGGCGTGGGGAGACATGTGCAAGAGATCAGACTGGATGATCACGATGGTCCCTTCTGACCTTAAAGTCTATGAGATTTTAGACAGATGATGATTTGGCCTCACTGTAAATGTAACAAATTGCCAATTTTTCATTGTGATGGGGTAGATCAGGGTGTGGTCAAAGTGCACTGAACTATGGCTGTTCATCATCTCTTCCCAAGGCACATAAGAGGCTCTAGCAAGCAAAGCAGAAGTTACTGAAGCCTTCAGGCTGCTCTAACTCACACGAGGCCCCTGCAAGGCCTCAGAAATCCAGGAACACAAAAAGTATCTTCAAGCCACCTTTCCTTCCTTCTCCATCTCTGGCCCGGGTGTAGGTACACACGGTGACTGGGACTCCTTCTCAAGACCCATCTGCTCTCAGTACCTTCTTTAGTCCTGCCCCACTGAGCTCAGGTGCAGGAGGGAATGTGGTGTATCTTTTTGGGGTAGCCTACAGGGTCATGAGAGAGAGCTATTCCTGTTGCTTTTACCCAGTTGTAACTGCAGTAGGCTCAAGGGTTTTATTTATTTATTTATGTTGGGCTCTCTGCTTGAATAGTCTTATTTAAAATAGGATTGTCCCTAAAATCTCTGCGCATAAATCAGTCTCGGGGCACTGTGCCTGCCTCGATCTCATGGCTCCCAGCTGAGAGGATTACTCAGCCTAAACAAAGAGGCACAAACAAAACAAAACAAAAAAAAATCCAAAGCAAAAAAACAAAACACCTAGGCAGGCAGGAAAATACCCAACCCACTAGCCCTACGCACTAACAGTAACTGACTGTCTCCACTTGAGTTGAACCACTCAGAGAATCATTCTAATGACTGAGCTCAGAGGGTTTGGAAAGGCGCCTGACCGGGTGGCAAATTCTGTGTTCTAGCCAAGCAACACACACCGTTTCCATGCTATAGTAAGTTTAATTTGTTGTAACTGTTTCAACAATCCCTAAGCCCCAGTAACAGTGTTACATACTAAAATAAAATGGGAGGGGGGAGGGGCAGAAAATGCTATCCGCACAGATGCACAATTTGGCATAATATAGGCACCCATTATAGCTTGGGCAGCTGGACAATAGAAAAGCCACTACTATTTAAAAATAATAATAATAAATAATAATAATAAGAAGAAGAAGAAGAATGAATAATCCCAGAGCATTTATCAAATGGATGGAGACAAATGGCTATTCTATTGTTCTTTAATTGAATGTGTCTGGGTGGAGGGGATAAAAATGGTACACTTGACGTTCTGGAGTTTGTTTAAAAGGAAAAGGGTTGTCTCAAGAAGTGGCATGGGAAGAATTTTAAATGATGTATTTTGCACTTGTAAGATGAGCTAGTCTTGATGCTGGCATAAGTGGACAGCTGACCAACCAAAAAAAGGCAAGAAAAAAAGGGCTAGTTTTATATGGTAATAAAGCTTTATGATAAAACCTGAGGTGAGTATTGATCGCAGCAAACCTCTTGTACTTTTCCCTTCATTATATCAAGGAAGCGATGTGCAAGACCCCAATCCTGTACAGAGATCCATGTGCTTTGATTGCTGTGCCCATACAGAGCCTCTGTGTACTTGAGTGAGGCTCCCACCGGCTTCAGTGGGGGGACTGCAGGGGCACAGGGATCGGCCCATGCGGTTTTCTTTGTAGGATTGAAGCCTAAAATAGGAAAACAAAAGAACAAGGGAAAACCTGGAGGATGAGCAATAGAATCCCTTTTACTTCTATGACACCTTCCAGCTGAGGTTTTAAAGTAATGTACAAACATGAATTAAAGGTGACCCACAGTTTGGGATTGTGTCATTGTTTCAGTTCTTTATGATGTGTAGAAAAGAACCTTTCAGAGTTTCTTTGCTTGTTTTTACCTCAGAAATAACTGGAATGTCAAGTCTGGTCTTCCCTGGTTTGTTTGGCAAAAGTCTTGGGGGGAGGATCTCGGTCTCAGAGCACGTATAGATTGCAAGTTCTCACCCCTGTATTAAAACGAGCAGGATTGTTGAATCCTTAATTAGTCACTTCACTGACTAGATATTAGCAACCAAAGAATTCAAGTGATCTTGACTAAAAATCCCTTCTCCTCTTCACTGTTCAACTTTACTCTGGATTAGCCTGGCCCTGTGTGAGGATTTAAACCAATGGATCTGCCAAGTTGCCAACCCACTGGTGCCATCCTGCCTCCAAACCCTCTTTGTGCTGCCTGGAGGAGATGCCAGAATGGGGTACATGAAGTTACGTGCCATGGAGAGTCTATGAATCCATATCCCCAGGAATTAACTCCTTTAGCTCAGCCAGTGGAGCAAAGATACTGTGCATTCAGCGGAACAGCCATGATTGCATATACAAGAGGCCATTGTGCCCCTGCACCAGGTGTATGGACTGCACAAATTCCACGTGCAACGGCCCTACACCCATGTCATTCCAACATTGTAGGGGGGAAATTATGTAACCTGAAAAGGCGAAAAACACCTCTACACCTCTTGTTCACAGCACATTCATGCTTCCTTCCCTTCCAGGAACACTGGGCTTTTTAGTTCTCAGAGTATTTTGAAAGAATTTGTCCATCTGCTCTTTCGCCTTTTGTCAGCATGGCCTCTCTGTTGTTATTTGTATAACTTAACTCTCTGAATAAGACCTACTGTTCTGGTTTATTCTGTTATCCACTGAGTCTCTCTCTTATTATGTAGCAGAATCCCCACGGTGTCCTGCTTCTGCTTTACTAAAAGACCATGTCTCTGAACTACCATCATCTCAATGCCAAATGCCATAATCAGAGATCTGGCTACATTCAGAAGTAGCATTGCATGGTTATTGGCCATGTCGCCAGGATGGACAACACTGCCCCCCCACACTGTGACATCCTGGCACCCCCTTATTCCCCACTATCATATAATTGGGACCTGTTTCACACAAAGTACTCCTTCTGAGATCTCATTCTATAAGTTTTGATCTGCTTGAAAGTAACATATCATTGGATGGTATGTGCTATCATCGTATGTGAAGTTATGAAGTTTATAGAATCATAGAATATCAGGGTTGGAAGGGACCTCAGGAGGTCATCTAGTCCAACCCCCTGCTCAAAGCAGGACCAATCCCCAATTAAATCATCCCAGCCAGGGCTTTGTCAAGCCTGACCTTAAAAACTTCTAAGGAAGGAGATTCTACCACCTCCCTAGGTAACGCATTCCAGTGTTTCACCACCCTCCTAGTGAAAAAGTTTTTCCTAATATCCAACCTAAATCTCCCCCACTGAAACTTGAGACCATTATTCCTTGTCCTGTCACCTTCTACCACTGAGAATAGTCTAGAACCATCCTCTTTGGAACCACTCTCTGGTAGTTGAAAGCAGCTATCAAATCCCTCCTCATTCTTCTCTTCTGCAGACTAAACAATCCCGGTTCCCTCAGTCTCTCCTCATAAGTCATGTGTTCCAGACGCCTAATCATTTTTGTTGCCCTTTGCTGGACTCTCTCCAATTTTTCCACATCCTTCTTGTACTGTGGGGCCCAAAACTGGACACAGTTCTCCAGATGAGGCCTCACCAATGTCGAATAGAGGGGAATGATCACGTCCCTTGATCTGCTGGCTATGCCCCTACTTATACATCCCAAAATGCCATTGGCCTTCTTGGCAACAAGGGCACACTGTTGACTCATATCCAGCTTCTCGTCCACTGTCACCCCTAGGTCCTTTTCCGCAGAACTGCTGCCTAGCCATTCGGTCCCTAGTCTATAGCGGTGCATTGGATTCTTCCGTCCTAAGTGCAGGACCCTGCACTTATCCTTGTTGAACCTCATCAGATTTCTTTTGGCCCAATCCTCCAATTTGTCTAGGTCCCTCTGTATCCTAACCCTACCTGCCACCGTATCTACTGCTCCTCCTAGTTTAGTATCATCCGCAAATTTGCTGAGAGTGCAATCCACACCATCCTCCAGATCATTTATGAAGATATTGAACAAAACCGGCCCCAGGACCGACCCTTGGGGCACTCCACTTGATACCGGCTGCCAACTAGACATGGAGCCATTGATCACTGCCCGAGCCAAGTTTGGCTATGTATTTGTTACTGAAACATGTTGTGGGGTTGAACACACCCACAAGCAGCCTTTCAGGTACAACAATAAAAAGGCCAAACAACGTTCATGGCTTATTGAGAAAACGCACACGAGCACAAGGATTACCCTGGGAACTGTGTACAATAGAAACCTCTCAGAGATAGCACTACACACTGGGAACTGTTTGACCCAGGTCACAGCAAAAGAGCTGTCTGTCAAGTGGGAAGAAGATATAAAAGGGGATAATATGATATCATGATGGTACCTCACTCTCCCTACACCAACACACCTGAAAATACCTGAGGAACAAAGACTGAACTGGGGGAAGTGATGGTCCCAGGGTAAAGGGATTTCTAGCCTGCGTATGAAAACCTGGGAAGCCCAAGCTGCAAAGCAAAGACAGCATGTGCCTTAAGAATCTGCCAGCCTGTTTGTCACTAAGGGTGAGAATTTGCTAATTCATATCCTACCTTAAGGTCAGTTTGCGGTTTTGTTTATTTACTAGGTAATCTGCTTTGATCTGTTTGCTATCACTTAGAATCACTTAAAATCCATCCTTCTGTAGTTAATAAACTTATTATATGCTTTAATCCAAACCAGCGTGTGTTTGACTAAGGTGACTGGGGAAAAATCTCAGCTTGGCTACCACAAGTGTGCATGGTCCTCTTCACATTGAAGGAGAGGCAGACCGGGTGTTATACTGGCCAGATTTGACCAGGGCAGGATGGTACTGTTCTGGGGTCCTAGGCTGGGAGGCTGCATGTACCTGCATCTGAGTGTATCCCTACCTGTATGAATGCTGGTGAAAGTGCAAGCCTGGAAGGCTTTGCAGCTTGTCACAACAGCACAGTGTGAGAAGGAGCCCTGGTTGGTGGGTCAGAGGGCTTAGTGGTACCCCAGTTCCAGATGAGACCCTTGGGGGTAACCCATCACACACACCACCTCAGCACACCATGCTTTCAAACTCTCCATTGATGCGCAAGGGGGTGCACACCTTGACCTTTCCTAGCATTGCCTGTGGGACCACTCCAGAGATGTATGGATTCACAGATCTGGGAACTTCACTCTGATGATGTCTGGTATGATGTCATCAACCATGGTCACTCTGGCTGGCACTTTGGTTTTCAGTAGATTATGCATGTTTGGTGATGATCTGAACTGCATCTGTTGTTGCTGAATAGATGCCCTAGTTTAAAGTTTTCCTTTTCTAGATAAGAGGCCTTTTCACCCTGCCAAAGCATTCAAGCCAAACCAGGTTTCCTTTTCTTGATTTCTTCCATCTGGTTTCTATCTGACCTGTGAAGCTGTCCAATTTATAGATATTCAATGAGGTTTCCATTCTATCCAGCCTTTCCTCGACATAGTGTTAATTTCAACCAGGTTACTTTCCTGCCCTTCTGGAAGAGATTTATATCTGTTTGTTACAGTTTTATCAGACACATTCCACCACAGTCAGAATATTTCAAAATTCTTGCCCATGTATGTAGAAATGTTGAAGTGAGCCATTCTGGAGTGGTTATATTGTGAAAGGGTAAAGACATAGGAAAAACAGGTGCTTGTTATCTTGTAATCCTTTAACTCCACATTGATCACACATAGTCCCCCTCTCTCCAGCACCACTCCCTCAGATCAGCTCTTCTCTTTCATCTTCTTTTCTCAACCGTTATTTCTCTTTCCCTGTACTCCCAGCTGGATGCCTTCCTTGAAGTGGGTCACACTGGAAACAACGCCAGACCAGACCACTCATTTCTGTAGCATACAGACAAAATGGCAAAGGGGGAGGGCAGATTTCACCTCTATCCGAACAGAGCTTGCAGGCTCAGGGAGTGGGGGAAGAGGGCAGAAAATCCTACTTTGAAAACAGGACCATTTGCACACCCAGTGCTGGGTTCCAAAATAAGATACAAATAGTGACCGGACAGGCAGAAGAGAGTGGCCGGAGAGCGCACGGTAAATGCATTCAGTTAGCAGATTATTTACACCCAGGCTGCCATTCACGCTACAGCTGTGTCTGCCCAGCGAGGTAGGCGTGTTCTTCCCCTGCTCTCCTACACATACTTGCGCTAGCTGTCATCGAAGTAGTAGAAGTAGAAGTAGCCAGTAGCAGTGTAGGGTAGCTGTGGTCACATGGGTAGCGGAGGCACGGCCAAGCCACGCCCAGGGGGTACCCACCAGCTCCAGATGGGTTTGTATTCTGCATGGCTCAGCCAAGCCTCCGCTGTTGCCGCCTGCACTAATATGGCTACACTTGCTATTTATACTTGCGTTCGCTTGATGAGCGCAGCACGAGTATGCACACATGAGCCGGCGAATCACCCCCTAGCTCTGAGTGGAGACGTAGCCTAAAGCTCCTTTCCAACATTCTGACAGCATAGAGGGGCTTTGGGGTGGCTGTATCTTACATTTCCACCCACTTTTAGAATAGTGTATAGGACCCCCAGTGTAAATAAGAATATGGCCCTTAATGGTAACGTTGTCGGCAGTGTCCTGGGACTAGCTCCCAGTTTCGTGCACACCAGTTTTACAATGACGTGTTTGCCGTGATTGAAGTGGAGGGCGTTACTGCTGGATTACAGCGAGGTGCCTCAGAGCTGAAAGAGGTTCCTGACATTCTGAAGATGCCCATTCCCAGTTAAAGTTCTCCCACGTCATTAGCGGGCAGTGAATGATTTTTGTAATTCTGCACCATTAACTTCTAAGGATATTGGACTATTGCTGAATCAAAGTTCAGAACTAATTATAACATGAGACCGATGGTTTGGTTAGTTAGGCCCTAGGTCAACAAGGCACTTAAGCGCAGGCTTAACTTTAAACAGGTGAGTAGCCTCATTGATTCCATGGGATGGCTCACGTGCTCAAAGTTATGCTTGAGCTTAAGTGCTTTGTTGAAACAGCACCTTGGTAATATTTTTTATAGTTACTCCCAAGGCATTATAAACCAGCAGTGTAATGCAGAATCTGCTAACTAATGATTTAAAACCATAAGAGTAAGCCAACGGGACATGTTAAGAAGCAAACATCAACTCTGTTTGGTTCTACGCTCTGCTCTCTGCCTTCAGCTGCCAAAGTCTCAGTTGGGAGCAGCTCTTGCCAAGGATAATAAGCATCACCTTACATTGCCAGGCTTGTTTGTTTATCATCATCATGAGGTTCTGGCTCCAGCCAGGTAGCCACATTATGCATCATGCATCCACACGTGTTAAAACAGCCCCCCTATTTGAAGTTGGAAAACTAACCACCCCACCACCACACACAACCCACCATGCTGCTCAACTGACATGAGACATTCCTCTCTGCATCCCAAAGGTGAGGAATTCATCCCCTTTGGTTGCTGAGGAGCTTTCCATATCATTGTCAAATTCAAATGCATTACTTCTGGCTGCAATTGGAGAGTGCAGCTCTGGGGTTCAGTCTGACACAACCATCTTGCGTTCTATTCTAAGACCTGAGAAATTGATGTGGTGCTCACTCCTGATACATCATCATTATCACAGTCATTAAGAAGATTCATAGATGTAGTCAGCTGTGCAAGGTACATATTGTAACACTTGGCAAAAGGAGAGTAAGGTTGGGAGGGGAACTTAATTTGATTGCCGTTTCCTTTGAGGCATCGTATCACAGAATTAGACAATTGCCATATCCAGGTAAGAGCCCATATGAAATTTCACAGCACTCTCCTGCTGTATAGCTTTCCTGCTCTATTTAATTTTCCATGAATACAGTTTCTTTCATTGCAATTTGCCCTCTTCTGTATTCCTTAATTTCCCTCCATATCCATTATTATGATCAATTGCAAGAAGAGTTATTTAAAAACCTTTGAACTTGATGGGCATGGTGTTGCTAAAAAATAAAACAAAGCAGCACCCCAGGAAATTCTTGCTGATTTCAGCCTTCCAATTTATGGCATCATGCATCACACGGTACTCTAATGTCTCACTCATCTGCAGCTCAATCTGCTGTTAAGCCGATTTATGATGTGGCAGCACTCACCGAGGTTGTCTGATGTTCATCAGTTGATTGAATCATCTGCTACGTGTGATTTGCCAATGTGCCAGGGCAACCAGGAGCCCTTTTCTGCAGGAGAAACTAATTGGCTTTCACAGTCCTGCAAATGACACCATGCAGATGGTATTCTGCTCCTGCGTTGACCCCCACTGATTTCAATGGAGCTCTATACAGACAAAGGGGCTATCTGGGCAAATCAAGCTGCAGGATCAATGTCAACATGGAAAAAGTTTCCAGACAGACCTGATCAGAACTCATGGACTTTTTGTAAACTTTCCAGCTGGGTTTGGAACATGGAAGTTAAGTTCTTCAAGCCACACAACTGTACTCATCCCAAGTCCCCTATCTAGAGACTACTGCCCTACAATTATCTTTCTCCCTTCTGCCTGCTCAGCATTATTGGCCCATAATGACAGTTGTGATTTCTTTCCCAGAGACAACTACCATGGCAAGGGCCTTCTGTCTTCCTCTCACCCAGCTGCCTTCTTTAGCCAGAAATGATCGTATATGTCTGATCATTGTGATCCCTTGGTCGAGCCACTGTTCCTTTCTCAGCATTGATAATGTGCCAAACTACTAGATGCTTCCCAGAAACTCAAGATAGGCATGAGCCAAAACTACATATCTGATCACCCCCACTGTCTGTGGGAAGTTCGGATGTGGATCTGAAAGCAAAACAAAAAACAAAACACTGCATCACTTGACTATTTGCTGGGTCAGAGCATATCTTTCTGAATCAGAGCATATCTTTCTGAAAAATAAACAGGAATTATGCCAGGAAGCTCTATGGCCTCTGTTATGCAGGAGGTCAGACTAGATGATCACAGGGGGCCCTTCTGGCCTTAGACTCTATGCCAACAAAACACTGCATCACTTGACTGTTGGCTGGGTCCAACAGGGCCTATTCTGTAATCCAGCCCTATCTACTCTAGCCTTAAAATGTCCCATCGTTGTTTGTGGCTGCCAGTGCAGCAAGGTGAGAGGAGGAGTGTTCAGAGTGGAACAGCTCTACTGCTTAGTGGTCTAGATGACAGCAGTTCAAACACCAGTTCCCTCCAGCAACTTGCATCTGCAGCATCCATTCCCCGGGTTGCTACCCGCAGCAGGGCTCCATTTTGGGTCAATATTTACTCATGATCTTATACAGTACATTTCTGTGTTTAAAACACTGGATTTCAGAAGTACTGCGCTCCCAGTGGAGAGTCAATGGGATCTCAGCATCAGGCCCTATATGAACTGCAGTAACTTGTTCACATTTGCAGTCAGAGGAAGTTCCGTTCAAACAAGTGCTGGAAGTAGGCGTGCTCGGGGTGCTGCGACGCCCCCTGGCTTGAAGTGGTTTCCATCATATACAGGGTTTACAATTTGGTTCCATGGCTCTAATCGCCCCCACCAAACAAATTGTTCCAGCACCTCTGAACAGAAACACTGGAATGTCGCTTGCATGAGAGATCCTGATGTTTCAGGAGAAAAGCGGGTAGGGAAGGCCACACGGTCTGTTTCAGACTGTTTCCAGCTGGCACTTGAATGGCTTGCTGATTACAGTTGACCATCTGAGCTGGTAACTGAACAGCACAACTCATCTCTCACGTCACAGAATCTTCAGAACCAATTTGAACCACTTAGAAATAGAGGTCACCAGAGGCTGCCGGATGCCTCGAAAACAGAACTCTCTGGCTTTACACAGGCTCTGAGACACAGTACAGGGTGGAGAAGAACATTTGTTAGCAAACTGACTCTACCAATACCTCGGCAGTGTAGACCTTCCAACTACTGTGGCTTGTGCTACTTTGACTTCTTCCACAGAACACAATGTAGAATGAGGTTTAAAATGT
The DNA here is from genome assembly GCF_965152235.1 of Eretmochelys imbricata. NCBI lineage: Eukaryota > Metazoa > Chordata > Testudines > Cheloniidae > Eretmochelys > Eretmochelys imbricata. The sequence goes on from NC_135578.1 coordinate 10,914,601, forward strand.
CCACAGCTACATCTTTGCCATTTGTAAGACGAGTCCTTTCCTTTTATCTGTCTTCATCTCAACTTGCTTTCAGTACTTTGTGTGTATTTATTTTATGGGTGCAAACTTTTTTTTAAAAAAGCCTTGTAAATTGAAAATGAACTCCAGGTCCATCTGACTTTACCTAGGTTTTACTATTATGGTATTACATGATTGATCTGTGAATCTTCCTTGATAATTAGATAATTAGTGCCATTGTCAGGGAAGCTGTTAACTACATTTGTACTGGGTTTTAAGCTCACTGTGATTCTGGCCCCAAACAGGGAAATATTAGACGGTGGGACTACAAGGATACATCACTGTGATTGGCTGGCCATAAATAAAGCCTCAGGATGTATGGTTTATTGTGGAGATAACACACATTTTGTAGGTTACATAAATTGGAGCACTCCTGCTGACAGGAGAAAAACGTGCAATACTTTCCTCTGGTTGCTAGGAAATAGAGTTTGCTCTCCGATCCTTACATGCTTTGGTGCACACTCATGACAAATGATAGATTCTCCACAAGTGGGTGGAGACCAGCCTGTTAGCAACCACTGAAAGAAGGCAAGGCAGAGTGAAAGCCGAATTAATTTAACAAAAACAAAAAAGTATTTTTCATTAGTGAAATTAAATCTGTTTGCCCAAGGCATTTAGGAAAACGTAAAGGAAGGATAAAGTTAGCAATAAAGAGACAAGTGGTCAAAGACCTGGAGTCAGAGACAGATCTATTACACGAGTATAAGATCTTGTATACATAAGGGATTTTCTCACCTATCAAAGCCCCTGGCGTAGAAGCGCTGTGGTTTCAAACCAGCATAATTCACACTAGTGCAAGCCCCACTTCACCACAGGTGCAAAAGATCCCCAGTCTGGAGCAACTCCCAATTGACTTCTGAGGTCAGAGTAAATTGAAGGCGCTCCACCGGAGTTAATGGAACTCCACAGATTTACAACAGCTGCCTGGCAATCTGGCTTCCATTTACTAACTACAGGACACTGCCTATTGAAACGTGTGGAAAGTGATCAAATAGGAATATGCAACAGCAGGACTGGTGATAAAAGAGATACAGGCATGAATTCTTTTCACATACATACACAAAACCCACTTATCCCCTCCTCAGCATTCGTAAGTGAGCATTTCTGAGAGAACTAATTGTACTACACAACTATAATTAAAATGCAGTAAAATAAAGAAAAGGAGTACTTGTGGCACCTTAGAGACTAACCAATTTATTTGAGCATAAGCTTTCATGAGCTACAGCTCACTTCATCGGATGCAACTGTAGCTGTATGCTGTAGCTGGATGCTGTAGCTCACGAAAGCTTATGCTCAAATAAATTGGTTAGTCTCTAAGGTGCCACAAGTACTCCTTTTCTTTTTTCGAATACAGACTAACACGGCTGTTACTCTGAAACCTGTAAAATAAATAATCATAGATGGTTATGTGATCTCCATTTCACCCAGTCGAGACCCCACTGTGCTGCACAAACATATAGTAACAAACAAATCTTTGCCCCAAGAGCTCACTGAGTCGGGTTCATGACAAGCTGGATCAGAAGGACTAAACGGACAGACAGGAGTGGGAAGCAGGGGAAAGGGAAGCCCAAGTAACAACGATCTGAGCAGACTTTCAGGCAGATCTGCCATGCACACAGTGGTAGTTGGCCAGCTGCCTAACTGTTGTTTGGTAACTCACCCCCGCCACAACAGGCGGGTTCAGAAATAGGTTCAGGTCTCTCTGCTTGTTTCACTTTCTAGTGTTTGCAGTACTGGTTCACACCTGAAGGTGCTGAGCATGTACCACAAGTGGTTATGCATCTACAAGTCCCGTTGAAGTCAATGGCCTTCCCTAGCCTGCTCTCGCTGGGACCAGTGGGAGTCCTGCGAGGGACTTCAGCAAGGTCAGACCACCGTGTATTTCTTACCCATCAGAATCACTAAAGTGATTCTTAACCGGCAATAAATCAAAGTTTTTTTTAAAAAGAAGTGGTTTACTAGGGGTGTCTTTGGTGTGCAAATACACAGACAGTACATCTCTTGCCTGCCAGTCATTCATTGGGGGTGGGGGTGGGGATCATTTATTTGAGAATAATCCCTACACATTGTGATTATTCTCAGTCTTACCCCTGTCAAAATTTGCACATGGATTTTGGCAACAAATGTTAGGTACAGACATTAGAGAGGGCCCCAAAGTGCAAAATTGGGATAATTATAAAGATGGGCTAGGCCAGGGTTTTGGCTCTGCTCCAACTCCATAGGATATCTATTGGGGGAAAATGTTGAGGTCTCGCTCAGTTGGAGTCAGAAGAATGACTGAAGTGCCTTCTTCCCTCTGACTTGAATAGGTTTTCCTAGCGTATCTTGAATTACTGGAGGAAAGGGAGCTGCTGAACTGTCAGTCACAGTGTCTGGCTAACAATCAATATTCTCTCCAGGACTCAGCATTGCGTGACTCAAACTTTCACACTCTAGGAGACAGGCGCAGAGCCCACTTTTATTAGTCTGATAAAAATATAATCTTATCCCAGTGACACTACATTTCCCTAAGCCCTTTAAAGGACTTTGAACCTCATTTTCCTCCTGGGTGTAAGTGTAAGTTTTCTTCCCCTTAAATTTCCAAGTTCTTTTGAAAAGCTAAGATCGTTTTGTTTATCATTTGCCTCCTTGCCTAATTACATTAACCAAGACCTTCTGTTAGGACAGGGAAAACGTTCATCTTGTCCTGATACAAATGAATTCTAAGGTCTCATCATTGTTAATCTGAACTTTCCCATACTACTTTAATAGTATGTGTCCCGTTTTTGCTGGTCTGCTTCTCTCAAGGTCCAATGTTGTCTGCTGTGCTGAGTGCTCGTTTCTCCAATGAACTTCAGTTGGTGTCCAAGAAGATCAGCCCTTTGCAGGATCTGACCTTGGAGCATAGCCTCCCGAGTAAGTTCTGTTTATATTTATGGCTCTATACAATTGATTAGTAATAATAATACAATTGCATCCTGGTGCACTGGACAACTGTTAAATGTATAGTCTGGAAGTTGGGTGCCTAACTTCCTTAGCCGCTGCAGCTACACCCCATCTCTGGGCACAACATCAGCAGCTGCTCCACACAGTAATGAGTTAATTGTCCAAGCCAATCTACTCCTGGACCTTTCTTCTGAGACTGCCACAAAAGATGTTAGTCAGCGGCAATTGGTGGTGGCGAACAGGGAAGTGGAGTGAGACCAAAACTATTTCACAGCGGGAACTCAACAGCCATCATGTAGTAGCAACTTTTGATCAGCAGCAGCCTGGGTAGAGAGTACCCATCACATAGAATGCATACAGCAAAACATGCCATCGGTGGGCAAAGTACTCCCATGTATGAATTGAAATGAATACAGAAAAGCTGAGCACCTGCAATTCCTAATCTAGACCATAGCTAGTTTCTCCATGTTCCTAATTTTTGTATGAGGCTCCCTAGAAAGTGCCCCAAGGGGATGATATTCTATCCACAGTTCACTTGACGCAAGGACTGTCAGGTTACACTTTGGCTTTATGTAAAATGGTCGCCGTTTGTTCTGAAGGCAAACAGAACATTTATTAATAGATGCCTCAATAATGAAAATGCAATTTATGAAATTCTTTCCAAATCAAGCCAATGGAAGGTATTTTTAAAAATGAACTAGTCAGCATTACACACAGCTTTGCAACTAATGGTGCTGTCAGGAGGCAATCACAGAAAATCTATCCGTGCGAATCCTGCCGCTAGCCAGGCAAGTGAAGGCGCCGTTATCTAACCGTGTGCCCTCATCCGGTCTGTTGGAGTGGCAGCCTCGTTAGGCCTTTCAGCTGCTTCTTTACTGCATCCCTCGCCCACGAACAGCCGCTGCCACAGCACCTTCTCCCCTACAGCAAACAGGGGCTAGGTTTTTGTGGACTGTTCCAGTCCATCACGACTGCTGCCTTATGAGCTGGTCTGCCTGCATCCCCTACAGCCAGGGTGACAGTCAGTCCAGCACAGAAGACCTACCCAAGTCCTCTGCACCATGTGCTCCCTTATTCCTACTGCCTGGGGAGGGATACAAAGGGGAACCAGTCACGCAGAGTCGTGAACACACTCTTTCAGGCTGGAGAAAGAGGGTTATATTCCGGTTCCAAACAATCCAGTACATCTTTTTATGATGGAGAGAGTCAGTGTAGAAGGCTAAAAGGCCAGTCACAGCAATTTCAGTACACAAAGGAGTTCTTCAAGTGACATTCAGGCAGGAGTCTTGTCTTGAGCCAATCTGCATTATCCCATGTGATGGGCTATGGCTGATACGACATCGTAATGACATTAAAAGACAGGGTCCTGAGATACTTGGCTCCAAATTTTCAACTTTCTCTTCCCTTAACTGCACATAAAAAACACGGTTTGAAACAATCTCCACAGAGTTTTATATTCAGGGCTCACATATTCAAGCACTCAGAAATTTAGGCTGATTGGTTCTATACAAAACTCTAAAAGAGCTAGATTAAATTTTGAAGCCTGTGAGAGCCATGGGATATAATTCCACTAAATCAGAGACAAGATGCACTATGTTCTAGGGCCCAGGGGCTGCATCCAGCCCTTCAGACATTTTAATCCAGCCCTCAAAGTCCCACTGGGCAGCAGGGTCTGGGGCTTGCCCCCTCCCTGCATACCGTGGTTCTGTGCGGCTCCCGGAAGCAGCGGCATGTCCCCCCCTCCGGCTTCTACACATAGGGGCAGCCAAGGGACTCAGCACGCTGTTCCCACAGCTCCCATTGACTGGGAACTGCAGCCAATGGGAGCTGCAGGGGCGGCGCCTGTGGATGGGGCAGCGTGCAGAGCTGCCTGGCTGCGCCTCTGCATAGGAGCTGGAGAGGGGACATGCTGCTGCTTCTGCGAGCTGCTTCAGGTAAGCGCCACCTGGAGCCTGCCCCACTCCCACACCCTAACCCCGGCCCCAGCCTTCATCCCCCTCCTGCCCTCCGAACCCCTTGTTCCTAGCTCAGAGCACCCTCCTGCACCCCAAACCTTCATCCCCACCCCAGAGCCCACACACTCAGCCAGAGCCCTCACCCCCACCCTCGCACCACAGCCCGGAGCCCCCTCCCACACACTGACCTTCTCATTTTGGGACCCACCACAGAGCCCGCACCCCCAGCCAGAGCGCTCACCCCCTCCCACACCTCCAACCCCCAATTTCATGAGCATTCATAGCCCGCCATACAACTTCCATACCCAGATGTGGCCCTCGGGCTAAGAAGTTTACCCTAGAACAGGGATGGGCATCGAAAATACTGGAAAAGTCTCTGGGAATTTGAAGGACTGAATATTTGAAAATTAAAGTCCAACATTTTCTAACTTGGGGACCTAGAGTTATTTGCAGCCTGTAGGGCAGGTCAGGCTTCCATTTCCCTCTCTTTCTTCAAGTAAGCTGCATAGGAAATGAAGAAGCGGAAAGGAATACAGCAGTACCAAAAAAAAAAAAAACCTTGAAACTGTCTTGCCTTCCAATTTTGTTGTCAAAAATGGTTGGGACTTGACAACCACCATCTAGCTGTGACCTCATTTTCAGACTCATTACCACACTTTTTTCCTAGTGCTTTTGGCATGATGATCTCATTAGTATAGAAGTGAGAGTTTGCTGACTAAAATGGAGAAGAAAAAATTTAAGATACTGAAAATTCTTCAGTACATCGGCCTTTAGCAGGAGTACTTTAACACCAAATTTGAGGGGGAAATATCAGCTACATGTTTCTCCTCATGGCTTGATTGGTTAAAGCGGTCTGTAAATCCAGATGTCTACCATTTGGATCTACTTTTAGACAGAGGGAAAATAGTTGCTATTTACAGCAACTCATTCATATTATCTACAGCAACCAAAGTGCTTTCAACAGCTCTTCTGCCCAAAATTCTTGTGAGAAGTAGGCCAGTCTTCTTCTTCTTTGAAAGAGTAAGAAAGCAACTAATTTTTAGTTAGAGATGGACCCTGAAAATTCCAGCTCGGCACATGACTCTGAACTTCCGAGTCAAGGCCACCTCCAATCATAATGACATGTGAAACAGTACACGGTTAATTACAATGGGGCTTGAAACAAACATTGCCTTCGGTTGAAAACAAGACACGTCATCTCCCCAGGTGGCACCAAAATTAAAACACCCTCCCCCCAACAAATGTTATGCTTTAAATTGCAACAGTTCTTGTAAAAGACCAATGAGGACCATCATCGTGTGACCGAGCAATTGAACAGTTCAGCTTTCCGTTGAAATAGCGTAAGAGGTGAGGTAGAAAGCAGACAAGACCTGCAAAATTTGCTGTTTCAATTCTCAGGGGGTTCAATGCGACCCTTTTTTAGCTGGTATGTTTCAGTTCACATGGGTTTGCACCTGCTGTGTTTAACTCAGAGTTTCATTTTCAAATGAATCCAGAAACTCAGAGTGAAACTCAGTTAAAGCTCTGAAATTTCAGTTACTGGTCAAAGTCTGTGGGCTTAACTGCCATGGCTCCAGCATTAGGAAAGGCTGCTGTGATCATGGTGGAACTGTGTTTATTAGAACAAGTAACCTCCTCACATCACACCCCCATATTAAAGTTGTGGGCAGAAATGGGTAACATTTTATATTTATTTAGATTTAAATAAGATGCCTATCCCCAGACCTAGGCACCCTAGCTGCTATTTAAAACAATGATCCATGCTAAGAGTAACTACCCAGTACCACAAAAGAATTAACTTAACCAGCCAGTAATTCAAACAGTAAGAGAATATATTTAAACAGCCTCCCACCCACCCAAAATCTCTAGCAAACAGACAGTGTTTGTAGCATGGCTTAAAGGTAAAGAGATTCAGACCATTTTGTATCGAGAGTAGGGAGCAAATTCCAGAGCTTGATGTAGAATGATATTTGAAGTGTTTTACAAACCTTAATTAACTAAGTCTCACACCACCCCCACAGGAAGGGAAGTGCTATTTCCATTTTAGAAACGGGCAAAGTGAGGCAAAGAGAAATTAAGTGACTTGGTCAAAGTTAGCCAAAAATCTGTCAGGGCCAGGAATAAAAAAAGCCCACATCTCCAGACCCCCAAGTCCTGGACTTGTAGAGAGCTTAGACATTTTACATACTATAGTTTTGCATGCAGTCCTAGGAAGGCTTGTAGGAACTGAGAGGCAATATTTTCCTTTGGGAATGAGAAGCTTTAATTCTCATAGCCTAGCAAGAACACAAAACAGAATTATCTTGGGGCAATGGGAAAGCTAATGCGTGTCATCTCACCACCGTTCTTGGACTGAAGAAGAAGAAAAACAAAAACAAACCCAAGGGATCCATAAAGACTGAACTAGAACAGGATGGCTATGCTGGATCATTGTTTTGTGACTGTGGCATCCTTCAGCTAGTTTTATGTCTTGTACTTAATGGCAAGAGGAATCTAAACTTTTGCGTGACGTGAACAAGAAAAAATTCAGTCTCTGCCTCACCACAAACTAATAAATACAGGTAGAAAGCCATATACCAATAACACGAGCCAAAAAGTCCAGCTTGGGGAGCGGGGGCGGGGCAAAGAAGGGATGGAGGAAAGCAGTCTCCTGACATGGCCACATATGGGGGAGGTGGGTAAATAGGAGGATGATTTATTGTGCTACCCTAAACACCAGGAAAATCTGAAAGACTAGAAGGACAGAAAACAACTGAAAACTATACGGAGACAGTCATAAATCCAAGGGCAATAACACACACTAATAACTGATTAAGAGAAGATTTTAAATTGCATCTGGTTTTAAAAATCAAGAAAAGAAAAGAAAAACTGGTCAGGCAATACATTTCCATGGATTATAGCAGCCCTGGAGTGAAATGTGGGACACCAAGCCAAATGCGGTAATTTTACCCTCAGAGAGGTGCAGTAACCCCCAGAAAGACATTGCCTGAAGTGGGTTTGGTCTGAAATGGAAGAGGATATATATTTGAAAACAATGTTAAAAATACATTTTAGGGAAATCAGAAAACTCCAGCTGCATCTGGAATTCTAAAGCAATTTCAAAAGGAAGAAAATGTAACAGAGCTCCAGACAAAGACAAACAAGGATGGGAGAAGTCCCCTTCTTTTGAATTCACTGGATGCCAGATATCAGGCTTTCCATGTCAGATAGTGGATATAAATTGGGAGATTAAGACTGTGTGACAGGATCTAGCTGGCTTTCCCAGCAAACAGGGGTCACAGAACTGGACTAGATCCCAAGCTGGAGAATTTTCCCCATTTGCTTTCTGGTTATGATAAATCATTCTATTTGCTTGTAATAAATAGTGCCCTTTAATCCTCCAGAGCCCTGAGGAAGAGACCTGGAAGATCAAGACTTTTCTGGGGGTAGGGTGACGGGTGGAGCTGCTGAACTATTGGACTGGCCAAACACAGACACAACATTTTATATACACAAGAAAATGCATATAAAATGCTCCACGACTGCTGTGCTTAAATTTTTTAAAATAAATTGTAATCAGGGGGTCTCTGCATATCTATAGTGTTAAATCCTTCTGAGAAAGAAAACTAGACCAGAACCAAATGGAACTTTTTACCCCATTTTCGCTGCAAAAATTACATTCCTATATACTTAAATAAATAAAGTCTTAGTATAGCAGGTGTGATGTGTGCCATGTGCACTGCTAAGTTTACAGCATCACCACCCCTCCGACAAGACTTCAGCCCAAAATGGTGTATTTTTTGTTTGATCTGCCAATTTTAACAAATGTCCAGAATCATGGGCCAAAATCTCATGTGAACAGCTATGGCCCTGAGATTTAGCTGTTTCTGGGCTGGAAAGGGAAAATAAGGCTCTCTTGTTTTTGTATCTGTCCCAGAACCAAAGTCACAAGGACAGGTAATTTGAACCAAAACCCATAGCTGCTTCCACTCGAAACCCTCAAATTGCAATATTGTCAGCACCAAGCATTCAAAAATCATTCGTTAGCACCCTCCACACCTCCCCCCAAAAAAGTGATGAGATTGGCTTAGAAGTCAGGAGAATGGTACGGACTTTAGATCCCCTTTTTCTAAATGAAAGCAAAGATTTTCACACAGACGCATGATTCCAGAAGCTGGGATTTTAAATGAAAATGGCAGGACTCATAATAAAAGTAACTAAACTAGGCAACAGATACAAGGTCCAAATGTTGTCCTTGTTATTAATGGCTAGTGACAGTCCTATTAAGAACGATATTTAAAGTAATTAACAGTTCAGAAAATAACCAGTGCTCTTCAGAATTTTCCAGGTACTTGCTCCGGTAGAGATGGTTTAAGACAAGTGCTTGAAAGTCCTTGGTGCAGTCTGTGAAATGGGATAAATACTATGGAAACAAAGATTTTTCCGGCAATTAAAAACAAAACCAAAAAACACACCTGTTCCTGCCGGTTTTATTTTTCATGCTCAGGAAGACTCAACCCTTCACAATCAGAGGCTTTGTCTGCACTCGCACTTTTGTTGGTAAAACTTCTGTTGGTCAGGGGTGCGGAAAAAACCACCCCGCCGACAGACATAAGTTCCATCAACAGAAGAGCTGGTGTGCACAGCGCTACGTCACCAGGAGACGCTGTCCCACCGACATAGCTACCGCCATTTGTTGGGGGTGGTTTAACGATGCTGATGGGAGAGTTCTCTCCCGCCACCAGGGAGCAGCTACACGGGAGACCTTACAGCAGTGCAGCTGTAACATCTGTAGTGTAGACATAGAGTTCTTCGGAGAAGCTCAAGTCTCAGGGTATGTCTACACTCGCAGAGTTTTTGTGCTGTAAGTTGCACCGGTGAAAGTAAAGCGCTGGTTTGAGTACTCACTTCATTCCTCAGGCGTCAGAGAGTGTTTACATTACAGCACTTCCATCATGGATGAGACCAGCGCTCTAGGGCAGCTATCTCACAGTGCAGCTCTCGCCATTCTGATGATGGGTCTTGTGAGAGGGTTGGGGGGTGATCGCGGGGCACCCTGAGTCCCTGCACAGCCTCCTCTTCCCCAAACACGGATCAGCTCCAGTAGCTCTGCATTGCTCCAAGCAGGGGATCGTTTGCTCCGTGAAGCAGCCATTGTCACCTGGCCAGATGATAGGTGAGCACTTGCCAAGAAAACAGGAAGGGGAATTTCAAAGTTCTGGAGCTTTACAGGGGGAGGGGTGGGTGTCTGTTTATCTGGCATCAGAGCAGCTGCCAGAGTGGTCACCTGGGCATTGTGGGATATCCTGCGGAGGCTAAAAGCTGTGTAAACAGGAAGAGTGTGTCTTCACTTGCACATCACCAGTAAGAGCTGTACGCCTCTTGTGGAAGTAGTTTTCTTTTTGTGGTGAAACTTCTGAGTTTCACCACAAAAGGTCACTGGCAAGTGTAGACGCTCCCATATTTTTTGTGGCAAAAAGGGACTTTTTCCACTTTAAATGGCAAGTGTAGACATGTCCACAGGGTCTGAAATTTAGTTTATTCCATTCCTGTGCTTGGGGTAGGGATGTGTGTGGTAAAGAGGGGTGGGGGGGAACAGAAAGGTGGCGTTAAACTACCTTTGTGCTCACTGTATTCTAGGGCTATGCAAGTTCTGCTGTAACACACACAACACACACACACACTGCTTTCCCAGGACTCACAGAATAGCTGCCATGCAGTGCATATGAGCTATGTACCGATACACTCCTGATCTGACCCCTACATCTTGGGCTAGGAGCAACTCTGCCTTGGCCAGTGAGGTCCTCTGCATAGGGGGTTTCTTAGAAGAACATTTCTATCCTTGGTAAAGTCCCTTTATGCTGCCAGAGTACCCTAAAGGGACCTTAGTCTACACATGAGAATCGGTCCCTGAGACATCACTGGGCTGGGGGTGCGGTTAGTGGACGGGAAGGCTGGAATGATTTGAATACATACACGTCGGCCTGAGTCAAACAGAATTGTTCATAGCTTCAGAAGGCTGAACTTACATGTTAAGTACCTTCCCTTCCCCCACACCCCATTAAGGATTAGACTGTCCACTCTCCAATAATGGGCCGTGTTCAAGGGTGAACAGATGTAATACATGTCAAGCTTAGAACCTAAGAACACAGCTGGCACTGAAAAAGTCAGCCATTTTCCATGGCTTTTGTCTTGCCACAGAGCCAGTTTGATTGTGGGAAAGGACTTCTATAGATTCTGCGGAAGGTTCAGTGAACCAGATACCTTTAAAACATTCCTCTTTATCACTGAATAATAAAATACTCGCAGATGGTTTTATTTACTCACATGAGACTCTATGAGAAAAGACTATGTTGAAACATGTTTTGTAAAAAGCGTGAGTTTTCTATTGGATTTAAAGGTTTGTGTTGTACCTTGAGAATGCTCATTTAGTCCTTTTATACAAAGGCCTATGGACAAGAGACCTCCTCATGGTCACACTGGCAAGACTCGGTGTGCTACCAGCAGTTTGACATGCACTGGGAATTAGAAGTGGCTATAGGCTACAGCAAATGTCAATAGACTCGCTTCAAGCAGATAAATAGGAATCGTGTTTGATTCACGAACAGTATAATCCTTTTTGTTGCATATATTAATTTTAAAAAACCGTGATAGAAGTAAGAAATTCTTCACAACTGGCAATGTATCAGTCATCCCCTAGGGAACGGAAATAAGACAAGACACAGGTTATTGGGTTAGGCAAAGGTTTTCGGCTAAGCTGGTTGAAGAGTGTGGGGGGAATCCTGAAAATTTTTCGAGTGTTTTAGTTAAAAAAGAAATAACTGGATGAAACTTTCCCACCCAGCTCACGTTCTCAATGAGGTTGGACATCCAGAGTGCTGAAGTGCAGAGATGACTTGGTATAGAATTACCCCTTTTCGGTTATATAGAGAAGCGAATGACTGTTAAGCATTCTCCACACTGAGGGTGGGGGAAGTTTGCAAAGTCACTTCCCAAATTGTTCTGGTTCATTGTTTTTTGGCAGCTTTTTGGCATGATCTGTGAATGTTTGAGGTTGGTCACACTGCACATTTGCACAACTCTGTTGTAACTCAGGGTTTAATTCAGGGCTTTTGTGAGGCAAACAGGATAGGGAGAGCCTTTGGCCAACCTTCTGCCCAAGGACAGGTTTCAGAGTAACAGCCGTGTTAGTCTGTATTCGCAAAAAGAGAAGGAGTACTTGTGGTACCTTAGAGACTAACCAATTTATCTGAGCATAAGCTTTCGATGCATCCAATGAAGTGAGCTGTAGCTCACGAAAGCTTATGCACAAAATTAATTTGTTAGTCTCTAAGGTGCCACAAGTCCTCCTTTTCCTTCTACCTAAGATATATTTAACACTTTGAGCCTTTGAAATACAAGGGCCCAGCCCAACTTCTATTGAAGCCTGTGGTATATGGAGTTATCTACCCCTTTCAAAGTACAGTGATAAAAGACTGACAAATATTCAGACTGCAGAACCACTGATGTGACGCAAACACTGCTCCATCAGAACTTATTGCAAAAACGTGGAATTCTTTTAGTTGTTTCTTTTCATTAGTGTTCAAACACTACCACCCCCACTCTGGACTGGAAACTATTTTTTTAATGACACCTATAAAGAATCACTCCCTCTATAATTAAGAATGGTGCCACTGATGGATATCTAATTCTGGATGATGATATCATCATGTTTATATAGGAAAACTTGCAAAAGGTTCCAAAAATGATTTTCAAAAAATCCACCACAAAATTATTCCCAGGCCTTGCTGTTCTGCATGTATTTATTTGCAACAATGAGTGTGGCTTTATGGGAGCAGATGGGCAGTCCCAGAGAGGATGATTTGTTTCTCCTCTTTTCTTACTTCATGATGTATTTTATGATTTCAGCAGGTCAGTGGCTGCCATGTGTTCTTTCTAATCTGTAAGTACTTTTCGTTTGCTTCATTCTTGGCAGCCTTAGTATTTACCAAAGCAATCAGATACGGACAGATGATGGCGGAGTCCTAGCCTCCTTGAGAGTTCAGTGCTTGGATGTTGGCAGCAGATAAAGAAATATAGATTGTGTTGCTCGTTCAAACTTTCAGGGGTTTGTGTGTGTGTGTGTGTGTGTTTAACACCCTCTTGTAACACCCTCAATAGATGTAATACTGATGAGCTGCTTTATGGAGAACAATAGATGTCAACTAGATTACCTTTGTGGTTTTTTTTTAAATAGGCCTGGTTTGTTATAAATCCTCCATGCCCATTAACCTCTGAACCGCATCGATGATATCTCTTCTGAGCTAAATTGCCTGTATTTACAGACATTTGTTTCTTCACTTAGAGCTCTATTCAGGAGAAAAAATCGCCCATTACTGCACCGTTCTCATGGATTATAAATGAAAATCCTCTCTGTTTGTAAGATGATGCTGTTCACTGAGACCTGTTATGAAAGTGGACAGCTCTCACTGATGCACTCAAGGGCGGAGTCCAAGAGTAGAAAGCTAATCACATTGATACCAAAACCATTCAAGCAAAATAGTAGGCAAGAACTGGATCATTTTCCTTAGCTGAATTCAAAGGAGCAAAAACCTCCATGCCAATACTATGAGGTCATTTGCTATCACTGTTAACTTCCTGACTGTAGTGCTAGCAACGATGGTCTAAAACTGCAGAGACCTTGGATGAAGTTGCACACACAGCAGGGTAGCACAGAAATCGTATAGCAGCAACCTAGTGACTTAAACTGAAGAAATCAGATGGCAGGGTCAGAGACAGGACTGGCAACATGCAATCAAACCACCAGAAAAACACACGTCAGAAAGATATACGATGACAATTTAAGGAAGATGGGTCCGGCAATAACAAACACGCTCATTTATGAGGATCCTGCGCATACCCAGGCTGCCAGTTAGTTGCTTGAAGGGACCATTGAGTGCTATCGGGGAGATCACTCTTCCCCACTTCTTTCACCCTGCTTATTGTGCTGTTCCAAACAGTCTGCATGCTGCTGCTGTGGGAGCGGACACCCTGCCGGGCCTTCTCCAAGTGAGCCCTGCATCTGGGCAAGATCAGAGTAGCCTGTCTCATTGCTCCTCAGTCTATCCCTGCTCCGGCTTTTCCAGGGGAGTGGCTAGTTGTCTACACGTTCTGGTACATGCCTTAACTCATTTTTTCCTGCACTACCTTTTCTTCCATGTCTTATGGGCTTGAATTTTTTAAAGGGGTGCACGATTTAAAAAAAGAGTGCATAACTGTATGCACAATAAATAAAAGCAAGCCTGCCTGCCTAATTTTCCTGTGCAATTCCTGTAGTTAAACACAAATATCTAATTGTCAAGGCCCCACCTGACTTTCTGGGGGAACAAACATCCCAAGGATTACCCAATTTACTTTTTTCTGCACACCAGAGAGTAGAAAGCTCTTACTTTTGCCCTCTTTCCACACAACAGTCTGTGCATTTTAAAATCATTCATGCTTTTTGCCCTCATTTACTCTGCTGTTTAGTAATCTACAAACTATAACTTCCATTGCAACCAGTAGATAGCACGGTGCATGTTACTTTTCACATACACCTACATATCATGGTGACTGCTGTACGAAAATACCTAATAGAGTGCTTTTGAAACACACAAAAACTCACAGCTGTCTCCACCCTTGTGTCTCATTCAAGCATTTGCATATTTCATGACTCCTTAAAGAACATTGTGTCATAACAAATGGATATACAGTACAGCCTATTCCAGATCTGAAAGCTCATTTTAAACTTTATTCTTGGCTTTTCTATTTTAATCCTAAACACACGTTTTTGGAAACTCTTTCTAAACCATTAGCACGTTGTCATGAAAGGAAAGCTTGAGATTAGCATTTTTTTCCTTCTACCAACTATTTTATGTCACCTTTTAGTGGCTAACAGAGCTGCAAAATAAAGCGGCTAAAATTGTGTATAAAATTCTGGCTGCTGCCCATTCTTCTATAGCAAAACTAATTTCCCGCTGCATGGCTTTGCGTTTTCCTCACCTGTGCATCTGATTTCATTGAAATTCCTGCACATGTCACTAAGATGTACATCATGGGCCTGGACTAAAGCCCACTGAATTTCCATTGGCTTCAATCGGTTTTGAGTCAGGCCCCATATTCACCAAGAAAAATGCTTCGTTTGCCTCAACTACGCCTTCCGAATCCCCTTCACATACCCACTCTGAAGACCTCTTTAAATGAGAACTAATTTCTAAAGTAAAGAACCAGCAATTACTACATTTATCTATTTTACTGGGATTCAAATTGCAGCCATAGCTCCCTGCCTCCTGGCCAAAATACAGAAAAATAGAGTCCCTATGAAATCTCTCGCCTTTCTCCCATATGGCAGGTCAGAGGGTAAAACAAGGCTGAGTAAGAGTCTGCTGAGGGAGTAGACACTGGACCATGTGAAGTCAAGAGGAAAAAGAAAATACACTAATGTGCATCCACATGGACTGAATGAAGGAGGGAGAGCAGGAGAACTGGCATAACAGGCAGAACACTGAGAAGCAACTCTGAGCTGAATATATAATCCAGCTGCAAAGAATGTTGTCAGAGACCACTTTATGGGGAGAGCATGTTCCTATTTCAATTTGCACTGTGTTCTTGGTTGGCTTTATTCTGGATAGTTTATAGTTCCCCATAATGGTACTTACAGCAACTTTGCAGATGGTGTTCATAATTAGGATATTACAAATGTATTGTATTCTGCAACCAAAGAGTGAGCAAGCTGGTTAGGGAGGGCTGATCACAGATGCCAGGCCATAATGACAATGATAATACTTCCCTGGACATTGAATGTGTAGGAATAGCTGTATTTACCCAGGGTTGGGCTTTCTGTGGGGACTGAACCGAGGACACCTGGATCTAAAAAACATCAGCTGCTTCAACTAAAGGATCAAGAACACTAGTTTGAAAGCCCTAGCAGACTCAAACCTCTCCACCCAGACTAGCTGCTAGAGAGGGACAGAGAGTCACACGGTTCAGGTAACCCGCTAATCAGTGCACGTTACGCCTCCCCCTCTGTCCAATCCACAGCCGATGTTGGTCTGTTACAGACTGAGCCGCAGAGCCTGTCTCTTTAGCTCAAGCTGTAGAGGCTCATGGTTCCAGTTCTGGAGGTCCATAGTTCAGTCATCACGGCCATGACGGCAGCTGTCACATAACCACAGGTTGCACATAGCTCAGTTAAATATTAGTAGGGACAAACAATCAGTTAACGCAGATGCCACGTCATCACTACGTTGTGGGATGATATATTTTCAGGTTTGAAATGGAAGGAAGACTATGATATAAAAACAAGTTTAATGTGAGAATGGGAAATGACTTTCCAAAATTCAACCCAACTGACTGCCAGTAGGTCCTGTCATTCTTAGAGAGTCAACATTTACCCACAGTTGTACCTCCGATACTATAGCACATCCACCTCCACCCTTCCGCTTGGAATAGGAAATAAACTGCCTCAGGTACCAACTACATCCATGTAACCCCAATGACTTGGCAGAAGTGTAATTAAAAGTAGAATTTGTTACAACAAATGTAAATTAAACCCTTCATGTGGGGATAAATCCTGTGCTTAGCTCACAACCAAGTAACTAGGCTGGGCATGGGAAGAGTCATACAGTGCCTTCATACCCCTTTACGGCACAAGCCATATATTTTCTACTCAGTAAGAGCAAGCTTGACCACCTCATCATCACTCAATGGCCACTTTATGGTCTTGAAGGAAGGGTGCTCATTGTCTGTCGAACCAGTTAATAAAAAATGTGCCAGCACACAGTAACCAAGAATCTACAGCATTATTTATGGTTTCACAGGGCCAGTACAGTTTGTTGTGGTGCACTGCAAACAATTTCCCTTTGTGCAACTCTTTACAGCAACACTTAACATGCTGCTGCTTGAATGTTTCCCTTAAATAGAGGCAGAAGTGGCCCCCTGGAATAGCATCTTATGACTCCTGACCACCTTTTTTTTTTTAAACCCATTTTTTTGCTGAGCACTTGTTACATGTCAGCAAGGTCCTTGGAGAAACTGCCCTCATCACACTAGTTAAATGAGTAGGGTTTATTTTGCCTGTTTGTTCTGTGTATTAGTTTGACCTGGGCTGAAATCATCACTCTGTTGATACAGAAACCCAAATGGAGGGAAGGGGAGGTCTTGCTCCATTACTTTAGCATTTATCAGTCCGCTCAGAGCGCTTTGGCTGGCCTCAGTGGGTTTTAAATCAGGCCCTTACAGTAACTATGAAAATGAGTGAAAGCCGGCTTTCTCCACATATAATGCTCCTGAATATGTCCTTCTATGCAAAGAGCTCCTCTCAAAATTTCTCACTTATTTCCGGTCACTGAATGATTCTGGATGCATCCCCATTACTATCTTGACCAAGCTATCCCCATGGTGTTTCAGATTCAACATTGTATATTTAATTGTTTCCATTTATACCAGTACTTTCAAACAGAGGGAAATAGTTTTGAGAGATGCCATTATACACCCACAAGGTCCAACAATGGCTATTCGCCAGGATGGGAAGGGATGGTATCCCTCGCCTCTGTTTGCCAGAAGCTGGGAATGAGCGACAGGGGATGGATCACTTGATGATTACCTGTTCTGTTCATTCCCTTTGGGGCACCTGGCATTGGTCACTGTGGGAAGACAGGATACTGGGCTAGATGGACCTTTGGTCTGACCCAGTATGGCCGTTCTTATGTTCTTAAGAGTGCAAGAATAAGAGGAAATCTCACACGGAAGGGGACAAAGATAAAGGCTTGACTTCATATGTGGACTAAAATGTTTGCAGATATCTGGTCTAGACAAGGATTATTTTAAATAAAAATGGCATCTTTGAAGATATTTCAGCAAGTGAGCAGCTACACCTAAACATTAGAGGGACAAGTAAGGAAGCCAATTTGGACAAAGGTTGTAAATGGCACTTTCACCACCAGGAAAAGTAATGAGTGTTGTGTGAGTTATATCAAGGGATTAAAAGGCTAGCGTGACTGCCTATCAATTATATAGGACTTGTGTCACTGCTACAGAACACTAAATATTGGGGGACTAGTGAAAAATGTCAATGATTAGGGGGTGGAAGTCAGAGAATTGAGGCTCTGGCTCAGTTGAAAGCCCTCAAACATAGCCTTCAAAGCCTGCTGACATGCACCTTTGTTAGTATGGACAGACAGTGCCGCATATTTGTTTACTATGGTTTAAGCACTTCAGCCGAATTAGCCAGTCTTGGAGAAGCCAAGCATCTATCCAAACATCTCTTAGCTATAAGTCCGGGGCGGGGGGCGGGGGGCGATGTGATTATATTTTGGTTAACAGGGGAGTTCAGATTAGGTTCTGCTACTTGAAGCATAACATATAATCAAAACTTCCTGGTGCCCTCCTCCCATGTTGGATAATGAGATTTTTTCTTTAAAAAAAACCAAAATGGATAAACTCAGTTTGTTTTGCGTTCCAATAAGATGTATTTAACATTCAAGCATGCCGACTAACTATGTAGTGGAATGAACCGGAAACAACAGCTTCAAAGGAAGGAATGGAGAAACCAGGTGAGTGGCATGTTATATGCAAACACCTAATAAATATGACAAAAACCCCATTAGACCAAGAGAAGATTACTTGACTTTAAGATTAAGCAGTTTACACCTGCTTCCTCAAAAGATGAAGGAGACGTGAAGACACAGACAATGAATTTTCTATAGGAAAGGTAAGGAATGATGGAGGTAGGAAGACCTTCCTGATTTGAGTGGGAAGTCATAGCTTTTCCTCAAAGAGCAAAGAGTCAGTCTTTTGAAACAGACGATCACCAACAGGAAGCAGAAGCTAGGGCTGTGTGGAGACAGGTAACTCTGTTTTGTGAAGGATTTCAATACTTTGAAATTTGGTTTCGGTCTGATTAGGAATGAAAAAAGAAGATTTCAAAATTCTCCACAAAAGAGAATGGTCTCCATTGTGTTTACCAGTACATTCCAACAGAGGGAAATAATTTTGAGAGGTGCATTTATATACTCATGAAAGCGCAAGTGGCCATAAGGAATATGAGGAAAACTCACATAGAGGAAAACAAAACTAAAGGTTTGACTTCACATGTGAACGCCTCCTGCACTGCAATTGCATTCACAACCAGCCATAGGTGTACCCCACATGAGAAAATGGAGCGACACCAGTTCTATAAGCCCACGAAAGCTTATGCTCAAATAAATTTCTTAGTCTCTAAGGTGCCACAAGTACTCCTCGTTCTTTTTACCAGTTCTATATTCATTAGTAGTTTCTCGAAAAAGCAGGTAGATATCTTCAAATTATCTCTGGAAAGAAAAGCTAGCCTGGCCCAAACACCAAACAGGCATAAAAACACATTGGAAAGCCTACCTGAGTCAGCCTGGAAGACCCAGTGTGAATATACAACCCACAGAAGAAATGGGAAGATCAGGTCAGGTATTGGCTACCAAGCTTCAAATAGGTCTTTGAAATATTGCTATTTTGTGGCTTGAGCCTCAACAAACTCTAGTCACCACAGACATATCAAGCTACAATGAGAGCTTGTGAAAAACAGCCACTGAGCAGACCCAACTGAGCACAAATCCATCCCACTGCTTGAGATGTGAATGTGAATGTGGTGCTCTCTCAAGTGACTATGGGTATGTCTACACTAGAGCTGGGAGATGTAAATTCCAACTTGAGAGGACATACTCATGCTAGCTCTAATTGATCTTGCACACTAAAAGTGAAAGTGTCGGCATGGTGATGGGGGTGACTAGTTGCCACAGTATGTACCTATTGTCTCAGACAGGATTGTAGTTGGAGTGGCCAGCCGTTCCCATCTCTGCAGCAACCCTTCTATTTTTAGTGCAGTAGCTCAAATCAGAGTTACCAGAAGTCAGTCTCTTTGAGCTGGAATTTACACCTTCCAAATCTAGCACACATGTACCCTAAGGCTCCTTCTGGCTCCCCCATCCCCGACACACTGTGCACCCCTCATAGAGCAGCAAGTGATGGGGGAGCTTGACTGTTCCAGCGACTTCGGATGGAAGCTACCTCCTTCCTATCAGGTTGACTATACATTAGAGTGATGTATCATGCTGCTTGCAAATCCCAAGAAGGCATTTCCTTGGCACAGAGGTAATGTTCCTTGTGTGATGATGACTACAATGAGGACCGATAACTATGTCACCATATATATTTAGATCTACTTTAGATCTTTGTCCCTTGGACAGTTGCAATCTTACTTCCCGTCACATTTCCTCCCCCTCCCCCCCCGGCTCCATTTCAAACTCTCACATACAACATACAAATGGCTGATTTCTATTTGATCTCAGTCTGTTTGACACATTTCGAGTAAGCTTTGGCAAAAACATTCTAAAGCTGAAACTCATGTTCATTAATGATATTCATATTGCCTCCTATTCTAGGTCTTTAACATGTTGTTTTTATTTGATCTAAGTGAAACTCTAAGCATGATTAATTGCAAAATATTTGTGGTTAACTGGAGAATCTGATACCCCTGCCCTCATATGGATCTGAGCGTATCCTTGCTCAGAGTTCAGGCACATTTCCTGAAATCCTAGTATTAAAGCTTAGCTCCAACTGATCATACACTCTAGAGGTTCTGTAGTTAGCTTGTCTCCAAGCTTGACATGATGTCAGATATTAAGATTCAGCCTTGAGACATAGTGTCCTAAACAGTAACTACTTACATTCGCTGCCTTCTCATCTCTCTTATAAAGGAGGCTTCTCTTGTACCTTGCTTCTCTCTTCTTCCTCCTTTCACTTATGATCACAGGCCTTGTAATAGATGAAAAGCTTGTAGTAATTGTGGGAGTTCAAAAAGCTGTAAGTTGCTATTGTAAATGGTACTCAGCAGGAATTCAGGGACCAATTCTCCTTGTAGGAATTCAGTATCAGAAACGTTGAACAGAGTGATAAATCCAGTATTAATGTATATTGCTTATTAAGTGTGAGCCATAAGCCTATCATAATACAATTTGCAGAGGTTCTTAAATGCCAGCACATGAGGTTCTCTGCCCAAGGAAGTCTTCTCAGAACTAGATACATTTTTTCCAGTGGTTACAGCTTTTTTTTTTTAAACCATGTTTTTATATTGTTTAAATCTACCACTAAAAAGTTCTCACATAAGCAACCTTAAGGCTTGAGGCTGTTGCCATGGAAGTTAATGGCAATATTCCCATGGACTTCAATGGGACTTGGATCAGGCCCTCAGTGAAGAGACATCTTCACCATATCAGTGTAAGAAAGTTTCTAAAATGTCTTTTGAAGGTCACACACGACACACATGAGACTGATGGGACCAAGTGTTGGTCTTATTTATAATCATGTACCCACCTTCATTGCAGCTAGTTTGAGTTTATGAACTCAAGGCAGAATCTTTCCCCCTCCTGCTTAGTTGGTACAGTAGTTTCTCAGCCATTTTTCTTTTTCTAACCCTCATCTTTTCCCTCTCTCCAGCAACTGGACTGAGAGTTCACTTTCGGTTGTATTCGCTTGATGCTTTGGTAATGAAGTACATGTAAGTCAGCTCTGCTATCAACTCATTCAAGGAAAGTGTTTGTTTAACTCGCTTAGTAAAGAGCTGCTGTCACAAGCATCCTGGTTAGAGAGCAACCTGTGATCTGATGTGTGTCACATGTACCAAGGAGGACTTTGGCCTGTGAGACCAGCTATAGACACAGCATTTAGGTACCACCACAGTAGGTTCTCTTGGTTATACCTGCCATAGAACTGGGATTCCAGTACTCTCGAAGCATCTAAACAGGTTGGCAGGTATAGCCACTAACAGGTTTTTATGAGAGGTCTCTAATCTTCACACTGATTTACAGTGTAGTCCAAGATATTATCAGTTTGGGAAAGTATCCTATACTAGGTCACCTGGGTTTTTAGTAAATGAGCATTCCAAGCCCCTAAAACTTCCATTAACAAAAGACTTGATTAAACCTACCTGATCATTGGAACCTGCCTGTATTATCTTCTTTCCCTGGATGACAGGCAAAACATTCCTACACAAGCCTTTAGCTTATTGGCTAAGATCTACTGCTTATTGCTTACCCAGAAAACACCAATCAAACCAAGGAAATTAAATGCAGGTTCGCACTCATTACAGAGCCAGAGTTTGGAAGGGAGTGAGGAAGGAGGCAAAAAGGTGTCATTCCTCTTTACCTGCTTTATTTGCATTCCCGCTAGATGCTATCACTTTTACTTATGGAACCTTTTAACATAAAGAACCACATTCAGCTCAGCTTTAGGGTCCAGCAGGGGAAGAGATTAGGTTGCAGAAAAAACCACCTCCAGTCCACCAGGGAACCCAGAGAAAGACAAGTAGCCTAAGAAAGCGGTGGTGTTGGCCAAAAGGAGGTTCAACAAGGGTGTCCGTTCTGATCAGTGCAACCTCATGCACCGAGCTCCTACAGAGGCAACAACAGTTAAGAAAGCTGCCCTCCCTGATGGAAACTCCACCAGAGGGTGAGTAGTGGTGATCCCCACCTTCCCTCCCTCAGTGTGAGGGAACAATAAGGCACGAGCAAAGCAGCAGGGGGTGTAGCTTACACAGCCCTCTGCCAGCATGTATGAATTTGGCCTATTGCCTATTTAGCTGCATATAGTTACCCATTTAGAGTAAAATCACTCCAGACAAGCCAAAAATAACGGAATGTGTAATTCATGCACGAGTGCATGGACAGAAAATGATGAGTGAGTATTAATAGGATGTGACACTCCTAAAATTCTCTTCCTGAAATCTCCAGTTGTTTACACAGAATTTCACACCCCCATCTGTAATTCTCAGTAACCCTGACAACAAGCTCCTGTTAAAATAGCATCTCCAGGTTTGACATTGAATGACTGCAAGGAAGAAAAAAAAAAGGCCCTGCAAAATCCTGAAGGGAGAGCGTAGGATGCCCCTGTCAGAACTGACACCTATCTATTTTTGATTTACCTCAACTGATCACTTCCCAATGCCGTCACCAGTCCATATACAGTGTGCTAGCTTCCAAAACTTCTCCATATGCTTTGACAATGACTAGCTTACAGCACATCACCTGTGGCAGAAAGGGGCTCCAGAATCACATCATTTCATCACACACCTTAAAATATTACACGAAAAAAGTCTACTTCCTTCTTAAAAGAAATACCACACTACCCTAAAACAATGGTATAAATCACTGCATTCACACTACTATAACATTTAATGCTTCAGACTGCAGCTCTACTATACGGGGTTGGCAGGGTTTTTATAAAAAGAGGAGGTACCACATAGAAAAAAATAGATTCAAAGAAACTAGAAATTATACATTAATTAACTTGTATCTAGCTATAAAGAAACAAAAAGTTACTTGGTTTTGCCTCTCTACCCTGTGATTTATTATCTAACCATACCCTTACTTCAAAAAATTTTCCCATTTAGATTTGTCAGGTCTAATGGATGTCAGAAGTTTTGTATCTATCCTTGATACAATACCTTCAAAAGGAGTTTTTCCATTCAATTAAAACCAGGGCCGGCTGGCGAACAAGAACTCGGTTTTGCCAAACAAATGTCAAGGTTAGTTTTTTTTCTGATGTGGGACAAAAATAAGACTTTTTGAAATTTGTCACGAAAAGCATAAGAGAGACACACACCCCAGAACAACAATGACCTGGTGGTTCAGACTATAAATTGTGTCTCTCTCTTTTTGGCCCAGTACATGTTTGTTAATTTTATAAAGTGGAACAACTCCAAAAGGATCTCTATGTGTCTCACTCTACTAGAAATTCCATACCAGACCGTGAAAACCTTGGGTTGGGAGGGATAGCTCAGTGGTTTGAGCATCGGCCTGCTAAACCCAGGGTTGTGAGTTCAATTCTTGAGGGGGGCCATTTAGCGATCTGGGGCAAAAATTGGGGTTTGGTCCTGCTTTGAGCAGGGGGTTGGACTAGATGACCTCCTGAGGTCCCTTCCAACCGTGAGATTCTATGATTCCCAATGAAAGTTTTGTCAAAACCAATACATTTCAGCAAAAGGTTCAGTTTAGTCAAATCTGTTTTAAGTAGAGCTGGTTGGGAATTTTTCAACAACGCCAACATCGGTGAAGACGAGCCCTAAGAAGAAGGAAGCCGCCACCCAATATCAAGTCAAAATCAAGTAGTCTCTTCTTCTCTGGGTCTAGCATTTGCATTAACTCATTTCAACCAGACTCATCCAATGGCACTGGAACAATTTTTTATAGTGGGGGTGCTGAAGGCAGAAGCCATGTATTTGGGTTATTACTACTACTTCAAGCCAGGGGATGTGGCAGCACACCCCACATCCCTACTTCCAGCACCTATGGACTCATCCCTAGAATCCACTGCACAAGTGTGCAGAGATACACACAAAAAATCAAGATAGGGAGTCTCCTACAGATAGCTAAATGTGAGCCAAATTTATAAAAACTTGACACAAACTGAAAAAGGTATATCATACACAGTCTTAAAAATTTGCCAGTTTATAGCATGGCAGTGATAAATTCAAGAGAGGTGTGACAGGGTCGGGCCAGATGGCTATAGGAGAGTAAGAGAAGGCAGATATATTAGCCCCAGGCTAAGTAGGTCCCTTTTCCCTGGGTAAGGTAACAGGGAAGGTTCCAGAACAATCAGGAACCTTCTGGAGACAATTAAGACAGGCTGATTAGAACACCTGCAGCCAATCCAGAAGCTGCTAGAATCAATTAAGGCAGGCTAATCAGGGCACCTGGGTTTTAAAAAGGAGCTCACTTCAGTTTGTGGTGTGCATGTGAGGAGCTGGGAGCAAGAGGCACTAGGAGCTGAGAGTGAGAAAGTGGACTGTTGGAGGACTGAGGAGTACAAGCATTATCAGATACCAGGAGGAAGGTCCTATGGTGAGGATAAAGAAGGTGTTGGGAGGAGGCCATGGGGAAGTAGCCCAGGGAGTTGTAGCTGTCGCACAGCTGTTCCAGGAGGCACTCTAGACAGCTGCATTCCACAGGGCCCTGGGCTGGAACCCAGAGTAGAGGCAGGCCCAGGTTCCCCCCAAACCTCCCAACTCCTGGTCAGACACAGGAGGAGTCAACCTGGACCGTGAATTCAGAAAAACGGCCAAGCTGAGGGCTTCCGTGAAGCTCCAAGGTGAGCAAATCCGCCAATAAGTGCAAGACCCACCAAGGTAGAGCAGGAACTTTGTCACAGAGGTTAAAGTCACTAGCTATACATTATATGCCATTCTTTGTACAAATTTGTATGAAATGGATTATACCAAAAACAAACTGGGAACCATCCTTTGTCCAAAACATACAAGAGTCACCCTCCCATCCACCATAGATTTAGATCACTAGAAGGCTGTTTTGATAAGCCATGAGTAGCAGCTTAGGCCAATTCTAGTCCTACTTCCTTCACCCCAGCATAAGAAACATTTTCTTTCCTTCTCAGAGTTGCAGCTCTACTCCCAGGTTTCTGGTGGGCAGAGCAGATGTGGGGAGTAGAAGAAATCATCCTCTCACTATTATATGCACAAGTATCTGACAACTGTCAAAGTTATGCTAAGACAGTAAGAGGCTATCAAGACAGTGGATAATACTTAACTCCTATCAGTGCAGTCTGATCTGAGAATTAAGTGTTGTGGTAGCCATGCTGGTCGCAGGATATCAGAGATACGAGGTGGGTGAGGTAATATCTTCTATTGGACCAACTTTTCTTGGTGAGAGACACAAGCTTTTGAGCTAGGGAGAGCTGAAGAAGAGCTCTGTGTAGCTCTTGGTCCAATAAAAGATATTACCTCACCCACCTTGTCTCTCTCAGAATTAAATGTTATTCCCATTTCCACCTATAAGTATTGCAATAATCCCCACAGATGCATGAATTGCAAGACAACGTAAGTGGTGTTGGCAGAAAATAAAAGATGAAACACTAAATTCTGACATTAAGGTGATCCTTAAAACAAGCAGATCTGCTTTCACTCTGCTGCGGTCCTACCCCCAAAAGCTAAGGGATCAGCCAGCTCCTTATCTGGAGTCAGCATAGCTCCACTGATTTACACCAGCTAAGGATTTAGCTCAGTGTTTTAATATTAGTAGACTGAACTCACCAAATTTTGTCTCCGCTCTTAAGGCCAATTCTAAACACAAAATTTCTCCACAGGATGTTGATTAACCGTTGCAATTTATTACCCCTTCCTGCCTAAACCAAGTGAATTTGCATCCTCTCGGATGATTAGCACATCAAGAGGTTATTTTTATGCAGCTTGCTAAGGCTATCAATAGCCAATCCCTTAACAGAAAAACAAGACTCAAAAAATCCAGTAAACTATAAGCTGTTAGTTCATTGTTTACCCCAAAATGTTAACAAGTCAATGACATACTGTCATACTTGCTATGTGAAATCTGCTGTAGTCGGGGCTTACTGGTATATTGTGAAAGGCTATGAATCGACTAAAGTACACAGGCTTGAGTTTCTAGTGCTGGACAAGGGTGAAACATGTTTGCTTATGAGTGAATGACTAGTTCACTATTTCTACTAGTTACCTTTGGAACATTTATTAGATTAGGATAACGTTTTATTTATGGACCCTAACATTTTGCTTTTTTACTTTGAAGAGTTACTCAGAGGGAAGAGGCTGCTTAATGTTCCTTCTATTCTTGACATTCAAATGTCTTTATTTAGATTTATTGTTGTATTATCAGTCTAATTTTAAACACGCTTACAGCAATCACATTTCAGAAACATTTAAATTAGCTTCCCCAGTGCCAAAACTCCCTACAAGTCCCACTCTTGGACATTAAAAAACTAGAACCATCACCAGTTCTCAAATATATTAACTCCCAAAAACAAAGTCACTCTGCAAAGATCCCCCTACATGAATATATTTCATGTTTTAGGGCTTCTGCAGTGAACCATGGGGAAGAGTGGCTATGGATGATACAATGAAAGAGTTTCACATTAAGCTTTACATAGAGAGCCTAATTGTCCCATGCCTTGTACCTTGTGGAGTTATTTAAACCAGGAGATGGGATCAAGCACCTGACAACTGCCCAGCCTGTCCAGAGAACCTTGCCCAGAGTCTTTATTCTTGATCTACCTTAAGATCACACTCATTGCCAGTGATGCATTAGCCCTTTCTCTTCCCCCTGGAAGATTTAAAATGCTCTCCACCATCACCTCCGGCTATTTCATTTTAGGGCAAGATATAAGAATGTCCTCTCCACTCCCAGCGCCTGCATGTGGAAATGGTGTCAGATTACAGTTGAAGACTCGTGTATACAAAGGAGATTCTTTGGGCAGTCTAAGTGTTGGATCATATTAAAGAAATTCTGTATTAAAATCACAAATGAGTTTGATTCCCCATAGTTTAAATTCCAGGGTATTTCTAATTAAGAGGTCTCTTGGTTTTTGGTACTGTTGCTCTCCCTCTATGTGTGAAACCTGCAAGCTGCTAATTGTGTTAGTACATTTCTAAGACAGAGTCTGTTCTCAAAGCAATTCTTTGTAACAACAACCACTCACACAGAGAGAGACTCAAAGCAATACTCTGTAACAACAGAAACAGCACCCAGAGACTCCCCGCCCTTTTGTTGTATTCATCTTGCTTTGTTAACAATTGTGATTAAAATAGAGATAGAGGATGTATGTGGATGGATGCTTGGTGTGGATAATAACTGAATGATCAGGGAGGTGCCAGCCTAAGAATGCAGTGTCCATCGGCTGAAGAAGGCGTCAAATGGAAATAACCAGAGGACCCCCGGAGGGCAGACTGGAATCCACCCAACAGCCTCAAGAATGGGAGAACCAAAGAACAAGATAACATGGCGGCACGGAGCCGCCAGGAATGTGACATCTGCTGATTGATTCAGCAACAGCATGATAAAGTAATTCCCATAGACTGGCATAGGAAGAAATTCCTATAAAAATGGACTCTAGAAATTGAGAACTTTGGGGTCTGATTCTGCAAACCAACTTCCAGGAGAATCAGATGTGCATCTGACGAGGCCCTGCTCCCTCCTCATGTCCAGGCCACCTGGCCAGTGGCTTGGCATGAGCAACTCTAAGGCTGGTAACTATGATAACAACCTTGCAGAACCTGTGTGTGTGTGTATGAATGAATGTATGAATAAATATGAGATTGAATGGAGTGCTATAGCTATAACTAACTGCTTACTATGATTCTTTCTGTATTCACAATAAATGTGGTATTTTGCCTTTTCCCCTTTAATAAGATCCTGCTGGTTTTTATTTTATTGATATAACATTTGAACCTGACCCCATGCCAATATCTTCAACCGTTCATAAATGGGGCCCTAAATGAGCAAAGAGAGACCATAATCATGTGTCTGCCAGAGGCCTTAAGTCAAAGCAAACTCCAAATGGAAACATGCCATGAGAGCTCTCTCTGACTGCTGAGTGTCTTAGCTTTCATTTAGGGTTTTCCCAGCCCATTACCAATCCCCAGAGCCACCCAGTCCTCCATTAATAAGGGTTTAAACAATATATTTTTTTAAAAATAAAGCTTATGATGTATAAATACTGACACTACAGTCCAGCTCTTCTGTTAACAGAAGCCACTGTAGCTCCATTCAAGTCAGGGCAGCTACATGGATTTCACCAGCTGAGCATCTGACCCCATATGATTACTTGAGAGGAGAAAATACCTCAAGGAACATTTCCATTTTTAAACATAAAAGATTAATTCTAACCCTGTTCTTCTAAATATCACTCATTCCACTCACACTCGTGCATCACCTAACCATAGCTCCCACCAATGGGCAGAGAGAAAGCACGAAAATCAGCATGTTTTGGGATGAGGGTTGAGTCTGCTGTGCTACCATGAAATGTGGTATCTAGTTTGGAGTATGGATCCACTGTGTGGGGCATCATACCAAACACACAGTAGGATATTGTCTCACCTGTTTATGTTGTAAATTCTATGAGGGGCAGGGACTGAGGCACAGTGAAGTGAGTTGCCAAAGGTCATAGAGCAGCACAGTGGCAAAGTCACTTGAGGAGTGGAATCTAGGTGTCCTCCTGAGTCCCAGTCCAGTGCATTCTCCACGAACCCATGCTAACACCCATGGACCTGGATAAAGGACTGATATAACTCTGTGAGCATAAATGAAGCCAGTCACCCAACAGACCACACTTTCTATAATGTATTTTTACTGGGGATAGAAGACATATGTTGACGGTGACTATGTTTTTAACTGGCAAATTCAGAACCATAATCAAACCTTTTAAAAAAATATGGTCCTGCTGGTAGCCCATATTCAGGACAGTTCTTGGGAAGCAGCATGTTTTTAAATTTCACAGAGGTTAGTCAACCCCCCTCACTGAGAGAATATCTGGAGCAAATAGCATGCTGCCAGGAGCAGAGGCAACAGTGAAATGACTCGAGATGGAAGTATTAAGGCTTCCTTTAAGAACCAGGTTTTGCTCTAAATGAATGTTTATTGTTGGGATTCCTGAATTGGGCTTTATTCTTATTAGCATCTGTGGGGATTTAGAGCCCCTCTGTAACAGTTTATGAATACTACATGGTGACCTGGTTGTTGAGATCTTTTCTGAATGACTATCAGTTTAGTTCAATAGAGCGCTGGTATGAAAAAAAAAAACAAGCAGGAGAAGAAAGAATAGCTCAAGATAAGCAACTTCTCCATAAATTCTTGAGGGTTGTTAAGAGACCATGCCAGGGAGCAAGAGGCCCAGGAACACAACAAAAGAACTACAGGGGAGGGTTATAAAGGGACTCTCTCTCAAGCAAAAGGACTAGTTGTTTGGAGGAAACCTGACTGAAACATTGGGACCTGCTGGGGGTGCCTGAAGAAGTTAAGCTTGCCTAGGTTACCATCAGGGGATGGGAAGCCGTTAGGTAAGACAGATGGGTGTGGACTGTTTTAACGTCCTTTTCTTTAAATGCTTTGTTCCTACTGCAAAAACAAACAATACTTTGGTTGAAGGCAGCTGTCTGGTCATCTTATTCACCCCAGTCACAGACTCCTGAAAGCAAGAACTGCAGGGGCCTGAACTCAGACCTGCTGGGTAAGCACTGTTGATACACAGGGTACTGTAGCCCAGGGACTGGTATAAGCACAAGAGAATCACAGAATTCCGCCCCAGGAATGGTAAAGGCACAAGGGTGTACACTCAGAGAGACCAGAAAGGAGACAGAGGTGCAGCTAGGACTGGGACCACAACAGCAACGTCTTCTTAAAGCAACCTTACGGGATAGGGTAGAATGCATCTACCAAGAAGAAACTCTTGAAGACAATATAATCCAATAATGAAAAAGAAAAAAAGAATATCCTAACAGCTCAAGTGCTTTCAAGATGATCCACCATCTACTTCCGCTTAGTTCCCCTGCTAACTAGCCACTGAAAATATTCATTCCTGTGCATGTCAGATTGCTAAGGGAGACAGGAACCTCTTGCTGGAGGATTAAATTCAATGCCACGCATGCATTTCAAGCCAAAATGGCAACTGCTCTAATTTCTGTGTCACTTTCGTCAAGTATCACCTTCTTAGGGCAAGTAGCCTTTTGTGTGATTTAACTGTCAGTATCATAAAATGGTATTCATAAGGGACAAGCATCACTCCCTAGTGCTGTTACAGGAGTTTAGTTGTATAAGTAAAGACATGCCAAACCTAGCAGTTGCTTTATACCTGTCATTCTGGTTGTCAACCATTACCCTGATCTTATTTATTTTCATGTCTTTCAAGGTGTCTTTTTGAACTCTTCCCCATCGCTTGCACTGAGGCACAGCAGTGAATGCTCAGGTCTTATGCTCTGAACTAAATCTTCTTCAGTCATCACCATAAAGTCCCTACTTCTGTGGGTTCCAAACTCTTATTCTGAAGCCAGTGAGATGAAATGTGGAGACATGGAAATCTGGTCTCAAAACCATCTGGGATTCCCCACCCCCACTTCATTCTGTGTATGTAAGAACAAAAGGGGAAATGTCTTTGCAAGAACTATATTCCTTCTTTCTTGTTTGTACCAAAATCAAAGTGCCAGCCAGGTAGTGCCTTCATTCTACACAAACATATCAGGAGAATTTTCATTTTGTAAAACCTAAACTCTGGTGTATTGAGGACTGTGTTGGAATTGCAAGCTATCACTTTAAGATTGTATGGGATTGGCAGTGGGTTCCTGGTCCTGCTTGCAGACTAAGAAGATCTGAAGTGAAGCATATGTGATCAATCACCAGCCTGCCTAGAGTAAGGTAGGGTGAGTTGTGTCTCTTTGGTTTTAGGGAGCAGCCTGCTTTGTCTCTGTGTTTGGCTTCTTTTGTGTTATCATTCTGAAGTTTAAGAAATAAAATAGCGTTACACTGCAACCTTCCAGCAAGGTTATTTATGTTTGTATCTAACATCTCTGTATGTATGCTGTGAACATAACATAAACCACACGTGGCTTGGATCCATTTCTATTTTATCCAGACCAACAAAGCTTGGATAGTTTCAGATGAAAGGTCCCAGGTTTAACCCACTTGAGTCAGTAAGATTTTCAGTTGTGCATTATGGCCCTGATTCAGGAAAAACATTCCTATTCAGGACGAACACGCGCTTAAGCACCCCTGCGAAGCACTGCCAATCACCACAAGGCAACACACAAAAGACAAACACTTAACATGAGAAAAACAACAACAAATGGCTTTAAAAGCAGATTCTTTAAGACACTGGCGGGCTTTTGAATAGTGAATAAGGACCACCTTGCAAAAAAATAGCTGTGTACAGAAATATTCTTTTTGGATTGTCTCTGATGCAGGTGGCAAAGCACTAGAGTGCCCGCAAATCAGCCATAAGCCCCATTCAACGCTCCTCCGATCATTTTCATAGTAACGTATCTCCAAGTGCGTATAATTTTCACACCAAAAAGTTTTTTGGTTTTTTTTTTAAACGCAGAGTGGAGTAGAGAATATTTCCTCCACTGAACGCTCTCAAGCAGCCCCTCTCTAGGGCATGACAGAAAAATTACGGAGGAGACAGACGTTTAGAAAATTCTCCAGTCGAATTCAAATGATTTTTCAAGTGAAGGGTGGCGGGGGGGAAGCAGCCAAACTGATATGAAAGTGTAAAATGAGAATATTATTCTTTAGATACGTTAAAAAGAAAACTGGCTGACAAGCAGCAATAGAGTCCAGTACGCTGGCAGGGGCGTGGGAACTGGAGGACCTGGGTTCTATTCCCATCGCTGTGGCTGAATCTTGGGCCAGGCTCATCGGGCTGATCCTGGCAAGTGCTGAATTCCTTTTGCTGCCTGCTCACACAAGCTGTGATCTGTGGATCTTGCTCCATCTATCCCTATATAGAGACTGGATAAATTCCTGAAGCTCCGAGTATGCAGTAATCAGCTCTGAGCAGTCTGGGAGGACAGGAAGAACAGGAGATGGGTCTAGGATCCCCACCCCAGCAAGAGGAGAAGATTGGTAAAGGGCCTGGAGTGGCCTAAAGTGGTGGAGGATTCTCCGTGCAAATAACCACTGTTCCCTCTGCTCATTGACAGAACAGTTCTGGAACTCTCACCTGTTCCTACTGTGCATGGCCCATTAAGTTTCTCTTCAGCTCAGCTAAAAGAACTTGCTGTGATCCAAGAACTTCTGGATGCCAACTAGCAGAGGGCACAGTGGTATGTAGATACAGGGAATCCCCTGGGTTCATCAAAACAACGTCATGTAAGGTTTCAAATGGAAGCCTGTGTCACACCAGTCATTTTAATCATTGCAAACCATGTATGGGTGTTGCATAAAGAATTATGTATATATATACTAACAAATACGTTCTCTAGCTCTATATACTAACAAATACGTTCTCTAGCTCTGTAGTTAAAAGCAGGTCACTTAAAAGTAGCTTGTCTTGAGACAAACCTCTCCAGACAAGATGTGAATGTGACTCATCTGGACATTATGTATTGAAGGTTAGACAACAGGAGTCTATTAACATTTTAAGTCAAATGCTAATGCAGATCTGGCAGAGACTTCAGAAGAAAAGTTGCAGGAAGTAGTAAATAGGAGAGGGGGGAACCCTATAGCTCAGTGGTTTGAGTATTAGCCTGCTAAACCCAGGGTTGTGAGTTCAATCTCTGAGGGGCCTATTTAGGGACATGGGGCAAAAATCAGTTGGATGTTTAATTGGGGGTTGGTCCTGCTTTGAGCAGGGGGGGTTGGACTCAATGATCTCCTGAGGTCCCTTCCAATCCTGATATTCTATGATTCTATTTTGAGGTGAACATCAAACCTATTGGGTCTGGCATACCCAGAGGTACAGAGAGATGACCAGGCATCCTTCATTGAGGAAGTAAATGTACAGTGGGTTTGCTTCATGAAAAAACAATCTCAGCCACTGCCAGCCTTGGCTGAAAACTCTGCGAAGAATTTTGGGTGAGAAACTTCTTCAGGCAGGGGGATAACTTGTCAGTTAAGTTTAGTCTCTAGAAAGTATGTTATGATTTTGTTTCATATGTAACCATTTATTCCCAATATTCTTACGTACTATGGCTTGAATCTGTGTTCTTTGAAAATAAACACTCTCTCTCTCTATCCCCATCTCTAAGGGCTGTGTGTTAGAGTGGGGATGCTGAGTTGCACCTTAGAAGCTGGCATGATGGTATTGCTTTGGGAATAGCAGATCTGAGCATTCTGTGGGTGTGGGAAATGTCACAGCTGCCCTCCACATGAGCAGTACCGACAAGTACCATGTGGTTTTCTCAAGCCCCAGTTGGGCCCTTCCAAGGGTATCTCTGTTTTATCCCTTGTCATGAAACAGCTGACTAGAGAAGTCCCCACTGGTCTTTTGCAGCGATCCTGAAGACAAGGCATGAACTTTCTTTTAAGGAGATTTTATTTCTAAAAGGTTCAGTACAACTAGTCACTTGAGCAAGCAAATGGCTAGAGACTTTAGCCCTTAACATCAGAACTACGTCTGGACGGTTCTCAGGAAAATTAAATCTGTTCTATATTACAGCTATAGGACACCTTAAATATATTAGGCATGATGTCAGCATGGTTTTTTGTGCCATCTCAGAGTCTAACATTATGTTGCAGTGAGGTCGAGTGGATCGGGCACTGGACATGGACTCAGGAGACCTTAGTTCTATAGCTGGCTTGGTTAAGACCCTGGCACGTGACTTTAGACAAGTCACTTCCCCCACCTGTTTCCCTTTCCACGGTTGTCTGTTTTGTCTATGTAGATTGTGAGCTTTTGGGGCTGTCTCTTACTTTGTGTACATACAGCATCTAGCACATTGGGATTCTGATCTCATGCCCTGTGAAAGCACGGTCTGCGCCTGGGCATACCCCCTTGTGGCCTAAGGGCAGTACTGCAAGATGACCCACCCACCCATCAGTTTCCACTCTTGGACTGCTCAGTAAACTTCACCACTAGGGTTTTTTTTTGGTGGCCAGAAATACCCTTCCTTGGGGTCTGGTTTATTAATATAAAAAATAAACTCCGCATAAAACTCCAAGACCCAAATTAAAGTCCCACAAGCTCCTCACAAAACAAAAGTTTATGTTCCTCCTCCCATGTCTTCCTACCTGGGACCCTTCCTGCTTTGGCAAGCCACTCACAGGCCCTACCTGGCTGGAGTCTTCTCCTTCTTACACCCTTGGAGTCTGCTGTCCTTGGCCCTCGGGCATCTGACTTCCAGGCTCAAACCCTTCCTCTGCTCAAGGGTTTTCTGAAGAAGCCTCTCTCACACTTTGCTCTGCATGTCTCTTCTCTCCCCACAGCTTCTTGGTGCTCTACTAAGAAAATCACCTGTTCCCTGCCCAGCTGGCTTTAATTAAAGCCGCACCTCATCCCAGGTGTGACAGGCTAATTTTATAGAGCTGGCCAGCTCCAGGCCTCCAACCCTTAAAGGGGCAGCCCCCTCCACCCATTAGAGGCCCTCTAGGCATTCCTATTGTGCAAATAGGATAGAATATTACAATTGTCCTCTTTGCATCATGACTTAGAATCATAGAATCATAGAATATCAGGGTTGGAAGGGACCTCAGGAGGTCATCTAGTCCAACCCCCTGCTCAAAGCAGGACCAATCCCCAATTAAATCATCCCAGCCAGGGCTTTGTCAAGCCTGACCTTAAAAACTTCTAAGGAAGGAGATTCTACCACCTCCCTAGGTAACGCATTCCAGTGTTTCACCACCCTCCTAGTGAAAAAGTTTTTCCTAATATCCAACCGAAACCTCCCCCACTGCAACTTGAGACCATTACTCCTTGTCCTGTCCTCTTCTACCACTGAGAATAGTCTAGAACCATCCTCTCTGGAACCACCTCTCAGGTAGTTGAAAGCAGCTATCAAATCCCCCCTCATTCTTCTCTTCTCAGACTAAACAATCCCAGTTCCCTCAGTCTCTCCTCATAAGTCATGTGTTCCAGACCCCTAATCATTTTTGTTGCCCTTCTCTGGACTCTCTCCAATTTATCCACATCCTTCTTGTACTGTGGGGCCCTAAACTGGACACAGTACTCCAGATGAGGCCTCACCAATGTCGAATAGAGGGGGATGATCATGTCCCTCGATCTGCTCGCTATGCCCCTACTTATACATCCCAAAATGCCATTGGCCTTCTTGGCAACAAGAGCACACTGCTGACTCATATCCAGCTTCTTGTCCACTGTCACCCCTAGGTCTTTTTCCGCAGAACTGCTGCCTAGCCATTCGGTCCCTAGTCTGTAGCTGTGCATTGGGTTCTTCTGTCCTCAGTGCAGGACCCTGCACTTATCCTTATTGAACCTCATCAGATTTCTTTTGGCCCAATCCTCCAATTTGTCTAGGTCCCTCTGTATCCTATCCCTGCCCTCCAGCGTATCTACCACTCCTCCCAGTTTAGTATCATCCGCAAATTTGCTGAGAGTGCAATCCACACCATCCCCCAGATCATTTATGAAGATATTGAACAAAACCGGCCCCCACTTAAGCCATGGTGACCATTTTTATAGCTTATGCATATTTATACAAAACACAGTGGGCCTAGAGGTCACACGCACACCCATGTGCATGACTTTGACATATATATCCCCTGGCAATCCTGGAAGCCTGGGTTTGTATGCCAACCTCCCACTCCTGCACAAACCCAGAGCAGAGCACGTTAAGCAGGCTGTGTGCCAAAGCAGGCATGGCCATGTTTGCAAAAATCAGGGCCAGTATAAACTAGGAAACCAAAGACATTATTTCAAGTTAAATGTTGGTAAATGTTTAGAACTAACAATCTTCATCTTATTCCTCTATCAAGCGTTTGTCCCCTATCAACGGAGGAATAACATGCTGGTCAGAAGTTAATTACTTTGTGATCTACAATTTTCCACCAATAGGTGGCGCTAGCAATTTTTAGTTTTGCTACAATATGGTGCTTTCATTTCCTGTCTGTAAAGGCAAAAAACTAACAATATCTCTCTTTAAAGCGGAGAGCCCATCCATTGCAGTTTTTTAAAAAAAGCAGAAGAGCATCCCTTCCCCCGCCCCCACCCCAAGTCACTAATTTGTAGTTTATTCATTTGTACTTGAGGAACGGTGAAGGGGCGGGCGGGAGAGAGAAGAGAAACCTTCCGACCCGCTGATTGTTCCCCAAAGAAGTTTACTTAAATTGGTCCCAACACCAGTGACTCTTATGGAGTATTATTCTGTGGAAAAATTATATGATTAGATCATAAAAATCTTGAAAACTGCATTTAGAAATCAAAGCGCAGGCTGTCCTTTATTGCAGAAAGAACAGCGTTCGCCCCATTTAAAATATAACCAAAGCCCTGAGCTTCTGAACTGAACAATCCTGTCACAACATCAGAAATGTACAAATACAACACTGAGGTTACATGTTAACATCTACTTTATTAGATGGAGTCCGACAGAATTTAGGGTCACAATTGAACATTCAGGTGGAACATAAATGTCGTCGGCCCAGTTCTGCTTTCACACCAGTGTAAAGGAGGAGTAAAACCAACGATGTCAAAAGCAGTGTGAGTTCAGATTCAAGCCTGATTTCTCGATGGGCCTGATCCTGTGCCATTGACTTCAATGGGGGCAGAATAAGCCCTGTAATCAACAAATATAAAATAGGTTGCTAGGAAACAACTTGAGAGGCAGACACATGTCTACAATCCCATCCAGATACAGGTGTGTATTATCTAACAACTCCAGCTTACAACTCCATGCAGCTGAATTCATTCCATATACATTATTAAAGAGTCTGCAGAACATTACACAGTTCATGTAGTTAATGATTATAGTTCAGAGTCTAGGTCAGATATAATTAGGTGTTACATTAAAATAGCTTCACAGACCCATTTATTCCGATTTAATTACTTAAAATGATAGTATAATGAGCAGTGCTTTCAAGAAAAAAAAAGTACGTTTTTAATGGGATCATTTTAAGTTAATCTAAGGAAAATTAATCATTTAACAAAATGTGGTAAAAGACAAGTTCATTTTTTAAATGATGTTGTTCCAATGTCAGAAAGGTGACTTAGTTTAATGACACTTTACTGACTGATACATATATAAATAAAGGTCGGCTTCCAGATACCTGCACATCAGGAACATCTCTTTAAAATGGCTCTTACTTCACCATATGTACTTGCCATGTCATACGCTCTCTAAATACAGCCTTGGTCGGAGATTTATGACCATAAAAATTTGTTTTTATTCCAGTGTGATAATACAGAATAGCAACACGGAACAGCTATCAAATATAGGTGAACTAGCCAATTAAAGGGTTAATTAGGGGCTGGTTTCTTAACCATTCAATTGCAGGCTTGGGAAATTAGTTTTAACTTGTTTAAGGCTATAATAGTTTATTCAAGAAGTGATAAGCCCATTTCTTTGCTGGCTCAGCTGTTTCCCTTCCTTTACAGTCTTTAGAGATTTTAAAATTTCACAGGGTTTTTTAAAAAAAAAAAAAAAAAAAGCAATAATTTACCCCTTAGCAATGACCACATAGCAGAATGCGGTGCTTATTGCATGAGCAATTCATTGCAGCAAACACAGTAGGCCCTGTTTCACAGCCCTTCCTCCCACACTGGCCCCATTTGAAAGAGAGGTACCACTCTTCACTTCTATCCGTGCAGTAAATACTATACACTCTGGGTCACTTGCGGAGCATGTGGTTTGACTGTTCATTATTCACGGTGCAACTGCTCACTTAGAGTCACACCTGAGTATTATTTTCATTCCCTTTATAGCCAGAGTCTCAGTACTTCTGATACAAAACAGATCATTCCTCAAATATTCATGTGACAAAAAGCACATTCACTAGTGAAGACCCACTAAAATCAACCGCTAGTCGCTCTCCTGATCGAGAAGAGTAAGGGGAGTCGGCAGGAGAGTGTCTCCCATCAACATCACATAGTGCAGACCCCGCGGTAAGTAGATCTAAGCTACATTGATTTGAGTTACGCCATTCATGTAACTCAAACTGCGTAACTTAGATTGACTTTTCCTTTTCATAGAATCATAGAATACCAGGGTTGGAAGGGACCTCAGGAGGTCATCTAGTCCAGCCTCCTGCTCAAAGCAGGACCAAGCCCCAATTTTTGCCCCAGATCCCAAATAGCCCCCTCAAGGATTGAGCTCACAACCCTGGGTTTATAGCAGGCCAATGCTCAAACCACTGAGCTATCCCTCCCCCTAATTTTAGTGCAGACAAGGTTTAAGTGACAAAGAACAGGTGTGAACATGGACAAAAGTACTCACAGATAGTTCTATTCCTGAGCTTAAGTTTCAGAATCACTAATTCTGTCTCTGGCCCTTCTAGCTTTCCGTGCATCGCAGAGCAACTCAACCTTTTATGTTTGAATGAATCTAATGAGACCCAACTGGTCTGGCTACTATGGTGAGTCAGCAAATTAGCTCTGTCCCTACAGCCTGACACCAGGTCAAGAGCTATGCAGTCCTTCACTGATAGTGAGATCAGTCCTAAACACTTCCATGAGGTGCTTAACTCTCAGTTTCCTGCTGTTTTTGATGGGAGGCAAGGATGCTCAGCACCTAACTGACTAAGCTCAAACTGCAAAAAACAAAACAACCTCTTCCGCTCACTCTCTCCTTCCAAGTAATTTATGTTTTATGGATCATTTAGTCTAATCAGGCTGGATTGTATTAGATCAGGTCATTAAACCCAGATTAGCTAAAATATTCAGTTCAAAATTTCCATTTACAAATTTATACATAACACATGCCTGCATTTCTATTTTACAGGCAGATACCAGAGAAAGTGCTGTTGTTGGAAATATACAGATTGGGCATGTGTTTTCCACCCCCGAACCACAGGTTTCCCCTGGAAAAAAAAGAAGAAGAAAGAACAACAACAAAAACCTCACAAAATATTTACCAATGTTTATAAATAATTGCTTGCAAAATGAGCGTTCTTTGCCCCATGAAAGAGTTGGCTGCATTGTCAAAAAAATCAGTGTAAGATCGGACTGCAACGCAGCAAGTACTCCCTTTAGCAACATCAATCATTTTGGGTTGCACATTACATTCTTAATGCAGATTCTCTGTTCCTGATTATCTAAAACCAGTAGCTTTTAAATGCTTTGCTTCCTCGACAACAGAGACAATAGCAGGAGTTTGATGCTATGACAACATTGTGTTTGTCAGCTGGTTGGCGTCCTGTAGATGGGTACAGAAGGCCAAGTGGCATTCACAGGTACTGAATGAGAGATGGGCCAAAATTAGAACCAATTGGGCCCCTTCCTCTGCCCAGTACATCCTAGCTATTGAGGACCTGGATAAACCAGAGTTTGGATCTGAACCATCCTTTGTTTTGAACCCCAACCAATGAGGTTTCCAAAACCAAACCACCTCTGGATTTTGCCTGACTATTCAAAACTGAGAAGGACCAAAAACAGGAAATGTTTATGAGCCCAAGCCCACCCTCACCCCGCTCACACATGGTTACTGAGGTATGGATACAACGTAATCCTTATCTCAATACACTCCTCACCCCATGTCCTCTTTTCTAATGGGAAAATTTGGATTTCTAAGAAAGACAACATTTCTCTGAGCTTGAAAATTAAAAGCCCCAACATAAGAATCATGGCATGCAGTCATTAATAAGACTTTCCAGACAAATCTGACTGGAAAGATAATAGGGTTAGAACAATTAGGAAAAACATTTTCTACAACGGAGAATTTTTCTTGTCATATTCACTGTAATTATTTTCTAAATGTAGATCGTTTATACGATTGCAGCAGCAATGTTCCAGAGTTAATTAGGCCATATGTTTTCACATTAAGAAAAGAAAGCTAATTTAAAAAAAAAAGAAACCAAAAGATTTCTAAGTAGGAATATTGAGTTTGGGGCAGAGGAGAACGGTGAAGGAATCCTTTAGAAATGTATACATTCATTCTACTCTGTTCTGCTTTCTGTTTTTGGAACGGTTTCTGGCAGAAACCTAAAGAAAAATATGAACCAGATGTACAGAGAAATATTTTCTTCATCAGCAAGAGAAGAATAGCTCTCCGTGTGCCAAGAGATGTTAACCTTCACGTTTAAATAAAGGTGATGTTAAAAATATACTCCAAACACTGCTTCTTATTCTATCGTTGGGGCCGTGCCATTATTATTACAATTAGAGCTAGGTGGAGAAAGGTAACTGGTGGAGGATTTCATTCTGAGTTGGAACAAAACCCCAAAGTTTCAAAATTCTCTGCAAAAGGGAATGGCGCCCACGCTCTGGGGGAGTGCACTACACCAAAGCTGGGGAACCTGGCAGCCTAGACTGCCAAGTAGCCACAAGCCTGGGAACTGGGGCACGCAGACTCCCAGCTCCCTGTCAGCCTGCCAGGAAGCCTACTGAAGAGCTGGGAGACTGGAAGACTTCCAAAGCACGCTGCCAAGGAGCCAGACAGGTGATCTGGCAGAAAACCTGCTTGGCAGGCAGGATTCCATCGGAACTTCATCAAAATCAAACTGTCTCTGCAAAACACTTCAATTAAAAGAAATTGGCAAATTCTTGCAGAAGAATGTTTCATGGAACTTTTCCCTGCCATTGTAACCCACACACCTCCTGGGTGTGGTGCTCCATCCCCTCTAGTGGCACCGAGACCACGTAGAGATTGATGAGTCTGCTACAGCCTTAGCTAAGGGGCAATTGGCTTTTAGCTCATATAGTAGAGGCTCATGCATTTAGCTTCAGAGATCCCAGGTTCAATCCCGCCCGCTGATGACGGGGATCTGGTGGTATTACACCTTCTCTAATTATGACTGTATACAGGGGCCCGGACCAGAGCTGCACCATGCAAGGTGCTGTACAAACCCATAACAAAAAGAAGATCCCTTCCCCAAAGGGCTTACCTATCAGGTGTAAGATAAGACACAATGGTGGCTACAAAAACCAGACTGAATGCACAAGGTAACAGTGAGACAAGTATGAATGGCAGGATAAGCAGCAGTCACAGCACAGTATATACTGGCTGCCTAGCCATTGTCAAGTGCTTTGCAGGTTCCATTGGCAGAAGAGTTTTAAGGAGGGATGTGTGGGAGGACAGTAAGATGGTTTTTCAGAGCTCTACAGGGAATTTCTTCCATGCACAGGGGGCAACATGGGAGAAAGCATGAAGGTGCATGTTGGGAAAGCTGATAAATAAGTTCTAATTCAAAACCAGCTGTTTGCAAGGAGAGGGAAGCGAGTGGCCGGAAGAGTTTACGAGCAACCTTTCCATTTTTCATCATCATCAAATAAAAAAAAAGTTTAACTGATTTTTTCTTCATTGAGGGGAGGGGGTATTTTGTGATACCCCACAGCCACAAATCAGCTCTCTCCAGCCTGAACCTCCCCCCCACCCCCCGATCTCAAGATACTACTTTATTTTCTAGTCTCTAGGGATTAGAGAGCAATCTATCAGCTGGGCTGGATGTTCCACTGGGTAACAGTGTCCTCTACTGGCTTCATCCTTTCCCTCCAGCTATGCTAGGATGGAAGGAAAATCCTCAGTAAGGAGCCAGCAGGTTCATCACAATACCCTATTCTTTTTGCTGAAAAACATATTTTTGTCTGGAAGTGCTCCCCAACCCCATGACTCATGCCCTTTTTTCTTTTATAGCGTGGACTCCCTGGTTGGATTACATCTCCCATGATGCATAGGAACATAAGAATGGCCACACTGGGCCAGACCAAAGGTATATCTGGTCCAGTATCCTGTTTTCCGACACTGGCCAATGCCAGGTACTCAGAGGGAATGAACAGAACAGGTAATCATCAAGTGATCCATCCCCTGTTGCCCATTCCCAGCTTCTGGCAAACCGGGACTAGGGATACCATCTCTGACCATCCTGGCTAACAGTCATTGAGGACCTGTCCTCCAGGAATTTATCTAGTTCTTTTTCGAACCCTGTTATAGTCTTGGCCTTCACAACATCCTCTGGCAAGGAGTTCTACGGGTTGACTGTGTTGTGTGTGAAGAAATACTTCCTTCTGCTTGTTTTAAACCTGCTGCATAATGGTCTCCCCCCTTGGTGAAAGGAAACAATGCTTCAGTCCTCGGTGGGAGTCCTGTGCTCATGGTGCATCATGGGCAATATAGTCAAAGGGGAGCCTGGCCTCCAGAGAATGGGAACAGAAGGTACCCCTGTTATGAGACACTACGGCAGCATTTCTGAATTGAATTATTTCAGTTCAAAAAATTTTATTTTTTTTAAATGAAATATCAAAATTTTCCTAGGGAGGAAGCCAGACATGGTCAAGAAACAGTTGGTTCTGCTGAAAATCCAAAGTGAAATCTACAAACAGCTTCCACTGAAAATTTTCAGCCAGCCCTAATGGAGGATACGGGGGGGTGCTCCGGCGGCTGGCAGAAGGCACTGGAGACCAGTTAGGGCTAGGCATGCTTCTTGCCTCTCAAGGGAAGGGAGGTGTGGAGTGAGTGGGCTGCCGGTCAGGGACATCTGAGACGGTACCATTTAAAGGAAGCCTGTCCCTGGATTCAGGATCTAACAGGGTGAATCTCAAAGGGCAGGAACCTTGTAATTAGCCATGGTTATATTTATACAAGGTCTGGAGACCATGAGCTGAAAGGGAAGTTTGGAAAAGAGGCAGTCCGAGAATCGCTGATACACACAAATAGGTTGGGGTGGGAGTATAGCGAGTGTCTGGTTACGGAAAACATTTCCTCTGCCATGCTGCCTGGCTGGCTGCCTGCACAGACTCCTCCTCTGACTTCCTGCATGCTCCAGCAGAGCGAGTCTACAGGGCACTCTATATTCATTCCTCTCTCGTGACACATCATGCTCCCACATCAGATAAGGCGCTCGCTTGGCTGAAGTTTTTATTTGTGCTGATAGGGCTGCCAAGTGCCACCCACCCCTCTCTGTACAATCTCCACTACCTCCCTACGTGCCAGACCCCACCCACACCTGCTAAGGCACTGATCCTGCTCTCTGTTCACAGCCACCCTACTCCCATTGCTCTGGGAAAGCCAGGAGTGGAGACAAGAGTCCATTCCTACCTCCCCCACACAGCTGATCTCACTGCTTGGGGGTCAGCCAGGGGGGAGATGGATTCCTGCCTCTCCCTCTTTCACTTCTGTACTCCCAGTGCTAAAATGTGGGGGGATGTATACGGGAGAGGGGGAAGCAGACCTGCTATCATGCTGACACCTGCTTCTACTGCTTGTGGCATGGTGGATGGGAAGAAGTCAGCGAGAGGCACCCAGAGCTGCCAAAAACTTGGGAGCTTTGGCCCCACTTCTGAGCTCTTCCTCTCAGGAGATGCCAGGCCGTGAACAACCCCCAAAGCTCTAAGCTACCGTGGATTCCTGCAATGCAACGCTCATGGGGCTGCTCCAGCAGCCCAGGATAGGCAGAGAGCATGACTACTCCAGCCAGGGGGAACGGGGTGATGCATGCATAGGCACCAGAAAGACCTCTTAATACAGGAGATACTCCAAGGGGCCTGTCCATTCCTTTACATTACTGTAGCAGCATAAGGAGCTGCGGGCAGGGAGAGAACTGGCACTATGTGGCTATTGTTATGTCCTGTGGAAAGTCAGTTCCATGTGGTTTTCATAGGATCTATATCCCCTGCTGGGATGACGACTGTGACAACCTGTTTCAAGAACTCTGACAGTCTGCTTTGCCTGAGGGGACAACACAAGCCGCGAATATGCTAATGAAATGGCTTAGCGGTAAGAGGCAGGGAAGGTGGCACGAATGGGTTGAAAGCCTGGAGTTCATACGCTCAAGCGATAGGGCCTGGGGTCTTCTTCATGGCCTTGAGGAGTTTGCTCTGCCTGAACACCCTGCACATCTCTGCAAATGCGGTGGCAGCCCACTTTGTGGCTGACAGCCAGCCAGCAATTACAAATAGCGATCATTACTGGAAGGTATTGTCTGCTCCCAGGAAGATTTAGTCAGCCCCTTCCTCTGACTCCAGCTCAACCCAGCCATTCCCTAGGGAGAAACTGGTATCAGGGATTTCTTTCTTCAAACCTTACAAGGCTCCTGAGCTTGATATCCAGTGGGAGTTTGTGCATCACATAGGCATAACCTGTTGCAACTTTCTGCTAAACGCACTAAAATACTTGTCTGGAATACTGCACAGTTCCAGAGAGCTGGGGCAGGTCACACATTGTGGCACTACTCAAGATTGGAAGGAAGGCAGATGACCCAAAAAACTATTGCCCAATTACTCTGATCAGCGTCACTTTTAAGTTGCTCTAGAGATTGGTACTTAGATGACTGTTGCCTTTAAATCAACCCACGGTTACCTTGCTACCAGGTAGGGATCTGACTGGGCCATAGTGCTGAGGAGCAAGTGATTAGATCGACATCTTTACTACATATGCCTTTGAGGCAGGA
Organism: Eretmochelys imbricata; assembly: GCF_965152235.1. Taxonomy (NCBI): domain Eukaryota; kingdom Metazoa; phylum Chordata; order Testudines; family Cheloniidae; genus Eretmochelys; species Eretmochelys imbricata. The sequence goes on from NC_135578.1 coordinate 10,959,299, forward strand.
CAGAAGGTCAGCATCATTTTTGTTGACCTTTGGTTGGCCTGACACAGTTTGACATCATGGACTAGTCCTAAAATTATATTCCATGGGTCCCAGACAACAAACTTGTAGAGTTTATTATGAGATGATCACTGTTCTGTTAAAAATGGTCAAGTGTGGAGATAGTTTCAAGTCGTCCATGTCGTATGACTAATGGACCTCTCCAGGGATCTGCAGTTGCTCCAATGCGCTCATATATGTACAGCTGATCTGCCAATCTCAGCAACTAAGTTTGCGCACACTGGTAACAATAGCCAGAAGGAGCTTTGAGGAGCTGGAGTCCTGCCTGTCACCTGACCTTGACACCTTGGCTAAGTTGCCACTTCGAAAAGTACTTGAACTAAAATCATTACAGACAGCATCCATCTTGTCTCCATCCTGCCAGCCGGTTAGCTCATCAACAGCTGCAGGTTCTTCTGAATGATCAGCCAATTGTTTTAGAACTGCACGTTGCTTATTTGGGGATAGAGCTTGGCCACTCTTTGTCCTTTTAACACGTTGAGAAGCCACACTAAAATCCAGTCGAGAGTTGCACTTCTTTGCGGGCTTACCAGCCACTAGAGGGTGTAGGCACTGAAACCTTATGCACATCCACCAATGTCCTAATTATTGCACCTGCTGAACTGGCAATTAGGTGCAAAAGCAGGGCCCTGGATGCATTACTGCATGCAGCTACCTATCAAACAGCTGACGTCACGATTTCATCTCAAAGCCACATCAAAAATGCCAGCTAAAGTCAAGACACCCCTTTTCTGAAACAGTGGAGTCTCTCGGACAGTACATCAGGCATGACCTGTCTAAGGAACAGCAGAAATAGGTGGTGTGCGGCTGCATTTTGGATTGATGGTACATTTCTTGGCAGATAGACAACTCAGATCTGCTTCGCATAGTCCTCCAGGATCAGCCTGCTCATGTCCTTCAGAATAGCCATATGAACCAGAAGATCTTTCTTCATTGCAAAAGGATAGGTTATGGTCACAGGCAGTTTAACTTTACTTCTTTATCACTGGGGTTTCCTGAACTCCCCCATTCCTGCCCCCATGAAGCTCAAGAATAAATAGCATGCCTCCTGGTTATGGACTGTCCTCTTTATCATCTTGATGGTGGACCGATTGCTTAATGTCTCTAGATGATGTTGCCATGATACAATTGATACTTGTAGAGTGGCTACATCACTTAACCAACAACTAAATTCGTTATCTGTGCCATTAAAAGCCATACGTTAGAAGAAGCCACGTCTTACTGAGATCTCACCTCCTACTTAAAACAAACAAACAAAAAAACCACAGCACCCAATATTCCCAGGAGGTCTCCCATCCAATTATTAACCAGGCCTGACCTTGCTTAGCTCCCGAGATCAGGTGTGTTCAAGGTGCAAGAATTTGGTGTAAGCAAGGAACTCATCCTGATATTGAAACCAGAGAATCCATCATGATTTTACAGCAAACTTAGTGCAGTCTGGGACACAACTGATCCGTGCTATGTGGAGACCCATGCTCAGTAAAATTCTTCATTGTCTACTTCACTCTGGTTTCTTGTTATAATTTTGTACAACTCTGTTAATGAACTTCTTGAATGCAATGCATTCATCTTTGGTGTCTTCTTATGTGTCCGGTACTTCCATTCCTTCAATTTATATACTTATTAGTTCATTCACATGATCAGGCAGAAGGCGACTTCTTTCAAAACACAAAATTCTATTCAATGATGAAAAAGAACGCTCAACTGTAGCTGTTATGACTGGGAGTAGCAAGAGATGAATTCCTACTTCTTTCAGCCCAGGAAACATAGCATAAAGATCGGGTTGAGCCACTTGTGATGATAAAAAAGAAGTTGAAGTCAAATCTTCATTCATTCGTTGTATGATATTCCACTCTGTGTTCACATTCTCTATTCTGTCCTGAGCACATGGCAGCCCCATTGCTGGTAGTGCCTCACTCCACTCAACTGTTGGTGTTTTATAAAACAGGGATCTGTAAAAGCTACGTAGAGGTTGAGTAGAATCTATAAGTTGTTGTAGATTTTTAAGAATCAAGTCTGTGTACTTTTTCAGTTGTCTTAATAAACACTTCTTGTCCTCTTCACTTAAGGATTCAATATAAATGCCTTCATTAGTCAACTTCTGGACTGAAGTCTTTGCTTCTTCCAGTACTTTTTCAATGGATAGCTCTCCAATTGATCCAAATGTAGCTTATATTGCTGGACAAAGATCTACTACCTTTGTAGCAGATGTCCGGATGGCATTTAATGACCCAAGTGGTTTCAACAGTGGACTTACAAGAGAGAGAATGGCAATAGTCTTCCCTGAATGTAGTAGCAAAAGTAATCCACAAGCCTCACTACTTAGATCCATCCCGTCTTGGTAGATACTTTCCAAAGCCAGTAATAATGTCTGGAGTAATTTTAAGACAACAGGCAAGGATTGCTCATGAGAAAGCCAGAGGGTTTTCCCAGGTTGGACTAATATGAACTTCAGTCCCAATGTATCTTCTATATTTTCAGTCTTTTTGGACTCTTGCTGAAAAAAGAGTATAATGAAGACATTAAATTTATAGCTTTTAAAATGTTTTTTGAAGAGTCTGCAGCTCGTACTAGCGGTAGCTGGAGTAGATGGCCTCTGCAGTGTGTTTAGGAGAGACTAGGGTTACACTTTTCTCTGAGCAAAGCTTGTGCTTCACCATGTCTTCCAGAGAAGTTTGCAGCTCCATCAAATACACAAGCAGCCATCTGTTTGGGGTCCAACTGACAAGCATTTAACTCTTGTAAGATGTGGGTTGTCACAGATGCAGCCAATCTGTCTTCTACAACTTGAACATCTAGAAATGCATCTACTGTCCTACCACTGACATCAAGATAACGTACACAATGACTTAGTACTTGATGACCATTTGCATTGGTGCATTCATCAGACATGTATGCAAATTTTTTGAATGTGGTGAGAGAGTTCTTCACTTTTTCAACTGTTGAGTCTTTCACTGTTGCACCACATGCGTCTAGCCAGTCAGTTGAGTTTCTTGCAGAAAGATAGTGAGCATTTGCTGGTCTTGTTCAGAACCAGTGTTCAACTTCAGGATGAACAAATGACAATGCACTTAACATTGGCCTCCAGTTTGTAGTGTGTGGTATCTCTTGCTTAAATAGAAAGTATGATGCCACAGCCATGTTTGTTCACATGAACTGTGTTGTGTAACAGCCTCATTAACACGCACCGGTGTTGTCCTTGGTCAGTGGAGACTCAGAGATCAGAGGTGCTTTCACATGAGGTCACCTCCCAGGTGGGGGGCAAGAAGGCACCTTGCTCGTTCCTCCAGCTGCTCACTGTTTGCTCTGACCACTGTTGTTCATTGTGCCACCGTTCACTCCATCGCTCTGTTGCCAATGGCCCTGCACCATCACCTTCTGCTGCCACCTGCCACTGTGACCTCTGCGAGTTGGTCTCTTGAGGTTCCATCCAGCTCTCAGTGATTTCAGCTGAGCTCTCAGTGAGGGAACCTCGCTGCTAGTGCAGACTGGGCCGTCTCTTCCACAGAAACACTGTCCCACAGCAGGTCTAAGCATTTAGACCTGATTATCAGTGATTTCAGCTGCAGTGGTCACTTAACAAAACAAAGACTATCTATGGAGCCTAATCAGCTCTGTCTTTAAACAGTGGAGGGGGCAGGTCAAACAGTACTTGTGACTCAGGCAGACCATCAAGCAAAACACCTGTCCTCACCCTCTCTCTCCGTGCCCTCAATCAGCACAGGCTAAGTACCGTTCTACTGCCCTTTACTCCTACAATAAGAACAACATTTTATTACACCTCTCCCCCCTCCCCCGCATTCAAGTGATTTGTAACCCAACCCCAGCCAAAATCTATCACTTGGGCAACACAGCTCTGTTTGCTGGATACCTAGGTAGATTAGGTGTGAAAGTAAATACAATCTGGTCCTGAAGCCTTTCCCCCCAGCCCCCAGCTCATCACTAGCTGTCAGGGAGAGCTCATTTAGACTTTGCTTACAAATCATAATTTGAAATTATTAGGTTGGCCAACATCACCGAAATGAATGCACTGACATTGTCATAAACAACTTCACAAGGAAGCTAGTCTATGTTCATACTTTTCAAATCTATTATACTTTTTCAGATACACGTTTTTATCATACACTGTATATGCTTTTAAAGTGTGTATTAATGTTTCAATTTCAATTCACATTTCCAAACAATCACTAAATTGGCAACACTGCATGTAACTAGTTCACAAAACTGGGGGGGGGAGTGTTGGGGAAATTCGGGAGGGGGGGGTAAACACGCTCATGGGGGCGTGTAGGGAAATCCCTGGCGCTGTGGATACGGGGAGGTTAGCTTGGTATAGCTCCGTCACTGAGGGGGGTGGATTTTTCACACCCCTGAGCAACATAGTCATACCGATATAGGTCTGTAGCGTAGACTCAGCCAGAGAAACTACTATTCTAGCTCAGGACAGGGGCAATCTATTCAACTGGTAGAATGGAGGAGTAGGAGATTCTTTACTTCTGAGAGCCCTCTGCATTTACCCTTGGCCCCTCCCACCCCAGAGAATATTAGATGCCTTTAAATCCTGAAACGAGCATAGAAACCTCTAACTTCCCTGTCCCCCAAGGCATTTTTCAGACCGCCTAAATATCCTTCTTGTCAGTCTCCCTCTGCAGAAATTTCCCAAATCCCTCTGGCAATGTACAGGTATTTCATGCAGACATAGTCGTCTGAACACAAAGGGATGACTTTCCTTCCCCCTGCCTAGCGTGCTGAAGGGCCTCAATGCATGCTTTTGATGTAGACGGAACTCCCATTGGAAGTCAGTAGGAGTTTTGCTCAAGTAAAGGAGTACATGATTAGGTCAAAAGCTTTAAAGGGGAGTCTAGTAGAAATTAATTAGGACTGGAGCAGGACAAGTGGGAGTGAACTGAGAACTTTAAACTAATTAAACATACCTTGAGGCTTAAAGTGTCAGAACTTTCTTATTAGTCATTTTGCCAGAAGAACTCGCTCTCTTCTTTCAACCTCCATCATTCTAGCCTTTTCCCTGTCCACTTCAGGGAAGCAAGAGACTTGCTTTTGATCAGGAAAAAGTAGATCTGAAGTCTCTAGATCTCCCCTAAAATGCCTACATTCGCCTCTTGCTTATCTGAATTTAAGTCTTTTTCAGAGACTTCTACACAGTGGCAGGATCCATCCAGTCAAAATGAAGCTCTTCTATTCTGTTAAACCGCAATCCGTTTGTTTTATATTCTTCATGCTTTCCGCTCCTGTTTTCACCACTGATTCCCTCTGACCCCCAGGCTCCCCATCCCACCTCCTAGCTTCAGTTTTCTCCAGAAGCCCCTCATTAGTAGAGACAAGTACTCAAACATTAGATTTTGAGTCAAAAATTCAAGCTCCCAGTGTCTGAGTGGATTCAATGTTAGAGTTAAGCAAACTAGCTTTTGTCTACTAAATAATGCCACAAAACAAAAGGACAAGAAACAAGCAATTTTCCCCCAAAGACAGCATTTTATCCCTTTGGAAGCAAATAGCCAACTACATTGGTTTCCTGTGTCTACCAAACAGAAAAAAAAAAAAAGTTTAAAAATCCAATTATATTTCCTGGAGCAACAAAGCAGTAGAGAGATCCCATGTGGGACATCGGGGAAAAAAGTCAGATCATGCATGTTGCATGGTGATTGGCAAATCATCAGCTCACTGTTCCAACTTCCACAAACGCAGCCAGCCAAGTGCGATAAAAATGCAGGTTTTTGCTCCCAAAAGCCTGAGACACTGTTTGCCAGAGTTCAAATTCACTGTAAGCTGCTCAGCATAAGCACTGAGCTGGTTAATTAGAGTTGCACAGATGCAGTTTACTGTAGTTTGTTTTTCAAGTCAATCACTGGTAAATACAGGGTCACATCTTGCAAGAGATGCTATAACTTTTGCTTTTTATTATTGTTCTGAAGAATCAAATTCCTTGGGGGGAGCGAGGAGAGGGAGGAATCATTCAATGCAAGTTCACATTATTTATTTTGTCATTTATTTTGTGAATCAGGGTTATTTTAGAGCAACTGTTAAAGGCAAAATTCATCTCAGTGTAAACCCTCTGCATTTGCGAGTCATTCGCTTTTTGACAAAAATCTTCAATGTGTGTGCAGGCATGTACATACATACTTATGTAGTGAAAGGATGTTTTATTCCCAAAACACTAAGCTACAATCAGGAAGATGAGTAGCCTTTCCCAGGGGCCACTTTATGCGTAGCAACAACAATAGACCCTTAAATCTGTTTTTATTTAAACATACCTAAGCATGATGTAATCATAAAGGGTTGACTGCCACATGGGATACGAAAGAGAAGTCATATAGGATTCATTGTTCTGCCCAGAGGTGGAAGAAATACCAACACTGGGGGTTGTTGTTCAGAACACTCCCAAAAGTTACTGGTGATTTTTTGCTTACTTTAAAAAATGTCAAGTTACTCAGTTATCAAGGGGAAACAGTTCTCTTCCAGGAGTCTCGTTTGGGCTGTGGATGCTGCCACAAGCATAAGCAGCAGCTTCCTGTCAGAAATGCTATCCAAAGGAAGTTACTAAAGTACAGGAGCCAGGATTCCCGTGTCCTCATCCCAATTCTGTCACTGATTTCCTGATAAGCATAGGCATCGACTCTGTGGGTGCTCCAGGAATTAGTGGGTGCTTAGCACCCACCAGTAGCCAGTTCCCTCCACCACCAGAGCCTCCCGTCTGCTGCAGCCCCGTCGATCAACTCCTCCTACTCCCTCCGAGATCAGCTGTTCCCCAGCATGCAGGAGGCTGGGGGGGGGGGGTGAGGGGGAGGGAAGAGACAGGGTGAAGGTGAGAGAAGGGATTGGGTGGGGAGGGGGCCTGGGGCAGAGCAGGCGGTTGAGCACCCCCGGGACCTGGAGGAAGCCGGCGTCTGTGGTGACAAGTCACTTAACGATGCAGAGTATTAGGGTTCAGAGTGCAGAATTCGCTCTCTGGCTTGCCTACACTCAGTGCTTAATTTGCAATGAAATAGGTGCCAGGGCTCAGGCGATTGATTTACTTTCACAACTGAGGCAGCAAGCCCAGAGGTGCCGGGGCTATGAATTGCCTATGCTATTCAGTCACCTACCTTGAACCATAACTCCCAGGCTCAATGAAGGAAGGGGCTAGACCTCCCTAACCCTGCCACACTCCGCTTGCCCTTTCGCTGCACTGAATCAGCCTCATGAGAAGAGATGCCTCCCTCTTCAGTCCCTGACAAGTCGCACTGCCCCAGAGAAGGCACGACTCAGTGCAACCCATCTGTTAGGGCCGTGTTCAGTTTACAAACTGTTTACTTTCACTGCTTAGCATTTTGTCCCTGTCTCTAAGTCCTCCCTGCTTTTGGCAGGGTCTTGCTGAGCACATGCCACGGCTGTAGCTTAGCAGGGTCCAGAGCAGTGGTTCCCAAACTTTAACAACCCGCGAACCCCTCTCACTAAAATGTTAAGTCTCGCAAACCCCCTCCTAAAAAATGAACATTTCCAGGGATTTTCTCCGTTACCTGAGTATAAATTAGAAAAGCAGTGATCTTGGAAATATAAAATTGGTTTTTATGACATGCTGATTACACCCTATGTATTATTAATTATTATTTATCATGACAGTGTCTTTATTACATTTTGAAAACGGAAACACTCTTCCGAGATCTCACTTCCGTCGCTTGTATCACTTTGAATAAGCCTGTTATACGACAAGGCTCCTACGTTTCATCAAGGAGTATCAGAGGTGAAACAGGGATTTAAGAAGCCAACTCAAATCAAGAATTCCTCCTACACAAGCATTCAGGTCTTGAGCAGTCCAGGCAAACCACGCACCTTACAACAAAGCTTAAACTTCGTTCTTCATCATCATTTTTAAAACAATACTAGCTGCCTGTTTCATTTTAAAAACAGAAAAAATTTCCACCTCCCTTTGCATTTCTTATAAGGAGTCTTGAAGTTGAAATCTCCTCAGTGTGATAGATATGCTGGCTTTGATCTGCTTGGCTCTTGGAAGTCCAGGGGCTCTGGGCTGCTGGCCCTAGGGACAGCTCTGTCCACCATTAGGGAATTTTTTTCCCCTGAGAACCCCCAGTAACATTTCACAAACCCCAGTTTGTGAACCACTAGTCCAGAGGGATCAAAAGAGAGGAAGCACTCAGCCTTCGCTGCTGTCTGCAAGGAGAGAGCGTGTATTGTACTGGATGGCGTCTTCACAAAGGAACACACATCCACAGTGGGGTCATTTCCATCTCACTCAGCAGAGGGCTGCACGCAGTGCTTAATTTGTAATGACAGAGGTGCTGGGGCTCAAGCAATTTTTTTACATTCATAACCGATGCAGCGAGCCCAGAGGCGCTGAGACTATGAACTGCCAAGCCGAGAGGTGCCGGGGCTCAGCCCTGGCACAAATTAAGCCCTGGCTCCACAGGATTCAGAGACTCGGGTGGCATGGCTACTACGTATTCCCTACCGGCTGACGTGAAAGCTCCAAGGTTCCGTTATTGCGCTGGAAGGTGTCTCAGATGGGCTTGGAAGGATTCAAGACCTTTAATCCATAAATCTCAAATCAACGTCAGTTTCACCATACACACCCAAACCAATGAAAAAAATATTTCCCCTCGTCAATCATCAGAATATACCAGATAGGCAAAGTAAGAAAAATGCTGCTTCAGAACTCAGAGTTCGATTTAAGGCTATTTACTTTGTATATTTCGAAAAGTTGTATTTTGATGTTTTAACTTTTTGAATCTCATTGTCGACTGTCATTATTGTGGGGCCTTCCCCCCCTATAATTTCCTGCAACTGTGAAAATTTTAATCAATGAAAAAATGCTTAAAAACAAACCATCCATGTTATCCTTCAAAAATAAATAAATATATATATATATGTGACGGGTGCAGCCTGAGACTGTGGGATTGCTGTGCCCCCTAACTCTCTCCAACCTGGGCTGTCTTTCACAATGCCTTGCTGGTGATCACCAGCAAACCCCTCCGGCTCCAGGAGCTGTTATCACTCAGCACAACCACATGTGGGGACCCCACACACAGCTAGATTACATGAATGCTCCCACAGCCACTCATGAATCACACAGAGAAAGGCACCGGAGCCAAATTCCCGGCCCCCACCCCCCCAGCTCCCAGTACTGTACCTCAGGAATATACTGTCTAATTTATTAATTGGTTCACCATTTCAACAATGGAAAGGGGACGTACACCAGCCCTTGTCAAACGTGAGCAATTTACCATTCACTTCAGGCAAACTCCCTGGTAAAGATGAACAGTAAAACAAATGTATTGACTATAAAAGATGGATTTTAAGTGATATTAAATGGCAGGCAAAAAGTCAGAGTTGGTTACCAAAAGAAAAGAAAATATAGCCACGCATTCTAAACTCTCAACCTTATTAGACTGAGCAACATCTAGATTAAGCAGTTTTTCTCACCCCACTGGATACTGCAGTCCATAGTATACAGATTTCACCTTTGAAATCTGGGCCAGTTCCCTCAGTTGGAGTCTCATGTCTTCAGCATCCTTGTTGCTTGCAGTGTAGGTGGGTGAAGGAGAAAAGCCAAGTATTGGGGGCCCCTGTGATCTCTTTTATACCCTCAGTCCCATGTGTTTGGAGAACGCAAGTCCAGGCATGTCTGGGGGCATTGCAGAGTCTCCAGGAAAAGTTGAGCAATTCCCTTGGTGCGGCCTCATGCAAGTGAGTCATTGAATTGTAGCTCCTTTGATAGACAATGGCTGTTGACACCCTGCCCAGGCATTGGTTAGTCTCCTTACTGTTGTCTCTGGGAAGCTAATATCTGGCTGAATCCCCAATTTACAGCATGATTTAGTGACAACCATACAACACATTCACATAACTTCATATGCATTGATGATCTACATTTTTGGATAGAGAAATGACTTTCAGAAGATCACAACCTTTCCCCTGATACCTTACAAGGCATGCTTTATATGCAAGATCACAATTATATAAAAAGGAAGAATATGGGGGCAACAGGGGGCTCCCCCAAGATATAGATATATAAAAAAATCAAATTCTGCCCAAGCCTATTCATAGATGACCAGCTATTCCAGGGTTGCTCAGATCTGCCTTGCACAGCTCACTCCCCAGTGCTGTTACATGCACACACTTGTTTTAAGAGAAACTAGGTGGGATGAGATTTCTCCCTGGAAAGTCACTGCCAGGGCCTATCCCCCAGTGAAGGGAGGGGCACGATGCACAAACAAGAATGTCTGGTCACTTTAAAAACAAAACCCTCCCACCTCCCACAGGACAGAACCCAGGACCTACGGCACCAAAGGCCAGAATTTCAGAGGAGGTCAGCATTTAAGTGCTCAGCAGTTTTGAAAAAAAAAAAAAATCTAGCTCCACTCATGAGCTCTGAGCCCTTAAAAAAAAAAAAAAAAAAATCTGGCTCCAAAGCACATTGGACCAGCCACTAAAGGGTGGCACAACATATTTAAAGACTAGATTGGACTTGGACTATAGGCCCACCTGAGGGAGAACCTGCCCCTCCCTTCACCTCTGAGCATAGCCCCTGGTCCTTGGGTCCCAGTGCATAGGGGTAGGTGGCATGTGCAACACCTGCTTACTTTTACCTCCTCACCATCCAAGGCAGGTGCCCAGCGAATGGAGGAGGACTCTACCCTGCCACTGTGCTTGCCCGCCCACAAAGGTGCGTGTTGCAATGGCCTGCTTGCGTAGGCTAACTGGGAATTACTACCTGCCAAAGTAACAGAACTCTTGGGCTACCCCTTGAGCGGTGCTGTTCACGCAACAAATGCTTGCTCAGAAGTGTGCCTAAGAGGCAAACACCAGCCATTACCAGCATATTACACACTCCTGTAGTTAGCACCACAAAATACCAATACAAATCCCAGACAGGTCAGCAGCAGGGACAGAGTCCCGGATCCCGTAGCACCAAAGCACAGCCCTCTGCCACTTGAACTAAATGAGTAACTGTTAGCTAGCGACAGTGGTAGCCTCTTCTTCTCAGTTGGGATGAGGCAGGCTTAGCCACATGTTATGACAGCCCAGTGTGGGAATGAGACAGCAAGTGACAACAGCATCAGCAGCTCTGGCAAATACCATTAATGTACAGCATTCTGGTGAAGGAGGGTGGGTTGTGGCAAGGTTGGGATGTAATGAAGGAGAGAAGCCTCCACCCACATCTCTCTGCTGGCATTGCCCAAGGAGTCAGTATTTAAAAAAGGGACCCTGCCTCCCCATTTCACTTTGCTGCTGAAAACATCTGGCCTGCTTGGCGTCTAAGCTTCAGCAAAAATAGCACACCATCTTGTGCCTGGGCATGGTGCCATCTTAACAGACGGGCATGAGCACAGGCAGCCAAGAGACCTTGTATCAGCATCAAATACATTCACTGAGGGCAGGATTCGCAGCCAGGAATGTCCAAATGGCTGAATTTCCATGCCCATAGATATGGGGAAAACAAGGTTACGTTACATGGGCTCTTAGTGGGATTAACTTTGAAAAGGGAAAAAAAATAAAAAAATCTCATTGCTGCATTTGCAGAAGGGTTTGGTCATGTGGAATTTGCATCGGCTTCCATCGCAAAGACGGTTACTGCTACGGAGTCTCCCTTCCAATACGTTTGGTTTCGAAGCAAAACCAGCATAAAAAACCTGCTGCAGAGAGTTCTTGGAACATCTTTAGGGAGCAAAATCAGAGAGGACGAGGAGGTGAGGGGCAAAACTAGGGATAATCAGCCTACTGCTGTAAATATCCACAGTAAGAATGAACCCAGGTTTCACAGTTTACCCTTGCAGACCAAGTGCAGTAGGGCAAGAGCCAGCGGAACACATGTGATCTCACATTCAATTGCTAGAAGAGATCTGCCATGTTGCAGAGCCAGAGCTGGTGCTAGGGATAAGCAGACTAAGCGATTGCTTTGGGCCCCAAGCAGCTTAAGGGGGCCCCTTATTAATTATTGGTATGTGTTGGGGGTGGCGGTGGGGGGGGGGTGAAAAATATTCCTGCTTATGGCCCGAATGGGCTAGCATGCCTCTGTGCAGAGGTGACTTAGGGAAGGGTGGACGTTGCGGAACTGCATGTGACAGCCATGTTTAGACACACCTGCGGAAGGGTTCAGCCATGATTCCTGCCCAGGGGGCCTCGGAATTTGTTTCCCTACTAACTAGAACAGTGACAGATGTTACACAAGTGTGCTCTCGCCCCACCCTCTACAGGTAATAGAAAGTATGGTTCTCAGAAAGGCACCTGGTCCATACTGACCTGGGAATGCACGACAGAACCCAGCCACCCAACCAAGACGGACCAGATGCGAGATCTGTGACGTAACACACCAGTCCTCTGGCTGAGATAGACTGCGGTTCCAATCTCACCTGGGTAGAGAAGACCCAGCAGTTGTGTAACTTTGTTGTGCAGCAGCATTGCAGGAGTGTGAAGACAAACCCTCCTGTCGTTCTCAGTGAGGAAGTGGGGGGAAAAGTTTAACAAGCATCTGATTGTAGGCAAGAAGGCAAAATGGAGATCCCCTGAAGCAAACCCTATAAAGACCAGGGACCTGATTATCCATTGCCTTGCACCTTGTGTGGTCAGTTACACCAGTACAGAGTGAATGTCAAAGGCTGCCATTCTGATCTGGTGCATGGGTCTAGACAAAGTACAGGACAATGGAGAATCAGGCTTCAGGACCATGACAGCTCCATAACCAGGTTACAGTCATGGACCAGGCACTACCCCATACAAAGCTGGCTTTTCAGGTGGGCAGCAGATTTAAACCCAATAGTAACTTCCTCATTCTCTTACAACAGAAGAGAAAGAGCTTTGCCAGAGTTAATACAAGAGTGCATTCTTTAATGAGGCTGAGGGACACAGAGAGTCTGTCTCTGATTTTCTGAAGCCCAGAGTGATTGTCACAGCCATTCTACCTACCATCAACACACAGGATTTCACACAAGCCCCCGAGTGGCCTAAGCAATCCTGGAACGGATGGACGACCACCTCACAGTAACCAGCATGGTTCTACCCCCGACGGCAGCCATAGCCTTTACATGCCAGTTACGCGCACTCCATCAATATTAACAGAGAGCACAAAGCACTATACGGGCAATAAAAGAGTGAGTTTCCCCCATCCCACGCACCCTGCTGAGCACAGTGTGCTATCGACTACCCGTTTTCTTGTCTATACTAGCTATAATGAGCCCTTTCTGACAAGTGATTGACTCAGCCATTCTAGTCCCTGGTGATCAGAGGAACAAACACACTCTCAGCATTCTAGTGCTGGGGATGCTTCCTGTGAGAAAGTGGGGCCTGTTTGGAGCGGGACAGAATGCCATAGCGAGCACTATTGAAAGAGGTGTGTTAGACATTATGAACAGGAGGGTGATTTTTTTCCCCCCTGATTGTTTCATCCTGCTTTGCTCTTTCTTCTGCTGCTATTAAAAGAGCCACCATGAACTAGAAAGGAAGGAGCAGTGGCAGGAGCCAGCATGTCTGTACTTGTTTTAAACTTTCATATTTATTAAAATACTCTGGAGCTCTCGTGCATTCCAGAACACACACTGAAATAAGTTATCCTGTAGGAAATGCTTTATGCTGGACAATTGGATTTCTCTGATGGACCTAACAGTAGGAAATAGGCAAAGTAGGGTTCAAGTTAGCAGCAGAATATTGATTTTGAACACTCTAAAATCAGGGGAAGCGTTTGGCCCTTTTAGAGAGACAGGAGCCCGCCCTGAGCTGGGCTCTGGCCTCATAGTTTGAAGGTGGTGGGAGATGGTTTGGGTTCATAAGAACCTAAGAATGGCCATACTGGGTCAGACCAAAGATCCATCTAGCCCAGCATCCTGTCTTCCAACAGTGGCTAATGCCAGGTGCCCCAGAGGGAATCATCAAGTGATCCATCCCCTGCCGCCCATTCCCAGCTTCTGGCAAACAGAAGCAAAGGACACCATCCCTGCCCATCCTGGCTAATAGCCATTGATGGACCTATCCTCTATGAGCTTATCTAGTTCTTTTTTGAACCCTGTTATAGTCTTCGCCTTCACAATATCCTCTGGCAAGGAGTTCCACAGGTTGACTGTGAGTTGTGTGAAAAAAATACTTCCTTTTGTTTGTTTTAAACCTGATGCCTATTAATTTCATTTGGTGACCCCTAGTTCTTGTGTTCTGAGATGGAGTAAATAACACTTCCTTATTTACTGTCTTCACACCACTCATGATTTTATAGACCTCTATCATCTCTCCCCTTAGCCCTCTCTTTTCCAAGCTGAAAAGGCCCAGTCTTATTAATCTCTCCTCATGTGGCAGCTGTTCCACACATACCCCTAATCATTTTTGTTGCCCCTTTCTGAACCTTTTTCCAATTCCAATATATCTTTTTTGCGATGAGGCGACCATATCTGCACATCAAAGTAACAACTGCCTAAAGTAAGAGCTAACCTGACTTGTGCTAGAAGCGCACCACCTCCAAAGCTCTTCCCAGGTCTGGAGAAGTAGCATCAGGCTTAGGGAGAACAGCTTTTTAAGATACAAAACTGCAACACCTATCCCAGGAGTGGGGTGGGGAGAACATACAGGGAACGGCTCTGACGAGCTATCAGGAAGGTGTGTCAATGGGAGGATGAGAGAGAAACGGGTTCTTGCTCCTCCCTCTCCTTCTCCATGGCTTTGACTCTACATGTGGGTCAGGGCAGATTCCCTACCACACCCATCACGAGTGCTTGAATGTCTGGGAAGGGCAAGGCAGCAACCAAATAAGCCTGTGCAAGGGGTCCTTGAGGTGAGATTGCCAGTACTTCCTGGTTCCTGTGGGATTCTGGTACTTCTGCTCCCGAGAAAGGAACACAAGAAATGAGAGGGAGGAGGAAAGGGGCGGGGAAGTCTCACTGGGGTAAATCCAAAGTCCACTGAAGTCAATGGAAGTCTTTCCGGTGGCTTTTATGGGCTCTCAATAAGGCTAAACTATTTACAAACTGGTGCCCATCCCCTGAGCTTTCCTAAAAACACTTAAAATGCACTCCCCCGCCCCCGCCTTCCTAACCTGCTGCTATTTCCACCCACCTACCTCCAAATATATACAACCATGACACAGAAGCAATTAAAAAACTGACTAAAATGCAGGGCATTAACGATTAATGTTAAGTGATTTTAGTGAGATGGAAGCTGGGTCTCTCCTTTGGCTGAGCAGGTGAGTAGGAGAACAGCAGGTGCGTGCAGGTTTCTTCCATGAAGGAGGGAATTCGGGAGCCTCTGATCAGGTCTGGTTCAGATGCTGCTGCCAGACCCACATCTGCAGGTAGCCTGGACCCCGCAGGCTGAAATGTTAGCACAATATTTACTGCTCATGCCACACAGGATGGCATAGGAGCTGCTACACGCTGATGGAAAGCTCCCAAGGAAGAACCACCTGGACTGGCTGTGACACAGCCCGACATCCCAGCTTCCCACCTTTTTCATCAGGATATTGCCACCCCCCTAAATCTCTCTGCGCAAACACATCCCAGGTACCACGCTCCATCCCTTCCGGGGCTGAACACAGCTCCGGTACGTGGAGGAGTTTTGAGTAGGGGGGAGTCCTGAGCAGTGTAGCCAGGGTGTGTGGGGGGGTGACAATTAGAGCGGGTCGGGAAAGGACGTACCTTGTGCCTGAGTATGAATTTGGGGGGGGAGGGGGGGTTGGAGTTTTCAATCAAAAAAACCCCCAACATTTTTCAATTTAGATTCCCCCCCCCATCTGGTTTTCGGCTTGCTTGTGTATGCAAGACCGTTTGCACAAAGGAGGGCAGGGTGAGGGAACCCCGCCTGTGACAACCCCAAACCAGGAAACAAAACTGAGTAATAGAGATGGAGCCAAATATCCCGCCCCTACCTACACTCACAACTTACACCCGGAATGTTATGCTCCTGGTAGGGGTGGTGAACTTGGGACCACTGACCCCAAAAGTACAAGCCCCTACCAAAGCTAAAGGACACAGCTCTAGTTGCCAAAGGCTGCAACTGGCTTATAAGCCTTGGTGTGGTCCAGCCACTGGAGATGGACAGAATGACACACTGTGTAAGCATGGCTCACCCCCCTCTTCTTCCCCACCAAAGTGCATGAACATAAATGGGCTTTGCCTAATATTCAGTAGGTCGACACATTCAAGCTATTTTGGACCAACGGGGATAGTAAACTCCAAATTAGAGGGGCCCAGACAAAGAATGTCAACAGTGGTGACAGATGACAGAACAAGGAGCAATGGTCTCAAGTTGCAGTGGGGGAGGTCTAGGTTGGATATTAGGAAACACTGTTTCACTAGGGAGGTGGTGGAATCTCCATCCTTGGAGGTTTTGAAAGCCCGGCTTGAAAAAGCCCTGGCTGAGATGATTTAGTTGGGGTTGGTCCTGCTTTGAGCAGGGGGTTGGACTAGATGACCTCCCGAGGTCTCTTCCAACCCCGATTTTCTATGATTCTATGACAGGCGCTCCATTTCTTTCTAAAGAAATGGAATCCAATTCCAGCCATCTCTGCTGATTGATTTACTACACTGCCACAGCTTCTGAGGGCTAGTCTACACTGGCAACGCTAAAGCTCTTGTGTAGTCGCGGCACAGCACTGGGAGAGAGCTCTCCCAGCGCTCTAAAAACACCCACCTCAACGAGAGGCGTAGCTCTCAGCGCTCCGTTCCCAGTGCTGGGGCACTGTTTACACTGGTGCTTTACAGCGCTGAAACTTGCTGCATTCAGGGAGGTCTTTTTTCACACCCCTGAGCGAGAAAGTCGCAGTGCTGTAAATTGCCAGTGTAGACAAGCCCTAAGAGAGGTTAGGTGGACTGTTTGAGACAGGTTTAGTTGAGAGCTATGGGAATTTCCAGTGCTGGTAGGTGGAGCAGGGGACACACTTTTGAGCTTGCCAAGTTGAAAGCTTTTGGATGTGCAAGAAGATAAGCATACAGCTGGTTCAGCTCCTCTCTATTAAAGTACCACATCCATTTGATTGATTTCTGATCTCTTTTGCCTACTACAGCTACCAGGCCTTGAGGTCAAGAGTCTTATCTCTCTCCCACACACATGGCACCACCAAGTACCATGAAAATAGCATGAATTACTAGTGAACTGACCTTCAAGCATTTGGTTGTGAAGGCAGTGTTGCCAGCTCTTATGATTGTCGCAGGAGTGTCACAATATTTGAGTGTCCCCATAAAGCCCAACTCCTGGAGTCATGTGATGAGGTGAGACTTTCCGCCTGCATTTAAAAAAAAAAGACGTTTCTAGCTCTTAGGGCTGCAGGGACAAACTTGAAAACATGAAGCCTAAAGGCTCAGAACTGAGATGGCAAATAAACCCTTAAAGATGAATTGGGGCTTTTTTTGTTTGTTTTTTAATGACAATCTCAATCCAGACAATGGTTTCTGGAGGCCCAATTTGTGTTTTTGAAGGCTTGGAGTTGACATTATTATTATTAATATTAATAAATAATAATAATGTTTGGCACCTCTTAAATTTGTGTGTGAAAAATCTGTTAATGACTTGAGGAGTCTTAGTTGCAGGGTAAGAGGAGGCAGGGTGGGAAGTGGTTTATGGCTTTGCAATAAAGTTTTTAAGGCAGAAAAAAACCAAATTCTTTAATAAAAGAGCACCAGGAAGCAGGGGACCTTGCCCAGCTTGTCAGCAGGGAGTCAGAAAAGGGGGGAGAAAAACCCACATTACATACCAAAATCCAGCAACACTAGGGATTTCTGTGAGAGTCAGAGAAAGCTGTATAGAGTGCATACCTTTGCCCACTTTGGGGATTTATTTTCAGTGCAGTGTGTCTCCATCCACACACAGCTTCAGGGGGAGCAGGGAAAGTCAGCCTTTTCTAGGGTGCTACCTCTTGGCATGTTTAGACTCTACTTCTAATGAAGATTCTGCACCCCTTCTTCCCACTTAAATAGCTTTAGGGACAGCAGCATAGTTGACAGCCTTTAAGATCTTTCCTTTAGGATATGTGGTAAATGCCAACTCTTTGGCACTGGCAAAGAGAGTCTTACATCTAAGCATGCGTGATCACCCTGTAAATAATGTATTCAGATAGACAAGGGATCCTGGCAGTCTCTCTGTCATAAAACACACTTATCCGCTGTGTTCCTTCTCTATTGACCTGACCCTCCCCTCCATCCTGCAATGATCAGATGCTTTTTAAACATAAAACACTTAAGAGGTGTAGGCATTTTTAAAAGGGTGGTGCTAGACACTGGACGTGTTCTGCTTATAAGATGTGGGCTCAGCCACTCATGAGATCCTGCCAGTTTCCCCATGAATATCACAAATTCGTAGGCTAACTCACTGTTGCCCGCTGTATAAAAGTTTCTCTCTCTCGTGCATTTACACCCAGCTGTGACACTTCCTGGGGCACCCAGGGCTGAGAGGCACTCACCATCAGTAGCGCTTAGCGTGAGGGAGTCTTGTCTGCATGAGCGGAGGGTAATGGAGGCTAAGCCTCCTCAAACCTCTGCTAATGCTCCTCGCTGCAGCTCTAGGGCCACACCACAGCAGGGCTCCAAGCTCCTCTGGGCAGCCGGGGTTCGTGGCTGTGGCAGGTGCTGGCTGGATAGAGAAGAGGCCGGGCTTCAAATATAAGGGGGTGGAGCATGGCAGGCTCTCAGGTGGAAGGGGGCGGAGCTGGGGGCTAGCCTCCCCAAATGGCGGCGGGAGGGGAGGGGAGATGCACGCACCACCCATGCTTGCCTGTTCCTGCTGTGATCGTAAGAACGGTCACAATGGGGGCAGACCAATGGACATCTAAGTCAGTATCCTGTCTTCCAACAGCAGCCAGTGCCAGATGCCTCAAAAGGAATGAGCAAAGCAGGGCAATGATCAGGTGACCCATCCCCTGCCATCCAATCCTAGCTTCTGGCAATCAGAGGTTTAGAGACACCCTAAGATTGGGGTTGCACTCCTGACCATCTTGGCTAATGACCATTAAGGCGAAGATTTAGTCATGGGTATTTTTGGTAAAAGTCAGACGGGTCACAGGCAATAAATAAAAATTCACAGCCTGTGACCTGTCTATGATTTTTATCAAAAATACTCATGACTAAACCTCTACTTCTGGGGCCCCGCTGCTTTGGGGGTGGCCCTGCTCCAGTGCTGGGGGTTCATTGCTCCTCCCACCTCCGCCCCCCCAACTGCTGCTCCTGGGGACCAGTCTGCAGATGGCCTCCGGGTACCCTAGGCCGCTGCTGCTCGGGTGGTCCCCAGGGCACCCCCAGGATTGCTGCTCGGGTGGAACCCCAGAGCTAGCCACACTGGCCACTGTTCCAGTGGTCCCCAGAGCCAGCTGCCTGGAGGCACTGCTCGGGCGGTCCCTGAGACCAGCCACCGCTCACGTGGTCCCCATCATGACCCATGCAGTACTCAATTTGCACATTACCAGCCAGGGAGAGATAAGCATCTCCCCCCGCTCGCCCCCCGCACCCCTTGAAGTGTATGGATCACCTTTGGGGACCTGCCTCAATGCTTCCAGCAGCTCCCATTGGCCTGGAGCGGCAAACCATGGCTACTGGGAGCCGTGATCGGCCGAACCTGCGGACGCGGCAGGGAAACAAACCGGCGCGGCCCGCCAGGGGCTTTCCCTGCACAAGCAGCGGAACAAGTTTGGGAACCACTGATCTAGTGGAACTTCCGCTGGCTTTACTGAAGCCAGGAATTCAACCTTGCTTTCAACCTAGCAGAATGGACTTTCACATAAAAACCATGGGTAATATATAGAGACAGATGTCAACTTCTTCTCTGTAGAAGAACACATATCACAGTGATCTGCCAAATGGGGTTCTTCAGAGGATGTGAACTAGGAATCCAGACACTTTTCCCAAGGGGGCGAAGTCTTGTGGCACTGCAGGACCGCACACTACTTGAAGAGAAGGGAGCGTGAATTACTGCAGCCTTAGGGCAGCAGTAACTCGCCTGCCTGCCAACAAGCTACATAGGTTGTGTGCGTTAGTTTACTCTAGTGACTAATAAAACACTTTATACTTAACGTAACACAGCGACCTCTGGCTCTTAGAGACAGTACAAGTGGTCTGAAAAATGGTAGTGATGTGGTTAATTACAGTATTCGTATTGCCCTGCTGCCCAGAGGGCTCACTCAGGCTCAGGGCTCAACACAAAAGGGCGAGGGCTGTATGATGACCCCTGCTCCCCTCCCCCCCAAAAAAAACATGGTTTCTGCTTCAGAGAGCTTACAATCTAATTTAAAACAAGACGCTCCACGCACGCACCCCCCCACACACACGTAATGGACCTTTACCGATTCACAGACTTGGAGACAAATACTTTTTTAAAATGGACGTAACAGGGCTTGCTCATATTGTTCCCAGTTTACACCAGTATAATGGAGTCACGCTACCACAGAACTGGTATCACTCTCAAACTCTTGTATTTTACTGAAACAGAGACGTAAAGCTAACTCAGGCCCCCATCCGGAGCCCATTGATGACAATGTGGGAGTTATTTTGCTGACTTGAAATGGCTTTGGATCAGGCCCTAAAAAACAGAAGCAAGCTTTCACCTGACTGATTTAATCTGTCACCATTTTTGAAAATTAAATTATAGGACAGCAGTGGAAATGATAGGTTAACAGTACCTCTGTAGGACAAGCACCTGCTTGTAGCATAATATGAAAATGGGTGTGTGCCCCCCCCCCCGTGTTTTCTAGCGAGGCATTCCTCATGTACTCATATTCTTAAATGAAATCCTCACGTCTGAGCATGTCAGCCCCACGCTTATCTGCATCCTGAGCTATGCTGATTGTGCGTTTTAAAACACATCAATGGAAGAACATCCCACAGACTGTATCTTAGCACTTCTGGTCTGTCAGAAGCTTGAGGTCCTGGACTGTTATGCACTTTCCCAAGTAAGCAATTTGCACCTAATATTTTCCTCTCTGAACACGTCCTTTTGAGTGAATCTTAGGGCCCACAAAAGATGCAAAGCAGACAATACAGAAGACTGAACTCAAACCCAGAAAAGAGGTGGGATGCCATTAGATACCATTGTGAGAGCTGCCCTAGACTAGGGAGCATGGGTGGCAGTAGGGTATACTTTGCCCACACAGCCCCAGCAGGCCTGTGCAGAGGGAGCAGTTTGCTTTCCATGCCCATTCTCCTTGCTCAATCTGCAGAGATGGGCAGAGCAGCCAAAGAAAGTTTTGTGTGTTTGGGGTTAAGCCACGTCTACATGCAGAAGGAGAGTCCCACCAGCTACGTTGCTCAGGGATGTGAAAAATCCATACCCCTGGTCATCTTAACTAAGCTGCTCTAACCCCCAATGCAGACAGCGCTAAGTCAAAGGAAGAATTCTTCAGCTGACCTAGCAAAGGCCTCCCGGGAGGTGGATTTACTACAGCCATGGGAGAACCCTGCCCGTTGTTGTCGTGAGCATCTAGTGCTGTAGCAGCTCAGCTGCACCTGTAGTGTTTCAAGTGTTGACAAACCCTTACCTAGTTCGAAGTTAAGGCCCTAAGAGAAAACAAGAGCCAGGCAGTGAGAGGAATTATGAACTGTACAAACAGAGGGGATCTCATTGAGGAACTTTCAGGGGTGACGTGTAACATGTTGTGCCCTGCACATCAGCAAGTGAGTGTAGCAGAGTTTAAGTTGGTGAGATTTGTACCTGGGTGATGGGGAAGCAGGAGAGGATGTAAGAGGTTAAAAAGTAGTCCCTGCACATTCACTCTAGCTTACATATTAGCTTTCCATTCACTTACCATGGAAGATACCAACATATAACTTCCCCAACTTTACACGTCACCTCTGAGTTTAATGTCAGCCATGTTTCTTTTGACGTCTTTTGAAAAGACACTCCGTTTTTTTTATTCATAGTTGAGTGGGGTGATTAATGGATTGCTTGGAAATTTTGAAAAAAAAAGTTCAGAAATACATTTTTGGGGAGTCAGACCAAAATCAAGTTTTTGAAGTTTTCAGTGAAATGGAAAGTTTAAAAAAAAAAAACAGTTTTAGCCAAAAAATTGCATTCTTCTCTAGTCATAGCCTTTATGGCACTTTTTTTCTTTGAATGTAACAAATACCAATACAGGGTATTAATCTGCAAGGTGCTCAACACTTGCAGGGTCAGATCCAGAGACCATATTTGAAGGCAGTGTTTCCCAAATGGTGGATCCTGACCCACTTGTGAGTCACAGGAAGGTTCTGGACGGGCTGCAGGCCTGTTCTAGATGGATAGCAGGCCCAGTGTCATATATAGACAGACATATAATGGTGGATCACAAAAACACTGCAGTTGGTGGGTCACCTTAGTAAAACGTTTGGTAAACAACTGCATTAAAGCCATTGCTACAGAGTTTGCTGCTACTTATCCAGCTGCAATTAAAGTCAGAGCCTCAACTAGCCTCAGTGCAGGACTCCTTAACAACTTTGTGGAGAACAGAAGAACAAAATTTCTTATACAATTTCATCTGAATGGATCAGGAACAATGCCTATCTTAATTAATGCTCCATTTCTATTAATTTATAGGGGCTTCATTCAAGTAAAAGAAAGAGTTAATTTTCATAGCAAAGGATTAATGGAAGTTTTCGCATCTCTCTCCGGGTTAAATGAAAGTAAAGAATGACTAATATCCATCAACTGCAGTGTTACTGTCAGGGCTTCTATCAAGTGCTTGGAAAAAGTGTTTAAAGTAGAAAGCTCAGATTGTATATTTTCACTGGAGATAGACTAAAAAGGACTCCATTCAAAGTAGCCTGGTCAGACATACCACAAGTGTTCTTTGCTCCGTAATTGCTATGCAAAGGGATTTGTAATGGAATGGAGCTTTGCCCCATATAATGATTATTGTATTAAAGTTTTAATAAAGTCAACTGAGTCTCTTTCTAAGGATAGGTAAATCATTCGGGAAAATAGTACACATTTCTTTAAAAAGATATTTTACCATAAGTCTAAAAAAACCCTCCTCATTCTTTTTGTTTCACAATACTGCTCTTGAGAGAGACAGAATCTTAGTCCTATGCCATATTGAGTCTTATTTCAGTGCAATTAAAAATGTTCACTACAGCCATCTTAGTTGGACATCTTAGATACCTCTCTTCATTCTCTTCCCTCGCAACTAGGTGTTCTTTCCTTGGTGCCTCTTCATCTACAGTCTTTAAAAAACTCACTTACCACTACATCCCACCTGATCCACACCTAGGTCATCTCATCTGGAATATTTAACCCGGATCCATCTCCATCCTGCATTCCCAGCATCTCACGTCTCTTCATTCCACTCTACTCAAGATGCCTCTGCTAAAAATCTTATCTTCTTCCACTGTCCTGCCCCACCCCTTCCAGAACTCCTCAGGCGGCTTCTCTCTCTTTCTACATCAAGAGACATAGCCTCCTCTCCAAAGTCCATTTTTCTAGTGGTTGGGATGGGGACCTGTTGTGCTGATCTCTTCAACATTAGCTCAAAAGCCAGCACCCTGCCTTGATTTCCCCTCTTGGAATCCTGAAACTGTACACACAAGAGGCTTGCATGAGTCCAACAGCCACTTCTTGGGGTCTGTTTTTTTTTTAAACAAAAGGCCAGCAGGACCCCTTAGCTCGGAGTTCTCCAGAGGCTGCAAGGAGAGGAGGGCCTCTGCACAGATAGCATACCCTGAGGAAGGAGCTGAGGGGGTTGGTTCACAGAAAGGGCTAACTGGAGCCACACACTGCCCTCTGGCTCTGAGTGTGTAGAGTCTTTGCAGGATCAGGGCCTGGGTGACTTAGGCAAGGTCATACAGGCAGAGCCAGAAACTCAGCCCAGCTCTCCAGAGCCTTTACCACGAGGCTGGCCTGCCTCTCTTGGCCAAGCTGCTTGTTGTTCATGGTGTATGGAATGCGTCTTACAAGCAAGACTATATTAAGCTACACAATTCCTTTTGAAATATGCACATTAAATGTTCCTGTCATAAAACATACAGGATATTCAACAAAGTGGAGCCAACACAGTTGTTGGAACCTTACCTTTCAGGCTGCTTTTTATTTTATTTTATTTTAACTGCTAAGTCTTAATGCTACATTAACAGGGTGGGTTTTTTTCAGTTGACACAATTAAGCTTCTCCATAGTTGTTCAGGATAAAGGTGCATTAGAGATCAAAGTCTGGCAGCTACGTTTTTCTTTGTCAGCTGGAGGAACACAAACAGAAAACTGTGAGTGTAGATTCATTTACAGAAACCTCATTTAAGGTGAAAAATCCTTTTAGCTTCAATAACTAGATTCTTAACAGATGTTGCAATCAAATACTGGTGTACCCTTTTCCAGCTAAAAGCCCGGTGCTACACCGCACGCTGTAGCGTAGCTGTATTTAATCACCACACTTTTCTCTCATACACACACATCTCTAAAATGTTTGAATCCTAGGGAGGAAAAAAAAAAATACAGAACTGATTTAATTTATAATACATTTAAAGGCAACTTGGAACCAGAAGCTGTTAAGAGTGGGCTTGTCATAAAAGCTCCTAACTACAGCTTTTTCAAATGCTTCTTTGCCTCCCTATGGGCCCAGCTCTGGAAGTTGGAGTCAAAGAGCTCTGGCTCATAGCATAATATCATCTCCCATTAAATATATAGCCAGAGGGCTGACTGGAGGAGTTGTCCATAAAGAAGAGAGAGAGAAGCAGTAATAAGGACAAGTTTCTGTATGAGTTGTGACATGTTTATTTCGATACACCTCCTGTAAATAAGCACAAGTCTCTAGACCAGCAAGTCCAGGAGGAGAAAAAGGTGACATGCAAAGTAGTGGGCAGTGGGTAATGATATATTTTTGCCCATGGTTAGAGATGAATAATTGGTCTGAAGAAGTCATTACAGATTAATAGTATAGGAAGCTGGTTTAATCTCAGCATCCATGTATGATGAGTGATGAATTCCCAGTCAACTTGTCAGATACTGAATAATTAAATATCCCAGATTCTGATTCTCTGCCATGCTGCTGCTTTCAGGTTCATACAGTGCAAGACAGAGGCCTTAAAAAAAAAAAAAAAAAAAACACAGAGGAATTCAGCTACATGGCATTCGGAGAACACTGCTGCATAGGAAATTTCAAGCTATGAGCAACAGACACAAAGACAACCAAGATCATTGCTGCATAGTTCCCAGGCTTTGATTTGGGGTGGAGGGGAAGCTAGACTAGAACTCTTACAGGTGATCATTTCTCAAGCGGCAAGATAGACATGATGTAATGAAAGTGAGAACCTTTGCTATTCTTGCCTATACGTAGGTACTGGTAGCAAAACCCTAGCAGATACAATGGTTGCAGAGTCTGACAAGTAATCTCAGACTGCAAAGTATCAGCGAGGGTGGAAACATATTTTTAAGCCTATTAGTGCCTACTTCATTGTGAAGAGAGCTGGATTTGCTCCAACAGTCTCTGTTGGCATGAAGCAGCACCCAAGGCTGCTCTTCTCTAACTAAGAATGAGGCAGCTGTGGTAAAACATACCCAGAAGATAGGCAAGTTCTTATACTTCCATATATACAGATCCCTTCCCTTGGTTTCTCTAGTTAATTCTGTCTCTCGTTGCCACCTAGGAAGTCAAGTAGTAGATTTTGGCAGTTTACAGACCTGATTCTGAGAAGAGACGAGCATGTGCAGCTCCTAAAGACATCAGACTAGGCTGTGTTTTGTGAGAAGTCTAGTCCAGCTTTGAAGAAACCCCTAACATGCTGTGATCGGACTGTGGAACCATTGGTGCAGTCCTGAGACTTAGGGCTTCTCTTTGGGTTTGCTTGTGATTGATTTCATTTCATGATTGGCAGACAATAAGCTGTTCCAGTTTGCATAAATCCTGGTGCCAGCTGATTTTTATAATTTAACTGATCACTAAGGCCTGGTCTACACTCTAGTTTTACATTGGTATCGCTACGTTACTCAGGAGTGTGAAAAATCCACACCCAAGAGATGTAGCTATACCAACCTAACCCCCAGTGCAGACAGCGCTAGGTCGACGGAAGAATTCTTCCATCAACCTAGCTACCACCCCCTGGGAGAGGATTACCTATGCGACAGGAGAATCCCTTCTCTCACAATAGGTAGTGTCTACACTGTAGTTTTTATGGGTACACAAGCCCTAAGTCCTCCCATAATAGGCCACAGTTGTAGGGAGTTAGAGAGCTCTTCATGAAGCCAACCTCAGGAGGGGTTGTAGCCTTGCCAAATATTGCACAGTGCGAGGTATGTTAGAGCATTTGTTGACCGGTCCCGGAGACCATGCACAGATCCTGAGGGAGAGGAACAGTTATGTAGTTAAATGAAGAGAAGGTGCCTCTAGAAAGACACCACAGGCCACCGGAAAGATAAAAGTCCCTTTCTCCTGTGCTGTATTTCTTCCAATCTGCAATGGCTCTGATGTCTGAGAAATGAAGACTTCAACCCTGGTAACAGCCAGAAAGGATTAGGACAAGATAGGAGCTTAATCTTTAGCAGAAAAGAAACCTTGAGAGGAGACAAAAAGCACGCCTTCCCTTTTCAGGTCTTAAAAAAACAAACAAAAAAAAATACGGGACCAGGTTCAGGCACTAGACTGCTGACAGCAACACCCACTCTCCCTGCAAGTGTCAGGGACCCTGCCACGCAGCCATGCCCTAGACATGCACAAAACCTCTGCCTTCCATAGCTCCAGCCAGCCACTTTGTCAGACACTAGCAATCACCAGAGTGCAGAAGGCCTTACCAACATTAATATATTTATCCTCAAACCCCCATGCGAGGTTAGGAAGTACTATTAACCCCATTTTACAGATGGGAACAGAGGCAGAGAGAGATTAAGTCACCCACAGCAATACAAAAGCCCATGGGAAAGTCAAGAATTGAACCCAGATTTTCTGAGATTGCAGTCTAGTTTTCCCCCTTCCTCTTCGCCACACATCCAGGTTCTTCCTCGTGAGAGTCACAAATTGTAGTGGTCCCTTCTGGCTTTACGATCATCTAGTTTGGCCTCCTTCGTAAAACAGGTCATAGTATTTCACCAAGCGCTTCCTGCATCAAGCCCATAACTTCTGAGTGAGCTACAGCATAAGCTTTTAAAAGCCATTCAGTTTTGATTCAAAGAGCTCAAGTGATGGGGAATCCACCACGTTCCTAGGTAGAGTAGCCATTGGAACCATTACCTCTGCATTAGAAATCTGCACTTTATTTCTAGCCTGAATTGGTCTGGCTTCAGCTTCCAGCCAATGGATCCCATTATGCCTTTGCTAGATTAGAGAGACCTCAGCTATTGGGAATCTTCTCCCCATGTGGGTACATAAACACCGTGATCAAGTTACATCTTAACCGTCTCTTGGATAAATTCAACAGACTGATTGTCTCTAGTCTCACTGTAGGGCAGATTTTCCGGACCTCGGTTCATTCAAGCTGCTCTTTTCTGAACTCTTTCCGATTTATCAGCTTTCTTATTAAAAGTATGGACATCAGACTCTAACACAGTATTCCAGTAACAGTTTCATTAATCACATGGTAACAGCAGGTTAACAGCTGCTAAAGAGCAAGTTGCTGGTGTCACTCAATTTGGTTAGGCTCGGTGAGCATAATCTGGCACAGAGAATATGATGCAGTGTAACCCTGACTTCCTGCACATTATACTGCTCAGTCCAATTAATATGTATATTATAGTCACACCTAGAGATCAGGATCCCACACTGCTAGGCACTGTACAAACAAAGAACCAGAAACAGTCTCCATCCCTCAGATCTTACAATCTAAGCAGATACGGCAGCATTGGTGGACGGGGAAGGGGTATACCGTAAGCAGAATGAACAATGTGGTTTGCAAACCAGCTTCAATGGTCTGAGCCCTGTGCCAGATTCTGCTACTATTTTGCTTACCAGGCTTAACCAAACTAAGTGGTCACCAGCAATTTGAATGAGATTAGGTTATTACTACTGGATATGAAAGTAAGTGAGCAGATGTGCTCGTACTTTAAGATGCAGGTTAATAGCAACTAGCGAGATATTTGTTTCAGCTATCTTCCCACACCCTCACTCCACCAATGGCTTCTTCCATGTTTAAAGGAGACCTTCACGACACCATCATTTTTTCTTCATATTGAGTTATGTCACAGCGTAGGGAGGTTAAACACCATTTTTAAGCAGCATCATTGCAACAGAGGAGAAGGAAAGAGACAATGCATCATTTGAGGTCTTTCATTACTTCTCGCCCAGCAGCAAATATTTTTGGTACAATGCCAGGAGTTTCATGAGTAGATGTCAAATTAGGAACGTGATTTTATAGACTTGTTGGAACCGCAGGTAGATTAGAATGAGTACATAAAATTAAAAGGGATGATTTCTTTTATTTTATCTGAGGATGATTTGAAGTAGAATCTCTTCCTAAGGTTCAACCACTTTATCCTTTGAATATGCTCTCCGTCGTCAGTACTCTGTTTACGATTAGCAGATTTCTGCAACAACAAAACCTAGACTGGAGACATAAAACAAGCGTATGGGACTATCCTGAATGAGTTGTAGGATTATCACTCATCTTACGTTTGGCACATTCCTCAACACGAACTCAGCATCATAACACCAGACAAAACACATTCAGACTCCATAATGAAATCACTTTCCTACCTCTTAATGAAATGGCTTACCAGCTGTAGCAGGTATGTTAGACTGCCTACGGCTGAGCTACTGTTGTGCCAGCATACTAGGATATTTAGAGCGACGTTGGGCCAAGTTTTACTTTCATTTGAACTGGTACAAAAGAAGAGAGTAAGATTCCTCCATTGACGTTAGCCTGGTGTAAGCGAGAGAAGACTCTGACCCAATAGCTACAAAACGAGGAGCTACCACCTGGGAAGAAGAAAGGATTCATGTCATCATAAGGATAGTAGCAGTTGTAAGTTTATGCTCAAAAAGATCATGCCAAAGCCTCTTTTGAGCTAAGTATTAGACGGGTATAGTGCAGAGGATTTTGTAATCCATTTCTTCCTGCCTTCTGTATGAAGCACTAGCATTAAGTACATTTGTTTATACTTTTAAAGAACATTTCTCCTTCTCATGCTGCCCTCCCCCACACACAAAAAGTTCTTTTCCATGCTAATGCAGTCAACCACCATTAATGAGCTTTGGCTGGCTTGCAAGGAGTTTTGACAGGCCTGTTGAACTAGTGCCAAGAAGAGATGAATGTTTGGCTTCGAATAGCACAATGCCCTGTTTGTCTCATTGTTACATTGGAAGCATGAGCAGACTAATGTGATGGGATGTAGAAACGTACAACTGAAAAATGACTGAAAATAGAATTCTATGTTAGTAGTGGCTATTGAAAAATTCTCTCTATTGTCTTTGAGGGAACCTTTCTGAAAAACTAAAACTAAAAAATAAAAACAAACCCCAGGGGTGTGTGTTTGGGGAAGGGATCAATTAGTTGTAAACCTAGATCTGAGGAATTGCACTCCGCATTGGCTAGACCTTATTTGCGTCTCAAGAATTACCTATAGTTCTACCAGCAACTCTACTGCAACACTGTTTTCTACAGTGCATGTTCTTGCAGAGCACGGTTATGCAAAGCATGTAGGAGTCTGAGCTCATTTCTGCTCTCAGGTGTGTCCCCATGTTCCTGTGATGTCAGTGAAAGGGATCCCCTGTATCTGAGGGCAGAATATAGGAACTGCCATACCAGATCAGAGAGTCATCTCCTCCAGCATCCTGATGCTTCAGAGGAAGCTATAAGAATCCCAAAGTGAGCCAGGGGATAAACTGCCTACAGGGAAAGTATTTCTTATTTTTTCCTCAGATATTACCTTATGCCCTGAGGACCCTTTATGTTAAATATAGGCTCGTCCCTCTAAACAGACTGCTGTATATTCATCCTTACACTGAGCCACGTTGTCTCCTTCCAGTGGAAAGTCACTCATGGGACAAGTTCAACTGGGAATTCTGCTTGGCTTACCTGATGTTCTCCCCTGAGCTGTTCTGCCTAGGGGTAACCAAACTGTCAGCCCATGCAGTGGACAGGGAGCTTAGGTCTCCGCATGGATGGATATCCTAAGAGCCAAGGGAAATATGGTAAGTCTTGGGGCAACTGTTGCCACCCTGTGCCACTACATTGCTACTGAACCCCTCCCCGACCCCAACGATGCAGCTCTGTCAGGAAATATAGTAAATCTTGGGGTATCTGTGTAGACCCTGTGACTCCATACGGCCACCTGGACACCTTCTCACCCCCGACAGTACTGCTCTCTCAGGAGCCATTCTATCATGCAGTGCCACTGAGGAATTAGAGGTAGCCTAATGAGGCACACAGTGCCTCGTGTGATTGGATTGCATCTCAAACCAGCAGTACATAAAGGAGTACTCAACGTCTCTGTTTTATAGTGTGTCTTTTATATATTATCAGTGCATTGAAACACATCTGTTTAGGTAGATGTACTGTAGGTTGAAAAGAAACCATGAACATTTATTTAGATTCCTGGCACATTAGTATCAAGCTTAAAGTTCATCATATAATCATGTAAAATAGCTAATCCTACTCTTCAGAGACTATAACCATTTAGTTATAGCTACATATTCTGCTGCTTGCACGTCAGAAAGAGACGAGCTGGTGCAAGACATGCCCAGTTTGGTGCAGTATCGTTCAGCTGTTCAAATCATTCAAGGTTGAAAAATGTGAGTCTTTTGATCTTGTTCCAGTCTATTTTTCATTCATAAGATAGTTCACTGGGATTGCAGCACAGAGCACAAATGCGTTTCCCACCTAGCGAAAAGAACAGGAGCACTTGTGGCATACACAGAGAACATGAAACAATGGGTGTTACCATACACACTGTAACAAGAGTGATCAGGTAAGGTGAGCTATTACCAGCAGGAGAGCAGGGGTGGGGAAGAGAGGGAAACCTTTTATAGTGTATTCTATGTATATAAATCTCCCCACTGTATTTTCCACTGCATGCATCCGATGAAGTGAGCTGTAGCTCACGAAAGCTTATGCTCAAATAAATTGGTTAGTCTCTAAGGTGCCACAAGTCCTCCTTTTCTTTTTGCAAATACAGACTAACATGGCTGCTGCTCTGCCACCTAGCGAAGTTACTAAAATCCCAGGCTAAAGGAACTAGAGATTTGAAGTGTCAGCGGATTGGACTTTTGGAGACTAGAACACAGAAGCAATGTCCCCGGTGAGCTCTTTGGGGCAAGGATTGTCATTTATTCTATGGCTGTACCATTGCTAGCATGAGGGGACTCTGGTTAAAGGATCTAGGCTAGAAGTGATTGGGGGGTGGAAAGAGGAGGAGAATGACAGACAATTTTATGCGGAAAAAAA
Organism: Eretmochelys imbricata; assembly: GCF_965152235.1. Lineage (NCBI taxonomy): Eukaryota > Metazoa > Chordata > Testudines > Cheloniidae > Eretmochelys > Eretmochelys imbricata. The sequence goes on from NC_135578.1 coordinate 10,990,599, forward strand.
TGTTTGTTGTTTCCGTTTTGTAGGGCTCAACAAATGGACCCATTGTCAATTTTTTGGTGATGTTTCCCCATGATAATTTTAATGAAAACTTTATCAAGCATTTGTTTACCAAAAATCACATTTTCCTACTGAAAGGCAGGGGTTTTGGCCCATGGGTGAGAGCATACACACAAAATGATAGGGACTTTATTAACGTTTTCCACCAATATCTTTTTAACCAAAGTTGAAAATTAAAAAAAACAAACAAACACAGTATTCCCCCTTTTGTGCAAATGAGTTTTCAACTGTCTCCAATATACTTGTTTGAGGTCTAGAAGGAGGTGAAAAGCAGACCAGCTGAAAGTCTCTAGGTAAAGATAAGTGGTGGGGGGGGGGGGAACAAACAAACCAGGAGTGATATCTTGGTAGGGGGTCTAGTACAATATCACCAAGTCAGGAAGAGGTGGAGGGTGTGGCATTTCTAAAACAAATATGCAAAACCACAAGACCTGGTAGTGATGGGGGGACTTTAACTACCCAAATATCTGTTGGAAAAACAACAATGCAAACAAACTTTCCCATAAGTTCTTGGAAAATATCAGGGACAACTTTGTGTTTCAAAAAGTGGCAGGGGACAGCCATTTTAGACTTGATGCTGACCAGCATGGAGGAATTGGTTGTGAATCTGAAGGTGGAAGGCAATTTGGGTGAAAGTGGTCATGAAATGACAGATTTAATGATTCTAAGAAAAAGAAAGGAGTGAAAGCAGTAGAATAAGGACAATGGACTTCAGACAAGCAGAGACCTGGCAAGTAGTGTCCCTTGAAGGAAAACTTCAGGGATAAAGGAGTTCAGGAAACCTTGCAGTTTCTCAAGGAGAAAATATTAAAGGCTCAAAGGTAGACTATCCCAATGTGAAGGAAAGACAGAAAGACTAGTAAGAGGTCAATATAGCTCCACCAGAACATCTTTAGTTACATGGATAATCAAAAGTAACTTAAGAGAAGCCTTCAGACTCCACTAAGCTACACTGGGGATTGGACTGACACCACCAACTCAGGAACAGAGAGCACAAAGGTCTCCCTAGTACCCCCCTTCCCAGCAGAGGTGGGTGTTTGGGGATTGTAGCTGAGGAGCTGAAGCATACCGTGTACCACTGAGAAGCCTCATGGTTGAGTGGAATGAGCACACGGTCTGGGTTCAGAAATTCTGATTGTGGCTCATTGTGGGTTTCAGCAAGTCACTCTGTGTTATGTCTCCATCTGTAAAGAGGGGATAACACTTGATTGCCTGCCACAAAGTGTTGTCAGGAGTTAGTGAGTGCATTTCTCTTGAGCACTTTGAATGCCAGCCCTTAGCCCCTGGATACCAGCTAAACATTATTAAGGGACCACTGAAATTCAAAGCAGTTACTTCCAGACACACATATATAAGGAGAATAACAAGCCTGAAATATGGCCCTTTGACGCATATTTGGAGGAGGTGACTTGCACATTAGGCCTTCGGGAGGTTGTGCACCAGCATTTCAGAGCCAGCGACCCCATCATTCTGTGTACAGTAAAGGTAAAAAAGCAATCGCAATCCAGTGGAGTCACTCTCATACAATATAAATGAGAGCCTGCTCTTCACAGAGAGCACACCCGTGATTCAGACTCTCAGAAACAGGTTTAACAGGAAGTGTGAAATCAGGGCTGGCTCTCTCAGGGGCCAATCTGAAGCAGGCTGCTCTGAGAGGGGCTACTCTCTTTCAGAAGGAAGCACATGTCAGTGCCATTCCTGTGAGAACTTGTAGGTGGCAGCTCTCTCATAAAGTGACAGAGAGAGGCTCACGGGTCACCACGCATGAGTCAATATCACTTCTCCCCCATGCAAACCGAATGATTACCAAAAAAAAAAACAAAAACCCAAAACAAAACCCCACACACCAATGGGAAAGTTTGTCATTGTAAGATGAAAGGACATTGTGGAGGCCAGATTAGCTCATCTAGTCCATGAACCATATCTGACAAAAGAGGTGCATGTCTAATTCTTTTAGGAAGTTCCACCAAAAAAAGATGTCTTATGACTAGGTTTGCCAAACCTCCTGGTTTCACCAGGAGTCTCCCAGAATCAGGCTCTATCTCCTGGAGCTACTGAAGCTAAACCAGGAGATTTTAGGTGCTAAAAGTCCAGCTCCCTACCTGCCCTGGCTCCGCGCCACTCCAGGAAGTGTCTGGAACATCCCTGTGGCCCCTGGGATGGGGTCTCCGCACAATGCCCCCGCCCCAAGAGCTGAGTCCGTGGCTTCCATTGGCCGGGAACTGCAGCCAATGGGAGCTGTGGGGGCGGTGCCTGCAGGCAGGGGCACTGTGCGGAGACCTCCTAGGCCTCCTGCCTGAGGGACGCGCCGGCTGCTTTTGGGAGACACCCGAGGTAAGTGCCACCTAGCCAGAGCCCACACCCCTCGCCCCCTCCCGCACCCCAACCTTCTGCCCTAGCCCAGAGCCTGCACCTCACTCCCCCTCCAGCACCACAACCCGCTGCCCCAGCCTGGTGAAAGTGAGTGAGGGTGGAGGAGAGCGAGCGATGGAGGGAAGGGGAGGGGAAATGAAGTAATTGGAGACGGGGCCTCAGAGAAGGGGTGGGGCAGGGCAAGGGTGTTTGGGTTTGTGTGATCAGACAGTTGGCAACCCTACCTATGACCCAAAAAAAGGAGCAAGTCCTGTGCATGACGTAAGCCTTCTGGGGGCGGGGGGGGAGGGGGGAGAGAACACTGCAGAATATATGGCCCTTGTATTAAAAAAAACCTGCAAGGTCAGGACATGTTCCCCTCCCCGCAGATTTCTGAGATGATAGGTATGTGTGGATGTAAAAGAAATACTGTGTGTACAGCTCTATTAGACAGGGCACTCTGCAGTGCCCAGGCACGTTCACGTCCGATGAATATTTCTCCTCATCAGCTTTGATTTACTTCAGGTCTGATGGTGTTTATCACTGCGATTCAGAACCACATTCCTGTTAGTCATCTCCCACACTTATCCTGTGCCCTCTACCTGCTTCCGTGATGTCCCTACCTCCGTGCTCGGCGTAACAGAGACCTTTCCCATCTGAGCTTGTTACTTTAGTTACATGCTACTGGAAACATGGTCTGATGGTGTTTATCACTGCGATTCAGAACCACATTCCTGTTAGTCATCTCCCACACGTATCCTGTGCCCTCTACCTGCTTCCGTGATGTTCCTACCTCCGTGCTCGGCGTAACAGAGACCTTTCCCATCTGAGCTTGTTACTTTAGTTACATGCTACTGGAAACATGTTCGAAGGTGCTTTTGCAGCATTTGGTAAGAAGTTGCCTCTTCACCTGACCTGGTTTCCATCTCAGACGGGTTTCCTGCTTATCTTTTGGGCAACGACACACGCTTGTTCTGCCCAGAGCACAGCTGTAGACCAGTGTGCCTCAGAGGTGCTCCAAAGGAACATTGCAGGGACAACAGCTATTGCATCTGTTAATCAACTCCGCTTTCTTTGACAGAAAGCAAAGCGAGCGGTTTACTTTCACGTGCTGTCAGCTCTCAATTAATTCTGTTGCTTCTGCAGGGGAACGTGTGACAACAGGTCACGGGGTCATCACCGCTCTGTTTCTTTGCCACAAAGCGTGGCTAGATCTGCAGAGCAACATATGTGATCAACTCTCCTCTTTCACTGGAAGGGAGTGGCGTGAGGTCAACGTTCAGGGTGAATGCAGCTACTGTGATCAGAAGTGGGGAGGCAGCAAGACAGGGGAAGAAAGGAGAGATGAAGGCAGCAGGGGAGTCTTTAGAATGTTTACTCAGAGCAGCTGATGCAGAAAACACCTTCTGGGAAGAGGTTTGATCTCTCTCAGAAGAGGAGCTATGCAGAAGCCTTCCTCACCATAAAGCTTGTCCCTTTCAGATGGAGATAGGCCACAACTGATGTACAGAATCCAAATACCTTTGTACTTGAGAAGCAGGAGGGATACGGTATTTGAATTTATATGCCTGGATCTGCACTCACCCTTAGGATCTTGGGACAGATACAAAAAAAGAAAAAAAGAGAAAGGAGTCGGTTTTCTGTTCAAGAGCCACAGAACTCTCTGAGAGCAGTTTAGCTGGTGAGAATTTCACTATTTCAGGCTGAAATCTCAAGAGAGCAAACAACCTGAGAAGTTACAGCCAACCTATTATCCTTAACTTGCACGTCACATTAAGTACAAGTAGGCTCACTGAAACGAGAGGGGCTACATACCTGCTTAAGTACTTTCCTGGGGTAAGGGCCAGCTGACCAGAAAAGGCATCTCTGTCTCGGGGTTTTCTCAGCACTTGGGGCCAGATCAGCAGAGGGTATTTAGACACTTAATTCACATGGGAGTTAGGCCCTTAGATACCTTTGAGGATCTGAGCCTTAGGAACTACAGCAAGGGGTGCTAGAGAGAGCCCCAAGGTAAAGTGATCTAAAGCGGCAGACACCTTCCTCAGTGGAATTACTTGTACCCAAAAGAGCGAGTGTTGGCAGTGACAAACCCCTGGAAATAAAACAGGCCCTAACTGCAGCACCATTAATGAAACAGTGGAGAAAAGTACATAAAAACTTGCTTTCCTAGAGATTCAGGACCTTCTGTAGAGTTTTATAGTGAAAAATCCTCTACCTCAGAGCCTAGTGTTTAAAATAAAAACCAAAGAAAAGACCAAAAGGCCCAACATACCCACAAGTTCTTTAGCTCCTGCTGTGATCCCTAGTTCACTCTTTCAGGAATAGCTTAGCCCAGGGCTTTTCAACTCATCCTTTTTACAGGCTACACTTCCCCTCCTGTGTCTCTATCTAGCTAGATTTTTTGCTAAGCTTTTACACATCTGCCAACTCACCCCCACCCCCCATTCACTACCAATTAGCATTTGATCATCCAATTACCTTAGAAGTGCAAACTTTCCCACAGCTGAAGACATATAGCTACTTAAGAAAGAGTTAGCCCTTGCTTCCCACTTGCAGTGCATGTGCAGAGCTCTTCATGGTATGTTACTACCTGGTTCAGTGGCTAGGGCTCAGAGGTAGGAGTAAGGAAACTGGGGTTCTAGTCCTATCACAAATGTGCTGGATGCCTTGGGGCAAGTAACTTCACTTCTGCCTCAGTTTCCCCACCTGTAATATGGAAATAATAGTACTCTCCTTTGGGGAGCATTTTGAGGTCTAAAATAGTAAGATGGTCCTGGAGACAGGTCACTGTGCCGAAGACCTAGGTTCAGTTTCCAACTCATCCACAGATTATCCTATCCGAGCTTGGGCCAGTCACTTAATTCCCCCTGTGCCTTGTTTTCCCCAGAGGGATTTTATTAGTTGTATGACCATAGAGCCTAGGATGCCTAGACAGCGCCTTTTGTGCTAGGTGCTGTACAAACACAGAACAAAAGGACCATCATTGCTCCAAACTAAGTAATAATGTTTCCTGACCTGATGGGGGTGTTGGGAGCACAAAGTCCATTAATGATTTTGCAGCAATCCTATCGTACAATAACAGGGGCCAACTAATTACTTAGAAATAAGAAGTAAGAATTAGCTTATCATCTGCTTTTAACAATAGACTTCAATCGTTAAACACTGTCCCTGTGCTGTGGAGAGTAATGAATAATGATCACTGTCTATCATTTATCATTAATTATGTGCATTTTTAAAGTTCCTGTACTTAGGGAGTTAGGATCTGCTGTCCTGACATTTCTTTTCCATTTTCTGAAATGTAACCGTTTGAAATAACTCTAATTGGTGGAGCTGGTTGAAAAATATTTACAAAAATTCAATTTTCACGAACACTGGAAATCAAAAGTTTGTGAAAATGTGAGCAACGTTCCTCCTTTTCCCCCTAGCTCTACTAACCCGTTACATCTGTGCGTTGTTTATTGATTGTTTTCAATTACATATGTATAGATGAAATTATCTTCTACTCACAGACATAAACTCAATACAGAGAGGCATGAAGGGGGAACATCTATAGTCTCACCTTTCTTCCATCTGCGTTCGTCCTTTTCTATACTTCCCAAAATGTTGGTTTTGTACATGGGATGTTTGCTGCAAAAATCTGTTGATTAGTCTGATGGCTGATCTTGAGAGCTGGTCTTTCTGGTGTGATGCTCACCTAAGTACACGTCTCTAAAGCTAGCTCTGAAAAATATCTGGAGGCAGGAAAAAAAGCAAAAAAAAGGCATGAGCTGAGTACAGGACTAGGAACTGGGAATTTCTGGCCCTAATGATGTGACCTCGTCTCAGTTTCCCCTTCTATAAAATGAGGGTAATATTTATTTACTCCCAGGGATGTTATGAGGACAGTTAGCTGCCATCTTCTCTCAGGCTGATAGTGCTGCATCATTTCTCTTGGGAGGATTTAATATCTTGGTTCATAGCCCATCCATTTTAGAGAGTCATGTGAGACTTGTATGAGCTGCCAATTGTCAGTCAATAAAGAGCTATTTGGAGTCTTTCCTCGATTGTCTTTCCCTTCTGGCCATTTTGGAACTATTATCTATATCTACATCTTCCTATCATTTGTAGTTGGCACCACATACACGTCCTCCACTAAGGGAACAGAATGTTCAATACATGAGCTTCATGTCAGCACATTCTAGTGGTCATCTGACCTCATGGCATGAAAGTATTCTGGGTTAACGGTGAATGTTGTAGGCACCACTGTTCATTTATTATTTATTTTATTTAAATAATGTATTTAATGTGGGTTGCCAAAGGGCACTTGAGAATGCCACATTCATTAACTGACCCCAACTGCCCAGCTAGAAGCTCCTGTTGTGCACAGATGAAAACAGAGGAAGTTCAATGCAGGCAGCATTAAGCTAACCCAAGAAGGACTTAGATGTTCTGAAAACAGACATAAAGGGTAGGAGAGGGAGTGCTACATTTGAGGATGCTCTCCTGCAGAGTATGCTGTGGGACGGTGAAAAAGAACAACCCATCTGATGTGAGGAGTCTTGATGGGACATAGGCATAAGATGGTCCTGCTTGTTTGATTTATTCTTCATAGAGTTCTTTTTCATTGGCAGGTTGGGCCTCCCAACTGCATTAGCCGGGGGTGTCACATTGGGAATGTACACTGTAAGTTTTCCATTACTTCCTGATTTACAGAGCAGACATTGTGTATCCCAGGAGATGTGTATCCCAGGTATGTGCCAAAAGGGTAGTGGGGAGGGTGGGGATTCACTTGGAATAAGCTGCCAAAGATATGGATATTCTCAGAAACTTTTCAGGCTCTCCCTATAGTGCTTTCCCCAATAGATGACAGAACTTGGCTCCATCTCCCTATGACAACTGGGCCCTGGCTGCTGCCTTTAGTAATCATAAGGGAAAGCCACAAGTCTATTCTTCCACCTCTCAAGAAATTACCTTTTCGTAGACTGGAGGTTCAAGGGTCTCTTCCTCCTTTTCTCCTACACCGAGCATCAACTGATCATGGAAAGTTGGCCCAAGACCCTCTCTCCCCTTCTCATAACATCTCTTCTTTGTGGTAGATAGGGGTGGGGCTGAATTCCCTCACCTCTGAGCTACACCTCATCATCTAGGGGTGGTGTCCCAGTTCAAAAGGTGAGCCAAGAATTGAGTCAGTTTCCATGTTCACTGTGTTGCTTTTCTCACCCCTTCTTTAAGAAAGTAGTTGTTTTAGGAAAGGTTTTGACAGGTATCCCACATGATACAGCAGAACCTCAAATATACAAACACCAGAGTTACCAGTCAACCAGACACCCTGTGGATCCGGAAGTCCTCAATCAGGCAGAAGCACAGACAAAAACACAAATGAAAAAAACAAATGAGAAAAAGGCAAATACTGCTCAGGGCTTCAGCGGTGTGGGTACAGATGCAGGTGGGAGGTGAGGAGACTAGAGCTAGGGGCAAATGGGGGGGTTCGGGGCTTCTGACCCTCAGAAGCACCGGGGCTCAGGGCTTTAGGCCCAGGGGGAACGCTGGGGCTTGGGGCTTCAGCGCCATGGCTGTTCCCAGCTTCAGCCCCGTGGGGGGCACCAGGGCTCAGGGCTTTAGCTAAGAGGGGAGTGCCTGTTTCAGCCCCAGCGCTCCCCCCACAGGTAAAGCCCCGAGCCCTGGCACGCCCTTTCCTCCTCCCCAGCCCCCGCCCCACTGAACCCAGGAGCTGAGCCATGAGGAGCCCTGAACCCCAGCACCCCCCATGGGCTGAAGCCAGGAATGGAGCTGTGGGGATGAAGCCCTGAGCCCTGGCACTGAAGCCCCGAACCCCAGAGCTTCCCGCAGGTCTAAAGTGGTGAGTCCTGGTGCTCCCGCAGGGCAGAAGCCCTGAGCCCCCCCGCCCAGAGCCCTGACGCCTCAAGAGGCAGAAGCCCCAACTCCCCCTGCAGCCCCAACCCCCTGTGTGGCTGAACTCCATAACCTCTTCTTCAGAGTTACAGAATATTTCCATTTCTGAGGTGTCTGTAACTCTGCGGTTCTACTGTATTCTCAGAAGCAAACTAGGGAAATGCAGTTTAGATGAAATTACTATGAGGTGGGTGCACAACTGGTTGAAAGTCTGTACTCAAACAGTAGTTATCAACGGGTTGCTGTCAAATTGGGAGGACCTTGTCTCATGGGGGTCCCGCAGGGGTCAGTCTTGGGTCCAGAACTTTTCAGTATTTTCATTAAGGACTTGGATAATGGAGTGGAGAATATGGTTATAAAACTTGCAGATAATACCAAGCTGGGAGAGGTCGCAGACATTTTGGAGAACAGAATTAAAATTCAGAATGACCTTGACAAACTGAAGAACTAGTCTGAATTCAATCAGATGAAATTCAATAAAGGTAAGTGCAAAACACTTCACTTAGGAAGGAAAAATCAAATGCATAACTACAATATGGGGAATAACTGGCTACGCAGTATTACTGCTGAAAAGGATCTGGGGGTTATAATAAATCACAAAATGAATGTGAGTCAACAGTGTGCATGTAACACACGGGAGGTAACTGTCTTGCTCTACTCAGCACTGGTGAGGCCTCAGCTGGTGTACTATGTCCAGTTCCGGGTGCCACACTTCAGGAAAGATGTGAACAAATTGGAGAGTCCAGAGGAGAACAACAAAAATTATAGTCTGACCTGTGAGGGAAGGTTTAAAACCCTGGGCCTGTTTAGTCTTGAGAAAAAAAGACTTAGAAGGGACCTGATAACAGTCTTCAACTAAGTTATGGGCTGTTATAAAGAGGATGGTGATCAGTTTTTCTCCATGTCCACTGAAGGTAGGACAAGAAGAAATGGGATCAATTTGTAGCAAGGGAGATTTAGGTTTGATATTAGGAAAAACTTTCTAACTATAAGGGTGGTGAAGTTCTGGAACAGGCTTCCAAGGAAGGTTATAGAATCCCCTTCGCTGGAGGTTTTTAAGAACAGGTTGGACAAACACCAGTGTCAGGGACGGTCTAGGTTTATTTGCTCCTGCCTCAGTGCAGGAGGCTGGATTTGCTGACCTTTCAAGGTCCCTACCAGCCCTACAACTCTGTGAATATTATTTATATTACAGCAGTGCCTGCAGGCCCCAGTTTAAGATCAGGGCCCCATTGTGCTAGGCACAGTAAAAGACAACCCTTTCCCCAAAGAGCTTACAGTGAGCTGTAGCTCACGAAAGCTTATGCTCTAATAAATTTGTTAGTCTCTAAGGTGCCACAAGTCCTCCTTTTCTTTTTAGTCTGAATACTGAAGACAGACAAAGCCTGGGAGGAAAAACAGAGGCAGGCAAGGGGAGTGACTTGCCCAAGCGCACATACAAGACAAGTGGCAGAGCTAGGACTAGAACCCAGGTCTCCTAGGCCAGTAGCATAGGCAGCTACAGGCCACGCTGCTTCCCATCAGTCCCATTCTTTCACGCTTTTGTGGTGCCCACTTGTGTGTTGCAGGTCAGTGCAATCAGGCAGATTCTCAGGTTCAAAGCTAGCCTCGGACCTTTGTTCTAGCACGCGAGTTTTTCACCTGGCGTCAGTGCCCTCTTTCACAGTGTTTCATTTGCGATGCTGCAGTACAAATTGCCTGAGCGTGTCCATTATAATTTCCTGGTGGTTGTTCTTTTTAATGAGTTGTAAGCGGAGCTGTGAAAAAACTGCCTGTTCCAGTTCACACTGGCTTGTACAAGCTGTTTTTGGTCAGTTGCAGTTCATGTGGTTTCAGGCCCTTCACTTTACCTTTAAAGGCCAAATTCAAAGGACAAAAATAGAGGAAAGAGATGGTTTGCTCTTTCCTGCTTCTTTGGATTCAGCACACCGGGTATCCCCTCTGCTAGCCCCCAAGCACCTCTGCATTCAGCTTCTCCTCACTCGGGGGATCCTGATCAGTGGCACCCAAGGAGCATTTGGGCCTAAGGCTGGCATAAAGCGGTACCTGGGGAATGGAGAAGCAGTTGCCAGACCTGAAGGATCCTGAAAGGCAGGAAATCCTAAGGAGCAAGTTGAGGATCTGTCTCATGTGGGAGAGAGGAGGACACATTTAATTTTGGAAAGGTCAGGATGGGATTCAGTGAGCAAACGGGACTGAAGTTCAAGCTGCTTCTCACATTCTTAATATTCAGGTTGTATAAGAAGCCCCTAATTCAGGACAACTCTATGGGATTGTATGCCTGCTAATACTGATTGACAGTTGTGTGTGTTAAAATCTCAAGCTCTTGGACTGCTGGGTCCTGATTCAGCCAGTTAATTAAGCCTGTGCCTAACTAAGTTTGCAAATATATTTATTGACGCCATCGGGACTGATCAGAGGTTTAAAATTAGGCCTGTACATAACTACCTTGCTGAATTGGGCCTGGAAGAGAGGAAGACAAGAGGATTCTGGGTACTGCACATGGGCTTGCTAACTAGATTATAGTCAGCAGGTGCCTGGGAAGTGGACGTAAGACTATATTCAATATGCCCCAGGCGCTCTATGTGAGCAAAATGCAACTGCAGAAAAAGTCATCTGGGGACCAGACTGAACACAATGGAGTCAAAGCCCAGGAAGGCTGATTTGTCTGATCCACAAATGCTGGACCTGGAAGGAGGAATGAGGACGGGAAAGTCCTTGGAAATATGCCATCCAAAGCCAAGCAACACCATTTCCAGGAAAGCTGCTGCTCTTTCATCACGTGGTATATTGAATTGGAGACAAGAAAGCTTCAGCAAAAGAGGAACTGATGAGTCCCAAGGCTACCCCATGGCAAGGAAAATGTAGACGGACCCAATGGCAACGTTTCAGAAACAATCATCGAAGCACTAAAGCTTAGTCACCTAGTGGCTAAGTCCCATGGTGGCCTGTAAGTCACTGAACGCATGCAGCTGTCTGAAGCCAGGGCACACATGCACAGATAGTTTACAGGTGTGTCAGGATCATGCAACACTTACATTTTCAATCTATACTATTTATTACAATCATTCTGAAATTTCAAGCTTTAGGGCCAAACTCTGAACTCAGTTAGCTGGAGTTAGGGAGTTCCTAGCAGCACGTGCTCCAAAGATATGATGAAGTCTAGCAACACGGACCACATAGCCGTACATTCAACGGATGGCCTCTGGTATGCTCCAGTGCCTCTTTGCAGAGATGTTTTGCTCTTAGCATTTTTCAGTATTCCTTAAATGTTCCGCAAGATAGTCCTCTTCTTTCTCTTCTGAACACAGACTCTTGCAGTGCCAGGAACAAACAGGGGTGCACGTAACATTTTCACAAAGATGGGTTTCAGAGTAACAGCCGTGTTAGTCTGTATTCGCCAAAAGAAAAGGAGGACTTGTGGCACCTTAGAGACTAACCAATTTATTTGAGCATAAGCTTTCGGTGAGCTGTAGCTGAGACTTGGTCATGAAAGCTCATGCCCAAATAAATTGGTTAGTCTCTAAGGTGCCACAAGTATTCCTTTTCTTTTCACAAAGATGACGCTTTACAGACCAAAAATGGTTGACTTTGGCTGAAATCACATCCCAGCTCCCCTTGCCTTGACCCTGCAGCTGTCCTCTCTACAGTCTCTCCAACTCTTGAGGCTCTCAGGTACACAGCATGCTGTTGCCTGCCTTCCTACGCACCAAGGAAGCATGATCGAATAAGCCTGATCCCTGTTGTGTTTCCAGCCACAAAGCGCAAAGCACACTCTGTCTGTTTCAACTGACTCTAAGGGGACAGAAGCAAAGTCAAGCCTGCTTGAGAGAGCAGAGTGTGTGTGAGCCCCCACTAGAACAGCTCTGAGAGCAACATGGCTGCTGTAGCTGCCTGCAGGCAGGAGTCTCAGAAACTTGAAAGTGCTGCGCACAGAAAGCAAAGGCAAAATGGTTGCACAGCGACATAGGCCACAAACCTCAAGCAGCTCCATCAGATCCCTGTTGGTTTCAGGAGAGCGTTAGAAATGGCGTTTGGTTCACATTCAGAACGGCCGGGGTGGACGGACATAGACTGAAATTGGACAAGGTCTCTTATACCAGCAAAGTCTGGAAAAGTTGGCTTTGAATCCAGGCCTCAATGACTGGCCCCTGCCTCTAATTCTCCCCTCCCTGGCACCAGTTTTGCACTGGGCTAGCACCGCTGACTTCTACGAAGTCACTCCTGATATACGCTGGTGGAAATGAGAGCAGAATCAACCCCTCCTAGGTGTGATTCTCTACCATCTTGCACCCTGTGCTGTCACTTCCTCTGGTGCAAAATGAGCGTGTGACGCTGCTAGTGATCTGGTAGAACTGTACACTCCCTTTGTACTGGTGTAAACGGCAAGACAAGGGGCAGGGCAAGGGAGCATTAGGCCTCTCTTCACTAACATGTGGCAAAGCAAGGTGAGGCGTGCTGACCCCTGCTATTTGAATCATTTCGTGCAGCTCTGTTAAAGAATAAAGACTGAAATTCTGTGCTGAGGTACAGCCAGGGGGCGGGGGGCAAAGGCAGCTTTAAGAATTCCTCACCCCCTGGCATCCACCGAGCTTCACCTGTGGTGCCCTCTTGCACCAGGGCTTGGGTGGAGCAAACACGTAGGTTCACCTACGACTGCTTCCTCTCCTATCTGCACCATGAGAATGCTTGCAGACTGTTTACAGCTCCTCTGCACCAGTACACCCTCCCTAAAGAGCCTGCTAAATTTGCATTTCTGCTGTAAGATACACCAGGGGACTTTCACAGCCTCGATGGGTGGATCCAGTTGCAAAACACAAAACATTTTAGAACGCTTCTCTGTTTGGAGAGTGGAAGGTAAAAGTAAACAAGGAAACATCCAGCCGGTTAACCCCAGTGGTTCTTGCATTATTTCTACCGAGTGCTGAGATTTGGTCATTTGCTTTCATAACAGGCTGGCCTGTGTAATGAAAATCCCTAAAATAAACATGCCTATTTCATTAGTTTTCGGTGTGTTTTTAAAGCCCTTATCCCTGCAGTTGTGTTTGAGGAGCTAAAAACAGGCAGCAGAGTCACACGGAAACCTCCGGATGTGAGAATTCACATAAAAGATACGAGCGTGAGTCCTTGTTCCCTTGGAAATAACACTAGTAGTAATTCTTGAATGTGAGGGCGTAATGGCGAGAGCTAAAAATGGCCTATTGTTCTCTGAAACGCTCCAGGAATATCCAGGGACAGCATAAAAACGGGCTACAAAGAGAATAAACTGCTCTAGTTTTTCGCGCTGAGTGGTGCTTCGCAATTGTAGCAATGCCACATACATTATTCAAAGCTCAGAGGCAGAGATCAGTACATTCCTGTTACAGGGCGAGACAATCCTCCCCCTGCAGCCCTCTGGAAACCTGCTATAGGCCTGATTCTGGGAAGCAATTCATACATGTGGAAGACTTTCCCGACTGATCCAGCGATAGCCAATAATTACAGATAGTGGGAGAGGGCACTCCAGCTCTCTAGCACTGGCTGGTTGAAATTTTGATTGAAGATTTGGATTAAGGATTAGAACTGGGCCTTGGATTGGATTAGAGATGGGCCTAACCCCAGTGGCAGATTACGGCATGGGCCCCCAAGGCCCATGCCCAGAGGCCCTGGCCAATTTGGGGCCCACAGAAAAATCTCTCCCCCACACTGCAGCCCCAGGGCTGGAAGAGACACGGAGCTTCTGCAGTCTCAAGGCCACAGCAGGGGTGGGAGGCAGAAAGGAGTGAGCGGGGGCCAAGGCTTCCGGGGAAGGGACGGAACGGGGGTGGTGCTGTGGGTGGAATGGGGGCAGGGCCCCAGGGAAGGGGCATAACAGTACAGGGCCTTGGCCAGAACAAGGGCTGGGCCATGGGGAAAGGGGCAGAACAGAATGGCGCTGTGGGCCTGGCTACAGGCAGAAGGAGTGGAAAGGGGCCGGGTCGCAGGCAGAAGGGATAGGGCAGGGCCATGGCTCCGTCCGGGGACCTCTCACTTGCTCCAGCCCAGGGCCCAAGAAGACCTTGACCTGTCTCTGCCTGAACTCAAACCTTGTCTCCCCACACTCCCAATCTTTGGCTCTGAATACAGATTTGGAACTTAGTTTTGCAGCCAGTGATGAATGGGAGAGTTGAACCAAAAGCCCGGACCTGGAGAGTTTGGGGAAAGTTCAGATCTGAATCTGAACTCTGTGGCTCAGGCCCACCCCTGGCAGGAAGCTGTTAGCCATATGATAACATAGCAGCTTTCACCCTTTTATTTAGCAATTCCTTTATATTTTAATTGTCATGACCTGAGCCTGTGAGGTTCTGAGTACCTCTTGCGAGATGCTTGGTATCCTCAACTTCCATTCAGTGGGCATGGTGGTCATTCTGCATCATATAAGGAAGAACATGGCAATTTACAGGATAAGAAACACCCAGGGGGTGGGATTTCCAAAGTGGTCTAGGGGATTCAGACGCACAGCTCCTTCACACTTCAACGGGAATCATGAGTCTAAATCGCAGCTTGGATAAACGCAGCCTACAGTTCTAAATTCGTTCATTCCTTTTGAAGTGGAATCTGTTTTCTTTCCACTCAAAGGTTTTCAATTTCTGCATTGTCAAGATGAATTATGTGCTGGCTCTTACAAATCCTTTCTAAAGGAACGTCGGTATTTACCTTCTTTCCAAAAAGTTTATTGCTCTCTCTATAGATTTATTACATTAGAAACACCTCCACAAAAAGAACATTAAGGTTGCAAAGTCAAGCATTCAGAAGTTAGGAAATGTCAGAATTAAGGAGCTGTGGGGGGATGGAGCATGCTTAGTGAAGACAGAATCTTAAGAGAATTTAGTTGCCAAACTCTAACAAGTCTCTGCTGAGCACTTGCAAAATGAGATTTTTCAGAGACTCGTAACTAAGGATCCGTGTTTGTCACGGCGGTCGCGGATGTCATTAATTCAATGACTCCCACGACTTCCGCAGCATCTAGTATGGCTGGCCCTGGGGACAGCCACACTGGGTGCAGCTGGAGCAGCTCTTCAGCCAGTCGCTTGGATGGCCATGCAGCCAGCCGCACCAGCCGTTGCTCTGGTGGCCCCGGGCAGCAGCCAATGCTGCTGTCCCCAGGGACCACCTGAGCAGCAGTCCCGGGGGGTGGCGGGAGCAGATACAGCTCAGGAGCTCCCAGCAGTGATCCCGGGGTGGTTGGAGCAGCAGCTGGTCCCAGGGCTCCCCCTGGCGGTGGCTGGAGTAGCAGTGGCCCCCCTGGTCTTCACCCTGCCAGCCGCGGAAGCAGCCACTGGCTGCCCAGAGCTTCCCCCCACACCCCGCCAGCGGGTCCCCTGGGCGCCGCTCCCACCGCAGCTGGAGCAGCAGTGAGCCCCCCCTCGGGACTCACCCCCACAAATGGGGCCACAGGACCCCCGGAGCTCCCCCCCCAACAGCTGGTGCCTCAGGCTCTCTTTCCCCACAGCACCCCCCGTTAAGATTCAGTCAGGGGTATTTATAGTACAAGTCCTGGACAAGTCACAGACTGTGATTTTTTTATTTTTGCCCGTGACCTGTCCATGACTTTTACTAAAAATACCCATGACTAACTCTTAGCCTTACTCATAACTAAGCTGTATTTGGGCAGATTTTCACAGGGAGGGCAAAAGACATACCCCCGATCACAGGGCAACACTCCTGCCAAATTTAAAGCTCTTAATCCAAAGCTTGGAGGCGCTAAAGCTTCTCGATGGAATGGTTGGAAGAATTTTTTTAACCTGGGCAAAACAAGGTCTTTTGCCCTAATCTTGCTTTCAGAAGCTATTGAATCATTTTCGCGGAAACTTCCCCCAAAACATCAGCCTGAGGCAGATACCCCACTGGGGACATTTTAGCCCAGATAGTTAAGGTTGGGAAAATTATAAGCAACTGAAAACAAGGTGTTATAACGGAAAGTTATAGGACAGTGGAAAGTCCGGCAACTGTAACTAAATAGGCGATGCTACTGGCTCCACCTAAATAAGTCGTAGTTACTCTTCGCTCTGCTATAGTGCTTTACAGCAGTAGATCCTAAAGCACTTTACAGAGGAGGAACGTGAAGCACGGGGCAGTTAAGTGAGTTGCCCAAGGTCACCCACAGGCCAGTAGTAGAAACAGAGCCCAGGTCTCCTGTGTCCCAGCCCAGTGCACTATCCACGAGGTCACACTGCCTCCATATTTGCCCCCAGCACATCCTCCTTTAACAAGCGGAGGGAGAAGAGAAGACGACTCCTTGATGGCCACTAGTTATTTGACTGCGCTGTTCTTACAGCCCTAGCAAGCGCTTAGATGCTACAGTGATGAGCATGGAAAACCCTAAGAGACAGATGTATTAGCAGAATATTGCTGGTGGTATCCAGTGCTATTCTCTGGCTAACAGACTGCTGCTGTTCTCCAGCGCCTGCCTATTTAGAGCTGCGGAAGGAACTCCCATGCCACCCTCATTAGCAAATTGATTTTAAAATAACAACACTATTATCCCTTCCCTCGTCACCTATTAGCTACCTAATCCCACCCCCCGTGCTATTTCAAGTTGATCTCCTGATGATAATACAGGGGCAAGCATTTATGAGCCATCAGGCAAACACTACCGCCTGAGTTAGGTTTATGTTCATTGCATTGTATTTGTTTTGTGTATTTGATTTCTTTTCTCTTGGACACTATTTTCCCCGCTACGTTGATGGTGTCTGTTGTAAATCCACCATGGCAATAACACCATACATATAAAAATCCTTTCGCCGTGGAGAGTGTAAAGAAGTCTGCTAGAGCTGGGCAGCGTTTTTCAAATTTGGGGAGATTCTGATGAAATTCCAACCACGTTTTTAAATTAAAAAAAAAGCAAAGAGAAAAGAAAAATGGTGATCTTTTTCAGGAACGCCTGGCATTTTTTAACCAGCTGGAGAGCGGGTGACGTTTTGCAGATTCCGAAATTGCAAATTTCAAAATTGCAACTGTATAGAATGGATCCCACCCCACTTTTTAATCCCAGCTCCGGAGCTCCTAGGGGGTAACTTACGTACTGAGGTATAAATGAACCCAGCCCCCCCATGCAAGTCATCAATGTACAGTGCCTACACTTCAAGCTAGGGTGTCATTTCCAGCTCGAGGAGACATACGTGTGCGAGTTCTGAGCACCTCCCGCCGCTGTATCTTCACTCTGTTTTTAGTGTGAAGGGCCTCTAGCTCCATCTCTAACTTTCCTATAAGGGATCCATTTTGTGATTATTCTTCCGCGGTCTCTGTTTCATGTGCTACAATTTGGGAACATTCTGTAGTTTAAGACAAAGGCTCAGATCCTATGCTGAGCCGCTGAGAGAGACAGCACAGAACTCTCAGCTTGTGGGTGGCACAGGCCCAAGGTGACTTTAACCATCTTTGTGCCCTCCCATACCTGAGCTGCTGTGAATATCAGCAGCCTCTCCTGGCCGTCCTAGGGACTGCAGTGCTGCCGGGAATCTTCACAGCCCCCAGTGCACCCCCTCTGCCCGGGCTCTCAAGAGGGTCCCCACTTACAGCTGGCTTCCACTGATCTCGCTCCAGAGGAATCCACCCCTGCCTACATACAGGGCTTTGAGAGTCCCTTTACGCTGCTCCTGTCCATGAAAGGACCAGAGTCGGGGGTTAGGATATCACCCAAAGACTTGGAAAAGGCCCAGCCTGATTC
Organism: Eretmochelys imbricata; assembly: GCF_965152235.1. Classification (NCBI taxonomy): domain Eukaryota; kingdom Metazoa; phylum Chordata; order Testudines; family Cheloniidae; genus Eretmochelys; species Eretmochelys imbricata. Next base: position 11,008,588 of record NC_135578.1, read on the forward strand.
TGTACCCCAGGAAGCCAAGTGGAATTATTGCCATTAGCATCAATGAGAGCAGGACCGGACCTGAGTTTGTATTATGAGTCAGCCCTCCCCTTTCCTGTAATGAGTGTAGGGTGCTCCACTGCCCCATGGAGAGGGGATACGGCTCAGGATTGTTCCAGGCATTGCAGCCACCACTCCCAATCTCTATATCAATCAGCGTGTCCTGTTTCTAGGGTTGCCAACCCTCCAGGGTTGCCCTGGAGTCTTCAGGAATTAAAAATTAATCTTTCATTAAAGATAATGTCATGTGATGAAACCTCCAGGAATACGTCCAACCTAAATTGGCAACCCTGCCAGTTTCATGTATTTTGATTTCGTTTCTCTTGGTTACTGACCTTTTATTGCTCGTGGCTTTTAGTGTAAGTCCTCAATGGCTGGATAAAAAATATGCACAAATCTTACCTTCTCATTATATCTGTTGGTGTTGCCACTGCTGGGCATATTCTGGGTTCCCGCTGCTGCTACTGGAGATAATTTTGCCTGAATAACAACTTTCTTCCTGCCCCACGTTTTCTGCAGGATCCTGAGACTGCAGCAATCAATCTGATGTGATGAGAGTCATAACAGAGAGTGCAAAACCCTGCTGCTGATTTCACTGCAAGAAGTGAAAGGGGAGTTTGAGCCGCAAGGGAAAAACCCAAGGAGTGAAAGAGAAAGGGCTGGAAAGAGCAAAAATATCAAAACACAGTACAGAAAAATAAAAAGGGTCTGAGAGTCAAGGGGCTTTGTTCTGTATCGTTTGTATTGATATAGAGCATACAGGCCACTCCCCCATTGTGTGAGGCACTGTACAAACACAGAACAAAGAGCCAGTCCCTGCCCAAAGTCCTTACAGACGAGGGCTATCTCTGCCCTGCACAGGGGTGTGAGTAGCAGCGCACTCCAAAGTGCTGCGCTGTTAGTCCCTTGTGTGGATGCTGTGTGCACCAACTAAAAGATTCCTAGTTTGCACGAATGGGATCCTGTTTGAAGAGGACTTCGTTAATGCGAACTGGGAACTCTTTAGCTCGCGCCCTCAGCATCCACACGGGAGAGATACAGCGCCGCACTTTTGCTGCGCACCGCTATTCACGTCCCCGGATGGCAAGGTGGTGTAACTGACCAAGTGATTAAATGCTTCTGAGCGGAGTTGCAGCAGATCAAACTGGGAGGGACTCCAATGAAGCAAATGGGGCTACATTAGTGTAAAAGAGGGGTCAGTGAGATCAGAATCAGATCCAAGTTGTGCATGTTCACCATAAAACATAAAAACGCCTCAAAGTTGCCTAGTTTGGGGGGTTTTGTTGTTGGTTGTGTTTTTTTTAAATACATCCTCACTCAAAAGGTTCGCAAACTTTTCAAATAAACCTGAGTCTTGTGGTCTTGCATTAAAATCATGTGGAGTTTGTGGTTCCTGTGCAAAACCAGTCTCCCAGCCAACTACCTTCAAACCCAATGCTCAATGTGAGATTGCAGTGCAGGGGGTATAGTTAGAAGCCCAGAGGAAATATTCACATGGACCCCTGCAGGGCATATTGGCTAAGTGTTGTACAGCTCTGCCTGGTAGTAGGTTTAAGTAATGGTATATTTTAAACTTGGCACCTGTCTGATCACCCTCCTTGAATAGTGTTATCATGTTTGAAAACACTTCGCTTCACTGATGGCTGTTCTGCTTTGATCAGTGTAGAACTTCCCCTAGTTTGACATGTCTCTGGGGCTTGCAGCGTTGCTTCAGAATTTCACCCATTTTAGTCTTCAGCAGATAACAGCTAGATAAGGCTCAGCAAGGGGGGATGGATGAGATGGCCTCTTGAGGTCCCTTCCAGCCCTACATTTCTATGATTCTATAATTGAGGCTTGGTCTATGCACATGAGCAGGGTAGCAAGAATCCCAGGTACACTCCTATGAAAGCTACCTGGACCTTGGGTCTGGATACATGTGGGTAAGGGGATGTTGCATGCCCCCTTCGTCCTTTGACCAAGTTGAGTAAGGCCTTGGTTCTGCTCTCTTTACTCATTGGCTAAAATTGCTACTCCTCCTGCTGGAGCAAGGAGGAAGGAGAGAGTAAGAATTGAAATTCTAGGGCTTCTCCTTGTGTTATGCAACATGCACGACGCTGTGCTCAGGGAGTGTCACAGCCTAACCCACAGTGAGCTCGAATTTCATATCCATCCATTGAAGAAATGCATCCACTGCTCTAGCAACATGCCTGCGTAACCCACACACATGGATCTTGGAGGGAGGAGCCCAGGTTGCAGGAGGGAAGAGTTTGGAGGAGCTATCACGAAGCCAATCTGTTTGCACCTGGCTGGAATGCGAGTTGTAATTACAACACCTCTGTAAGTAAGTCACGTAATAAAGAGCACATTTAGTTTTAGAAGCCTGGAGTGCTCTCCTGTTATTACGCAGGGCATGGTACATGAAACAACTGCAGGCTGAAACCTAGAGAAAATCTTTGGAATGGGACAAATATCTCCCTTCCTCATGCCCCACTCTCACCTGTGCTCATTTGTCACTGCTACTGCAGCACAGATCACTTCATCTGGGCTCAGCCACCTGGCAGGTTGCCAGGAGTCCAGTTTTCGACCAGAACACCTGATCAAAAAGGGATCAAAAGCGGCAGCACCGCTGACTGGGCCATTAAAAGTCTGGTCGACGGAGCAGCAGGGCTGGTAGGCTCCCGGAAGCAGCCAACATGTCCCTGCGGCCAGGGAGGCTTCGCGTGCTGTCTATGTGGCGAGCACCAGCTCCACAGCTCCCATTGGCCAGGAACCACAGCCAATGGGAGCTGCAGGGCGGTGCCTGCGGTTGAGGGCAGTGTGCAGAGCCCCCAGACCACCCCTGAACCTAGGGGCCGCAGGGACATGCTGGCCACTTCCAGGAGCCGCCTGAGGTAAGCGTCGCCCAGAGCCCGTGCCCATCACCCCCTTCCGCAACCCCCTGCCCCAGCCCTGAGCCCCCTCCCTCAGCCAAACTGCCTCCTGGAGCCTGTACCCCTCACCCCCTCCCACGCCCCAACCCCCTGCCCCAGCTCCCTCCTGCACCCAAACTCCCTCCTGGAGCCCGTACCCCCTCACCCCCTCCTGCACCGCAACCCCATACCCCAGCCCTGAGCCCCTCCTGCACTCCAAACCCCCTCGGCCCCTGGTGGCTGTGGCATGTTTGTGATGGGCTTTGGCTCACAAGCAATTCCCTTCAATAAACACTTTCCATGCAAGCCGGGATCTGACAATGGAGAACTATATGGCCACTTGGTATTGCTGCCACCCTACCGTCATCCTCTCATGTAAATTCCATATACCTTAGATAAGGTAGACATGCTACTTCTTCTGGCCAAAGGGTCTTCTTTCTCTTCCCCCATGCCTTCTCCCCTTTCCGATTGTTCCCTTTCCCCTCATCCACCCCCTTTTTCCTTCCTTTTTACCAAGAAATAGTGCAGGGGCCAACAGGGGCACAGAATGGAGAGATATGATAAAGACGGGAGGACTGTAGACTCTCAGGAGCAGGGATCATCTTTGTGTTTAGTGTTTGTACAGCACCTAGCACAATGGTGTGAGGTCCATGACTGTGCTATGTGCCACTAGGTGCTATGGTAACACAAGTCAATAATAAATAATAAGAGCAACATGCCATGTGGTAGGAACAAGTCATGGGCAGTATTGTGGCTGGAGCTTACATGAGTACCAGCATCTGTTCTACTCCTATTTGACCTGTGGGAAAGTTCAGTGGATTTATAACTCTGTATGTCAGTGGTTGGGGTTTATTTTGGAAGCATAAGGGTAAGTTTCTGAATGCTCCTTGATTCCCATGCATACTCCAGTGTGATTCAAGACCCGTCCTAATCAACCTATGTACTGGGGCAGGAGGACAGACTGCTACAAGACTAACCAATAAGAATTTTATAGCCAGGCTCTTCACCAATATCTGAAATGCTGTTTGTCTGAGAGCACAGATTTTGCTAAAATTATCGGCTTTGGCTAGCACTCCAGCCCTTTTCCATGGGCTGGGGCTTGTCTGTCTCTTGCTTCGCCAGATGCCTTGATGAGGTTTTGTTATGGATGACCAGAAACTGAATTAGGTCGCATCCAGAGAGACAGAGCCATGTTGCTGGGCAATTGTGCCTGGCTGAAAGAAACTGACAGTCATACAGAATTACTGATTTGTACAGGGTGCAGTCACAAGGCTGTAGCTCACGAAAGCTTATGCTCAAATAAATTGGTTAGTCTCTAAGGTGCCACTAGTACTCCTTTTCTTTTTGCTAATTCTGAATGTGACCTGTATATATTTGTGTATGTTTTAACTGACAGTGAGCTGAGCCTTGAAGGTCAAGGCTTGTTAGGTGCTTAGGAGCTAATTAAAGAGTAGGCTGCTTAAATAGGAGTTGCACAGAAAACAGAGCAGAAAGCAGGCCATTCAGTTAGAATCATAGAAGATTAGGGTTAGAAGAGACCTCAGGTGGTCATCTAGTCCAACCCCCTGCTCAAAGCAGGACCAACCCCAACTAAATCATCTCAGCCAGGGCTTTATCAAACCGGGCCTTAAAAACCTCTATGGATGGAGATTCCACCACCTCCCTAGGTAACCCATTCCAGTGCCTCACCACCCTCCTAGTGAAATAGTTTTTTCTAATATCCAACCTAGACCTCCCCCACTGCAACCTGAGACCATTGCTTCTTGTTCTACCATCTGCCACCACTGAGAACAGCCGAGCTCCATCTTCTTTGAAGGCTGCTCTCAAATCCCCCCTCACTCTTCTCTTCTGCACACTAAATAACCTCAGTTCCCTCAGCCTCTCCTCATAAGTCTCCCCTAATCATTTTCATTGCCCTCCGCTGGACTCTCTCCAATTCGGTCACATCCCTTCTGTAGTGGGGGGACCAAAACTGGATACAATACTCCAGCTGTGGCCTCCCCAGTGCCGAATAGAGGGGAATAATCACCTTCCTCAATCTGCTGGCAATGCTCCTACTAATACAGCCCAATATGCCGTTGGCCTTCTTGGCAACAAGGGTGCACTACTGACTCATATCCAGCTTCTCGTCCACTGTAATCCCTGGGTCCTTTTCAGTGTGTTTGGGTCACTCTCTGGGGCATAGAGCAGATTCCTCCATAGCAAAACTGCAGTCGGGATGTATGGAGAAATAAGTTATGAAGCAAAACAGAGTGGGTTTTGAGTTCAGCAAGCTTCTGAATCCAATCTTACTCCAATGTTAAAAAGCACATTTCCATCTTCAGTATGACATGAACTGCTTTTCCCCCAGAGAAAGTGCCCCCCCTTTCCCCCATCAAGGTGTTCTTATTGAACAGAATCGTTGTTTCTATCTAATACAGGCTGTGAGCTGGTATGGATTTCTGACATACCTGTCTTCAAAATGGCAGGATAGTCTCAATGTTGGAACATCCGTTCAGCAACCAGGGAGCAGGATTTTTTCCAGGCCGCGCCGTTAGCTGCTGGTGGCATCCTGTTGGCTGCTGCTGCAGGTTAATTCCTGCTGATGCATTGGGACAGGAGCGGCTCATTAAACTCCACCCTGAATGCAAGGTTTGCTGCTGGGGCAGTGAGTTACAGGGGAGGGAACTCAATCAGCCAAAGCTAAGAAGAGTTACAATCATTCATGACGTGTTTTTTTGGAATTACCTATTAGTTTGTTAATAAAAACTAGACCCCCAAGAAGAGGGACTTTTGGACTCTGTGTAATAGAGCTCATCAGGAATTTTCCAACACAACCATTTTATTTTCTGAAAATGCTGATTCATCAAAACTGAAACGGTTTGCCTGAATGGGTCGGTTTCAGTTGATCTCCCAATTTGAAAATTTTGGGGGGGAGAACAGTTTCAAACTTATCAAAAAAATCCCATTTGCACATGTTTTGAAGTGAAACATTGTGCTTTCCAGTCTGAAACGCTCCTTCATTTCAAAATGGTAGTTTATTTACACTAAAAATATTTCAAAAATAAAAACACCACGATGAAAACAAAATATTGCAAAATTGCCTACATGAAATATTTTACTTGCCCCAATTCAATTTTTTTTTAAATGATCAGTTCATGAAAGTTTTCAAAATTTTTACTTTTTGTCCTTATTCAGAGGCTTTCATTTGCAGCTTTTATTTGGAGCTGGCAGGGACTACACCAGCGTCCACTCCTGATTCCCTCTGCTAGAGGGTACAAAAAAGAAGGAAAAGAAGAGAGCTCTTCCAACAGTGTCAGCGAGTTTGTAATCAGCAATGTCCAAAGGAATCTGAAACCTGTTAAGTTCCTCTCCAAGGAGCCAGTGAGCTGAAAGGAAGACACTGACTAGAATGAACAACTTTGAAGGCTGGTGATAGGGACACAGTGCAGTAAAACCCTCTTTTAGGACCAGATTCAACACGGTCCTAAGCATGTGACTAACTTCAAAGTGTGCAATGGTTTCACTGGTTTCAATGAAAATCCTGGATCATTTCATGGCCCGGTGCAAATAACAGCTGTTATTTGAGTGACTTTCTAGTTGTTCTGTGGAAAAGATGCAGGGTTCACTAAGGCCCTGAATGATTCAGCAAGTTACTTAAGCACTTGCCTAACTTTGTGCAGGAGAGCCATGCCAGGAAGTCACTTTGTCATGCTCCTGATTTACATACACACCAGGGCAATGCATGTGCTCTAGCCAGGGGCCTGTGAAGTAGGAGTGCCCTTTAGATCAATTGAGACTGTGCTGGTTACAGTGACATCAACTGCAAGTCTCAAGTCACTTCATTACAATACATTTGTTAGTCTCCAAGGTGCCACAAGTACGCCTCGTTTTTGTGTGTCCACATTATAGCGGTGTGAGTACCCCCCACCAAAGGTGTATGGGGAGGCGGGGGGGATTTTCCTGGGTTTGCAGACGTAAGCTACATCGCCTGAGATTTTTTTAGCTGCTTTAATTTCCTCTCTAAGAATCGAAAACTCCTCCCTTTAACAAGCTAGTGCCCCCGCTAGCTGGCACGCACTACGCTAGCAAAGCAGGGGCACAAGCTCATTCAGCGCTGATAACATTTTGGTGCGCTGCAGCACATTGCTTTTCACTGCAAACCACAGCCCCTGAACGGCCCGGGGCCACAGCCTCTGACTAAGGCTGTATTGTTTGCTGCGGAGCAGCCTCTTGGCTCATAACAGCAGTCAGCGCCTTATCAGCTAGCACATTAATCTTAATTAACAGATCGACAGCTGCAGTGCCTCCCTCCAGCTCCCCAGAGCATTCACAAGCTCGGCCTGTGCACAGTGCTGTACGGCGGCTCAGACATCACCATTGTTTCCACTACAGGGAGGGCCAAATTCTGCTCTTGGCGCAAATGTGGAGTCACTTCACTGACTTCAGCACTTCGATGCTATCCCAAGACAGGTCAGTAAATACCTGACTGGCACCAGGGGGACTGCGCACAGAATCCAGGCCCCAGCTCATGTCCCCTCATGGTAAAGCCCAGGGGAGTGGGCCCAGCAGCAAGAACATTCTGTGAGGTGCCTGCAGTGAAGTTTCCACAAAATTCTCCTGTTCAGGAGGTGGGTTTGACCCATTCTGCCACCCCGGCAAGATGCAGTAGATCTGGGCCCCATACTTCATGGATCACCCAAGGTCTGCCAGCAGACCCGTGTCTCCTGCATATAGCCCTCAGCCCTTTGCTTTGGCTGCAAAGTTCTTCACCCCTCTCCCGGCCTCCCTGCGAATCATGGCTTCAAGCCCTGGCTTCCTTGGCCAGTTTCCGCACCCAAGAAAGGTGGGGGAGGTCCCTGGATGGCCCAGAGATGTAGAATGGGCAATACAGCCTGGAGCTCTACTACCTAGTATCATTGGTTGCTGAGGGGATTCATGCACCTGGACCTACTTACAGTCCACTCCTCATGCACAGGGTGCTGGTTCGAGACAGGGAGCTCCACAAGGTCAAGGGAAGATGGGAGGGTCCATGCCACAGAGGCTGCTGACCCTCCTCCCCTGCTCCATGAGGGAGGGGTGAGATCCGCATGTCGGGGGGACCCTCTAAGCCAGAGATGCTCAAACTGTGGGTCAGGACCCCAAAGTGCCAGGCTGAAGCAGAAGCCTGAGAGCTTTAGCCCTGGGCAGAATGGCTCAGGTTACAGGCCCCCTGCCAGGAGATGGAGCCTTTGGGCTTTGGCCCCCTCGCCTTGGGCAGCGGGATTTGGGTGGGCTCAGGCTTTGGTCCCCCCCTCCTGGGTTGTAATTTTTGTTGTCAGAAGAACAATGAAGTTCTCAGCGAAACAATTCCCCTTCCCTGCATTCTATATAATGGTAGCTCAGTAGAGGCTTACACCTGATTGGTCAGTTGCTCTTGTGATCAAGGTGGTTACCTGTTGGGTATTTTAAGTAACTGTCCATTTCCCCTTCTCCTCACATTACTCATGGTTCAGGTTAAGAGTCTGTCACGGGTATTTTTATTAAAAGTCAGGGACGGGTCGTGGGCAATAAACAAAAATTCACAGAAGCCCACGACCTGTCCCTGACTTTTACTAAAAATACCCTGGGGTGAGGTGACAAACAGAGCTCTGCTGGGGCTTGCAGCTGCTCCAGCCCTGGTACTGCTCCTGTGGCCGGGCTGACTGCTGCTGCATCAGCCCCAGGGGGCTCACCCAACCTGGTGGACCAGGGCTGGCCATTGGTCAGCTGTTCGGTCAACACCCCCTCCTGACCACTGCTCTGGTGGCCCCAGGGCTGGCTGCCGGTCAGCTGCTCCGGCAGCTGCTGAGAGCTGCCCCAGAAGAAATCACAGAGGTCCTGGCAGGGGTAGGGGGGGAAGGAATTTTAAAAAAAAATCACAGAATCCGTGACTTCTGTGACAGAATTGTATCCTTACTAATGGTCCCTGATTCAGACAAACACTGATGGCTGGAGTTATATTGCCGAACTCTGTCTTAGCACCCCTTCCTTTGCAAGCACTTTGGGCTTGGTTGGTAGATTGTGAATTCTCCCAACTCTTCCAAGAACAGTTGGGAGAATTCACAATATACCAGCCAACAGCAGCCCCAAACGTGATGCTCTGGCCCCTGCCCACTGCTTTCAACTCCCTGTTATTACAGCCTTTCCCTTTGGCAGCAGAATGCAGGGCTGAGCTACTAGGAGACAAAAAAAATCTTGGAAGAGTCCGACACATTTCACTCTAGCTGGTCTCATTGCTTTACAGTGCTTTGCTCTAGTTTCAATATTGTTCCAAAACAATAAATAGTTAATCGGAGTCTGCTACACCAAAGAGGTAATAGCTGTTATGAATAATAGCATGCTACAACAGGGTGGGCTGCTAGGTCAAAACTTCCACTTGGCTAGAACTTGGTATATAAAATAGGGAAGCCATTTCCTACCTTGTCTATTCCCAAACTCATGCTGCTTTTTCATTGAAGAGAATAGAAATTCAAGAGTTTGAGACCATTTTTATAACTTAAAATGGCAAGAATTTGTGTTACAGGTAAATTGATAATATGATAAAGTTGAGGCCAAAATTTTCAAAAACAGGAGCCTAATTCTACATCCACAGCAATTAGATTCCTAAATAAGTGTCCTGATTTTCAAAAGTAAATTTCAGTGGAAGCGACTGGGAGCTCAGTAGTTTTGAACATAGACCACGGAGCCATGCTTTAGACATCTACTTCTTAGTCTAAATGTTTTTCCAAGTTAGGAAAAAAGAAATGTAGCTGAAATACTGAAGCTTTAAACAGGAGTTGCTGTCCATGTGCAGTAGCTCTTCTCATTAAAAAGATCATAAAGGTTTTTACTATGCTGACTTAGGGAGTATGTTAAGCATCTAACTTGCCTTGACAGACCATAAAGGAACTTTTGTGACCTATTGGGCCAATGATGTGTGAGGAAGTGTTTACACCATAGTCTATAGCTGGGATGTATTATCAGTGTTAGATGTTTTGTACCAAAATAATGCTTCAACCTGACACATGGAGCTGCTAGGCTCTGATGTGTAAATAATGCGTATAGTCAACATAAAAATTTGGATCAACCAACCTGCTTTATTGCTCTGTAGATTGTATTTATTCAGAAGTACCCAGGATGGTATATTAACATTAGTACACATAACTGGATGTATTTAGCTGGTTGTCTTTTATGATCTTTTGAGTCACAAATATGGCTTTATAAAAGCTCCTGAAAAGCTCACAGAAGGAAGCCCATTATATTCCATCATTTCAATTCTCACACAGGGATAGGAGTCAGGAAATCTAAGTTCCAGTCCCAGCTCTGCTACTGATGTGTGTGATCTCAGGAAAGTCACTTAACTTCTGTAGGCCAGGTTTTGATCTCATTTACATCAGCATAAATCTGGAGTAACTCTGCAAAATCAGATTCTGCTCTCATTTACACCAGTGTTAGTTTGGAATGACTTCAGTGAAGTCATGGAGTTACTTGAGATTTACAGTGGTGGAACTGAGCACTAAAGTGGAATCTTAGTTTTCCATCAGTACCTAGGAAAAATGGCAACGCTGCTCACGCACCTTTATAATGCATGTGACGCAGCCTTCATGGCTAGATGGCCTAGTGGCTAGGTTGTTGGTTAGTCACCAAAGGGAGTGGTAGGGGAACTTGAGTCCTCCCTCTCCACCAGGTCCCAGGGCCATGTGTAGTTCAACCTCTAAGCAGAGGGTTGGGTCTCCCTCCAAGCAGTGGATGGACAGGGAACAGGGAGCTGGGGGGCAGGGTCAACAGCGGTTTCTCTGGGCTACTTCCTACAAGTCTTTTTAGTTTGGGGCATGGCCCCACAGTCCAGTTGCCCTGCAGTTGAGGACCCCCCCTCTGCCCATGGTCGCCCTGCCCCAGGCTCACTGCCATCTCTTTCCATCTGGATAAACCTTCTGAATGTTTCCCAGCCGAGGAGCAGCCCTGTGTAGACCATGAGGCTCTAGGCGCATGCCACAAGTTCCACCTCTGGTTTTTACATTCTTAGAAAGGTCCCGTCCCTTTGGTGAAGCTGCTGGCTAGAGACGCCCCCAGACTCCTCTCCGTGTGTGCACTCAACCCTGCCTAACAGAGATCCTCCAGAGCACTGCCCCACTTTAATAGATCCATCCGCACAGTATTATTTCATGACGCTGGTTTCCTTTGCCTGCCTTCTTCCCCAGCATTAGCCCCACGCTTTGCCCCTGGGGATGCAGCCACAAACTGAATAGGGGCTGCTGAACACGTGGAATGGTTTCTTTGGCAACGATAGTAAAAGCTCGCTGCAATTTTCTTGCTCTCACTCACATGACTTTAGCTGCCCAGGTAATGGGGACTGTGGAAGCAAAGAAACTGTAAGCATCTGGTTTACATTACGGCCGCTGATAGGAATCAGCCACACACTCCAGCCTGCCTGCTGCATATTTATTCATTTGTTTGGCATCTGATTGATTGATGGAGTCCCTGTCGCCCAGGCAGCAGCCTGGCACAATAATTCACTCACTCTCATGCTGTAACAAAGCAGGGTGCTTTTGCCCTGCTCAGCGCTAGGCTGGAGGAGTCAGTAGCGATGTAGTGCACCCTAGGGCAAGCATTAGGGCCCTGATCCTGCAGTCTAATCCGTGTACGTGGAGCCCTGTGCCTGTGCTGAGGGCCCTTGGGCAGCAGGGTTTCCTGTGCGGATCCAATCGTAGGTTAATGGCCTTAGTTTCCTTCTGTCCCCTGCAACTTAATAGCTCAAATGACGCCAGAGAAGAGATGCACCAGCCCCCCCCCCGCCGCCCTCGTACAACGTGTGTTGTATGTTACTGCCTCTGCCCCATGCCCTCTGACTCTTCAGGCAGGTGCAACGTGTGACTGGAGCACCCACTCCTACTGCTGCCTCAGCCCATTCAGCCCCAGCTACTCTCACGCCGGTGGGGCCCGGGCCTCCCCGCAGGTGGGCTCTCCCATGGGAGTGGAAGGGCTGCTCAGGGCTTGGTGAGTTTTCCTCAGTGGCAGAGGAGGCAGGAAGGCGAAACACGGGACTCAGGGATACCTGGTGCCCGCTAAATGGAAGGGATCGAGCCCTGCGAGGTGCCTGCCTGAATGAGGCACCTCTGGGCACGCAATACCCCTGGCCAGCTCCGGGAGTGAGCCGGAGGCACAAGTCAAAAATTGCCCCTGCCCCGCCCCCGGAATACATCCCAGTTTGTTTCAAGGCCCAGCTTGGTTTGGTTTCCTTGTTACGTTTGCACTGGGGGCCTGTGTGTGTATTTCCTGTATGTGCCGGAGGAAGGTGAATGTCTCTGCCCCCTTGGAGGTTTCTCTGCTCTGATGCTTACCCAGTGCTCGCCAATGGCCAGGCCGCTGTTTAGGACACTCATGCTGTTACCTTGTGTGCCCACCTCTGGCTGTTGCACCCACCTGCAGTCCAGTACTTCAACTGTTGCTCTTTGGCGGGGGCAGGGCAGTGTACCCCACCTAGCACAATGGGGCCTACCTCCCTGCTTTAGTCAGGCCTCTAGTCTCTGCCACAGGTCAAATAATATTGGGGCTATAACCCCATTTATAACACCAGCAACATTATTTTACTTATTCAGTGCACAGAATCCCAGGGGCTTACAGGCATTAGGCCCTGACGGTGTAAAATGTGCGATTGCCCTGATGGTACCTGGTGGAGCAGCCCTAAGATCAATCCTTGCTGTCAGTGTCACGACGACACCAGACCTTAACACCTGGGCTTGGCTGTTTCGCTATGGATGAGAAAGCCTGGAGATGTTGGCTCATTACTAGCTGGCTTGGGGATCAGCAGCATCCATCAGTATGACATTAGAACAAGCTGCAGCAGGGAGCCAGGGTCAACATAGCAGTAATTAGACTATCCCCTGCTGTTTGCTTCCATGCTTGTGGGTTTAAGACAGACTATTAATGTGCCTTAATCATTGTATTATTTTTAGGGGCTTTTTAAATGAGAGCAATGTAAAAAGGATACAGGGATGTTGGAGCTTTTTTATAGGCTCCCAAGAAGCACAATTATTAGGGTGCAAGAAGGAAATTTGTAGGTAAATCATACTTGGCTAGCTCCTTTCTCCAGCATTTTAGAACGTTTGTTTTGTTCAGAGACCTTGGTTTTTAGGCAATTCTTTGTTAGCAACACTACTAGGAAGGAGAAAGAGGATGGCCCAGTGGTCAGGGGCTAAGCAGGGACTCGGCCGACCTGGATTCAATTGCATGCCATACCCAGAGACTGGCTATAGGACCTCTGGTAAATAGTAGAGTGAAATCCTGGCCGAATGGACAAGCCAGGATTTTACCCAATTCCCCTCTCTGTGCCTCAGTTCCCCATCTGTAAAATGGGGATGAAAGTACTTCCTGGCCTTGTGGGAGTGTTGTGAGGAGAAATACATTAAAGATTGTGAGGTGCTTGGATGCTATGCTAGCAGGTGCCACGTAAGTATCTAAAAGTAGATAGAGCATGGGGCTATTTGCTAGAGCTTGAGTTTCATACATTTCTTTCCCTTTCGTCTTTATACTATTAATTGTGTCGAACAATGTTAAGCTCTGCTATTCACTGGGCTGCTTCCCACATGGAAATAGCCTATAGAGTTTAAGAGGGATAAAAACAATAGCTTTCTGCTGAATGCTGCTTCCCGCATGGAAATATCGTAGCAAGGTTAATAGGAAAAAAAACAGTAGCCTTCTTTGGAAATGTAAGAGGGTTCTTCTAAAGTTACCCTAATCACGTTGGGCCAGAGACTGAGATCTTTACTCTCACTGAGTTCTCTGAGGAGCCCCATTGATTTCAGTGGACTTGCTTGTGGAAAAAAGTACGATTTAATAATAACAAAGAAAGCAGAATATGGTCCTTATGGAACTTCAGAGGATTAAGTCCTTCCTCTTGGTTGGGGGGAGGGATTTAGCCATCATATATAATTTGATTTCTAATTCATATTCTTAGTCTAAATTGTATAGGACGGTGCATTAGAATGGTTATGTTCCATTCAATTCTAGAGGAGTTTTGCCATATGGACTCTTATTTGGATTTGAACAAGAGGTTAATAAAGAGACTTTACAGCTTTTGCTGGATTAAACCCCATTGCTAATGAGAAGGCCTGAAGCTAAAGGAACACCGGTGATTTAAAAAAAATTTTTTTTTCGTTAATAGCCCAGTATCCCTTGTTCCATGAACATGCAGCTGCCAAGCTCGGTTCACGCAGTCTGTTAGGAGGTGTTTGAAAATACTGAATTGCACTGATCTGAGTCACTCACAGCGAGTTTGTGTGTAAGAAAGGGTTTGGGGAGTGTGGCGATGGCTTCTGTTGAATGCGGCAATTGGACACTCCTGCGTCCCTGGTTTGAAAGCATTTTGCTCCTCTGATCAGTGCACTAGTGTCGTACATTGGCTCTTGCTGCTCTTGTGTGGGTAGCACCAGGGCACGCGCGCATGCTGTGACTGCACAATAGCGTGGGTTTCCCTGAAGCCTCGCCATGGGAGCAGTAATACCATGAGCACAATTATTTGCAGCAGCTTTCATCTACTAGCTTTACTGGACATAAATACACTGGAAGTGGTGTCAAAGGGATACCATTCTAAGTGACCCACAAGATACAAATCATTCCCACTGATTCACAAATACCAGGGGAGAAAGTGCCTGAGACTGGCCAAGATCCATTTGGCCAGACAAGCTCTTCTGCCCCCTCCAGGATCCCGCTCCTCAGTCTACAAGCCCACAGCCAAAATCTCTGGATCGTGTACACACACCCACGCGTGCGCCCTCTCGCTTTAAGCGTGTCTTCTTCAGCTCAGAAACTAAAGACGGGGGTCACATCTCCCCAATTCTTCCAGCTCTCTAGCTCAGTGGGTGCCCAAACTTTTCCTCTCGCACCCCCTTACAAGTAATGGAACGTGTCCACGCTCCCACAGGCCAGGAGTGGAGCTGCAGCTGTGGCTGGGACCGGAGCAGAGCTGGGGGGCAGGGAGGGGTTGGATAGTGCTCCCTCCCTGCCTACTGTGGGGGCTGGCCTGGGTCCAACCACCTCCCCCCGGACATTCCCCCACACCCCCCTAAACGGGGGGGTGCCTCACAATTTGGGGGCTACTGGACAAGCTGGAAGCCAAAAAAATCAGTGGAATAATATGATATAGACCCAGTGATCCTAGCTAACTTGCCCTTGCTCATTAAAAGCAGGTTGTGCCAAAGCCCTGTGAGAGCTGCTGCGGGAATCCTCCTGGTGACCTATGTCTACCTGCTCACGGTGCTGCTATTCTTTATGACATCAGTGGGTATTAAAAGGTGCTGTTTCTCTCTCAGGACTCGGCTCCTCGTTACTAGCAGGCAGAAAAGCCCCTGATTGATGCCTGCTTAGCTTCTGTTTCAGAGTCCGCATGAGAGGGCAATGTGCCACTGGCAGCCGAGATCAATTAATTGTTGCCCAGCTGGGAGCATTTTGAATTTCTGAGAGTGAGCTGGAAAGAGGTGGGGAGTTAGGACTGTCCTTTTATGAATGTCCTTTTATTCTACAGAACGTCATTGGTTGCTGGAGATGGTGAAACACCCCAGGCAGCATATGCTGGTTTTAAAGGATTTCATAGCCGTACTTGAGCTGGGTTTGTCAGACCTGGTACTGCTGGAGAGCTGCATTTTACATTGGCATAGGCAAGACAGACCATTACAATAGATTGGACAGTAATAGAGAGCCAGAGCATTGAGTGGCTCGACAGAATCTCCCTTAGTCAATGTCAGGGCTAGGGAGATTCTGGCCAGAGGACACTTCCCTCCAGGCTCCACCTCTCTCAAGTTGTGGTCATTAAAGACCACAGCACTTGTGAGACAAAGTGTTGTTAAACCCCATGTCATCCCATAGTTTCAATAGAATGTATGGTATTTGCTTCGTTTGCTTGCGACAGACAGCAATGCAGTGAGATTAAATTCAGTTTCTTGTGCCCTCCTCCAGCGTTTTCAATGTGCCACAGATCTCTGTACTGACAACACAAAACTACAGGGTAGCTGTTGTTGGGACAGAAGCTGGAAGTTTTGGGAGCTGGGTTTGTAAATTCTGGACAGCTGGGATTTTAGTGTGGGAGGCAATCTGCAGTTGTAGAGTAAACACCGTTATGCTGGAAGGTGTTGATGTCTGCCATCAATCACAGACCTGCTTAAAGCTAATGGGTGTGCTAATCACCTTTCATTCAGGCTAAATGGAAGGCGCAATTAGGCCCCCTTTACATAGTGATAACTGAAAACCATAGAAGCCACCACCCGAGGCAGTGGGAGTATGGCAACCCGAGAGCAAGATCTAACTCTCGTAAAGATAGAGGGGTTTCTCTGGGACTGATTGAAATCAAAGGGGCTAAGGGATAGTTTTGCAACCTGCGTGTGTGCAAGTGGTAGAAAGCCAGCACTATCTAGTAGACAGTAAGAGAAGCAGTCATGAGCATGGCCCTGGAAGAGGAAGCAGGGGGATGATGCTTGTTGGGCACGGGACTGGCAAGAAAGGCAGGCTTGGAAATTGTGAGCAAGGAAACTGCCTGGTACTGTTTGTTCCTTTTGTGTCCAGGGAACACAGGACATTGTGTACATGCTTTGTAAATAAATAGAAATACCTTGCTTGGATCATCAGTTCCTCCTCCTAACAACCAACCAATCAAGGCCCTGCACACTGGCTAACAACTCGGGCCCAAAGGGGCAAAAGTACAGCAGCTGAATGTCTCTGCTAAAGCAGTCAGCTGTGAATCATTAACAATGGTGACATTTACCTTATCATTTTAGGTTTCATAGTTGTAAAGAGACAGGCTGGCTCAGTGGTTGGGGCACTAGCCTAGGACTTGAGAGAGCTGCGCTCACTTCCCTGGGAGACCCTGGGCATTCAGCTAAGGTCTTGTCTTCACTGTAGCATGAGCTGGAACTAGAGTGTTGCTATAATGGTCGAGGTGCCGGCAGCCGGACCAGAAGTCTAGTCTCAACTCCTCCCTTTGTTTCCAAGCCATATCAGCAGACAAGCACCAAGCTGGGCCAGGTTTGAGGGCAGGAGTCAGGAGCAAGATGGGGCGAAAGACGAGATCTGTAACAGGAGCCAGCTGTTCTGCGGTATTGCTCAGACAATTTCTTGGTTTGAATAGTTGATGTGGACCGATCAGGTGGCCGCAGGGTTCTGTCACTCTGGCCTCTCCAGGCGGTACTTCCTGCAGTGCCTAACCCACCACTAATTCTTGATGCTCCTTTGCCTCGCTCCCCAGTGGCAATGTGGAGGCATCGATCATCCACAACCCCACAACTGCAGGTTCTAGCCCTGTGGATCCTTAGTTGTCCCTAACCTGACTCCCATCCACACACAAAAATCTCTATTTTGGGTTTATAAATTCTGGACAGTTGGGATTTTAGTGTGGGAGGCTTTAAACTCCAGCTACTTGCCCCCTTGCGGGAGAGGAGGTGTTGACGCTTGAGCAGTAGTGATGCAGCTCCAGCTAGCACCGCCCATCAGCTGCAAACCCAATCACTCTGTGCAGCTGGAACATGGCTTCGCAATGTTGTCAAGTGGAGTGACACTAGTTAACTTTTGCAGCGAAGACAAGTCCTCGGTGCCTCAGTTCCCCATCTGTAAAATGGGATGAGTAAATACTACTTCACTACCCCACAGAATGCTGTTCATTTTCCAGGTGATTATGGCAACTGAGGGCTAGACACAAAATCTTATTAAAAGAATGGCCTATTTTCTCTGGCTGGGAACGTATTCCTCCTCTGCACAGTGGCTGATCACAAGGAGAGCATGTGTGCACACGCCCTGCTAAAGAGAACACTTGCCAGTTGGAAGGTCTAAAAGAAATGCAGCACTTCCATTTTTGTCTGGTAGGCCCAGGGGCTGGCATAAAGGAGGGGAACATTGGAGGACATGCTCCCTTCTCAGTTCTCTCCTGTTCAGATTGTTTTCATGTTGCTGTTCTCTGATTTTCCTTGGCAGGGTAAATACAGCACAGGGACAGGTCTGCTCAAGTTGTTCTCATTAGCCAACCCGCCCCCGACACACAGAGTCCCACGTGCTTCCCCCAGGCAAGCTGGAAGCAAATCAGAGCCCTGCAGCGGGACTGGGATCCCACAGGTCCCAGAGGACCCGCTGCCATAATAGTGGGAGCAGAATTAAAGAGGAGTCCTGCACAGGGCTCTAAAGCAAACCCCAATTGTGGGCTACAGGGCTACGGCTGAATTGCCTGCCTGTGTTGCCCCTGCAAGTGACGGTCAGGATTGCCCTGTGGATTCATGGAACTCTGGCTGCTTTCACACTGCAGCCTCCAAGCGAGAAGCTATAATGCGTCCCTGGGAAGCTGAGCGAAGGTGGCTGCAGGCAACAGACTCCTCAGTTCTGAGTCAGAGCTGCCAGTCATCACACAACACCCAAACCTAGCACCTTCCCAGAGCAGCCTCCCCTCGCGCCCACTGCCTCTGATTTGTCTGAGCCCCCCCGCCCCCATGTCATCACATTTCATGATCATTTGCAGTCATGCAGGTTTCCCATCAGTCATTTTTCTCCTTCCTATTGTATTACAGTGACTCCCAATTAGCTCCTTGTCACAGACTGTCACACACCCATCAAGCTCAACACTGCAGTAACAATTAAACCCCTCTGGGATTGCCAGCACAGCGCAGCACTTATTCCTACATCCAGACCATGGTTTTAACTCCAGCCCCGGTTTTACATCACTAAGTTCACACCAGCAACATTTCTATTGAATAGCTGGGAAGCAATTGGAACAGCTAATTACACAACCAGCCCGACTGTCTCCTGATAGGGAGAACATACCCTGCAGCAAACACATCAGTGCACGTTGCTATGAGGATATTCTCAAAAAGAAAAGGAGTACTTGTGGCACCTTAGAGACTAACCAATTTATTTGAGCATAAGCTTTCCTGAGCTACAGCTCACTTCATCGAATGCATCCGATGAAGTGAGCTGTAGCTCACGAAAGCTTATGCTCAAATAAATTGGTTAGTCTCTAAGGTGCCGCAAATACTCCTTTTCTTTTTGCGAATACAGACTAACACAGCTGTTACTCTGAAACCTATGAGGATATTGTTTGGCTCACTGAGGGTTTTTTCCCCATCTGCTATATTCTGCCCATCAGCGCCCAAGCACATACAATCCCCCCAAACCCTTTGCGGCAAAGTCCAGACTCACAACAGGAAGATTTCAAAGGCCTTGCACATTCTCCTTGGTGGAAATCAAGGGCAGGAGCGTCTGGATTAAGGATACAAACTGCCTTTTTGCAGTGTTGTAGAAGCTGTGATGGTCCCAGGATATGAGAAACACTGGGTGGGTGAGAATATTTTATTGGACCAACTGCTGTTGGTGGACGGATCAAGCTTTCAAGCTACTCAGAGTTCTTCAGAGATTGGACGCACTGTGGTGGCCACCACCGCCTCCCCTGACGCCAGTTTGATGCAAGAAGATTGCAACAAACAGCTTCGGGCTTTGTTAACAAACATTCATCAGCTTTAGACATTCCCCCCAACCCCTAGCTGTGCGTACACACAACCGCTCCCAGCTTCCTGACACACTGCTGGGTGTCCCACAAGGATCTGCAGTCAGGGACATTGGCATGGCTCAACATGGCTCCCAGGAAGATGGCATCTACATCTGATCTACATCCCTCTGGCTGTAGGGCATCTTTCCCCAGACGGTCTCTGATCCTCCTCCAGCTGGCGCTTAGCCCAGAAGCACATTGTTGTTGCTTAGCAAATAATGGGTGGGATTTTCAAAAAAGCCTAAGGGAGATGGACACGCCAACTCTGTCAAACACTTGAAAATCCCACCCATGTAACTAGCTTAGCAGACACTAAAGCAGCCCTGGAAATCAGTTGCTGTCTGCCTCCAATGCAACGCCAAAAAGGAAGAGCGGCTGAAGGACAAAGTGATCTAGAAAGCAATGAGAAGGAGATCTGAGGGTTGATAGCCAGCACAGCTAAAGCACTCAGAGCCAGGCTGGGGGCCATTTTTGGTGTGGTTGTCCGAGCATATGCTGATTTGCCTCCTAGCTTCTGATCGTAGTGGAGCAGGGCCCCAGCAGCGCACATGAGCATAGGGGCTGTCGGTATCCTCACACTCCGGCTTACAGCCGCAGGGCAAGGCTGGTGTGCTAGGTTATATAAAGCTCTGTGTTTTGAGGAATGAAACAGCAGCAGCCCCATTTATTTACAGGCAATGAGGTGGCGGTGGAGTGTTACGATGGCAGCTGAGCAGCGAAGGTGTACAGAAAAGCAGCGTAACTCCATTCATGTTGCATTATTCAACTCATCTCGAATACAGCAGAGTAAAACGACAAATGGGGGGTGGGGGGGGGAAGCTTGTTCTTTTGAACTGCTGGACTACACATTTCACCCGCTAAAAAACTGGTGGCGGATGGTAGGATTTATACTTGGTGTGGCTGTGAATTAGCCCTGGATGTGGTCAATGGAAAAATACCATTTCTTCAAAACTGGAAACTTTGACCAGTGATCTCTACATTGAACTTCCCAGAGAAGATCAGTCAGCAGCCATGAATTTTAACTATTGCAGATATGAGGGCAGATCTTTGGCCTTCCTGAACCTGGAAAGGTTACATTTAGCTATCAGAGTCCATATCTACTGGCACTTACAGAAAGTCAAGATCTCTCCTGCTAGAAAAGTCTACTCTGTTTATGTTTCAAGATACCCCTATGCTAGAGAAATCAGTTTAATGTAATGGGTTGCTAAAGTTGTTTTATTATTTTATATAAACTATTGGGAGCCTCTCTGAGAACTAACTTAAGGAGCAAGTGGGCTGAATCTTTCGGCTCCAATTCAGTGATAACAGGCTAAGCTTTATGCAGAACAGTTGGGATTCTTATCCATAGTGATACGTTGCCAATTCTTACTAGAGCGAAGATGAGCCAGCAGAGGTGGGTGAGCAGACATTAGACAGAGAAATTTGGAAATCGCATCTTTCTGTATTTACCCTGTTGCTGAGGATGTCTCTGCAGCCCTGAGCCTGTTTCCATTTTAAATCCTAGATTTTTAACTTGCAGGGGAAAGGTGTAATTAAAATAGTACAATGGCTCTACCGATTCTGCACTGCTCTGGGCTTTACATTTAAAAACAGCGAGTTGCACACAACGTGCAGGGTAATACAAACCACATGTCTGAATGCCGCATTCTTCAGGCAGACAATCTGAAGCAAGCCGTACAGCAGAAAGCCCCATAAACAGCAGATGAAAGGCACAGTGTGGCACCAGGCAAACAACTGTTTTGATGCATTATCGGTCCCTCCTCTTCTGCTGTGTGCAACATGCTGTCCCTCTGCAGCGTGCTGGAGCTCTGTTTGATTGCATACATGCTCCACCCCCCCGGGCCATTCTAAAATTCACTCTTTGTTTCCCTGCTAGCTTTCTCCAGCGCTCTCCAACAGCCTTTCAGGCCCTTTAGATTTCTGGCCAGCTCTAGTAGCTCTAACCAGTGAATACATCCTAAAAGCTTTTGATGTGCAATTTTCAAATGTGTATTACACCGGATATTTCAAAGCATTTAAGTGAACTGTCAGGTTACACGCTTGAAACATTTCTGACTCACCTGCTGGCAAGAGGAAATGGAGAGCAGCAGCTCCAAGGAATCCAGGACATGGAGTTTCACAGCATGACACTTTCAAGCACTTCAGGTATAATATTTGATTTTGAAAATGAAAACACTTGTGAACAAACAGGAAACAAGCATGCTGGAACACCCTTTCAGACACATCAGGTGCAGCATTGCCAATACCAAATGGTTTTAAAAAAATCATAAATCAGGCCCCAAAAAGAGATTTTCTAAAATATAAAATTCGGGGATTTTGACTTCTTGGTTTCTTATCCTTTAGGGGGGTACTTATGCATCCAGTGAAGTGGGCTGTAGCTCACAAAAGTTTATGCTCAAATAAATTTGTTAGTCTCTAAGGTGCCACAAGTCCTCCTTTTCTTTTTGGGGGTACTTAGGTTACATTTAAAGGCTACCCTCTGCAAGAGGGCTAGAAACTTTTTTTTTTTTTTTTAAAGGAAACTTGAGAGTCTCAGCACCAGGAGGAGCTGGGACCTTAAACAAAGGAGAAGATATTATGAGACTTGTGATAACATCATGAGTTGGCAAGACTGAAGCTACCATATTTTCCAGTTGAAGCCAAAGAGCAAAGCAAAGAAATAAAACTTCATCGATGTTGCTCTTTACTGCTCTTCATTTTCTTGCTTGGCTGTGACTGCATTGTTGGGACTGAGAACCTAAGTGCTTATTTAAAAAACAATCATTTTGGAATTTCTTACGTGTTGTTGCTGGTTTGCACACACACACACACACACACACACCCCTTTCCTTTTGTGAGTGTACTACTTAGGGCAAACTGTCTCGCTTATCTCTCTGTATTAGATGTAATGGTAACAGGATAGCAGGTTTCAAAGGATGCATCGATGTTAGATTCAATCCATCCCTGGAGAGTGATTTCTTATAAATACAAAGCAAACATCACAAGGTTAGGGAGAGTAATAGATCTGTATTATTTGGCTTAACAATTATAGAAGTAAAAATAGGATTAGCAATTATATAACTATCATAGAAGGAAACCACCAATACACAAGAAACACAAGGAAAACATTGTAAATAAATATTTCCTAGGCCTTATAACAACTATGCACAGCAACACGAACAGACTTGAAGTCTCAGAGATCACAGTATCTTTCCTCAGGTGTGTCCTTCTGATCATCTTTCTTTTCCACAAGTAGTTGCCAGGAGTTATTTGTGCAACCTGAGCTGCAAATCCCCCTTTCCTTGCTGCTTAAATGGAAACCCAGGCTCTTTCCACACAATCCTGCCACCAGCCTCAAGAGTTGGATAACTCCTGCTGGGCTCAATACCGTATCACAGAAGAACTCTAACCAGTTATAACCAAGTTAGAGACCACTCTTCCAGGCTAGCACGCCAGATCTCTAGGTGAGACAGCAATGTCATCATAAGGTTCCTGAGCACATGGCTACCACACAAAACCCCATTCCGAGACCAAATACACAAATGTCAGACTACTTATTTAGACCTTTAGCTGGTCACCATTAACATAATGAGCATTTCAGCAAATTGCCCAAGAAGTGACTCCTTCCAAAGTGTACAAGTTGGGACTCCCGGAAATGGGCCTGATTTTCCAGAAAGTGCGAGCACCCATCCTCTGAAAGATCAAGCCCCTTCAAGGTGTTTTCAAATTGGGCATGTAAAAACAGAGGTACCCAGCCTCACTAATCACTTCTGAAAACCTTGACGTTGCACTGAAGGAGGCTAAGAATAATGGATGGAGTTAAAGCATTGGAGTTACCCAAGGGATCACTCCAGACCAACATTTAGCACATAGCAAGCACTGCCAATCAGTGACAGACACACGTTTGTACAGAGATTGAGAGTGGACAGTGCTCAGCTTATTGGCATGGAAACAAGCCCAAAGCCACCAAGAAGAGAATTACACATTCAAAGCAAAATTAAAAGAGCAACACATCATCCTGCTGCAAGCTGTTCTTGCATTAAGTGGAACAGAAGTATTTTCTAATTAGACTGCACAGCGCTGTTTGAGTTCACATACCTCAACCTAAGATATCTCCACAGTGGTTCCAAAGAGGCTGCTCTCTCTCTGCTTGCTTTGCACATGGGTATTAAAGAAACTGGAGTTTGCAAGGATGGATGGGAAGCAGCTACAATCCTAATGACAAAAGCGGCAGCCATTTCTTCTCTGATGTAACAGTGTCTCCATGGGATTCTGAAAGGTTTGCCTACACTCTGGATCTAACACAAATCCTGTCTTCTGGTGTTTTTCTGATTTGACATGGTACTCAGTGGTCTGTAATCCAACACCTTGCTACAGCTGGGGCAGAAACTGCCATTCGTCACATCTGTCATCTCTTTTGTAGACAATTTTCAGCTTGAGCCCTAGAAACTCCAATTGTGATTCACTGCAATAAAAGTGATGCTAGACACATGTAATTAATCACTATGAGGGTGTCCGTCTAGTAGTTAAATAGAATAATCCTGCTGTGGGTTTCTAACGCTCTTACCCAGTCTTCAGGGGTATCTTTCTGTGTTAATTATTCTTTTAGTTTCTTTATGACTTTTGTGTTCATATTTAATTAGTAAGGCAAGTTCTTTTACAGCAAATGCCACCCTCACACTCTTATTCACTGTGTTATTATAAAGCTAGATCAGGATCCCTACTCATTTTTGTGTCAGATAAAGACTATTAGTTGGAGCAGCTGATAATGGGGCTCCATATCCCTGGACTGAAATTCACGTGGCCTTGTGTCTTTTAAAGGATTGATTGCATGGATCTTTCAAACTGATTGTAATCTAGCCCTTGGTAACAAAAATTTTCTTGTATCTTATTAATATGAAGTTATGGAATATTAGGGCACAGGCAACAGTTTCAAAACATGGCTCTTGGCTGTTCGGCCTGTGTGCCCAAACTAACCTAGTGAGTTCATGGTTCTGCAATGGATGTTGAAAGTGACCCCATGAACTAAGAGACTTCTACTAATTCTTATTACAGCTGGCGCCTTTTTGGTGCGTCTGTCCCTATTCTTCTCTACAAAGTCAGGAAAGAAAAGCTTTAAAATTAGCTGACATACAAGCTGATGAGTTTTATCACCTTTATTTTGTATAATGAAATAGCAGGATACTATTTTATAACCATGACCAATATACACTTTAAACTTAGTGACATTTTAGGACAGAAGTTGAACAGCTGCTATGAACT
This sequence comes from Eretmochelys imbricata, assembly GCF_965152235.1. NCBI lineage: Eukaryota > Metazoa > Chordata > Testudines > Cheloniidae > Eretmochelys > Eretmochelys imbricata. Next base: position 11,033,254 of record NC_135578.1, read on the forward strand.
AGATTCCCGCATGCAAGTACATCTGGCTTGTGCCTTGTTCCCTACAAGTAGCAGGTTAAAAATGCTAATTTAATGGATCTTTCAAGCTGTGTACATTTCTTAATAAAAGTGATTCTATTACTGCAATCCTCACTTTCTCCTTTCTATCACTCTTATCAAAGCTGGCCTGAGGCCCCAATCCTGCAAATGATTACGCTGACTCTGAGGTCTGCCTGCCCAGTTGCTTGATGGGTCAGGGCCTTAGACTTTCAGTTCTTTGAGGCAAGGCCTGTTTCTTTACTTTTTTCTGTGATGCACCAAGCAATGCTTCTGGGCTCTCTAAAACTACCTTCCCTGTTGCTACGTATTTTTGGCACCAATTCTTTTGAAACATTTCCAAGTGTGATAAGTACTTAAACAGTTTGCATCTATAGTGAGGTGTTTTTTTAAGCAACTTCTAGTGACATTAGTTATAAGACACAGAAGAATCAACTCCTTTTAATTTGATAACTTATACAGTTCTATTGAATTACTCAATCACTTAAAAAAAACCCCCAGAACCGGAAGGAGTTCAGTATTTCATACCATCTTGTTTCCTAGACAGTGGAAGCAAATACTACTTGTAAAATAGCAGTATTTTACAATGCAAAAATATATCTAGATTTCCAATTAAAGTCTTATAAAATGTTACTCTTAAGAGTTTGGTAGCTCAAGATAACCCAGGGGCTCTCACTAAAATTCTTTGCACCAAACTTCACCATAGCTGCAGAAATGGGGGAGGGAGGGGAAATTGTCTATTTCTGTTATTTGCAAAGCAATATAACCCAAATTCTGCAAACACATCTGCAACTTTGCTCATGCAATTAGCCCCAGTGAACAATATGGTATTACTTACGTGCACGAAGTTCACCACGCGCATTAAGTGTTTGCAGGATTGGAGTACAGCAACTGTGTTTCCCATATATAATTCTGTACATTCTGCAGAAAAGCAGCTACAATAATACAAGCTCTTCACCTTGTCTGAATACTGGCATCTCCCAAAAAAGAGAGCTTTCAGATTTAATTAAATTTTACTATTTTATTTGTGAAAAAAACTACAAGCAGAATTCATAAATAGACATTTCTATTTAAAGCAGGAAAATGATAAAGTGGCTTCTAATAACAGTCGTGCACATGCCAGTAACAGGAATATATTAACATCTTTTATTTGCTAGACAAAGAGCAGTGTCCAATATAAATTTCCCGAAAACATTTAAGACCTGTGAATTTCTGACCAGTTCACAAAACCACCATTGACACTTTAGCATGAAGATCAAAACAAACCTAACAGGACTGTCAGCTCTAAAGACTTTACAGAGCGGAGAAACTTTCAAAAGCGTTATACAAGCTGTCTTTCTGGGCAAATGAAAAATATAGCTCGTATAATACATTAACATAAAAATCCACAAGATAAGATTATGTTTTGACATACTTAAACAAGCATTCTATATTTGTCTCCAACAAACAAAGCTAAGGAAATAATGTAACCATCTTTACACAGTAAATTAAGGTTACAAGTCATACACAAGAACAGAACTGCTTGCGCATTAAAAACTGTTCAGCTCCATTGTCATACTCTAAATGTTGGCTCTTAAAACCATTTTTCGGTTACATACAAGCAAAGGTTATTATATAGTCAGCAATTAATAAATTTTCAATAATTTAAGTTTATTGTAGCTTAAAAAAGTAGACTGAGAATGATCTTAATAAGGCAGGTGAAAATATCTCAGTGGAAATAAACTCACAGAAGCTACTGCCAAATTTTAAATCTGTCCAATTTGAAATGACCAAAGTGTTTTGATTAAAATAAATAGTCTGTGTTAAAATTATTTTACTTTTTCTTTTGCATGACTATGTCAAACTGAGCAAGTCAGGCAAGCTGTGTTTGTGTGTAAAAGTTTAAACTTGCAAACATAACACTGTGCTTTTCTTACCTGCTTTCTGTGCCACTGAATACCAAGCATTTCTGGTCTTTCCTTTACACTAGTGTCTAATTTTTTTTAAACATGCTCCCTAATGATAGCAGGGTAAACTGAAAATGCAAGAAAGTGAAGGGAATTCCATTTCCAGATACATGCCTTAGGGGTGTTATCAATTTCAGAAATTAAGTGTAAAAGTAAACACTATCCTTCAAATCCACAACACAACAGTTAAAAATGTGGCCCGGTTAGGTTCAAATGCTTAGCTAGCAATTTCTACTAAATGCAGAGTTTCAGTTCTCTTGTACCAAAGCAATTTTCCACTCCATCCTTACAAGCAGCTAATTTATCAAGGAGGCACAACCAAAATAAACCACCACCAAAGAAGATTTCAATGACTTAATCAGTAGCCTCTGAGTAGCTCGTTACTGTGTGTTAAAGCTTTTTCAAATAATCTATGGGTCCATTCATTTAACATGAAGTAATTTTCTGGTACATACAATGCTTTCTTGCACAAAGTACGACAGCCAACAAAGCGCACAAGCACGTGCATAACTTTAAGCATCAGTGTGGCCCCACTGAAGTCAGTGGGACTAGACTCCTGCTTACATGCTTTGCTGGCTTAGGCCAAATGCATTTAAGCTGACTGATTATGGTTCATTTATAAAGCAGTGCAAAATATACAAGTTCAGGGCATCTTCAGAAAATCTCTCTTTAAAAAAATTATTCCAATACATCTCAGTAAAATAAATAAATATGGCTGACCAGTTTACCCTCCCTGAGACCCTTAAAGGAACAGTAAAACTTGAAAAGGAATGTCTTTGCAATGTTCCACTAATGTTAAAATGTGGATTGAGAAATTCATAGTATTAAAACTATGTATAACATATTGATGCTCATAAGTAGCATCTGATTTCCTTTGGTTTTTCAATAAATACTTTAAAAATGCGGTTTTAAAAAGGTAAATATAGCTTATATCCCAGATATAAAACAGAATTAAAAGGGGGTGCCCATGTTAACGTGTTCAGAATAAAACTGCAGCTGTAAAGACACTGCTTTGTACCGTACACATGCAAGCAGAGCTGGTAACGGATTAATTAAGCACAGAATAATTTTATCATCATTTTGAAAGGAACCTACATGTCTGCTACTCAAAACCAAGCTGATTTCAAAATAGAATTTTATTCAGTTGCCTCCACAGACAGAAATTATTTTTACCAAGCAACTAATTCACAATGTAAGAAGCTGGCACCAAGTTCCCGAGAAGTGGCCCTCTTTCCAAGTAGAACACCCAAAAGCTATCCTGTTGATGTTGAATAAAGTTACAGACTCTGTGCCTGAAATTACTGCAAAGCACTCTGGGCCACATAATTAAGGATAAAAAGACAAACAGAACTTGAATCTTAAAAAAACGTTTGTTTCACCTCTTCAGATTATTATTTTAGCAGGATAATGCACAGAAGGTAAACTGTAAAGCAATGCTAATAGACCAGGAACGAAGTTTATAGTCTGAAAAGATACAGAGCAAGAATGAAAGAGACACGGACCATCAACGTGAGCAGCACTTGTTGCTGACCTGCCAGCATGAAAGTTTTTTCTCAACTGTAGCTCCCACAGCAGAATATCTAGAAGTGTCCAAACATTAACAAGCCTATATATGTCATCATTGGATGATATGCTGTTCAGAAATTGCTCTTGGAATACAAACCCAACTCAATTAAACCCAAAAATACTCCCCACAACAGAATGGAAAGAGATAGAAATGAAAAGGTTTGACCAAGAAAGAACCAAACCACATCAGATGTGAACATGTAATGGTTTGGTTGATCAGCTCCAAAAAGCTTCCAGCCTTAGGGTTCTCTTCTGCCTTGAATTCTAAAGCAAACAGCCACTCCACAGAGATTTAATGTCACCTCAGTCATTGATGCAGGTCTGGAAAATGGATGGAATTAATCAAAATTACAGAATACCACATTTTTGTGTGATTGGCTATGGAAGAAATAACCATGTCAACAAGTAAACAAAATATACATTAATGCATGGCATTCTGAAACCAGCTTAGTTACTTTTGAATAAGCATGCTCCAATTGGACACGGACTTGTGATTTGTCATTCTGAGTTATTCTATTGGGAATGCAGGCTATCTGGAGGAGTCTTCCCATTATAGATCACAATGTATAATAAAAACTATTTGCCCAGTACTGTTTAGCCAAAAGTTGGGGGGGTAGGGGGGGAAAAGAGAAGAGAGAGAAAATCAGGTCTCATCTGGCTTTAAACCTTCTGAAATATACTTTTCATCTAAGCCTGGTTCCATTTCAGTATCAGCACTTTCACAAAAGGGGACTGTCCCAGATCTTTAACTGTTCAATATTTTTGTTTCACTTCACAGTGTTTCAAGCACCAGCGTTTCCATGTATTGGTTTCAAATAACCCTTTATATATATTTATTTATATATATATTTATATATAATTTATATCAAAACTGATAGTACACAGTATAACTGGAAGAAAGAAAGAACTGAACTTAAAGGATATGCTGAAGGAGGATGGAGTTTGTGAATGCAATAAATAAAGTCCCCTTCCCCTCCCCCCACACACTCCAAAAAACCAAAAAAAGTTGTAATGTTCATGGAAAATTGTGCACAGCAGATATTATAAAAAAGTAGATTCAGGAGCACATCCAATTATAAATGATTGTTAGGAAAATTATATAAAACAATGGAATACATAAAAGTGTCAAGAGTAATTGTCAGGGTGCGAAATTCCTTGGTGGCCAGATGCCCATGACAAGCAGAAATTATCCTGGTTGCATCAGTAAGAGAGTGATGTCCAAGAAAGTGTGTGTTCAAGCACAGAAGAGGCTCTCCAGGACTGAAGCCCCATGGGCAGGTGGAGTGTTTGAATTTCATACCCTGATTCATAGTTTTCCACAACTCCATGTGCAATTTTCAGAAAGATTCATCGTTAACTGCTGACATGTCGCCCTTCGGCGTGGAGGAACGGGACGAGCCTTTGTCTGTGCTCTCAGAGCCGGAGCTGCTCTGATTCTGCTGTTCTGATCCTGCACTGGAGGTCACTGTAGATGAAGATGTGGAAGAGGAGCGAGTCTTTTCTTTAAAGTCTGTGATAATTACTGTGACGTTCCCCACTGTGACTGCCAGCTGCTGTGCAGTACTTCGGTCCACATTTTTCAGTCTGGGCCTAAAGAACAGGTGAGGAAAAAAAGGGAAAAAGTTTATTAGGAACCATATTTCAGAAACAAACTTTCTACTAAGTGATATGTTCTGAGCTCTCTTGGACAGATCAGATTAGTTTGGAAGTGAGCTCTGGTACCAGCCCTATGGGACAAAAGATGAAAGAATTCTGTTATCTGAATACTCCATCTTGTCACATCACGTGCCCTGATGTTCTGAGACAAGGCTGTGACTTTGCAATACAAAACCACATGAAAGCATTTGAACATGGACGTTCATTCCCATGTGGGGAACACTGTAGCTGCAAATAACTCAGGCACTGGGGCAACTTGGCTTCCCCTTCTCAACTTTGAGTTTATACAAATCAGAGGCCCAATCAATCCAAGTATAAGATTGTTCAAAATGCTCTCTCCAGAAGGCTGTTGTAAGTAAAACCCAGGACATTTCTCACAGTGTTAGCTTTTCTCTGTCACAAGACAAAACAAAGCGAACACATTGGTTTTTATAGCTCAGGATTATATCAGTAATTTGTTTCTGCGCTTTCATGCAATTAGTAACCCAGCTAATAAAGGACTGTGCTCTGCACAGAGGCTGACATCCATGTGTTTGCAGGATTTGGTCCAAAATTCTGATACAAATACAATGCAATGAGTTTATTTAAGGGCAAACTTCTGCTGGCGTGTGCTATTGCTGGCCGTGTGAGACAGTCCTTTAGCTGTTGGCGGATGCCACGTCTGCTTCAGTGATTACCTGTGATTTACAGTTAACTCTTTTCCCTTCCAACCGTGGGTCAGACTGATGCAGCAGAACTTTCCCCACTAGGGAAATTAGAGGGGCGTTCTCCAGACATCAGGTAGAACTAGCTCGCTAGCGCTAGAAATTGCGTTTTTCATGGAGATAGGAGACAGACAGGTTTTTCTTCAAGACCAGGCCCCAGTTTCCCAACTGAGTAGAAAATAACCCTCTCCTCTACATTTGGGTCATATTGGACTAACTCAAAATAGTGAGAAAAGAGGAAGTGGATCCAATTTTATATTTTCAATGCCTCTCTGCTGGTGTCGAGAATTGGTAGACGATCATCCCAGTGCTACCCCGTTCAAGATTATCCTATAAAATCACTGAAATAGATGTAGGTTCTAAACTAGGGTTATCTAAAGTGGTGGGAAATGGTGATGATAAATAGTTTCAAAAGAAAAATAAATGATATTCTTGTGAATTTAAACCTTCAATTAAGTGTGCTGTAAATTTCTCACTCTAAAAAACTGCGTTTGTAGGTAACCTAGAAAGAAAATTGCATCAAATTTAACAGTAAAAACATTAATATTTTAATCACATTTAAATATTAAATTATAAACTATGTTGGGATAACAACCTGACACTGAATAACTTTATTTTCTTTTTAATACTGCCCCTCCACTTAGTCACTAGATTTTTCAAACCCGTAGGTGCTGTCAGTAAGTTCTAATGTGAAGCCACACATACACGTAAGTATGTATATACTCATTTACACACCCAAGAGGTTGCGATTTGAACATGTAACCACAGACTTAGATGAAACGATTAACGTCACCTGGCATGTGGGTGATGCTAAAGGCCAACTAGCTCAGCATATCTGGACAATTTTGTCAGTTTTCAGACTTAGCAGGCAAAGGCCACCCTATACTGATAGATCCTTTGTATCTACAGTAAATATTCCAGGAAGTAGGTTTGTTTATTTTTCTCCCCCAAGTCCCCATTTCCTTTAGGAAACCCAGTTCTTCCTGTAACTTTACAGACTCATTTGTTTTTTCTTGTATTCAGAAACAGCTAAAAATCCTGGCCCGGATTTTGTCTCTGGGATGCTGGTGCAGATCTCTCTGCCAGTGCCCTTCTCTGCTATTGAGTACACCTCTCTGCTGTCACTTGACAGGAGCTGGAACAATGACAGGTGCATTGAGCAGACTGCTCCCTCTCAATGATCTGCTTAACATGGCCCCAAGCCACATTAACTTCTGTCCAGAATAACTCCATGCTACCAAACCACTTCAGGGGATTCCTGAACAGCTGCAGCTGGGAGATACCCTGTCACCATGACTGCACTGGAACATGCTGACAAGAAAATAGGGGAGAACTGCGGGAGTGTGATAGGCGGTAACAGCCGTGGCTTCCCATCCACCCTGATGTTTGGGACTAACCCCCCTGCTCATTCTTCAAGGTCTGGGAGGACTTAACAAATCTGATTGAAGCTCAAAAGGGAGTTTAAAGGCACTCTCCTCCCCTTGGCACTTTCACACACCCGTGGCACTTTCACACAGGTAGTCAAACTGTGGGGTCAAATTCTGCTTGTTGCCTCCATGACTTCAAGGCGTAAAGACGACCACAATTTGGGCCTGTTGCATTGGAGAAATAAGGAGCAATAGCTTTTATTTTAAAAGAAACCTGTAATGTCAGCACAGCTGAGGATAGGACTTAACTCTAACACACAGGCAAAAGCCAATTTGAAATATCAGCTTGAATCAACTGTTTTATCCTTGGACAAAAATAAAGTTCGTAAATGCCTGAATTGTTTAATGAGACCTTTCATGTGGTCCCCTAAGAACACAATCAAAAGACAATTTTTCTCATAACTGCAGTGGTAGCATTGGAGGCATGGGTACAGGCAAATATAATATATCCACTCCTTACACTGTTATTGGGTCTAAATGGAGAGAAGGTAAGAAGAAATTGACAGGTGACCTCTTTTGACCAGATTAATATCTATTTTCTACACAGCAGTTTAACTGCCTAAAAGTAACAAACCACCACAACTGACACGATAGCTTTATCAGAAGGCGAATGACTGAGTGTCTAGTGAGTCAACTGCTTCCACTATTTGAAGCTGCTGTTTTCCAGGTAATCATTCAGATGCACAGGCACAGAGGAAGCTTATACTACTGATGTTCATGCCTTACCAATTCTGTGGATAAATCAGAGTCTTCTGTCTCTAGGGCTGTCAACCCAATTAAAAAACCCACTAGTTTGGACCCTTCAGTTCAGTTCTCAGATGTCAAGATCTAACTAAATGAACATCAATTGATTCTATATTAAACTTACCTTGAAGTGTGATTTGAGTCGCTGGTCTTTGTTGTAGTATTCCCAGACTGTATACTGTTTGCTTCACTAGGAGGATCTTTTACAATATCTGACTTTGGTCTGTAAAAGTAGGAAAAAATTATTATTATAGGTTTTCTTGCTGATTAATGTGCACTATTGCTTGGCAAGACAACCAATCACTGATAAAGCTTAAATACTGAATAACTAACTGTACACCTAACTAGTGTCCCCCTGAAACTTACTTAGTCTTTTTACTGGTGTTCTTCTTCGTAACACTTGGACTGATTTCTTTTTCTTTGTCAGGCTTTTCTTTGTCTTGTTTTTCCACTTTCTCTTTCTTCTCCTTTTTAGGTGGTGGGGGTGTGGCATATTGCTGGGCAACTTGTTGGGCAACCAGCTGAGAGTTTATTCTAGGTTTTCTATAAAGAGAAAAAAATAAGACACACAATCAATGATTTAATAAAGGACATGTCATTTCAAATGTAGCAGAAGCACCATTAAGATCCGTTTCATTGTTTATGGAAGGATATTTGACTTTCAGGTACAGAGTATATTTCCTTACTTAGTATCACGTATTACCAGCTACCAGTAAGTATGAAATTTTCCAACTAAAATTTGATAGCCCTACAAACTGGAATTTCATTGGTACTAATCCACAGTCCAGGAACCCTTCTCAATATTTCTAACAAATATAATGCTCTTTTTCCACATGCTTCACAAATTTACACTCTTTTAAATCTTTCAGAATTACATGGACTGACAGCTTTCAAACATCTAGACTTAAAGTGCGATCTCATTTTATTAAAAAGACATTGGTAATATGTTAAATACAGAAAAACAAAATTAGTAAGGTGTCATTCACATTTAGATTTTCAGAATAAGTTCTAGTTCCCTGAAGCAGTGGACTTGGCCTGGACAACAGATAAAGAGCAACAGAAGGTTTACTGATAAAGAGCAACTAAGACTTACTGTGTCCCACCAAAGGCTCAGATTGTAATTCATGGCAAACAACAAAACAAACGGGACATTCACTGTACCATTAAGTGTCACGTCTGTCTGTGCCAATCTCCAACTAGCACTCACTCCCAACACAACTGTTTACAAACTCCAAATAGTATTCAGTAATCTTTACAATGTATATTCATTTAGAAAACAAGGACAACAAAAATTGAAGGATGCTCTTTCTGGAATATTATATCCTCAGTCAAAGACCCTAGTGAGCTGACTTGCTGTAACTGAGATCAAGAAGTCTAAAATTCCTGTCCAGGTGAGGGTCAAAAAAGACAACTTGAGGTGAAATGGCTGGTTTCTGCTGTGACTAAAGGCTAGTAGGTTTGGGTTTTTGAGGGAGATAATGTGATTCAGGGGGCAGGCAGTGTGCAGGCAAAAAAAAAAAAAGAGAGAAAAGGTTACATTACAGAGGGGAAATGGGAAGAGAAGAGGTAACCAAATTACTCTGTCTTTTTAGCGAGATTTTTATTTCAAATGTTTCAAGCAGAAATCTAACCCACCAGATAGTTAACAATTCTGCGCTGAGTGCTCTCAGTAGAAATTCATACACTCATCCCTTCTATAATCCTCATTCCTGCCTTCATTTCCTCTCACCTTGACAACTGTGTATTTTCCTTCTCTCTGGCCTCTCCAACACCCAGCATGTGCAAACTGCTGACTTCCTTCTCATGTGTTCAAAGCAGCACTAACACATCCTCCCTATTGTCAAACAACCCCATTGGCTCCCTATTTTTATTTCAGGTTCAAGTTCAAAATTATTCTGGTTTACAAAACGTCTCTATGAATGTTTCCTAGGACAAAAATTTTCAAAAGCGTCTAAACAGATTAGGATCCTCAGTCTCACTAAAAATCAATGGAACTCAGGCTCCCAAATCACTCAAGGACTTTTGAAAATGTTACCAGATATGCTCTGTGAACTTAGCTGCCTCTCTATTTCCCTTACCTAGCACCACCCTTTGCTCACTCTCTGCAAACTCCTTGGATTGTAGAGAGAGTATTAACCTCTGCAGCTCTAGCCATTCCTAACAGACTCCTTCACACTGCCCATCTCTTTAAATAGCTGTTTGCTAACTTGTTTATACCTCTTCTTTTCTCTCTCCTGGTCCTAACGTTTAACTCTGGATATACGGAGACAATGCTTCTATAAATACTATATAAAATTAAAGTTGTAGTGTACACACATATTGTATTAACACATTTTCAATTAATTTTTTTTAAAGTAGATTTAAATATAGCGTAAACTCATGCAGCATGGATCTGTAGTTCTGATAGATTAAATCAAAAACAGAAATACTACGAACTACAAAATAACTCCTCTCAAGAATTAAATCAGCCAGTTTATCTTGGCACACAAAGTTCCCATTTCATACAAGATCCAAAGATAGCACAAAGTGTTCTGCAAGGAACCAGAGAGACAAACATAATCAATGCATTCTTTGCTACACATACACATTTTTGCATAGGTCAGTCCAGTTGTGTAACCACCACTCTTGTATGCCTTTAAAAAGGACTCCATAAATTACTGCACCTCAGCACTAAATGAAAAATTTAGAAAGGGTCAGTTAACATTAGTTCCAACGTTAAAATAAATGAATGAATACAAATCTAAACATTCCCTAGTTTTACAAGAAAAAAATCAATTAAAATATTTGCTGAACACAACTTTTGGGGATTCAGACATTTCCCAAGTACTATGCTAGAGCAGAACTGGATATTGAAACTTGCTAGAAATTAAAAGTGAAATTGACTAGTCTGTTTTTGCTGAATGAAAGGGAGATGAAACAGCAAAAGTGGGTAAAAGATACATTTTAAAGATTCTTTCAATTTTTTTTTTAGCAGCAATGCAATTGCATCAGTGCTACCAGTTGTGTAGTGCAGACTCATCACAGGCTTTAAAAAATACAATAAAATAAAATAAAAAACCTTATGAGGCTATGGTTAGATAACAGAGTGTTAAAATTGTGCCCAATACACCATTAAAAGGACTCCTGCATCTAAACTGGTGCTGAAAAACAGATCTGCCTAGTTAGTGCACAGAAGGTCTCTGGTTTCACGTAGTCACGTAAGACCACTGCTAGGAGGCCGTGTGTCTGAAATAGTGTGAAAACAATTCTACATAGCACTATCCTATACTTCACTAGTTTGGGATCTGCTTTCTTATACACACATGCAATATAGGAGCAATTTTTCACTTTTTTTGGTCATGTGTCAGTATTTTTGTCTTTCTAAAACTATTGATGGAGTTTCTAAGCCCAATAAGAGTTAGGGCTCTGTGACAAGATCAAAATCAACCTCTTTCTCTGTGCAAGTTAGCAATATGTAAAATCACCACTGGAGATCACCAAATTCGGCACCATTGATTAGCCAGCCAGCTCTTCAGAATGACCGTTCTGTGGCCCTGTTAGATCTTACCAAGTAGTAAAAACAAGGCAGCTAAAGATACCTACTGTAAATAGATGGTAGTTGATCCAGACTAAGAAGTCTGCTGTACAAACTTATTTTAACAGAAGGAAGCACTACACTAAGAACTGCCTGTGACATTTCTGTTCTTATAACACCAAAATTTAGATGAGAGAGCTTGTTTAAAACCTGCTCAGTGCTTTCATGTTTTTTTAAATGAAGGTGAACGATACTATTTGTTGATAAAAATGTAACATTTAAATCTACAGATGCCCCATAAAAACAATGGAAGTGTCCCAAAAAGTTTCTGCCACCACTATGTGAAGGCATAAGTAACAAAAAACTTCTCTTGATATCAACAGAAGGAATTTTGCTGGCAATTGTTTTGTGGGTCCAAAGCTGTTCCATGAAGACCATATCTGTACTGCAACCACGGTTCTGTTTGTACAAGGCTTTAGCTTTATTACAACATACTATTGTGCTCCAGTCTGCACAACAAATTGGAATAATATTTGTAACCAAGTTATAAAACACCCCATGCTGCATTTAGATTCTTCAACACAGTTAGAGCCCAATACTGTTTATAATGTGGTTTGCTTACACTTCTCAAGTGTGTGCATACAGAGGGCCTCACTAAACAGTCAAACTGAAAAATGTATCCTAGAAAGCTTTTTGGTACAATTATTGCTCATATGGCCTGTAGTATAGCCAAGGCCCAAGGTATGAACAATTCTAAATACCATTACATCAACAGCCTACTTATCTTATCAAGAATATTCCTCTAGGGGGATTTAAGGGTAAGAGACTATCTACTGATTTTTTTAATGGAATACTGGGGACAGTTTTGCATTCTTGCATTTTAAATAAGGATTCTACAGCTGTGACTGCATAACAGCTAGTGGATATAAACATGACAGAGCAGAGCAGTTGGGTTATGCAGTAGAAGGAAGATTTTACCTGATTAATGAATCCATTCTCACAAAAGTCTTGCTTAAATAGCAGAGATTGTGAAATGCAACCTTTTAAAGGTTAAATAATTTAAAGTATTTTGCAACTTTTACAATTTTTCATGTCATCAGCTTGTACTATTGGACCAAAAAAATGGATGTTCACACAGTGCTTCATCTTCACATAAGTTCTCCAAAATGGATCACACAATAAAGTAGCAGTTAACAAATCCTTGGAGAGCACAGGCTGTCCCACTGCACGACTGACCTCACTGCTGAAGCTACCTTTCCAGCAGTGACTGGAAGTTCTAGTTACTTGCTGCTTACATAACTAGTGAAATGAGAAACTCTTGCAATCATTTGTGCTTGTACATTTTGTCAAAAGATCATATTAGGAAACTCACACTAAGAATCTCATATAAGGTTTTCTATTTAGTAGCACTTTGATCTGCTCTTCATAATGTTAGCCAAGTGTGGACCTTTGCTCCAACTTCAATGACTGGGGAGCTTGCATATCAGTATATTTTGTTTATAAACCCTCCTTCCACATTCTTTGCTGAGGAGTTAAAGAGTGCAGCACTGTATAGTTAAAAATATAACTTCTTTCTGTAGCTCACGAAAGCTTATGCTCAAATAAATTTGTTAGTCTCTAAGGTGCTACAAGTACTCCTTTTCTTTTTGCGGATACAGACTAACACAGCTGCTAATCTGAAAACTAAAACTTGAAAATCACATCTACCTCTGGAAACAGTCAAAGGTAACCTCCAGAAGAAAGATCACAGAAAATAAAGAGGATTTTTCAAAATTTCTCATGCTTTGACAGCACTAGTCTATAAGGTGCCACAGGACTCTTTGCCGCTTTTACAGAACCAGACTAACACGGCTACCCCTCTGATGCTTGACAGCACTGTATGTATAGTCAGTTTCATTGTCTCAGGGATGGTCAGTGACATAACTCTCATGCATAGTTCCAGCAAGTTCATGTACACGCTCTTCCCTACTCCATGCAAAAGTTAGTAGCAGCAGCCACGAAGAGGTAGTAAGCAGGAGAGTGCACAAATAAAGGGGAATTGGGAGAGTGGGGGCAGAAAAGGGATGGATCTGAGCACGTTTGATAGCATTGCTCCTTTTAAACCCTTGCAAATATTTTTGTTTTTAATTCAGAACATGCTATTTTTAAAAAGACGCTAGGTTAAAAAACAGTCTAGTTAAATAATTAAAAAAGAAATCCAAAATGATAGTGTCCCTTTAAACCAAACTAGGGGCTTGTCTACATGAACATTTATTTAGTTCACGGCAAGCTCAAGTGTGAATCTAACCCGCAGTCTGTGTAGACCTTACTGATGTGCACTAAAAGTTCATTAGTGAACTTTAATCTACTTGCATTTCAAAAGTGGCATAGAATAAAGTGCACTAATGAATTTTCAGTGCACATCAGCAGGATCCACATGGACAGTTAGTGTCTGGTAGGCTACTGTGGGATAGATTCGTACCTCACTCTGAACTAAATGTTCACGTAGACAAGGCCTCAGTAAACATTTAGTCTTCTACTTCAAATTTCTATCAAACTTGGGAAAAAAGTAAACAATGCCTGCGTGAGTTATGGGGACCCCAAGTCCCTGGAAATCAAAGAAAAAAAACCCACAATTTTAGGATATAGTTTACAAAACTGTCATAATCAAACTATACTGGGTAGAAGAACTTTGGATAGAGAAAAGCCAAGCAAGCAAGCACAAACCTACCACAATGCATTTTTAACCACAGGGCATGATGCAGAAGTAATGCTTTTGCTGTGTCCAGATATGTAAGTTGCTTGCCTGGCCTCTGGACCATACTCTCTCTCTCAAACAGGAGATCTTTTCCACAGAGAACTCAATTTTTTAAGAGTTAATAACGCCTCTCAACATAAAAATGCTTGGTACCCTTTGGTTGGGTGTCCACATACAGCATCCTTCATCTCAACTATTTTTCAAAACATCCCATTATTTTCCTGAGATATGGGAAACTTTTTTCTATATTTCTGTATTTTATAGCTTAGGTTTTTCTGATTTTAGAGTAGAGCAGGACTTGTTACAAGACCTCACTATAACAATCTCATGAGTCCTTCACCGACCATGGCTACAAAGCATTACTTTGCTTTCCTGAAAGGCAGAAGTAAGACAAAGTCAGTATATTCAGGGAGATACAATTCCTGTTCATATTTTAAAATGAAAAGGAGATGATGGTGACCTGAAGCCTCGTTTCCACTTGGAATACAATGAATTAACCTGCTCAGGCATCTGTTCCAGAGTTCTGAGTCACTAAAGTATAGAAGGATCTCTCTGTGCTAGTTTAACACCACACTGAACTTGAGTATTTCTGGCCACAATTTTGCTCTCATTTGCCATTTTATGACTGGATATCTGCAAAAAACAGACTATTGCTTTAAACAAAAATATCCCATTTTTAAAACTATTTAGCATGAGAGCAGAGTGACCTGAGAAGAAATTTGTCTCCAATATACACTTTTTGCAAGAAAAAAAAAATTACCTCGAAAATTAAGATTAACTGCTTTGTGCCCAAATCCTGCTGAGACAGAAAGGAAATTGAACTTTAATGCACTTCAAATACCAATATCCTGTTTGGGTGCCAAAACCAAAACACAAGGCAGTCTGCACTCTAAGCCTTCTGTCCAACGGAGGTGCTCAAGGAAATGGCTTAACTGTCACTGTATGGCATTTTAGTGTCTTTTACTCAGGCCTGATCTATACTAAAAAGTTACCCAGCTATGGTCACTCAGAGGTGTGAAAAATCCACATCCCGAGGGACATAGTTAAGCCGACCTAACCCCTGGGGTAGACAGCGTTGGGTTGATAAAAGAATTCTTCCATTCACTTAGCTACTGCCTCTCGGGAACATGTATTACAAATGCAGCTGGGAGCTGCAGCACTGCGGCTGTGCCGCTGAAGCGTTGCAAGTGTAGACAAGCCCTCAGACAAGCTTCTCACTTGCATCAATGAATGTATGAAAAGACTGCATGAACTAGCGAGAATGTAAGATTAACAAGCACTGTACATGAGCCAGAGTTAGTTAATGAATTGCAATATCTCCCTGAAAAACAGAAGTGACATTTCAGGAATTCAGGAAGCTACATTCACAAAAAACTGCCACACATTAAATATGGTAAAAAGAAAAGGAGGACTTGTGGCACCTTAGAGACTAACAAATTTATCTGAGCATAAGCCTTTGTGAGCTACAGCTCACTTCATCGGATGCATCCGATGAAGTGAGCTGTAGCTCACGAAAGCTTATGCTCAAATAAATTTGTTAGTCTCTAAGGTGCCACAAGTACTCCTTTTCTTTTTGCGAATACAGACTAACACAGCTGCTACTCTGAAACCTGTCATTAAATATGGTGGTAACTATAATGTCCTACCTGTTTCTGCAATCTAATCGGAGTCCTCCCAAAGTACCCAAGCGAGTTGCAGAGGATTTTCCCCTTGGCAGTGGTGAGCTTAGTTGTTTGGTTAGTTCTCATGTTGTCACTTGGACAACACAGAGGCCAGCAAATATGTTATGTGCCTCCATGATGTTCTGTCCTGTGCCAAATCTGGTGTGTTATGGGGTGGGATGCCTATGAGGAACAGCTGTCTGTTAGCACTGTCCAGTCATCCTGTTTTAGGATTCCAAGGGTGTCTTTTCCATCCTGCTTTCACTGGATCCAAGTTGAAGATGATTCTTGCAGAAAAGCTGGTAGACATTTGGAGCAGATGACAATACTCTTTAGAGAGCACTGGGTGACCATTTGAGAGAGTGAGAGGCGTTTAATTAGGAAGTGGATCTCTTCCACTCAACTTTAATACGTGCTGAGGGCTACTGCAATTTGGTCACTCACAGAAGGCTTGACAGTAAATGTCACGTGACTGAATTCTGAATCCTATGTGTAGGCTTGGAAGGATTAGATTTTTATTGGTAAATATTGATAAACATCAACTTGAACACATATACACAAAACATTGAGAAATATTTCCATTGATGATAATCAAAATTTACAGAGTAGGAACAATGCTGCTGCTTGAGAATTTCTTAGAGTTTGATTTAAGGCTATTTACTTTGTATATTTTTACATATATGATGCTGACAGTTTGTGTTTTAACAGTTATAAAGCTTAACTTTTTGCATATCAACATCTGTCATTAAATAATGATTGTCTAGCCCCTCATTATTTCCTGCAACTGTGAAAATTTAAATCAATAGACATTGAAAAAAAGCTTTAAAATAAACATCATCTATCAAAATACTAAAAAAATAAAAATTTAATTCTGCAAAGCTTACCTGTGGGACAGACACCAGCAACAGATTAGCCCAATTTTTCTGGATGTGACTTTTTACAAAAAATATTATTTCAAGTAGCTGGCAGTGAGAAATCATTGGCCAATATGGGTTCTAATTTGTAGTCACCGTTTAGTGGTTTTCAGACCAGGATCGCTGAGATGTCATAGACCAGACCAAAAACAAAAAAGTGAGGGCCAAGTTTTACTAATGTTAAAACAACTGAGTAAAATCCAAAGGATATATTCACACAACAGCCTGCCAGTCAATATCATTCCAAAGAATCTGGATCCCTGGGTCACATCATCATTCCAATGGATCTGGCCATAGTCTGGATTCCAGGGTCACATGTGAACTGGTATTTGCTACATGTCAGCAGCTGGCTTTGCTTATCAAGTATGTTTTACAGGTGTCTGATGTTAGTGAGACGAGTGATTGGAAATGAAGGCAAAGTATTATATGACAATACTTCCAGCTATGGAGAGAGTTAATGTGTCAGGGACATTCTCCTCAGCCTAGCCAGCCACACTTAGTTCCTTGATTCGTGTGGACTTGGAGCAAGGCAAATATAACGCCCAGAGCGGCAGCAAGCAGACACAAATCCAGGTCTTATGCTAGGCAAAAAAGTCTTAGTCAAGAAGTTTCTCCTCAGGTAGGAACAATGATTAGCGGACTCTGGCCCAGAGGAAAAGGAGGAGTAAAGGAGGAGGGTTTTATTTCTGGGATCATTTAGGCCAATGGGAACGAGAAGGTAACGAATATGCTAGACTAGCGAAGAAACCGATCTGGAGACGGACAGGAAATAATGTTCTTGCCAGGAATAAAAGGGAGGCTGCTGTTACACTTTCACCCTTCAGCTGACAGACCCTTCAGACTGAGAGTAACTCAACAATGAGAGTTCAAACTGCCGAAGCAGGAAGGTTACACAATGCAAAAGCACGAAGTGGTACAAACAGAGAGGCTGATGCATGCGGAGGCTACTTTGTGTCGTGAAGCCTCACTTTCATCTTTACGAATGATCACAAAGAGGTACGCTACAAGTACGAGCCTTCCTACGTTTTGACAGTCTGCACCTCTCCCCTTTGCATCGCCTTGATGCCATGATTATTTCTGAGATCTGAGAGGAGATTCAGGAGGTGCGCAGTTAGGCAAGGCGGACACTTCTTTCCCAATCAGGATTTTTTGCCATCTCTGTAGGAGAACGCACCTGCACATGGCTTTATAACTAGGAACTCATTGCAGACACCCCAGATTTCTGCATTAAAAATATAAACCTTAAAATAACAAGCAAATTTCAGAACACCTTCAAGATCTTTAATATTACCAACATATTAGTAGTGAAAGACCAAATTCTGACTCAAGCGTCTAAAAGAGTTTAAATTTTTTCAGGTCAAATGCTGAGATCTTAGTCATTCCCTACTTGGCCTACTTATTTAAGTGACAGTTTTCCTGGGTAAGGACTTAGCTATCAAATTTGACCCTGATGTGACTAATAACATACAAGATAATCTTCTGCTTTCAGAAGCAAGTAAATTAGAGAAATAATACCTACCTTTGTCCTCTAAGACAAGTCACAAAACCAAACCAAATCAATCTATGTTTTGAAAATTATCACTGGAGAGCAATAAAATATTCCAATTAAAATTAGTTTGGCAGTCTCTGGGAAGCTGTAGTTCATGTCACAAAAGCAGATATTTGCAGAATAAAATACAATTAGTAATCTTTGTCGGAATACAATATTGAGGCATGAATTGACACGCTATAATACATTCAACTCTCCAGAAAGTAGTTTTGGCACCTAGGTCTTACAGATTGAAATTTTTATTACCAAAAATGATGCCCAATCACTGCAATAGTTAAGTTTCACACATTGATAGATTCTAAAGCCAGAAAGGATCCTTATGATTATCTAGTCTGACCTCCTGTTTGGCCATACAATTTCTTCAAAGTAATTCTTAGAGCATATCTTTTAGAAAAGCATCTAATCTTGATTTAAAAATTAGGAGGTGGAGAAACTACCGTAAATTGTTCAACTGGTTAATTACTCTCACTGTTAAAAATTGTGTGCGCATGCCTGATGTACGCTTACCAAAACAACTGTTGTACGCCCAACTCACCAAAGGAAAAAGGAAACAGGGAGGCCAAAAAAAACGCTTTAAAGACACCCTCAAGGTATACATCAAGAGATGTAGCATCGACACCACACACTGGGAGACAGCAGCCCAGGATAGGTATAACTGGCAAAGACTTGTCAGAGAGGGAACGTCCACTTTTGAGGAAAATTGCCTTGCCCTGGTCGCAGAAAAACGCCAGAAAAGAAAGGAAAGACAACTGTCACGTAGCAATCGCATCTTACCCTGTCTTCCAACACCACCTCTGTCAACAAGCCTGTGGCTTAAGGATCGGACTCCTCAGTCACCAAAGAACCCATGAAAAATAAAACCTGTGAAAGATATCATCCTCGTCCTTGAGGGATTGCTGATGACTCTCATTGTTAAAAATGTATCCCTTATTTCCAGTCTGAATTTGTCTAGCCACTGGATCCTTTATACCTTTCTCTGATACAGTGAACATCCCATTATTAAGTATTTATTCCCCATGTAGGTACATACAGAATAATCAAGTCAACCCTAAATATTTTCCTTGTTAACCTAGACACACTGACATCTTTAATAATCTATCACTGTAAGGAATGTTTTCTAACCCTTTAATCATTCTCATGGCTCTTCCCTGAGCCCTCTCCAATTTACAAACATCCTTCTTGAACCGTGGGCAGCGGAACTGGACCCAATATTCCAACAGTGGTCACACCAACTCCAAATACAGAGTTAAGGAGTTTGGGTTTGGTTTGATTTTAGTGACATAGTGGCACAAGATCCCTCAGCAGGGGTCTCATGGCATATGTCTCTAATTTCCAAGAGTGGTAACTGATCCACATTCTTGGGACTCTGATAAATCTCTGTAGATACCTTACACACATTTCCTTCCTTTTCTCCAACAAAATGTTTCCCTGCCAAACTACCATCTCTCCTTTGGAACCAGGTCCAGGATACTAAAATCCATTAGTTCTGCCCTTTTATTCACAACTACTGTTAATGCGAAATTAATCAGAATAATAGCCAGCAGCCAAATTAATCGAAATAATAGCCATACTCTTGGTGCAAGTTATTTACTGGGAAATAAAGTGGAATTATGTAGCAAAATCACTTTTACCACATTGTACAGAATATTTTCTGTGTGCTCCTGTATTCTGTACTTGCTCAAAAGTCCTTGACCCTTTCTCTAGGATTTGAAAGGCATAAGCCATCTACCTCCTGAAGACAGAGAAGATTCTACCATGGAGGAGTCAATCAATGGCCTGCTTAACACATGGAAGCACAGAAAGTCTTAGAGGACTCATGCAATTCCCAGGAGTATGGATCCAATTATAATTGCTTTTACCTTTGCACCATGTTATCACAGGAGTGGAAGTAGCATCAAGTGGTATTTTACAAAGTCAAAAACCTCATGGCAACATGAAGTACTGATAATTTGAATAATTTCACACACAGTGGTGCAATATGTCAATCTCTGAGTGGGGTCTCACCATTTCTTCGAAGAAAGTAAATATGTCTCATATGCAATGCAGCATGAAGTGTAAGTACACAAATAGTTTAAGAATCCTCAAGCGTTCAACTGCACATTTAACAAAGAAAAAGAGTCCAAAGCAGTTTTTGAGAGTTGTTTATAAAACAATCTGTTCCAAGATCATAATACAATAAGGAGCACTCTTCTGAGATAGATGCACTGCAAGAAGAGAGTAGACAGTAACCCTTCAAAACATTACTTCAAATAGCAAGTCCTATTTTCTCAAAACCTTGGTTTTTTCAAATCTAAAAAAAAGAGAAAAGTTTTAGAAGATGTTAAGCCACGTATGTGGTGGCTGAATCAAAGTATTCATGCTTATACACATATTACAAAATTCACTTGTGAGTCCACTGTCATTTTCAGAGATCAGAAAGAGTGTAGACTAATCGACAAACTCTCCTTGTATAAACTGCACAACATTAATGACTTCAGTGGAAGTTGCTCAGATGTATCTGAGGGGAGATTTTAGTCCCAAGTGTATAGGCTAAGCAATACACCAAAAGGACAAGGCAACTGGATGACTACAGAGCACTAAAAGATAATACAGAACACACCCCAACAGGAACAGGAAGAGCATGAGTGATTAAATAAAAGCACACAAAACATTACTTCAAGAAAATCCAAAATCTTCTGAAGTATTGTTTCAATTGCGATTAGCCAAAAAGTAAAACAAAAACTAATATGAATGACTTTTACTCTTAGATGACAAGTAACCAGAAACAGTTAATTAATCTAAGTAACCCAAGAGTCTGATAAATATGATCAAAAACAGTATAGACTTCTCAAGTGAAGAAATATATTGTGCATCAGTTTTCACACACACCGCCAAGGCCCTGTCTACATTACAGTAATAACCAAGACATAGAATCTGGCTCAAGCAGAGTTAGGGTGACCAGACAGCAATGTGAAAAATCAGGACAGGGGATGGGGGGGGGGGGGTAATAGGAGCCAATATAAGAAAAAGACCCCAAAAATTGGGACTGTCCCTATAAAATCAGGACATCTACTCACCCGAAGCACAGTTCCGCTTTGTAGTGTAGATGGGAACCATAACAATGTTCCATAATTGGACTTAACAGTTGTGGTCCCACCCATACTTCAGTTTTGAACAAAACAAGACCACAGGACAGCTTTCTTGTAGCCAGTTGACAAATTATAACCACAGTGTAAATTGGCTTTAATTGTTCTTTATACTATCAGTATGGAGCAATTATCTTTTCTAAGTGGGAAAAAGATGTGAATTGATATTAATCTAAGATGTAGTATATAAG
This sequence comes from Eretmochelys imbricata, assembly GCF_965152235.1. Taxonomy (NCBI): domain Eukaryota; kingdom Metazoa; phylum Chordata; order Testudines; family Cheloniidae; genus Eretmochelys; species Eretmochelys imbricata. Next base: position 11,055,024 of record NC_135578.1, read on the forward strand.
GAAATACAAGAAAGTTATCTCAAGAAAGCATCATATAAGATTAAGTATCACTGATAACATTTTCTAAATTTAACAAAATGTGAAAGAGGAAAATCATCATCCATTTGACAAAAAGCTAAGATATGCAACTTTGCTCCTCAAACAACCCCCCCCCCAACAAACTTAAGTATATTTAAACATACACAAACTATTGAAAGGTTTCAATATACCACTTAATGATTGGAACTTTTAACTCTTTGCTGCCAACTAAGTTGGAACACCTGATTTTGTGAAATCAACTCCCCTGGCCTCAATTTTTTTTATGTTGTCTCATCCGTTCCTTTTAGTAAGTTATAAAATCACCATGTTCATAGTTACAGGTACATATCAAGCTGTATCAATGGATCAACTGAGGCGCTTATTTAATAAAACTTTTAACTTGATAGAATTCAGAAGAAATAGTTTACAACCAAAATATGCATTACAGGGGGAAACACCTTGAGAGCGAGCCTATCAGCATTAAGGAGATACAAGAAGTTACATTAATATACTCACTAAAAATCCTAACTCTGCTCCATGAGGAATATTACCTAAAAATAAGTCACTTTCCAAATCTAAGAGTTCCTTCTGATTTTGACATAGAACATTAGACTACAGTAGAGATACTGCATGTGATGTAATTAAAGACCATAGAAATTTTTCTGCATGGAGGTCAAAGCTTCAGCTTTAAGGAAGTAATGGTTATCTCTTAAGTGCTTGGTTCCTGAAAACTGTATGCTGCAGGACTGGATGAAAATCTGTACTACAGGAGGAATTCTTGAGAAACTGAGTGAAATCTGCTCATGAGAATTTTTAAACCTTTGCACAGTTTGAGGCCACCTAACAATGTTTCTAAGTAGTTAAGGAATAATTTATATTAGGTACCAGAAAATATTAAAATAGGAGTTAAATCCCAAACAGGCTGCAGAGTAATTAAAGGAGAAAACTATAAAAAATCCCCAAAAACTGATTTTCAATTGATCTCAAGCCTGGGATCTGGAACGGTTACAATCGAAACCTTGAGTCTTACAACATCCAAATTTAAGCTACAGGTTTTTCTTCAGAAGTAGCTTTCTCCTACAAAGAAGCTGCTGAAGAAACGTTAAATTCTTTTCCTTATACTGCGAACTGGAGAGATCCACAATGAATACTGCATATTAAGACAGCACATTTTGGAGGTACTGTATATTTATTGAAAGGTTCAGTATACATCCAGAGCCTCTAAAAAATGTGGGCACAATAAATCAAGAACTTAATGTCAGAAGGGGGCATATTCTAAGGCCTGCCTGGCCCCTCTCTCTTCCCCAGATCTAGCACAGGCTGCCTTTGACAGTGAGACCAACAACCTGACCTCCCCCTTTCCATATGGAGGCCCTACGTCAGTGAGGAAGAGCCGGAAGGAGGTTGATCTAAGCCCACATTCCCTGGTGCTCCCTCTCCTCTCAGCAGCAACTCCAGAAAAGACCAGGCAGAAAGACTAGGGTCTCCCAGGCTCCTCCACATGATCATCTTCACAGCCTGGTAGACCCTGGGTGCCACAGGAATCATTCAGTTTTGAAATCTCAGCTCTGCATTCTATATTTAATTCCCTGATCTGTGTCTCCCTTACCCGCCAAAACTCCTTGGATACCCAACCTCCTTCTCCATGTTCACCCATCTCTCTCAGTCCTTTCCTTCTCTTTTACAAAATACACCAGCTTTTAATTCCCAGGCTACGGAGTGACCATTTTCAAGAGTGCGTGCAGGAGTGGGTCTTCAGTTTTCAAACAGGTATCCCCAGCTGGGATGACAAAGTTGATTTAGAAAGGAGGAGGGTATTTGGAACTTCATTCCTATTGAAGAATTTTATGCTGCTGCCCATCACCCTAGTATGAGCATCTTTCTTATAAAATCAATAATGAAGTCCCTACTAGACTTCACAGAGTCTCTGTCTCTCCTCCATTTTAGGGGTAAAAAAACTGCTTTTTTCCTCATAAGAGGATTTTTAAAATGAGGACTGTAGGAGAATGATTATGAAGGGCAAGGTTTCATTTCTCTATTTAAATCAACATAGATATTAGGGAAGGAAGCATCTGCTGATAATGGGCTAACCATGTTCTGCCTATTTATTTATAATTAGCGTACTATCTGAGTGCCCTTAGGAATCCAGGACACCATCATGCCACCAGGGATCCACATTTGTTTTATTTAAGGCTTATAACTAAGGATGGGAGTTTGTGATGGTGGTCATGGATTCCATGACTTTCCGTGACCTCCGTGACTTCTGCAGTGTGAGCTGTCCATGACTTTTACTAAAAATACCCATGACTAAAACGCAGCCTTACTTATAACCACAGTATCGAAGTTATCAGGATTAAGGCTCTATATTTGTAACAGTGTGGCTTTCATGACCAACGCTTATGGTCTTTCACATTTTATGAAATAATCTAAAAGTCATAGTCTTTGTCATCCTACTTAGTGAACTTACTACTGAGCAAGATTCCATGATTAATTTACAAATCTGTCTCTATGTGGTCTCCTTCCAGTATAGTAAAATTTCATGTTTTTATACCTTTTAAAAATGTTACACAACATTGTTGTTTGCAGTGTAGCCGCGCTGGTCTCAGGGTATTAGAAAGAGGAGGTGGGTGAGGTAATATCTTTTATTGGACCAACTCCTGTTGGGAGAAAACACAAGTTTTTGAGCTATACAGAGTTCTTCGAGTCTGAGAAAGATATTACCTGTCCAACCTTGTTTCTCTTATACAACACTGTAGTTTTTATCATATTAAAGAATGAGTACTTGACTTCTTACAATTCCTATCAAAACAGCTTATTAGAATATTGTGACATGACTTTTCTTTAAAACTAAAATTATTACCAGATAATACCATGAAGATTCAGATATTTTGCAATGACCAACAACCGGCCTAAAACTGTGATACCAAATCAAAACCATGTACACAAACTTCCCAGAATTGGTAGCACAGGCACTTTAACAAGTCTAAATATAAAAGCGAAGCAGGACAATTAAGTAAGAGCCAAATCAAACAAACAACATCTTACAAAGTCCTCAGTAAGCTGCCAAACTGAGGCTGTGGTAGACTGTCAATCAGAATGAGTTTCGAAGTTCAGGCCCTGTACTGAGAAAGCCAAAGTGGAAAGTTCGACACCAGGGCCAACAGTGAGAACATCCCAGTTGATTTTATCTTTATGGCATAACTAATGTGAGGCACTCACTTAGGGTATATGCCTAACTTAACATGCTACAGCAGCAAAGCTGAAGCACTGCAGTGGTTAATCCACTTCAGCGAGATGTGGTAACTAGAATCCTTCCATTGACCTATCTACACCGTGTGAGTGTGTGTGTGTGAGTGTGAGAGTGTATGAGAGAGAGAGAGGTTTTCAGCGTAGACCAGGAGGATCTACTAAATTCAATACAACTACACACACCTAAGTTAAGCACATGAATACATCTTTTCAGCCTCAGGGCCTTAAATTGTTGGGTCCCACAGCATTCACTGCTAACCTTTAAATGCAAACAGGGAGTCTTTAAGGGTAGCCCTAACAGAAGGACGTTACAGTCATCCTGGCTGGAGGTAACAAAGACATGGATGCCATTGTGAGGCTTGCATTAAAGTAGTACGGTCATAACTTCTTGGTAGTTACAGATGGAAAAAGGCATTATACACCACCGCTGCTTCCTGAGAATCTACGAGCTGTGATGGATCCCAACAGGATCCAGGGGCTATGAATCATGTTGGTGAACAGCAGGCAATTCCTATATGGAGTGTACTCCAGATGCAAATACTACATTAAGAGAAGGATTAAATCAAGCAAGACATATCAGACATGCCTCTGGAGAGACTGCTCCCGACCAAATCAGTCAGTCTGTTCATTTGAGATGGTCTGCAAACCAAAAGAAAACTTTCAAAAACCTGAATCTCTATCCTCAAAGGAACAAACCTGCTATGGTACATATCCAAAATGAAAGGAGTCTGTTTTCCCATTTTGAGCAAGAAATGACAACAGACCAACAAAGGTTAAACCAGATGAGGCAAGTTGTAAACTGTTAGTTAAAATGAGTCTGTGCTTTTAATTTCCCACCACCACCGCCAAACAGTCACAAGTAAGGCTGCAGGTTTGTCAGGGCATTAAAAATGTCATGAATACCATCCGTTTGTCCATGCCTTTTTCTTGTGTCTGTGATTTTAATAAACTCATTCTGCAGTGCTGGCTTCTGGCCTGTGGCGCTGGGCCTGGATTCCTGTTCCAGGTATTACGAGCTGGAACCAAGGGCTGCAGCGCTGCTCAGGTTTGGCCCTGCCATTCCTCCATAATGACAGGAGTTGCCGCTGCAGGGCAGGCTCATTTTTCAGCCCCTCCCAGAGTCTCCCACCTCTGGGTCAGGACTTTACATCTCCCCGCCCCGCATAGCTCCACCACTTTAAATGGCACTCCCAGGACATTACACATCACTTTCCCTTATACAGTGACTTTTACTAACTTGACCATGATTTTGATGAATTCCAAGACAAATCTGCCCTCCTAAATCATTACTGAAAGTCATATGGAGTTTTCACTGTGCTTACCTTCTATACATTCTTACACATAATTTTCTTCAGAAGTCCTTTCATCAATGTGAATAAAATTCACAATACTGCACACTGCCTTACCTGTATTGGAATGAGAGCTTCAATTATTCTCATAGGGCAAGAGCAAAAGGCACTGCAAAGTCTGTTTTCAAAATAGCATGGTTTAAGGCTAAGAGCAGGCCAATTTTCTTCCATTCATGAAATATTTCACACAGCAGCTCAATGTGGTTAGAAACAATAGTAAACCAATAGTTATTCTCCATCACTGTTCTATGCCAGTACATAATGTGGGGGGGGGGGGCCGAATTTCTGTTTTTCAAAAAATAAAACCATGATTTAAAAAAAATGGGGGGGGGGGGGGAAGAGACCAAGGATCACCTCAGCTATCTCACACATTGAAATTACAACTTCCCACGTCTACATCAGGATTTTAAAATAGGAGCCATCATGTTTTTAAAAAGACAACACCCAGCACTTTTTTCTGGTCAAGCCCTCAGAGGGACTGACAACTCAATAGCATTAGAGAGATGGGCACTGCAGATCACACAGAGAATACAGAAGAACCTCAGAGATATGAACACCAGAGTTATAAACTGACATGGGTGTAATTTGGGAGGGGGCACTGCCCAACCAAGCAGAGGCGGGGGGGGAGGGGGCACACAGGGCTGAGTCACTGCCTCCACCCTCGATTTTTGCGAGCACTGAGCTGCTCATGGTTTGCTCTACTCGGCCTGCTGGGGAAGGGGGAATCTGTTGTTCCCACACTGCACTTCTGCACCCCTTGGCATGTTACCAGCTCACCCGGGTGGGGAGCATAGGGAGTGGGACGGAGCCTCTTCTGCTGGGTGAGGTAGGGTGGCTGCTCCAGCTCACTGCCTGTGCACCTGGACACCGCCTCCTAGTGTCACTCATCCTCCCCTTCTGTGTGTGCTGGACGCCTTGCATGGTCACCATCCTACTTCCTGTACAATGCTGAATGACAGCGGTGGGGCAAGGCAAGGGAGGTGGGGTGGGACAGTGGAAATGGGAGAAGGAGAGTGGGGTAGTGGGTTAGGGTTAGCATTTTTCTTCTGCACAGTAAGTTTCAAAGCTGTATTAAGTCAATGTTCAGTTGTGATCTTTTGAAAGAACCATAATGTTTTGTTCAGAGTTCTGAACAACCTCCATTCCCGAGTTGTTTGTAACTCTGAGGCTCTGCTGCTTCCAAATGTAATCTCTAGTTGCTAACAAAAGTGCTGTGGGGAAGCCGAAGTTGCAGTTCAATAACTGCAGGGAGAAGCATCCACCTTCTTTGCCATGCCTAGTGTCTTGGCTGAATTCCAGTTTGAGCAATTGAACTATATTCTGCCTATCTATATCTCATCCTCCCCCTGCAGTTGCAATTCTATCCAACAGTCTTCGCTTCCTGTCCTAAGCAGTTGTGTAGGGAGTTGCTTATGCGCTTAGATAGACTTCTCTGTGACCAGTTCAGTAACTCCTGTATACAAAGTTTGTAAAGTACGGCAATCTTTCGAAATGAGGCCATTATCATACAGTGTAAGATTATTTCATAAGAACATCAAAACAGCCATCCTGGGTCAGACCAATGGTCCATCTAGCCCAATATCCAGTCTTCTGATAGTAGCCAATGCCAGGTGCTTCAGAGGGAATGAACAGAATAGGTGATATATCAACTGATCCATCCCCTATCAACCAATCCCAGTGTCTGGCAAACAGAGACTAGGGGCACTTCAGAGCAAGGTTTTGCATCTCTGCCCATCCTGGCTAATAGCCATTGATGGACCTATCTTCCATGAACTTATCTAGTTCTTTTTTGAACTCCGTTATAGTCTTGGCTTTCACAACATCCTCTGGCAAAGAGTTCCATAAGTTGACTGTGAATTCTGTGAAGAAATACTTCCTTTTGTTTGTTTTAAACCTACTGCCTATTAATTTCATTTGGTGATCCCTAGTTCCTGAATTATGAGGAGTAAACAACATTTCCTTATTTACTTTCTCTACACCAGTCATGATTTTATAGATCTTTAGCATATCCCCTCTTAGTCGTCTCTTTTCCAAGCTGAAAAGTCCCCGTCTTATTCTTATTATTTCACAGTTAACTTACACTTCCTCCAGTTAATTAAGTACATCTACTACAGGACAGAAATAATAGTACAAATTAGCACATTTTATTTCCACTAGGATACTGATGAGCATAAAGTGTAAGAAATCAGTAAGAAGAAATTGGTACACTATACAAAAATTACACAGGTCTTGGGGAGAGAGAGAGGCAGGCTTAGTTTAAAAAATTTAAAATTAGGGCATCGGAAAACAGCACAAATATATCCATCCTCTTCTTAATGAAGAAAGACTGAACGCACAAGTCTTTCACCTCTTAAAAGAAAACCAAAGATACAGAAGAGATCTGAAACCCTTGGTGTTGTCATTATAAAAAACTCTCCATGTCATTAAAAATGCAGTCTTCATATCAAAACTACTGTGGTTCACACACTACATGAAAACTAAAAGAAAAGAGACGTCGTAGTTTATAATCAAATAGGATATCCGTTTTCCAGAAGTGTTACCTACATTTTTTTCTGCTGTTTTAAGCAAACAGAAACGCTCTATCCAGGTTAGGACATGAACAGAGTTAAACAGGAATTCAGAAACTAACTACGTAGGTAACAAGGAAAGAAACACCTTCCTTATGTGGCTCCCAAATCTGCAACGTACGGTAATTTACAGACTGTATTAATTCCCTGTTGCAATGTCCTCCAAACATCCAACGGGTCATGCAATTAAGGAAAGTTCTGTTTCAGCAATAAAAAAAACTTTACAGAGTTTTTTTTTTTTCCCATGTAACAAGTGTTCCTGTATTAATTCCAATGATTAGTCCCATGTCAAAGCATTAGTCTTGAGAATTTAAAGGAACTGAAAATACTGTTGACTAGAACTTCTATATTGTATCTAAAGGAAGAAAAGTTTTCTTACAACTGAGACAAGTCTTACAAGTGCAAACATACATGTTCCACACCCAAGACTTTTGGGAAAGATGAGGAATAAGACAACTGGCTCCAATGTAAACCCCAAAAATGATGCCCGAACTGAAATATATATAAACAAATAAATAAATAAATAAAAGGGCTATTTTAGATTTCTCATATGAAAAACATGATAGAAAATGAAACCACCTGTAAAGCATCACCAGAATTAAAATATTGAACCACTATCGTTTTATTAAGCACACAACATGCTTTTAGAAAAAACTGGTATTTTAAGAAACTTTTGTGTCACAACTACAGCATTACTTACATTTCTCTGTAGTAAAGATAGTAATGTAAAAAGAGCCTCCACTTTGCCCATAATGCAAGGAAATAACTGCACAACTGCAATCTTTGCACAGGCTCAGATTCATGAAGCAGCACAGGAACATTCCACAGAAACGTTTAAGGATAAAAAAGAATTATTTGGTTCTTGTATGAATATGTTTTACATGAGTGGATTTGTCAATGTTAAGCCATATGTCAGGAATCATTTACCATTCTGCAGGAGCTAACTGATATGCCACCTGCACACTCATCATGTTCAGCTAACCCTCTGAGTGACATTCAAACTGAGGAGGGAGGAGAAGAGACAAGAATACAAGACACCAAAAATGGTTCTGAAACTCTCTGCCACTGTCTTCAACTCAATAATGTAATCAATAAGCTACTGTTTGGGCTATAAATCTAGTACTGAAACTCCAAATTGGTACTTTGCACAAGAACAGGGGAAACATTAGGATGAGGTTTCTAGGGTTATTTTCACTTTTGTTTAAGCCTTCCGATTAAGTAAATGGTGAGAATTATTTAAGCCCCCTCCCCACCAATCACAGCATTTACCGCAGGCTCAAAATTTATGATGCCTTTCAAAAATCACTATGAAAATGTACTAGCCTGGACACAAATTTCACTTGCCTGCTATTGCCAGAATGATGCAAAACTCATGAGATTTTACTTGCCTGTTTAAGAAAAAAAGTTGCTCGTCAGCGGAATTCAGCAAGGCTGTGATAGAATGAGGAGCTACCAGCAACTGGGAAGACGATAATCAAATGTTCAGATTTACAATACAAATAGGTAATAGATTTATTTTAAATACTTCCTCAAATTTATGACTGTTTGTTAAGCTAAGTGAACCTTCTGAATCAAGTATCAGAACATACTAATTATAGCAATGAGCATTCCACAATATGGAGTACAAATGGGTCCAAAACCAAGCTAGACTTATTACGCAGGTTTCACAGAAGTTTGCAGAACTACTGCTAATGGCTAGCACCATCTGTCATTGTTTTAACTCAAACTCAGAACTGAGAAGTACAGATGGGATCTATTACAACATCAACCATATCTGAAGTAGAGTAATATTTGAATTAACACGATTTACACAAATACTTTAAAACAACTTCTAATATGTCTCAGACTGACTTCTCAAGTTTAAAAATTGTCAAGGTTATATCACACCTTAATTTATCTTGACAGTTGTTCCCATCTGGAAGCATTTGTCGCAAGCATTTCAGCCACTTCAAACAAGAAGGTTCAAGCTAATTTAAAATGCTTCAACTCAGTGTTTCTCCAGCCTAGCCTTGGAAGGGGACAGACTGTGTCCCTTTTGGAGGTAGAGGAGCCCCATACTTGTTCAGGGAGAGGAGAATATGCCAGAGAGGGATGGGAAAAGCTGCATGTTCTCATGTTTATCTCCTACTGCAAATGTGCTCCCCAGGCTTCGGGTATAGCGGTGGATGGCTGCTTGAAAGCTGCCTGGCTTCCCTCCATGATCCCACAGCTGTCCCTATTACAGTGGGTTGCTGAAGAATTTCACATGTAAGCCGCAGGCTCTGACAGCAGCAGCCTGCCAAACTTTTCTCTGCTCCCACAGCGCTCATCTCAGTCATTAGAGCACATGCAGCCCAGCCATGAATGAATGGTACCAAGTCTCAACTACAAACAGCATGTGGCTGTCTGCTGAAGGAGAAGGAAGGAGGAAGAGGAAGAGAAACAGAAACAGGGGGAAAAGATGGCAATACTATCCTCCAGAGAAAAAAAGGAAAAAAACAGGACAGGAAAAAGAAAAAGGTCAGGGGAGAGACAGACTACTGAGAGAAAAAGGATAAACACTGATAACTGCGCCAGAGCACAGTGAGAAGGGACGCTGGGAATGGCAAACATCTTGCCCAAGAGTTGCTATAACAAAACAATGTGTTCTTCCCTAGACTCCCCAACATAAATGTTTCCAATTTTAAGTCCTTATTTCCATAGCCTGTATTAATCATGTCACAAAACAAAATCAGTATTTTTTAAAAAAGTTTTAAAGTATGGTCCTGGGTTACTCATGTCAAAATATGTATGACATACAAGTTTCAGTGTTCTAACATATTAAGTAGTACTGTTGTGATCCCTGAGAACTACTCCTACCCTAAAAAAGACGTGAAGACAATTTAACAGGATATAATCTATAAAACCAACAGATAAGCAATAAGGCATGACAACCATGCCCGGATAAATATAACAAATGTTGGATGGGATTCTAAAGGAGTTACAATGATCCCTTCAAAATTACTTTATCAAGGTTACTAGGTTCACAATTTGACATTTTTGATAACATATATGCTTTCCAGATATGCACCACTTTTATTACTAAATTTAGGGATGGATTCAAATTATGAAATGTGGTGAATTTATTGCCATAGAGAATGAAATCTTTTTGATCAACGAAGTCAATACAGCATTAACTCAAACTTCCCCACATACTTCCCTAGCCATGCGCCTCAACCCTGATTCATGGGACCACTTTTTAAATTCTCCCCATACCCACATTCTTAAATATTGGCCTGAAGTCAATGCTGTCAGTTGGGTCTGAAACAGCTTTTGACTCTGCCAGTGGTGATCCCTGGCAGGAAAATCAACTAGCTGTTCCATCCAGGCCAGTCACTCTTGGGAGAGCCATGGTTAAAGTTACACATAACAGTAGATCTTCAGAGTTACAAACTGACTGGTCAACCACACCCCTCATTTGGAACTGGAATTATGCACTCAGACAGAGATCAAAAAAAGCAAACCCTGTACAGTATAGTACTGTGTTAAACATGAACTACTCAAAAAATAAAGGGAAAGTTTGACAAAGAAAGAAAACTGTTTCTGTGCTTGTTTTATTTAAGTTAAGATGGTTAAAAGCAGCATTTTCCTTCTGCATAGTAAATACTTTTGAAAGAACAATCAATGTTTTGTTCAGAGTTATGAACATTTCAGAGTTACAAACAACCTCAGGTCCCAAGGTGTTCATAACTCTGAGGTTCTACTATAAACATACCTTTGGAGAAGCATGGATATTTCAAATATTTACATTTCTGCTTCCAATGTCATTATGTCACTACAAATATACCTGCTTCAAGTAATGGGTAGGTCTTGCTTAAAATGACTGAGAAAGGAGCATGGAGATTGATTTCTGCTGTAATACTACATGGCAAGCTGGGATACACTGGCAGATCACAGTAAAGTTTTACACTCACAACATATTGGGACACCTTACACATATAGATAAGCAAAGGAGCACTGCCTTCACCCTATCATTCATTGTTAAGCACTACATTCATCATAAACAGGTAAAACTGGAAAGTTTACCTGTTCAAAGACAGATACACCAAACGATGTTTTCCTATTACACTTCCTACATTTCTTAGGATTCCATTTGAAAACCAAGTAAGAATCCAGTTATAAAAGACATGTTTTCTCCAGGCACTTCAGATGCTAAAAGTTTTACTCAAATGAAGGGCATTTTGACTTTAGATCAAGTGAAAATCTATTTAAGAGAGGATCAACGATAGATTTCACTTGATATGAAAACAAAGCTTCAGTCCTTCAAGTAACAGTAATTTTATAAACAAAGTTCCAGTTTATAGGACAAAGGCAATTTATGTCACATATTTCTGGCACAATTTGTAAGGAAATTTGGTTTGTCAATGGTTATGTTATTTTAAGAGGAAAATTTACCACTCAAGGTGTCAGTTTGCTTCTTTCAAAAATGAAATATGAGATTAAGAATTCCTGTAAATACCTTTATCAGCAGAAGACAGGGTGAATAAAAGTCAATAGTTTAAAAAAAAATTTTAAACAGATTTTTATTAAAAACTGATTTTTTTGATAAAATGCTTTTTGAGGAAAAAACCTACCTATCTAAATAGGTCTAACTAAGATACATTATAGCTCAAAGATATCATTATGGAATAGGGATTATAAACTCTAACTCTACAGTATGAGACAATATATTCATGTAATGTTTAAGAAAAGTTTTGTAAATGAGTTCCAATAGTTCATGGATTAGGGACCCCACCTTATGGGGTTCCAGGGGCTTCTGTATAGATTACTTAGGTTAATCTTTCTATCTACCCAATGGGATTCAGTGCTCACTCTAGAAGATACCATCAGAGATGCTCAGTTTTGCAGTTCTCAAACTGTGGATTTGTGTCTCCAGAGATGATATGCTTGTTAACAGCAAAAATGTTTTTAATTAATTTATTAATTAAATAATACATAGAGATGAGAAACAACAGACCTCAACCCTATTGTCCTCTGCAAATTTGTGTACACAGAGTCAATCCCTTACCTCTCTCTAAAAGTGCAATGGTTCAAAAAGTTCAATGAACAGAAGATTGTTGGTGGCGGAATAGATCTGGACAAGAAGTCTGGAGATAAATGTGAGAAGGGAGGGACAGGCAGTAGAAACAAAAGTGAAACTCTGAACAGCATATTCCAGAAGCCTTGAGGTCTTTCTGAGTGTAGCCTTCATTGATTTGCGATCTACCATACCATTCTCTCACTAGAAGGGAAAACCTATAATGGCAGCAGGTTGCAAGAGAGACCCAATTTGGGACTAAGAACCATTCAAGAAATATATGTTTGCAGATGATGTTTTAAAGAAAGTCACACCAGTGAACTTGTGGAAGTCACTTAAGCACTTGGATTCAGAGACTGCTGAAGTGATAATCTCACTTTTAAACAGCAGTAGCTTCTTCTGCTGGTGTAGAAAGAATATTTTCTTCCTTTTGACTAATTAATTCCAAACTGAGAAATCATTTGGGCCCTGAAAAAACAGGAAAGCTTGTTTTTCTTTTCCAGATTATGAACAAACAGGAAAATGAAGGTGAAGATGACTGAGTTAGCTGCAGAAGCCAATATTTTAAGTTTCTCATGTTGACCTGGCTGACATAGTTGATTTAATTTTTCTTTTAATATTTCATTTAACTATTTTAGTTAAAACAATTTTAAAAACTTGAATGTTTAACTAAATTCAAAAATTCATATTGTTTTGTTAAAATATTATGTGTTTGCTGTTGAAGAAAAAAATCCAGAACACATAACGTTGTTGTTTAAGTTAAATAAAACAATTTAAATGTCTGTCTGGTGATGTTCTCCTCCTAATACAGTATGGCAAGAAATCCTCCAAATATTAACGATTAACCTGTTAAATTGGAGATAGTTTGCCTCCCAATGACTTCATAAATATCTGCTTCAATTACCTTTGGTAAATGAAACAACCAAAGAATCATTCATTTTCTGATATAGCTGTAAAACTAATCTGAAAAGTTTTCAAAATAAATCACTTAAAAAATGTATAGTGTGTACCTTCTAAAAATGAAACCTACATCTATCGCTGAGTTGTGAAGAATATCTATTAAGGTTATAACAACCAACAAGAATGCACTTTTATGTAGAAATCTATGATTAAATCGAGTCTTCCTAACTAGTGATTTAAAACAAATCCACCCTGGCAGAGAACAATGCATAGCATACCTGTATGTATCCTGTATTTTCAAATTTGCACCAACACATTTAAGTACTATCAATATAGGTGCTGCTAGAACAGCTATTAAAAATACAGGACACTGTGTATCCCTGCTTGCTAATTTTATTCTTAATGGGCTTGAGGATGTGGCCCAATGTTTGCTGGATGTGGCCCCAATGTTTGCTGAAAGTTTACAGGGAGCTTCAGAACGCATTGCTATGCTCAGTTGAAAACCTTCCTCTTTCTCTCCTCCTGTCCTTTTACTTCATAAACAATCAATTCCTCACTTACGGAGTCCTAATCCTAATTGTCCACATGTACCAAACAAACTGTCCAATAAGGAAAAACAACTTTCTTCATAATTAAGAATTATAAACAAAATTAGCACCACAAAGAACAATCCTACACAATAGAAAGCCAGGAATAATTAATTTAAGTAGCAGCATTTTTGAGCACTCTCAGAAGTCACCTCCTGACCTATATTCAAGGTATTTGTCCACAATGCAAAATTATCATTTTTAGGAAAAACTGCTTGCTTAAAGTGAGCCTAAGTAGTATAACGTTAATTCCATTGTATTTGTCCAGCAGACTGAATATTTACATATTTTACTTGTCACCATTGCTTTGCCACTATTATAACATGCCAAATATTTTAAATACATTTATGTGCCATATGTATAACATCTTTTAATCTCTTTCATTCTGGTGCATGCACTAAAGAAGAGTGGAAGCCAGCAAATTTCAGATTGAAGGTTTGTTTTCTTTTTAATTCTAAAAGCACATTTCTGGTGCAACATTCTGAAGTGGATAGTCTTGTTGAGAACTAACAGTTAAACTATGAACTTGTGCCAGCTGTAAATCACTCCAACCATCCTGGCACCATCATTTAAAGTCATTTTCCATTTAAAGAGTCTCACATCAATGCCAGTATAGCCTTTCATTACCCATCCCACTTAATACCCGCAATCTCTCCACAGATCACTTGTTCAGTCTCCACTGACCAAGGAGTATACAGAGACTGATGTGTGGATTATTGGGATTCCTAATGCTTTTTTCCCCTGCTGGCTAAATGCTGAACACTTGGCAGTGTGCCTGACCCACAACACGTATGGACTTGTCAGCCCAATACAATGTGTCATCTGGAAAGTCTCAGACTGAAGTAGAACTAAACAACGCCTGATTAGCAACAGCCTCAGGCTTCCAAAACTTCCAACTATTAAAGTTTCAAATCGTGGTCCAAAAAGATAGGGGCGTGAATATTTGGGGTTTTTCTCCCCCTTGTTTTATGAAGTGAGGGGTGGATGAATAGATTGTGATAAGAACAAGAACAAAATTGAGCCTTATATTGCTATAACAAAGCATGCAAACACAAAAAAACAAATGGAAGTTGAATGCAGTATATTTCCTTTTCAACAGCAAAAAGCATTCAGAATTTGGAAGTAAGAATTCTGTTTTGAAATTACTTTGTATGTAACTCATCTTCTTAATTGTATAATTATAGAAAAGGTTCAATGGAATGATCCCAAAAGTGAATTCTGACTGAAATGGTTATCACTAACAGCATTAACATGTAGCTATTTAAAAAAGTTCTTATACCATCTCTTGACTGGGGACTGAAGGAGGAGATGGAAATCAGACACAAAAATTCTGAGTATAGACATGGTCCTTGCCATTAAGAGTTTACAACTGAAAAGAACAACCATACTGGATCAGATCAATGGTCCATTTAGCCCATTATCCTGCCTTCTGACAGCGGCCAGTGCCAGACGCTTCAGAAGGAATGAAGAGAACAGGACAATTCCGAATGATCCATCCCATCCATCCAGTCCCAGGTTCCGGCAGTCAGAGGTTTAGGGACACCCAGAGCACAGGTTTACATCCCTGACCATCTTGGTTAGTACCCATTGGTGGACCTATCCTCCATGAATTAATCTAATTCTTTTTTTAACCCAGTTATAGTTTTGGTTTTCACAACATCCCCTGACAATGAGTTCCACACGTTAACTGTGTGTTTTGTAAAGAAGTGCATCCTTTTGTTTTAAGCCTGCTGCGTATTAATTTCATTGGGTGACCCCCTGATTCTTGTTTTATGTGACGGGGTGAATATTCACTTTCTCCACATCTTTCATGATTTTATGAACCTCTATCATATCCCCTTCTTTGTGATCTCTTTTCTAAACTGAACCGTCCACGTCTTTTTACTCTCTCTTCATACGGAAGCTGCTTCATACCTCCTTACTCACTTTTGTTGCCCTTCTCTGTACCTTTTCCAATCCCAATATAATTTTTTTTTGAGATGGGGTGACCAGAACTGCACAATATTTAATGTGTGGGCATACAATGGATCGATACAGTACCATTATGATATTTTCTGTCTTATTATCTGTCCTGGTCTTAATGATTCCTAATGGTCTGTTATCTATTTTGACTGCCACTGCATATTGAACAGATATTTTCAGAGAACTATACATGAGGACTCCAAGATCTCTTTTCTTGAGTGGTAACAGCTTATTTAGAGCCCACAAATTTGTACATATAGTTGGGATTAAGTTTTCCTATGTGCATTACTTTGCATTTATCAACACTGATGAAGGACACCTACATGAAGGGCAGAGGAAAGGGATGCATCATACAGACAATATGATCGGACTGCTGGTAGACAGATGTGACGTAAACAGGCATTACCAAAGTAAGGGGATAAATAATGAAACTTGCTTAAATTTGAGTGCTTTGTACATGAATGACATATTGAAAGTTCAGAAACAACTGAACAAATGAAATACTGTATTTGGAAATAATATATAAAAACAACATATGCTGAAAAGCCCAAACACAGCACGTGAAAGTCCCCTCAGAAATAACTCAGACATAGGCAGATATATAAAGTAGGATTTTTTAGTTTGCACTGACTGGCAAACAGATCACAGATTACTGAATTTTGTGAATTAACGCAAAAGCAAAGAAACATAATAAAAAAAATCTGAAACTCCATCACAAAATACACTTTATTTTGACAAGCATAGTATAGTTCTTTTTTTTCTTATTAGCAAATGTACTATAATATATTTCAAAAAGGTAATACAATACCTTATCATAGCACAGCCATATTAAGTCTTTGCTGAGAAGTGGTGAGTGACCACCAGCTTGGATTGGTCTGGGGTTTTTATGGCTATTTTAAGTGCTTCTATGACACACACACACACCCCATGGCCAGGGTATCAGAGTGTCTCACAACCGATTAGCATATTTATCCTCAACATCCCTGTGAGGTAGGAAAATACTATTATCTTCATTTTACAGATGGGGAACTGAGGAACAAAGAGACTAAATGACTTACCTGAATTTCACATAAGATTTTGTGCAACAAGGAATTAAACTCAGGTTTTCCTGAGTCTCTGGCTAGTGCCCTAACAACTAGACCATCCTTCATCAGGTTGGGACAATTACTGCTGTCTGCAGCTTAACAACAATGAGTGAGAGAGATTCTAACTTACTTATGTTGCTTCCTATATTAATTGCTTCCTGGGATTGGATAGCCAATCACTTATTTTTTACTAACTTCCTGGGGCTTGTGATGGTCTAGAAACAGTAACAAGTTCTTGCTGTATTATTTATTAATGAATCACATTGGATCTGATCCAGTGACCTACTGAGCATCTCCCAAGAGGTACTGCATGCCCTAGCTCGTAGTAACATCAGGTAGATTGGGGAGTGATTAGCAATTTACATGTCTCTTCCTAGTTTCAGGATAAACATACAAATTCATAAAGTAAATACACTGAAAAGACTAGAAAAACATTTTCTCACTAACTTCTCGGTTTTAATGATCTGGGTGCCCTTTTTAACAATAGCAGGTACAAACTTGTCAGACAAATGTGATTTTCATGTTAGTGGCACCCCTTTAAGTAAATTAGTAATTATTGCCCAATTTTCAAGTACAATTGGAAAGTTTACTTTCCATATGAGTCTCCTCAAGAGAAAAACAGTCTGCAAGTGATATAGCTACACAAGGAAAATGCCTGGAAACGAACAATATTATGGCACAAATGAAAGTTCAAATGCTTCTTTCTGTTCATCATTCCTGATTAAAAAAAACACCTCATTTTCAAACAACTGCTTTACCTATTTAGTTTTAAACACACTCTATGTAGGAGCAAAGTTTTACTTTGTTTCTGTTTATTCCATAGTTTCCCTGTTTATTCAGCCTCTTTTCTCCTCTGTAGCAGTAAGCCATGCTGCTAGCTGAAACACAGGGCAGATGGCTTTATCCAAAAACAAGTAGTACTCTCAATGGATTCATAATTCCACACCATTGGGCTCACTTCACACAAAAGACTCTTTAAAACTCAGGCAGCTACTCCCTTTTTACCATGTACACAGGTTCAAATGGTTTTTAAGGAGAAGAGGACAAATTATTTCAATTCAAAATGTGCTATTATGCAAACTAAAAAGAAATTTTTTTTACAGCTTCTGTATATTTTTGTTCCCCTGACACACACAGCGCTTAGTCTGAATTTTGTCTTGTACCTATAGAATTTAAACTTTAAATACTGCTTAGGAAGTTGAATCTGCATTCAAGACTTAAAGCAGGAAAAGAATTCTAAGTATTACAAAATCTTACACCATTGGCAAACATTTTCCCAGAGATCCTTTATTCACTCTCATATGAACTAAATGTCGGGTATGAATTGTATTTCTTCAGATATTGAAGAGTATACCTCAGTGATGTGTTGTGTGTGCTTAGTAAGACCCTGATCCTGCACACACTTACCCGTATACTTAACTTGATTCATGAGTAGGTCTTCAGATGGGCTACTCATATTTAAACAATTGTGTGTTCGCAGGGTCGGGCTTACATTGAGAGTAAGGTCAAAACCAGCTAGCCAGAGCCAAAACAGTTAGTGTAAATTTGTCCGTATGTAGTTTGGCTAATGCGCATTGCTCCTAATATGCAACATCATTGCTGTTCTAATGCTGTAGCCTTTCCGTGCACAGATGACCATTATTGTAGAACAGCGTTGAGTGCATCCCCTCAGGTGTCAGGCCTTGTGGCTTTACCCATCCTAGGGCAGAATTCCACAGTTTTCCACTCTTTTAGATTGAGCCCTGAGATACAGTACCTTGTATATCAGCCATGCTTACCCTGCAGATCCAATTCAGCTCAGCACCTGCGATTCTTCCATTTGGGAATCTGTGAGCAGTGATAGATACAGTAACTAGACCACTTTTAAAACCAAATGATTGTTTATTTTAAAAGTAGGAACAAACCCACACCTATCCTACCTAAAGCCCAAGCATTCTGCGTTGAAGATGTAGGCAGGCCTATCTTCTTCAGATATTCCCCGCTAGTGTCTGTGTGTCAGTTTGGTTCTACTGAACAACTTCACTCTCTTGAGAGAGTTCCTTTTAACCCAGCAAAAGTTCCTTTGAACTTGCAAGCTCTCTCATGTTGACCCTGCTTGTCAAAACCAGTTCTGTAAATGGGCTGGAACTAGGTGGTAGAATCTTCAAAAATAACAATTTGGGCATTATCTCTTAATAACCTGTAAGTTTTTACTGAGGGATGGCGTATCTTGAACCATTGTTTCCCTTTCTGCTTGTTTTTCCTGACAACCCCCTATTACTAAACTAACATTCACACAGTAAATGTCACAATAACCATGTCATCATGCTGTGCTCAAATTATTTCAGAGAAGCTTCAATTCCATTACAAGCTGAATTAGTTGCAGTTCAAACTCATGTCCTCCTCTGGCCGAAGACAGAATTAACACATGGCGCTTCTAAAAAAAGAAGGATTAGGGCTAGTCTACACTGGCAACGCTAAAGCGCTCTCCCAGTGCTCTAAAAAACCCACCTCAACGAGGGGCGCAGCGCGGCTCCCAGCATTTGGGCACTGTTTACACTGGCGCTTGACAGTACTGCAACTTGCTGCACTCAGGGACGTGTTTTTTCACACCCCTGAGCGAGAAAGTTGCAGCACTGTTAATTACCAGTGTAGACAAGCCCTCAGTGAGGTAACAGTGCATCGGAGGGACAGAGGTAACTTGAAATCTAGTCAATTTTAAAAGGATTAGTTAAAGTAGTTTTCCATGTTACACCTACCAGAGTCCCCCCATGCTGATTTTTGTGCTTTTATCATCACATGTTCCGCATTCTTGGATGCTTCTCTCTCCCTAATTTGTGAGTCTTTCATGCAGCAGCAGCAGAGTACAGCGGACTATATACAAATGCTGTCAAAATCCACAATAAAGTAGCCTAAATCTTGGGTGTTACCCAGAAAAAGTGGTTGGGCGGGGGGGGGTGGAAATTGTCAGATAGGTGTGTAATTTAAAGGCAATTTCAAATGACTGGTATGCATTTTTATGAAATATCTGAAAGTCAAAATAGTACACTTATAGCAAGAACAAACATTAGAGATCACCTCAATAATACTGTAATTAACTCTACATTGCAACTGAAGTCTGCCCACATAGAGCTCATTGCACGATCAGCACCTAAGTCTTTCACAAAGCCACTGTTATCCACCACTTCATAAATAACAAGCATCACACTATGTTCCCAGTTTTAAGAATTTATTCATGTTTGTCCTATGTTTGCCTCCCAGATATGAGAAGACATACACCCTAATTAATGCCTCCCTGAGTAAGGAAAACAGGTTTTAAATAATCGGTATACTTCATGAGACAGACCGGAACATCTAATATTCATAGACTCTTCCAATTCATTCCCTAGAAGTACTTCACTCAAAATGACACATACCCGAAGGACTATTAGTTGATTACTACTATCATGTATAAATGATAGTTGAAAACTTTGCTACAAACTTCAAAACTTTGGATCATTTATTCTTTTAGCTCATTCCAGTGAGAGAGTTATTCCTATTACCATGGCGTTGGGTTCTTTCAGATCTTAAAGGAACAATGTGCCAAATTCCTCAGTGTGATTAAACTATTTTAACCCTGTATCTATACACTCCAATAGACTAAAAAGATACAAAAACAATTCTGATCACTGGGAAGTGATTGCTCAGCAATGATTTACAAACCATATGGAAGTTAACCTGTAAGTATGTTTTAGATAAAGACTAGGGATTTTTCTATCGAAGATGGAGACCTTTGCTATCAAAGCAGCATTCAGAAATTTGAGAATGTGTAGATTCAGAAGATATTTCTAAGTCAATTAAAATGGTTTCCACACAAATCTTTTCCAAAAAAACACTTAACATTATGTGTTCTCCATTCTAAAATTTTGAGCTCTGATTTTTAGCTCTCATTATGTCCTAATTATGACACAATCCAACTGCTTAGGCAGGCCCCAATTTTAATCGGGGATTTTAAGAAAGTGAACAAAGAATGTGGTGTCAAGTTCAGGGCAATTGTACCAGTATTCAGCAAGGGCACCTAGTCTCTGGCTTCCAGCTCCTCAGCTGTTGCCTGTCTTGGGTGGAGGCACATCTCACTCCCTTCTGACCAGGATATGTCCATGCTGAGTAGTTCCCTGCCTTCACTGTGTTATTCCCAGCAAAGACAGTCTGCCTAAACAGACCAACTTGCTTTCTCTTCAGAGACTGATTGAGTAATTGCTACAGATATAAATCATCACCACAGTTCTTTCTAAGCAAGCCTATGTTATTCTTAAGATAAAAAGTACTATAGAGAAAACATTAAAAACAATAAAAGAAGAGCAGTCTTTAAACACTCTACCCTAGGGTTTTTCTTGAGGTTACAAATTCACAACAGCTTCCGCTCAGAACAGGCACCCAGTCTTATGGGGCCTCATTAGGCCAAAACTCCCCCATCCTTCCCTAAGGATTGAGGCCCTCTGTGGACCGGAGGATCTATGAAGTGTGTGTGGGGATGAGGGATATGGAGATTCAGGAAGAAGGTCCTGAGTCTCAGGCTATTTATCCCTGAGTCTTTTCTTTTGTTGATCTCTAGAGAATCCCATCTGAACTACTATACGCAAACCTCCCCATTGATAGGCTTCAAAGGGTTGACAACTGGAAGAACTACATTAGCACATAACCCCTCCTCTTTGAGAAACTCCCTTAATCTTAAAAATTTGCATTGTTTCAAAAGGTCCTTTGAAGATCCTTACAATCCCTTCCAGAGATTGCATTAAATCCTGGCTTCTTGTTAAATTTAAAGAAATTCCATATAATCTCACAATAGTGCATAAATATTTGCATTTTAATACAATGAACTCCAAAGACGTTAAAACTAATTCAAAAGGTTTAACTTAATTCAATAAAGTTCATTCAGAATATTGTTAGTTTGTCACATGTGACTTCAAGTGCTTGATTTAACTCCTACTTCAGTCTTTCCCTTGACTTTAATGAGAGCTGGATGGACCCCTGTATCCCCATGTTTTATTTGGTTACTCAGGACCTGATGCTCAGACATAAACAATGCTGGGGGCACTAAAAATACTTGGGTTACAAAAACCCTGGAGCACATGCTTTAAAGCTGGAATATAAATTGACAGAGGAATGTTCCATCTTTTAGTTCCGCTGAAGTCTGGATCCACTTTGAGCGGATATACTTGTACTGATAAGTGATTCTAGGTTCTTGTTAATATTTCTTGTTTTATATCACATTTCATTTCTAATCTCTGTTGTGAACACATAAAAGGACAGTAATACATTTCTTTACATGGGAAAATGAAAGGGGAAAACCCTGATTTTTCTAAACGCTTGTGATAGATATTGGTAATATTAAGTAATCTGTACACAAACTAACAGCCCTTTGGGTACATGTCATTTTGAGTGAAGTACTTCCAAAAACGAATGGAAGGACAGAAGAGTCCATGAATATCAGGCGTGCCTGTCTGCTTCATGAAGTGAGTCAATTATTTAAAACAGTAATAGAATTGTTTTCCTTACTCAGGGAAGCACAGATTAGGGTGTGTGTCTTATCTATGTGGGAGGCAAAGTATAAAATACTCTCAAGTGGCAGCAAAATGTAGGAGGAAAAATAAATCACCCCTGGGAAGTACTAGTTGTGACAAGAAATATCTTCACTTTAATCCTTTTTTATTCTGGAAACAAAAAATCTTTTACTCTTAACCACACAACATGCAACAAATCCTCCTAATACATCTGTTTCCTAACAGACTAACACGGCTGTTACTCTGAAACCAGAATTTAGATGTGCATCCAATTTTCAGTTTAACTTTATAGAGGTATTATCAGTTTAATTTTATTCTAAGTAGTGGCCCCATGTATTGCTGTGGATTATCCATCACCATCTCCTGAAAAGCTCTCCAGACTCTACTGGCAGGGCAAAGCTGATGATCAACAGCTGCCACCTCAACTGCTGAGTTCAGCCAACAAGCTACTTGTGAATTCAACAGCCAGAACAAATTTTATTGATCACTTTTAGTGCTCTCTCTTTTACCAGAGAATATACAGACATGGTCAGGTTCTTGCTAAAATACTCAAGCAGGAAAGCACAAAGGGGACAAGTGGCTTGGAGAGTCCTTTTTTGATGCTTGAAATGGTCTTTAATAAGTATTCCATTTTTGCCATCAATCTCATAAAAACCAGAAGACTGAGATTATGCATCATTTTGAAAAGAATAAAGATGGGATCCACGCTAGTTTAAGAAAATAATTTAATTCCTAAAATAAGTAATCAAAACAAATTTTATATATATACACACATACACACATTTTTAATTTAATAAAAAGATAAGAAAATATATATTGAGCATTTAGTAGGATTATGTTAAATTTTCCACTCTAAATACCACCTTTCCCCTCACTTGTTTCTCAGAGTGCAGGATACAGAGTGGGAAATTGAATTGTTCATGAAAAGGGGTGTAAGCTCATTTAAGAGTTGAAACCACACACTGTTCTGTGTCACTCCTATTGCAAATCAAGAACTACCTTCATTAAAGCCCTTCCCCATTCAACTCTTTCCACCTGCAGAAGTTAACTTTAGTGTCAGTGACAGTCGCTGCCTGACTTTTTTTAATCTATTTAACATTTTTATATCAAATCAATTACACAAGTTGTAAATCCTACAGTAGATAGTGATAATTTCCATAACAAAGATTATACATCATTTCAAATAACTGAGATCCTATCAAAAAAGCTAAAATAAACAACCTTCCCCCCAAAGATTTTCAAAGTCTGAAGTCAATAAGTGGTGGTTTCAGAAGTTTGTAAAACTTGGGTGGCACCCCAAGGTCAGCCCATATTTTTGTGTTTAGGGTTTGTACTTCAGGTTCAGTAATAAAGACCCATACCTATTAATTAATTACTTGTACTATAGCAGTACCCAAAGATGCCAGCCATAATCAGTGCTACGCTGTGTTAAGTGCTTTATCAACAAATAGAATATACAGTCCTTGCCAAGAAGAGCTTCCAGTCTGAAGGACTGTCTACACAGGACATTCAGAAAAGTTAAAGTGAATCAAATAAAGGTGTGAAGTCAGTTCACATAGATTAAAGACATTTAAAAATTTCTTCAATCAAGATCATAGAGCACCAAATAATGGAAGCGGGATGCTGATGTGATGTCTGACATCCTAGCCAACACTGGGGAACTACAGAGCTAAAACCTTGAGTAAGGCTAAGATTTAGCCATGGTTATTTTTAGTAGAAGTCATGGATAGGTCATGGGAAATAAACAAAAATTCATGGCCTGTGACCTGTCCATGACTTCTACCATAAATAACCCGACTAAATCTTAGCTCCTCCTGGGGCCCCAGGGCACCATTGCTGCCCCGGGTGAGGAGAGGCCCGCTGCTGCTTCAGACAGAGGGGGAGAGGGGCCGCCCTCAGGACCACTGCTCCGGGGCCGCCCTCCGGACTGCTGCTGCTTGGGCAGCTCCAGGGCCAGCAGCTCCCTGGTGCGGCTGTGGAAGTCACAGAGGTCCCAGAAAGTCACAGAATCCCGGACTTCCGTAACAGACTCGCAGCCTCAACCATGAGCTAAAAACAATCAGGGGCTGTTACATAATCGTATCATCTGTGCATCAAGCACAGGTGGGGAGGACACGTTCCGTGCACTTACCAGAGGGTTATACATTTCCTCTAGAGCAGAAGAACTTTGTCCTTACCATCCAAGGCGCATAGCAGTTTGAATCCTAGACAAGCCTCCACTTATGGACGCACAGGGGGACATGCAACACACACTGAACAGTGGATTATACTAGTTTGCCTGAAGCCATAGCACCGAAAAAAGCTGTATAAGTTTCTCAAGTTAGTTCTTTTCAAAAGTAGTAATTCCTTTTCTAGTGATCCTCCACTTGGAAAATTTTGAAAACTAAACAAACCAAGTATCAGCTGCAATATTAATACCCATCTTTAAAATAGAGACATTGGGCTTGTATGCCAGCACAAACCTTTCTTTAGTTGACTACAGAAGACGACTCTTTAGAAGATGATATTCAGAGGCATTCAAGCAGCTGTTTAACCTCATTCAATTACTTTTCCTCCCTCCCCTCAGAACTACAGCAGCATCTGATAATTTTGATTGACCATCACCTTTATATGCTTAGAACATTGATACAACAATAATCTTGGAGAACACAAACGAATGGCATTCACCCACTTGGTTTGATGCCTATTAAGAGTTCAGACCTGAGAACGATACAGAATGGTTAGCACTACTTACCAAAAGCTTGGTGTCTCTATGAAGTTTATGGTCTTTCCAGATATTAGAGATTGCCAAATGGTGGCAATTTCTTTGCTAATTTTGATAACCAATTCAGCATCTCTGAAGGAAATAGATTGTTCACAAGGTAGATAAAATGTTGACCAAGTTTTATTAATGCTCAATTAAAGGAAGGTGTTGCCTGTATTGTTGAACACAAGTAGCAGCAGGAAAAAGTAGCTCATATTGTAAGGAACTGAAGGGTTTACTTAGGGTTAATCCCGTACGCTGGGCAGAAGCCACACACCCCTCTCCCTTGCTGGGCATGCTCCATCTGGAGCAGCAGCATAAAAGGGAGCAGCCCAGCTCAGTCAGGGTTGACCCCCAAGGACAGAAGACACATGTTGCAGGGCTCATCCTCCCACCTGCGATCTGCCAGAGCCCCAGATTGTGGAGGCCAGCCATGCCGAGACCCAGGCAGGTACCCAGCTACCTGCAGGTGCCTGAGAGACGTCAGAACCGTCGGGAGCTTCATAGGCCAAAGACCCTGAAGACCTGTGGACCATGCCCCTGGAAGAAAGGGTAGGAAGCAGCCCACGGGAACTAGCCATTGGTCCAGTTGTAGAACCGAACAATAAATCGGCAGGTTTCAGTTGGATTCCCACTGACCCAGTGGTGAATATACTCGTCACTGATAGGGCCCTGGGCTGGGACCTGGTGGAGTAAGGAGAGATCAGGTCCCCCTGCCCTGGCCACTAGCCCCCTCTGGCCTCAGGCTACACAGCCCTGCTAAAGAGGGCAGCTGTACTGACTCCGGCCACTGAGCCACATAGCCTTGTGAAGGAGGTCAACTGTATTGACTCTGGCCATTAGGACATGCAGCCCCACTGAAAAGGGCAGTCATATTGACTCTGGACACTCGGCCATACTGCTATGAAGCTACGGGTGGTCAGCTGGGCTCAGCTGCGGGACTATAACACCCTTTCCCCCACCCTAAAGGGGGACGGGGCGTACTTGCCCTGTGACAATGGGTTTTAACACATAAGAGTTACACACAACTTTGAGACAATTTCCTTTAAGAGGTGAGCAGCTTTTCAAACTGTATTCTATTTTCCTGTGCTTGTTCATGATGCTGAAGGTTTGGTATATCCCATACTAATAACTAGTTCATACTATTTTTCAAAGTCATTTACAGTGTGACAGATTCATAAACTGTTGCCAGTCCTCCATTTATCCAGAATGCATGGGCTGCTCCCTCTTTCTCTTTACAGAGGTACACAGACCAAGGGTATTTCTTTTTTCTATCTTTAAAAGTATTAAATAGCAGCCCTAATTTTGCCATTCAAATGTGCCTGAAAAAATTCTCTGCTGATGGAATTCAGAGCAGAAGATGAGAGCGAAGTGCTGTGCTAGTGTACTGAGGCCATGTCTACACTACAGAGTTAAGTTACACCCACAATCATAAACCACTGTAATTACATCGCTTGTGCATGTTCACACAAAGCTCCTTGTGTCAGTAGAACACATCCACAGCTGATGCACTAGTGCTAACCGAGAGCAGTGCACCGCGGGTAGCTATCCCATTAAACAAATCACCATCTTCTCCCTCTCCCCACAGACCCAAAAAGATACGGCAACTCCAGTGTATTCCATCAACAGACGTTTGCTGAGGAAAGCTGGCATGGTCAGCTAGGAAGATGCAATATGAGCTGTCCACACTGAGCAAACAAGAAGTAGAATTTCAAAAATTCCCAGGGCTTTAAAGGGGGAGGGGCACATGCCTCTTACCTGGCTGCAGGGCAGCGGAGTAGAAACTGCTTATCAGAGCAGCCATGATGGGCATTGTGGAACATGTCCTGGAGGACACTTAGGCGACATAAGCAAGCAGCGTCTACACTGACACTACATGGCTCTAACTTTGTCGGGAAAAGCTCTATGCCACTCGTCGAGATTGTTTTATTACGTCGGTGTAGCAGAAGAGTAAAATCAGCGCGAGGAGCATTGTGTGTACACCTCCACTCTTTTGTCAACAAAATCTGACTTTGGTCAACAAACCTGTGTAGTGTAGACAAAGCCTGTGTGAGACTTTCACTCTCCTCTTTGTCCTCAAAGGCCCAGGTGACAGCAGACAAGGATGAATCCAGCTATACGGCAGACAAAGAATGCAGATGAAGCGTATAGAAATTGGGAGCTGCTGTGGAAAAAAAGGCAACTGGCCATATAGAGCCAAAGGGGAAGCAGAGAGCCTGCAGAGTCCCACAGCAGCAGACACCCTCAGTCATATGTCCTATAGGTTACAGGGAGCCTGCAATCTGGAGGCAAGAGGCAGAGGAAGGAATTTGCTCCTGAGAGCAGAACCAATGCAGGGGACGAAAGGGTTGCTCCCTACTCCTGCTTTGAGCAGGGGTTTGGACTAGATGACCTCCTGAGGTCCCTTCCAACCCTGATATTCTATGATTCTACTCAAGCTCTCTGATCTCTCATGACTCAGGAAAAGAAGGCAGATGACTCCACTTGGTTGTCTATCCTCCTAATGACTCCTGGACACCAGCTTCCCAAACTATCATCAATCCATTCCCTCTTGCATAATTCACATCACAACCCAGTCCCAAAACTAGCTGAGCTCTTTAGGGAGAAGCACTCTTGCCAACATCCCAGCACAGTAGCTAGTTCAGCATGTGCTGTCTCTTGTCAGCTCCCTGCCCCAGACAGAAGGAGCTCTCCAACAATAAAGTAGAGGCAGGATTGGACAAATCCTAAATATAATCTGAAATTAAACTACAAGCCAGCTACAAACAAAACATCAGACTAGGTTTTAATTTTTTTTAATGTTTTAATAATGTATCGGTGAAAACAAAGTGAGGCCAACTTTTAGAGTATGGTGGTGCCACTAATGACAATTGGTTTGCTAACATGGCAATGATAACCTTCAGGCAGAAAGCGACCTCACAGCCAAAAAGAGTAATGGAAAAATGTTTGGGACCCTTCTGAATCTTACTTAACATAAGCACTAGGAGTCTGAATTGAGTTAGTGGCTTCCAAAAAAAGGATCTGATGTGTCAGGCTGTGCGCGTTGTACCTTCTCCCTATCCTCCTTTCTCTTTCATCCACTCTGCCAGCATGCTTCTTCCCTTGCAAACGCCAACACAATTCTATATGCATTATTTATGGGTTCTGCTAAGTCATGCAGTGGGATAATTATTTAAATAATTGCAGTGATACTTTGCTATGATTGTATTAGATGTTATGTGCTCTATTATTCTCCCCGATTTTCTTGGGACTGCTTTTGATGCATGGTTTGAGCACAGAAAATGTATTTTTTCCTCATCATATTAAAAAAATGTAAACTTTAAAAACCTTTGTTTAGGAGTACAGTGTTAGAAGTGAATTTTAAAAAGAGGATACCAATATGAAAGATGGTATTTTTAATAAAGCCAGAATTAATGCATTATTTAGATTTTCACATCTACCAATAACCACTGAACACGAGCTGGTTTTGCAAAACATCTAATGAAATGTTAGGAAAGTTATTAAATTCTTCTTTGTGATTTACAGGGCTTCATGTAGCATAACACTGAAATATGTTAAAGGTGAGATATCTACAGAATTTCTGTTGATTAGCAAAGAATAAATGAAATCAAAGCATATATCCTTGCTTTAACAGCACAATATATATTTTACTAGGACAAATACTCAGCTGACTACAATAAGCGCTCTTCTAATCAACAAGTACTTTCAGTCTCATCCAAGAACTTAACGTGATGTAAGTTACATTCTAAAACAGCCCAATTAGACACTTAAAAATGGATTTTTTAATTAAATTTTAAAAATTAATGTTTCCTTTCCCCAAGAATACTCTTTCCTGCTACATAGTGATGAGATGACGTGGACCCAACAAAAAAAATTAGTGTTTTCCATTAGAAGTTTTATGGATCAAACTACATGAATTTAAAAACAAAAACACAACCCAGGAGATCAAATTTAGTAAGGGTACACTGATATTCCGCTTTGCCCCAAGCCAGAAATTTTTCTGTACTAGAACATCATTGCTTTGCTGCTACTGCACACAGTGCTTCTCAGTTGACCAGGCAGGGGCAGTAGCATGGAACTCACAGACTTCTATTCTATTCTGTCCCACTCTCATGATTGCCCAGGCATGATTCTCTGCAGCTGGGAGTCACTGTCTATGCCTACAATTAAGGCTAAGATTTTGTCATGGATATTTTTGGGAAAGTCACAGACAAGTCACGGGCAATAATGAAAACTTCATGGAAGCCCCTAACCTGTTCCTGACTTTTACTAAAAATATTCATGACAAAATGGAAAGCCTGGACATCTGCCGTGGGCTGGGAGCTCCAGGGGCCCCCACTACTCATGGGGGCTTGGAGCTACAGGGTCCCACTCCTACTGTGGCTTCCAGCTGCAAGGTCCCCCCTGCCACCATGGTGGCGGGGAGCAGGCGGGGGTTCCCCACTGCGTCCCCCATGCCGCCCACAGTGGCAGGGAGCTCAGGGGATGCCCTGTGCCACCTGCAGTGGTGGGAAACTCTAGGCGTGCCTTGTGCCACCTGCCGGCGCAGTGGCAGGGAGTCTGCCTGCCGTGGCTGGGAGCTGCAGAGGGAAGTCATAGATTCTGTGACATCTGACCTCCGTGACTAAATCACAGCCTTACTTACTTACGACCAAAGGGTATTTGAAGTATAATGGTCAGACAGGCAGTTCACAGATACAGAAAAACTACTTATTTCTTTTATATTTTTCATTTGGTAATCTCCTGTGGACTCAGATCAAAACTCTTGAACTTAAATACTTAGCCTGATTTTCAGAGATGCCATGAATCTGCAACTTCAGCTGAAGTCAATGGAATGCCTAAATAAGGATACCAGTTCTTCAGTTAAGACACCCAAACCTAAACATTTTGGTCACAGTGTACATAGATAAGAAATCTGTTTGGGGGCATTTTTAAGTAATCTAGCTCTTTAATTTGCAGAAACCAAGTAGAAAAAGCTTTCAAATATATTAAGAGTGCCATGCTTTGTTTGAAATTTTACTTTTGGCTAATCTGGTTGAGCCTCTGTCTGGATAATGTACTGTTCCTTACCAGTGTGCGTGTCAAGTAACTGTGCAGAAAGTTATCTAACAGAACCTCAGGATTAAGACCACATTTCAGACTCTGGTCTTGCAAACTGGACCATAAGGATGTACTCTTACACTCACTCAAAACTCCACTGATGCTAAGGCACCTTAGAGGTACAGGGGTCTGCCTGCATGAAACAGCTTACAGAATCAGAAAACTGATGTGTCTAAGGTTTTTTGGCAATTTAAAGGAATGAAGTGTGGCTTCCCCCATCTATTTCCAGATGTGATTTTATTATTTGTATTCGTAAGTAATGATCCTTAACTGTTCCCAGTATAACACACTGTAGTACCATCTTTAAGCAAGTGTATTACTCACTCCACTTTCCAAGACATAAAACATACAACCCTCCACCTACCAATCATATACCTATTTAAAAGTAAGTGTGAAACAGTACAATAATATACAATACAAATGATTCTGAATTTTAAACTCCTGTAACATGTTGGAGAAATTTCACTGCAGTCCATACAACAGCAAAATTCTAGTGGATAAATCCAACTTGCACTTTAAACTATTAGCCATGCCACACCAAGAATAATTTAGTAGGTGATCATCCCCAGTCCTCTTGCAGCCCAGGTGACATCCCAGTCACTTTAAAGGCATATTTGCATAGGTTGGGGAATGGAAGGTCCAAAAGTTGCTTCTAAGTCTAAGCCTACTTGCATTTATTTCGGATGGGGGGCAGGGGGAAGGAGAGGGGGAGACTGAGGATCTCAAAGCACTTTACAAACATTAAACAAACCACACATCAGCCATTTGTGGCTTGTTTTGCAGATGGATAAACTGAAGCACAAAAGAAGTTAGGCAATTGATTATGTCAAAGCAATTTAATAGAACATCCAGAAATGTCCTTTCTTGACTCCTACTTTCATGCTCTTAGCTCTGACCATTCCCTCTCTTGAGCCTCCCAAGCTGTAGCGCATAACATTAAGACCAGGCAACTAATCCAACTAATACTCTTGTTAAACTCCCCTATCTTCTTTTTCCAGTGTTTATACTGCGGGAAAGGGAGAACAGGGGAGGAAGAAAGAGGGGGAGGGAAGCACACACACACACACAAAATCAGACATCTTTGGACACTTAGCCTTCTCACACATGCAAAATTTTCAGCCCTTGTCTCTTTAGGCAGGACCTCCCTAAGACGTCAAGATACTTTGGAAACAAAACTCCTCCCCTTGGTCTGCTCCTCATTGAGGCAGCTGGATTTACCTTTACACTAATCCCCGATGAATGATATCCAGTAGAATATACCCAAAATATATAGTAAGTTTCTGATATCTTGTAATGGTAAAAGGCGCAAGAGGTTTCTGATAAACAAAATTTGAAAATAAAATAAAACTAAAACAAAAACTTAAGTTTAAACAAATAAATGCAGTGTCATGAGTCAATAACTCAGACTCACATCTTACAAAGCTTTCTAGTATGCTTTATTACAGGAAATGATGAACCTGACAGTAAATAGTTTGGGTGATAAGCTGAGTCCACCAAGAAAACTACTCCATCTCTAACCCACCATGATTGAAACGGAGTTCTGTCAGGCTCCATTATAATAGCAGTTCTTTGACCTAGAAGGCTGGATTTAAACATCTGCTGTCTGCCCCCATTTTTTCTTTGAAGAACGTTTTGTCACTCCATGAAAAATGCACTGGCCATTGGCAAACAGGAAGCTTTTCCTCAGCGAAGTGAAACTAACAAGAATCAGATTAGTTTCACAACTACTCAAAATAAGGGATAGGACATGTCAATTTCACTCTGATATTTGAAGTTGTTCATAGAACAATATAAAAGTGTGGGTGATTTGGTTTTCTTTGGTGGGGCAGAAGAAGGTGGGGCTGACAGGAAGAGAAAGGCGAATGAGTGGCAAACTTCCCCAAGAACACTTTTTTGCAACCAGTCAAAGTTGTAAAGGTTGGGCTGACAGGACAGAGACTCCCTCTCAAAAGTCAACAGGAAGTTTCAAAATAAAAGATATATCCCTTTTTTGTATTTATCTGGCAGCTGCAAGTCAAAATTACTATGAAAGATGAGCCCTAGATGGGGGTGTCTTGGAAACTGCACTCTTGGGAGAACAGCCAATCTCAACAACCAACATCCCCATCCCCTCCCGCTCCACAGAGGGTTCAAAGCAGCCAAAGGGATGCACTAGGCCTCTCACCTCTGTGTTGCCCCACACCTCGCTGTGATGCTCCCTTTCTTTGATTCCTAGCTCGAGCTAATAGGAGTCTGGTTTTCAAGCCCTGATCTTAATCGTTTA
This sequence comes from Eretmochelys imbricata, assembly GCF_965152235.1. Lineage (NCBI taxonomy): Eukaryota > Metazoa > Chordata > Testudines > Cheloniidae > Eretmochelys > Eretmochelys imbricata. The sequence goes on from NC_135578.1 coordinate 11,087,404, forward strand.
TAGAAAAGGCACCAAAATAAGTTAATTAAGTTGTTTTTCTGATGTTCCAGTATTTAAACTGTCCGTAAAAAATAAACAGATAACCTGTGTCCACCACATTCTTGAAACTGATATTATTTGTCCCAACAGAAAAATGTACACTTAATTTGTGCTGTCCTTTATTACATCCAACACCCCACGTTAAGCTATTTGTAATTAATTTGCCAGTAAAAATCTCCCCCTTTGGAAAACGTTGCTTATAAACAACTCTGGGTTTATAAAGAAAAAAACTGAATATTCAAAAGCTTTAAATAAGCAATTTACATTATATGTTTTTGGGTGGGGGAGGGTTGGGATGGAGAGAAGTTTTTAAACGATATGACCCTATTCAACAACCCTATTCCATTTCTTTTCTCTGTTTCAGTTTCCACCAAACTGAGTATGCTCAGTTTAAAGATAATTCCTTACTGTACTAGATTACTAGAGTAACATGTCCATAATTCTTAGTGACACAATAAAGCTTTATGGGGACTCAGCTGTTCCCCGATACAGGTGTTTACAATTTTAATAATAACTTTACTATATAAGCAGAATGCATAATGTTTCATTGAAACATTAAATACAACTTATTGACAAGCCGTTAACTACAGTCACGTATTTTAAAGAGACAAATTACTCCTGCTTTATTTTTTATGTTTATAGTAATACCAGGCCAAAAATTCTAGAACTGCTAATACTTGAAATAAAATTTTGAAAGTATTTTTAAAAATAGCCTTCTTCCTTCCTCTGATATAAAACTGTGACTGGAATCCTCAAATTTATTCCTAAATTAAGTGTATAAAAGCAGTTTAAAAACTACATATCACATGTCACAAACAAAGGAAGGTTTGCAACTTTTGGACTTAAGCACATGTTAGAAATATTTGTTTGTGACATAGTCTTGCCTCTACTAAAGAGCATTTCAATAAGGCTCATTAAATATGTTATTAAACTGAGCAACACACCCACTCTTACTATATTTAAAAAATGAAAATAGGAAAAAAAAACATTTTTCCAAAGTACCTAGAACAACACAATAGAAGCAAAGGGATAGCAAAGTTTCTACACTATATTAACATCACAGAGGAGCAGCCCTCCCCGCCACAGCTAATGCCATGCTCCATCCTAGAGGAGACAAATGTCTGCACTGGCTGATGGCCCTGTGATGGAGTCAATCGTCCATCAATGTATTGCCTCTTCTGTTGAACTCTCAGGAAGAGAAAGTGTTCAGTGCTGCTTCAGAAAAAATCAGTGCAAGCATTTTCAAAATCAGAATGCCAAATACAGCAGCTCAAATAATTAGATCCAAATATTTGAACAGAATCTCAGAACACAGCTTCAAGAGCTTGAGCATACGTGAATGCACTGTTCAACTAAGAATAAATGAAGTTATATGCCCTCACATGCTTCTGGATTTTACACAGCTACAAACAGGGAGTAAAACCCTTTGTACATAAATTAATCTATATAGAATTACATTCAGCCTTCACATCTGATCTCAACTAATTAGCAAATGGTAAATTGGGGATAATTAAGAAAAGACTAGTTGATCGCCTGACATTTTTAAACTGTTCTTTTCACATAGGCTCAGAATGCACTGGATATTACATTACCTTGATGGCCACTAAAGATGGGACTGAGAGGGAAATATAAAAGTAGGAGAATTTATATTACTTTACTATTAACCATATATAGAACATTTTTATATTCAGGTAGGCCTCCACCCTACACTCATTAAAGTCATTGCAAATTTTGTCATGGGTTTAAACAAGAGCAGAATTAGACCTCTAGTCTGTCTTCAACATACATCAGTTGATGGTCTCAATTTCCAAACCTGCAGAACTTTTGTAAAATAATTCATACGAATTAATCCTGGTCCATCTACATCTCCTAACCAAATCTGTTAGAATGAATAATGGTTAAGTTACTCTGCCTGTTATGTCTGAATATTTTATGTAACATCTCCCAATATAGGTCAACTCCAGACAAATGAAGCCACCAACTTAGTTCAGAAAATAAACAGTATTTCAGATTCCACTCAGTCACACGTTTACCCACTATAAAAAGACGACAGTTTTATCATAGGCAAGATAATTCACGTCATTCAGCACTTCTGCGTGCTACAAAGAAATCTATCATAACTCTTAAATACTGATGAATACAGCACTGCTTGTTGAAAGACGCACGAGTCTAAGGATTTATTCATTGTTTGTCCTTAGGTAGAATGCAAACTACCTAACGTTCATAACAAGAAATGGAGCATGCTTTGAAGAAAAGATAGTCTAAAAGGATACCATGAGCTTTAAAAGCAGCTAAAACCTGTGTACATATTTGAACACAAGTTGTAAAAAGGATTCTTGGGGATTTCAATAATTTCAAATTAAGAATGGCAGTAAAGGAGATAAAGAAAATACATTGCTACATCTACCTAAAAGTGGAGGCTTCCCATCAAAACACCATAAATTATAAACTTTGATCAGATACACAAAAATCTATATTCATATCGGTCAGAAATGTGATCAGCTCAAAAATTTAAAAAATCCTGCGCTTCTATTGCAATTTCAAGCTTGGAATCTCAAAAGTGCATTACAAATATTAAGTCTCAACACCCTTGTAATGTAGAGCGTTATCACCATTGTACAGAGGCAAAGGTAGGAAGGAAGACTAGGGCCAGGTCTACATTACAGACCCATTATAACTACGTCGCTTGGGGGTGCGAAAGATCCACAACCCTGAGAGATGCAGTTACACCATCTACTCAGGTGGTTAAATCAGTGCTATGTCAGGAGGAGAGCTTCTTGGGGAGGTGGATTAATTATGCCGACAGGAGAAGCTATCCCACTGGTGTAGGACCATCTTCACTGAAGTGCTACAGCAGCGTGGCTGCACCGGTGCAGCTGCAGAGCTATAGCGCTTTATGTGAAGACGAGCCCTAGCAGAGTCAGGGTTCAAATCCAGGTCATCTCCTAAGTACCACAAGTTCCTTGCTTTAAATGTAGATACATCTTTCATCTCAAGCATTCCTAGCAACAACCATTTGTGAAAAGAATGCTGACCAGGGACACACCAGGCTCACTTCTACTTTCAGGCCTTGTCTACACTACAGAGTTTTGTTGACGCAAGTTAAACCGACAATCAAAAACCAGTATAATTACATCACTTGTACGTGGTCACACTACACTCCTTCTGTCGGTGGAGCACGTCTACTCTTGGTGCTCTACCACTGACAGTGAGAGCAGCGCACTGTGGGTAGCTATCCCACTGTGTTGCCTGCCACCTTCTGCAGGTAGGAGTTGTGGGAAGGCAGAGTGGATCGCAGTGCATCATGGGTGTAGGCTCAACATGCCATAATGTAGTTCTTTCTGTCCCAACATTCTATGGTTTTCCAACTATGTTTCACAGTATTTTTTAATGGCCCCTGTTTACTGTGCGCTCGCCATCACTGTCTGAAAAGATGGATCCACACGGCTCTCTACTGTTGTGGTCACAGTTACGAACACATCTCAGATGGTCACGCTTTCCCATGAGTTCCCAATCTGAACAGGAATTAGAGTTGCCTGACCTGCTGTATGCCACGGAAAAAAAACACCACCAGATTACTTTTGGCATTCACGGAGCAACTGAACACAGTGGACCATTGCTTTTGGGCTCAGGAAACAAGCACTGAGCGGTGGGATCACATTGTTATGCAGGTTTGGAATGACAAGCAGTGGCTGCAGGACTTTCAGATGCAGAAAGCCACCTCCCTAGAACTTTGTGCAGATTTAGCCCCAAGACTGCGGTGCCAAGATACCAAAATCAGAGATCTCCTAGCAGTGGAGAAGCGTGTGGCTATCGCTGTGTGGAACCAGGCAACTCCAGACTGCAACCGGTCAGTCACGAATCAGTTTGGAGTCTGGAAATCGAGCGTTGGGGCTGCGGTAAGGCAAGCGTGCAGGGCATCCTGCTATGAGGGACAGTGACTTTGGGCAATGTGCGTGAAATAGAGGATGGCTTTGCGGCAGTAAGATTCCCTCACTGCAAAGCTGCGACAGATGGCACACATATCCCAAATTTTGGCTCCAGACCATCTTGCAATGGAGTACGGCAACAGAAAGGGCTAATTCTCTATGGTACTGCAGGTGCTGATGGATCACCGGGGTCATTTCACCTATATCAACGCAGGGTGGTCCACGACGATGCATGATGCACACATCTTCAGGAACACTGACCTGTACAGAAAGCTCCAAGCAGGGACTTTCTTCCCAGACTAGAAGATTCCAGTGGAGGATGTTGAAATGCCCATAGTTATCCTGGGAGACCCAGAGTACCCCTTACTCCCATGGCTCATGAAGTTTTACATGGGAAACTTGGACAGCAGCAAGGAGCGCTTCAACAATAGGCTGAGCAGCTGCAGAATGATAGTGGACCATGCCTTTGGAAGATTAAAAGCACGCTGGTGCTGCCTTTATGGCAGGTTAAATCTAAATGAGGAAAACATTCCCATCGTCATAGCAGCCTGCTGCATGCTCCATAATATTTGTGAGGCTCAGGGTGAAAAGTTTCCCCTGGCGTGGACCATGGAGGCTGATTGCCTGACCGCTGCATTTGAGCAGCCAGACACCAGGGCTATTAGAGGGGCACAATTTGAATCAGGGAGGCTTTGAAGCAACATTTTTATAATGACCACCAGTAATGTATCTTTCTATATACAGTACTCTGCCATGCTTTAACAACTTGTCACTTTGCATGAAAATTGTGAGGATTCCTGACCAGGATTTATAGTCAGAAAATGATCAAACTGATACTGTGTATTACTACCAACAGAAATCACCATGTGTAGAAGACAAAGATTGGTTATATTTCAGAGCTTGTTTTTATTAAATAACAATTAACACCACACACACAAGGTTTGATGGGAAGGAAGATAACAGTGAGGAGCAGTGTAGGCTCTCATAGCTGTGTGTAAGTCCAGCTATCATTTTGGAAGCTGTCCAAAGGGGTGAAGTGAATGGAGTACTAAGATGGGCCAGGAAGTTGCAAGGAATGTGTAGGAGGAGTTTGGGAAGGGCATGGAAAGCAGTTCTGTATTGGCTCCGGGGGGTAAAAGGGGGTGCACGCATGTGTTATCATTGGAGCATGATTAGCGACTTCAACATCTCTGTTTGCTCCTCCATCACTTTTATCATCCACTCCCAGCCCTTTACAATACGCTTCTCTCTCCTTTCTGTCCTGCCTTTCCTCCCTGCATTACTCTTTTTTCGGCCTCTGAGGATTTGAACACCTCTTGGAACACATCCTCCTTGCACCGCTTTGATCACTTCCTTATCGCGCAGCAGCATTCTGCCAGTGTGGCCTTCACAGGAACCCCCTACACCAGGGGTTCTCAAACTGTGGGTCAGGACCCCATTTTAATGGGGTCACCAGGGCTTGGTGTTAGACTTGCTGGGGCCTGGGGCCAAAGCCCTTCAGCTCTGAGTGGCTTCAGCTCTGGGTTGCGGGGGCTTAGGTTACAAGCCCCCCTCCTTGGGCTTTGGGCCCCTCACCCCGGGCAATGGGGCTCAGGCTTTGGCTCTCCCTGCCAAGGCAGCTGGGCTCGGATTTCCCCCGCCCCAGGGCAGTGGGGCTCAGGTGGGCTCAGGCTTTGATCCCCCACCCTGGGGTCATGTAGTAATTTTTGTTATCAAAAGGGGGGTCACGATGCAATGAAGTTTAAGAACCCCTGCCTTACACATCTGCAGAAGCACAAGAAACAATACACAGAAGCATGGTTGTTGATTCAATGCTGTGCGTGAACTATTATAGTAAAATACACATCTTTTTACATACAAATCACTTTCTCACTGTCCCTCTGCAAGCACACATGTCTGCGAATGTCCTAAACATGGTGAGTTCGGCCCGGGTACAAGTTGGCATTTAAGATGGGGCAAAGGGTCTAGGTGTTTTTTTTAAGGTCATAAGTGCATGCGACTCGGGACAATATCGTAAATTCTGCCACCGTTTTCCATAGGCAGGGATCACTGAAGCCGATATCTCACTCCTGAGAATAAACAAGGATGCAAGGGTGCATCTCCCGCACGCTTGCAGCTTCAGACCCTATGCTGCTTGCCTGTGTACTGCTTTGGTCTCTACACAAGTGATTGCCAAGTGGCGCAGGAAAGTTTCCTACAACAGGGGAAGGAACAAAGCAGCTCTGCCAAGGCACCTTCGGCAGAGGATTGGCGAGTACCTCCAGGGAAGTTTCCTACAGATCTCTCTGGATGAGTCCCATGAAATCTCAGTGTGCGTTAACACACTGCTGTTCCGCCACACTGCTTAGTTGCGCAAAGGAATGCAGAGCACACTCAAACACAGCTAGTCTTGTACATTTCTGTCCCTTCACCCACTTCAAGAATATAAAGGACAGTTCTATCTCTCATAATTGAGCAGCATCAACTCAAAAAGATCACTTACCAGGGCTTTCCTCTCCTGCATCATGCATGCCAGAGACAGACAGCTGGGACTAGCTAGACCCTCCAGAGTGGAGAAGAGGTCCTGATTCACCGTGCCACCAGACGACCCTGCCATGTACTCCACATAGTCCTCTAACTTGACCTCTTCATCCATGACTTTGTCCTCGGGGTTAGGTCCACGGTCCACTACCCCCAGCCTCACCAAAGTATCCACAGGGCTCTTTGCAGTGGAAGTGGAGTTGCCACAGAGGATGGCATCCAATTCCTTATCAAAGCAGCAGGTCTTCGGCGCAGCACGAGAGCAATCATTGGCCTCCCTTGCTATCCGGTATGCCTGCCTCAGCTCCTTTATCTTTTCACAGCATTGCTGCATGTCCCCTGTTCATAGCCCGTACCCAACAAGCCATGAGAAGCCTGCCCATAAATGTCAAAGTTCCTATGGCTGGAGTGAAGCTGGGATTGCACAGCCTCCTCTCCCCACAGTGCCAGCAAATCCAATAACTCAGGTGTGCTTCAAACAGAACAGTGTTTGCTACGTGGCGCCGCCATGATCAGCTGGGAAGATGCTATATGAGCTCTCCATGCCAAGCAAACAGGAAGTGAAATTTCAAAAATCTGTGGGCCTTTAAAGGGGGAGGGGCAAATGCCTGTGTACCTAGCTGTAGTCCACGGGAATTCAAACTGCTGATCAGAGCGGCCAGAATGGGCACTGTTGGACTCCTCCTGGAGGCCATTTTACAGCAACATAACCAAGCGCGGTGTCCACGCTGACACTTATGGATATATCTTTGCCGCAAAAAACTCTATGTCTCGTCAAAGTGGTTTTATTTTGTCAGCAAAGCAAGAGAGTTTTGTTGGCAAAAGGAGCATTGTAGTGTGTACACTGCCTCAGAAACACAGGCAAAACCTCCCATGACAAAAGGGAAATGCCCCACGATACAGTAGGAGTTATACCCAGGTATTTAACCAATTCTATCATGTTTGTGTCAGTTTTGATTTCTCTGGCTGGAGCAAAATTAATCTGAATTTTCTGAAGATACCATTGCTGACTCCAAAGTGAAAACAAGGAAAAATAGACCCACTTTCTCAGTCCTTAACTGAACATTGGGAATATCAGAATTCTAATGCAAACTGATGTGGTTGACAAGCTTATTAGTATGTCAATATCCAGAACGTGCTTCTAATTTACACCTGTTTTATGGAAGGGCTGATGCTGAGTTTAGGAAATAAACTGAAAGGACTGGCTGTGCTTATAGATGCAGTAAAGATGTGTGAGTAGAGCACTGTTTGTTTGTTTACAGAAATATTTTGTTTGCACAAAAGGTTGACAGATGTAGTAAGCACATACAGCCATAGAGTGGACTTAGGTAGATGAGATAAGCCAAAAATTTCACAATTTTCTCCCTCCTCTGGGATACTGAAGATTTGCTTAGCATAATATATGAAGAATAGTAAATAGATGTTTCTGTGATTTTGCTGAGTGCTCAATAGAAACCAGGCAGCAATAAGTACAATTTGTCCCTATCTGTCTGTCTAAAATATGCATACTTAAAATAAAATTTAAAAATCCTTTTGTAAAAGTGCTTCCATCCAGGAAAGCCCAAATCCTTTACTGTACCTTAGGAAGAGGAACAACAGGACAAAGACAAATACTATGCTATACCTAGAACTGCCACAAAAAGTAGTTGTATGCATAGCCTGGGTAAACTTTGTTCGAGGTCAAAAGCTGCTCATTACAGAAGCACTGCACACCTGCCAAGTGACCTACATTGTGGAATGGAAACCTACTGACCTACAGAACTAGCTGAATGCCCACAAAGTAGGTCATTGGGGTTCCTCTCTTTAAAAGGAGTGTGTAATCATTGTGAAAGTGACATGACTGACTACATATATGTAGAGACAAATTTATGTGCTTCATGCAGAGGAGCAAATAACCAAATGAGAACAGTTAGGGTAGGTTTTCACTATGAAATTAACTCAAGTGTTCGGCACTACAGTCTAAGCACCCAGGTTAGCCTAACCTGGGTATAAGCAGCCACACTGAAAAGCTATACCCATTACCAGGTCCTCACTGATGCTGTACTCAGCTGTGTGTGTCACTATGGCACATCCCAGGATTCTTTGTGCTGCAATATGTTGAGCCGCTCTATGATGCTTTCCTACTGAATTGTAGAAGAACTTTTCTGTCCTTTTGGACACACAGGGTGGAATTGTGGGAAGGCACTGGAGGACTATCAGCATGAGTAGCAAGTATGAGCCCAAGTTAATTCTGCAGAAAAGACATGCTCGAAGGAGATAACAGGATCTGGCAGTTTCCTAACTACTTGGTATAGTGTACACTTGCTGCCTATTTCAGGTCCACGTGCGACTGGGTCCCAGTAATTTAAAGGGCCCACATAAGAGATCTTTCAGGGTGCACTGCATAGAAGCCAATCTCATATCTGCTCAGCTTTCCAGTTTTTTGACCAGCCCATAGGAAAGTGAAACAATCAAGTCAGTTTAAGGAAAGCATGCACGGAAAGGGACTTTGCCTTCCTCTGTCTTCACGTAGTTCCAGCACAAGACTCTATAGAGACACAGAGGGAGCTGGCGTCCAGCTGATGCAGGGCCTGTTTACAAGAAGAGAGGAAAGTTTTTTTTTTTTTGCATGCTTTGGTTTCAGTACCTCGGCTTGAGAGACAAACGAAGATGAAGGGGGGTCATCTGGCGCTGGAGTAACAGGCTATATCTGTGTATATCTGGCGCTGGAGAAGCAGGCTCAATGCCAGGGGCAGGGGCTCACCCATGGGAGCCTCTAAGGTCTTGTTTTCACTAGGAATAAAGTTAGGTCTTTTACACCTTAAGCTTCCCTCTAGCGTTTACCTCATCCTGCTAACACATGAAACAGCCTGCTGTGTCCAAAATAGAATTTTACCATGTCAGCTAACATAGAAAAAAAACCTCAACATTTTCCCAGTGGAAATGTACCCCAAAAGCTCTATTTGTTTGAATACGGTGTTCAGAAATGGGAGGAGAGGAGCAGAGAATGGAGGTAGAAAACAAACATCTCTGCCAGTCAGATGGCACCTACTGTATTAATCACCTGTAGCATTTCAGATGCCCAAGGCTGGGAGCTAGAAAGATCCAGGGAGGGGGTGTGGGGTGTCTCCTGGCATGCTTATTTGAATGTCAATACCCAGGACACACTTCCTGTTCAGAGTTTTAGCTCTGGGAAAAAACCTGAGCAGTTCAGGCCATGTTTGTGAACATCCAACATTTTCTGCCTCAATGTCAGATTTGTGGAAGGTTCTTCCTATTTTTAGCTCCCCAATCACACTGGGTTTGCCAACTCCATTGTGGTTGGGGAGCTAAAAATAGGAAGAATCTTTTTACAGGGGTACAGCTGTAGGATATTAAGAGTATAGAAATATACTTATGTTGAAAAATCAAATGAATTTTAATACATGTGAAAGACATTTAACTTAGAGCTAAATGAAAGCAGCTTGCTTCTAACTACATCATGACTACAGAGTGAAACAAAAATCTTCAGGAAAGGGTGGCCCAGCAGTTAAGTCAAAAGAATGGGAAAACAATTAGAATGCAGCCCCTAATTCCCAGAACAGAACTGGGCTACCTAGCAACTAGTACGATGAGCTCAAGACTGAATAAAAAGAGCCACACAGTGATGCATGTTTATACTGGATAGAGCAATTTAGATTTTTGTCCCAAACTACAGATTATTAATTTTGTATCAAATGCTTTTATGTATGATCCATAACCAGTTATTTCCAAATAAGGATGTAATGGAAGCATTGTAAATCTGTGTTTCATAAATATACTACACTGAAATGAGAGATAAGATCAAGATTCTAATACCAGACACGTATTACCCTAAGTACAACAAAGATATCCGATCAGATCTCCAAGTGCATACCTTGTGTCTACAAATACTAGTGATAAGAACCACAGAAATGCCTATTAATAAACACACATACCCTCTTCAGGATATTTATGGAGCAAATTGTTGCTCTTTTATTCAAAAGTCACTTACTCTCTAGAAGAAGATGGCAAATTGCCGCTCTCACATTTTTCAGTGTACAGAGAAGACTCCAATCACTGCAACTTGATAGGAAAAGCCCTGCTTTGGGAACAGAGAGGCAAAGAAGGAGCCTATCCTAAAGGTTAAGCTAGGAAAGTTATCACCCTCCCACATTTTCCCCAGTCACCTGAGCAGGAAAATCCCAGAGAATGATCAATATAGTTGCTAAATACCACTTTTCTAGGAGTACCAGCAGCAGTGTGAAACGAACTATGAACAGGGGCAGGATTCTCAGGTATGATCACTCAGCTGGGAGAGGAAATGCCCAGGAGATATGGGGGGGGGGGGGGGGGAGAATGCAACACGTGCACACCTCAAAATAGAAACAAAGGGAGAGGACTGCCAGTACCTTTAAGAGAACTAGTTGGAAACAAAATGGACTAAACTCTGCCCTCAAATAAACAATCGTATTAATATCAACAAGGGCAAAATTTGGCCCTAAAATGTCCAGATTAAATATTCCTTCTATATTTTGAAGTAGTATTGGGTACTGGAAGGGTAGTGTGTGTTGAGCAAATCTCCCCAGTAGCAGAAGTTTTAATTCAAGCCCTAATCTCTTTTTAGCTAACAGGTAGCTACACTAGCACAAACCTCTTAGTAGATGCAAGTAGACTTGCCCCAATGCAACTTTCCCTGGTTTGAAACCAAGATAAGCCATGTTATCTACCATAAGTCACTTTTTACACATGTGCACCACATCTACACTAGCAGTTCACATTGATGTGGCTATACCAGTATAAAAACCCCAGTGTTGGCAAAGCCTCAGCCTACTTGGCTTGATGTTACTATTGTTCAGTCAAGTCAGCTCTGAAGTTTTCACCTTACTGAAATGAATGTTGGATTGTATGTAATTTGCACCTTTGTTTCTTTTACTGTTTATCGGAAAATTCCTTAGAACACAAGAACACTCAATACTAGATACATTTATTAAAGTAGAGGGAGATAAAATTTAGAAGATAACTTGTGAAAGTAAATGGTTGCATATTATGACAACTCTAGAATTTACATCAATGTTACGTGTTTAAACCAACCATAACATTTATGAATTCTCCTGGGCTGAACATGGCCCCACACATTTTAAAAATATTATTTTGTAACTTAAATATTTACAGGGGGTCCACTGAAAAACACCGTTCCGGTACAGATTAATAATTAATAGTCTATCTTGGTTCTTCCTGTTCATTAGCAAATTCGTAAGTCACTGTATTTGTACGTAAAATTCCCTTTTTAGGCTCCTAGGGAAGGGACATTAAATCAGAGAATAAGTGAAACGTCTCACTGAAGCCAGTCACCCCTCCCACACAGCAGACAAGGATTATATCAAGTCTGTAAAAACGTACACAATCAAAGTTAGTTAAAGTCTAAACTAGTTCACAAATCAGAAAACATTAATCTGCCAAAATAAATTCTACAGCAAATCACTGACTTCACTGTGGGGTTTTTTTTAAAAAAAAGTCACTTTGGATTCATGTAAATCTGTTGAAACTGGGAACATTTTAACTGCACACAGTTAAAGATGAAAGACATTTGCTTCTCTTCATGTCTTTGAAAAATATTATGAATTTGTCCAAATTACTTTTAAATATAAAGCAAAATACTTCAAACTTTAGTGAAACTCACTAGCTTTAAGTATGGCTAAATGAAATCAATTTGTCAAATTATATCTTAAGTTGCTGATCCAATATCTCAGGTTAACCACAGTTTTATCTGAATAAAATTTATATAAAATCACTCAAACAGATTTCGTCATCAAACAAAAGTATTCTGAGTAATAAATCGTCAGCCATAAACCACTACACTTCCTTAGTCACTTATGAAAAAACTCTGAAGAGTTTCCCAGCTATTGACTTATACGTCACATACAGTAACACTCAAAGCCAAACCACAATAAAGAACTCTGACCTCTGAGGTCTTCTACATAGGCACACAAACAGAAGTGCACTCACAATAGACAGTGACTACTACTTTCAGTTGAGTATTCGTAAATGACACTAAAGCAAAACTGTATGATTTTTCATGGAGTATCCTGTACCATACATATTTTCAAATTCTACAACTTAACTCAAACAGCGGCACACAAAAACTTAATGCACTCAAATGCACACAAACTTAATATATTCTAAATTAAAATAAGCTGTCCAGAAAAAGTGCTAATGGGAAAATGCTTCATGATGTTCCAGACCCAATGATCACATTTGCAAATTATGTAGCATTTCTTAACCTAAAGTTGTCTCCTACAAAACAATTTTTCATTCTTAACTGGAAGAGTAATTGTTCTGGCTGAACAAACATTTTCAAATGTATCATTTTCAAAAAAGTTTTATATGGATTTTCATTTCTCAGAAAGTACTGTGGTCAAATTGAAAAGATCTCATAAGATACACCAAGTTAGTCCATGCACCACCCACACTTGGATTCCTAGTCTCATTTAGACTCCCATCCTGCAAGTACTTATACACATGCTCAACTTTATGACCATGATTACACTCACTGATTTCAATAGGACTACCCGTAGGAGTAAAGTCAGCCCTTAACCCTCCAGATGGATCCATTAAAATATCCCACAAAAGCCCACAGCACTTTGCCCAGACTCAGAGATCCACCTGAAGAAGTTAAATTGCAGGACTGGAGAGTAACAGAACAAAACTTAAAGATTTAGGTCCACATTCAAATGGCTTTATATTCTTCATATTATCATATCTAAATTAATGATACGCCAATGATCAGACAATTTATCTCAACACTTTTCAGAATACCCTACTGTAAATCATACACACACTTTAATCAACATGCATTATAATTAAAATATGCTAGTTACCTAGTGGAGTACTACAATACTACACATAGTTGTCATGGTCATGTCACCCACAGGCTCAATGGCCCAAAAGCTTGGTCCAAATTATAAAAGAAAAGCTTAGCACTTATAAGGCATTTTTTTTTTTTGTTCAAAGCACTGTACAAACTAATTGAATACATTTTTAGTCTCCTTTGTCAAACAACTCAAAACACCAGAAGTCTTCAAGCAACAGTCTGCTCACGAAAATGTCTCTCAGCATGCAAAGAGCTTTACTTAAAACATTGTCTTAAACTTTGAAAAAAATAAGAATATAATATTTCCTTAATAGAAAGAGACAAAAATATGAACTCCTCAAATTTAGGAATGTACTTGTACAAAATATAAAAACATTAAAATGAGTCAAAGGCATTTGAAAGATCTGCAAACAAAAAAGCAGTTCCATGTTCATAGCCTAGTCCAGGGGTTGGCAACCTTTCAGAAGTGGTGCACCGAGTCTTCATTTATTCACTCTAATTTAAGGTTTCATGTGCCAGTAATACATTTTAAAGTTTTTAGGAGGTCTCTTTCTATAAGACTATAATATATAACTAAACTATTGTTATATGTAAAGTAAATAAGGTTTTTAAAATGTTTAAGAAGCTTCATTTAAAATTAAATTATAATGCAGAGCCCCCTTGGACCGGTGACCAGGACCCAGGCAGTGTGAGTGCCACTGAAAATCAGCATGCGTGCTGCCTTTGGCACGCGTGCCATAGGTTGCCCACCCCTGGCCTAGTCCTAACTCTCACTGTCAAGAGTAACTTTCTAAACCCAAGGGGGTGGGGGTGGGGGAGGAGAATCATGTGTACTCATTTAACTAGAGTATGACAGTCTCACTGTCTTGCAAAAACTTCCATCATGCAGAAAGAACCAACAGTTAAAGATTTCAGAAAGCCACATGACTTCCATATTAAATTTCTATGGAAAACCAACTAATTTCAAATGACAATAGAATTCAAAGATCAACAAGACGAGAGGAATAAAAAAAAGTTGTTTCTGTGGCATCTTTAGTTTCAGCTATTTCTCTTCACTTCCCTTATCCCCCAAAAGGCATAACAAATATTTCCAACAGAACAAAAATTGTTTCCCCAAATGACAGAGAGAAATGTCCACCCAAATCAGAATTGAAAGGGTTTTAAAAAAAAAATGAGTCTTTTTATCATCATCAAATGGAACATACAGAAAAAAACATCAGGTCACTACCAAGCCTATAAAACAGTTGTGTCCAAGGTATACTTAAGCGTTGAAACAGAATTTAAAACAACATACAGTATTAAGAGGAGAACAGGGGAGATTATTTCCTCTAAAGGAAATAAAATACTGAACCCACTTCAAGGTAGCAGGTAAAATCAACAAGACAGAATAATTATGGATTAAAGAAATATTTTAACGTATATGTATACCTTGTGGAGGTGCCTTTCCTGACATCACAGATGCTGCATTTGAAGGCTTCAGCACTGTTCCTAAAGGTGCAGACACTACAATCCCAAAAGCCTTCGTCTGCTGCAGGTTTTGCTTGCCTTTTTGGCCTTGAGGAGAGAGTGTGCGTGTGCGTATGTGTGTATGGGGAGGAGGAAAAAAGGAGGAGGAGGAAGAGAGGAGGAGAAAAAGAAAAACACACACATTAGAAACCATATTATCAAGCAGTGAAATCCAGTGCATTCTGTAATTCTCAACTTGCATCGCCAGACTCCGTTTCTCTTCCTTGTCTAAAGAGTCATCAAATATCTGCTATTGGGGGCGAGGGGGGGGGCACTATTATAAAGCAGTAATCCCACACCCCACACTTTGCTTTATCCTAGCCTTCGGCCCCCCCCACACACACATTACACACCCTGCATTTGCTAACCACCACCCCACACACACCCTGGAAGGAAAGAAACTGGGGGGTGGGGGGCGTTTCCCCTCAATCTTTAAACCCAGACAATCGATTTTCACACAAACAACAACGGTTACACAGTGAACCTGGGAGGGCGAGACTTGGGCAGGGAGGGGAGAGACAAGAGGAGCCCGTCTCCCCCCTCACCCTCCTTTTTTGGAGACGGGTGGGTGGTGAAGACTTGAAAAGCTGGGAGGCGTGTTCCCCCCCACCCCCATGTCTGTCTGTCTCCTCCACCTTGTTAAATCTCCCTTTGTCTGGGAGAAGTGAGGAGCGGAGGAGAGTGTGTTTGTGTGAGGGAGAGGAGCCGCCATAGCTGCTCTCACACCAGCTTAGCCCTGGCACCAGCAGCAAGGAGACACAAGCCCGTCTCCCTCCTCCTCTTGCCCTCACACGCTCCCTCCATCTTAGGAGCCTCGCGGCTGGCGAGCAGCCCCCTCGCGCACCGCGGAGAAGCTGGAGTTGCTGTACCTGGCTGGAGGGACGCAAACAGCCCCCCCCGCCGCCCCGCTGCCTCCATCTTAGGAGCCCCCCCACTCTTCCCCCCTCCGCCCCAGCCACACAAGGGCCTAGGAGCCCCCAACACCCAGACAAGAGGGGAGCTGCCCGCTGAGGGAGGGCCCACAGTCCTCCCCTACCCCGGCCGGCCGGCCACCCTCCCTCCATCTTAGGAGCCTCTTCTCCGCCCCCGGGGCTTCCCCTGCTGGACCCCCCCGGGAGCCCGCTCGTTCCGTACCTGGTCGGGCTCTTCTTGTCGCCCATGGTCATGGATCGGGGCCCCCCTGCCCTGCGCGCGAAGGGAGAGGAGACGGGTCGGGGCGGACTCGGTCCAGCGGGCTCCGGCTGCTCCTCAGCCGCCGCCGACGCTCCAGCCGCTGCCAGGCTCCGCTCCAGACTAGCAGCGCAGCCCGGCTCCCTCCCTCCCACCGACCGCACGGCGACAGCGGGCGGAGCTCGCCGCCCGGCCCGGCCAATCCGGGCCGCCCGGCCTTGGGCTCCGCCGGGGAGGGGAGAAGGGACGGGAATGCGCCC
Source organism: Eretmochelys imbricata (assembly GCF_965152235.1). Lineage (NCBI taxonomy): Eukaryota > Metazoa > Chordata > Testudines > Cheloniidae > Eretmochelys > Eretmochelys imbricata. The sequence continues at coordinate 11,103,678 of NC_135578.1, forward strand.
CCCCCACTCCCCACCCGCAGGGCGGCGGGCCCCCAGCCGGCAGCCCGCGGGGGGGGGGGGATGTGCCACCCACCCCCCCCGAACCACCCACCGGCGGGGGAGAGAGGAACGTGCTCCCCAGCCACAGGGCAACGTACCCCCGGAGAGGAATGTAGCCCCCCCGAGGAACGTGGTCCCCCCCCCAACCAGCCACCCACTGGGGAAAGAGGAACCTGCTTCCCCCCCACCCCCCACAACCAGCCACCCACTGGGGAGAGAGGAACCTGCCCCCCCCCGGGGAACGTGTCTCCCCCCCACACACACATAACCAGCCACCCACTGGGGAGAGAGGAACCTGCCTCCCCCCCCGGGGAACGTGTCCTTCCCCCCCCCCCGCCACCCACTGGGGAGAGAGGAACCTGCCTCCCCCCCCCGGGGAACGTGTCCTTCCCCCCCCCCCAGCCACCCACTGGGGAGAGAGGAACCTGCCTCCCCCTGCACAGCCAGCCACCCACTGGGGAGAGAGGAACCTACCTCCACCCCCCGGAAACGTGCCCCCCCCCCAACCAGCCAGCCGCAGGGGAGAGAGGAACCTGCCTCCCCCCACAACCAGCCACCCGCAGGGGAGAAGGGAACTTGCCTCCCCTCAGCCACCCGCAGGGGAGAGGGGAACCTGCCCCCAAAACCAGCCACCCACTGGGAAGAGAGAAACCTGCCCCCCAGCAACCCTGCAAGGGAATGTGCCCCCCCCCAGCCACCCACCCACAGGGGATGGAGGAATGTCCCTCCCCACCCACAGGGGAGAGAGGAACGTATCCCCCCAGCCACAACCAGCCAGTCACCCACAGGGGAGAGGGGAATGTGCCCCCCACAACCAGCCACCCACCCGAAGGGGAAAAGGGAATGTAGGCAGCCAACAATCCACCCACCCGCTCCAATGAGGGGAGAGGGGAATGTGCCCCCCCCGACCCAGCCAGCTGCCCACGCATAGGAGAGAGGGGAATGTTCCCCACAGCCAGCCCTGACCTCCCCAAAGGTGGGCCCAGGTAACCTAGGAGAGAGAAAGGGAGCTCCTGAGACCAAGTACAGAACAATAAGCTAAACTAACCAACGAGGAAGGCACAGCCTGAGCCCGGGGAAGAGGGTGCTCTTGAAAGACAGCACAGTGGGGTCTGTACCCACCCAAAGCAGGGTAGAGCCACCTCATGGGAATGGTGGGGTAGGGGACAGCAAGGCGGCTTGTTTCTAGCTGTAACACAGTGGCCTGCCCCTTTAAGGAGCCAGGATGCCTGGGACCAGCCAGGCCTGTTCTCTATAAAGGACAGAGAGGTTAGTTGGCAGCAGCTCCAGAAGGTGAGGGGCTCTGCAGTAGGCCCTGAAGCAAGGGGGTTGACAGGAAGGGTGTGTTTTCGTTTTTGCAACTGCTGTGTTGTAATGGTTTTGCCTAAGTTTTATGTTGAAAACTAAGCCCTGGGGCAGGGCCCTGAAAGTCTCAGGTGCTGCTGTGAGTCCTTCCTAGGCTGGGAGACAGGCCAGCAGCCTATGCCATCCAACAGCCCTAGGAGAAGAGACCTGTGAATGTGCCCCATCCAGTTCTGCTATCAGGGGCACAAAACAGCCCGGGGGATGGCCTCCCCCACTGAACCCGAAGAGATTTTACCGCCCATGGCCGGGAGGATAGAGGCTTCCTGAGAGAGAGTAAGGTCACAAACCCCTCTCCATCCAATGCAACCAGAAGGGACCCCAGTGAGCCCAGGGGAGAGTGAAACACTGTTTCCCCTAACAGCCCTCCTCCCCACCCAACTAGGAGTCCAGCCAAGTAGAGAGAGAGTATGGGGAGAAGGCAAGGGGCACTGTGTCCATATCCAGCCCACGCAGAAAACCAAGAGCTAGCCCTGGGAAAAGGCAAATGGGAGTCCTGATCAAGGAACAGAGGATATCTACTCCCATTCCTTCCCTATAGGGACCAGTGATGGGAGATCTTGGGAGAGGGCATTGAGAAAAGACCAGCATCACCCCCAGTCAGCCCAGTGAAAAGGGGACTTGTGCACCACGGCAGTGGGAGATGTGCTCACCCTCCCATCCACCAAAAGGAGGGCTCAGTGAGACCGGGGGAGAGATGGGAGGTACCCACCCAAAGGACGATGCAATAAGCCCCAGGGCAAGAGAAGGAGAGTCTACTCCCATGGGAGCAAAGTTGAGTATCTCAGAATCAAGGGACATTAAGAGGAAAGCCGAGTAGGTATATCCCCATTCCCCTGCCGCACATTCGCTTAGACCCTGCAAAGGGCAGCATAGCCAGCTCGGGGGAAAGACGGAGCCATTCTCTGTCCTCACACACGTATGCAACCTCATAGACTTCAATGGAATTTGCCCTGATGTAATGGAGTGTAGAATTTAGCCTGGAAAGAGAAGCAAAGAGTGTAGGGAGTGCCTTCGGAGAGACATCCATACTTGAGCCCCAAATCTCCACTTCCCCCTCTTCCTTCTCTCTATTGCTCTTTGTGGTGAATCATAGACCCACACAGATACTTGACTATTGCCTTTATGGCATATTTGTAATTTCTTAGCTTTTCAAAAGTGACATTCACATTTGTTCATGATTGACTCATGAACCATTTGACATTCTTTAAAAACAAAAAGGGAATAGGGAGTAGCATATTCAGCACAAGCTGTGCATCCTCTCCCCTTCCCCTAACGCACAAGCAAAGGGCGGTGCAAAGGGGTGCATCTATAGTGGTATTAGCCACAACCATATTTCTGCACCAATGTAGCTACATAGTGGAAGCTGTGTAGTGTACACAGGCATTTTTATCACATTACCAGGGTTAGATGATGCACTGGCAAAAATGTGTGTCTACATTAACAGCCTCCACTGCTGGAAGATTACAGCTGCCAAATTTGCTAGTGCAGACAAGACCGCAGGATGCAACATAATCTAGAGGGCCAGGTCTACTCTTAAAATTTAGAATGACCTAGCCACATCATTCAGGGGTGTGAAAAATTCACATCCCTGAGCAACTTAGTTAAGCTGACCTAACCAGGTAGATTGACAGAAGAATTATTCCATCACCCTAGCTATCGCCGCTCAGAGAAGTGGATTATAGCAATGGAAAATCCCCTTCTGTTGATGTAGGACACAGCTACACTATAACGCTACAGCGACACAATGGCAGTGCCATGCCTGTGCCACTATACGGCCTGTAGTATTAGCCTAGGAGAGTTTAAGTGGCACGCACTTAGCCATACCCAGCAATCCAAAGGGAAAAAGATCAGTCAGCAAGAAGGCAGGGCTTGGGGGTGGCAAAGGAAGGCAGGGCTGGAGAAGTTAGCTTGTGACAGTGCACCCCAAAAAAGGGCGTTGTTTCATGATTTAGAAAACAAACCCTTGTAAATAATGACTTAAGGTAGCATATGCTTGTATCGGGAAAAGGCGAGAGTGTGGCTGTGCTTTGTACTTTAAAGCCTCAGTGACATAGGCTTATCCATAGGTGGTGAAAGTCCTGCCCACGTGCCCATTCAAAGTCAAGCCCTGGGTATAATTTAACAGATTCAGATTGTATTTTTATGGAGCAGCAGGCCTCTCAGTAGTCAAAGGTTGCAGCCCGGTTCCACGCCTAGACCTTCCCATACATGAAAACTTCACAACCTAAATCCTTTGCCCACAGAGATGGCAAGAGAAGCTCAGAACACCACAATATCCTACCTACCTTTAACACAAAGCAGAATTACCAATCCAAGGGATTCAAAAACCATGAGTCAGGTGCCTAAAAATCATGATAATTTTAAAAAATAATAAATGTTGGGTTCTTTTTATTTGGCTTTTGAGACTTTAGGCATTATGTTTTCAAGTTTTTTCCACAACCCTTAGGGATAGAAAATTACTTTATAAAAAGAATGAAAGGTAGGATTCTCAGGTAACCAATGACTCCAGGAGCTGTGGCTTTAAAGAAAAACACCAGATATGAGATTTGTGATAAAATCAGTGGAGTTAGCAACTCTGAAAAGTTCCATGTTATCTGGACCCACCATAACTTCAAATTAAGATTCCTGTTCGTCCAGCCTGTGTAGTAGCAGTGATCTGCACAGTAATTGCAACTGATTGACAGACTGCTACCACTCCTCCTTGTTTCCAGCTGCACAATTACAGTTAAAGAGGCTAACAATACACTAGGGAATTTCCAAAAATGGCTTTCTTGTACTTTATACAGATCACCAATTCCCTCTTCATCCAGCCCCAAGGACTGAGACAACAGGATGCTCACATCCCTACCAGAACAAAGTTAAGGTTATGTGGATATATGTGAGAAATGTCACCTTATTTCCTGTTTTCCTAATATTTGCTGTTTGCTCTCTATCGTAGCTGTAATGTTCTTGTGAGGGATTTATGTTAGAACAGTAACTGTAACATTCAGTAAGGACATGATGAGGTTGTCTTTACATACAGTACTACAGCAGTGCAATTGCACCAGTGCAACTGTGCCACTGTAGCACCTTAGTGAAGACACTACTATTCCAACAGGAGAGCTTCTCCCATTGGCATAGTTAATCCACCTCCCCCAGAGGCGGTAGCTATGTTGGTAGGAGAAGCTCTCCTGTCAACATAGCGCTCTCTGCATGGCGGGGTTAGACCAATAGAACTATGTCGCTCAGGGGTGTGGATTTTTCACACCCTTGAGCACCAGAGTTATACTGGTATAGGTCTGTAGTGTAGACCTGGCCAGTAACCGCAATGGCCCAGATCCTCAAAGATATAGAGGACTGATCTACACTAAAAAGTTAGGTCGACCCAGCTACATCATTCAGAGCTCTGCAAAATCCACACTGAATGACGTAGTAAGGCAACCTAACCCTCGGTGTGGTCAGCACTAGGTCGATGGAAGAATTCTGTCAACCTAGCTACCACCTTTCAGGGAGGTGGATTACCAACACTGATGGGAAGGGTTCTGTACTGTCTACACTAAAGTACTATGCAGCACAGCTGAGGCTTTGCCTCTGTGCTGCTGTAGCATCTCAAGTGTAGACAAACCCTTAGACACCTAACTTCCATTGATTTCAGTGGATCTGGGCCAAGGGTGACTGCAACGAGAACACTATCATACCAAAGATTTTGTGTGTGTGATTGAGTACTTTGAGGAACATCAATGGATAATCAGAAAGGAATACACGGAATTGAAAAGCTTCAGAACTTTGATTTAATAGTTGATCGGAGCAGAGTTTGACTCTCACATTCTGAAATACCAGAAAAATCTCATGTTTGCTTGAGGTTTTTGCTAAAGATTTAACTCAGAGTGCCTGTACTGTACTAAAGGACAGTCTCTATAAACAAAGAATAAGTTATTGTTGAGAGGTACTAAGGAGCCATGACACATCATAGGAAGCAATTTATCTTCTCTAAAAGTTAATTTTTTTCTTAGCGAAAATTGTTTTCTTTCTAAAACCTACAACATCCGTTATGTAAATTGCCCTGGAAACCTTCCTTCTTAGCAAATAATGTTTTCATAGTCACATGTTGAAAGCTTGGCAACCTAACCATAGTGTGACTTCATTTAATCATGTATATACAACAGGAGGTAATTATTCCCAGTTTATTAAATGCTCTTCAAGTGGCAATTAGTAGATTCTAGCTTCCTAGACTGGATGGAAAGGCTGCAATGGTTCACTGAGAAGCAGCATAGTCTAGTGGTTGTGCTATAAGAAAAGGAGTACTTGTGGTGCCTTAGAGACTAACAAATTTATTTGAGCATAAGCTTTCATGAGCTACAGCTCACTTCATCGGATGCATTCAGTGGAAAATACAGTGGGGAGTTACTCTTCAGCAGGAAGCCTGATGTTGCCACATCTTACAGGACACTATTTCCTGCTGACCCACACAGACCCTCTAACATAGAGACAGGAACCAGTTGCAGAGAGTAAGTCTGTAACTATAGTCAGCATTAGTGCAATATTTACTTCATAAATTGTTTAAATTAGTTTAATAAAAAGTTGTCCTAAAGCCTGCCTCCGAGTTCACTGAAATGCAGCAGGGGCTAGAGCAGAAGACTGAGCATGAGGAGACCTGTATTGTCGTCCAGGTTCTGTTATTAACTCACTATGGGCCCTTGGACAAGTCACTTAGCATCTGTTTATTCAGCACTACTGATGTTAAGAGCTAAAGTGGTAGATTGCTTAGCTTATATGTGAAATCTATGGCACCCATTTCAAAACTAAACAATCCCAGTTAGATCTAGGGTGGCTTTGCCAGCAGTCACCCACAAACCCTAAAATTTGGGACACACCCACTCTGAATTTCTAACCTGTAGTTCTGTTGTGTAATTAAAGTGGCACATTAGGAACAGCTCTGAGCTCAAACAGTTGCAGCACTCCACCGTCTTACTATCATTTCTTTGAAAGACTCCTCAGTAGCTTGTTCTCCCTCCCCCCCTGGATATGTCTTTTTAGCCCTCTTCCCCCCACTAGCCAGGTTGCCACTTCCCTATTGCACACATCCAGGGCCTCTCTGGGCACAACTGCAGTTGTTATTGTTAAACTTGTGCCATTCAAATTAAGCTAGCCACTCCATTGGCTGCTCCTTTCCTAGTGACCCTAACTCTTTTTGATTTCCTGGTCCACCCCCGTGCCTGGTTGCATGTCCAAATCAGTGTCCACTAAATAGTTGTACACTATGCCAGATCTCTGTATTCCTGGTAGTTAATAAAGCACTGATTTGGTCATTTCTTGGGGTGTAGGGGGGAGAAAGTGCTACTAAATATAGATAAATACATGCAAATCATAAATTACCATCTTAATCTGGGCAGATCCAACAGTTTGCAGTTAGTACTGATCCATCTTTTTTCTGTGGTAAACACTGGATGAAGAACCTAGAAACCCAGGTGATTAGAAATGCCAAATGGGCAGATAGCTTTAACAAATGATAACCACTTTCTCTGCACTTTTGTTCACAAAGGTCATGTTGACCATGTGAGAGAGGAATGCTAGCAAGGGCATCTCCTCCCAACCCCCTATATATAAGAATCCCCCCTAGAGAAATCTAAGCAACGCACCTAACTCTGTCTTCCCAATCCCTCTCCCTGCAGCCACTTAACTCCTGATTGAATGATCTCTCATCCCCAGTAGCATGCAGCTGCTCTGGCTTCTTTGCTTCAGCTGAGAAAGTGGGATACAGTCCAAGTCTACTGTCCAGGCCTCTCCATGGAGCAGCTGGCAAGGGATGCTCTGTGAGTGTACCAACAACTTGCATCCTCCAACTCAGCACCCAGTTAATTGCTTCTGCAATGTGGGTGGATTTCTCCAACCCAGGGAGCAGAGATCCTGAGATTATTTTCCTGCACCTAGTCTGTCAGTATAAACTGTTTTAATAATAAACTGGTGTGAAACACAAGGAGCCAAAGTCAGTATTTGTGTATAGGGGTTGATGCCAAATGTAAATATTAACTCGAGCTTAATAGCCACCAATGTGATAAATATGCATTTTTAAAATTTTATGTCAAATATGTGTAACTTGTGAGAAGAGATTTGTTGTGCACAGCAGCCTGATTCCTAACCACTTGTATATGGCTGTTTTTATTTGTGTGTTTATTGGTGGTGGGTTTATTTTAGTAAAGAATTTGGGCTTTGGGAACAAACTCAGGACTTGGGGCTCTGTATTAAGGTATGTCTATACTACAGCAGAGACAAGGTGGGTGAGGTAACCTCTTTTTTTTTGAACCAGCTTCTATTGGTGAGAAAGACAAGCTTTTGAGCTACCCAGAGCTCTTTCTCACATCTGGAAAAGGTACTCAGAGTGTCTCAGCTAAATACAAGGTTGAATAGATAGAATATGGGCTAACTACTTATGCTAAACTAAGAGACCATTCAAAGTGAAGTGGCCCGTTAGCATCCGTGTAGTCATAGGACAAAAAAAGGGGGACAGGGGTCAGTGGGTTACAGACTGTTGTAATAAGCCATAAATCCAGTGTCTTTATTAAGAATAGGATTTTTAGTGTCTAGCAAAGTTATGAATTTAAGCTCCCAGGCTTGTCTTTTGAAAGTGCTGTGCAGGTTTCTATTGAGGATGAGGACTGATAGGTCAGATATGGAGTGATTGCTTTGTGAAAAGTGTTCACTCACAGGTGATACAGTGTTTTTGTCTTTTATCATTTTCCTGTGAGAGTTCATTTGAGATTGTAGTGATTGTCTGGTTTAATCCATTTAGTTGTTATTGGGACATTTATTGCATTCGATAAGGTACACCATATGTTGTGATAGGCATGTGTAGGACCCATGGATCTTCAAAGTTGTGTTGTGGAGGGTGTTGATCATTGTAGTAGTGAAGATATATCTGCAGGTTTTGCATCTGTCAGTCTGGTGCCACTTTGAGTTGCTGTGTCCTTGTCTGTGGGAAGCCTGCTTCTGATGATGAGCTTGGAGAGATTGGGGGCTGTTTGAAGGCCAGAAGATTTCTTTCAGGATGATGAGCAGGTTCTCTCGGGGTATTTGGGTGGCCCATTACATAATGAGATCTCCTTCTCAGGGGAAGGCAGTTTTGAGTGTGTTAAGGTGCATACTCTGGACTTCCTCTTTGGAGCATATCCTATGGTGTCTGAGTGCCTGGCTTTACATAACAGACTTCTTGGTGAGTTTTGGGGGTTACTTTCAAGATCGCTGGGTCCTACACATGTCTATCACAACATATGGAGTACCTCATCCAGTGCACTAAATAACCCCAGCCACACCTCTAGAAAAAAAGGGGATGGTCTGGTAACAGCCTGTGGACCTCACACAGACCAACATCATATGCTGTAGCCTGTGATCACTCCCTTGGCCGGGACCGTGAGGAAGACATGCTCAGAAGCCTGAAAGTCTCCACTTCAAGAGAAAATACCAGAACAGAAAGTATGTGTTAAATTTGTCCAACTGACCTCACCATCTTTTATGGTCACATACTCTTAAAAAAATACCCCTACAGCACACTGGCTGTCAGGGGTTGATTTCAATGGGAGCTAGACACACGAGCCCAAATCCTCAAAGATATTCATGAGTCTAAGGCTGTGTCTACACAGGCAATTGAACCCCCTCCCACAAAAGACAAAAGTTTTGCCCTGACAAGTGCCAGTGTGAACAGCACGTTGTCAGAAGGAGCGCTCTCCTGCCAACAACCGAAATGCCACTCGTTGCGGGTGGAAGTTTTTTGTCAGCAGGAGAGCCAACGTACAGCAGCTACACTGCATGATTTTTAGCGGCACAGCTGTGGCAACACAGCCGTGTCGCTAAAAGCTGTGTAGTGTAGACAAAGCCTAACTCCCATTGAGATCAATGCCTAAATACCTTTGGAGGATCTGGCAGGGTTGCCAACTTTCTGATTGCAGAAAACCAAACACCCTTGCCCCGCGGCCCCACCCCCGCTCACTCCATCCCCCCCTCCCTCCATCACTCACTCTCCCCCACCCTCACTCACTCGCTCATTTTCACTGGACTGGGGCAGGGTGACCAGACAGCAAGTGTGAAAAATCGGGACGGAGGTAGGAGGGTAATAGGAGCCTATATAAGAAAAAGACCCAAAACTCTGGACTGTCCCTATAAATTTGGGGCATCTGGTCACCCTAGGCAGGGGTTTGAGGTGCGGGAGGGGGTATGTGCTCTGGGATGGGGCCGGGGATGAGGGATTTGAGATGCGGGAAGAGGCTCAGGGCTGGAGTCAGGGGCTGGGGATTGGAATGCGGGAGGGTGAGGGCTCCCGCTGGGGGTGCAGGCTCTGGGGTGGGTCTGGAGATGAGGAGTTTGGGTTGCAGGAGTGGGCTCTGGGCTGGGGGTTGGGGTGCGGGGAAAGGGGTGAGGGATCCAGCTGGCGGTGTGGGCTCTGGGGTGGGGCCGGGGATGAGGGGCTTGAGATGCGGGATGGGGCCCAGGGCTGGGGTAGGGGGCCTGAAGAAACTGTAGTGACAATCACAAAGAACCCTTGAGGAGAGAAGCAGGAAATAGTTGAGGAAGCATTAACAGAAATCATGACAGTTTGTGAGGAGGGCGTTGTCAGAGGAGGGAAGTGGAGTTAAAGAAATTAAAAACAGAGACAGCTATAATATAAAACCGGGGAGTAAGTGGCAAAGAAAGAAGACCAGACTGAGAAATTCACCATGAATGACAAAAGTGCTCCTGAGTCTCTCTAACTAGTAGGAAGGGCTGTAGTTTTGAATTGCTCTCTCTGGCCCCTCTTTTGTCCAAGGCCTTTTCCACATGTACAGTGCTTCAGCAGCCCCGCATCACCGTAGCGCTTTAACGTTACTACACTAATGAGAGAGCTTCTCCCATCGGCGTAGTTAATCCACCTCCAGGATAGGTGGTAGCATGGATTTTTCACACCCCTGAGTGATGTAGTTATACTGATGTAAGTTTGTAGTGTAGAAGACCTGGCCTAAATATTTTTATACTCAGAAGTAGTGGTGAGTGCGTTGATCAAAAACCTCACAGAGATTGGGTGTGAACACATAATTCAATTAACATAACTGTCAGGATGAGTTAATCGGAAGCCCCTCACCTGAGACAAAAGCAGGTTGTGAACCTGCCCAGACCGTGGAGTGAGTGGGGGGTGTTGCTGAGCTATCTGTATGTGTACAGTGGAGCTGGAACATTTTAATAATAGGGGTGCTGAAAGCTAGCCCCCTTACCCCTGTCCACACACACATCCCCTCCAGAGCTGAGGCCGGGAGCAAAGCCCCAGGTGCTGGGTGGCAGCAGAGCCCCGGGCATGTGGGGTGGCAGCCGGGACCCTGGGCACAAGGCTAGCAGGAGGGAGCTCGGGGGTGCACCCCCGAGACCTCAGGTTCCCATGTCTATGTGTGTGTAGGGAGAACACACAGAAACCGAGAATAGACAGAACAGAGGGAGGCAGAGGCAAAAGGCCACACCATTAATTTGGGCTTGAATAGGGACTGGGAGTGGCTGGCTCATTACAGAAGCAGCTTTGCCTCTCCTGGAATTGACACCTCCTCATCTATTGTTGGGGGTGGACTACATCCATCTTGATTGAATTGGCCCTGTCAACACTGTTTCTCCACTTGTGAGGTAACTCCCTTCTCTTCATGTGCCAGTATATTTATGTCTGCATCTGGAACTTTCACTCCATGCATCTGAAGAAGTGAGGATTTTACCCATGAAAGCTTATGCTCAAATAAATCTGTTAGTCTTTAAGGTGCCACCGGACTCTTCGTTGTTTTTGTGGATAGAGACTAACAAGGCTACCCCCTGATACTGAAAAGCTAGACAGAACTTGGGTCTGTTGGCTAAAGAGACTTGGGGCTATAAGTTAAGAAACTCTACCTTTTGTTCTTGGTTCCTCCTACAAAGCAGGACTTTGTACTTCCTTGTAAATAAACAAGATTGCATCAAACAAAATACCAGACTCCATCAATTTCTGCTCCCAAATGGAACATCACCTGGGCCCTGAACTTTGACTAGCCACTCAAATCAGAAAGGGGGCAACAATATATGTTATTTTATAACCCTAGCCTTCTTTTCCCTCACTGAATACATTTCTCTGACTTAGTCCTAGTGAATGGGATTCAGGGGATGCTACTACTGATAGGTATTTGCAATTTATGTGTCAAGGCACAGGGATTTAGAGGGCAGGGGAGAGAGAGGGACCTCATGGTGATATGTGTCTAGTTACAAATGCAGTTGGCACATTGAAATGCCCAGCAGGTTTTGGCTTGTTTTTAAATTCCGTTTCTTAATTTGTTGTCTTCCAGGAAAACAAAATAGTTTTTGCGGTATAAATCTGAAGAAGTGCTTTTTTACCCACAAAAGCTTATGCCCAAATAAATCTGTTAGTCTTTAAGGTGCCACCGGACTCCTTGTTGTTAAAATACTTTTTAATAATCTATTTTTAGATTATCTTTCATGATTCTTTAGGAACAATAAATAAAATAGCTAATTAGCACCAAACTAGCAAATGATCAAATCTCTGCCATCAATAACTTAAATTAATGAGCCAAAAAATTTCTGTCAGAAACATCCTACAGCAAGCACAACACAGTGTAAAAGGAATCTGAAAGAGGAGGTGTAACATGCAAGCCCGTCAGTGCCATGAGTCTACAAACAGTGTCTACGTGCCCTTAAACTGCCAACCACTGACAGAGAATGGAGTGGAAAAAAAAATCTGGATAGGTAAAAAGATGCATGAAATGCGTTGTGTGGCAGAGTCAAATATAAATCTCACCTGAGTAGAACTGAAGAGAAAACCAGCTGAAAGCAGAGACACTGGTAAAGCATCCTGCTTGCTGTATTCTGCAGCGGCTGATGTCCGTGCAATTTAAATCTCTAATCCCTTGCCTACTGTCAAGGTTCCTTCCCCACTCTGAACTCTAGGGTACAGATATGGGGACCTGCATGAAAGACCCCCTAAGCTTATTCTTACCAGCTTAGGTTAAAACTTCCCCAAAGTAAAAACTTTTACCTTTTGTCCTTGAACCTTTATGCTGCCACCACCGAAGCGTCTAACAAAAATAACAGGGGAAGTGCCCACTTGGAAACATCTCCCCCCGCAAAATATCCCCCCAAGCACTACACCCCCTTTTCTGGGGAAGGCTTGATAAAAATCCTCACCAATTTGAATAGGTGAACACAGACCCAAACCCTTTGATCTTAAGAACAAGGAAAAAGCAATCAGGTTCTGAAAAGAAGAATTTTAATTAAAGAAAAAGTAAAAGAATCACCTCTGTAAAATCAGGATGGTAAATACCTTACAGGGTAATCAGATTCAAAACATAGAGAATCCCTCTAGGCAAAACCTTAAGTTACAAAAAGACACAAAAGCAGGAATATACATCCCATTTAGCACAACTTATTTTATCAGCCATTTAAACAAAACATAATCTAACGCATATCTAACTAGATTGCTTACTAACTCTTTACAGGAGTTCTGACCTGCATTCCTGCTCTGGTCCCAGCAAAAGCATCACACAGACAGACAGGACCCTTTGTCTCCCTCCGCCCGCCCCACTCCAGATTTGAAAGTATCTTGTCTCCTCATTGGTCATTTTGGTCAGGTGCCAGCGAGGTTCTCTTAGTTTCTTAACCCTTTACAGGTGAAAGGGTTTTTCCTCTGGCCAGGAGGGATTTAAAGGTGGTTAGCCTTCCCTTTATATTTATGACACCTACCAAAGAGGTTTTTTGCAACAGTACAATCTGGATGCCACTAACGTATGAATAGGCATCTTGGGACCGCTCTGGGGAGCATAGGTCAAAGTTCAGTGATGTATGTAGTTGTCTTTCTAATGGGTCTTATTGATTATTATCCATAAAACAACCAACGGCTCAGAATCTTCCCTCTCTTGCCAGACACTGGCAAACCACAAAAAAGCACGTTCGTCTACCAGCTCTAAACAATTCAAGCTTGCAATATGGAAAGACAGTAAGGCACTGAAGAGATTACCACAACAGGATAAGTGGAAAATGATAAATAGATCTGTGCAACATCTGCATAACAATGATACCTAGCAGCAAAATGCTGGAAAACAATAAATATCATATGAAAACACTGAAAAGCAGGGGAGCATGATGGAGCCCTCGGGGACCCAACATTGCAGTTCAACCAGCTGAGCAAAATATGGTTGGTGGAAACAAATTGACAGCACTAATGCAGACAGAACTGAATCCACACTAGCTCAGTCCCTTGTATTTCAGCAAGGGTTCTGAAGTATTCCACCGAAACCTCCAGGCTCACAGTACAAAATGCTGCTCACAGTTTGGCGTGCTAGTGACACGGAGCCAATCCTCTAGTCAGGATTTCAATGGGATCAGTAAGGATGTTTTCAGGATGGAGTAATTGTTTGCAGGACTGTCTGGGCTAATAAATACTAATCTAGAATCTACAGCCTTGGCTACAGACTTGTGGTGGCATGAACAGCAAATCCCCTTTTATAGCACAATCAGACAATACAAATAATGTGGCCTTCTTATCAGAGGTCAAATCCTGCTTGTTCTATTCTTATCAGCAGTGGCACTGAAGCCAGCAGGATTTGGCCTCAACTTTCTAACCAAAGAAAAGGAGTACTTGTGGCACCTTAGAGACTAACAAATTTATTTGAGCATAAGCTTTCGTGAGCTACAGCCTAATCACATCAGCCACACCATCAGAGGCTCGTTCACTTGCACATCTACCAATGTGATATATGCCATCATGTGCCAGCAATGCCCCTCTGCCATGTACATTGGTCAAACTGGACAGTCTCTACGTAAAAGAATAAATGGACACAAATCAGACGTCAAGAATTATAACATTCAAAAACCAGTCGGAGAACGCTTCAATCTCTCTGGTCACTCGATTACAGACCTAAAAGTGGCAATACTTCAACAAAAAAACTTCAAAAACAGACTCCAAGGAGAGACTGCTGAATTGGAATTAATTTGCAAACTGGATACAATTAACTTAGGCTTGAATAGAGACTGGGAGTGGATGGGTCATTACACAAAGTAAAACATTTTTCCCCACTGTTCCTCAGACATTCTTGTCAACTGCTGGAAATGGCCCACCTTGATTACCACTACAAAAGGTTCCCCCTCTGCCTCCCCACTCTCCTGCTGGTAATAGCTCACCTTAAGTGATCACTCTCGTTACAGTGTCTATGGTAACACCCATTGTTTCATGTTCTCTATGTATATAAATCTCCACACTGTATTTTCCACTGAATGCATCCGATGAAGTGGGCTGTAGCTCACGAAAGCTTATGCTCAAATAAACTTATTAGTCTCTAAGGTGCCACAAGTACTCCTTTTCTTTTTGCAAATACAGACTAATACGGCTGCTACTCTGAAACTTTCTAACCGAGAGCCAGAAACCACCTTGAAAATGGAGATCAGACTAAAGGGGGAATCTATCTTTGCAAAGGTCTGTGTCATAGAGCGCTCGGGTTCAGATTTAGTTTGGAAAAGCAACCAAAATGACGATGCTTATTTGAACTATCAAAACTTCCTGTGTGTGCAAGCTTGAGCTTGTGGGCACTGATATGCTCACAAGATTTCTAGCTATGACCAGGAGTGGAAGTGAAAAAGCCCTATCCATGAGTTTCAGAATCTTACTAAAAGATTCCATTAGTGTGCAGTTCTAGAAAAGGTCTGTGGTGGAAATAGGGGTCTGGCTTTCTTGGAACCAGTTTGCGCATTGTCAGACCCAGTCAACACTAGCGTCCTGTGACTAATAGGCACATGAAGCAATCCCCTGAAAAAGTAGTATCAGGTCATAGCCAAAGCAATGTCTGTACATGAGCATAAAACCAAACTGCAAAGAGTTGTTTTGACTCTTGTATGTATTTTTGCAAATTTTAGAGGGCTTTAAATTTTAAAGTTAAGGCAGGGAGGGCAGTATAATTCAGCAGGGGCGGGGATAAATAGGAACTGGCTGGATCCTACCACTGTTCATTTGCATTTAACACCTTGCACTTGAATTCTTACAACCTGCCCTGGTATTGCCAACGCTCATGATTTTATCATCAGTCTCACAATATTTGGTGTTCTTTACGCCCCAGCTCTTGGAATCTTATTACTAAGTGAGAATCTGAGCTATGGTTGCCAACTGTCTGGGATTGTCCTGGAGTCTCCAGGAATTAAAGATGAATCTTTAATTAATGATTATGTCATGTGATGAAACATCCAGGAATATGTCCAACCAAAATTGGTAACCCTAATTTAAAAAAAAAAAAAAAAAAAAGGTTTCTAGCCCTCATGGCTGCAGAGCTTGAAAACGTGAACCCAAGCTCAAAAACCAAAGGGCAAATAAAAAGAACTCAGACTTTTTTTAAAAAAAATCTAATAATTTAAGCCAAACTCACGATTTTTGAATGCTGGGAGCTGGCCCTACTGCTGTCCTTAATATTTCTGTGGGAGAGTTGGCAAACCTATTAAGTCCCATTTCAATGGCACAGTCTTTCAGGCTGAAGAAAGTTGAGCCTTAATAATTGGCCCAAGGAGCTGCTGCTGTGTAACATAAGACATCTCCCTCTAACCAAAGGCTGAGGCTATGTCTACACTACAAGTGCTACTGCAGCTATGCCAATGTAGCACAATAGCATGAATCTGTCCTGCATCCTCAGAAGGGGTTTTCCCATCGATGTAGGTCATCCACCTCCCTGAGTGGTGGTAGCTAGTTTGAGGGAAGTATTCTTCCATTGACCTAACCCCATCTACACTGGGGGTAGGTTGGCTTAACTACACTGCTCAGGGGTGTGAACTGTAAGCGTAGACCAGGTCTAATGCCCGTCCCCTGCAGTACATTCAGTCCCTGCTGCCTGGAAGCAATAGCAATGGAAGAATGTTCCTGCAGGAGCCCCACGCATGGAACTCCTATTGACTTTAATGGGAGTGCCCCCGGCAGGGCTCTGAAAATCCAAAGTGAAGCTTCTCCTGGCACTAGAATTTGAGCACATGATCTTTGCAGATAAGGTTTCTGCTGCCCCAGAGGAATGGAAGCACTTCACTGCTGCATCAGAAACAATAGGGCTTGTCTACGTGGGGACACTCAGGAAAATTAATCCAAATTAACTTTAGTGCATTCATTAAACCTCTGTGTGGATGCTCTTATTCAGAATCAAATGGCCTCAATTCAACGTAGCACTTCAGTGAGGACACAACCTACGCTGATGATCAATGGGAGAATTTTCCCATTGACCCAGTACTGTCTACACCAGGGGTTAAGTTGGTATAACTGTGTAGCTGAAGGGTGTGGATTTTTCACACCCCTGATCAATGCAGTTATACTGACCTAATTTCCTAGTGTAGACCTGGTCTTCAGTTCAAAGTAGCCTTACATTGATTTAGCTATTTTTTTCCTGGAGGTGTTTTTTTTAATAGCCGTGACTACACAAGCCACTTTAAAATAGTTACCAGCGCTGGTGCACTGTCTGTTGCATAGAATGATGCAGAGATTTCAAATCTTTGTTACAGGTGCTGTGAACCCATCTTGCTCTGGGACATAGTAAAAGCGCAGCCTTGGGAAAGGACAGCTGGCTGGGCTCTGTACACCTGCCATCACTAATATCAGTAGCATTTGAAATTAGTGCAGCTGGACAGGACTTAATGTTTTCAATGAGTCATTTTTTCCCTCTGACCCCTTTCCCTAGCATGTGGATCCTCAGCCGGTATGAGTGGGTGCAGCTCCATAATGTTTGATTTACACCATTTGCCATTTATGCTAGTTGAGGCTCTGGCCCACTGTTTCTGAGTCCCATTCCAAAGGGGGCTGGGTGTGTTTTTAAATTAACTTAAACATTTTTAGTAGTAAACTCTTTTTAAAAAGAAAGCTCCAAGCCAAAGAACATTTGCCAAGTTTCAGCTCAATGTGAATTTTCATGACGGAGTAATAAACACCGCAATATAGAGGTTTAAAATGGAAATGCCGGGTGAACTTTCCTCCCAGCAGCCCCCCAAAAAACAAAACAAAAGTATTTTTTACAGAGGAAAATCATCAGGTAAGCCTAGGGGTTGTTTTGCAACTCTTTGGTTAAAAAAAAAAAAAGAAAAAAGAAGAAGAGAAAAGGTAATATACAAAAAACCATGACATTCACCTGTTGACTGTGGTCCTGATCCTGCAGGTGGACCCTGGTAGGAACAAGGATTTTGCCTTCTGTGAACTACAACCAGGCTCCACAGTGTTTTAAAACAGGAGCTGTTCCTGTGGCCAGCTCCATCGATTCTGTGGCAGGTAATGCTATTTCTGGGGTATAATACCTAACTTCCTCTAGCACAATAACAATTAATGTGTACCACAACAGTGATCAGTAGAGGCACTGGAACCAGATTGCCTGTGAGTTAAAAGAGATGGCTGGTGGCAAAGCATTCCCCGTGAGTGGCCCTCAGCTGTGGAATCAATTCACCGCTTTGATCTGAATAGCCCAGCTTTGTTGGCCTTCAAGGCATATTGGGGCAGGGCTTCTCTATTTATCCAGGCCTTTGAAGAGGGTGGGGTTTGATGGGGACTCAGATTTGTGTGGGAGGTGGGGAATTCCTTGGTGGTCAAATTTTATTGTCTGTTGTGGGGACGGCTGCTAGTTTGTTTGGGTTTGAAACTCATGTCAAAGGCACCGTAGAGTCCCAAATAGGTACCTTTTAAAATCTGTCTATCCAGGGCATGGTAACTGCCTGCCTCATATCCTGAAGGGATAACTATCTCTGCTGAGCCATTCACAGTGATTCCACAGGCCCTGGGCTCCACAGCACCACCATGACAACAGAGTCAGAGGTGGCCAACATGCACGGGCTGAGAATAACCTAAGAGTCATGGAGTCCGGCAGCAATCACGAGGCAGAAAAGAAAGACGATTAATGGACAGAGTGCAGTACCTTTTCCAAAACCCCGAGAGACGAAAGAGTTCCTGAAAATTCTTTACTTTAGACTTTACTTCTATTCATTTTCTTGGGTGGATAGAAGTTTTCCTTAAACATGCACATTGGGTTCACAAATCCCATCCCCATTTTCAAACACGAATTACAGAGGATAATTTTGAAAATGCTAGAACATCACAGCACTTACTGCCCCCCACCAGCCCTGCTCAGACTGGGCCCAGGTGTACACTATGGGGTTAGGTCGAATTTAGCCGCTTTAGGTCAATTTTAAAATGAATACATCTACATAACCAACCCCGTTGCGTCGACCTAAAGGGCTCTTAAAATTGACTTCTGTGATCCTCCCCGGCGAGGGGAGTAGTGCTAAAATCGACCTTGCTGGGTTGAATTTGGGGTAGTACAGAAGCAACTTGATTGCATTGGCCTCCGGGAGTTATCCCAGAGTGCATCAATGTGACTGCTCTGGACAGCACTTTGAACTCTGATGCACTAGCCAGGTACACAGGAAAAGCCCCGTGAAATTTTGAATTTCATTTCCTGTTTGGTCAGCGTGGCGAGCTCAGCAACACAGGTGACCATGCAGTCCCCCCAGAATCGCAAACGAGCTCCAGCATGGACTGAAAGGGAGACACTGGATGTGATTGCTGTATGGGGAGAAGAATCTGTGCAGGCCAAACTCCGATCAAAAAGAAGAAATGCTAATATATATGCCAAAATCGCACAGGACATGGTGGAGAGAGGCTACAACAGGGACACGCAGCAATGCCGCGTGAAAGTTAAGGAGCTCAGGCAAGCCTACCAAAAGACAAAGGAGGAAAACGGTCGTTCCAGGTCAGAGCCCCTTACATGCCGCTTCTATGATCAGCTGTATGGCATTCTAGGGGGGGACCCCACCACTACCCCACACTGTCCATGGACACCTGCAAGGGGGGAGTCTCATGCAACAGGGAGGAGGATTTGTGGAGGAGGAGTAGGAGGAGAATGCACAGCAGGCGAGCGGTGAATCCGTTCTCCCCGGCAGCCAGGACCTTCTCATCACCCTGGACCCAATTTCCTCCGAAGGTGGGATCCCCAACCCTGAAGCCGGAGAAGGCAGCTCTGGTGAGTGCACATTTGTAACTACAGTACAGGGTTTAAAAGCAGTAGTGTTTAATGTCTGATTTGCCCTGAAGACTTGGGATGCATTTGCGGCCAGTACAGCTACTGGAAAAGTCTGTTAACCTGTCCTCTAGGGACATCTCCATGAAGCTCTCCTGGAGGTACCCTGAAAGCCTTTGCAGAAGGTTTCTGGGGAGGGCTGCCTTATTTCGTCCTCTACAGTAGGACACTTTACCATGCCAAGCCAGTAGCAAGTAGTCTGGAATCATTGCAGTACAAAGCATGGCAGTGAATGGTTCTGGGTTTTGGTCGCATTCAAGCAACATTTGGTCTATATCTTTCTGTGTTATCCTCAGGAGAGTGATATCATTCATGGTCTCCTGGTTGAAATAGGGGAATTTTTGTAAGGGAACAGTAAAAGGACCCCATTCATGCTGGGCTGTTTGCACTTGGCTAAAAAGGATCATCCCGGAGAATAGCCACGCGGCAGGGGGAAGGGTGAAGGGATCATCCCAGAGAATAGCCACGCAGTGGGGTGGGGGGAGGTGTGTGCTGCACATCCACCAGAAAACCGCAGCCCCTCCTTTTAAATGTGAAACCCAACCGGCATTGCTTGCTCTGGGAAAGGAGGGTGCTGCAGTTTGAGACCATTCTCACATATTATGAAGGCGTAAGAAGCCAACCCCGTGTACCCTTTGGCTTACCATGGCTGCCTGGAAACCAAATTGTGTTGCCCAGCAATGTGTGATGTGTCACCATACCGACAGGTGCTCAATATAAAAGGCAAAATGTGACCTTGTACCTAAAGCACATGTGCTTTCTGCTGTGAATTGCTTGTTTCACTGTTGAAGAGTCTCCCTTTTGTTCTCAGAAATGTATCACCTTAAATTTAACTCTCCCTTTTTACCCCCCCCCCGCAGGTGCAAATGTTTCTATGCTCCCCCTATCATCTCCGTCCCCGAGGTTATCACAGATTAGAAGATGGGAAAAAAAGCACTCGCGATGACATTTCCGGAGCACTCCGCTGACTTAATGGGCTTAGTGGGGACATACACAATCATCTGTATAAAATCGATTTCTAAAGATCAACTTTTATAAAATCGACCTAATTTCATAGTGTAGACATACCCTGGGAATGACTCCAGCTGTGATCGGGAGAGCAGGGGACCCTGGCTTGGTACTCCCTGCCACAAGCAATTGGAAATGGCAGTCGTAGAGATGGGTGGAAAGTGGGAGGACTAAAAGCCCTGCTGCTGTAGGTCTTAATCCCCGGCTGGGGGCTCAGGAAGGAGTAAAACACTCCACAGAAAGGGGTGAACGAGCAGGAGAGGAAGTCTGACTCTGCGTCATAATCCCGTCTCTGGTCTGCTTCTGGGGTGGTGCAGCTACACACAACTCTTCCACACAGCCAACTGGATAGTCACAATCAGACAATAATACTTTCCTCTTTAGAAGAGGAATCTACTTTGGGAGCTGAAGCCATGATTTAGTTAAACTTGTCCAGACAAAAAAGTTAGTGGATTTTTTCTCTAGGCTATGAATAAAATGTTTCCTTAGGATCAATTCAAACATAACAGATTGCAGCATTCAGAGCTAAAATTAATCTTATGCCAAGAGGATGAATTAAAAACTAACAGGTTGCAACATTCAGAGCTAACAATTAATCTGGTGCTGAGAGCCTCCCTTTCTACTTTCCAACTGGCTGCCTTGCTTTCATTCAAAGAAAGCCTGAGTGGAAATGTGTTTCCAGGTGGTTTTGGTTAAAGCAACGAAGAGCAATGAATTCTGTCACTGTCTGGTTTCAATCATGGAATAAGGTGGAGGGTTAGCCAAAAGAGAGAGAACTGGCCTAATTAGCAATAGCAATTCCACTAATTAGTAATTAGATTAATTACCTAATTAACTGAGATTGTTGTTAGACAAAGGCAGGTAGAGCCTCAGAGGTGATAAGAAAGATACCCGGTCAAGGTTACTTCCTGATTTATATTGATTTCTGTAACAGTTCAACAAGTCCCCGGGTCTCCATATATATTTACCTTGGTCGTTGTCCTCCAGAATGCTTGTTACATTATTAAAAATTTAATTAAAAAGGAATTCCCACCTCAAATTTATCTCCATTAAATCACCTTGTGCCAATGAACATCCAGAATCCAGGCTCAAGAAGAATACAACAGAGGGTTGGCCTGGACAGGCTGCATGGCAATATTTCCTGTGCTAACACGTGCAAACAAACACTGCACATCCCCTGAGCCTTCTGTGGGCATTCAGAATTCCACTCCCCTGCATCCCACACTGAGTTCCTTGTGCCATCCCAACTCCCTTTGTCTTCAGTGGGAGGCTGGAGTGCACAAGCATGTACCGATTATTCACGTAATGGGATGGGCATAGCCATTCAGGATAAATGTAAAGAAGTGGCTGAAACAATAGCAGCAGCACCCAAGACACAAGCACATGAAAAAGCTTGAGTAGAAGTTGAACCATGTGGCTCAAGGGGTTTGAAAAGCAGTGGCTAGGGCTTGGATTGGTGGAGCAGTTTTTGTCTCTGTGTGAGTCACACGAAGTGCAAGGAGCAGGACATACGAGAGAGAGAGAGACAGAACACAGCCCTCCCCCATCTACTGTCCCATCACCGGCCATTGGAGATATTTGCTGCTAGCAGATGCGGAGCAGCTACATGCCATTGTAGGCAGTTGCATCATACCATCCCCTCCATAAACTTATCAAGCTCAGTCTTGAAGGCAGTTAGGTGTGTTGCCTAACCACTGCTCCCCTTGGAAGGCTGCTCCAGAACTTCACTCCGCTGATGGTTAGAAACCTTTGCCTAGTTTTCAAGCCTAAATTTGTTGACAGGCAGTTTATATCCATTTGTTCTTGTGTCCACATTGGCGCTTAACTTAAATAACTCTTCTCCCTCCCTGGTATTTATCCCTCTGATGTATTTATAGAAAACAATCGTATCTCCCCTCAGCCTTCTTTTGGTTAGGCTAAACAAGCCAAGCTCTTTGAGTCTCCTCTCATAAGGTAGGTTTTCTATTCCTCAGATCATCCTAGTAGCCCTTTGCTGCATCTGTTGCAGTTAAATTCATCTTTCTTACACAAGGGAGACCAGAATTGCACATGGTATTCCAGATGAAGTCTCACCAGTGCCTTGTATAATGGCACTAATGCTTCCCTATCTCTACTGGAAATACCTCACCTGATGCATCCTTGGACTGCCTTTTTCATGGCCACATCACATCTAGCAACTTATAGTCATTCTGCGATCAACCAATACACCCAGGTCTTTCTCCTCCTCTGTCACTTCCAACGGATAAGTCCCCAGCTTATAGCAAAAATTCTTGTTGTTAGTCCCTAAATACATGACCTTGCACTTTGCACTATTAAATTTCATCCCATTTTTATTACTCCAGTTTACAAGGACTTCCAGATTTTCTTGTATGATATTCTGGCCCTCTTCTATATTGGTAATACCTCCTAACTTTGTTATCCACATATATTATTCACACACTCCCACTTTTTGCGCCAAAATGTTAACTAAGATTGGTCCCAAGACCGATCCCTCAGGAAGTCCACTAGTAACCTCCCTCCAGCCTGACAGTTCACCTTTCTGTTTGATCCCTTGTCGTCTCCCCTTCAGCCAGTTCCTTATCCATTTTCAGTTCTCACATTAATCCCCAACTTCTTCAGTTTAACTGATAATTTCTCATGTGGAACTGTATCAAATGCTTTACTGAAATCCAGGCAGATAACATCTGCATTTCCTTTGTCTGAAAAATCAGTGATCTTCTCAAAGGAGGAGATCAGGTTGGCCTGGCACAATCAACCTTTTGTAAACCATGATGTAGTTTATCCCAATTACCATTCACCTCTATCGCCTTAACTTCTCTCTCTTTCAACATTTATTCCAAGACCTTGCATAAAATTGAGGTCAAACTAACAGGCCTGTAATTTCCCAGATCAATTCTTTCCCCTTTCTTAAATATAGGTACAGTACTATATTAGTATTTCTCCAGTCACAGGGTACGACTCCCAAGTTTACAGATTAATTAAAAATCCTTGCTACTGGGCTTGCAATTTCATGTACCAGTTCCTTTAATATTCTTGGATGGAGATGATCTGGGCCCCCCAATTTAGTCCCATTAAGCTGTTTGTGTTTGATTTCCACTTTGGATGTGGTAATTTCTACCTCCATATCCTCCTTCCTATTAGCCACCCTGCCACTAACCCTAAGCAATTTGTTAGCCTTATTAAAAACTGAGGCTAAGAATTTGTTTAGGTTTTGGGCCGTGCCTAGATCATCTTTAATCTCCACCCCATCCTCAGCGCTTAGTGGTCCCACTTCTTCATCTTTCCTTATTTTCTTCTTATTTATATGGCTATAGAATCTTTTACTATTGGTTTTAATTCCCTTTGCAAGGTCCAACTCTGCTTGACTTTTAGCTGTTCTCCCTACACTTTCTGACCTCCAAGAGGTAGCTTTCCTCACTGATCCCTCTCATCTTCCATTCCTTGTAGGCTTTCTGCTTTCTCTTAATCCCCTCTTTGAGATGTTTGCTCATTCTGCTTAGTCTGCAACCCTTCCCTGTGAATATTTTCCCCTTGCCTGGGATGCAGGCATCAGATAGTTTCTCCAGAAAAATGTTGCCCACAAGCCCAATACTGAGGCATCAGTGAATTAGAAGAGAGCACGTCACCTATGGAAACATTTCTTGCAGCATCTCTGCTTTCCTTAGACATCTGCAGTGTAAGCACTAACCAACTACATCTGTGAGACAGAATGAGATCACAGCGTGACGTGGGATGGCCACAGATCACAGCTAACAGGAAGATTTTATACACTGGTGCAGAAACCAGAGGTCCTGATACTGTTTTCACATGGTTCAATGGGTTTGCCTGAATAAAGGCTGAGTAAGAATCTCAGGATTCAGGCCATTTGCTTCAAGTTGCTGAAGGTTGATCAGCTAATAGAGAGCAGCTAATCTGCCTGTAATGCTTGGTGCTCCCAGGCCCGGGTGGCAGCTATTTCATTTTGAGGACTCAGAACCAAGCAGTATTTCCTAGCTCAGCATCTCAGTTTGAACCCCCATGGACGGTAAATCACAGAATGGAGCACAGGCCATGTGTTGACACTCCGGAGTAGAAATATCAATTTTTCACACCATAGTGGGGTTTGATAAGTGTAGAGAATTAGTGTGGTGACATGATTTTATAAAGGCCTGGTTGAGATTAATGATTTTCCATCCAGTTACTCTAGATAGCTGGATTCCTAGTGATCAGCAGTTAATTAAGATACTATTCAAACTACAAAGGAAGGTGATGGACAATAGCAGAAAATAAAAACTGGCAACATATAAAGAAAGTAATGTCAGGGACTATCTGACTTCTAAGACTGAACCCACATTTCTGGGCAGTGTAAATATTTAGGCCTTGTCTGAATGCTCCACCTATCTCTGATGTGTCAAAGAAAGTACGGCAGCTACATGAGTAGCGACATATACCAGCTATCGGAGAAGAATTGATAGACTAAGGCCGTGTCTGCACTACCACTTATTTCAGCAAAACTTCTGTTGCTCAGGGGTGCGAAAAACCACACCCCGAAGCAACATAAGTTTTGCCAGCATAAGTGGTAGTGTGCACAGCGCTATGCCGGCAGGTGAGCTTCTCCCACCGGCATAGCTACTGCCGCTCGTGGAGGTGGTTTTATGATGTCAAGAGGAGAGCTCTCTCCTGTTGGCGTAGAGCAGCTACATGAGAGAGCTTACAGCAGTGCAGCTGCATCGGTATAGCTGCGCCACTATAAGCTCTCTAGTGTAGACATGGCCTTATATCATAATAGACATGAATGCAGGATTGAATATATGTCTGAGACAGCTTCATTGCACGGGACTAAAATGAAGAGTAAGTGTGCAATCGAGCTGTATCCACCAGTCTAGAGCTATAGCTTTTTCACACCATATAATATTACTGGGGCAGAAAGGTGTTTCTAAAGTTTCTAAAGTAAAGATTAAATTCTTGTGTTTTCTTTAGTGTACGTAAAGAACACTTTCACCTTTCTTTTCTTGCTAGGAGAGCCCATATTTACTGAATCCTACTTGGTACTGTTATCTCCTACATAAAGATGGTCTAGAAGAAAAGGTCTCAAACTGGCAACTGCAGAAATTCATGGAGACTTCATTGGGATGGTCCATAAAGTGTCTGAGTGGTTGCTCTTGTAAATTTGCAAATTTACATCTCCATTTGATAGGAGGTCCATGAATATCTCTGCCATCCAGTGTAAAGAGAGGTGAATATCAACTATCTTTGTTCAAAACCCATCCTGTGCAACATCCTCAAAGAAGATAGCTTTTTCTTAGTCATCAATAGTAGGTAGAGAGAGTTCACAATAGAGTCTGATGCCAGTAAAGTCCTTTTTATGACTCATGAGGAGATGTTCAAATTTCTCATTCTAGCATCATCTATCTCATTCAAGTCTACCTGGCAGAAGAGAACATGTCTAATTTAGTGCTTTCTTTGTACAGGTTCTGCTGGAAGAGGTTCCTTTCTTGGTGTAAGAACTCAGTCAGTGCCTCTTGATGTTCCACAGAGTCCTTCAACTCACGTTCCAAGGCAGAAGTTCTTTTACAGAAATGTGGCACTCCTGAACGGTTGTGTTAAACAAAAGTGGGCCTCTTGAAATGTTCTTTCTTTCAAGCATATATGGGAGTGCCCATCAGACACACACAGATACCCTCATTTAATGCCCTATTCATCCTCCAGCAGACACAGGAAATCCCTCTGTACCAACCAACCAACTGTAGGCTAGTGGAGGGGAAGTAAGAGGAGACAGCAGCTGTTGCCATGTCAAGATATAGAATAAGTGCACAAAGAAACAGAAACCAGCCCATTCAAGTTCCTGTTGTTGGTCCTTTACCCTGTTCCTCCTCCTTCGCCCTCTCGCTCTTAACACTGTGATTCAGAAGATTTTGTGCCCTGTAGCTATGACTGTCAGCACCAAAGGGAAGAAGGGAGAGAAGCACAATGAGTTTACGGAGCATGAGGCATATACACCTTCCATACAAGATCTGCATCTGTCTTATCTATCCCCAGCTGCTCTAAATCAAGGAAAACAACAAAGAGGTGCTTCTAATTCTTCCCACTCTTCCTGTCCAGTGAATAGGCAGCTTTTTGTTATCCACAGCAGAGGACAGTAGCAGTGGTGTGGCCGACAAGGTTAGGGATGAGGCCCACGGCCTTGTGTGAGACTGGTCTGCAGAGCTTCCATAAAGATAAAAGCCACATGGCAAGATAATGTAAACACTGTATGTTCACAGCAGATTTTCTCCAACCCTACAGTCCCTTCTCATGTTCCCAGAGGTTGGTAAAACAGCATAGAGCGAGTATGGTTTGCTGCTCTCTTTGCTCCCTCTTTCCTCTGATACTATGGGTGGCAGTGCTCAGATACTACAGTGATAAGTGCAGTATAAGACCCTAGAAATCCCATCTAGCTTTCTAGTCCTTTATTCAATCCTGCACTCCTTTTCCCAACAGCACCAGTGACAGTGAGGGTATGGCATACCCACCTCCCTCCAGTCCCGCTGCTGGACAGTACTGCAATTATAAGCACTTTCTAGACTATGGAATAAATACATACACCACAATGGGCCAAACTCATCCCAGGTGTCCTTCCATTGATGTAAATGGATGAATTTGGCCCATTATGCAGCATGTAAATCATATTACTGCAGAAACCTGACACATTTCCCAAAGCGCAGGCTGGAGAATTCTCCCACCACCTTGCAGGCCTCCAAACCTCATTTCCAGCATGCCAGAGGTACTTTTATTCATTAATCATATTTGCTTAATAACCTCGTTGTATCTCTTCTGTGCAGGAAACTGACAGGGTCACATAAGGTAATTGTAAGATGTCTCTTCTGGTGAAAAGAAGTGTTAGATGTACTGTCATTTTCTGCTGATGCATATGGTATAGATCCTTATTAATTTATTTTCCCAACCTCACCCAGGAAGTTACTGTGAGATGCATAAAGATGTTCAAATGCTAGGTACCTATTCTGACAATACTTCAGTTTAAACCTTGCAGTAAAGTTTATGATGGTGAATTTATAATGTTCTGGCTTTCACTTGCTGGTTGATTGAGAATGCTGAGCTGTAATGTGTTTATTGCGGATAATCACTGGTGATGTCAAGGAAAAGATTGCAGAGAGAGAATAGATTCAATCTGTTCATTAGCTCATTGTACAAATTTCCCTCATTAAAAGTTTTGGTAACTATAATCCATAAAACTGTCTATCCCCATAAGGATGCATAGAACCTAAGGCCCCGATTCTGCTGCCATTGAAATCAGTGGGAATTTGCCACTGGGGGCAGGATCCGGCCCTCGATGGTCTTTTCCATCTCCTAGTTCTGTGATCCTGTGTTAACGTACATGAAATTGCATGGACGTTAATTGTGGAGTGTGCTTGTTTCTCTCTCTTAGGTGAGTAAAAACCTGCCTGAACCCCTAGGGTATGTACCCTGCATGGCTCTCTACAAGCAGCGCTTCCCCCATCTACACAGATGTTTTTAGCAGTGTAGTCTTCCACTGCTGGAACCTTTCCCTGCCCCATTGAAAGGCTTCAGCAGTGGGGAAAGGCTCTGGCAGGGGCAGGCAGCAGGGAAAGGTTCTGGCCACACCGCATTGCCTTCCCCCTGTCCAAGCCTTTCACTGCCATGTATAGCTACACACTGCAGTGTTTAAGCAGCTTCTACTTTCTCTCTGTCCCATATACATTGTTTCCTCTTGTGCTCCTTAAAGCTCCTGAGATTAGCACTTGTATTATTACAGCATGGGGTCTCACTGCATAGCTGAAGTTCTGGATCTTCCCTTTGATTGTTCTGGTTGAAAATCAGGCTTTTTAAATATCCTGCAATTAGTTCACTGAAAGTCTTTAACTGGCACAGAATTCTCTGCTGCCTGCAAGTGTTTATCAACCCACGTTTTTCTTGCCCTCCAATACATCCATTTCCCAACAGCCTCACATGAACATCCGTCCCCGAGCAATAGAAAATTATGTTCCTGCTGGAATTCCAAATGTCGTGGCTTGGGTTTTTTTGTTTTTGTTTTTTGCAGAGCGGTGGAGAATGACAATCTGGGTAAAAGAATAATTTTCAACAGCATTTGCCAAACAAAGTGTGAAGGAAACTTCATTCCTCATTGTTCACTTAGTACCAACCACCAGACAAACTGTTTAGTTATGTCACAAAAATGGTGATGGTTTAGGCATTTTATGGGAAATAGGAAGTGCTATAGCTAGGTTCTAATCTATGTAAGTTCCTATATTGTGCTCATCACCATAACACTTGAGTGCCTAAAGACAAATCTGAGTATGCCTGCCTCTTAAAACACAGACTGGGTCAGAGTCTGCTCTCACTTTTAACACTGTAAATCGAGACTCTCCTCTATCCCTTCAGTCTAGGTAATATTAAGGCACAGCTCAGCTTGGTATGTAAAGGGCCAAACCAACTCCCAATGACTTCAGTGGGTACTAGATCAGTGAGAACACCATGTAGACCTCGTCTATGCTAGAAGATGAGATTGGCATAACTACATAATTCAGGGGTGTGAAAAATCCACACCCCTAAGTGGCACAGTTAAGACGCCCTAAATCCCTGTGCAGACAGCGCTAAAACGGAAAAATTCTTCTGTCAGCCTAGCTACTGCCTCTTGGGGAGGTGGATTACTTACACCGCTGAGAGACTCCCTTCCACTGGCATATATAGTGTCTACATAGAAGTGTTACAGTTACCGCTATAGCATTTTAAGTGTAGACAACCTTTTAGTATTTATGTATTGCCTTACATGCTCAAAATGCTGTGAAAACTACTTGCTAATCTTCACAACAATCCTGTGAGGTGTAGGTTAAGTTACATTATCACCATTTTAACAGATGGAGAGATTGAGAGGAGTGTCAAGTGACTTGCTCCGGAGAGCTGGGATCACAACAACTCAACCAACCTTTGCTAATTCCTCCAGAGCACCACAGTCCCATCCCAATGCAATGCAGAAATGATGCTGGAGGAACACTGCTGCACTGTCTATCCATCCCCCATTGAAAACCATAAGAATTGTGCATGTATATTGGGTGGTGGATTTTGATCACTTTTCTGTCTGAATTACAGTACCAGGATTCCCAATCCTGTAGCTACAAGGTGAAAACAGTTAAAACAGAATGAAAAAATAAGGATTTAGGATAATTAACTAAAATGCTGTAAAAAAGCTAAAGAAACAACTGCAAGTGCAAAATAGGCACCATCCATACAGAGATCACTGAGAAGAGCTTTTACTGCTGAGAGAAGCTGTACACCGAACAAGGGTGGTTTTGGAAGAGCCACAAAATCCTTTAACACTGTTTGAAAGTTACCTGTATTTTTTAAAAGTGAATTTAATGTGGAGTAACTTGGAATCCAGTTAGGTCTTTGAATACAAGGTTATTTTTAAAGAAAGTAAACTGTCTAATCGGTACTGTATGTTCATTGTCCAAGTTTAACTAAACATTAGGGTAATATTTTATACAGCCTGCTCAACAGTTCACTAGCTAGATATTTTGCCTTGGTTCTTAGAGAGAAAAATACACTCATTTATTTCTCTGAAATAGCATATTATGATGGATGCAACTGCCAAGCTATAGCTAATGGATGTAACATGATGGAAAACGTCATTATTTAGGGGTGAAAAATTATTCTTAAAGAATCCATTGTCCATGGTGGACCTGTACTTCTTGAGCCTGAATCCTATAACATATTTCAGCTAAGGATTTCGGTGTGAACATTCCCAATTAGCGCATCAGCAAAACCCTGTCAAACCATCATTTGCTGAAGGGGAATAGCATGTGTACAGGATTTTAAAAGGGCTCTAAAGAAAAGTCATTCAAACATTCCTACCTCATAAGGAGGACTGCAGAGCCATAAATTATATAGCACTGTGGAAGCCTCTCAGTAAGATCAAACCTCTGTCTAAATGAAGTTCAGCCAAGCAACAAAAAGCAAAGAGGAAAAAAGAGCATGGCCTAGTGGACAGAGCCCATGACTGGGCCCCAGCAGCTCCCGGGGGTTAATTCCAGCTCTGACACTGTTCTGACCTTAGACTAACCCTGTGGCTCAGTTTGTCCTTCTGGACAAGTTCACTAATCCTTGTACACCTGCCTCACATTGGGTTTGGGACCAGGTTCCAATCTGTGCTTCTCTGAAGGCACAGCCCAGGGGATGGGCGGGAAGAGGCGGCTTGAAATCGCTTTTGTCCCTCCTAGATTTGGGTTCACTCTAGCCTCTACTTAAATTAGAGCAGTCCCAACGGCTGCTCTAACAGACTGTAGCTTCCCCCTGCTGCCTACAGACTGCAGTAGATTTGGCAATTGCCAGAGCACAGAGTGCTTCAGCCACTCCCCTTCCCACCACTGGTCCGGCCACCAGGTCACCCCATTGAATCCAATGGGGTGATCTGGTCTGCCCTTGGGACCTTCTTATGCCGAGGTCGCCCTGGGAATGGTGATGGGCAGCACACAACCAGCCCTCTGTTGCCTCTGCAGTGGGAGACATGATGGGCCACTGCAACCCTGTGCCCCTCTGGAGTGCCTGGCCCAGGATCTGTAAAGCCCCATGGTGATGAAACGAGCCTGGAAGGGCTCAGCATCAGGATTACACTTCACTCAGGTGGATGGAAAATCTCCTGCTGAAGGGAACGGGAGCTGGGTCAGCCTTTTGCTGCTGCTTCTGAGCCAATACAATGGAGAGGTGGGTGCATTTTCCATGGGGGCACGGAGGTGCCCAAACAGACAGTCCATACAGTATACAAAATGCACCCAGTTTGGAAGGTTCGCCTCACTTTTTAACCCCTCATGGTCAGTGGATGTTTTGCCTGAATAAAGCATGCAGAATAGGACCCTTCTTCCCAATGGAATAAAATGTCTCTGAACGGTTAGAATACGTCTACACTGCAATGTAAGCCCAGGGTTAGTGTGACTCGAGTCAACTGACCCATGTTAGGGAACCCTGGGCTTGAGCATCTACATTGTATGTTAACCCTTCTTTTACCCATGCTCGAAATTAGGGCTCTGATGTCCACACTGCAGTGCGCAGTCCCGAGTCAAAGTAGCCATATCCCAGAATCCCTAGTGTCTCCCTCCACCCCCCAAAAATGTGGCTGCTCTATCTCTGGGACTGTAGTGCACTGTGGGAAAACTTTACTGCTCACCCTGCACGTTACAGGAAGTTGGAAGCAGCTCGCTTTGCAAAAGATTTGATCCGTTCGCTCTCCACTGCAAACCCAGGAGGCGCTCTGACAGCGTGCTTGCAGATCCGTGATCAGAAGAGAATGAGTTAACACTGACCTGAGCTGCTGCCATTCATGAAGAGGGAGGGTGGCTTCTGTTTTCAATAGAGTGGACTGCAGATTGTCGGGACAGAGAGGACTAAGGAAGTTGTGCCATGGAATTGTGGGATACTTCCAGCTGGCTCCCAGGACCCAAGTCTAGCTCCCAGGACCCAACTCTAGTGGGGCTGCGTCTACACTGCAAAGCAACGGGGCTCAGACCCTCTGCTTAACGCAAGATATGACCCTCCATCCCTGCAGGGTCCTGGGACTCTGGGTTAGCGCAACCATGGGCGCCAACTCTGGGGGTACTCCAGGGCTGGAGCACCCGCCGGAAAAAATGGGTGGGTGCTGAGCACCCACTCGCAGCCCCTCCCCCAATCAGCTCCTCCGTCTCCCCCAGGGCCTCCTGCCCACCGGCGTCCCCGCCAATCAGCGCCTCCCCTCCCTCCAAGCGCCTCTCGCCTGCTGCTGGAAGGAGGAGGAGAAGTGAGGGTGGGGCACTCAGGGGAGGGGGCAGAACGGGGCTGGAGCAGGGGCTGGAAGAGGTGAGACCAGGGCAGAATGGGGTGGGAAGAGACAAGGTGGGGCCTTGAGGGAGGGGGTGCAGTGGAAGTGGGGTCTGGGGCAGAATGGGGGTCCTGGATGAGCATGTACAGCCCAACCTGCTGCTGTTTCGCTGATGTTGTTATTCGAGTGAGGTAGATCAAAGCTAGCTCAGGTATGTCTACCCATGCTGCAGTCACACTTCGGACTGCAGCGTAGACATTCACAGCGAACCTGATCCAAAGACCAGTGAAGCCAGTTTAAAACACTCCCATTGACTTCAGTGCGCTCTGGGTCCTTTAAACATCTTCTAGTGTTCAAGCACACCCCCACCAACGCACAGCAAATGTTAGGAAACAGGGCCTACCATAGGGAAGTGATGCATGCCCATACCCCAGCCACAAAAAGATGGGTCTAGGTGAGAGCGTAAAGTGCTTATTGTCAATTGGGAACACTGCTATCTGTTCCTCCAGCAAAGACACTAATATAAACATTAGCAGGCGAGATCACATCAACCTTGCGAAGGCTACTGTGCTGCCATACAGGTCTTGCTTGACAAATGTTTCTTACTTTCAGTGAATGCTTCTGCTGCATATCAAAGAGGCACTAAACTTGCCTGTCCCCATACAGGTTTTTTGGTTTTTTTGACCATTTCTACTGTGCTAGAATAAACTATTTTGCTGGTTTAGCCCTGAGTTCTGCCCTTACATACATATGACGAACTCCTACTGACTTCAGTGGAAGTCACATTGCTGTATTTGAAAGCAGGAGAGGGCAGATTTCTCAATGCCCAGCACTCACAACCGGGGCCAGATTTTCACAAGGGCTCTCTTGAAAATGTGACTACTTATTTTGGCGCCCAAAAGGGAGCAGCGCTCTTTGGAGAAACTGCCCCCAAGTGTAAGCATGGAGCCCTCCACTCCTGACAATTTCTGGCAATAGCGACTTGGATGCCGTCAGAGTAACCACAAGATTTTACAAAGCCGTGCTAAAGAAACTGGATTGGGGAGGGGATGTTCTCAATTTCCAAACAAACTGTGGTTCTCGCTAGCATTGTCATCAGCTCGCAGGATGCTTGTGTTACCAGCTGTTAGGATTTTATTGCAAATCTAACAACATTTGACTTTGTTAAAAGCCCCAGCTCTTGGATTCATGTGATTAGGTGAGACTCTGAACTTTCATTTAAACAAGAAGTAAGTTTCTAGACCCCATGGAGGAAGAGGAAAGCTTAATTTCCTGACCCAAGTGGATCTTAAAGAGTCAGAACCCAGCAGGCAAATAGAATGAGCCTCGAAGTTTGTTTGTTTTTTGTTTGTTTTTTAAATCTCATGATTTTGGAGGCTGACTCCTGATGCTAAATGCTTGGGGTTGGCATTCCCCACAGCATACATGCATAGTTGCCTGGCACTGCCTCGCTTGGTTGCCGTGAGCAGCGATTGTCTTCCTTTTGAGTCTCGTCCAGCACCAAGCCCATCAACAGTGCTTAACAAATATAGCAGCAATAATTAACTAAACACACAAGCATTAATACAAGCAGGCGACGAGTCACTCTCTCTGTGGCTAGACTCACTGCCGAGTGCTCAAATTCAGCTATGGAATTGCAGGTGGCTACAGGTGGTCGAGCAACAGATAGATCTTACCATGCCATCTCATTCTTTAAAATGAAGCCTCATCTTGCTGCAGAACAGCTGGGCAGTTCCTTTTTAGTTCTGGTAGCCAGCATGGCTTATTGTCACAAGCAGAGGGCTCCTGGAAAGCATCTGGGTGGATAAAGCATAGGTGTAAGTTAAGGAACACCCCCACCCATATAGAGGCCCCTTACTAAGCATCATTCCGCTACTTTGTTCAGCCTGCCCCAGCTCCAGCAGCTCCATCTTCAGCACATTATACATTCCCATTGTTCCTCACTGCATCATATCAGGCCCCCATGTGCAGAGCTTAATGCACATTCTTCCAGAGCACAGCTCTTGCTTTCAGTCTTTTCACTGCCTGCCTGACAAAGCGCCTAGCTATGCACAGTCAGCATCGGGGGAGGTGGCAAGTAGGGTGGGAGATGTTTCAGATTCCTGCTACTCCTAGCTCTAGTTTGCTTGGCTGCAGAATCCTTACAAGCAGAACTCAGCAGGAAGCTAGTAAGGGCAAAACTGTTTAGTTCAGAGACCTGAATTAATATCCCAGGCTACAAATGCTAGAGGGCCAGATTCATCCCTCGGGTAAGTGCACTGAAGTCAAAGGATTTACTGGAGGGATGAATCTGGCCCATTGGGGCTCAAGATAGCCTCCACGTGGGCACAGTACCACAGAGGCTGCTATATCGGTTTGGTCTGCTTATTCGCTCATCTCTAGTGCTATCTGGGGTGGGTTTGGGGGTCTAACCGCTGATCATTCAGTCAGGCCTGGAAACAGCCTCCAGTGGGAACTTTCAGTCACAGGTGAATGGGGCACAGTGACCTTCATCTCCTGCCCATTACCAGCCCCTTCAGACAAGTAGTGGAGAACGCATGCATAGAAAAGATGAGGGTTACCCTAATACAGTGGTTCTCACCGGTGACCCCTTTCACACAGTAAACCTCTGAGGGCGACCCGCTAATAAATTAAAAACTTTTTTTTTTTTTAATGTTTAACACTGTTATAAATGCCAGAGGCGAAGCAGGGTTTGGGGGCGGAAGCTGACAGCTCACGACCCGCCCAGGAATAACTTCACAACCCCCTGAGGGGTCACGGCTCTCAGTTTGAGAACCCCTCCCCTAAAACATCCATTCGAGATTTCAGCCCATGATGTTCTGTACCCACTACACATCGGCTACTGGTTCTGGCCAAAGGGAAAACTCTCACCTAGTTCAACAAGAAACACGAACTGCAGCAGTGAAACTGATCATCACACCCACATGAGAGGCCCTTTCCTGACACAAGCTGAAATTATTTAAGCAGCGATTAAACTAGTTTTTGTCTCCATTAGGGGTGTCCATCAGTGTAACTAGACCACTTTAGGATCACTTTAGTTCAACTGGGGCAATTTTTCTAATACAGACGAGCACTTGAGTTTGTAGAGAGCCTATAACAATAGCTCTGAGAGGTGTTAACTGCTTCTGTCCATCTGTGTGGGAGGATGCGGGAGAGGGAGAGAAGAGGGGGGAGG
The DNA here is from genome assembly GCF_965152235.1 of Eretmochelys imbricata. NCBI lineage: Eukaryota > Metazoa > Chordata > Testudines > Cheloniidae > Eretmochelys > Eretmochelys imbricata. The sequence goes on from NC_135578.1 coordinate 11,139,094, forward strand.
AAGGTGTTAACTCAGATGCCTGAAGCTGATTGAAGTGTCACCCTTGTAAGCGTTTTCACTGCTGATCAAAGTGTGGAAGAAAGGAGAGAGACAAGGAAAAGCTGTATAATCCACTGTGAGTGACATTTTAGCGTGTCAGGTGGCTGGAGCTTGTTCGTGGAAGAATGCTGCATGCTAAGTTCAGTGTGCAGACTCATTGGGTGGCGAAGGATACAAGTCACTTGACATCCCTTTCCTCAGGGCTTGCTTCATTTCCAAGAACAAAGCTCAGAACCACACCAAATCAACTCAAACCACCCAAGGCCTTCCAAGCTTCAGCCAGCTGGGAGAAGAGCGGCCGTGACCCTTTCCCGCTGGTAGCGTCTCCTTTCCTTTTATAACCCACCCACGTGAGTCATGTGACAGACAGGCACCTCTTACATGCCCAATCATGGTTACATCATCACAAGTCTCTTGATATTTTTAGCCCCTCATTTGCCCCCTGCCTAGGCATAAATGTTGCTCACGGCCCACAGGTGTATTTCGCTCCTGGGAGACAGCCTACCCTTATTAAACAGTGGCGCTTGCTCCCGTTCAGGTGGGAAAGGAGTTGAATGAATTGAAAAGAGCACCGCACGCCCAATTCCGATGTATGTTGTAAATAGTGTGTGGGCAATTTTTAATAAAGCAGATTTTTCATGTGGAACCAAGAGGCTTAATTGAAGGATGTGAGGGAGCTGGAATGTAATTGCTGCTAATCACTCGGCACCCAGAAACCTGCTGCAAAAGGCTTTTGTGTGTGTGTGTGTGTGTATGTGTTAAAAGCACACTTTTCTCTATTTCTATTTGCGGGGGGGGGAGGAATGCTCCGAGGCAATGGGCCGATTTGTAAGGTATGAAAAGATGGGTCTCAGGTAGGGTGCGGAGGGGAAGGAGAAGAGAAGCTTCATCACCTTAGATCCTGCACTGCAAAAGTGATTCTGCTGCTGTGGGTAAAGCCTCAGGCAGGATTCTCCTGGAAAAGTGCCCACCTTCTCGCCCTCCCCAGTCAGTGGCCCTTAAAGTAGCCAGCCACTGAAGCAGCTGCCATGTCTGTGGCTGCAGGCAGCAACACGCCAGCCCCAAGCTTTTCTCCTGCACTCCTGGGGTGCTCAGCTTATTTTTCTGGCAGTGGGGCAGTGCTCTGGCTGGTTTGGGGAAGCTAGAAGCCCCTCAGCATGAGTGCTCCAGCCTTCCCTGCGCCTCTCCTTGGGCTTGTTATCAAGTGCTGCTGGAAAAAAAAAAAGAGCATTCCTGCCCCTGGTCCCTTGCAGAATAGTAAGTACGGGAGTGGAGCTGTCTATTGCAGGCGCGGAGGTGAAGGGTCAGGCCTCCAAGGAGCCTAAAGCAAAGCTGCTCCAGAGAGAATCCTGCACTGCTGTCTGGAAGGCAGAGACGGGGCAGGCAAAGGAAGCGTGCAGTAGCGGCAGGCTGACATCAAGCCGAAGAAATCCATAGCAGGTACAGCAACCCCAGCCCCTCTATCAGAGAAAAGAGGATGGAGCTGAGCAAACTGCCTGCCAGCAGCAGAATAAGTAAAGCAGGAGAAAACGAGCAGCGGGCCAGGTTCTCTGCTCAGCCAAGTTTCTGATTGGCGCAGCAGAGGGAGGAGGGGGAAGACTACATGAATCCCTGAGTCTCAGGGTGGCTGTGCACCAGCCCTGGCCCTGATTACAGCAGCTTAGGCAGTGCTAACCTGTGCCAGCTGGCAACAGTCCCTGAGGGACTGGATGTCAGCTGGGGAGAGCCAGAGTGCAGCATGCCCCAGCCACTCTCTCTGTGACAGCACGGCAGGGAGAGGAGGCAGATGAATGGGGAACACGAGCTCGGTGCCAGCAGAGAGCTGCTCAGAGCTGGGGGAGGGGTGGGGGGGAATACTCAGCTGGGCAGATCCAGCTGCTTTCCAGCCCGGTTGTGCTGCCAGAGTGATCGGAAGGCAACAGAAAATCTGGCCTGCTGTATTCAATGGGTAACGTGAATAGTGCCATGTCTGGTGCTGTACAGACAATGAACGACGATCCGCTCGTCGGAAATTGGGCGAATGGGCGAATCCCTGTCGTTGGAGAGACAGCAGCAGTATCCTCATTAGGAATTCAGATAATTACACAGAATTGCGTGGACTGCTCACGTACCTCGGGGTGGATGGGATGAAGGGCTGAACTGAGGCTGTTCTTGTGCACAGGTACAGGGCAAATCGCCCCACTCACACATCAAATGCCAATTGTAAAGGCTGCTTGGAAACTCCCTCCCTGGGCACGGGGGGAGGGGGGGAGGGGTATGTGGCCTTTCCTCCAGTGTAATGAATGGGGAGCCACTGTCAGGATGCGCTGGGTGCCTGCTATCTAATTAATTCCCTGAGATTGCGGGGGGAGGAAAGGGGGGGGGCGATATAAGTGGACCCTGAGTACTTATTGATTATCTGTACTGAAGTAGCACAACTCCATTGTGCCAGGCCTTGTACACACACAGTCCCTGCCCCACTTCATTTCTAGTGCACTTTGAGCCTAGTCAGGCAGCCCTTACTCGTATCAGTAAGACTGATTGCAATCTGAGCCATTGGCCCAGGACTTTACCCACTTCTCCCCTGTGTTAGGGATAGCAGCTCCCCAGTTCTGTACCAGCTTGGCCCCAGCACAAGGCAAAGCTACTGTCCTAAGGTCCTGCCTGTGGGGGATCGGTTTAGCAGACCTCCATACCCACTTGTTCCCCAGAACACACCCTATATCAAAGGCAGGGTAGGTAGCAGGTGCAAAATGCAACTCCCTGTTACACCAGTTGGGAGTTTCTCTCTACCAGGGATATCCTCAGCTGGTGACTTACAGCCCAAATAAAGCCCCCTTTGCATTTACCGAGCAGCACAAATGGGCCGGATTGTGAAAGGGAATCTGGGCCGCTGTCTAATCTATCTATCCTCGGTATATTAGAGCCTTTCTGGAAACACTGTAGAGTAACAGCTAATGAGAGTGGATGTTTGTGAACCAGCTCAGTGGACAATTGGGGACAATCTTTGTTCAGAATTTCACTAACTTTAACACTCACACACACACACACACACACACACCCACTTGCTTGTGAGCGTTTGTCAGATTCCATTGTTCCTTGCTCTCCTGCCAGGCTTTTTATTCCCCAGCTCATGCCGGCTCGTTTGCTCAGAGGGAACATGCATGCAAGAGTTGCTAAGCAGCTGCGTGGTTGTTGTTTTTTTTCTTTTTGGTTTGGGTTGGTTTTTTTATTAAGCCGGGAGTAGATTGTTCCTTCCCGTTTCCAGCAGTGGCAGTGTGACCCAGCTGACAATACAGCTGCCACTCAACCCAGCACCCAAACAACTTGGCCACATTTCAGACACCTGGCATAACACAAGAAGATATAGTGACAAAGGGGTGATCGCTTAACCTTGGGCACAACACAGAACTCATTTAAATGAGCTCGATTTTGGCACGACTCACAGAGAGCAGCTAAACAAGTGTAGCGAAGTGCATATGGTCCCAGCAGAGCTGGTGATTTTTGACGGCCTGTTATTTTGCTTCCTACTGCCCTTCCTCTAACACACCTAAGCACTGTGTACTGTTTCCTGACAGTGCTTCCAGGAGCGAGGGTGCAGTGTTGGGAGGGTCCGTGGGGAGCAGAAGCATTTCCTCCTCAACACGTTCCATCTGGGAAGGTCATCCCTGGCTTGGCTGGCCTGCCGGCGTGGGAGGACTGGGTATCTCCAGCCCAGCTCACCCCACAGGAAGCCAGGGCAGGAACCACAGGCATATTTTCTCTTTTTCCTTCCTCTTCCCTGAACCTCCCATCTCGCCCCAGCCCTTGACATTTCTAGAGGTGGGCTGGAACCAAAACTCTGGGTCTGAACAACCCCAGACCTTGGAGAAGTCTGGAGCTGCATTTAAGTCCACACTGGGCTTCCGGCCCAGCCCCAGGTCTTTATTCCTTCCCGGGAGATCTCCTCCCATCCACTCTTCACATCTTCTTTTCTCTAGCCCAGTGAGACTCAGACCTCAGTGGTTCAGGAGACAAATTAGTGACCAGCATTACCCAAAAGATCCACAGTAGTGTGAATTCATTGTTGCATTTACTACAGTACTATACATTTTTTACCTCTTATATATGTTCTTCTCACAGCAAATAAGTTAATAACTTAGTGCAAGCTGATAACGTAATTGGTTAATAACATAGTAAAAGCACCCTGAGTGGTTAATAATTAAATCACACATTGTTTTAATATCATGTGCTTCAAAGATCCACAGGATGGTGAGCCTCAGTCTGAGTATCACTGCTCTAGCCTAGACGTCACTATGTGTCTCTCTTCTTCCCTTCCCCTCCTTTTCACTCCAGAGCCTGTTGTTTCTGCTTTCTCCCATTTCCCTCCTTCCTGGGGAAGACCCATGGAATGAATGGCTATTCACTGTATCCCTCAAAGACCCTAGACAGTGCCGTGTCTATTCCTCCCACAAGTGGCGCAAGATCTCACCAGAACCTGTCACGACTGCTCCTTCAGCTGACAAGAAGGGGCCACTAGAGAGCAACATTAGACACCTCACCACCTGGGAATGGAGAACCTTGTCTTTGCTGTTCTCCCAGGTGCTGCCAGTGGTGGGAGCCAACCGGAAACCCTCCATCTTGCCACTCATCTGCCAGCCCAGCCATTCTCTCTCCTTCCCATCTTTTGGTTTCCATTTCCATGTACACTGGGCTTTGAGACTGGCAATGAGCCTCTTGACTTCCGCATTGGAGAAAATGTACAACGTTAAGTGAACCTCAGGCTTTCCAAAGTTTGCTGGCAATCCTGCTCCCAGAGTGTGGCAACTTTCTTGGAGAGGGTGCTGGGTTCACTGCCGTGCCCAGTAGCGCCAGGGTCCTCTCATCCCCTTTCTGCCCTACCCCCCACAGATTTCTTCTGGTTACCTGGCCTGAGATTCAATAAGCAAGGATATAAGCCACTTACAAAAGAAGGGGAGCTTTTATTTATTTATTCAGCCATCTCCAGCACTTCAGTGCCACAAAGCGTTAGCATACCTCCCATCTGCATTATTTATTTCAGAGTTCAACACAGGTAAAGCTAAAGCTAGTATTGCATAAACATATGCCTCAGGCTTATGGGAAGAGTGACCCAGACAAGCTTCCTCTATACCAAGACAAATTTTCCCTGCAGGGTGAAATCCTGGTCATATTCAAGTCAATGGGAGTTTCACAGCTGACTTCAGTGGGGTGAGGATTCCACCCATAATGTTTTTGCAAGTTCATTGAATCCACTTTGATCTGAGTATCCCTTGCAGGAGACATTCCTTCTAGTGGGGGACCATCAGTTTAGTGATTGCTGGTTCTGATGCTCCTGATCAATAAGCATTTGTTCCATCAGCTTGTGTATCCCACAGCCCTTGGCAAGGGTTTTCTACCTTGGTCACATATAGAGGTCCAGCCAAGTTGGTCCATACCAGAGGATTCAGGTTTTCTTTGGACTCCCTTATGAATGAAGCTGCCTCCAGGCCCCAGCCTATGTTTCGGATCCATGATAGTCCTCAAAAGCTGAGCATGCTGTTCCTCCTTGAAGGGATGTTCATTCTGCTAAAATACTTTAAGAAGGGGGAGAAGCAACACTTAGCTTCCAAGTTCCAGGAGAAAGTTGCCTCTTTCTCAGTCTACAGCCAGCACCATACACCATTGATATCCATGGCAAAGCCCCACCTCTTTTCAGTGTTCAGCAATCTCCCTCCATTTCACCTTACAACTAAAAGGCTACCCAGTAGCCTGATCACCAGGATGAACACTGCTGAAATTTAAAGGTACAGAACCCTAATAAGATTAATATAATTTGCACAATACCCATTGAAATCATCATAATGAGGCGAATACAGGATGGCTACCAACACAACATGAGTGGGCTTCCTCCACTCTTGCAGAAGTAATTCCCCTGGTAGTGTTGCTCTAAAACACGAAGGAAGTTCTCTCACTTTGTTTCACCAATGTTTGTGCCAAGAACTTTTGTACCCTGAAAATAAAATGAACCTTGACTATGAAAGATGTGGCAATGGCTCAGTAACAAAACATCAGGAAGTTCTGATTCCATCAGGAAGAATTCAAAACTGGCCTGTTTTAATTATTTTGTTCTGAGTTGTTAGAGCTGTTAGAGGTGTCCTTCCCCAGAGTCCCTTACAATGGGTTCAGCCACAGTGAGGAAGAGTTGGACTCTACACACTGTAAGATGCAAACTCCTATGAGATCACAAAGAAACAGACAGGATGGTATATTAAATCCAGGTTTACAAAACATCCTGAATCCAAATATTACATTTTTATAATATCTGAACAAAAGCATTCCTGGCAGCTGGAAATATTTCTAAGCCCTTTGGGTCCTGGATTTACTGCCATGTGCCTCTGCTAAGGAAGCAATCAAATTCCACCTTAACTTGCATCATTAATTCTGCCCACCTTTCAGGACAGTATTGGCTAAGCCATTGTATTTAGGAAGCCGAGTTACATTAATGCAAGTGATTGTGAAAGTCCCGTCACCTCTCAAGCTTAATAAGGGAGAGAGAAATGAATTCCATTTTTCTAACTCCATATAGTCCCCAGTCTAAAGCACTGGAGTTTTGTGGCTGAGGTGAAAGCATGTATGTTCTCAACCAGGTTGTGTTTAGGTGCGTGAGAAGGCAGAAGATGACACTTCATCACATGGGTCCCAAGAGGGGAATGAGAACTATCAGTGAGGACTGCTCACACCATTGACATTTTCATTTCAAATTGGACCTCCCTGTGAACATCTTTCAAAAGAACTATTAAATTCTCTTCTACGTTTGGTGCCATAGATGGACACCGATGGACAGAGAGCAGCATTCTATTTTGTAGCATTTAATAAAAAAATGCATCTTTACAAAACATAGTTCCTGATTCTGTCGATGGGGAATTGCAGTATCATCCACGCCCTTGTAGAAATAGGCCCATCTTCTACCCCACACCCCACTGCATACGTACTGGAGTGTTACCATTGAATAGGAAAGTACTTGCTAGTGCATAGCATTTATAGAACACTTTACAAACAGCAATTAATCCTTGCTTGACCTGTGGGAGGCAGACGAGTATTGTTAGCCCTATTTTACACTTGGGGAAACGTTGGCCCAGTGAGGCAAAGTCACTTGCCCAAGGTCTCTCTGTGAGTCAGCGTCAGAGGGCAGGATTGGAACTCATCCTCTGCCACGCTGCTCCAAGCACTGGCCTTGCCTTAGTGGAGCGACCCACAGAATTTCTCTAACATCTGCCAGCTGGAATGGTCCCTTAGGGACTGTTCCACTGACCCAAGAATGTCTCCTTCCACCTTGAGATGCCTTGTCCGTGCTCCTGATATGCCCTTTGTCAGAAGTGAGGGGTGGCTGGCGACATCAGCTTTATGCCTGCTGAGGATTCTTTGCCCACAGCAAAGAAAAACCCACAGCAGGCTCGCAGGGCAGCAGCGTAGACATTCCTGATCAGGCTGGAGACCAAGGTCTGAGACTCTGCCCCCTCGCCAGGTTTCAGAGCCTGGGCTCCAGCCTGGGCAGGAACATCTATGCCACGATTTGTAGCCCCACAGCCCACCTCCTGAGAGCCCAAGTCAGCTGACCTGGGCTCTGCAATTCAAAACTAACCAGGGGGTTTTCTTTGCAGTGTAAACATACCCTAAGCCCCCAGCTCCCACCCCATGCTTGTTAATCCAGCCTTCACCTTTGATAAGGGGCTAAGAACTCATTTGACAATCCCATTGCTTTTCCACAGGACACATGGATTCCACCAGTTCCCCAGCTCAGAACTATCAACTCTTCCCAAGGAGTGTGAACCATTTGCTTTCTCTACCATTCCCGGGCTTCCAAACCCCAACAGGGTGAAAGAGAATTAGCCGGGAGAAGAAACGCCAATTTCTCAGACAAGTGGCTGCGAGTCTGAGTCACAACAGAAAGATTCGGAGCCTTTTCCTCGGCCGTAGACCAGCACTGCACAAGGCTGCTCTGTGACTGCTCCACATAGACTTACTTCAGATTATTTTATCATTTGGTGTGCAGTCAACAAGCAAAATTTGCCATGGTAACAACTGCAGCTTGAGAGCCGTTCCCAGCAGTGCTCTGCTCTGAACACACGCACCTTCTTCTTGTTTGCCTTCTGAAGTCAGAGCGCAGCTCCTTGGCACTAGATCCCGCACCCTCCCCTTCCCCCCGCATCCAAGGGGCCCTTGGATTGAGCAATGGAGGCAGGTTTTGGACCTTAAGGATTACGACTGCCTTCCACCTCTGCTTTCAGCTGGGTATGTGGCCCCACGAAGGGCAATAGCTGCTGTTTGACACACAGCAGTGCATGCTCTCTGGCCCTGATTCAGGAAAGCACTCACACATGGGCTTACCTTTACATCAGTGAGACTTGAGCTGAAGAGGAAAGTTAAGCACACAGTTAAAGGCAGTCCTGAATCAGGGCCTTTGTTTCCAGATAGCCCGAGGTGCTGAATGAGTTTAATTGGGTAGGGCACGGGACTGGGAGTCATGACACTTTAGCTCTGTTCTTAACTCCGCCACGGATCTGATCGGGGGCCTTGGGCAAGTCTCTGTGCCTCTGTTTTCCGTCTCACTCTTTGTTTATTTTGTGCAGTAAGCTCTTTGGGGCGGCGACTGTCTCTCACTGTGTTTTTGTGACGGACCTAGCACAACAGGGCCCTGACCCTGGCAAGCTCATTTAGGTCCCACTGTAATAATAGTTTCAATACTCATATTGGCTTTGCAAGTGCTCAGTCCCTCTCTGGATCAGGCCCATTTTTCTGCCCTGATGTCATGCACTAGTAGAAGTTCACTTAACACGACTTGGCGTATTTGCAGACCTTCCCCCAAGCCTGAGCTGAATTCCAAGTAATGAATTATCTTCTGGTTTGAGCCGAGCACTGAGAGTCAGGAAAGGATTCTGTTCCCAGTGCTGTCACACGCTTCCTGCGTGACCTCAGGCAAGTCATTTAACCTGTCAAATGATGCAGAAGCCCCTGACCAAACTCACGGGGAACAAGCCTCCCTCAGATAGGCGAGATCTATGACCCACAAGCACTGATACACCGTATACCATTATTTGCTATGCTAAATAGCACTGTTTAAACAAGCAGTGCCCTTAAGCATGGTGTGGTAGAGGCCATGTCAATATTAACTTGCCTGCAGCAGAGACTAGATAAGCATTCAGCTCTAAAGAGAGGTTTCTATCGTGTATAATGCCGACCTATGTCATTCTTTGGCCTCACTGCTCCCATGCTGTTTTAAAGTTAGCATCACCGCCCTGTTGTCAGACAGTAACATACCTCTGCTATAAATAATTCACTTTCTTCCAGCTAATATTTTTAATTTAATTTAAGGTCAATATCTGTAGGCCTCGATTCAGCAAAGCTCTTAAGCACATACTTGACTTGAATAATACTATTCCCTATTCAGCAAAGCACTTTAGACTATGCATAAGTTCCATTAAGTTCAAGGATGTTAAGCACAGGCTTAAACGCCTGAATAGGGATTGGATTACTTACAGGCTTAAAATTAAGCATCTGCTTAAGTGACTTGCTGACCTGGGGGAAATCAGTTGAACTGAATGTTAACGCCACTTCTTCTTACACCTGGAGCTAGTTTTTAATGACTGCTGTTTAACTCGATTTGGTTTAAAATATTAAAAGAACTGCTTTTGCAGCTGGATAACACAGGAGCAGTGGCTCTTGTCCATAGGGGGAACATATTGGCTGAACTCAGATACAAATCAACCTTTATCTTCACTGGTGGAGAGAGCCCAGAGAAGTCACTTGTGGCTCTGTTGCCAGTGAGTTATCATTCTCCTGACTCAGGAAGATAAAGGTCAGACACGAGCCCATGTATTCTCTGTATACATAGAATTGTTCTCACACCTGTTGCCTCAAGATTAGTGCACACCCACATGCTGCTTCTTTGATGACTCACATGTTAATTTCCAGCTCGCAGAATAATTATCAGACCCCAATATGATCTGAGAGATGGGTTAGCAAACTACTGAGTCTTCTGTTCGCACCTCCTCTGCAACTAGCTAATCTTGGGTCTGTTTGAGCTTCCACTGAAATCAGCTGAGGTTAAGGCAAAGCGACAAATGCCATTAAAATGAAGGTGATGTGTGTGTGTGTGGAGGGGAGATTTCAATAGATATATTAAAATTACAAATTAAATAATAAAGCTGCCTCAGAAGCACTAACATAAGGTTTCTGCATGTAGATTTAGAAAAGGCCCTGAGCTGTGATGTTTGGATCTCTGGACAGACTTCCCCAAGGAGGGCCGGCTCCAGCTTTTTTGCCGTTCCAAGTGGCGAAGGAAAAAAAAAACAAAAAAACAAGCCTGGTTGAGCTGCGGCCGAAGTGCCGCAGAAGAGGAAGAGAGGGACTGCAGGGCCTGCCGCCGAATTGCAGCCGAAGACCCGGACGTGCCGCCCCTTTCTATTGCCCACCCCAGGCACCTGCTTCCTTCGCTGGTGCCTGGAGCCGGCCCTGTCCCCAAGTTCTGGGAGTCTTAGGATATGGAATTTTGGTTTGGGCCCATATTTAAGGTAGCTCAATTCATAGATATTGCAGGTGAAATCCTGGCCTAGTTGAAGTCAAGGGCAAAACTCCCATTGACATCATTGGGACCAGGATTTCACCCTCTGTGGCTGGTTATTCAAAGTTGAAAACTTTTCCAATTTGTTCCAGCAGAAGGGTCCTTAGTGTCCAGGAGAAGATTTACAAGCGGTAATGCTGCCAGCTCCCATCGACAGAAGAGATCCCACCAGCCCCTGTGCTGCGCAGCGTACTAGTTCCGAGGATGAAGTACAGTTCCCCTCCCCAAAGCTTGTAGAATCATAGACTTTAAGGTCAGAGGGAACCATTATGATCATCTAGTCTGACCTCCTGCACAACGCAGGCCATGGAATCTCACCCACCAACTCCTGTAACAAACCCCGAACTTATGTCTGAGCTATTGAAGTCCTCAAATTGTCGTTTAAAGACTTCAAGGTGCAGAGAATCCTCCAGCAAGTGACCCGTGCCCCGCGCTGCAGAGGAAGGCAAAAAAACCCCAGGGCCTCTGCCAATCTGCTCTGGGAGAAAATTCCTTCCCGACCCCAAATATGGCGATCAGCTAAACCCTGAGCATGTGGGCAAGACTCACCCGCCAGACGCCCAGGAAAGAATTCTCTGTAGTAACTCAGATCCCACCCCATCTAACATCTCAGTGCATTTGACCAAAGAGTACAGGGCTGTAGTCAGCTGGAGTCATTTGGCACATTGACCTCATGTCTTCCTGGAGGCACAGCAGTGTAGAAGATCGACAAAAGTAAGAACAACAACGGTACTTTGTGCTTATGTAACACCTTTCATCTGAGCAGCTCAAAGCACTTCATAAACAATAAAGAATTAAGACCCCCAAAACCTCAGTGACGTAGGCACATATAATTAGCTCCATTACCCATCGTTACAAGTGGGTAAACTGAGGCACAGTGGCGCTAAGAGAGTGAAGAGCAGAGTTGGAAATATAACCCAACAGTCAGTTTCCCAATCTCCTGCTCTAAGCACTTGGCCACACTGTGCTCTATTAACCGCTATGGATTGGGAAAGAAAGTCACAAAGCTGTCCAAAGCTCAAAACCAAAAGCAGTTGCACAGCTGCATTTGTTTATTTTTCCCTTCTGGCCCTCCATATGGTCCTCTGTCACTACAGGATGCTGCCCAGTTACCAGGGCTTTAAATAATACTTCACAGTGTTCAAATACCATGGTCCTCCTGGCTGGGGTATATGAACCTTCCTAGATGGATGGATGCATTAGATAGCATTAAACCACACTAATCTCAAAATGCTGGTTTTATTCAAACCATAAATCAGGAGAAATCAATAGCTCCACTTCATGTATAGCCATCAGAACAAAGCCAAAAGTTGGTGCTGTGAAGTTCTGTGGCTTTATCAGGGTCAGTGCAGAGGTCTGGATCAGAGGGGAGAGCCAGGCAGACTTGGCACTGCTGGATCAGCTCTTCCAGCGCACTTGCCTGCTTTGCACTGATCTGGCACTAAGAAATGACCCTAAAGCCAGTGAATCCATCCACTGGAGGTCTCTCCCCATTTAGAGGAATTCTTGAACATAAGAATGGCCAGACTGGGTCAGACCAATGGTCCATCTAGCCCAGTATCCTGTCTTCTGAAAATGGGCAGTTCCAGAGGAAATGAACAGAACAGGGCAATTATCACATGATCCATTCTCTGTCACCCAGCACCTGGCAGTCAGAGGCTTAGGGACACCAGGATCATGGGATTGTGTCCCTGGTCATCTCGGCTAATAGCCACTGATCGACCTATCCTGCATGAACTTATCTAATTTTTTTTTTAACCCAATTATACTTTTGGCCTTCACAACATCCCCTGGCAATGAGTTCCACAGGTTAACTGTGTGTGTTTTGTGCAGCACTGCATCCTTTTGTTTGTTTTAAACCTGCTGCCTATTCATTTCATTCGGTGACCCCTGGTTCTTGTGTTATGTGTAGGGGTAAATAACACTTCTTTATTCTCTTTCTCCTTATCATTCCTTATTTTATAGCCCTCTATCATATTCCCCTCGCCCCCGTCATCTCTTTTCCAAGATGAACAGTCCCAGTCTTTTTAATCTTTCCTCGTACGGAAACTGTTCCATTCCCCCTACTCAGAGATGGCTTAACGCTATTTCCCCTCTTCCTCATGCATCACACCATCTTTGAACTTGCACCAAATGCTGCTCAGCTCATATAGAGAATCCAGCCCCCTATATCCTGGCTGCTAGGGGGGCTGGTGCATAGTGTGACTCACCCTTTTAAATGCAACAGGATGTTCTCAAAATAGAGCACGTTTTAGCCTGTCTCGAGCTTGTGAGAGCATCGTACTTGGGGGAAATTTCAGTGCCCTGTCTGCAAGCAGGCCGTGCTATTTGTGGAATGACCGTACAATGTGCCCCTCAGTCTCTCACTTTGCCCTGAGACCTTTCACTTGACCTGTGCTCTCATAAATTCAGAATACAGATAAAAGAGCCCAATCTGCCCCCATTGAAGTCAGTGAGGGTTTGGTCATTGAGTTCAACGGGGGGCAGGATTGGGCCAAAAGCAGCGCAGCTGGCAGGGGCTCTTCCCGAACAAAGCAGCGGCAGGCGGGGTTTTGTCAGCCACCAAGAAAGCAGCACAAAGACTGCCCGCACATGCCACGGTCCTGGCAAACAGCTTCAGAGCCAGCAGGAGCATCATTCCGCCTCTTGCACTCCGAGGGCGGCAGCGTACTGGGGCCTTTTCAACTAACATGCTGCCTGGGTTGACACGCTCATGAGTGAGTTGTTGGTTTTTAAACATGACTCGTCAATCATTTGCTGCTACCCACATGGATTAAATACAATCAGTGCTGATTAAATACAGGCTGATGTTTACTGCAAGTTCACAATTCAGACCAATATATTCCCACCCCAAACACCCTACTCACAGAGATGTCACCACACTTCCTAGCCCATATTGAAACTAACCTGGTGTAATACACATCCAAACCAGAATGTAGGAGATTCAAAGGAACAGCCTGTATTCTACCAGGCACCCTTGTATGACGTTCCTGTTGCTTACCCAGTTCAGTCAACCCGACTTTAATTACCCTCATGATAACATTACCCTCTGGTGTGCAGTGTTAGGTAAGGCCATCCGTGGGTTCACTGAACAGGAGCTCAGCCAATATAATCCCAATTTACCCCAGAGAAATGCATGGAATTAGTTATTTTCCCCTCTCCCCACCACCACCATTAATTTTCTTTCTTTGTTCTGAAGACAGCATCTTGGGCCCAGATCTTCAAAAGGTAAAAAGCACCTACCTCCTATTGAAATCAATGGGAGTTAGGTGCCTAAATACCTTTGGGGATCTTAGCCTTGGTGGCTAGGAAATTCGGAAAGCGAACATCTTCAGCTGCATAACATCCATATATTTCCATAGTCAGTGGTGGTCTCTACTCCTAGTGACTCAAGGGGATAAATGTCTGTTTTCTACTAAATTCTTTATAACTTGGGGGGTGGGGGGAAAGACGAACCAGCACATCAAGATCACTGCGTCCCAGCCACAAAACAATGAGACATACATGAAGAGCGTTTCCTACATGGGATGCCCTCCTCAGGTGAATCTGTTGTCTGTTCAATGGACCTGCATCCAAAGACTGAAAACAGTAAAAATAGCGAATATAAGGCCTGGTAGTGCCAAGAGGGTATCAGATTGGAACAGCAGGGTTTCATACCCACTGTGCCTTGGTATAAATAATGACACAAGGTGCAAGGCGATGGAGAATCAGGCTCACAGTCTTATTCTTAAGAACTCTGAATAATCCGCAGAGTCTTGTGGTCAGGGTCCTTCTGAGGAAAGTAAAGTTAAACTTCTTCAGTGGAATTGCTGTCCTAGATCCTTCCAACCACCGCACAAATGCTACAGCTTCCTCTGAGTAGGGTTTTCCTAACACATCATGTTTCAACATTCTAATGGCCCTTTGGATAAGATCCTATTCTCATTGACAAAAAATGGCAAAACCCCCATTGATTTCAAAGGGAGCCCAAAGGGTGTTTTCTTCCGAAGATGCTTTGCAGGACAAAAATGTCAGGATTGCTATAACAAAGCCAAGTACTTCTATTTATTAATGGTCTTTCCGTTGACTTCAGTGGGCCATCAATTTGTATGACTTGTTTTTGTGAGCATACGTTTCTGTTACCCTGGTGCCACAGTATTTTGGACCTGCTGCTCCCTTCGGCTTTGAAAGTTTCCCCTGTTGTTGGATAGGCATAGTTCAATGCTAAAAATAGGAACACACTTTTACCAATCATGTCTGTCTGGAATTATGTATTCGAGGGGTGGGATAGAGAGACATGGAATAAAGGTTTAATGAATCACAAAATTGAATTCTTTATGGGCTAGCAGCCTATTCTGTGTTTTTCTGCATAAAACAACAACTTTATGTCCTGTGTGTTGTGCTCTATGAATTGGGAGCTAAACTTATCTTATAGACAGAAAATTACAAAGGCAATCATGTGAAGTCTCTTATTAGTAATTCTTTTATCCCCAGCTCACAGTAGAATATGAATTGATTGTCAAAGATTTTTTTAAGTGCCTTTGATTGAGGAGATGATCTCTGATAAGCTGCTAGAGTGAAATAAAAGCTAACAGCTGCTCCATTTAACATCAGTTTGCCTCCAGTTCTGGTGGTTTGCTAAATAACCATTTTGTATTCATCAACACATCTGCGGCTTAGCTCCCCTTGTACACACCTCCCTACTTATGCAGAAGACTTGATGCTGACAAAGATGTCAGGTATTAAATCTGGGATTAGAAAAAGTTTTGCAGTAAGTCTTAAAACATAGAGTTCCTCTTTCTGTGCTAGCACTTTGAACTATTTTGTTTCAAACCACCAGCGATATGGCTGTACTGAGCATATCTATAAAAGTGGAGAAATAAGGCAATGTCTGTGCTTTAAAAGACATACAGGATATTTCTTTATGTGCTCTTCATGGTGTTGAGTACATGAAGCAATGAAATAATGTTATGGTTAATCAGCCTCTGGGTGTTGTGGACATATGTACAAAATCTCCCAAGCATTTGTCTGGCTTGCAGCCTGTAAAGGGTTAAACACCAGCCAAGCCCCCATAGCAGAGACATTTGATAACTGCAGATGCTGTTTATTACTGACAGTTGTTTTCTCCAACGTCATAAGCATTATCCCGATTTTGTTATGTTTAACGCATCCACTAATGTGCTAAGCACCTGACAACACAAGTAAAGACATGCTCCTTGCCCCAGAGAACTTGCAGTCTTTGGGCTCCATCCTGGCTTTCTTCCAAGGTCCACGGGTGATTCAGTCATGGTCCGGCTCCTGGTTCCCCGCATCTCTGGTGGGCGGGGCCGTACACAAAAGGCAGCTTTCATCCTGCACAATGCATTACGATGCTGTATCCATCCCTCCACACTCCCATCCACACGCACTGTCCCTCTTGTACAGATAGCCATGGCATTGGGAGCTGGGGCAGAGAAGCAAGTCAACTCCCCCTTTTCAAAAGAGAGAGGAACCATCAAGACAGTCACTGTGCAGAACAAAACATCTCTCCTAATCAATCCGTGCTGGGCCCCTCACCTCACCTACTTCCCCCAACCCCTGGTAATCCCATGATGTGCAGCATCTATTGCATTCAGAGCCCAGTCCTGCACAACTCTGCTTCCATGATTAGCCCCACTGACGCCTCGCCTGAGTCAGGGTCACAGGATAACACGACCACCCAGCTCTCAGCTAGCACTTTTCTGCAGTAGATCTCAAATGAGGTAAGTGTCATTAGTCCCATTTTACAGCTGGGGAAACTGAGGCACAGAGCAGCAAACTGACTTGACCAAGGTCTCCATGCCACAAAGCTGGGAATAGAACCAAGTCGCCAACCAGTGCTCTATCCACTAGGCAGCACTGCCTCCCTAGTCCTTGGACTATAAACTCCTTGAGGCAGGGACCTGCTTCTACCTTTTTGTTGCACCATGCAGACCTATAGCACTGCAAAAATGATCAGTCATACTAACGTACGGTAAACAGCTGCACAGTAAACAGTGTCCCAGTGCACCACAAATTAATTTTTCAATAGTTCTAATGCAGAGTTCAAAGTGTATCGGAAAAGTATAGCTGTACTTTTCCCCCCTCCCTCCCTAAACTAAGAAACCTTTGCAAGGGAGCATGAAGAAAATAATGACGCAGGATCCCATAAGCAGCGAGCATCAATACCCAGTGCATTTGCCCTCGAGCTATGCAGAGGCAGACCCATAAGCCTTTTACATCTGCTGCTGCCTTATTTATTGGCAGCCCACATTTGACACTATCTTTGAAAGACTCTTAGAAGTTCACAGATTCAGCGTTTAGACTGAGCTAAGCCTTCTCCAAAGGAATCACTTCAAGGCTTATGCAGGAACAGAGCTAAAATGACTTTGTATTTATTTATAGCTAAGTTAGGGATGCAATCTTTAGCCATTTAAAAACAAAGGACTAGATCCTCAGCTGGTATAAATCAGCATAGCCCCATTGAATTCAATGGAGTTATGCCGACTTACTCCAGCTATGAAACTGGCCCATTATGAGCCTTTACCTATCTTGGGAGGCTTTTTAATCCATGCTTAGGTCCTTAAGTGATTAGTCTTAGAATTCAATACCCTAGAAAATATCCATCACATTTGTTGTTTTGATCATAACCATGGATCTTCCCGTAGAAGCCAGTTTTCTCAAGGTATGCCAGTCCTGTAGCAAAGTGAGATTGTGTAAGTAATTCCTCCTAGAGCTCTGCATCTTTACCTCTCAATAACTAATAATAATTATGTATTATTCGTATTGGGGTAGCACCTAGAAGGCCTAGTCAAGCACTGTGCTAGATTCTGTACCCACCTGCCCCAAAGATCTTATAGCATAAGTATGTGATAGAATACAACGGGTGGCTACAACCAACAGATGGGCGAGTACAAGGGAACAATGAGATGATTCTAAACAGCATCTAATAAAACATTCAGGGCCAAGCATCGAACTGTTGTTTGGTCAGGAACTGCTCCAAACTTGCACGACCATGCACAATAGACTACCTCAGTGGCCAACCTGCTAAGGAGAGCTCCTATTTTTGCAGAGGGCTTAATGCTCTGAAGGACTCTTTTAACCTCTATCCAGCCAACAGACCTCTCTGTCAATAGTCTGATAGGATGTTCTAATAAACTTTTGACCATCACTGTCCAACTAGCAACTCCTATAAGCCACTTGTCTCCCCCTCCCAGGTCACTGTGGCTCAGAGACTGACTGCCTGTGACAAAAGAAGCAAGAGGGAAGCCAGTGGCAGGAGATACCTTATTCCAGTTCTGATCAATTGTTGCTTACCTCCACCGAAGCCAGACAGCAGATCATGGATGGTTTGCCTGACTGGCCTGCCTTCACTTGGAAGCAAAGTCAAGTTCTTTCCCCCAGGTTGAGGAATTTCCTTGCTGCTCTGTGGATAAAATAAGAACATAAGAACGGCTATACTGTGTCAGATCAATGGCCCATCTAGCCCAGTGTCCTGTCTCTGACAATGGCCAGTGCTGGATGCTTCAGAGGGAATGAATAGAAATGGGCAATTTGCTGTGATCCATCCCCTGTTGTCCTGTCACAGCTTCTGGCAGCTGGAGATTTAGGGACACCAAGAGCATGGGATTGCATCTCTTACCATTCTTGGCTAACACTGATGGACCTATCCTCCAAGAGCCTATCTAATTCTTTTTTGAATCCAGTTATCCTTTTGGCCTTCGCAACATCCAGTGGCAATGATTTCCTCAGATTGACTGTGTGTTGTGTGAAGAAATACTTCCTTAGGTTTGTTTTAAACCTGCTGCCTATTAATTGAATAGGTGACCCCTAGTTCTTGTATTATGTGACAGGGTAAATAACACTTCCCTAATTCTCTTTCTCCACTCCATTCTTGGTTTTATAGACCTCAATCATATTCCCGCTTAATTTTCTCTTTTCCAAGCTGAACATATGGAAGCTGTTCCATTCCCCGAATCATTTTTGTTGCCCTCTCTGCACCTTTTCCAATTATATCATTTGAGCTGGGGCGACCAGATCTCCATGCAGTATTCCAGGTGTGGGCGTATCATGGATTTATGTAGTGGCATAATGATATTTTCTGTCTTATTATCTATCCCTTTCCTAATGGCGCCTAACGTTGTTCGCTTTTTTGACAGTCAATGTGCACTGAGCAGATGTTTTCAGAGAACTATCCAGGATGACTCAAGAAGATCTTTCTTGAGTAGTAACAGCTAATTTAGAACACAATTTTATGTATCGTTGGGATTATTTTTCCAATGTGCATTGCTTTACACTTAACATAAAATGTCAGATGCAATTCAGTCACCAGGTTTAGTGAGATACCTTTATAACTCTTCACAATCAGCTTTGAACTTACCTTAAGTAATTGTCATCTGCAAATTTTGCCACCTCACTGCTTACCCCTTTTTCCAGATCATTTATGCATATGT
This sequence comes from Eretmochelys imbricata, assembly GCF_965152235.1. Classification (NCBI taxonomy): domain Eukaryota; kingdom Metazoa; phylum Chordata; order Testudines; family Cheloniidae; genus Eretmochelys; species Eretmochelys imbricata. Next base: position 11,158,141 of record NC_135578.1, read on the forward strand.
TGAACAACACAGATCTCGGTACTGATCCTTGGAGCTATTAACCTTTTTCCATTGTGAGAGCTGACCATTTATTCCTATTCTTTGTTTATCTTTTAACCAGTCACCAGATTCATGAGAGGACCTTCCTTCCTATCCCATTACTACTTACTTCTCTTAAGTGCCTTTGGTAAGGGATCTTGTCAAAGGCTTTCTAAAAGTCCAAGTACACTAGATCCACTGGATCACCTTTGTCCACATGCTTGTTGAGCCCCTCAAGGAATTCTAATAGATTGGTGAGGCAAAAGCAGTGTTGATTCTTCCCCAAAGTAGTGTTCATCTCTGTGTCTGATAATTCTGTTCTTTACTATAGTTTCAACCAATTTGCCTAGCACTGAAGTTAGATTAACTGGCCTATAATTGCCAGGATCACCTCTGGAGCCTTTTTTAAAAATAGGTGTTACGTTAGCTACACTCCAGGCAGCTGGTGCAGAGGCTGATTTAAGAGAGAGGTTACATACCACAGTTAGTAGTTGTGCAATTTCACATTTTAGTTCCTTCAGAACTCTTGTGTGAATACCATTGGGTCCCGGTGACTTATTACTCTTTAGTTCATTAATTTGTTCCTCAGATTGGTCACCTCAAAAGAATGGCTCGGGTGTGGAGATCTGCAGTGAAGACCAATGCGAAGAATTCATTTACCTTCTCCACAACAGCCTTGCCTGCCTTGAGTGCTCCCTTAGCACCTCAATCATTCAGTGGCCCCACTGACTGTTTGGCAGGCTTCTGATGTACTGAAACACATTTTTGCTGTTAGTTTTTGTGTCCTTAGTAGTTGCTCTTCAAATCCTTTCTTGACCTACCTTATATTTTTTACACTAGACTTGCCAGAGTTTATGCTCCTTTCTGTTTTCCTCACTAGGATTTGACTGCCAATTTATTTATTTATTTTTGGGGGGGTGGGGGGCCTTCTAACCACCTCCTTTACTCTGTTGTTTAGCCATGGTGGCATATATATATATATATATATATATAGGTCCTCTTAGTGTATTTTTTTATTTGTAATTACATTTAATTTGAGCCTTTATTATGGTATTTTTAAATAGACTCCATGCAATTTGCAGGCATTTCACCCTTGTGACTGTTCCTTTTAGTCTCCATTTAACTAGCTTCCTCATTTTTGTGTAGTTTCCCTTTTTGAAGTTAAATGCTACTGTGGTGGATTTCTTTGGCAGTCTTCCCACTGCATGGATGTTAAATTTAATTACAGTTTGGTCACTACTGCAGAGAAGTTCAGTTGCATTCACCTTTTGAACCAGATCCTGTGCACTGTTAGGACTAAATCAAGAATTGTTTCTCCTCTTATGGGTTACAGGATAAGCCGCTCCCAGAAGCAGTCATTTACGGTGTCTATAAATTTTATCTCTGCATCCCTTCCTGAAGTGACATGTACCCTGTCAATATGAGGATAGTTGAAATCACCTATTATTATTGCCTTTTCTGCCTTTGTAACCTCTCTAGTTTCCCTGAGCATTTCACAATCACAGTCACCATCATGGTAGTATATTCCTACTGCTATACTCTTATTATTTAAGCCTGGAATTTTTATCCATAGAAATTCTATGGGACAGTTTGATTTATTTAAGATTTTTATTTTATGTGACTCTATGTTTTCTTTCACATACAGTACCACTCCTCCACCATCACAATCTACTCTGTCATTCCTATATATTTTGTACCCTGATATTACTGTGTCCCATTGCTTATCATCATTCTACCAAGTTTCTGTGATGCCTATTATATCAATATCCTCATGTAATGTCAGGCACCCATCTTAGTACTTAGGCTTCTAACATTCACATATAAACTGTACATTTTGTTAATACCTAGTGGTCTACCTTTGTGTGTAATATTTAAATGGGACTCTTATGTTTGACTGTTCCTCTCTAGTTCCTACCTGTACTTTACCAGCTTCTTTCCTATCCCTTTTACTAGGCTATCAAGTTCTCCCTTTAATGAATTCATCCCTAAGGGATGCCTTCACCTGAAATGGGTGTTCCTCCACACCTTTCGGCCCTCCCCCAGCCCTTAGTTAAAAAAAAAATCCTCTACAACCTTTTTAATTTTACAAGCCAGCAACCTGGTTTCACTTTGGTTTAGGTGGAGCCCATCCTTCCTGTATAGGGTCCTCCTTTCCCAAAAGGTTTCGCAATGCCTAATAAACCTAAACCCCTCCTCCTTACATCATCATCTCATCTATTCATTGAGACCCTGCAGTTCTGCCTGTCTTTCTGGCCCGGCATGTGCAACTGGAAGCATATCTGAGAATGCTACCATGGAGGTCCTCGACTTTAATCTCTTACCTGTCAGCCTAAATTTGGCCTCCTGGACTTCTCTCCTACCCTTTCCTAGTTCAGATCCAGACTGAGCTCCATTGTAGCAGAACAGAATCACAAGGGGATGCTGAAACTTTGACCTGTGCCTGAATCTAGTGACCAAGGCTCTGCCTGAGTCAGGGCTAGTCTACACTGGCAATGCTGAAGTGCTGCTTTAATGTGCCTTGTGTGGTCACGTGCAGCGCTGGGAGGGAGCTCTCCCAGTGCTCTAAAAAAACCCACCTCAACGAGGGATGCGGCTCCCAGCGCTGGGGCACTGTTTACACTGACGCTTTACAGTGCTGCAACTTGCTGCACTCAAGGGCATGTTTTTTCACACCCCTGAGCGAGAAAGTTGCAGCGCTGTTAATTACCTGTGTAGACAAGCCCTTAGACAGAGCTGCAGTCATGCTGGGGGAAGTTTGCTTCACAATTTGTGGCTTGGATCTGTACCCTTCCTGGCAGGTGTAGGCCAGGGGGAATTATTAGAACTGTTTCTGATGAAGGCTATCTACAGCTCCACTGAGGAGGACAAAGGGGCAGCTACCTTCAAGGAAGCATTTGGGATACATCTGTTCATGAAACCATTTTTTGTCATTAATAATCTGGCTGATCTTCTGTCTGCTTCGAATCTCCCTTGGTTGGGGTGTGATCAGCAGAGTTTGTAGCATTGTCTAGAGTTCAGATATTGCCTTCAAGCCTGGGTACAATATGAAAGTGGTGCTAGTTGCATGACTGAGGATGTCCTCCTGGAGATGGATAAAGATTGGTGCCCAGATTCTTTCAGAGCTGTAGGCTTTGATGGTCCCTGACAGGGATCATGATATTTTGGATACACATTTGTAGTGCCTAGCTGGGCCTGATGGAGTTGTCTTTGATTGACATTGCTCCTTTTTCTCACCAACAGATCCCACAGAACAACGTGGAGTAATTGCTTTTCTGCCCCACCTTGGAAGGGGCCCCAGGTTCCACGCTGACAGCCCTTCTGTTCCAAGTGTGTATGAGGTTGTGAGGGGAGGCCTGTGTCTTCAGTAGACTCATGACACTCCTCCCAATGCCTCCAGCTCCTCTGATCCGGTTGGTTTGACTGAGCGTCTTAGCATAAGGAAGACAAGATGTTACAAATAACATAACTATAATGTGGGATGAACCCAACGGGTCACAGGCTGGGGTACAATCAGTTGCAGCACCTCTGAGTGCTGAGAAGTTTGGAAGATCAATACAGATGCAGAGACCCAAGTCCAGCTTTTATGAATCTCCAGGGGTTTTCAAATGAATGTAATAACAGAAAATTAGGGTTCAGTGTCTTGCTGAGTTCTCGCTTGGGGTACAAGAAATAACCCGAACAGGCTCTTATACGAAGACACTATCTCACCATAGTGGATATCATTTCTATTACAATAAACCCTTCTTCATCCTCTCTACTCCGTGAGAGCTCCCTAAAAGACACACAGGAAGTTAAGGATGAATTTATGAGTAATGTAGTTATAGCAACAGGTTCTTTCGTTTATGGGAGACAGTTACATAACCATCAGCTTCACGTTAAGAAGTGGAATGCACTGAACAAAGGGTGTGATCAGAAGAGACAACAAAAGCAAGTGGGAATGGGTGAGGGGAAAATTGCTTTGAGGAATGGAGGAAGCCTTTTGTTTTAACATACCTGTCTGGGGTAACTGATCTGAGGTAACAAACCTTCCTCTAAAAGCAGCAAAGAGTCCTGTGGCACCTTATAGACTAACAGATATATTGGAGCATAAGCATAAGCTGTCTGACGAAGTCGCTATTCACTCACGAAAGCTTATGTTCCAATACGTCTGTTAGTCTATAAGGTGCCCCAGGACTCTTTGCCGCTTTTACAGATCCAGAGTAACACGGCTACCCCTCTGATACTTGATACCTTCCTCTGTTTGTTTGATCTTAGTGCTACCTTCCTGCGTAGCACCAAATCCCTCAAGCCCATTTCTATGCACAAGCAAACCCATGTATCTCCTCATCTCATTTATACCCCAAAGCCTCAAATCTCTGTTCTACAGAAACAATACAGAGATATACCGATGCACACAGGAGTAAGACAGCCCCGTCAATGCACACCACACACTGATTCTGCAAGGTGCCCTGGTCTCTTTAATTACACTTTGCTGATTGTCTCTTACTCACAACATGCAGCTGGGCTAAAGAGCAATTCTCTTGCCTACAACTCAGGGATCCTGCTGGAAAAATCAATAGTAATTTGGTGATATTCTGGCACTGGAACAGCTGCCTTGCAATGTCTCTGGAGAAGCCAATTCTATCTGCCAGTCCCTAGATTAAGCAGAAACACTCGTAACCTGCATATTGGCTTTAAGCAGAAATTCTTTTGCCTGCATGATACAGTATCCCAGTGAATTCATTTAAAACATGAAGAGTCTGATTTTTGTGCATACTCATAAAGTAGATCCCACCACCAGTGGAGTTATACAGTGAATCAAACATAGGAGAGGAGAGATGAAAGAGGGCCTGTTAGGTGATGTGGGGCATGGCTGAATTATGGGTAGTATGGCAGCATAGCTACATAGCTATGCTGCTGTAACCCTGTAGAGTAGAGGCAGACTACAGCGACAGAAGAGGTTTGCCCACACAACAGAAGCTAGATCAATTGGAAGCATCCTTCCATTGATCTAGTTGCATCTACATGGGGATTAGGTCAGTGTAGCTACAGCGCTCAGGAAATGTGGAATTTTTGCACCACAGCTATGATGACCTAAACTGTAAGTTTCAGAGTAACAGCCGTGTTAGTCTGTATTCGCAAAAAGAAAAGGAGTACTTGTGGCACCTTAGAGACTAACCAATTTATTTGAGCATAAGCTTTCGTGATGCTGTGAGCTGTAGCTCACGAAAGCTTATGCTCAAATAAATTGGTTAGTTTCTAAGGTGCCACAAGTCCTCCTAAACTGTAAGTGTAGACCAGGCCTTAGTCTATTGCCTAGCCAGTACAGCCCTTCTGTTTACAGCATATTGTCTATCCCTGGGTCCACGCTAGTCCTACACATCCCCAGGGATGGGCCTTCCACCCCTGCTCATACGTGACTGGTCCACAATGTAATTCAAAGAAACATGGGCCAGTGGTTGGGCCCTTGCCTGGGACTCAGGACACTTGGGTTCAATTCCCAGCTCTCACATGCTTGGGCAAGTCCCTTATGGTCTGGCCATACCATGTAAGCTGTGCATGAGCTAGCTTACCCAAGCTACCAAGAACGCAGCTAGGGTGTGTGGTAATAGCAGTGAAAACAGTCCAGAGGCTAATGAGCCAAGTAGGTATCCTGGGTCAATGCTAGGCTTGTACCACCTGTGCTGTCTTCACTATTGCTGTTATCTGTGCTAGCTGCATTCAAGCTAGCCCGTACCCAACTTATCCTGTCTGGGTCGACAGTTAGGTTATGTCTACACAGCAATTAAACACCACAGCTGGCTTTGGGTCAGCTGACTCAGGCTCGTGGGGCTCTGGGCTGTAAAATTGCTGTGTAGACATCTGGGCTCAGGCTGGATCCTGAATTCTAGGACACTGCAAGAGGGGGTCCCAGAGCCTGGGCTCCAGCCCAAGCCTGAACAGCTCCACAGCCATTTTTAGCCTGCAGCCTGAGCCTTGCGAGCCCGAGTAAGCTGACCCAGGCCAGCTGAAGCCTGCTGTGGGTCTGTTACTCCAGTGTAGATGTACCCTGTGTCTCACTGGGCCTCAGCTCTCCAGCTGTAAAGTAGGAATAACTGCACTTCCCTACCCCACAGAGGATAAAATGCATTAGACTGCGGGAAGCTCAGCTATTACACTATTGGCAGCCTTTAGATAGACTGACACGCACGGCGAGAAATTCAGCCATGCTTATTTGAACGAAATTCAAGCGGAAATCAATTCGGAGTTTTGCTTGGACAAGTACCAGAAACTAGCCAACCAGCAGGGGACTTGTCCTACATGTTCCATCTGAACTGCTTTTAACTTCCACCACTTCCTCCAGATTACACCACCTGTGCCAGCCACCCTCCACAGTCCCTTTCTCCTCCACATTCACTGACTTTAGTGGACTGATTAGGGAGTATGGTGCTACCCAATCAGAACAAGACGGTCAGGATCAGGCCTCCATTCAAAGGAAACCAGGTCTCTACCCTCCCCCGCCTCCCACCGCCCAGATTGCCAGATACAGCACACAACGCCATCAAGGACACTAAAAGGAGACTAAAATTAATTATTTACATGATAGGACTTAAGTGGGATTTGCCTATGGGCACATAAGAAGTCTGTAGAAGAGCCAGGAATTGAACCCAGACCTACTTACGGGCTATGCTGAGGCAGTGCTTTCTTATCCACAGATCCAACATGAAGCTGTGGAGATAAACAAAGGATGGATACACCAACAGGGGTTGGCTCAAACTTAAAATAACCAGTTTAAAATATGTTTAAGCCACAAACAAAGGCTAGTAGAATCAATGGTTACTGAGCACAGAGATCTGTTCTTTTATATGAATTCAGTAAAGCCCTACTTTATAAGGGCCAGATTCTCAGCTGCTGTGAACAGACCTAGCTCCATTGAATTCAATATTAGTCAATGATAAATAATATACATTATTCTGACATCAGGATAAGAGCCTCTACTTTAAATGCATGCCTGCTTCTTTGGTTTCTCTCGATAGCTACCTATTGATATAGATATATTTACTTGTATAAATTCCTGCCAGTTCCCCATCCAGCATGAGAACCCCAAGCACCAAAGCTGCTCTTGGTTATGATCTGGAAACAAATCCCTAAAGGAGGGTGGGAAGAGCAAGACTGGACTCTCTTCCCATGGGTGTTGTCTGTGATAAGAAGAGAATTAAGACCTCTAATCTATTTCTACTGGGGAGGTTACATAAGGGGATTTTGGAAGCAATTGAAAAGTTAGTAAGGAACCTCTGCCAGGAAATGTATAGAGTCTCATTATCTTTTATCTGACAAATGCATAAAGTGTGTAGAAATCACTAGTTAGCCTAGAAGGAAACCTCCAGAAGAATTATATATGCAGAGTCATGCTTATCAAGAGAACAAGAGCCGGGTTCTATCAGCCAGCTGTGCGGCCCTGCAGAGATAAAGATATCCTCCTGCCCAGCACTGACTGGGATAAATCATTCTGTCCTCTCTTCGCCATTATGCCTAACCTCTCTTTGGCCCCTTCCAATTGTCACACAATTTAGCTCTGGGAGCCAGTACAAGCGAGCACAACATCTGTGTCTTTTCTCAAGTTTCTTGACGCGTTCTCACCAGTGGAGGAAAAAAAGCAGATGCTTAATTTACAAAAGGAGTTAATTCCGTTCAGTTATAAATGTCTTAGTTCAGACAGCCTGCTGAGAGCGTGGTTACTCAGACAGACAGACACAGACATCAAACAGGCGGAGGAAACAATGTTTGGATCTAGATCAGGTTGGGATCTGGATTGGCATTTAGATTAGAGTTTGGGGTTCAAGGCTGAACCAGAGTTAGGGTCCAGATATGGATCTGATCACACCCATTTCTTGCAAGATATTCTCACCAGATTTTGGTTAAGAATTCTATTCTATTCTCTCCTATTCAGCATCTTATTTCACCCCATTCAACATGATGTCTGAGCCCCCTTTGTCCCTGACATATAAACTGTGTGTTAAATAAGAAAGATGCCCCCTTTAGCCCTCACACACACACAATTTGGCAGAAACCTCAAGAGAACAGTGCAGTGGATCTGGCAAGAACTTCATCATATTCTGCTGGAATCTAGCACCAACACTATATCCTAACCAGAACTGGAAAGCTGGCAAGGGTCTAACCACTCTGCTCAGGCAGGCAGAGCGCTTCTCTTGACCTACCCTTAGCAAAAGTAAGAATCCTGCACACAGCGACTGCATGAGTTCTGCTGCACTACTGTGGCAGCTATGGTTTGTTAAACTCAATGAGCTCAGAGATGAGCATGACCTTCTGGTCAGGGAGAAGTAGGGGAGAGACAGGGAGGTCCCATAGGAAACCCTAGGAATTGTGTGTGTGTGTGTGTATATATACTAACTGCTGAACACACCAGTGTTAAACTTGTTGGACGGTCCACATAGTAGAAAGTCTGCCAGGGAAAGAAGTTTGAAAGTGACCATGTCCTTCCTTCCATTGGAAAGGGGGGGGGGGTTTACAGAGGCTGAGTGTGGCCCCAAAAGTGGACAGCGCTGGCTAGAAAAGGTAAGTGTCCAGGTGGCTGGGGAGTGCACGGATCCAGTATTCTCCTGCAGGAGGTCCCTTAAATGAAGTTTGTATGGTGCCCCCAGCAGGAGTTAATCCCATGTGCCAGGTTGCAAACCCTAGAATAGGGAGCCAGGCCCAGCCCAGTGGGACAGGAGCCACTGCTACAGTGTAGGACAGACTCACTCTCCACTCACATCTCCCCTCAGTGTTAATTTTTTGGAAGGGTGGGGAGTCTTCATTTGAGATTTTGGCCCAGGCCCCCAAAAACCTCTGGGTGGCCCTGGATCTCATTCCCTAGCTTCGTTGTCCCCAGATGTATGAACCCTGTTTTGCCAGTGACCTTGGAAACTTGTTTCATCTACTGTTACAAGACACAGTAAAATTGGGGAGACTTCAAACGTAAATGGTGGTAGACTATACAGTGTAAGGCCAGTAGCATCACCAATATGACCAATCCGTGAAATGCAGTGACCCATGTCACCAAAATCCCAGAAAGCTTTTTATTTATTACATAAGCCCGCTATACACACACACCTGGAAAATAAAACTGTGTGAGAGAGAGCAAATTAAAATTCAGTTTCATCTCTACCAAATCAATGCTATCATCCATAGAAGGATGAGAGAGAGAGATGGGTAATTCCTTGGTGAACTTTCATGGGCCAATTGATAAAAAAAAAATATTCTCATTATGGTAACGTGCATTACTTCTAGGGCTATAGTATTTAACTGGCAAGGCAGTGTGGCGATGCATGATTTATAGTGTGAAAACAGAAGGCTACCTAGGCATGGGTCATACAAGCATGGCTTCACCGGGAATTTTACACTGAAGTCAATGACTCATCACTGGTTTGCCTGCAGAGAGCTGATGATCTGAGGTGGGATTTCCATGCATCTTCTACTTTTTTTTTTTAATAGTAGGAGATATTTTTTCCTGCATTCATTCCAAAGCAGGACAAAATACAGAAAGGAAAGAGAGATCCAGTCCATTCATCAATCTTTTCCTTTTCTTAACGAAGAAAGAAAGGTGAAGATCCATAGCAGAAAGCACAACAATTTTCTTCAACGTTTCACAGGTACATAAAAATGAACATGGAAGAACTATCTCCATTTTCCTCATCTCTCCAGATGTGTGGAGTTGGTTTGAATTTCTCAACTAAAATGAGTTGCCCAGTTAAGAACTAACATCCTCATTACTCGTGAAATTCACCCCTGTGCAGAGGGCCAGCACAGCATCCATGAAGACTGATTTTTAGGGCTTACCTGGAACTTGAGTAGCACACAGGCCTTGTGTTGGGTCTGTTCTGCATAGTGGCGAATGGGATTTCTACCGTGTCTTCCAACTGAGGATCTCAGACATTAATTAATTCAGCTTCTTCTCTTGGTCCAGTGCCCATTGAAGTCATTGGAAGACTCTTACTGAGCTCCATGGGTGAAGCCTTCTGTAGGGCACGGTAGAGTTATCACCCATGGTTTGCTGATGGGGAAATTGAGGCAAGAAGAGGTTACATGATTTAAACCTTCGCTACATCCACTGTGAGCCAAATTCTAGTCTCATTGTGGTCAGTGACAAAAGTTTCCATTGCCAAGAATTTGGTCCTAGATGATGCAGGGGTGGAACACATGAAGAATTCAGAAGAGAAGCTTATATACTTGGATGATATGGTTTCTGCTGCCCTGCGAGTCCTATACTTTATCCCTCACATGCTTAGATAAAGTAGTAAGTATACTGCGGGAACCCAGTAAACAAAATCAGGTGTTCATCAGGCTGGTGAGTTTTGCAACCAAGTGTATCTCTGCAGAGCTGAATTCACTAGCCTCTGTGAGGAAGAGGGTCAAACAACAATAAATTACCATAGTTTGTATAGACAAGTGCATTCAAAAACCAACAGAGCAAAGTGCATGAAATTTACTTCTCTTGAAATGTGGGCAAATAACTCTCTAGCAATCAGAGGCTTAGGTGGTAACATTCTTTCATTTAACATTCTTTCATGCTTTCTGTCTGCATTCTGCTGACGCAAGCAAGTTACACAGGCCCAAGACTCCAAAGATGCTTTTCTACATAAAGCAAGATTCATCATGTCATATACTGCCGCAGAGATCTAGCTTGTTACGTAAGGCACAAGGAGCTTGCAAGTTAAAACCTCTCCCCCCTTATTATAAGGAGGCAGTGACTTGCTTAACTCCCTGAGTCGCAGGGACTGGGAGGGGAGGGTTTTGGGAGCAAACGTTTAACGCTGAGCAGTTGTATCTGGGCTTTTTCATTTGTATGTGTTAGTACTAACCTCTGTTAGAGCAAACTCAAAGTTACATTTAAATATCTCAAGATGGTCATGAGCAAAACTGAAATCTGACGTTTTATCCCCAGAGTGGGAGTTTAACTTCCTTCAGCCACGATGTTATTTCACCACCAGGGAGGACTTGTGGAAAGAGTGAATTTTAACTCTTCCATCTACGTCAAGGCTGTGGTTTTTCAGTTATGCATTGTAAATCCATCTAATGGCTACTGGGAACACTCATCGCCAATATCTTAAAGGCTTCACCTGCATCACCAAGGGCCAGATTCACCTTAATCATGTTGAGTGGAACCTTCCTGCACCAGTAGCCCCAGTGAATTCAATGGGATAAATCCCTAGATTATAGAGCAGGGGTGGGAAAACTTTTTGGCCCAAGGGCCGCATCTGGGTGGGGAAATTGTATGCAGGGCCATGAATGTAGAGCTGGGGCAGGGGGCTGGCGTGCGGGAGAGGGTTGGGGTGTGGAGTGTGGGAGGGGGCTCAGGGCAGGGGGTTGGGGTGTAGGAGGGGGCTCGGGGCAGGGGGTTGGGGGTGCAGGAGGGGGTGGAGAGTGCAGAAGGAGGCTCAGGGCAGGGGATTGGGGTGCAATAGGGGTCTAGGGGGCTCAGGACATGGGGTTGGGGTGCAGAAAGGGTTCGGGGTGTGGGCTCCGGCCCAGTGCTGCTTACCTCAAGTGGCTCCTGGGTGACAGCTGCTCCCGGAAGTGGACAGCAGGTCCAGCAGTGGCTCCTGGGCATGGGGCAGGTGGCTCTGCTGCATCCTGCCCTTGCCTGTGGGTACCACCCCCAAAGCTCCCATTGGCTGCTGTTTCCCATTCCTGGCCAATGGGAGCCACGGGGGGCAGTGCCTGCAGGCAAGGGCAGCACATGGAGCCATCTGCTCCCCACCCACCCAGGGCCGCAGTGTCGGCAACTTCCGGGAGCGGTGCAGGGCTGGGGTAGGCAGGGGGCCTGCCTTAGCCCCGCTGCGACATGGGGCTGGCAATTGTGTGGGCCGGATTGAAAGTCCTGATGGGCCGAATCCAGCCCGCAGGTCGTAGTTTGCCCTCTCCTGTTATAGATACTGAAGGGATCATTGTGATAATCTAGTCTGACCTCCTGTATAAAATAGGCCATAGAACTCCCTTCAATTAATTCCTATTGAAACAAGAATTGATGAGTAGCGTACTACTCCAAATGAGTAAAAAGGTCAGAATTTGCCTGATAAATATAATGACTTCACTAAGATTTTTAGTAATTACGGTAATAACCACTGTGATTGCTTTCCTTCAGTTTTAGCTTATTCAACAGTTTTGTTCCTATTCATCTTCCTATGCAGGCATATGTTATTAAAATCAAATCTAGCTACAAAAAAATAAAAGCCCAACATAGACACCTAGGTCTAATTACAGACAAAAAAAAAGTTCCTCTCCCTTTAGATTAATGAACTGCCCACATTTTACTCCAATAGTCACAAAGGAGTAGACACATATTCCTCTAAGTCAGCAAGTTCAGACTTTTCTTGAATTAAAAAAAAAAATCTAAAAATTGTCTTATCAGCAAATCAAAGGGTTGGCAGATGTCATGGTAAGTGACTGAAGTGATGATACGGTCAGAGTATTGCTCATTTGCCGTGTTGTTATGCCTTTGTTGGTCCCAGGATATTAGAGAGACAAATTCCTGCCTATCCAATCGAGCTACCTCCACTGCCTCAGCAACCATCTAGAGGGGGTGAGGAAATAGCTTTTATTGAACCAACTTCTGTGTAGCTTGAAAGCTCGTCTCTTTCACCAATAGAAGATGGTCCAATAACAGACGTTACCTCACCCGCCTTGTCTCTCTAGATGGTTGCTTAGGCAGTGGAGGTAGCTAGATTGGATAGGCAGGAATTTCATATTTTCATAGACTTTAAGGCCAGAAGGGTCTGACCTCCGCCATGTCACAGGCCATTAAATTTCAGCCAGATACCCTTACGTCATGGGATTCACTCACCATGTAGACGATACTAAACTGGGAGGAGAGGTAGATACGCTGGAGGGGAGGGATAGGATACAGAAGGACCTAGACAAATTGGAGGATTGGGCCAAAAGAAATCTGATGAGGTTCAATAAGGATAAGTGCAGGGTCCTGCACTTAGGACGGAAGAATCCAATGCACCGCTACAGACTAGGGACCGAATGGCTAGGCAGCAGTTCTGCGGAAAAGGACCTAGGGGTGACAGTGGACGAGAAGCTGGATATGAGTCAGCAGTGTGCCCTTGTTGCCAAGAAGGCCAATGGCATTTTGGGATGTATACGTAGGGGCATAGCGAGCAGATCGAGGGACGTGATCGTCCCCCTCTATTCGACATTGGTGAGGCCTCATCTGGAGTACTGTGTCCAGTTTTGGGCCCCACACTACAAGAAGGATGTGGATAAATTGGAGAGAGTCCAGCGAAGGGCAACAAAAATGATTAGGGGTCTAGAACACATGACTTATGAGGAGAGGCTGAGGGAGCTGGGATTGTTTAGCCTGCAGAAGAGAAGAATGAGGGGGGATTTGATAGCTGCTTTCAACTACCTGAAAGGGGGTTCCAAAGAGGATGGCTCTAGACTGTTCTCAATGGTAGCAGATGACAGAACGAGGAGTAATGGCTTCAAGTTGCAGTGGGGGAGGTTTAGATTGGATATTAGGAAAAACTTTTTCACTAAGAGGGTGGTGAAACACTGGAATGCGTTGCCTAGGGAGGTGGTGGAATCTCCTTCCTTGGAAGTTTTTAAGGTCAGGCTTGACAAAGCCCTGGCTGGGATGATTTAACTGGGAATTGGTCCTGCTTCGAGCAGGGGGTTGGACTAGATGACCTTCAGGGGTCCCTTCCAACCCTGATATTCTATGATTCTATGATTCTATGATACCATTGGGATGCCTCTTTATGGCTGCATCCAGGTATTAGCTCCTTTCAGGGCAGAATCCCCCTCTTGCTGGTTGCTCACACTGTGTCCCCCCACACTCTCCAGGACTCGTGGTGCTCCCTCTTCATCACTCCATCCTCCAGCCAGGTCACTGTACTGTCCTCCCCTCCCCAGGGTATCAAAGTCCCACTGGATCAGCCATCCGCAAGCCATTCCCAACAGTCTTCAGATACAAGGCCAAGTCCTGTGCCACTTTCCAGCACCTGGTAGTGGAACCAAGGCCCACGCACTACTCCAGGTTCCAGTCTAGGGACCCTATGTCTAGCAACTGTGGTCTGCTGGCTCCCAGACCCTGTTGCTATATCCCTGGACTCCTTCCTTTCTCTAACTTCTGGCCCCCTTCTCTGGGTTTACCGGCCCAAACTCTCTCTTTCCGGGGACTAACTGTAGAATATACCTGTTTTCGGCTTCCTGACAAACTCTGTAGCCTCCAGACGCACCTCCCTCCAGCTAGACAATGGTTGCAGACTACTTCCCCTACAGCCCCCTTCTGTGCTCAGCTTCATCCTTTATACAGGCCCAACCTGCTTTTCCCAGCTGAACTTCATCCTCCGTCAGGATACACTGGCCCTGGTTCTCCTCCCAGGGCAGCATATAAGGTTAATTGTCCTAACAACCTGGACACCGCATCACACCCTGTGTTAAGCCCAAATACTTTAGTAAGAGCAAAACATTTCAGTCCTTTGGAAACTAAACTGTGCACCACAGGCAGAGAATTAGGAGAGACCAAGGTGCCACCCCTGCCCAAGGCCCCCACAATGGCAGGAGGTCCTTAATTTTAGTGATCAGTTATTTGGTTATATGGATGACATGTCACCTTCCAAAAGCCAGGTCCCATAGCTGCTGATGTTCTTGCCCTTTGGCTTTTTACTATTCACTGAGGCTTTCGGTTGTGAAGATCAGTTTGCAAATGATTTCTGTGATGTCTTTGATGTTTTCAACAGCAGGAATGGATGTAGCAATTCAGAGTGCCCCTTAGCCAAGGAAGTTAACAGCTTGGGGAAACCAGATAGAACCAATTTGAACTTGAGTGACTTCCTTTGCTACTAAGATGCCTAAGAGAACCTACTTTGCCCTTCTAAAATGCAGATCTTGCCTCTATGTTTATGTTAGATTTGCAAGTTCATGGTTTCATAGATCCACAGTGTAATGATTACTTGATGCAAGGTCAAAGTGGAGGATATCCAAGCTGGCTATTCTATCTGAAATCCAATGCATGTATTGTGAAGTGAACACTTGCTTTCCCCATTTTACACCTCAGCCCCCAAATATCACAGTGTCTTTTATGTCCCAAAACAATTATTTTAGAATTGAAACAGCTTATTCAAACACACAACTTTTGAACCATGGCAACAGATTTCAAAGTGTGACCATGCAGTGAATAATGAGCTCAGGCCTCAGCTGGTGTGAATCACTGGAGTGCCATTGACTGCAATAGAGCTCAGAGGATTTATACCAGCTGTGAACCTGGCATAACATGTCTACATCATCCTGTGGGTTTGGGGGAATTTCCTTGGTTTCTCAAACTATCACAAGCACATACACAAATGTTTTCTAGCTGGTCATTGATTATACCAAGATGGCAACATAATTAAGTTGCCAGAGTGCTTTAGGCAAATACCTGGTAGCATCAGGTGCTATGTGTTTTCTGGCATAAGCTTTATTTAAACACATTGGATCAATTTGAATCAATTTGACATGTACATACTTCAGGGCCCGGCTACTTTCAAATCAATTAAACTCCTTATGACTTTATGATTAGAAACCTGAGGTTATAAAACATTAATATAAAACTCACAGTTTATAAAGTGAAAAATAAAATCCCGGGGTAATGTTTCATGAAGATCACAGGAATCGTTATATAAGCTTCATTAAACAAACAAGGTAAGAATAATTAGGCTGTAAATTGAGTACAGGAGTTAAAAAGAGAGACTATAATTAGGATGCGCTAACCAGTTAAATAAAAATAAGGAAGTCTGACTAACTAGTTGCCTTCTGTAAAATTCCAAACACAAAGTCAATTGATCTCCTTATGAAACAATGCTTCCAAACTCAACTTTAAACAAGAAGCAAATGACTACGAACAAGCAAGCCAAATAAATAGATTTGGAGGCAATGAAAATAGAAAAATACACATTGAAAGTAACAGAATATATACAAAACTTGCACCAACTACTGTGCACAATTTGTGGGTTGTACATTGGCTATAACTGATATTCTCTGTAGCTGTCATACAGCAAAGCACTCAAATGTGCTCAAATTCATCCCCATTTAACAAGCACTTTAGCACATGCTTTCCTTGAAGCCCATGCTTACATCCCATTAACATCCATGAGAATTCAGCACAGGCTTAAATTCTTTGCTGAACAAAAATGAACTTAAGCAAGGGGCTGAGACCTTGGCTGAATTGTGGCCTATGTGTGGGCTGCACACTTGTGCATTCAGCCGGGAGGTGAGAAGTTCAAAAGCACCACTCTGCTCTGAACCTTTTCATTAACAAAAAACCCCAACAGAACAAAACTCTCCAAGAAAGCCAGATCACTGTGCTCAGTCTGCTAAGGGAATGGGTTCTTGCTCCGTGCAAACAAAATACAATGCACGCACAATTAGGCAGCCATCAGCACAAATACGACTTGGACATTTTTGCCTGTGGGAATTGTCCTTCATAAAGGGCATGATCCAAAGCCCACTGAAGTCAAAGGACAGACTCCCATTGACTTCAGAGGGCTTTGGGTCAGACCCAAAAATACTTCTGAAGCCAATGTGTTTCCATTTTGTTTTTAACTAGGCATTCCAAGAACAGTTAAAATCCCACCGCACTGTCAGATGATAATCTCTAGCCTGTTATTTTAGCCCTTTGTCATTTTGCTCTCACAAATTTCACCATCGATACAAAAAACTGTCCTGTGACACAATGAGTAATGATAGGCAGGAGAAACATACCACTGTGACTCTGTGCATGAGGGATGACTCACGAATGTATACAAGGGGTTCACATTCACTAGAAGATTGCACTATATTCTTCCAGTGCCACCTCCACGCATCAGACCAGTAAATCTGAGAATGTGAAACTGGAGAGAAGAGGCTGGATAGCCAGAGATGCAGGTTATACGGATGCGCATCTGCATCATTGCACTTCCGCTTCTTCCCAGATACAATGAGTGGCACATAGAGGGCATTTTTAAGCAGCCGATGGTGATTAGTAATTGTGCTCATGTGGCTAAATAGGCCAATTTGCTTAACACACAGTCTGAAGGGATGCAATGGCTGGTCTCACACTATTGCAGATCCTTTGTTTTAGCCCGTTTTTCAGAATGTGTCGGGCTGGGTTTCCTGGACCAGGCAGGGAACGATACCCTTGTGTCTATCATCATTTCTACTCTCCTTTTGTGGTGCACATTGAGCTACAGTTATTAGTCAGACACCAAAGCCGTTTGCCATGTTGTAACTGTCCTCGTTGATGATAAGATAGACTTGACCCACAAATCTATTTCCAGACACCCCCTGGAATACTGGGTAAGTGCAGCTCCAGATCCAGATGTGAACTCCACTGCTGGCCCATATCTCTACAGCGGGTTGAACCAAATGCCTAGATTCTGAGAATCCCCAAATGGTGAGAAAGTTCACAGCCAGACCAACACCTGAGCTCCATGGCTCAGACCCATCTTTGATGATTATTCCCCACACAAGCAGGCAAGATTGGAGGGAAAAAACCCACAACCACAGCATGACACACAAAAGTCCCCGTTCAGGCCGCTGCTGCCAGAGCCAAATGCCTGCGCAGGGTGGTTTAAAGCTAAAAGCAACTCTCTCAAGGGTTGTACAGACTGACAGAAGATGAAACTGCTGTACCTCAGCTTCATTCCTGCTCTTGAAGCTGACAGCCACTTCCTTGGAGAGCAGGCCAGAATGCCAGCTTTCCAGGGAGTTCATGCTACGTGGCCTAGACACGTGCAACCAGAGGTCCGCAGTCTCACTGTAGCCATATGGTTTTACTTCACACATAATGGCATCCAGTCCCATGCCTCCTGTTTCCTTTGTTTCTGATGTAGAATTTACAACAGACTCAAGGGAGGTGGGGTCAGGTTAATCCATCCATCCCATGAGAGAAGTACAGGAGGGCAAGACAGCAGAAGCATAAATGTGTAGCGGAGGGGATCTCCCTAGCACACACCCCATGCAGATACAAGATACAACTGAACTGTTTTATGGGGATTTAAACAAAAACAGGGCTACTAATAAACCTGATACCTACTTCATCAAGGCAAGGAAGAGACCCAAGCAGTGAGACCCATCCAGCCCCAATATAAAGTCCTAATGGCTAAGAAAATAATCAATCAAGAGTTTCTTCAGACCGAAAATAAAACCCAAATGTGGATCATTTCAGCCTTTTGTTGTTACTTTGAACTTTTTGGCAACTGGTCCGAGTCCTTTGAAGCTTGAACACAATTCTACCTCCCTCCCAGTTCAAACGCTGAGAGATGCCGTGATCCAGGCTCCGATTCAATCAGCTGTTCAACACATTCGCTCCAGCAGCACGGATGAGTGGTAGGTGAGTCAACATATGGGCCCCTACCATAGCCATTGCATGAAGACGTCTGTTGCAGGTTGTCTGCAGAGCTGGGGAGGAGGATGAAACAAGAAAAACCAGTTCGTTTGGCCTCACCTGCTACAGAGAAATCACTGTAACATGCTTTGGTTTGGGAGCTGTTAAATGGCCTGGGAAGATATTAACCCGAGATTCATTCAAGGGGAAGCTACTGGTAGGGACACGTTATTAGAGTACAGTG
Organism: Eretmochelys imbricata; assembly: GCF_965152235.1. NCBI lineage: Eukaryota > Metazoa > Chordata > Testudines > Cheloniidae > Eretmochelys > Eretmochelys imbricata. The sequence continues at coordinate 11,176,710 of NC_135578.1, forward strand.
GATTAACGAAGAGAAAGACAGAAATGATTAGCATGCCAAAGACTTAACATTACACTGGACTGGAATTGTACAGCTTGCTCCCGATTATCTCTCTATAGTAGGTAAGTTGATGGCCCTCAGCACTGTGTTATCTGTGCGCACCACAATCTTGAATGTATTAATCGTCACAACACCCCTCTTGGGCAGTGCTGTTACCCCATCTGACAGGTGGGGACCTGAGGCACAGCGAGGCGGTGATGTACTCCTGGCTTGCAATCCTGTATTTCTCTCATGGGACAGATGGATTAACCTGACCCCTCCTCCCTTGAATGGGTAGCCCAAGGTCACACAGGAAATCTGTGGTGGAGTAGGGAACTGAACCCAGGCCTCTCAAGTCCAGACCAGTTGTGCAGGGGGCTAACACACAGCCTATGCCCCACGTAAGTCACACATAAACCCTCAGAAGAGGGCTTACCTGGTCCACATACCTCTCTGCTGGCCCCTGAATTGGGAGGTGGGTGGAGAATTTACCCACCTAAAGCTGGACAGGATGGTTTCCCATGCACACAACTATATCCTCTCTCTTTGAAGTCCAAGGCTTGAAAACACTTGGCATGCCTATACACTGATTCTCTCTGCCCTGGGGCTAGCCTCCCCTCATCTAAGCTATGGCCCCTCCATGCTTCCCTCCCCCCGATAGCCTTTGGACCGAGGGCTCAGCTCCAGCCCTGGCCTGGAGCTCGGGGCTTAGCCCGTGGCCAGGGGCTGGGACAGTCAGGGGTGACTCCGGCTAGTGCTTGGGACAGCCCAGAGGTCAGGCCAGTGACCAGGGAGGCTCGGGCCAGCCATCAGGAGTCAGGACAGCAGGCGCAGACCAGGATGATTTGGGCTGGCCAGTGGGGCTCAGGCCAGCCTGGAGCTCAGGGGTGTCTCAGGGGGTCTGGCTATGGGAGAAGATGGGGTGGGGCCTCAGGCAGAAGGGGTGGGGCTGGCAGGCTAGCCGCCCCAAAGGGCAGCTTCACCCACAGCCCATGTGCTCCCTTCATTTCCTACCCAGTCTGGAGGGGTGAACATCTCCTGATGCTGGTGCCCCTCAGGTCTGGCGGGGGGGTCATATCAGGATGTGGGGTTAGTATGTACAAGCAGATGGATGTTTCAGTTGTGAGAGGTGTCAATCGTGGGGCTGTATGAGGGTTTGTACCTTTGGTATGTCAGTTTTGGGTGAGTTGGTGTGGAGGGGCACATCAATTGTGCATGTGGGTTTGTGTTAGTGTATGTAGAGTCTCAATCAATTGTGCGGGCTGTGTGTGCATGGCACTGTAATAAATATGGAGTCTATCTAGTGTGGGAAGGTCTGTATCAGCTGTGTGTGTGGTCTATCAGTTGTGGGAAGGATCTGCACTGTGTGGCAATCTGTCTGGGGCTTGCGTAGGGGGTCTGTATCAATCGTGGGGGTCAGAATTAAATGGGTATTCACTTTTTGGGGGGCAGTGTGTTGTGAGGGGGGAAGAATTAAATGCCACCTAGGAGCCAAGGGACACGTCACTGCTCCCTGGGGAGCCACCTGAGGTAAGTGCTGCCCAGAACCTGCACCCCTCACCCCCTCCCATGCCCCAACCCCCAGCCCCAACCCTGAGCCCCTCCTGCACCCAAACGCCCCCCTGGAGTGAACTCTCTGCATCTCCTTCCACACCTCAACTCCCAGCTCCAGCCCTGAGGCCCCTCCTGCACTCCAAACCCCTCAGCCCCAGCCCAGAGCCCCTCCTTCACCCCAAACCCCTCAGCCCCGACTCCACACCCCCATCCAGAGCCCATACCACCTCCCATATCCCAACCCCCTGCCCCAGCCTGGAGCCCCCTCCTGCACCCTCAACCCCACATTTCTGGCCCCACGCCAGAGCATGCACCCCAGCCAGAGCCTTCATTCCCTCCCGCACCCCAACCCACTGCCCCAGCCCGGTGAAAATAAGTGAATGAGTGAGGGTGGGGGAAAGCGAGCGACGGAGGGAGAGGGGATGGAGCGAGCAGGGGACAGGGCCTTGGCGAAGGGGCAGGGCAGGGGTGGGGCCACAGGGAAGGAGTAGGGAAGGGGACAGGGCAAGGGTGTACAGTTTAGTGAGATTAGAAAGTTGGCAACCCTAACTGAAAACCCAGTTTTCCATGGAAAAAAATTTCTACAAAAAACTTTCATCCAGCCATAACCACTACTTATTTATTTCCAATCTTATTTCTACTGACAGGAGTGGCAGACATTCGGCACACTCAGTATAAGGCCCAAAGTCTGAGTGAGTAACCCTCACAAAAAGAAAAGAAAGAAAGAAAGACAAGCACCGGGGAAATACCTAGAGCCCAGGAAATGAGTGTGTGAGGTATTCAGTAAAAGGATTCAGAAAGATGCACTTTACTTTCAGCATAATAAAAACAAACTTTTGCTCAAATTCCTGAAAAGATAACCTAAAAGCACTCAAAAGGCAGAAGGCATCAGAGTGGGAGAAAGCAGATGATTTTAAAGAGCTAAAAACCATTAGAAGTGACAAATGGCCATGTGATCTCCAGTACTGCCATGACCCAGACTCCCCCCACCCCGAAATCATGACATTGTCTTAAAAGATCATGAGATTTTAAAAAATAATGAAGATTTGGTTCTGTTTATATGCCATCTGGTTTTTGGAGTGTTTAAGGTCACATTTTCAAGCTTTTCTCCACAACCATGAGGGCTAGAAATTCACAAAAACAAAACACCAACAAAACCCAACACACACACACATACACCCCCCTCCACCAAGCTGCTGAGATTTCCTCCTAATTATATAGCTGCATGATGGGCCTTTAAGAAAGACACTAAAAATCGTAAGAGTCGCAACATCGCTCTACTGATAGGAAAGTTTCCTGTAAGTATAAATGTAGAGGGGGAAAGATTGGCCCCATTAAGAATGGTAGAAGAGAAACAGAGGGGGATGCTAAAATCATCAAGCACAGACTTTCCTTGTGTCCGAACAAAGCAGCTTTTTGTTTTAAATCAGATTTGGAGGCACTACAGATGATTTACAAACGTGTCCATCTAAATGCTGACAGAACTGTTAAGAAGGGAAGAAGCTCTGATAAGGGAGCAGGATCAGCCTTCGTTCACGAATGGCGAAGGGAGTAAGCATAGAAACAGGAGACGTTTTAGCAAATGTTTTTCCAAGCTCACTTTCTGGAATTAATGAGAGATCCCTGAAACCTGGCTTGTTGCCAACACAACCCTAGTATATTTATTATGGACTTGCTGGCTTACCAGGAAATTACAGAGCAGTTAAATATTTTATAGATCTAACTAGTTTGTTAGGAGCTATTTGAGATTATCAAAGAGGGAGCATTCTGGAAAGTATAATATTGTGAATGGGAGGCAGGAGACCTTCAGAAACAGTTGATTTCTATGTTGCTTCAGAGCCTTCTCTAGTAATGGAGGAATGTGGCCACGCCAAGCAGATAAAAGAGGTGGAATGGATATTGTAGGATCGAAGAACCATTGTACCATGGACTTCTTGTGTGTGAGGAGGAGTGGGGAAGCGAGTCACATAACAACAGGAGATTTGTCTCAAGAGATTGAAAATAAATTTAAAAGAGCAAATAACAAAGGGTGTATATGAAATGCAACTCTGTCCAGGAGCAAAGAAATTCACCACTGTAGCATGGGGCTGCTTCAGAGCCAGTCGCTAATTTTCCATCTATGTAAAAACAACTGTACTGTTCAGGAGGGCTGGAAAGCAAGATTTCCAAGTGCAGCCAATTGGAAATGGGGAAGCACAGTAAATGAGGAAAACTAGCACAGCCAGGTAAAGCCTGATTCAGATTAGGCACATACTTTAGGCCAACAGATGCCAATAAACCAATGCAGACAAATGACAGTGAACCTTGAGACTAGAAATAAAATGACAAAGCACCCACTGGGTGGAAAAGCAGTGGTAGCGACTGACCAGAAAAGCCATCAAGGTTATTGCAGGTAAGATAATAAAGGGGAAAAACTGAGAATTTTATTCCGATTGCAGTTAGGATGCCAGTGAGGGAAAATGGGATTTCTTAATTGGGGTCTTGTCTTGTGTCCCCCTTCTGTGGCACCCCAGGCAAAGCGACCTTAGTTCTGTTTCCTCCTCACTGAGCTACGGAAAGGGGCCCTATCAGCTGAATGCTGAGAAACCCACACTTGGTCCCAGCCCAGACAACTTCTCCCTTGTAACTATTTCAGGTTTGAACAAATGAGCCAAAACCTGTAGGTATTTAACATACTTTGGTCATTCTTAAAGACACACAAGTGCTGATTCAAGCACTTTCAGACAGGCTTTAGATCCCTTAGGAGGGGGAATATGCCACTGAAAAGCAGCTTTTCCCTGATTCCCACCCCGCTTCCCCATGTCCCTGGAGATTGGATTGAGGAGACACCGGCAGTGACGCAAAGTGGAGGGAATAAACACATCCCTATACCCAGTGTTTCTCAAATGCGGCCATTAGGAGCTTTTCTTGCGGCCACAGCCTCCTGGGTGGTGATTGGGGGGGGGGGGGGGGCAAAGCAGCGGCTCCTCCCCTGGTGACGCCAGCAGTGGTTCGGCCCTTCCCTCCCTCTGGAGACACAAAAGCTGGAGGAGCAGACAGCCAGTGAGTTCCCACCCTCCTGGGGACGGTGGGTGGTAGGTTCCAGCCACGGGGCTTTGGGCTCCGTCCCCAGGCAACGCCCCCTGGGTGTGTGGCTTCAGGCTCCATTACCCGGCCATGCGGTGGCAGACTGTGGCCCTGAGCTCACCCCTCCATCGCCCCTGTCCCCCGCTGCCTCCATACCCACCTCCCCATCCAAGGCTTAATTTGTCCCCAGGCTTGCCAAGGCTGAGTAAGTCTGCTGAGAAAAGTGATATTTGTGTGTGTGTTAATATTGCTTTTCACAGCAGACTTACTAGCTAGCAAGTCTGGAAAAACAAGCAACCGAAAAAAGCAAAAGAAACAACAAGAAAAAAGACAAGAACGTGCAAAACACCTTATTTGTGTTTCTATTCTGTTTAGGTCCAGACAACTGTACATTATTTTTATTATTGAGTCTGCAAAAAAACCCTATATCAATAAATGACAATGATTTGGACATGGGTGTGGGCATATTTAGTGGTTTTTCCTAAAGTTAATTAAGTATTTTAGGAAAAATGGTCAGAGGGGCCACCAGCAAGAGATGGTGGCTGCACTTTGAGGCCACCAAAATATTTGTTGTGAGAACAGGCTGTGTCTACACTACAGACCTGCCCCACTGCAGCTGCGCCTTTGTAAGGTCTCCCGTGTAGCCGCTCTATGCAGGCAGGAGAGAGCTCTTCTGCTGGCGTAATTAAACCACCCTGACGAGCATCCGCAGTGTTTTTTTTCACACTCCAAATGAGCATCGGTAGCTATGTCGGCAGGAGAGCATCTCCCACCGACATAGCGGTATCCACACCGGCACTTTTGTTGGTAAAACTTATGTTGGTCAGGGGTGTCGTTTTTTCACACTCCTGCCAGACAAAAGTGCTAGTGGAGACATAGCCCCTGAGACAACTTTCCCTGCAAGGCCTAGAGGGCACAGGCCGTGTGTGCCTTCCTTAGCTCTGACATGCAGCGCGTAAGCTGCTGTTACAGTGAATGAGTCCCACAGCTTCAGGATAAATCCTGCCAACAGTTCAGGCCACCTCCCTCATGGCTTAGGTGGGACTGCAGTGGTGCATAAGCCGTAGTGCTGACTTCAGGCACAAGGGTGAATTTCACTCAGAGATCATGTAATAAACAAAACTGCAACCATCTTTTGTCAGTTAAAATTGTCCCCACACTAATGAGTTAACATTTGCGTAGTACTTTGAAGAGGCACAGATGCAAAGTCCTGTTGCTATTACACAGGCCAGGGCCACGATGGTAACTCCTCGAGAAGAGGAGTGCCTCTCCCTGTCAGACTTCTCTCTGTGCCTGGGAGGCACTGCTGCCTAGTGGATAGAGCATTGGAGTGGGACTGACAAGATCCCCAGCTCTGCCACTGGTCTGTTAGGTGATACTGGGCAAGTCACTTTGCTCCCCTCAGTTTCCTCATCTGTAAAATGGGAATAATTATACTGCCCTGCTTTGTAAAGCCCCTTGAAGTCTGCTGATGAACAGAGTTATAAAAGCTAGGTATTAGCATTAAACTAATTGTCATTTGCTAACAAGTTCAGCTTCTGTTCAAACACGGCTTCAAGAAGATACAAGATTGAAGCATTTCCAATGGTTCTTTCTCATGGGCCCATTCTATCTCAGTCACAGATAAAAAGGCAAACAGAAGGGACAGGAACAACTGAGGAGGAAACAGGAGTGTGAATCGCACTGTGGTCTAGTGGCTAAGATACTAGAATAGGAGCCAGAAGACCTGGATTCTAATTCCAAATTCTGCCACTGACCTGATGAGTGACCTTGGGCAAGTCTCTTCATTGCTATTTCTCCCCCCATGTCTGTTATCTCTGTTTAGAGACTGTAAGCTCTATAGGGCGGGGGCTATCTCTTACCATGTGTTTGTTTTAACAGCACCTAGCAAAATGGGGCCTCAAATCTTGTTTGGGGCTATTTGGCTCTACATTTACACAAATAATAATGATGTAATGGCCTGAAGGGGAAATCATCCAGATCACAATTGCAGGAATCCCTCTAACCTGTGAGTTCCCAAAGAAATTTATTAAAATCACTTGTACCAACACCAAACAAAAGTTTGGTTACAGCATGAAGTGCCCACATGTGGCAATGATCAGGGGAAAGCCACATTCTACAAGTCTCAACAAGGAGAGGCAGAAAATGAGTTTTACATGGCAGGCATAACTGTCAGCATTGTGTTTACATCGCATTGATTATCGCTGGAGAAAACAGGGAAGGAAAGTGTATTGACCTTTACGGAGAAGGCATGAAATACCTGCAGGCTGTATTCTGCAGGACTCTCTCACCATAACAGCAGAAGGAAGGTGCAGCATGACCCCTCCTTCTCCAGGCCTCTTTCTTGAGCATGTGTGTTATGGACAGGGATCATGGCACCTTGGGGCTTTTAGCACGTCTGTTCTGCAGCAATTTAGTACATGATTTAGCAAAGCTTCCCCCCAGTGCCAGATCTCCTGGAGCTTTCACAGTGTCGCTCCCTGGCTCTGGAAGCAAGGTTATGAAGGATATTCAAGGAGCTCAACAGTACTTCAGCATCAGTCTCTAATCCTGCAAAATCCAGGCGCGCTTGGTGCAAGAGAGCGGTAGATCGTGTAGAACTGTTTCACTGTCACCAGCAGCTAGGACGGAGCGAGCGGAGGCTGAAGCCACTCATGCATGAAATGTAAATCTAATGTAACTATTTGCAATGTAAAGTATTTTGAGCTTTGAAAAAATATTCCATTATTTGTGTCTTGAATTGAAAGAAAGAAAAAAAAAAACATTCCGGCTTTTGGAAATAGTCCCTTGTCCCTATTCAGTTCTCTCCACAACCAGAGATATGGCATTTAGAATGAAATTTGCCAGCTGTAGAATCTGTGGACCAACAGTGCCATGACCACTCAATCACCTCTTATTTAGCTAACGTCCTTCATCTCTCTCTGCTGCACAAGCTACATACAGAATAGAAACTGACTTGCAATAGGCTGATCAAAATATTTCTTCCCTCCAGTGCAGCTCAGTTGCTGCAACGTGCACAGTCCCCAATTATACGTACAGTATATTTACAAATAGTCAGAACATTGGGTTTGTTCCTATGCATTAGCTACATATTTTCTTGTGGACTCCCTAGTTACACAATACCAGTCAGTGTCCGCTGTTAAGTGGCTGAACCACTGAACGTGAAGGAATACACGCACCTGAATTACAGAACAGCTACCTGACAGAGCTAGAACCGCTACATTTCAACTCATTTAAAAGTTATAATAAAACCTTTCCCATTAAAGAAAGTTTTGTAGCATGTGTCTATTATTAAGGAGTTGTTGGTCTAGCTTTGTGACCATGTATGAGTGGATCTCACCAAGCCACTATGTTGTTTTCAGCTATGTGAGAAAATTGATGCGGCTGGAGCAGTGGACACATTATTTTATGGTTCATCTAATATTTTTTGCAGTCGTTTTTTGTTCTAAATTAATTTTTCTCACACTGGAAACTCAACATAGTAACAGGTTTCAGAGTAGCAGCTGTGTTAGTCTGTATTCGCAAAAAGAAAAGGAGTACTTGTGGCACCTTAGAGACTAATCAATTTATTTGAGCATAAGCTTTCGTGAGCTACAGCTCACTTCATCGGATGCATCGGAAAGCTCATGCTCAAATAAATTTGTTAGTCTCTAAGGTGCCACAAGTACTCCTTTTCTTTCAACATAGTAAATTATTGTCTTTGATAGGGAAGGGATTAGAACTGGTGAGAAAATATGAATTAAAAACAAAAGCTTGCCCTATCCCTCACCCAAGAACTTTTTTATGATGTTTCTTTCCATTGTCCAAACAGTAATAGAAGAGACACAAGAAAATATTTTTCTGGACAAACTTTATGCCACTTTATGAATCAATAAACATAAATCCTAGAGGAAATGCCTCTAGCCTGTGTTTTCCCCACACCTCACTCACCCTTTATACTCACTAGAAAATTAATTCCATACATAGGTTTTTAAACATTAGCCAGCCCACTCTCCGACCTTTATGTATTTTCAGCTCTGATCATCCTGAACAAATATCCTGTTTCCTAATATTAAAGCAAAGTTTTACTTTGAACAGAGACTAAAAATGGCACTCTGAGGTATACGTGTTTATTGTCTCTCAGTGGGTCTACATTAAATTTGCACAGTTTAGAGGATTTTTTTTCCTACCAGCTTTGCAAATGCACCATGGGGCTTGAAAATCAATCTGGGTTCTTTCTGACTTTCACATTTTCATCAGGAATATTTTGAAACTGGAACTTAGGTAACAATGTTGTTGATGATGCATGAGCCAGACTGGAATCCAGTTCATTGACTCAGAGCATGGCAGAGCCAGTCCCGCTGACTGGAAAATCATAGAAAATATGAAATAAATAAACAGAGAAAATATCTGTGATACTCTGAGTACATTTCCCAGACCTGAAGACGAGCTCTGTGTAAGCTTGAAAGCTTGTATCTCCCATAAACAAAAGGTGGTCCAATAAACCCAGTCAACTTCACCCATCTTGTATCTCTTGAAGAAATATATTTCTGCCAGTAAAGTAACTAGCAATCTATGTTATGCCACAAGAAGTAAATCTATGAAATGAGAAGGTGTCATTTTTATATAACCAATTTTTTTAGCACCACACACCTAGAATTTGATTCTCATTTACATTAAACCATTTTACTCCTCTGGCAGTGTAAAGGGGTCTTAAGGAGGGCATAAAATACAAGTTACATCATGTTAAGGCCTTCTGACAGTGACAGAATGGTGTAAAATGACCTTAGTGCAATAGAGAATCAGGCTCTTAAAAGCCTTGTCTTCACTATGAAAAAAGGTGGGTGCTTAACTCACATAAGCAAGCTCCAGGTAAACTGCTAGTGAAGACAAAGCAGTTTGTCGTTTTAACACAAATTATCACATCAAGTTAGGTCATGTCTTCACTGACCAAAAAAACCAGAGGTGCCGACTCCATGGGTGCTCCAACCCTGGAGCACCCACGGAAAAAAAAAAGTGGGTGCTCAGCACCTACCGGCAGCCCTGCTGATCAGCGCCTCCCCCTACCCCAGCACCTCCTGCCAGCTGGCAGCACGCTGATCAGCTCCATCCCCTCCCTCCCCAGTGCCTCCCGCCAGCTGGCTGCCCAGCCAATCAGTTCCTCGTCCTCCATCCCAATGCCTCCCGCCCTCTGGGATCAGCTGTTCAGCGGTGTGCAGGAGGCGCTGCGGGGAGGGGGAAGAGCTAGGGTTGCCAACCATCCCGGTTTTGCTGGGAGTCTCCCAGAATCGGGCTCTATCTCCTGGAAGCTACTGAAGCCAACCTGGGAGATTTTAGGCCACTAAAAGTCTGGCAGTGCAGCAGGGGTAAGGCAGGCTCCCATCTGCCCTGACTCCACGCCACTCCTGGAAGTGGCCGGCGCGTCCCTGCAGCCCCCGGGGTCTCTGCGCGCTGCCCCTGCCCTGAGAGCCAACTCCACAGCTCCCATTGGCAGGGAGCTGCGACCAATGGGAGCTATGTGTGTGCACATGGGGCCACAGGGGTGTGCCAGCGACTTCCAGGAGTGGCGCAGAGTCGGGGCAGGCAGTGAGCCTGCCTTAGCCCTGCTGCACCTCCGACTGGGAGCCACCCAAGGTAAGCACCGGAGCCCACACCCCTCACCCCCTCCCGCACCCCAACCGCCAGCCCCAGCCCTGAACCCCCTCCTGGAGCTCGCATAGCCTCCCACCCCATTCCCCTGCCCCAACTCTGAGCCCCCTCCTGCACCCAAACTCCCTCCCAAAGCCTGCACCCCGCCCTGCACCCCAATGCCCTGACCCAGCCCGGAACCCCCTCCTGCACCCAAACTCCCTCTCAGACCCATATTGTCTGGCTGGACTTTCAGCTGGAGATAAGATTAGGCAGTGGGAACAAAGATTTTAACACCCTTGGAAACGGGACAGAGAATGCCCATTTGTCAAATGTCAATCTTCCATCAGAGATCAGTCACATTACACAGCCTCACAGCAAATCTTGCACCCTGTTATGAGAAGCAGACACAATTTACCTCAGACTGACAGCTTACCTTGTCAGACACCGTGGCAAGTGACCACAGGGAGCATTCATCGAGCAGCAGGGCAGAAAGCAAACCTGCTCCAGCCCCCATCATTCACCAAGATAAGCTCAAGGGTTACATACTGGACTAGACGTATTGACATAGTAAGTGGAAGATAGATGATGATGGACAAGATTTTAATTGCTCAGTGAGATAATTTAAGTCAGAGATAAATACTGGTTCTCTATGCTGCCAGGTTGGTAGGAGTAGTTTTACCTGTTGGTTTCATTAACTTCCCAGAGAGCTTCTTCTGCTCACGTTAATTGACAGTTCAGTGCAATTTGTTAGTTTTCTCAGTGACATCTAATTTTAGGGGACACAGTAAAACTTCTCTTTAATCACTTTGCTAATTGTTTTTAGCGATTGGATGACATCAGATAAAACGCAAGCAGGGGTCACTATAATCATGATAAAAAGAACAGGAGGACTTGTGGCACCTTAGAGACGAACAAATTTATCTGAGCATAAGCTTTCGTGAGCTACAGCTCACTTCATTGGATGCATCCAATGAAGTGAGCTGTAGCTCACAAAAGCTTATGCTCAAATAAATTTGTTCGTCTCTAGGGTGCCACAAGTCCTCCTCTTCTTTTTGCGGATGCAGACTAACACGGCTGCTACTCTGAAACCTATAATCATGATATGCCCTATAGGTGGATCTGTCATTAAGCTAATCAGTGAAGGGATTAATAGTAGTAGTAAATAGAGTAACCCATTCTGGGGCAAAGGTTCCCATCCCATAATCCCTTTGCAACTAAACCACATTAGACCTTGAAGTCACTTCTATTAAGGTGCATCAGAAAAGCAACTGGGCATCTATATCCACTACTGCACATAGTAGGGAATAATTATGGAGGGCCTGATTCTTCTCTCATTTACACCCGTATAAGTCAGAGGTAACTACATTGGAGTCAGTGGAGTTACACTGCTCTGATATCAGTCTAAATGACAGGCCAAAAGGTCTAATCCTGTTGCCAGCTGAAACCAATGGTAAATCTCCCACTGAATTCAGTGGGAACAGAATTGGATCCTAAAACTGCTTCTGCCTTAGGCTCTGTCAGGGCTCCTTCCCCACTCTGAACTCTAGCGTACAGATGTGGGGACCCGCATGAAAGACCCCCTAAGCTTATTCTTACCAGCTTAGGTTAAAAACTTCCCCACGGTACAAACTTTGCCTTGTCCTTGAACAGTAAGCTGCCACCACCAAGCGTTTTAAACAAAGAACAGGGAAAGTGACCACTTGGAGATGTCTTCCCCCAAAAATATCCCCCCAAGCCCTACACACCCCCTTTCCTGGGGAGGCTTGAGAATAATATCCCAACCAATTGTTTACAAAATCATCAAAGACCCAAACCCTTGGATCTTGGAACAATGGAAAAATCAGTCAGGTTCTTAAAAGAAGGATTTTATTAAAAAAAAAAAAAAAGAAAGAAAGGTAAAAATCATCTGTGTAAAATCAGGATGGAAAATACTATACAGGGTATTCAGATTCAAAACACAGAGGATCCCCCTCTGGCCAAAACCTTAAAGTTACAGAAAACAGGAATAACCCTCCCTCTTAACACAGGGAAAATTCACATAAAACAAAAGATAAACTAATCTGTCTTGCCTGGCTTACCTCTACTGGTTGCAATATTGGAAACTTGGATTAGGATGGGTTGAAGAAGATGGATTTCTGTCTGGCCTCTCTCAGTCCCAAGAGAGAACAACCACATAAACAAAGAGCACAACAAAAGCCTCTCCCCTCCCCCCTCCCACCCCCCCAAGACTTGAAAGTATCTTGTCCCCTTATTGGTCCTTTGGGTCAGGTGCCAGCCAGGTTAGCTGAGCTTCTTAACCCTTTACAGGTAACAGGATGCTGCCTCTGACCAGGAGGGATTTTATAGCACTGTATACAGAAAGGTGGTTACCCTTCCCTTTATATTTATGACAGGCTCTATTCAGGAAGGCCACTCAAGCTCATTTGCAGTCCTTTTGAAGACCCTTTAAACATGCACTTAAGTGCTTTTCTGCAACAAGCAATGGATCATTTCATAGCTTAAATTTCCCCCAAGTCGATGTAATGTAATACACAGTGTAAACAGCATTCTGCTTTGCACCAACAGGAATGCAGGACTATCCTTTGTGATAGGGTGACCAGACATCCTAATTTTGTAGAGAGAATCCTAATACTCGGGACTTTGTCTTATATAGGCACCTATTATCCCTCCACCGTCCCGATTTTTCACACTTGCTCTCTGGTCACTCTACTTTGTGATGGCGGATCAGTAGCTCCTTTACTGCTAAACACTAGACTCAATCTGAAGAATTTGATTAAGACTCATCGAGGCAAGATCCATCATGCAGCTGAACTTTAGCAGGCCTCCAGTTTGCAAAAACTGTCCTCAGCACATATTTTTTTTAAAACATATTGGCAATGCCATAGCTGGGATAAGGAGGCAGCTTGTCTTTCCTATGCATTCCTGGGGAAAAGAAAGAGCTGCACTGCGGAACTTCAAAGAGAGAAAAATGGAGGCCATCAGGCCAGCAAAGGTGGACATCATTTAAAAAAGGAGGTGGGAGAAGAAGTCGTCTCTTTGCCCCACATTAACGAGACAGGGTGATTTATCTCTCAGCACATTATACCTTATATAGGACATTACACAGTGCGCTTCACAAAGTACAGGTTAAATCCTGCAGTCTTTACTCAGGCAAAACTCCCACTGCTCCATTTGAGAGTTGCATTTGTAATGATGGCAATAGATTTTCAAATGCATTCAACATCATATACCTAGAATGCGGTACGTTCAGAGGAACAATCACAGTTTTGCAACTAGCTGTTACGATTTTTCACGGGGCAGACAGCCAGATAGATCTCAGATCACAGGCAAAATTCTGCCCTGAGTTACCCCCATTGCGCCTGAGTCACTGAGTAAACTGCACTGCCCAAGTCACTGTCCCTGCAAGCTCACAGTGTTTGTATGCTGCTTTCCCTCACATTTAATTTCTAAAGTGAAAAAATTAAACCTTCATCCTGCTTAAAAATCTATTCTAAAGATTCCTTTAAAAAATTCTGTGTAGAGAATGTAGAAAACAATACTTTGAATTATTTTGAAAATCTTTACTTTTTTGGCTTTGATTAAACACTTCAAAGAACGAGCAGGTTATTTATAGGTCACCGTTAAATGTAACGTGAGGGAAGACAGCGTAAAAAGAGTTCAAAGGGTGTCTGTGAAATGAAAAAACCGCAGTGTTGTTGACGCCACTTCCTGTTTTCTCACACTCGACAGCATTTTTAAAACAAACTGGAGAAAACAAAAAAAAAAGGTGTTGAAAACCACTCAAGGCCCATCGTTTGTGGAGGGCTATTATACAAAGGTTTGGTCCTGTGTGTGCTTAGAATGGCATTTGCAGTATAAGTCCAAGGTCCAAAATGAAATCAGGGGCCCATTCTGGTAGGTACTGTACTTAGGGTTGCCAATTTGGTAATATTTAAAAAACAGACACCCCAGAAGGAGTGCCGGAATCTCCCCTGCCCTGCCTCTTCCCCTGAGGCCCCGCTCCCGCCGACTCCTCTTCCCCTCATAGCTTTTCCCCTCCCACCCCCCACCGCCTGGGTCAGGAGGGACTTGCCTGTGGAGCTGGGGCCAGGAGCTGCATCCTCCTGATGAAGGTAGGAGGCAACTCTGGCTGAGTAGGGGCTGGAGCGGGTAATGACCCAGTGCCTCCCCTACTCACAGTAACCAGACTTTGGGTATCTGATAAGTAGATCTGACCGGACACTATCAAGTGCCCTTTTTGACCTGGCCACCCTAACTGTATGACACGCAGTGAGAGACAGACCCTACCCTGAAGAGCATACAAGCTAAACAGACAAGAGAAAGAATGGGAAGAAAAATAGAGGTCTGAAGTTACTTGGTGATAGTCACTGGTAGAGGCAGGAACAGAACCCAGGTCTCCTGACTCCAGTCTGATACCCTTTTTGCCTTTCTAATAATGAATCAAATGACTCTTTAAAAGCATTCCAGGGTACAGCCAATTTCCCTGGGAGAACAGGGTCTCTGCTATGGCATCCCTAGTAGCACTGTTCTGGGGGGCACACAACAATTCTTTACTCCTTGATGACCATTTTGCTAAGTGCCCGGTTAACACTTGCCGGTTGTTCACCACTAGGTTTCTGATTCACAGCTCGATCCTGTGAGGTGCTGAGCAGCCTCAGCTCTCACTGAGCTAAACAGGAATTGGGTGCGCTCAGCACCTTGCAGAATCGATTAATCTTGAAGACCAAGGGCTGCCACAGGTATCTCTGGGTCAAGTAACACTTTTATTTAGAAGGGAGAGAGCATTCCACCTTACACAATTAGGGGCTCTGCTTTTAAGGCAGGTTTCTGGCAGTGGATTTTTTATCACTGGAATTATGGGTGGCTAGAAAGACTGTGAAGCATTTCAAAAGAATTCCTTTTACATTCACAACCCCTTTCAGAGGTGTAAGATTTTGAGCCTGATTCCCCGCTGTTACGCCAGCTTTAAAACTGTGGTAACATAGCAGAGAATGAGGCCCACCGCTTTCTTCCGTATTTTACATGCCCCTTTGAAAATGAGCGATGTGCTAGTCCACTACCGTTTCCATTTCTGAGGATGCTCAGAGACACCACATTGTCTCTGGGGAAAAAATTAGTAGGGGAATAGGCCAAGTTCTGGTTGGCATTTGCCTATTCCATGCAGGCTGGAGAAGAAAGCAAGCGTCTACTGTCTCCGCAGGTGGAGAGACCATCTGGAAATGGAGCCACAGGAGGGGAATCCCAACACGCGCCCTAAGGGCTGAGGTATGTATGCTGAGCCATGTACACTGGGCCATGAGTAAGGCCAGCAAGATTGCTGCCCAGCTTCACAAATGTGATTCAGCAGGGAAAAAATTGATCAGACCATTTGAAAGCAGTGTAGTGAGTATGGACAGTAAGAAATGGTCTTAAACTCATGACCACGCTGCATGTGTGTGTTCCGTTAGCAAAAGGCCAAGGTGGGAGGAAGGAGCAAGGAGCCGTTCCCCTCTTAGTACCCCCAAAAAGGGTCAGGGAGACATAAGAGCCGTGGCTATGCTCCTCTTCTCTGTCCCAGCCTGGGAAGCAGTCTGGCCAGACAGGAAGAGGAAGGGCAATAGAAGAGATTGTGCTCCTCCTGTGCTTGTGGGGGCACCATGAGGCACTGTCAAGGGACTGTCTAGACCCACCCTGCTCCCTCCTCAGGGCTGTGGCGAAGCCAGACTAGAACCTTGAGCGTGCTCTTGTTGGTTCAAAGAACTTACCAGGTTAGTTGGCGAAGCCAAATGGGCGTGGAGCATGGAATATTCAAGCTTCTAGCCTCCAGATTGTTTTTATTTTTAAGGAAATAAAAGGAGGAAGAAAAAACTACCAGAATATGAAATGCAAAATAAATGAATAAATAAATAAATAACCCTACACTCCAAACAAAAAGCTATCTAGCATTACTACAGTATAAAGGTTGTGAGATCCCACAACCAAAATCAGGAGTTTCCAATAGGTCAGGCAATTGAATGTTGACTTGCTCACAGAAGATTTTTTTCCTACCTTCCTTTCCCGATGACTCTTAACCTGTTACTCTGCTACTAACATATGAACATATGCCAGGATGGGCAAAGCAACCGAGTTTTGGGTGCCAGCTCTCCCACCTTAATGTTGCGTTGATGCTGGGT
Organism: Eretmochelys imbricata; assembly: GCF_965152235.1. NCBI lineage: Eukaryota > Metazoa > Chordata > Testudines > Cheloniidae > Eretmochelys > Eretmochelys imbricata. Next base: position 11,193,110 of record NC_135578.1, read on the forward strand.
TGAGGGCAGGGATGGGTTGTGTGGCGCACAGGAGTGTAGGGGGTTGTATTTAGCTTTAAAGAACTAAGCTGTACAACTTGGAGCCAAGTGAAGCTGAATGAAAACAATAGGTTACAAAGATGGGTTTTGGTTGTTGGATTTTTTTTCATTAAGCACCACCCCCACCCCTCCCACACACTGTAGAAAACCCCATTGGTTCATCTGGCTGCTTCCGTTATGTTTCATAAAAGTCACCCAGTATATCAGATAGCCATTCATTCTGGGCTAAATATCTTATTCATTTCTGAACAGTTTCAATTTTCTCCATGTCTCAAGGGATAGTTTATGAGGAAATAAGGCCTTGAGGGTAGACAGATGGAGAAAAATCTCTTCTCACAAAAGTTGATCACTATAATCTTTCATCTCCTCAGTGCAGACTTAGGCTGCTGGTATTCCAAGGTGCTGCAACAAGCGGGCAGTGCAGACTGGCTGTGATGCTGACAGGCCAGGTGCCAGCTCAAGCTAAGGTTCCCATGTCTCAACTGAACACTGACAAACGGTGCCGACTCCGTGGGTGCTCTGGGGCTGGAGCACCCATATGGGAAAAATGGTGGGTGCTCAGCACCCACCAGCTGCCTCCCTATCAGCCCCACCCCTCCAAACCCCAGTGCCTCTTGTCCATCGGTGGGCCCCACCGATCAGAGCCTCCTCCTCCCTCCTCGTGCCTCCCACCTGCTGTGATCCGCTGTTTCACGGCATGCAGGAAGCTCTGGGGTAGAGGGGGGAGGAGAGAGGATGCAGCGCGCTCGGGGGATGGAATGGGGCAGAAAGAGGCAGGGCGTGGGTGAGGACTTGGGGGAAGGGGTGGAGTGGGGGCGGAGCCTGGGGCAGAGCCAGGGGGTCAAGCACCCCGGCACATTGGACAGTCGGCACCTGTGCTGACAAATACATAGCTGAAATCAATCTGGCTCACTTGTGTGTTAGTATTGTTAAAATAGTTATTAGAATGATAAGAATGTGTTTATTGAATGCTTGTGCATTGCTTCCCACATTAACCTCATTTATAACCTCTGTATCTCATACTATAAGGTCATATTTGAGCGCGGGGGGGCATTGTGATCCTCTGTGACTATATAAATCACCAGATAGGAGAGAGATATTAACTAGTGTGACACACTGATCTCCGGCAGGTGGTGTTATGTCCTGTCCAACAGGAAAGGTCCATCGACTCCAGATGGACTATTGTGGGAGGATAAAGAGGACAAAAGATGTTTGTTGTTTTACTGCCCACCCTCCAGCCCATGAAGATGAGTCATGGAAGTGGATTCCTCCAATCAGCTAAGCTTGCAGCTCAGCGCCCAAAGTAGGAGGAGAATAAATAACCCCTAGCAAGAAGAAACTGGATCTCTATGCTGCTTAGACACTTAGGGGCAAGATATAAGTGAGAAACCCCAATGTCTTAGCCTGAGTTAGCCATAAAGGACATACAGAACTTGCTTATTAGAAGATTCTATTACTTTTTGAAATTTAAGATTGTAACTCATTTGTGTTTATATGTTTACTTGCTTTAACCTTGTAAATATCCCCTTTGCTTCCTTTTCCTTCTTAATTCATATAGTTTATTGTAAAACTGGCTCACATGTTGTCTTTGGTGAGAGATCTAAGGGGCAATTGATCTGAGGTAAGTGACTGGTCCTTGAGGCCTGGAAATATTGCTGTGACTCTTGGTGTCAGGTATCATCTATCACTGAGGCATGTTCACCTGAGGGCACAGAGAGATCGGAGTACCCAAGGGAGCTGTCAGTGACTCCATGTCAGGCTGTTCCAGTACCTGTGGAGTTTAGACTTGATAATTGACTGGGAAAATCTAAGGATAGAACATACAGCTGATTTGGGGTTTGTGCTCTGCTTCCTCACAGTCTGCTGGAGGTGAGTGCTTGCACTCTTTACTCACTGCAGGAAGCTTTATGTTGGCTCTAGGGGGTGGGTGTCAACATGGTGATAGCAAATGAAAGATGAGAGGTGGGGTAGAGATAGGCTGTGAGTGCTGTGAAGTGTTTTGAAAGTGAAGACAAGCAGCTTGTGTTTGATGTGATTGAGAAAGGAGAGCCAGAGGAGGGATGACTTGGTCAAATCGATAAACGACGAGAATGAGCTTTGCCATGGCATTCCGAATGGCCATGAGCGGGGGCAAAATTTGTCAAGACCAGAGAGAAGGATGGTGCAGTAATCAAGATGTGAGATGATGAGAGCCTGGCTGAGCATTTTAGCTGAGTGGCTGGCTAGGAAAAGCCGTATCCTATTGATGTTATGCAGAGAGATCTGCAAGATTTAGATACAGCCTGGATGTGAGCATCGAGAGAGAGGTCTGAATCGAAGATGATGCCCAGGTTCCTAGTTGCAGGGTTGTAAGTATCTCCGTATAAAATCACACCCCCAACCAACAGAGTTATACTGGTACTAAAACCGTGTGCTGACCAGGCTTTCAGCAAGGAGGAACATCTTTGTCTGACCATTGATGAATTGGGGGACATGACACCCTCCTTTGAAGGGTGACTTTGGATAAAAAGCACTGAGTATTTTTAATTAGAGTGCTCATGCCAAGAACAGTCCTGACAGAGAAAAATGTGACACCCTTGTCAGAAAAGGGTTAGCCATAGTAACGGTGCAGTTCAACAGGGGCACATACTGGAGCAAACACGGATGCCTGATTACAAAGCCTGTACGCTATTCATTTGGGGCCTGATCCAAGCCTTCAAAGAACCAGCAGAACCACGTGTAGACACCATAGGAAGCCTCACGGATGCACCGGACTCCTTTCTCTCATGTTCCAATATGACCAAGAGCGCTGGGAAACTGAGCCACCTTTCCAGTTCTCCCCTCCTCATTCCCCCTCTGCATTGTTCTATGCATAGAGCTATCACGCAGAATGGCTCCACCATGCTCAGAGAGAGCAGAGTCCCCTGCATAGGATCTCTGTGACTGGGACCCTCCCTACACACTGGCATGGCACCTGGCCTGCTGCCTTAGAGGCTTTGGCGACGATTCTGGTATGTTATCATGGCCCATAGTTCGCTCTTTAGTCTGGCCCTCTCACGGTCCCCTATCAGCATGTGCCTGTGCTAAGATATTTTAAGGATGGAATGACCACTCATTTTGCTAATCACCATTTTGGTTCTGAGGCTGCTTCTCAACCCACTCCTGAAAGTCTCTTAATTTATTCCTCCCATGTACTTATGAACCCTTGCCTTTCCTTTCACAGGGGGGCATTTAAATATGGCTTCTCTCTTTCCCCACTGGTCATGGGGATATAGTCTCTGCTCCCAGTCTGGAAAGATCACTCCAAAGGGGGGCTCTACCTCCCAGCACCTTTGCCCAGGCACCGCTGACAGCCCATTTGGTCTGCCTCATGGGCCAGTGGTGTATTTGCCACAGAAGGGCAGAAACCCTCTTCCAATGCCCCTGCACAAGAGACAAGTAAATTTGGTTTGTGTTAGTTTTTAAAGAATCGGAAGGACCGTGTTCAATTTGTTCCACCTTGGACTAGCAAAAAGGGCTACTGTGTCCCGGGGGGATTCACTACAACCATCACTGGAGGGGATGTGTCTGAGGAAGGTGTTTTGGGGGATGTGCTGAATCAACGCAGTCCCTGGTCATCCTGGCCATGCTGTTTCCCAGGCCAGTGCTACCACTAGAAGTCCCCTTGCAGAGTGAAGGTTGCAGCTGCCTTTACCATAGTAACCTTGTGCTACAAGATTTTCACTGCCAGAGTTTATGTCAGCCAAAGGCAATGGGTGAATTTATTCCAAGGAGACTTCTTCCTATGATCGGTTTTGTAAGCAATGTCAGAGCCTTTAGGTGTGGGCCCAAGGCCAGATTCCCCATCTCACCAAGCCATGTACAGAGTTACGGTCATGCCCTCTCTTCCCCTTGGCTCGAGTCACTTCCACAACTCTCAATTAACATTTAAGATTTCACTCCATAGCTGGCTGATTTATTTCACTTCCCATCCAGTAATTTATGGAAATAGATTCTTGGATCAAACAAAATGCACTTTTCAGAAAGATGGTCCATTCTCTCACATTTCGCTGAGTAAATGAGCATTTGTGCTCATGGGCATGTCATCCCATGAGCATGCCCATATCAAGGACTTTTAAAAAAAGCTACATTCATTAGTTTAAATCTCATTACAATATATTATACACCTTTAAATCAGCTTTGGATCAGGACCCAAATGAATAGTGTTCTCATCACATAATAGTATGGGTCATACGCGCATCTACTCAAAGACCCCTCGGCAGCACTCTGGCATATAAAAAGGTCTTAAAATTGGTGTAAATGTAATTTACACCAACTTCAAGAGTGCTAGAGTGGTGTAAAGGGGCCTTACCATAAATCAGCATCTGGCCCTATATGTTTCTATTTAACAAAATAAATAGAAACTAAACAATGACATTAAATTAGCATGACAATTTTCTTTACAGTTCCAAAGTTTATTTTTCACAAGAGGTGGCTTTAAAATGTGCTTCTTAGGTCTTGTCAACAAGCAAAAGTTTTATCACCTTAATTAAATTGGTTTCTAAACTGATTTAGTTCAAGCAGTGCAAGACCCTCTTTAACATTCATTTTGGTTTAAGAGTGGCTTATTTTGGTTCAGCCTAGTCTGTTTGGGTTTTCTTCACAAGATGAAACTAAATACTGAGTGCATCCACACACAAACCTGTACTGACCCAACTATGTCAGTCTACATTAGTGAGCTTCCAGCAGCACTGTTGTACCAATGCAGCTGTGCAGCTGCAAGATTGCTCGTGTAGCTGCTCAATGCCGACGGGAGAGAGCTCTCCCGTTGACTTCATAAAACCATCTCTACAAGCGACGGTAGCTATGAAGCTCTCCCACCGACATAGCACTGTGCACACTTCCACTTTGCTGCTGAAACGTATGTTGCTCAGGGGTATTTTTTTCACATAAGTTTTGCCAACCTAAGTGGCAGTGTAGACGTGGCCTCAGTTGGTTTAAAGTCACATCTTTAATAAAACTGTTGCAAATCTGCGTGTGTGAATACTAGGCACTTCGGTATAGCTGTGTCTCTCAGGGTGCTGTATCTGCTGACTTTGTGTTTTTATGGTTGTCTACTATTGTTAGCCCTGCAGCGTCAGTCCAGCAAAAAGTGAGTGACTTGGTTTCTATTCCTCCTCCTTGTGCATCATGGAGGCCAGGTCTACACTATAAACTTACATTGGTACAACTACGTCGCTCAGGGGTATGAAAAAGCCACACCCCTGAATTGCACAGTTGTACTGACCTAACCCCCCAAGTAGACAGAGCTATGTCGATGGTAGAGCTTCTCCCATTGCCATAGCTACTGCCTCTCTTGGAGGTGGATTACCTACGCCAATGGGAGAAGCTCTTCCCCATCTTTACTGAAGTGCTGCGTCACTGCTGCCCCAAGAGAATTGTTTGCTAAGCTCTGGTTACAGCTTTGCAAGCCTATGGAAGACAATGTAACACAAAGGTGTCACTAAGGGCATAATTGGGAGACAGTGGAGTCGCACAGGTGAAAGAGAGGGTTTTACTTGACCTGCCGAACCTTTATTGCACTGATGATGTGTAAAGGGGAAAGAATCTAGCTTGGCTCTCAGAATTCAGGCTGAGTTTTCAGGCCTGGCTGTTAAAAAACCAAAACAAAACCTCTTTTTTACTTGTTACATGAGTGCATTTGATCTGGAAATCACTGACACACAACAAACTTGGCACGCCACAAAGCTATGGCACCCCACCCCTACAGTCACTTTCAAGAGCAGAGCCACTTGTAATTGTTTGGAAGAATTTGGATATTCACACCTTCATTTTCTGAAAATCTTTAAAATAATTATTTCTTTGTATAAAAATGCTCATACAAATGACTAGTTACAAGTTAAGCCGGTCATTTGCACACACAACTAGTATAAGTGAGCATGCAATTACTGTAATTGCAAGCACAAATTAGACAGCAAGCAATTCTGAAGCCTGGACCTTAGTGGTCATCTCTGCAGCAAAAGCTACTTGCTGCTACAAAACAATTTGTTTTTCTATTCACAGAATATTGTGCTTCTCCACTATACTCCTCTTGTTAGCAGAATCTAGAGAGTATTATATCCAATCTAACAGAAATTCAAAGTTAAGCTTCCCCTGTTAGCACTATGACAGATTGCAGGGAGTAACAATGAAGTGATTGAGAATCTGTACTAATCACATCAATTGATATAAATTATGATGTCAGCTGTACCATGCCGTCTGTAGATTTACACCTCATTAAGTTTCCAAGTGCTAAATGAATCAACAGGGTTCAATGGTACCATTTTTAACGAATTGTCCTAGTTATAGGGCAAAAGTAACAGAAAAAGAGAAGCAGAACTTTCAGTGAACTCACTCAGGTTTTACAGAAACTGAAACTAATTTTCCAATTTAACATTACACATTAAGAACACCCATGTGCCAATCTCACCCAGAGAATCATCACTGGGAGTGGCTTTGAAATAGGGTTGGATGAAAATAGTGGCAGGTGTTTTGGAAAATGTTTGTACAAAACGATTCCCCAGTTTGTTTCACATGATTCTCAAGGCTTCAAAATATTACTATTTGTGAAATTTCAAGGTGTCAGCTCCCTTCTATTTTGCAGAACAGCCTGGGGTATCAAGAGCCCATGGCTTTTGCAATTTCACAAATTCAGTATTTTAAGCAAAAATATCACAGCGGCCACATCTGGCAATATTGCCTTGTGGAGAGAAGGCAGGGCAAAATACCGACAAACTTACAATAATTGTATAGTCGCACATAGATGCAGGTCAAACAGGAAGGTGGCCGGAACTGGCTCTGAACCTACTTCCAGAAGTACCACAAGGGTCTATAATTCACAAGCCCAAAATTCCCTATACCACAGGCTAGCCAAGGGGCAGGGTCAAGCTCATATGGCAACACATCAGCAGCCATGATGGGAGCAGGCGAGCAAAGTGCTATCCAGTTCCCCACCAGAGTAGGGGAGGTAGTGGGCCATATGAGAGAGGTTGCTTGGCACTGGTGTGGCTGCTTTCACTCATACAATCATAGAATATCAGGGTTGGAAGAGACCTCAGGAGGTCATCTAGTCCAACCCCCTGCCCAGAGCAGGACCAATCCCCAACCAAATCATCCCAGCCAGGGCTTTGTCAAGACAGGCCTTAAAAACCTCTAAGGAAGGAGATTCCACCACCTCCCTAGGTAACCCATTCCAGTGCTTCACCGCCCTCCTAGTGAAATAGTGTTTCCTAATATCCTCAGCATGACAAGGAACTCTGACGGCTCTGTGGGACATACATGCCCAGAGGGTCTAGTCACTGTGCAGTGAGACTACAGTGTCCCACAGCGGATGATGCAGGTGGCAGTGGTGCTTGTAATGGTAGCCGCTGCTGATCTTAACATCGTCTCTGTACTGTATCGCCAAGAGCGTGCTCCACTTCTGGCCCAACCCTGCCTCCTGCAAGCCTCCTCCCCAGGTCTCGGGGACAGGGCAGGTTCCCAAGAGCGGAGACATGAGTCTTAAAACTGGAATTCTGGGCTGTCGGATTGTGGGGAACCGGTATGGAGCTGAAGGTGCAGCAATTACTGTTGCTGGGAGCAGCTGGCTTCCACAGGGGATTCAAAGGCACTCTTGGTTCTTAAAACCAGCACACGACGGGCCAACTTCAGAGGAGAGGCTAGTGCAGTGGTGGGCAACCTGTGGCCTGTCAGGGTAATCCGCTGGCGAGCCGCCAGACAGTTTGTTTACATTTGCATGGCTGCAGTTCGCCATTCCCGGCCAATGGGAGCTGTGCGAAGCGGCAGCCAGCACATCCCGGGGGCCCGTGCTGCTTCCCGCAGTTCCCGTTGGCCGGGAAGGGCGAACTGCAGCCACTGGGAGCTGCGGGCGGCAGTGCAAACGTGAACAAACTGTCTGGCAGCCAGCCAGTGGATTACCCTGACGGGCCGCAGGTTGCCCACCACTGGTCTAGTGCATGCCAGAAGCACTGTCAATGGCGTTCTGTACATCATCTTCCTCCTCAGCCCATGCTGATGGTCTGCCAAGAGCACTACCTGTCATACTGACCTGTATCGTCTCAGTGTACTCCGCATCAGTCTGTATCCAGATGTTGTCATTTGTCTTATACTTGGATTGTAAACCGTCCGGGGCAGGGACCGCCTTTTTGTTCTTTGCACTGAACAGACTGCAGTCCTGGTCCGTGCTAGGATAATACAAATAATTAATTATAATAATAATTTATATGTTATATCAACTTGCTTAGAAAACTCCCTTGGACTCACATCTGCTTACCATGCACCTTACATCTACTTGCATAATGTAATGGGCAGTTTATCTGTTTGACTAACATCACTTGTTCTGAGTGCCCCATAAGTTTTCACCATCACTCTGGAAGTGGTCAGACCCATTTTCCTTGGGTCATCTTCATAGTTAATACTTATATTCCCATACCACTTTCAGTTGGAGCAGTCCGGGTTTTATTTCTTATCCTGTCTGTTTATGCCAGATGGTGTGATAGTTCTGTGATGTGGGCTAGATCTAATTTGGGCCACTAAATTCAATTAATACAGAGTGCAAAGCAAATATGAACTTGGGTCTTTAGACGTTGTCCTGCTGTATACAAACGTTTCTGCTCTCCCATAACGCAAACCCAGATCAAGTGATTTTTGCTCCAACTTTCAATACAAATTTCAGTTTCAGAAAGAGGCCAAGAGTGGAAAAGTTCATTCCAAATGATGACTATTTCAGAAAGCTCAGTGTGAAAAAAGGAATTTACAATGGAATCTGTTTTGCAACCTTCATGTAAGCTGGGACAAGCGACCGCTGGACTTCACAGGAATCCATGTGGCTTGAGGGAAAGGGCTGTTATGTTTTGCTGGGAATGTACTCGCCTTGCAGCGTGAGAGAGGCTCATCTTCAAAGTCAGCCTTGGAAAAATGATTTTGCCCCCTTTTAAAGGCACCCTTTTTTGTCAATGCAGAAACTCAGACAATGTCAGGGGGGAAGAAAAGAAAAGAAAAGAAAAGGTAAGCTCAAAAGCACTAGGAACACAGACCAGAGCACCCTACAGATGCAAGAGTGAGTTTAAAGACCATTGAGCATTTATATTTTTTAAGAAACCCCTATTATAGAAAAAGCTGGGCTAAACAGCTTTGTACTAATTCACTGTGGAAATCAGCAGTCCACTCAAGAGCTCTCAAAATGTCTCATTTTCTATCTGTGGGAGTTGGTCTAGTGGTTGCACCTTGGGCTTTGGTATACAATATATAAGGACACTTGTTCAATCTGACAATTTTAAAGGCGGTATTTTTGGTCTTTTTATTGTAACTTTACTTACAAAGCACACTGTGTTGCTTTGTTGCTGCATTTCTATTTCAGGATGAAACTGTGCTTCAGAGATGTCATTGAAATAATTATAAGGGCACGAAGAAGCCCTGGAAAATTTGGAAGAAAAACTCATGAGAGAGTGTCAAGATTGAGCTGAATGCGGAGGTCTCCTGTACTGAATTCCAGTGCGTTTCCAACAAGGTGAAGGGGTATGCAACACAAAGAAGTGAAATGTTGACCATAAGAAGTGGATGTGTTCTTATCTCAGCATCTGCTATGCTTTTGAAAGTGCGTTTGTCTCACACTCACACAATTAGTGGCTTCAGAAATTTACACTGTGGTATAGGCACTGGTATAACAATGATGGAGATGCATCCCCACTTTACATTAAAACTCTGAGGGTTTTAGGATACCTAATACATGGCTAGACTTTTTAAAGGTTCCCCTTACACCAGGGGCTGGGAAGGCCTGGGAATGGTTTAAGATAGGGATAGTCAACTGGCAGACCATGGGCCAAATCCAGACCACGAGACGCTTTTGAATGGACCCTGAAATCTTTTTAGTTACATATTATCATTATTGTTATTTTTTTTATTATTTTTATTTTCTCTAGAGTCTGGACCTTGACTATACTTTGACTGAGGAATTTGGACCTTGACAAAAAATTGACCACCCCTGGCAAGGACACTTGGCACTGGTTTAAAGTAGCCTTGGCAGACTGAAGAATCTGGTCCTCAGGCTTTTGCGTCTCTTTTCCCCGGTGCCAAAGAGCCTCAGGCCTGCCCTACACCTAAAACGTAGGTGGACCTAGCTACGTCGCTCAGGGGTGTGAATTTTTCACCCCCACCCTCTCAAGAGATGTAGTTAAGTCAATGTAAGCCCTGGTGTAGACACCACGAGTTTAACAGAAGAATTATTCCATCGACCTCTTGATGAAGGTGGATTTATTATAGCAATACAAAAATACCTTTAGTCTCTTAAGCAAATGTCTACACTACGGAGGCATAGCTGCAACACTGTTCAGGATTTAACCTGTTTCTCTTGCTTAATTTCAAAGCCATACCTCCAGCTGACTCATAGTCCATATACTTTTAAAACTGTAGCCTGTCCCCATATAAATCAATTTCAAATTAGGAAAGCTGACAATCCATTAAACAAGAGAGTTGAGTCAGATTTCGAAACAGCAGAACTGCTGATCTAGCAATCATGTAGATAATCATTCCTCATGCTGCAGCACTTAAATAAAATACATAAATTGTTTACTTAAACAAATTCCAGTGAGATTATCCCCAAATTAAACTAGGTAGCCAAAAACATTGATATGTACGTTTGAAATAATTTGTTACATGCCCTTACTTCACTTTGGAAAATGGGGTAATTGTTTTATAGTTGTTTTGCTTTATTTTAAGGGATTTCAGCAGCAAGCACAGGTTTGGCAATCCAAGCAGAGTGCTCCAAATGCTATCAGGCCCATTTATAAACACTAATTGCTGAAGAGTCTCCGTTAATAGCATTCTGTGGCAAGACGAGTGAGGAACCCAACACTGAAAAGCATGTTCTTATGTGGAAAGTCACTTCACACCTCAATTATAGCTTCTGCCAACCACTTCAGATCTGAAGTATAATGTTTTCTCTGCGGAGAGGATACCATTAGCACAATAAGCAGTTAGCACAGAGACTGTGAACTGAACAGCACCAAGGGAAATCACCTCGCTGTGGGAACTCCTTAGACTTTTGTTTTTATGCTTTGAAAAGCAAATTGATTAGAATATACACACACACACAAAACATCGCCAGGTTGGTACCTTTTTGTACCCATCATCTTTTCAATTAACCAGAAAAGCCCAATTTAAGACTTTTCATTAAAACAATTTTCAACCATGTACTCAAGTGATACTCTATGCGCTTATTCATTGTTATGATCAATTCGACACATCTGAAAGTGACAATGTGTCATTGGTATAATGGTATAATTATTAATAATGCAACCCCCCTAGGGAGACTAGCTTTATCACAGTGGCATCTACTCATAGCCATTACTACCCCTAATGCTTTAATGCCTCATAGAGTTTCGGACTAAAGGGTTTGGTTTACATGCCTGCAGACTTTTGTAACTAAGCAAGGTGACAAAAATGACCATGAGACTCATAGGACACTGTAGAAATTTAATCCTTCATCCTGAACTGGCATCTGCTATTGCAAACCACTGAGCCCAAGTGTGCTGAATACCCCTGGGCCCTTATACTGTCATTGTGACCTCGGGACCATGGCCAAAATTATCTGAATAGAGTAGGATACTGGACATTGTTAATATGATCAAATAAGTAAGTGACTTAGTATGGCTAGAGCACTTTTAACTGTCTAAGTCCCCTGCACACATCGATCCGCACATTACTGCTGCAAGATGGAGAGAGGGGGAAAGTAGTTGTAAGACTATTTAATCCAAGAAGGAGCACACAGACAGGGGCCTTGTCTACACTAACCTCTGCCCCCAAGAATTTCCCACTACGTTACTGCTACTTACAGTTGTGCACACCATGTTCTAGGCCCATTCCGGATACTCAAGAAGGGATGATCCCTGCCTGCAAACGGACAGATAGCCAGACAAAGTGACAGAGTTTGGAGGGATACTTTTAAATGCAAGTCAGCCAGATTCAGCTGGCAGCAGCATGGAGGAAATGGGTCTAAAAGGGACTAACATTACACCACATTCCTACTGTTATCACTGATGGAGCTACACCGGGGGAAATTTAAGCAGGAAAAAGGCTCAGGCCTGCTCCACACCTAAAACTTACTTCGACCTAGCGACATTGTTCAGGGTTGTGAAAAATTTTACATCCTGCATGACGCAGTTAGGTCAACCTAACCCTCAGTGTAGATGCAGCTAGGTCAATGGAAGAATTCTTACGTCAACCTAACTACTGCCTCTCGAGGGAGTGGCTTTACTACAGCAATGGAAACCCCCCCCCCCCTTCTGCAGTAAATGTCTACACTACAGCAGCATAGCTGCAGTGCTACAGCTAGGTCATTTTAGCTCTTGTAGTGTAGACATAAACTCTCAGTAGCTGTGCCTCAGGGTAAGTGATTTACCCAAGGCTAGATGGTGTGTCAGTGGCAGAGTCAGAACAAGACTTCAATTGCATGCTCTGCCCATTACACTGTACTACCTTTCCAGGGTCATATTTAAGCAAGAGATTAAATGATGGCCTGAATAGGAATGCACTCCTGGATCGAGGCCTTTATTACAAAGCATCACTATATTTGCATTTTAAAATGTCTTAATTTAAATACAGATTCCCAGCCTCAAATATTTTGAATTATTGCTGCACTTACGCTGTTACATTCCGATTTTAAAATTAATAATTTAATTCCATGTAATCATTTTCAGATTCAGCTGAATGGGAAGTGAATCTCACAGAACTGTAAATGCAGGTCTCTGTGGTGAAACAGATTCAACGCTACCATATTCCCCACTTTGTTTCCAAACTTCAGTTGCAATTACCTGCTCTAATTTTAAATGGGAAGTCTCAATATACTGTAATTAAACATTCAGGGGAGACAGGAGAGCTGTCTATCAGCACCTGGCAATGGGATTCCCTTTCCAGAGGCACCTGCACTAAATGGTAATTCCTCACTCCATACTCCTTCCCCTCCCCGCCTGCTCTGATGGAACAGATGGAACAATCATCCTGCTCATTCCACAGTAAGGACCCCTGCTGCTACAGTGAGCGTTATGCACTTGTAATACACATAATTAGCCAAGTCAATGGACAATGCAGCATATTAGCATGGGCGGAGTAACATCAAGCAAAACATGCATTTCAGTTTATCTACTGCTGTCAATAGGACGTTTCTGCCAATCACCAAAAATCGTGGACATGAGGCACAAACCAATTACACATCATGTAGGCAGGGTCCCTTATCAACCCCTTCTCCCTGCCAGGAATATTTAATGGTATAATTTAAAGGGGGTTATTCTGATCGTGGCATGTGGGTGATTTATGCCCCATTAACGTGTATGAGTTATTCACCCAAGTCTCCCACACATCCGTGAGTAATTAGATGGCATGATGTTAACCACTGTATACCTTTCCTCTGATGTCAGAGTGAATTGCACAGCTATAGCTTGCAAAGTTATTGCTCCAAGAAGAGGCACTTCTGGCTTTTTCTTGTAGTTTATGACTTGCTCCGTAGCCGCCAACACATGGAACTGCAGTTCTCTGACTTAAGGCCAATTGTTGAATGTCCCTCCTCCTACATTCACATGCTGTTTTGGGGCAACATTTATATTGGGATTGGAAAAGGTTCAGAAAAGGGCAACAAAAATGAGTAGGGCTATGGAACAGCTGCCATATGAGAAGAGATTAATAAGACTGGGACCTTTCAGCTTGGAAAAGAGACCACTAAAAGGGGATATGATAGAGGTCTATAAAATCATGACTGGTGTGGAGTAAATGAGTAAGAAGTGTTATTTACTCCTCATAGCACAAGAACTGGGGTCACCACATGAAAATAATAGGCAGCAGGTTTAAATCAAACAAAAAAAATGGTTAGTTACCTTCTCGTAACTGTTGTTCTTCGAGAGGTGTTGTTCACGTCCATTCCACATTAGGATCGAGTGGGCCGTGACCGGAACACCTGCAAGCTCATAGCACACCCGGATGCAGCTCGTAATTCAAGACGAAATCCGCTGCGCCGACACTGGGAGGCCTTTTACTCTCTCGGCTACAGCCACAAACAGCTGCGCAGATTTGCGAAAGGGCTTGGTGCACTCCATATAGAATGCCAGCGCTCAATGCACATCCAAGGTGTGCAAGCTGCGGTGACTCGGGTCCATATGGGGTTTCAGGAAGAACACCGGCAGACAAATGTCCTGGCCCAGATGGAATTGGGAGACCACCTTAGGGAGGAACTTGGGGTGCGGCCGGAGCTGCACCTTGTCCTTGTGAAATACTGCGTACGGTGGCTCAGAGGTGAGGGCCCTCAGTTTGGACACCCTTCTGGCCGAGGTAATGGCAACCAGAAACACCACCTTCCAGGAAAGGTGGAGGAGAGAACAGGTAGCGAGGGGCTCGAAAGGGGGTCCCATGAGTTTAGAAAGGACCAGGTTAAGGTTCCATGGAGGGACTGGGGGGCAAGAGTATGGACACACCCTCTCCAATCCTTTAAGGAACTGCCCCACCATTGGGTGGGAAAACACCGAGCCCCCTGAGAACCCCGGATGAAGGCGGAGATGGCCGCCAGGTGCACTCTGAGTGAGGACGGGGCTAGCCCTTGCTGCTTGAGGTGCAGGAGGTTCTCCAGAATGGCCTGCACCGGGGCTTGGCCTGGCTGCACCTGTCGGGATTCACACCAACACGAGAACCTTTTCCAGTTGGCCATATAGGCCACCCTGGTAGAGGGCTTTCTACTGCCAAGCAGAATCTGCTGCACAGGAAGGGAGCACTGGCTTTCCAGGGCATTTAGCCACAGAGCCTCCACGTCGTCAGGTGCGGTGACTGCAGGTCGGGGTGGAGAAGCCGCCTGTCGTCCTGTGTAATGAGGTCCGGTGTAGGGGCAGGACTACTGGGGCCTCCACCGACAGCTCTAGGAGCGATGTGTACCAGTGTTGGCGGGCCCCGGCTGGGGCGATGAGGATCACCGCCGCCCTGTCCCTGGGCATCTTGAGCAGGACCTTGTGCACCAAGGGGAGCAGGGGGAAGGCGTACATCAAGCCCCCTCTCCACGGGACCGCAAACGCGTCCGCGAGTGAGCCCGGGCTGCGGCCCTGGAATGAGCAGAACCGCGGGCACTGGCGATGGCCCTGGTGGCAAACAGATCTACCCGGGGAAACCCCCACCATACGGAAGAACGAAAGCACAACGTCCACCCTGAGCGTCCACTCCAGCATGTGGTACGACCTGCTGAGGGAGTCCACCAGCTCATTCCACACCCCTGGGACATAGGATGCTTCGAGGTGAATCGCATGGGCTATGCAAAGGTCCCAGAGGAGGAGAGCCTTGCGACAGAGTGGTGAGGAATGAGCCCCGCCCTGCTTGTTTATATAAAACATGGCAGTAGTGTTGTCTGTCAGAACTGTCATGCTGTGACCACTGAGAGTGGCGTGAAAGGTCTGGGAGGCATGACGAACCGCCCTGAGCTCCTTCACGCTGATAGGGAGCGACCGCTCTGCTCTGGACCACAACCCCTGCGTCATGAGGTCCCCCAGGTGAGCCCCCCATCCGTGGTCTGATGTGTCCGTCACCAGTGTCAGGTCCAGAAGTGGGGCGGCAAAGGGGATGCCTTCGCAAACTACAGGCTGGGACTGCCACCACAGCAGAAAGTCCAGCACGTCCCTTGGGGCTGTTACTACCAAGTCCAGGGGGTCCCTGCCTGGGCGGTACACCCGAGCGAGCCACGCCTGCTAAGTCCTGAGTCTCAGTCTGGCATACCTGACCACGTGCGTGCATGTTGCCATGTGGCCCAGCAGCCGCAGGCAGCGCCTGGCCATTGTCTGACTGATGCAGGGAGGCCACCGCTTGCTGGAAAGCCCGGAATCGGGATCCTGGAAGGCTTGCCCTGGCCTGCACCGCATCCAGGACCGCCCCTATGAATTCCACTCTCTGCGTGGGTACAAGTGTGGACTTGGGGATGTTGACCAGGAGCCCCAGTTCGCGGAACAATCTCAGGGCCACCTCCACATGGCCCCACACCTCTGCCTCAGATCTGCCCGCCAGGAGCCAGCTGTCGAGGTACGGGTACACCCGGATTCTCTGCCTCCGTAAGAAGGCCGCCGCCACCACCATGCACTTCGTGAACACCCGTGGGGCCGCGGCTAGACCGAATGGGAGAACCGCAAACTGGTAATGTTCTTGGCCCATGGTGAAGCATAGGATCCGCCGATGTACTGGGAAAATGGTGATATGAAAATACGCATCCTTCATGTCGAGGGCGGCGTACCAGTCCCCCGGATCCAGGGAAGGGATGATGGTGCCCAGAGAGACCATGGACCTTGACCAGGAATTTGTTGAGCCTGCGCAGGTCCTAGGATTGGGCGAAGGCCCCCTTTGGCCTTGGGGATGAGGAAGTACCGGGAGTAGAAACCTTTTCCCCTTAGGCCGTGAGGCACCGCCCCTGCCTGTAGCAGCAAGAGGCCTTCCTCCTCTAGGAGACGCTCCTGAGAGGGGTCCCTGAAGAGGGACGGGGAAGGGGGTCGGGGGGAGAGGGAGGCGAACTGCAGCGAGTACCTGTTCTGCACCATGCATAAGACCCAATGGTCTGACGTAATGGTGGATCACGCACGGGAGAAACGGGACAGGTGGTTCAGGAAACAAAGGGACGGATCCGGTGAATGGTCTGGTACGCTATCCTTGAGTGCACCTTCAAGAGCCTGGCTTAGTGCCTGGCTGGGGTTTGTGCTGGCCTTGGTTCTCGCCCGGCGCATTATTGTTATTGCACCGTCGCCTGTTATCCCTGCCTTGCCTACGGTAAGGCTCATGCCTATGGCGAGGCTGGTACTGGTGTTGAGGGGGAGGCTCCGACTTAAAGGGCTTCCTCTGAGTCGCCGGGGTGTGCACAGTCAGCGACTTGAGCGTAGCTCACGAGTCCTTGAGGCTATGCAGCCTCGCGTCCATCTGATCCGAGAAGAGCCTGGACCCTTCGAAGGGATGGTCCTGGAGCGTATTCTGGACCTTGGGGGGCAGGCCTGACTCCTGGAGCCACGCCGAGCGCCTCATGACCACCCCTGATGTGATTGTTCTAGCCACCGCATCTGCCAAATCCAAGGAGGCCTGGAGAGAGGTCTTGGTTACTGCCTTGCCCTCGTCCACCAGGGCTGTGAACTCCTGTTGGGAACCTTGCGAGAGGTTGTCCTTAAACTTCTCCACCGCCACCCAGGAGTTGAAATTGTGCCTGTTGAGGATGGCCTGCTGGTTCGCAATCCTCAACTCAAGGCCCCCAGATGAGTACACCTTTCTACCAAAAAGATCCAGGCATTTCGCCTCCTTGGCCTTAGGGGCCGGGGCCTGCTGTCCATGGCGCTCCCTTTTGTTCACCACCGAAACCACTAGGGAGCATGGATTCGGGTGGCAGAATAGGAACTCATAGCCCTTAGATGGGGCAAAGTATTTACACTCCACTCCTTTAACCGTTGGAGAGCTGGAGGTCGGGGTCTGCCATATAGTCTTATAGTTAGACTGAATGGTTGTAATGAGCGGGAGCGCTATTCTGGATGGACCTTTGGGGTTCAAAATGTCTACCATGGGGTCCTCCTGCTCAACAGTCTCCTCGGCCTGCAACCCCAAATTTTGGGCAACTCTGTGCAGCAGTTCCTGGTGGGCTCTATGGTCTATTGGCAGGGGGCCGGACGCCTCTGTACCCACCACCGCCTCATCAGGAAAAGACGAGGAGGTTAGCTGCTGCTCGACCCCCTCTGGTTGGTCCTCCTGCTCCCCATCTCCCGTGGTAGGGGCCCCCGGCTCAGGCCGGGGCGGGAGTCCATGGGACTCTCCGGTCTATGCTGGGGGGATGCTGGAGGCCTGGATACTGTTGCCTCCGGCACTGTCTGGCATCGGTGCAGGAACCAGGACCACTGTACCGAGTAACTTGCCTTGGAGTGGGTCCCTTGGCACTCCTGATAGGCCCAGGGGGTCCAGAAGGGCCAATGGCCTGGCGACCCGCATTGGGATTGCCAGCTCCCCTGAGGGTCCCTGCTGTCTGGGCCCCAGTGCGGGTAGCTATAGCGGCCGGAGCCAGCGCCGAACTGCAGCGACGCCGATCGCAAAGGCCATGGCAGTGCCAACGATCAGCTCCGGCGGGAGAATGAGTGGCTCCTGGCCTAGCGGGACCGGGAGTGGTACCGGTATCCCTGGGACCGGGACCGAGACTGGGACCGGGACCGGTGCCGGCGTTCCCTGGACTGGGACCATCTGCGGGAGACCTCTGGCAAGGGCCGTCTCAACTCCTCCCAGTGCCGGTCTCTGGGCGGTGCCGGAGAGCGGCATGCCCTCTCTGCTGCTTCTTCGTGTCGACCCGCTGCCGGAGCTGCAACCTCCTTCTGGGCCGCTGGCAAGTGCGAGTCTGCGGAGTCGGAGCTCGACCGGGACCAACTCTGGGAGCGGTGCCAGGACGGTGTCTTCGAGCGGCCCACCATTGCCGGCTTACCCCTTGAAGGTACCCGAGGCACGGGTGCCGGAGGGTTCTCCCCATACGGGAGGGGGCTCGCCACCGACAGCTCAATGAGGCCCTTTGCGGCCTCAAAGGTGTCGGGCGTAGAGGGCTGATCCGTTATGCCCTCGAGCCCGTCGTCCGCACTGAGCTCACTGAGGTCTGGGCTCAGGGGGGCTTGTGCTGCCGGGACCGCCCATGTCAGCGCCGGTACCATGGCCTTCCCGCTCTTGTCAGCGCTCCCAAGGCGCCAGCCTCCTGTGCGGGGAACGACCGCGCCTTCCTTTAGGCTGCACCAGGGGCCGCACTGGGGAGGACGATCGGTGCCGAGGCCTAGCCTGGCGCTCCGGGGCCGACAGTTTACAGTGCTTCGCCGGTGCTGGGCCTCCCGACAGCTCCGGGGCACTACGCACCGAGGAAGGCTGAGCCGGTGTCGGGTGCTCCGGGCCCGGCAGCTGCAATGCGGCCTCCATCAACAGTTGCTTTAGGCGAAAGTCTCTTTCTTTCCTTGTCCTTGGCTTGAACGCCTTGCAAATCCTACACCTTTCAGTTTGATGTCCGTCCCCCAGGCAACGTAGACACAAGTCGTGGGGGTCACTAACTGGCATAGGTTTGCGGCACATGGCACAAGCCTTGAAGCCGTGGGCCTGCAGCATGCCCCACGGCCCCAGGCAGGTGCTGGAGGCCTCCAAGCTCCTAATCAATTAAATGGTCACAATCTATATGTAAAACAAACTGATAACAGCTACTCTAAAGGCTAAGGGACTGCTCTTCTACGAGAGAGAGAGAGAGAGGTTGTTCCAACACCGCCACAGACGGTAAGAAGGAACTGCAAGGGGTCGGGCCGACGGGGGTATATATACAGGGTGCAGTGGTGCCACTCGGGGGGCCCTCCGGCCTGACGGGAGCAGCTAAGGGGAAAAGTTTCCGACGCTCGTGGACGTAGCGCGCACACACCTAATGTGGAATGGATGTCAACAAGCACTCAAAGAAGAAGGAAGTATTTCTTCATACAATGCACAGTCAACCTGTGGAACTCCTTGCCAGAGGATATTGTGAAGGCCAAGGCTATAATAGGGTTCAAAAAAATGGGTGACAGGGGATGGATCACTTGACGATTACCTGTTCTGTTCATTCCCTCTGGGGCACCTGGCATTGGCCACTGTCAGACGACAGGATACTGGGCTAGATGGACCTTTGGTCTGACCCAGGATGGCTGTTCTTATTTTCTTAATGTTCTCTCTCAGCCTAGTCAAGATGAATGCTGATCTGATCCTCTGACTTGTGAGTCCTGCCCTGCTCTCACCTCTCCTTCCTCTTGTCCTCATTCTTTGCAGCTACTGCTCTATGAAAGGTTAGGGGGGGTTCTCACAACCAGGGTGATGTCATCTTTCTACCTTATGTCATCAGAGGTAAGTCACCCTTCCCCCTTTGAACAGCTGGCTCATTGCTGAATAGTGCTAATATGAAGTCATATGTAAGGGGGTGACAGAACAAAGTGGTTGGGATGGGCGGAGAGCTGGGATGCACAAAGCTACGTTAAGATAACTGAAGGAATTTGAGATGATCCATTTGTCCTCTCCTGAAATGTGATCTGGTTGCCAGAAGCAGCAGCCTGGGAGAGGTTTTTGCATTAGCACTAGTTATTCTGGTTTACTAAAGCAAAGCAAGTTATAGGTGAAACAAACATCAAGTAGAGGTATTTCCTATAATGCCCAGACTCCGGGGATAGGCCCCGTCTAGAATCCATCTGAGCTGGAGAGTGTGCCATTTGATTCTTCAGAATCTGATTGAATGTGGGGATCAGTAACCTCTCCCAGCCCCCAAAAAAGGGGTCATAAGTGAGTTCTGAGGACAGGAGGGCAGTGCATCCTTTTGGTCAGCATGGAGCTGCTCATTTAGAATAAATCTAGCTTTACTGGTCCTGATCTGCATCATTAACACCAACAAGGGCAAGACAGCACCGAAGACGATACTCAGCCCTGGTGCAGAAGGCCGAAACAAGGCCTATGTATTGTTGAAGTCGTCACAATAGGATGAAGTGGAGCATAGGGGCAAATGTCACTCCTGGAGAGGAATCTTAGCTTCCAGTGGTTAGTTCTCTGCCCCCTTAACAACTTATGCTACAGTTGCCCTGATAAAGAGAGTGACTCATGTGACAGGCTGCCAACTCAAAGCCTCTCTTTGGATTCAGAGTAACAGCCGTGTTAGTCTGTATTCAGAAAAAGAAAAGGAGTACTTGTGGCACCTTAGAGACTAACCAATTTATTTGAGCATAAGCTTTGCTCAAATAAATTGGTTAGTCTCTAAGGTGCCACAAGTACTCCTTTTCTCTCTTTGGATTCTAAACAGTGAGATAGGGGCTCAGGGGAACGCCTGATGACCTTGTACCACACTGCTCGCCATAAAGACACAATGTCCTTTGGAAGCCGCTTTGGAAATCTGGACTCTGCCAACAGTTTTCACACAGTATTCAGATACAGAGGATGGCTCAGATCACACGATATGGAGTTATCCTTTTAAGAGCTTCAGAAGGGGCAAGGCAAGAGTCCCAGTCAAATTCTGGATCCTTCAGAGAACAAAGACATTGTGCTGACAGTTTTCCTCCTACAATGCCTAAGCAGAAGGGAAGGACTGAAGACAGGCCTTTTCAAGAGTAATAGCAGAGGGAGTGAACTCTGCATGGTGTTTGCCTACCTGCTGCCAGAGGAAATAACTCTGAAGGTCTCATCTACGCTGCGATTGTAGCCACTAGTGCAGAGATCATCAGCTAGTATGATGGGGGAGGGATAGCTCATGGCGGGAGGGATAGCTCAGTGGTTTGAGCATTGGCCTGCTAAACCCAGGGTTATGAGTTCAATCCTTGAAGGGGCCATTTAGGGATCTGGGGCAAAAATTGGGGATCGGCCCTCCTTTGAGCAGGGGGTTGGATTAGATGATCTCCTGAGGTCCCTTCCAACCCTGATATTCTATGATTCTAGTACTCTTGGTGAAGCCTGACGAATTAAGTTCCCAGTCGTATATTTATACTAGTGTAAAAGCCAAGGTAACACAAGTGTGGAGAATCCTTGGCAATTTAGTATCACACGGAGGTTCGTTTGCAGAGAGACTGCATTTCACAAATGAAAATGAAGATTTCATGGCAGTTTCCCATAACAAATAAATATTCTGTGTTTGCACTGTTTCCTAACTTTCCTTTTTGTACAATTAATGAACCCCAGCTAAATACAGAATTCAAGCTAGGCAAATTAGCTGCTTGAAAAAAAGCCCTTGCTCATGAAATAATAGAATGCCAAGCACTTCTACCAGGCCTTTTCGCTGAAGATGTGAAAGCACAGTAGAAACAGTAAGCCAGCCTCACAATCCCCCCTGTGTGGTAGGCATTCTGAGGCCCATTTCACGGAAGGGTATCCACCCACCGAGAGAGAGAGAGAAAAGGACAGACAACATTTCAGAAGCATTCTCTCCCCTCACCGCTTTTTAAAATTATTATTATTCTGGACTTTTTTGGCTCCTGAATGAAGTCCCCTTGGTCTAATTTTCAGGAGTGTTGAGCACCTGCAATTCCAGCTGAGGTCAGTTGGACAATCAGACCCTACGTGCCTCCAAAGTTGGATGCCCAAAAAACTGGGGCACAAAAACATTAGGGAAAAGTTCTGAAAATTTGAGTCCAGGACTCTTGTCCAGGTTCAAAGAGAGTCAGTAGCAGAGTCAAAAAAAGAACCCAGGAGCCTTGGCAGCCAGTTAGTATTCTCTATTATTATATTACAGTAGTATACAGAGGCCCCCCTTTGAAACTGGGGCCTCATTGTGCTAGGTACAGTACATCCACGTAGTAACAGATGGACTCTGCAACAAAGAGCTTAGACTAAATAGACAAGACAGGCAAAGGTGGAAAGATCATCATCTGCATTTTACAGATTGGGGAACTGAGGCAGAGAGAGATTAAGGGTCCAAACAGAGCTCAGACAGACATACTGGGGAGCGGCAGCTACCAGGAGCCAGTTGCAGCAACCTGATTCAGAGCTGTCCGGCCCCAGTGCATGTTAGGATAGCACAGGGAGAGCCCTTATCTATCCCACTGGCAGGCAGTTAGGCAGGGACCAGTGAAGGATTGGTCATAGCGGAGCTCCACGCTCCCATGCCCCATCCATTCCCTCCCCTTCCGAATGTGCCTTCGCTCCCCCAATGCCAGGAGTGGAGGGGGCAGTTGGCAATGGAGGAAGCAGAGATGCCTCTGCCAGATTTCTATAAGCAGAGGGTTCCTTGTAAGGGGGCATCTTCACTGTCTCCCCCTGGCTGTTTTAAGGCTGCATATGCAGTGCAAAAGAGCTGACCAGAGAATTGACCTTAAGTGACTTGCCTAAGGTCACAAGGAAAGTCCAAAGCAGAGACTAGATTGAATAGTGAACTCCTGAGTACAAGGACAGTGCCTTAACCAGGAAAGCATCCTCCTCTCTTTCATTATAATCACTTGATAACTCTCCCATTTGCCTTCTTAAATATTTAAACCAGGAAACTTTGCTTTCAGGAAAACAGTGGACCGATGTGCAAGCTTCCTCATGGAGCTCTGCCAGCGTATCTTAATCCTGACCTTAAATATACTGCTCCTGTTCGTGTTCTAGGCTTCTTCTGAACAGACCGTCAATAGTGCTGAACTGTGTATGGCTTTGCAGCATGACAAATGTTTAATAAGACATTTCCCAGACCTGAAGAAGAACTTTGCATTAAGCTCAAAAGCTTGTCTCTCTCACCAACATAAGTTGGTCCAATAAAAGATATTACCTCACCCACCTTGACAATCTAATAAGAAAGAGACTCACATTACCAAGCTTTCGTCTTTTGTGATGCAAGCCAGGTTTCCGAACACATCATGTTAACTCTGAAGGTTCTGTCCCTCCTACCCAAACCTCCCAAAGTAAAATAGCATTATTTTTGAGGAACCATAGTATTTCAATCTCTGTTTTACCATGGTCAAACAAAATAACCACACATAACCCTCACAAACCTACAAACACATACATATATGCTGCAACCCACAGGCTACTATAAGGGAGAGAAATGTATCGGTGAGAAGGAGAAGAAAGATCAGAGTTATTCACATTGCAAGAAAACAGATATGGGTCCCATTTGCTAGCGTGTTGGCTATGTTAGCATGCTGTAATATTAGTGTGTGTCAGAATAGTATATCATAATATTTTAAGAAAAACATCCATATTAGCAGCTTTTCCCTGGGGGTCGGGGGTGGAGGGATATTCACTTCAAGTGTTCCTGTGTCCAAACAAGCCCCAAGCAATTCCCCATTCATTTTGCTCTTCTGGCTTATCTTTTCACTGCTTTGGAGTGTATTCTTCCTTATCTTGGAAACAAATGGCCTCCATGGAGTGCTCCAAACAGCAAAGCTATTTATCTGTTTGACGTGTTTCCCTGTTTGGCTCCCCAGCCTTGAGACAACCAGCTCAAGTTCTGACAATCTTTAGCTGTGCCCATGGTGGAGAGCTATGTGCCCCACTCACTCCAGGGGTGTGAATCAATTTCTTTGCCACATTTATCATTTACTGCAGTAAATCAAGTCTAATCAATGCTTCCCTCACTTGGTATGGGATGAAGTCTATGTAGACTTCCAGAAAAACAGGCTGGAAAGTAAAAGGAAAATAAACCAACCCAACAATTAAAAAAATCAGTTATTTAATTTGAATAGTTTCAGACACCCTTTTTTGTTGGGAGCTGGGCAGGGGGCAACAGATAGGGTGAAATCTTGGTTGTATTGAAGTCAATAGAAAAACTCCCATTGACTTCAATGGGCCAAGGATTTCTCCCATTGTTGTTAATACTGAAGTGCAGTTCTACTCTAAAAAGCGAGTAGGTAAAAAGACACCATGCTCTGTAAGGCACGTGATCTCCCTGTTCATTCAGCATCACATCGACTGACTTCAGAAACAAAACCAAATTTTCCCACTCCTCTTAGCCCTGCAGAGCCACCACAGGCAAGACTTGGAGAGCTGGACTGTATTCCCTCTAGACATCACCAGCAACAATTCCCAGTTACAGAGCAGTGGGCCTGGCACAGGTGTCACCAAGAGCATAATTTGACCTGCAGATTCCCTCTGTCTAGCTTTAGCAGGAAGCAGCACTCCAAGCAGTGGCAAAGCGGGCGGGAGGCCTCACTACGCTTTGAGCAAGAATGCTGGCAGTCAGGAACTGCCACCCGCACCCCTAACCTCTGGAAACATGGGCCGTTAGTGGTGGCAGCCTTTGGAAATGATGCAGGTTGTAACAATTGTGCCAAGAACTGGGGGCAGGAAGTGGGACCTAGCCGGGCTTTCCCCTGGAGCAACGTAAGAATGGTGCCTCCAAGGGAACCAAACCCAAATGACCACGGGGTTTCCCTGACAGAGGAAGCAGCAGTAAGGAAGGGACGGGGAAGGGGATGGCTCAGCTGGGGCCCCTTATCCCTAGGATAACCAGGGATCCCCTCTTGGACTCCAGGCCCCATCCAGCTGGATGGCTGCAAATAACCCTGAGTAGCCACTGGCAGCTGCGGATTGAGGTCAGCTTCCGCCATGCCCCCTGAGGCTGCAATCAGGAGACAGAGGTTGGGTAGAAATCATCACGCTAGCCCTATGCCTTCTGAAGAGCCTCCTGCACTGGTGTGATCTTCCCATAGTTGGCTACACTGGCTTTGCACCAGCAGCACAACACAAAGTGGCTGGAACATGAACCATAGTGTTTAAATACTCCAAATCATTCGTTATGTAAGTTAGCACAGACCGGCTTGCTCCACTATCACCAGGCAAATTGCACCTAGTCTCTCTGAGTGCACCCCCTCTCTTGGGGTGAAATCAGGTGATTGCAACCCAGGGCCTGGTCTGAGAATCTCCCATGTATCAACCATGACTTACCTCAGCAGGTCTGATTTAGGCCAGTCTCTGCAATTCTGTTCTCTTCAGGACAATGACACTAATAATCAGTGAGCAGACAGCCTCAATAAAGCCAAGTATTATTTATTTAGAACACAAACATTTCAGAGAAAGCATACCTTAAAGGCAATAAATCAGACTCTCCGCATCTCTAACCTACCAGGTGGTTAACCATCTTCCACATGGAATATCTGGAAGGACTAATTTCCTGTAGACTCTTTGGCAGACCCTTTCTCTGTGTCAGCCTGTTAGGGCTCATTGACAATGCCCCGGACAGCCCAGGCAACTCACTCCCCTTTGCAGGAATCAACTTCCTTTTTAACTGTTTATTGCTCTTTGATCTGAGGACTCCCAGCTCTGGCAAAATGGGTCTGCAACTCATGGGAGACGGGAGCCTTGAAGCTAACAGCTTGCCCCACTGTCTTTGCTTGGTCCTATCTGGGAAGCTATTGTGCTGCCTTCATGCACAGACCCCATGGAATTTGAGCATTCTAGGCATATAACAGACATTCCACTACCTCCAATATAAATTAGATCAAGATAGTCACATAGGAAATTGTAACAACTCAATATACAACTACTTCTCCCTGACCTGGTAACCCACAGTGCTCACAACATTGTTACATCTCTGCATTCCTAACATTACTACATAGCAGCACTATGGCTGTCCCACCAAGCTTGGCAAGGAGGCAGGAGTGGATGTCAGCAATGGACTGAAAGGAGAGCATTCTGAGGAGGAATTTGGAGGGGGGAGGAGTGGGATGGCATGGTCCAAAGGATGAGAGAGGAGGCTCCTGGCATGAAGAATGGTGCTGGGAGGGCAGCGGGGGGGAAGAAGGCAAGGAGGTGCGAGAGGCAATTTGGCAGAACATCGGGTGAGAGTCAGGGTACTGGGTTTTATGAGACGTAGACAGGACAGAGCTATGCACGGCCTTGACGTTGAGTGTGATGACCTCTTAATATGAAAGTGTGACCCTAAGAGCATCCCAGTGCCAGAGGGTAAGGGGCTCCCTGGTATCAAGCAGTGACAGCTGGCCTGACCAGCTCAGTGCACTCAACTCACTGCTGTCATAATTACAGGTTTCAGAGTAACAGCCGTGTTAGTCTGTATTCGCAAAAAGAAAAGGAGTACTTGTGGCACCTCAGAGACTAACCAATTTATTTGAGCATAAGCTTTCGTGAGCTACAGCTCATGCTCAAATAAATTGGTTAGTCTCTAAGGTGCCACAAGTACTCCTTTTCTTTTTGCTGTCATAATTTTAATCTAAAGGGGGTCATGTAAGGTATCATATCTGAACTGGTAATGTGCTGGTCATAAGCGTTATTGTGTGGTGTATGTACAGGTGATATATGAAAAATTATAAATATGGGCTGGCAATATGTTCTTAACATGTGTTTGGCAGAGAGGGCTTACGGCTCCCCCACCCTCCCGCCCCAGGACAAAGAAATGTGGTTCTGCCAGCTTGAATGTGTTTCCAGTGTAAACTGAGCAAGGAGAGACCATGGAAGTATGTTTACATAAAAGGTAAACAAAGCCATCAAACTAGCCAGTGGGGGAGATGGCCACTTAACTATCATGAGGAGACAGAGAGGGAGATAAATTAATGTGGTGTCAGCTCCCTACCTGACACAGCAAGCTGAGTCACAAGGGAAGAGAAACTCAGAGAAAGCCATTTTGGCATTCTTCACCAGAGGAGATAAAGAAACAAAGCACTTGGGACTCTGTGTGGGATCCTGGTTTAAGGACTCGCCAGCCATGCTGGAAGAATGACTGTGGTGAGAAAGCTATCCCAAACAAGAGACTCTAGTTTGTTAAGATAGGTTTCAGTCTTCAAAGCATATGTTTCCTTTTGTTTGTAACCACTTCTATCCCAATTCCTTCTACTCGGAATCACTTACACATCTGTTCCTTGGTAATAAATTTAATAATCTTGTTTTACTACACAGCCACCTCAGTCCTGCTGTGTTTCAAACTAACCTGTAAAATCCTCAGCCACACTGACAGGTTGATGCTGTGTTCTGTCTCTTTAAAGAAGCAGCGAATGCGTTAAGGTTTTGAGAGGGAAACAGTGAGAGGGTCTGAGCACTCAAAGGAGAAGGTTTTTGGGGAAACTTGAACTGGACAGGTTGTTTCATCACCCTGCAGGGAGTAACCAGGCTAGTGGAAGCCAGGGTGAGGTCACTGAGCTGCAAACAGGGTGATGGTATCAGGGCTCTGAGCCAAAGCCGCACTGCACAGTAGCACCCAAGGTTAATAGGGAGGAAGTGACACAGCCCCTTACTGGTCTGGGTGAAACCCCAAAGTGTCCCAGAAAGTTACTACGTTCTATGTGTTTCTATCCATACGGAATTTGCTACAATGTCACTTTGAAGAGACACTGCAGGTATTTCACTCCAGAAAGGTTCCCTGAGGAGTAGTGGGAAAAGGTCAAGCTCTCGTGTGCCTGGACAAAGGCAGATTGGTGTAATGTCCTTAGCCACCAGGAGGGTTAATCCTTTGGAACAAAGAGATTTATTTCACTATAAAAGAGGTAGCCAGGTCCGAGAGGGAAACAAACCGGTTTGGAGAACAGGCAAACCAGCTCTCCTTGGCAGCCTGCCACAAAATGAGGGAGAGAGAAAACAAAAAATGAAAGCAGCAGATATGGACTCTGACGTGTACCTTTAACTTTTGCAACCTGCACTTCCCAACCCATACTTAGTTCAGCTTTCTGCAGCTTGTTTCTAGCAAGTTTCAACATTCACCCTTTATTTCTACCTGTTTTCTCTCTGTCATTCTCGAATGCATCTTGCTTATATCAGCTATAGTTTGGATTTAATTGTTAGTAGAGAGAGACAGAAATGCTCACTTAATTGTAAGATGAGGAAGGTTCCACCCTTACAGGAAGAGGAGAAAACAAGTGGCGGTGAAGTGACTCACAGGTATCTAGGATTATAAATTCAGTATCAGTAGCGGGAGGACTGCAGTTCCTACCAACAGAGGTGAAACAGGAGCATGTGTTGGTACAGAGCAAGCCTGCTGATTTTAGAGGTGCTGGGACAATAGCAACAAGGGTGAAGAATTTAATGTTTTTAAATTGTGATTTCCTATATGCTTTTGTAATTGTAAGGTCAAAAAGAAAGTGTGGGAAGACTAAATTTGAGATGTGCTGGAGTTTCACAGTTCCCATGAGAGCACATAAATCCTTGAGTTCCTCATCACAAATCTGTTACCCTGTTCCAATGACAGCACAGCACCATCCGCTATGCAATAACCATCCCTTTTCAAGAACTGTCACTTACCAATGACAAACTACCAGAAACTCTGCCACATTCAAATTTGTTTTTTCATTGCCAAAAAATTGGATTTTAATATTAGTAAGACACACCCACACCACACACATGAAAGCAAGAGACCATTCAAGCTAGCTTTCATCCTGAAGCAACCTTTTATGGGTAAGTCATACCTGCCTGGAAATATGGCATTTCATTTGTAAGACATTAGACTTTTCACTATTACCATGAGCATATTAATTGATATTCTCACAACATCACTGTGAGATAGGCAAGTATTATTCATATTTTACTGATGGAGAAAATGAGGCGTAGGGAGGTTAAATGACTTTTTCAAAGACACAGTGGCAGAGCTGGGACTAGAAATTATGAGTTCCTGGCTTTCATTCTTGGGCTCAGAGCAGTAGACCACATTGTCTCGCCACCTCAGTGGGGCCAGCAACAGCCCTGGAATAATAACACGAAGCAAGATTTTTTCATTTTTGAAAGGGAAACAACATCTACACCTAGAAACATTTCAAAAAATGGACGGCACAGTAGTAAACAAATGCTGAAAGTGGTAAAGAACAATTTATAACAGGACTGTAGACATAGAAGATTATACATAGCATTGCCTGGACCTCACAATAAAGAAACTCCCTTTATTTTGTACTAACAAAAAAGTGAGGAACACTTATTTGGATCTACAAACACAAACTGCCAGTGCTGCTTGGATTTTTATGACATTCATCATTCTTTTTAAAGTAGAAATTAGAAATAAAATATTCACAATCCAATAATGTAGTAAAATGTCATTATAAAAGTCACGAACGTACAGGTCTATTTATCAAGATGATGTCATCAGTTGAGTCAGTTAACTGATGGTACAACTATTTTCAGTTATATTTTATTCTCTCTCTTCACTCCATTACTAACCTTAATGAAAACCGTTCCTGAAAGTATTTACTGAAGTTATAGATTCCTGCATTTGGGGATCAAAATTTTACTTTCTGATGAATCACTGGTGTACAAAATATATCTAATTGTGAGGGTTTGAGAAAGTCTTGTTGATTCCCTTCAAAGGACTCTTGTGTTTAACAACTGTCAACAAGGTGAAAAAAAAAAGAGAGGAAAAATATCACCTCCTTTTTGCACACATTAGATGTAGGAACAATATCACATTATAGCAATGAGCTGTATTATGTAAAGGGTCAGAGTTTTTCCTAACACGCTTGTTTAGTCTTCATCTTCATTTGTTCTGCCAACAAACAGCAGTAGGTTTTCCTTTGGGGAAACCTCCAAGAAATTTTCTTTTCCACCTGGATCCTCTGAAAGTCTTTGGGGTTCAACTGCATAATTTGCTCCTTTCTCTTGGAAAACTGTGTAGCTTGCAGTAGCCAATCCTTCAGTCTGTTCTGAAAGCCTAATTGCAGTCTGCATTTTCTTTCCTAATTCCTCTATCAGTTTTCCAGAAACAGATGTAGATTGTAAAGAAGCCTTTGATTTTTCATTACTAACATCTAATGTCAAAGTGTCTGTGTCTCGTCCTAATCCACTGCAGTCAATAAGTGGGGCTGTCCTCTCCTCTTGGAGTGTCCCTTGTAGAGAATTTATTTTCCCATCTTCACTGGTTGAGGACTCTTGTTCATCTGAATCAGAGCTTTCTGTCTCAGATGATGAAGTACTGCTTGATTCTTCAGAGTCACTCGTCTCCAATTCAGAGGAACGCAGTTGTTGCTTGGAAACAGCACTGACAGCTTTTAACTCACTTTCTTCCTCTTGTACCAGACGTGCAGCTGATTCCAGCTCTTCTAGTTCAAACCCTAAATGGGCCTTAGTTAGCTTGGCTTTCTGTAAGGATTCAGCAAGTGCTGCCAACTTTTTTGACCTTTAAAAAAGAACAAAACACATTGTTAAATGCTAGAAACAAAATATTTCCCATTTGATAATAAGTAGCAGGGAGCTAAACATTTTTGTTATTCATTTTATTTGTAAACAACTTCTTTCTTCAGTTACAGAATGGTAACAGAAAAGGTACAGGAAACAGAGATAAAAATGATCCCTTATTCACTTGAACTTATTCACTCCCACAAGGCTAGAAAAGCAGCTACATAAATCATCACCTCAGCAAACTTACAGTGAATTTTTCAGAAGAAAGCACACACTTCTTTACAAGCTTTGGAGATACATTGTAATGAGAAACACCAACTGCAACTATGATGATGAAGCAACAGGAAATCTCTGCAGAGAGATTATCTATTTTTAATGTTGTAAAACTTCAGCATTTGGCTAGCCAAGGGGCTGTCATTAGCTGGTTTGAAGCAGCTTGGTAAGGCATGAATCCAGAGGGGACTAAGTCAGTTGGCTTTGTCGTACCCCAAATGTAAATAAGGTATGACAATTTTCTCTCAGTATTACCCAAAATACAGTATATTTACAGAATATATTTTATCAGGCTCTTCTCATTGGGCTACTTGCACTATTTTTAAACTCCTATTTTTCCCCTTTAATGCCCCTTAGTTATCTGATGCCTTCAGAATTATATTACATATTTACCAACCTCTTATTACCATTTCATTCTTATCCTAATGGATACAAATTACTGTTGACTAACATACTTCCCTAGTAAATGAGCACCTCCAAAACAGCAATGTTAACAAACCTGGGAAAGGTGGTACTGGACTTGGTTTTGTTCAACTGAATGACGCAATTTGTGAAGACAAAGTAATTGTATTAAATTTAATCCACTTAAATGCACAGAAAATGGGAAAAATAAAAAAAGAATGAAATCAGGACACAGGTTTTATGGCTAAGAGAAATCTCCTACAACTCTGTTACAAATGTGTATCTCCTCTGTGCAAGTCTCACCACTTTACTCTACACATTATTCACCCTAGGTCCATTCAGTCCTGAATACAAATAATTTCATATACTGCATTCTCGATGCTTCCTTTCTACCGTCATTCTTCTAATCCCTCCTTTCCCCTTCCCTCTCCAATTTCTTAAAACCCACCTCTTTAAGAAGACAAATCTTCCTGTCTTATCTTTAGTGAGTCCTACACCTTCCCTCAGCTGAACTGCTGATACATGCCAAATAAATATTTATGTTAGGAGTAAGAAAATATGTTGCATTAAAAAAACAAGGCTAACTGATATGAAATCCTAAAGTGGTAAGGTTTAGACCAGTTTATTTATTTTTTTTTAGATGGTAGGTTAAAAATACAATCTTTGGGGAAATATTTGCCTATTGGTCTATTTTGAGCCACACATTTAGCAAATAAATTTTCATTAAGCCAAAAATAATTCATTTTACTTTAAAAAAGCAACAATGCCAAAAATTTAGATTTAAGAACTGATCAGCCGACAATTATCTCACACTAAGTTTTCCAAAAATTATCTTTCCTGTTATGTAAAGTTTAAAAGAAAAACATGCTGCAATCATGTAACTTCTTATGGGCCCTATTTCATAGATGTGTTCTCTCTCCTACCACAGCAGCACATGTGCACCTGTTTTAGAACGTGTTGCAGAATAAATCAGTTCTAGATTTATTTTAAATTTATTTAGTATTGTACCTAAGAATGAACTAAACAAAGGTTTCAGAGCAGCAGCCGTGTTAGTCCGTATCCGCAACAAAGAACAGGAGTACTTGTGGCACCTTAGAGACTAACAAATTTAGTTGAGCATAAGCTTTCACGGGCTACAGCCCACCTCATCGAATGCATAGAATGGAACACATAGTAAGAAGACATATATATATATATATATATACACACACACACACACATATATACATATACATACAGAGAACATGAAAAGGTGGAAGTAGCCATACCAACTGTAAGAGGCTAATTAAGATGAGCTATTATCAGCAGGAGAAAAAAAACTTTTGTAGTGAACAAAAGAACTGCTATACCCCTTTCTGTAAGGCCTACAATAGGGGACAACAGACATGGTAGGTCAACTTTCAGGCTTAGCAAGCTCATTTAGTACAGCTGTAGCCATAAAAATTTCTTCAAGTATTTGAAATTCAGCATATGCTTTAACAGAAAACTGTGCCATAAATTTATAAACAGAGAGAACAAAAAGCAAGAGAATGTCTTGAAATGTGGGAAAAAAGAAAACCAGGTATAAATAGCAAACATACATCCTGTTTCTTACTGTAGAGTTTTGCCTCAGACTATCAATCAACTTTTCACCACTTCCTGCAACAGCAGGTCTACTATAAATCCTGCAGTAACTGACTGGGTTTCATTTCCTCTGCCAAAACCTGCTAACCTGCAAGGCATGACACACTGACACTGGAGCAAGCAGCTGATAATGTAATACATAACTCCTGCGAGGCAAAAGTTAAAGCGCTTGTTCTCTCAGTTGAATGACTTTAAAGATCTTTATATTCTGCTTCCCAGGGGGGATAATTACTCAGTATAACATAGACTGTGCAATTTTTTTCTCCTAAAGGAATTTTATTTAAAAGGTGGAGGAAGGGAAATTTAATGCAGCTTCTTACACTTTCTTACAGAGACAGTGTAGCATTTAAAAACAAATCTTGGATTGAAACAGATTATTTGTTAACTTTCTCCATTCAAACCAAAGAACTCAGAAATTCATGTTTATGAAGAGTAATCAAAACCACATAAAAGTTTAAAAACAATAAAAAGCACGTACAGAAGCTCACAGATAAGCCACACACTTCTCTATGTAATGCCTGATACACATCCAAAATTTTCATCAACTATTTAATATACTAATTTACTTCATTAAATAACCCCAGTGATGTTCAGTCATAACATTTTCCCCAAATCATCTTCAGCAACTTGCATTTTCCTTAAAAGTACAAAGTTACGCAGGATCATAGGAACTGCCAAAGTGGATCAGATCCAAGGTCCATCTATCCTGCAAAACCCCCTGCAAGTAGACTGTAATGGAATGACCTGCCCACTCGGTTTATTTCCTGACCCCACTATTGAGAGATTGGTTTATGCCCTGAAGAATAAGGTTTTATATCCCTTCCAGATCTCCATTTTTTTTTAAACTCTACATATGCGTGGTAACCATATAAAAATGCAATCTTTTTTTGAATGTTACTAAACTCTTGGCTTCAATGAGTGCACAGACTAAATGTATATTGTGCAAAAAGTCCCCTTTATAACTTTCAAATATGCTGTCTTTTGATTTCACAGTAAACCAAGACTGATGCGAAAAGGAGGAATGTTTTTCTCTCTGCTGACTGTTGTTCAACTCCAGGCACGACAGCCCCTCATTCCTCTCTTACTGCATAAAATTCAAGACAGCTGTTGTCACATGTAATCCCCTATATAATCTTATCCCCATATTTCTCTTCTCTCATTTCTTCAAGCTCTTCTTCCCAATACTCTTTGTACTTCCTCTCATCTTCCCTTTCTTCACTTTCTGGTTTCTATCATCCAAATTTTTCCCTATCAAGTGCACCTCCTCCACAGCCCCTTCAAATCACTCCTTAAACCCTCCTAGCCAAACAATCCTACCTCCCTCCTTCCTTTTAATATTCTCCACACCCTCCCTCTTCTCAACTCCCAAAACTGCTAGCTCTTTATGGATGAAATATGTCGTATTTCAGTTTGTAGAAGTCCACATAAATTTACAACACTCCATAAATTTTATTATTAATACATAATAATTATCTGTGCCCCAGAGTATCTAAAGCTTAGAGTTCAAGAAGAAAATATACGGTAATACGTTTTGGCTCCTTCATTTGCATTATGCTACTTAACAAAAATGTAATACTATGGCTATATAGAAAGAGCTTATCTCTTTGAAGCAGCAAATACTTGTCCCCGCCACTCTTTATGCAAGTACAAGTACATACTAAACAGTGAGTCCACTTATGAAAGAGTTGGTGTCTAACAGGGGCAAATCAGGAAGGAATAAATACTCTCCTGCCGGATAGGTACAAGACTGCAACAGAAAATATACTCAATCTCTGAAAGCTTTGGTTTACTTCCTATGATTTGATCTACTTCAATAGTAATTTAATGATCTTAACTGATTTCCATTGCACAGCTGTTGCTAAAAGATCCACACTAACCCTTCACATTGAAAGTTTTACCAAAGTTGCTGAGAGATGACGTATTCTCTACCTGTATCAAGTGCTACAGGGGAAAGGAGATAAAAATGACATAAGAGACCCCACTACTTTCTATAAAAATCAATAACGCAGTTATGAGTACTCTGACTTGATTAGTAAATGCTCTCCAAAGACCAACAATTCCCCTCCTGAACTCTGCAGTTGACTTTCTGTAACTCTTTATGTGCATGGTTCTGTGGAGCCGTTGGCATGCTTACAGCAGATAAACACAAGGGCTCAGTTCCTGAGCTGTGGTCAAGAAGTTCTTGGTGCAGCTCACGACAAGGTGGAAGCATGTGCAGACTTTAAGCTACTGTTGCACTCCCCTAATCCCGAGTCCATTTGCCGCAGCCTAAAGGCTGTTCTAAATTATGTTGACTGCCAGCAACCCCAAAGGACTCTTATGGCAGTCAGGGATCATGAGGGTGCAGGGACACCTTGGCTTCAGTAAGGGGATAGTAGCATCTGCACGATGGAGGCTCTTTGACACTTAGTGATCCCCATACATAGAGGGATCCTAGAGTGGCAGTAATGTTAGCATTGTTAGGACAGCTTTGTGCTGGTGGAGCACTGCAAAACTGCCCAGACGTACCTGAGGAATAGCCCAAGGAATAACATTTTGTTCTTGTTGGACGACATCCATTTCAGAACCCCATATCTATTAATGTGCATGATGTATATATCACATAAAAGCAAGGAAATTCAGAATTCATATTGGCATCCTATTCTTATTCTGCTAAGTGCAACAGCCCACAAGATTAAACAACACTGGAGATGTATCTAAGAGCCCTGTAGTACAAATGTAAGTCAGATGACTGTATCAGCTTTGCCACAGCACGGCCTGCAAATGAAAAAATGGGTTTGTGCCTTTCCCTCCACTTCTTTATATAACGTACAAAGAAGGGCTTTTCCCCTGCTTGTCCTGTCTTCCCCTTTTTTCTGGAAGATGGCTCGAGAACTGGAATAGGAGTTTGTTTAGCCCTCACTTAAGGACTAAAAGATTATTTCTCAAAGATCTTTTCCTGCCAACTGTGTCAGATATTTGAGTTCAATAGATTTTCAACAGTCTGAAAAATCCCTCTTCCTTTCAGTTACTCAGATTTCATTTTTTTGGTGCATATAATATCTTACTCCTAGGAGTGGTCCAGTCATCCACAGTCTCTTTCAGGAAAACTGGAGTGTACAAAGCTGACGTTTCTAATTGTAAAAAACAAGCAGAAACCACTCCCCACTGTCAGGCCTTTATATATCATAAAGCAGCATAAAAAAGCACAATGGCCATTTTTTCTGTGCCGGTTCAGTTTAAATCTTCCCTGCAATTGATTGATTATGCTGCAATGTTAGCATTATTTAAACTTGATTTTTTTGTATGCTATTCTCTTTGTTTTATGAATGCTAGATTAAAACAGAACAATGAACAGAAGCAGTACAGAAACACCTGATGACAATGCACCTGAATCAGGAATAGGCTAACTTCATCAGCTGCATGCTTGATATTTGAGATAGGTTGGAAAGGAGATATCAAGAAAAACAAGAACTTCCTATACTTTTAAGAAGCAGATTCTATAAATGTTATTTGGGGAGTTTCTCAGCTCTGTATTTTTTGAATTGTTGTATAAACTGCAAAAACGCTTTTGTCTATACTGTATTTAAGGACTCTAGGACATTTTTAACAAGCACACTTTCTTAGCTATTATCACATAAAAACATGCTAACTTTCTGATAAAATGTTTGGGTTTTTTAAAATAATTTTCATCTTTTAAAGTCCTTTTGCTAAAGCAATTATGTAATCACTTTCCCTGATCTGAAGAATCCCAGGCTCAAAACATAAAGAACAATGTGAATAGAAGATTTTCTACAGCTGACAACTAGTTAGATTCTGGACTTGTGATAGAAAGGGTGCCTTTTGGGGGAAGAAGAGGAGAAAGAGAGAAAGAGAATGACTCCTGATAATATGGAAAGGAAATAATGTAACTCCTCGGCCAACAAAGACAAACCCAATCTACATGTAAAGTCTGTAAAATAAAAGTAGGTCTCATCTATCTAAGAATACTTTCTTTTTTCTGGATATTCTGAGCATAGCTGAAGAATCAAGATCCCAAATTCTGAGCATAGCTGAAGAATACAGAAACAAATCACCTGCTAAAATAATATTGGATATACATTCTTTGAATTGTAGAAGAATGAAGGCAAGTAAAAATCTGATGGTCAGTTATGCAGCTGCCATCAGGGGAAAAAGTTTCTCTCCTCTATTTAAGAGATAAACAGAACTAAATAGTTGTTGGCACACACCTGCCAATTGGGAACTGCCAGTTCATTTTATTTTTAAGGAAACAATCCACTAGCAAGGAGAATTGAATCTCAGGAATCCAGCTAGAGAGAGAGTGTACCAGAAACCTGACTCAGTGGAAGACAGCTAAACCACACTGCAGAAATCACAGCATAGAACACTTTCCCAAGCGAGACTGTGGGTTTAGTTTGATAAATTGTACAGGTTAAAACAATAGTTCAGGGAGCAGAAGTGACCCTATGTCATGAACAGAATGGGGGATATAGTGCAGCGTTTAGGGACCAGGTAAACATGCCCTGCTGTTTCCAAGACCTCTAGAATAGTATTTAAGATTAAAGTAACTCTTTCTAGTAAAGTTAATTCTTCAGTAATGATTAAAGAAATCTCATGATTACTTGAAGATATGCTCATTCAGTATGCACATTTGTGGTAATATCATCTTATTATTATGGTAATAGTGATCCTACATAAACATGCATAATAGGTATTTAAAGCATTGCACATAGTAATTATTAGTTGTCAAGATGCCAATTGCACTGGGAAAATGCTTTTAACTGCAGGTTAAATTGATAATAGGCACGTTTTATTTAATGTACAGCTTTAATAAATAGACAGCAAAGACCTCACACGTCTTGTTCATACACCTGACGTAATTCCTGGAAGACAATGCTGCAGTATTATCATCATTGGATTACAACAGATCTTTAGTGTGCTAGGTGCTTTCCCAATATGTATGAAGAGAGTGTCTCTGCCCCCCACAGCTTATCTGCTAAAAAGACAAAAACAGATGACTGTGGGGGAAATTGAAACAGCACACAAGTAAAGAAGTAGGAAAAGGAAGAGAATGGTGAGAGGAGAGAGAGAAGGGTTTGGGGAGCAGGGTGAGTGAGGCCAACAGCAGAGGGCAATAATAGAGGGGGAAGAAGGAGCCTGAAGCAAAGCTCCAATCAGCAGACAGAAACGAAATGTCTCAATGTTCCAATTAAGGTCCTGTCTGCTGATATCACTGGAGTACAGGGGATTTAAAGATACCCTTTGCCTCTCTGCAGCTGATAGTGCTCCCAGAGCTTCTGTTCTGTCTCTTGCAGTCAATGTGGCTTGTGGAGTTAAAGGGCACTTGGAACCTGGTGCCCCATACAGTTGTCCTCCTTAGCCACATCCAGGGGAGTGAGCTGCCCAGGTCTCCTCCCCCAAAGCTGCTAGCAAAGCACCCTCCTGTTTTATGGAGATTATTTTTGTCATATTTTTGGAGGGGGAATGATCTGGAGAGTTATAGTTGCTGAAGAGGGGAGGGATAGCTCAATGGTTTGAGCATTGGCCTGCTAAACCCAGGGTTGTGAGTTAAATCTTGAGGGGGCCATTTAGGGATCTGGAGCAAAAATTGGGGATGGGTCCTGCTTTGAGCAGGGGGTTGGACTAGATGACCTCCTGAGGTCCCTTCCAACCCTGATATTCTATGATTCTAAGATAAGTT
Organism: Eretmochelys imbricata; assembly: GCF_965152235.1. NCBI lineage: Eukaryota > Metazoa > Chordata > Testudines > Cheloniidae > Eretmochelys > Eretmochelys imbricata. The sequence continues at coordinate 11,231,637 of NC_135578.1, forward strand.
CTGTAGGGAGCCAGGGAGAAGACAATTCTTACAAAGTGAGCCTAGATATTAAATAAAAAGAATACATGCATAATTTGAGGCATCCATCCTGCCTTGGAATCCCTTGTTTGTAGTTTTTCCTAGATATTAATCTGCAGCAAAATAAAAGTAAAATGATGCACAACCTGCCTTTCTGAATAACATACCCATCAACCAGAAACAACACTACATAGGAAAAACTAAAAACACAGGAACTACTGGAGCAGGCCTTTCAGTCCTTGTGGTAGATTGCCCTGTGTAGCAACACTCTTGGCTTAGGGATTTAGCCCAAGTAGCAAAACTACCTGAAAGAGTTAAAAATCAGTTAGCAATAAATATTCTATATAACGCAAGAACATTTAACCATGCAACTTACATCATCACCGTGGGAGTTACCCAGCTAAATTACTGTGTGGAATATTTACACCTTTGTGTATAAACACAGCGGCCAGGTTGGTACATCAGGCTTTGAATGCATAGCTCAGTGACATTTTGCTACTAAATGAAACAGAATAAAACTTCTTCATGTGCAGATAAAAGCGCCACCTTAATGGTTTAAAAAAACCCACAATAAAAAGATTATTCTAATGCATCATAAGTTCGGCACGACATTTTACAGATCTATAAAAAGAGTTCACTACCCTGAGAAGTTTACATTGTAAATTAGACATAACAGCATGGGATGGCACAATACATGCATAAAGCAACAGTGCTTTTTTTATAGCTATTAATTTATTGAGGTAGTTTTAACAGATTTACAAATCCATGTCATCCAAATATCAGGGACAAAACAATAACCATTACAACAGTGAGTGTTTGTTAGAGAAACATTATACAGTACAATCTTCAGATCTCTCTATTTAACAGGGTGCTACCATATTACAGGTGAGCGCAACAGTGCATTCTTACTACCTATGCTTGCTAAGTCACACTGAGTTGCTGTGTGATGCGTGGATGCTGCCATGCTGGATCGCACAAATCACATAGCTAATCTGATTTTACATCTATGTTTCCTGATAGTCTGGACAAATTCTTTTGTCCGATTCTGTCCGATTCTGCTACCACTTCCCACTTTTTTCTGCTTTCATTGGAGAAAGAGCCTAACTACATTACAAAAACAACCAAGCCAGGGGATCGAGTTGCAACAATGTTATCCCCAATCCCGGGTGCAGCATAGTTCAAACCTGTTGTGTGGACAGGACCTGACTAGGCTTTAACAAAGGTTTAATAATCAGACTAAAGCCTTGGCTATATTTCATTATGTGGTACCGTTACAAATAATGCAGTCAGGTTGAATCTATACAACAGATTTTAATTGTGTTGTGCCTGGAGTAGGGGGACAACCCTGCTGGTAAACCCCTAACTCAGTTGGTTTTGTAGGGCAGACGAGCCCTATTTTAAATTAAACCCTAAATTTAAACCTGCATTTTAAATGTTTAAAGAAAAGGCAGGCAAGCCTCACAGATGTGGCAGACTGTCCCTGGATAGAATCTTCTTCATATAGTTTCCGGAGGTTCTACCATATGGGAAAATGAGTTTGTTACATTGCTAAGCAGCCATCCCCCATGGGAAGCCTGCAATGCCTCAATGTGCATTCAAATAGAAAATGACATCACACTGTGCCAATCAGTATAGCTGACTGATTTACCAAGAGCAGTTATTTAACTTATCTCCACTCTACAGGGATCTGGACTCACGAGATTCACCTTAGTGTGAAGCAGCTGCATTATCAAGCTAAAGGCGTTGTGCATGCTGGATTGCAGGGCATTTCCAATCACGCAAGTTTTACACGATCATCGTACAAGTTACTGAGCTTTAGTGAAAAACGGGGTGAAGACAAATTGCTGCTCTTGGTAAGGCCCGTCACAGTTCAGACTTCCATGCACTACGGCACTGAGCACACCATATATGCTTCGATATACAGATAAAAGAGTCCATGGCAGATTAGTGAGCTTGTCAGGGGAGTATAACCACCTGAAATCAGTTCAGAATCATACCAAGCTGCGTTGCTCACCACTGCCCCATTATTCCGTGACTAGATGCATCATACATCTTAAGCCTCCTCCAGTCTTAATATTGTTCTCCAAGTGGTTCCAGTCATGTTTTTAGTGATACGTTTGTCCCCATAACATAAGGAAGGTGAAATGAGTGTGTGTGAATTTAGTGTTTGGGAAAGATGATGAAATAGCAAATCAGCCTATAAAGGACAATGAAATTATTTGCTTAGCCACCACACAGGTAGAACATAGACAGCAGTAGGATTATTTATGTTTCTACATGAATCCTCAATGATGAACAGAAGTCATACAGATTTCAACGCATTTGGGAAGGGTCAGCCCCTTTGCGCTATTATTTCCTGTTCCCAAGAACCTGGCTCTCTCAGGAGCCAGCCTGCCATTGTCTTCCAGCCCAAGCCACACTAGGTTTATACTCCTAGGGAGAATGAGATAATGTTGACATTAATTTCGCACAGGAACTTTGATGAAAATTAATTTGCAAATGGCAAGACGTCTAATAGCTGGGCTCCTTTGAAACAGAAGGCTCAAGCAAAGTTATAGTTGACCATGTTATCATGGGAGGAAAGAACCAGAAGGGAATTTGATCCTTGAATGAAACAGATGGCAAAATAGCCATAGGTATTTGAAAGGAAAAGAAATTAGTTGTCAATCTAAAATTTGGATGACACCTTTCATCAAGTATGACATAGGTGCTTCAGCAGCCAAACCTGTGATTGGAAGATATCATACTGTTCTTCTGGGAACATCCCTTGAAGCTGATAATGAAAAGCTGGCCCCCTAAGGCAATACTATAAGTTACTACAATGGCATATTTTGACATCTAGAAAGTAGTACTCAAATCACTCCAACACTACTGAAAAAAGAGAGGGGATGATAGATTAACGATAGCATACTGTCCTTAGAAATTAAACTGAAACAGTAAAAGTTCCCTCCAAATCTTGAAAAACAGTTCCAAGCTGCTAGAAAGGAAAATCAACATTGATTTAATTACTGAGATACGGAACTGAAAGACAGCGAAAGAGCTCAATTAGATTTCAATAAAATACAGACATAAAAAAGATAGTAAAAAGAGCAGGCTTGATCAGTTTTAAAATGAAATATTAAATATTAAATATTAAAATGAAATAGAAGTGTTAATGATGACGACGTAGAATGCAAAAGTAGACCCTTTGTTAATATGGACTAAAAAGCATAAATAGCCCAACAATCGAGATTATTGTAGGGTAATTTTTCAGAAAAAGATCCTTACAAATGAACATTTAACTATAACAATAAACATCAACCTACAGACACCATCCATTTGCTGATCTCACTCTTTACAAAGCACTGGGTTACAAAAAATAAAAAACTTCAAAATATGGTTAGAGATAAATCTTTGACTCAGTTATACCTTTTGGCATATGCATTTTACATAAGAGGCCATATTTCCATGCTGCTATTTACAATTTCAAATTAGTCCTTCAAGAAAGGCTACGTCTACACTAGAAACTTCAAAGCGCTGCTGCAGGAGTGCTTTGAAATGTGAGTGTGGTCACGTGCGAGCGCTGGGAGACAGCTCTCCCAGCTCTCCTGGTAATCCACCTCCACGAGGGGAATAGCTCTGAGCACTTGAAGCATGGCTCCAAGCACTCGGAGCCTGTCTACACTAGCGCTTTAAAGTGCTCAAACTTGCTGCGCTCAGAGGGGTGATTTTTCACACCCCTGAGTCAGCAAGTTAGAGTGCTATAAAATGTAAGTGTAGACAAGCCCTTATAAGCTACTCACCCACTGGCACTCTAATCAAATGGTTTAAAAAGAGTAAGCAGAGCATTTAGCCAACAAATATGCCTTGTATTGCTTATTAGGACCTAAAAATTCTGTATATTTAGCTTGTTTGCTCTGAAATACAAAAGTCACGTTAGACAGCCTGTGGATTTGTAGTGGAAATGTTTATAGACAATCTGAATCAACCACATGGCTATACGTTATTGATATTGTGATCATGATATGATCTTACATTTATACAGTTCTTTTCATCCCAAAGTATTCTACAAAACAAAATGATATAGCAGCACAAACTATACATAGGTTTCATTTTAATCCATTGCTGGGAATATAGCCACCTCTAGCGTGAAACTTGTCTACTATTTAACAGAGCACAACAGTACACAAATGGAGGCCGAAGAACCCCCAAAACAGCCAACTGAAACCGGAGTTGAAACTTTTAAGTAGGCAGAATGTAATCATTGAGTTGGAATGTTCCAAAGACACAATGATTATCACCACTAGCTTACAAAGAATAACAGTTCTTTAATGAACGCAGGGGGGCAGGATCTGTTTTCCGTCCTCCCTGAAACATAGGATCTGTTTTACGTCCTCCCTGAAATGCCATCTAGCACACCAAACAAATAGTGACAAAGAGAAAATAGTAGCATTTACTGAAACACCAACACTGCTTCCAGCAGTTCTTACTAAATCTGTTCCCTAGAGATTTCCCACCCAAGTAGAGACCTACTATGAGTCTACCTTAGCTTGTGAGATCTGACAGGCTCACAGAATGGGGTGATATGGCTAAAGGCTGATATTATAAACACAAATAATATATGTTTTACATATTTATTTTATTACACATTTTCACAATAAGTCAGTGAATAACTGTAAATTATATTACAATAAATATAATTTTTATTGACCATTAAAAAACATTAAATAATATTTGTATTGACCATTAAAAAAAAACCCAAACCAAAACATCCCACCCAAATGAAAAAACTCAAACCAAAACATCCTACTAAATCTGATCAGTGAGCTCCAGAGAAAAAGTAGGGTTTTTTAGGATTATAAAACTGTAGCTGAAATGAAAACTGAACTAAAGTTTACACTACTTACTACATTATCTGCAGTAGAAGAAAAAGACAGAAAAGTTTAAACATGACATAAATACTGCAATATTTGTTCATATGAACTAGGGTTAAACCACCTTTATGGGCAGGTAGTAATTCATTCCCAGTAATGGGAGTTTTGAGCTTCCTCTGGTAGTATCAGCTGTTAGAATAACATGGGCCTAGCCAATATAAATTTCCTGTGACTGCAGGGAGCAGAGACTGGTAAACTTTCATCCTTCCCATCATCTCCAATGAATGGGGCTTGTGTTTTTTAATTGTTTCCTTGAGAGTAGCCCTTAGAGATAGAGGAGAGTATGCTTCAACCCAACTCTTCTGCTATAAAACTAGGAGATCAAAAAGAGAAACAATATAAACTGGAGCATCGTGTTCAAGAAGACACCTTGAGGATTAAGTTCTCTCCCTGTACATGGAGGGCTGTGTTCCATAAGTTTAGATTAAGTTTAGATTAAAGGAGATTCCTTTTCAAAGTAAGAACCAATCATCTGGCTTTAGAAAATGGAAACTGAACTTGCCCCTTTTAATATGAAACACTGACTAAAGTGGAAGAATCCACAGACCCCGAGTGGCACAAGACCTGTCTTCCGTTTTGAAAGTTTAGCTTCCAAGGGAGCATACACTGGTTCTAAAATTAAGAGGGCGATGACAGGAAGGCAGAGAAAAGGAAGTGTACTTGTTACAGTCTAACTGGCAATACTGTAAACAAACTGGTGGCTCAGAGCACCGCACTTCAGGAAACAAAATCTGAAATGCTTCTACTTAGTAGCACTGTTTCATGTTCAAGAGTTTGCCTGGTTGTCTCAAATGATTGTTGTCTCCCTCAACGGTAATTCTGAAATTCTACAGTGCTCCTTTCACACCGACTCTAAAGACTAATCTTTAGCCAATGCACGTTTATAAATATTAAGAAAGGATAAAGCTTTAAGATGTAACATCTTAGTTTCATTACTTGGATTTTCCCATAAGGGGAAATAAAATGTATTAGGTATAAGTACAGCAGGCAGCAACCCACAATCCCTTCTACATCTCTTGAGCCATCTTTATACAGGCTTTGGTCTCCATCTTGTATCTCTGGTATTCTTTTTTATGACATAGCACTCCTAACACAGTATGGTATGCAATGTGGGTGCTGTACCAGGAGACCAAAGGCATCCAAAGGCAGTATACATTTTAGTCCCAGAAAAATGCTAGTGAAGTTATGACTAACAGATCTGCCAGATTGCTACTACTACCTTTAATCCTGACAAAGGAAAAAAGCCTCCATCCTTCCCAACCTGTTACCCTGGATTCTTCAGTAAAATGCACATCTAAAATGGAGGTGTGCCAAACTTGACCAGTTTACCAATCCCTGGCAGAAGGGAGGAGTCCATCCATTGCCATCTCAGAACAGCCTAAACAACATAGCTAGCTACAGTATTTTTGATCTGTATTTGTACAGCACCTAGGACAATGGTCCAAGACTAGGGCGCCTAGGTGCTACAATAATACAAATAATCATCATCATACTCTTTTGCACCTAAAATGGTTGATGGTCTTGTTCCCTTGCTGGCTGACTCTCACAGGGGAATTTGCTAGCCATTTCGTGTTTACACCTAGAGCTGCTGGCCCACACTTGATGCAGCTGACCTAGAGCAGTAATTGTTGAGAGAGGGAGTCCCCAGGGAATAGTGGCTAATAGGCGTTAGGCCACAAACTGTAAATCATCATCTCAGCACATTATTAATCGAGAACTTTCACCCTTTTCCTCCGCTCACTCCATCCTCGTTCACACTTGTGGTTTATGGTGGAATCACTGACAAGGGGAGAGACCAAGCCAGCTACTGACAAAGTTGAAAACAGAAAAGGAAGATGTTATCTGCCTGGAGAACAGCTTCCCCCTTTGATCACAGCTGCACACTCCACCTGCTTAAAAAGGCAACAACTACACAGGCTCATCATTCCTGTAGTCAAACAGGAGAGTCAGCAGAGATGTGCTGACTGAAAAGACACGACCCAAATCGCTGAGCCGTCTGAAGGCAAACAGGAACTGCCTCCTCGCAACTTCGGAAAATCAAAGCCCAAGCCTGAGGGGAGAGAAGTCGGCTTTTTTCTTCCCCTCTTTTACCCATAGCAAGGTGATTCCGACACTGCCTGGAGGAATACGAGCTAGAGAAAAGCGACGGAATAAAGAAAAAACAACAGAGATGAGAAAGGAAAAACATCAAAGGAAACTGCAGCCAGCAGCTGGGAAGAGAGATTAAATCCCTTATTAAAAAGCAATGTTTTACAGGGTTTGCTAAAACATGTATAAAGAGGAGTTTCTGGTATTATATCCAACTATTTGTCACTTTTACAAGCCTGCAGGGCAAATAGGTTGTTACTTGAAGCCTCGACTCTAGTCAGTATTTTATATTACATGGGTAGTATTATTTATAAAGAGCCCTAGATGTACTTACTGTGACAGGTGTGGGTTTTAAAGAGGATACAATCTACATGAAAAGTATGGTATTTCAAGATTACATTAAAAAAGGGAAAACATATGAAAAGACAAGCATTGCAACAATAACAGATGAGACATAAGCTTATGGAAAAAGAAAAGGAGTACTTGTGGCACCTTAGAGACTAACCAATTTATTGGAGCATAAGCTTTCGTGAGCCACAGCTCACTTCATCGGATGCATACTGTGGAAAGTTTAGAAGATCTTATTATATGCACACAAAGCATGAAAAAATACCTCCTCCCACCCCACTCTCCTGCTGATAATAGCTTATCTAAAGTGGGGTGGGAGGAGGTATTTTTTCATGCTTTGTGTGCATATAATAAGATCTTCTAAACTTTCCACAGTATGCATCCGATGAAGTGAGCTGTGGCTCACGAAAGCTTATGCTCAAATAAACTGGTTAGTCTCTAAGGTGCCACAAAGTCCTTTTCTTTTTGCGAAGACAGACTAACACGGCTGTTACTCTGAAGCTTATGGAAGTGCACACAACTTGTTATCTACTGTTTTTAAATCAGGGACCCATGATCTAGTAGTTAAGTCATAGCAATTTGAGTCAAAAGACCAGGTCCTATTCCCAATATAGGCACTAGCTTTCAGTGGGACCTCTGACAAGTCACTTATCCGCTCTCTGTCTATGTTTTCTCCTCCGGAGAAAGTGATAACACTTTCAGAGGTTTTTAAGGCCAGAGGGACCTAGGGACAAATGATTATCTAGTCTGACCTCCTGGATAACACAAGCCAAAGGACCTCACCCCAATAATTTCTACATCAAGCCCATAACCTCTGTTTGAGCTACAGCATATTTTTTAGAAAGATATTTGGTCTTGACTTATAGCCTACAAATGATGGAGAATTTACCATGTCCCTAGGTAGACTACTCCAGTAGTTGATTACCCTCACTGTCAGACCACTGGATCTTGTTGTGCCTTTTTCAACTATATTGAACTATATCTACTATCAGAAACCTCTTTCGATTGTAAGTACTTGCAGAACATGACCAAGTCACCTCTAACCTTCTCTTCCAGAAACAACTGAACCTTTTTAATTCACATATTTTCCAGACCTCTAATCATTCTTGTAGTTTTTTCCTGACTCTCTTCCAATTTTTTTTAACATCCTTTTTGAATTGTAGACACCAGGACTAGAACAGTATTTCAATCATGGTTTCAATAATGCCACATACAGATGTAATACCACCTTCCTATCCTTACCTGATGTTCCCCTGCTTACCTACCCAACTAGTGCATTCACCCTCTACAGCATCACAGTAAGAGCGCCTGTTCAGCAGGTTATCTACCATGACCCCAAAGCCCTCTTTAGAGTCATGGTTTTCCAGGATATGGTCCCAAATCTTAAAATGTGACCTCACAGAAGGAGACAATACAACCATGAACCCACTTGGAGAGTTTTTGGATAGAAACAGAGACCCCCTTTAATTCTGCCTGTGGAAAAAAGGGGGCCTAAAGGGCTTAGTCCTGTCTAAGTAAAAAGCCAACACCACCATGACTGATATGAAAGTCTAAGGTCACCTTCACTAAAAACCATGAATTTGGCCAGAGACATATCTTTTCTTTATAGAAAACTGTGTAGGGGAGATCGGCCATTAAGGCTCCTAGCTCACCAGTTCTCCCAGAAGAAGTGATAGCTTCGAAAAATAAAATCTTTACAGAAAAGTGCAGAAAGCAATACTTAGCTAGTGGCTCAAAGGGAGGCTTCCACAGAAAATGGAGAACCAAATTCAAGTCCTATGAAGGAGTGGGTTTCCCGACTTTGGAAAAAAGGTTAACTAGCCCTTCGGTGAAACTGGAAATGGTGGGGATAACAAACACTGAAAACCCTTCAACAGGGGAATGGAAAGCTGTGGTAGCTGCTAAATGAACTTTAAAAGAGCTCAGAGCGAGACCCAAAATCGTTAAACCAAATAGGTAATCTAAAATGTCCGAAAGGGAAGGATCGAATGGGGACAAGTGCCACTGGCTACATCAATGGTGGAATCTCTTCCATTTCTGCAGAGAGGTTTTTTCTAGTTAATGCTTTTCTGATATTAAACAAAACCTCTTGAATCTCTCTCCTACAGGAGACCTCTATGATGGTTCCTGGGAGTACCCAGGGTTGTGAGGCACCTCGCTACCACCTGCCCTTAACACAAGGCAGCCTTGTCTGCACCTGATGTGGGTCAGTTCCCCAACTTCACTGGCCACAGGCAACCCAAGCACTCCCCTCAAGGCTTCACAGGCCCCGCTGTCACTGTACAGCAGAGGTCCCCAAACTGGAGGGCACACCCCCCTGTGGAGGGCACAGAGGAACATTCAGGGTGGCACGGCCACCCAGCCCCACCTGCCCCCAGCTCTGCTCCAGCCCCGTCCCAACCCCATCCCTGCACCTGGCCCCATTCCCAGCCCCGGCGTGGTTCTGCATCTGTCTGCGGGCCCGACTGCAGCTCCGATCCTGTCCCCATCCCCCCTCCCCAGCCCCAGCTCCATTCCTGGCCCAGGGCCGAGACTGGGGCAAGGGCCAGGAGCAGAGCCTCACCCAGCCACAAGCCCAGCTGCCAGCGGCTCCATTCCCAGCGCAGGGCCGAGGCTGGAGGCAGGGCCAGGAGCAGAGCTACCCCCAGCCCTGGGCCTGGCTTCTGGCGCCCACTGCAGCCCGGATGTGGCTCTGCTCCCACCCCGACCCCAGCCCCGGGCCATGGCTCTGTTCTCAGCCCTGGCCCCACTCTTGGCCTCAGACTCACCCCCAGCTGCAGCCCCCTTACTCCTGTCCGCGTCCGACCTCTCGCCCTGGGAGCCGCAGCCCCGCTCCTGGCTGGGCTGGGGGGAAATCATAGACTACCAGGGTTGGAAGGGACCTCAGGAGGTCATCTAGTCCAACCCCCTGCTCAAAGCAGGACCAATCCCCAACTAAATCATCCCAGCCAGGGCTTTGTCAAGCCTGACCTTAAAAACCTCTAATGAAGGAGATTCTACCACCTCCCTAGGTAACACATTCCAATGCTTAACCACCCTCCTAGTGAACAAGTTTTTCCTAATATCCAGCCTAAACCTCCCCCACTGCAGCTTGAGACCATTACTCCTTGTTCTGCCATCTGGTACCAGTGAGAACAGTCTAGATCCATCCTCTTTGGAACCCCCTTTCAGGTAGTTGAAAGCAGCTATCAAATCCCCCCCCCCCATTCTTCTCTTTTGCAGACTAAATAATCCCAGGTCCCTCAGCCTCTCCTCATAAATCATGTGCTCCAGCCCCCTAATCAGAAGACAGGGACTGGGGTGCAGACAGGGATAAGAGAGGTATGACCCTTAAAAGTTTGGGGACCACTGCTCTACAGGTTAGTGATAGACACACTGGAACCCTCGAGCCGTCCGAGAATCTCCCTGAAACATCTAACCTCTGACCCACTGGACACTCTTAAGCATTCACCAATCTGCTGCTTTCAAAGAAGCAGTACACAGCAGCATACCAGTTTCACCCCAGATCACCCCTTCACTTAACTCACAGGACTTAAATTTGTGTATGGTGAAATCAAGTATAGGTTTTTTTAAGAAACCATAGAGATTCAAGTAGTAGCAAGTAAAACTATTGGAAACAAATGGTTACATATAAAATAAAATCATAACAAGCATTCTAGAGCCTAGACTTAATTAACAAGTTACTCTCATGTCTTGTATAGTATTCCTCACCCAAAATCCTTACAGCACTTTTCAACAAGGTTGTGACCTTCCTTTCATGAGACAAGCACATTGTCAGTTTCCCTCCTAGGTGAAGGATTCACTGTGTCTTTTTGCACTGAGCGATACCACACCAATCCTTTGTCTTTATTCATCAATGGGACATCCCCCTGCTGTTAGTTTTCTCCTGTATATTTCCTGTCTTGTCGATTTCGCAATCCCTCAATTCACACTTGGCTTAGTATGTAAATAGGTATACAGTACACAAATGAGCGATTCTAGAACCTGATGAGGATCAACACTCATTTGTTCAGACTGAATTTGCTGGAGGTGTAAACAGTTCTCAACCATCCTTAGAAGCAGCACAGTTGCAACCTGTGAAGTGCAACAAAGGTGCAGGATGCCATGTGACCTGGGAGCAGCAAACAAGTCCTGGCTATTGTCTGTGGGCTTATTTGAACCTGTGAAATCAGGTTAATTAGCATCATAAATCTGTCTATTGGTAGCTAAATTCTGGATGTTGTGGCACCTAATGTGGCTCCGATAAACTGTATTTGCTGAAGAAGGGCCAAAGTAAACTTTTCTCTGTTGAACTGAAGTCCTAGCTTGTAAATCAGCATCACAGCTTTCCCTACTGCAGAATGAACTTTGTTGTGGGAGCACAAGAGCAGACAATTACTCCCAACTGACACAGTTGAGTGGCTACCACTGCCAGAACTTTCATAAAGACTCTGGGGGCAGAAGAGAGTATGAAGGGAAACACTTGACATTGACAGTGCTCCTGGCCAATCACAAAACACAGAAACCTCTTGGGAGATGGACGCATCACAAAGATGAAAGATCTCTCTTGTAGGCCAAGGGCTGCAAACCAGTCCCCCAGATCCAGAGACGGTGTTATAGCTGTGAGCATCACCATCCTGAACTTCTGTGTTTTGGTGAAAGCATTCAACAACCTGAGATCTAAGGTCGGTCTCCACCCAACCTTCTTCTTGGGAACCAGAAAGTACTTGGAATAGAACCCCTTCCCTCTGTATTGGGCAGGTACTGATTCTATGACTCCTATGCGAAGAAAGGATAGGAATTCTTGTCTCAGCAGATGTTCATGAGATGTGCTCCGAAAAGGGGAAGGGAGAGGATATTGATGGAATAGCTCTGTGTTATAACCTCCAAAACTCAACTGCTGAAAGTAATCTGCTCCCATACAGTCAAAAATGGAAGAGACTATCTCCAAAGGGTGGGGGCAAGGGAGTGATGAGAGATGCAGCAGGATAATGCAGCTTTAGATCCAGAAGATGGGACAGTTCTTGCCTCTCAACCAAAGCATCAAAACTGACACGTAGATGACAAAGGTGGCTGAGGAGCAGTCATTGTGATGGCAGATGCTTTTTTCTTCTGGAACCCAGATCTCCTATGTGATTCCTAAGGTCTATGGTAGGCTGGAAATTGGGCTGGGCAGGAACTCTGTACCATCTGTTATCTGCTGAATCTCCTTTTATTCACATGCATGTAGATATCCATGGGAGTGGATAGTAGCCACCTTCAAACCATTGAGAATGAAAGGACTCATTGTGGGGACTAACTGAAGAGACTGAGCCTATCAAAAAAATAGTCCTCAACAGTATTCTGGACCTCTTTCAGCGTTCCTGATGATTGCAGCCAGGAGGCACGGGGTATGACAATCACTGTAGATCTAGAGTGAGCTGCAGTGACAGTCACATCCAGGGAGGCCTTAACAAAGTCCTTGCTAATAAATGACCCTCTGAGATGATCTCATGGAATTGTACTCCATGTTCTTGAAGCAGATAGTCAAAAGAAGAGTTACACTTCCTGTAGTTGGTATGGTTATAGTTTGTGATCAGAGCTTGATAGCTGGTGATTTTAATCAGCAATGGCACTGATGAGTAACTTTGGAGATCAAGGAGATCTTGGTGTTTTTGGTTTTTATCATGCAAGGTGGCCTTAGAATGGCATTGCCAACTATGCTCGTGCATAGCATTGACGACCAAGGAATTAGGTGCTGGGTGTGTGAACATAAATTCGGAATTTTAGCAGGAACATAATACTTTTTATCTGTTCTTTTACAAGTTGAAGGTCTGGTAGCTGGGGTTTACCAGATTCTTTGGCAGGTTCAAGTAAAGTCTCATTTATGGGCAAGGCTACCTGACCTGAAGTGGCAATATGGAGAATGCCCAAAAGTTTATGTTGGGTCTCATGGTTCTCCTCCTCCAAAGTGATCCTCTTCATAAGTTCCTGGAACTGCTTAAAACCATCCACATATGAGAGAGGAAGAGACATCACAATCTCACCAGGTGAGGAGATGTTAGTTTGTGGTGTAGCTTCCTCATCAGCCCTTTTCTCCTGTTGCTCAGAAGATCACTCCTGAGGTGGAGACAGATGCGGAGGAACAGAAGGAGTAGGTGATTGCTGCCTCTGGCACTCTCCAGGGGTGTAGCTGGGTGCTCTGGAGAACTGTGGCTGATAAGCAGCCCACGGCTGCCAATATGGCCACTGGGTGGGGCCATAAGGAAAAGGAGGGGAGGCACCAAGATTGGTCATACCAGGAGGAATGCACAGTGACACAAGTCTGCTTGCATCTTGGACTCTCTTTCTCAGAAAAGATGTCAGGAGAGGTAACTCTTAAAGAAGTCCCCCCCAAACAAAAATTACAAAAACTACTATAACTAGTAGAAACTAAAAGGGCTAAATAAAACCTCAGCAACAAATGTTAAGTTAGAAAGCTATTCCCTAAGGGAAAACAGCTACAAAGTGGGCACCACAAGATGCTCCATCTCAGGTCAAGGCATTTGAGAAGGAATTGAGGGCGGTTCATCAGACATTGTGCCCTACAGGGCATGTCAGGGCATGAGGCTAGCTAGGGCATGAGGCTAGCTAGGGTGAATGTGCGGACTCAATGGACACTGCTACAAACAGTCTCTGATCACAGGCACATGTGCACCTGAAGTGGAGCACTCACAGGCAATCCTCACTGCTGAATCCAACAGGCTAATAGCTGTGAAAATCTGCACATTCATAAATAATTTGAGAATCCTAAAAAGAACAAATTAATTAAATTTTAAAAATAAATTAATAAATTATTTTATTTCACACATGTAGACACAGGCACAACCTGGTAACACTAAGAAATTATCAATGCACAAAGCTTAAAAAAATTATGTTCAGTAACAATTTTACCTGTAAATCCTACTTCCTGAATTTCGCTTCTCTTTTCTAAAGTACTACAGAAGTATCCAGGCAAACAGGTTTTGCATTGTTCACTCTTCCCATTAAGTTATAGGGCTGGTCTGCGCTACAAAGGTAGGTCGGCTTAACTACATCTCTCAGAGCTGTGAAAAGTTTCCTGTGTGATGTAACCAAGCCGATCTAAGCTCTGGTCTGGACACTGCTAGGTCAACGGAAGAACTCCTTCTATCGCTGTGCCGCTGTAGGGTATGCCTATACTGGAAAAACTAAGGGCAGGTCTACTCTACAAATTTATAGCAGCACAGCTGCACCACTGTAGCACTTCTGGGGAAGACACTCTACGTCAATGGAAGAGAGCTCTCCTGTTGGCTTAATAACTGCACCTCCGTGAGAGAGAATAGCTATGTTGGTGGGAGAAGCTCTCCTGCTGACATAACGGTTTCTACACTGGTGCTTATGTCGGTATAACCATGTCGCTCAGATTAGAACGGCTATTCACACCCCTGAGCGACACTTTCTACCACAGTAATTCTGTAGTGTAGCTCAGGGCTAAGTCTTGTGATTGAAACATTGCATTTTAGCCACTCTGGGAACTATTACAATGTCACAAACAGAGGATTAGAAATTTATGAGAGAAATAAATAATAAAAGTAGGTGAATTTAAAAAACAAAACAAAGATCTGGTTTTTATTCAAATATCCTGAAAGTAATCAAAAAACACATCAAGGAAAGAGAATTACAGAAATGTGACGTGATCAGGGTAGTTTCTAAATAAAACATTATTCAAAGTTTTCCAGGAGGTATCAGCAACTAGTAGTAAAAGATTTATTAAATATGTAAAATTTATAGATTCATGAATAGTTCCACAAAGATAACTTCTAAAATATTGTTAAAATCCTGTTTTAGAAATCTTTGAATATTCACAAAGAAGTCACAGTACTATACTTCACAAGCTTAGAAAGCATTACGTTTTATGACACCCTGGCCCAGGTCTTGCAAATGCTTATGCTTGTGCTTCGCTATTTCAGGAAAGCAGTGTTCGCATAAGCTGCATTCAGGTTCCCTGTGCCATAAGAATGGTAAAGATAAATGGCTTAGGTTTTGTCTACACTGGCAACTGAATGACAAAACAAAACTTCTGACATTCAGATGTGTTAACACCTCGCCCCCCCCCCCCCCCCCGACACAAGTTTTTCCGACAAAAAGCACTGGTGTAACAGCGCTTTGCCGGCAGGAGTGCTCTCTCCTGCCAACAAACAGCGGCTACACTGCGCGTCTTTAAGCAGCACGGCTGAAGCCGCACAGCCGTGTTTCTAAAAGGTGCGTAGTGTAGACAAAGCCTTCGTGAGTGGAAAAGCAAAGCAAGATAGCAAGGAATGGGCATAGGGCAGTACTAGAGTGACCAGATAGCAAGTGTGAAAAATCAGGACCCTCCCACCCCACAAAAAGATAATTGCCTATATAAGACAAAGCCCCTAATATCGGGACCGACCTGATAATATTGGGAGGCAGCACTGGGGCTCAGAGAGCATCCCAGAAGTAGGAAAAAGAGAGAATAACAAAGTTAGAAAGAGAAGGTGGGTGAGGTAATATATTTTGTTGGACCAACTTCTGTTGGTGAGAGAGACAAGATTTCATGCCACATAGAGCTCTTCTTCAGGTATGGAAAAGGTACTCCCAGCATCACAGCAAAATGCAAGGTCAGTGGTTCTCAAACTTTTGTACTTGTGACCCCTTTCACACAGCAAGCCTTTGAGTGTGACCCCCCCTTATAAATTAAAAACTCTTTTTTGTATATTTAACACTATTATAAATGCTGGAGGTGAAGCAGGGTTTGGGGTGGAGGCTGACAGCTCGTGACCCCCCATGTAATAACCTCGCGACCCCCAGTTTGAGAACCCCTGTGCAAGGTGGAACAGGTTGTTTAGCATAAGTAGTTATCATAAGTAGTAAGGGGCCATTCAAGGTAGAGTGGCCTATTAGCACCTCTGCAGTGAGTCACAGCACAAAAAGAGGGGGTTAATGGGTTACAGATTGTTGTAATAAACCATAAATCCAAGGTGTCTGTTCAGCCCATGATATTTAGTGTCTCACAGAGGAATGAATTTAAGCTCCCAGGCTCCTCTTTTGAAAGTGTCCTGCAAGTTT
Source organism: Eretmochelys imbricata (assembly GCF_965152235.1). Lineage (NCBI taxonomy): Eukaryota > Metazoa > Chordata > Testudines > Cheloniidae > Eretmochelys > Eretmochelys imbricata. Next base: position 11,248,052 of record NC_135578.1, read on the forward strand.
CCTTGGAGGATGAGGGCTGATAGGTCAGATATAGAGTGATGGCTTTGTGAAAAGTGGTCACCCAGAGATAATGTGGTGTTTTTGTCTTTTATCATTTGCCTGTGAGAGTTCATTTGAAAGTGAATAGAACATGTGAAACTCTATTAATATTTGTTTAAAAATAAACAAAAAGGGGCTTAAAAAGAAGTATAATACTTCACAATCTGTTTTGTTAGTCCTAGTGTTAGTTTCCATTCAGGCAAATGTGATACAGAAACAAGTTGTCTGGCCAAACTGCCAACACTGCTATGATTTTCAAATGAATATTTCAGGGAGCAATTTTTTAGTGTACAGTTTTTATATGTTTGCTGGTTTTATGTGAAAGCTTAATGGTACTGACCACTGAAATAATAAGGAGTAAGATAAGTACTCGAAACCAACTAAAACCAAACTAAAAACAAGCAGCTTAGGGAATATATAAACCTTCCTTCTACTAGACACCAGGCAATGGAGTAAAGCTTTTACACCTAAGGTTGGGCTCTTTACTTCCAAGTATGCTCTCAGTTTCTACCAAACACCACTGTCTGTATTTGAAAACAGTAATTCACAAATCCTAGTGTCAGGAAAGTAGAAGAGTTGAGCGATCACAATCAATCAATCAATCTCATCACCTCAATGACATGCTGTGAATGTAATTAATCCTCTGTTTATTTAGGGAACTTCACACCCTTCACATAAAGCAGCAACTCCCTGCTGGCTTCAGACAAGGTAATTATGTTGTAACAAGGATTGGGTTTCGATCATAATGAGAGGATGAAAAGGAAAATGCTGCAAAGAAGCATATCTTTTACATAAAGCCTACTTTTAACATAATTCAAATTGTGTTCTTGACACAGCCATCAACACATGGAATACTTTAGTTGCTAGCAACACATGTACTGTGCAAATGTGGGATTCACTCGGCTGTACACCTTTTCAGGTGTTCAACATGCCTCCAAACGGGTTAGCCATATGAATTAGAATCCACCACAAATTCTAGCAATCAGAATAGTACAGGACAGGAGATAATTACTTTGGCCATTTTTTCCAGTTACTTTTATCTATAATGCTCCCTAGGGCAACACAGGCCAACACTGAAGAGAAACTTTATGGAAGGTGCAAGTCAAGAAAATCCCCAGAGTTTCACATTTATTATACAGGCTTCTTTTTCAACCAAAAGAACACAAAACCAAACTGGCTCTGTGTTACATTGTAAGCTGCTTATTTGCATAACTGACCAGCCAAACTCCGCCTCTTCCTTACAAGCCTCTTTTTATGAGTTTGAACATACTTTGGCTCAGCAGAAAAGGATTGGTGCAGCTCAAGGAGGTCATCCAACCCGCAACTCTGAAAACCCTACAAAGATTTAACCCCAAAAGCACTATGCTGCCAACTAGCGGAGTGGAGCCTTCTCCTAGCAGCATAATGAGGATGGAATGAGACACGCTAAGACCCCAGTTGCAGAGAGCACCGAAAGCCCTGTACACCCATCACACTCCCGGTAGCGTTTTACCATGTGTAGGACACAGTTTCGCTTTTCAACCTCAGCAGCTAGTCAAAGTTTGGGGCCCTTGGGATGTTCCAGCTGGAAGCAGAAATTGTCAGAGTTTGGTATTTTGTTTGACACAATCTTGTTTATTTATAGGGAATGTACAAAGTCTACACAGGAGAGAGCTCTCACGTCAAAATAACTAAACCACTTTCAACGAATGGCAGTAGTTATGTCGGTGGGAGAGTGTCTCCTGCCAACATAGCATAGTCCACACTGTCGCTTCTGTCGGTGTAACTTATGTTGCTCGGGGTGTGTGTGTTTTTTTCATATGCCTGAGCAACATAAGTTATATTGACAAAAGTGCTAATGCAGACAGCCTACGTCTGAAGGACAAAATGCTCCTCTCTGATTCATACAGGGCTCTTGACTTGACTCTCATATTGTTTTCCTTGTACACAGGGAACACCACAAAGTTACTTATGCGAGTCATGACTAGAGAGGACTGTGTGTAACTTCAGAGAGAACTCAGAGCTGGGTAAATGCATAACACGATGGCACATTAAATTTAATACCGATAACTGCAAAGTAAAGCACACTGGAGGGAAAAATTTAAACTACTCTTATGCCTTATAAGGTTCTAATTTAATTCTATCAACCCAAGAAAGGGACCTGGGCATCACCATACACAGCTCACTGAAAACATGTGCTCAATGCACAGCAGCAGTCAAGAAAAGTTAACCAGTTGTGAGGAAGTATAAGGAATGGGATGGAGAATACTGAAAACATTAGAATGCCTTTATATAAATCAATAGTGTGGTCACACCTGGAATACTCCACATAGCACTGGTTACCTCATCTCAAAAAAGATATTGCAAAACTGGAGGAGGTTCAGCGAAGAGCAAGGTGAATGAACAAAGGTCTGGAAAAACTCTCATACGAAGAAAAAGTGAAAAGATTAGGAGGACTGTTTGTCTTAGAAAAGAAATGAAGAAGAGGTGACATGATAAAAGAAAATAAATTAATGATATACAGAAGGGAGATCCATAGCTTCTGTTTTCCCTGGCTCATCAGACAAGGACAAGGGGAACATTCAAATTAAATTAAAAGATAGGAAATTCAAAACGGATAGAAGAAAACATTCTTTCCTCAGAAAATGTAACTGAGCTGTGGAATTCATTACCAGAGGAAGTTGCTGAGGCCAAGAACTTAACAAAATTCAAAAAGGAATTAGATATTTATATGGATATAAAAATATCCAAGTTTATCATAATTAATGACAAACATTTTAGAAAGGACTGTGATTCAGGGCTTAAGCCAACCTCTATCAGAGATCAGGATGAGATCTATGTGGAAAGCAGACTATTCCACATACGCCTACTGCAGGGTTCTTACAGAATTCTCTGAAGCATATGATTTTGGCACTGCCAGAGAGACATGACACTGGACTAGATGGAGCGTGGGTATGATCCAGTAAGGCGAACCATGTGTTCCTATAGAATTCCTAGTGGTTAATATTTCTAAAGTTTGGATGCTTATGTAATGTAGGGCAACCTGGGTATTCTCATCTCCAAGGCACAAGCAACCTTAATTGTGGCATTTCCTAACTTTCTAATGTTTGAAACCTTAATGTTCTTTTAACATTTTTTTTTAAAAAACCTTGCAACTTACATACGAAAAACTATCTCCATCATATTGACATACATAAGGTTCCTCAGCAAAGTTGAAACCTTCAGATTCAACAGACAGACCTCTGCCACTTGAGCTAACAGGGTAACTGATAGTAGTAGTAGGCTGTCAATCTCTATTTTGGCCAGCATTAGCAGGAGATGAGACACACACTTTGCAAGTGGGTTTCAGATATTTGCTGACAGCAAAGGAATGTTAAGAATCTTAGGTTCCATTCCAACCTCTGGAATAGAGTGCGCTCTAGTGGTAACAGACCCTTCTGCCTGTTCCACCAGGCTTGATCTTTCTACCCCATCCCTCCAACCTGTTCCCTGTCCCAGCCCTGTCGTTTTCCCATCCCTGTCTCCTCATCCCCAGTCCCAGTCTCGCCTACCCTGGGCTAGTCTCCACTCTTCAGACTTCTCATCCCAGTCTCCTTGCCCAGCCAGCCCTAATGGGTCACAGTAGGCTTCATCTTTCTCACACGCCCTCTCTGCCCCATAGTCCCAGTCTCCTTGCCCAGCCAGTCCCAGTTTCTCACCACCCCAGCTCCTTATCTCCAGTGTCCTTGCCCAGGCAGTTCCGGTTTCTCTCTTCTGGTTCCGCATCCAATCTCTCTCTCCTTTCTCCCTGGCCTCCAGTCATCCCTCTGACTGTTAACACTCGCCCATCCCAGGTCCCAGTGTCCATCCCTAGGCTCTTAATCCAACTCAGAATCTCCCTCCATCAAGCCACCCAATTACTCTGGGAATTGTGAGCTCCGCCCCGCCAAAGCCTAGGAGCTGGGTATGTGAAAGAGTAGGTAATGGGGGAGACTGTGGACAGGAAGCGATCTTTTGGCAAGGAGAACACCAGGGCCTAGAGGAGCAGAAAGAGCTAGATGGGAGACCATAGAGTAGATCAAGGCTGCAGGAGCAGTGGGAAAAACCACTAGTGCTTCCCTGGCTTCAACAGCTGACAAAACTCCTGTGGGTCACAGCAGTAGGAGTCTCTTCTCATGATGCACAGGGTGTTCTCTCAGCCTCAATGCTTCCTGCTCCCTTCTGCTCCTACATCATCCGCACTTGGACTCCTTTGCTCCGAGCACCCCCGTCCCCCAGATAAACAATTGTTACCTCACAGCTCTTCTGCTCTCTGCATCCCCTGATGTCCTTCGCATCAGAGACCCAATGATTTTATTTGTGGGGGAAAGGGAGACAAAATTGGTCTTTTAGTCAGCTTTGGACAGGCAGCCATCATTCCCTAATCTGCGTCATAGCAGTTTGTAAAAGCACTGACCAAACCCCTCCCCCACCCAAAAAAACCCAAGCACACCAGACAAATTAAATGTAATTTTATTATGGAAATGAAAGTAGTAACAAGAATGACAGCAGGGCGGATGATAAGCTCACTTAGCGGGGAGATCAAATGAAGTGGTGACATGCCATTCTGACCTCAGGGGTTAAAGATGCAATTTTCCATCTGGCTGCATCTGGCTTTTCAACGTAAATGTTGACACCACCTGCCGAGGTTTACTATGAGTTGCTTCCACTATTCTCTATGTAGTTTTTCAAGCCTAGGTTAACATTTATTTCTCCCTCTGTTTTGTTGTACAATATGCTCCCTCCCCAGTAAACAAATGGAAAGTTAAAAACCAAAAGTTATATTGAGTACACTACATTGTAAGGTTTCAGAGTAACAGCCGTGTTAGTCTGTATTCACAAAAAGAAAAGGAATACTTGTGGCACCTTAGAGACTAACTAATTTATTTGAGCATAAGCTTTCGTGAGCTACAGCTCACTTCATCGGACGCACTGTAAGTACCAGAGGGGTAGCCGTGTTAATCTACATCCACAAAAACAACAAGGAGTCTGGTGGCACCTTAAAGACTAACAGATTTATTTGGGCATAAATGTTGCCCAAATAAATCTGTTAGTCTTTAAGGTGCCACCAGACTCCTCGCTGTTTTTGTATTCAATGTAATAATTGCATTAAGTACTAATTTAACAAGGAACCTGAAGACATTCATTAGAAAACTACTAGGCAGGGAAAACTTGCTTTAAAATTATGAATGGCGTAATCTGCCAGGCTGCATCTGCTAATGCCTTACACCGTTCTCCTATAAAGTTTAAGGACAATCTAATGAGAGAAAAGTAACATGCTTAACAGGCACATGCTTCTGAAATGGGAGTGTCTGAAAAGAGACGTTACCTATCTCATGGCAACTGGAGTCCTTTGAGATGTATGGTCCCTATCTGTATTTCATTGTGGGTGCATATGCACTCCATGCATCTGAGTCTGGAAGATTTTTCCTAGCAGTGACCATTGGTCCGTGCCTTCCTTCCTCTCCACGTGCTGTGGACTGAGGGTGTACGGGGCAGCAGGAACTGACCACCTCTTCGATTCCTTCTCTACTGCGAATCATGAGTAAAGGATCCTAAGCAGAGAGGAAGGAGAGCAGGTAGTGAAATACAGATAGGGACCAACACTTGAAGGAGGAGAGTTTACTTATCTTATCGGAACTGGGGTTCTTCAAGATACTGGTCCCTAAGTATATTCTACGGTGTGTGACTGACCAGCAGTGCTCATTGCAGGAGAAGGGTGCAAGGCTCTCGGTCACACTGGCAACTGGAGGGCTGACAAGCCAAAAGACGCATCAGCTGTGGATGCCTGTACCAATTCATATCTTGTAAAGGTATTGATGAATTCAATGAGTGGAACATCTCAAAGAAACACCACCAAGGATGCCTGGACTCTGGCAAAGTGAGCCCTCAGATCTTGTGGAGGAGGGGTATCTGCCAACTTTCAACATTGTAGAATACAGCCTGAGATCCATTTGGAAAATTGCTGCGAAGAAAATCACTTCTCCTTTCATCCATCCTGCCAGGGACATAAACAGTCTAGGCAATTTCCTAAACAGTCTTGTTCTCTGTAGTTACAGTGCCAAAGCCCAGCATACATCCTGAGAATGAAGTCTCTTGTTGTCATTGCTGACATGTGGCTTCAGGAAAAGGGCAGATATCGCTTGTATCACTTGGTTCAAATGAGTCTGAGATCAGCTTGGTGGTAAATCTGGGGTGCCGTCTCCAAGAAACATTATCCTTAGAGAAAACTGTGTACAGTGATCACCCATAAGCAGCAGCGTCGCTAGGGGGGGAGCGGGGCAGTGGCTGCTCTCCCACCGAGCCGAAGTGGCGCCTTTTTAATTTTTACTCACCCAGCGGTACTCCGGGTCTTCGGCTGCATTTTGGCGTCGGGTCCTTTACTCTCTCCGGGTCTTCGGCGGGACTTTGGCGTCAGGTCCTTCACTTGCTCCGATCTTCGGCGGCATTTCAGTGGCAGGGGGTCCTTCAGAAACCATGCAGTTGCTGAATGTGTGAAAATTAAGTGGTTGTCAATTGGGCGGGTGACTGCTAATGGTTGCTAGGTGTACCCAAATAGAACTGATGGACGGACCTGATGTCTTTAAGGAGAGTAAATAGTCTTGGGTGCTAGGGATGTCAGAGTCTTTTGGAGCGGATAGAGGATGTTGCCATCAGATGGAGAATCTTTTCCACTTGGCAGTGCAGCACTTTCTAGTGGACTTCTTCCTACTACTATTGAGAATGTTCTGGACAACTTCTGAACATGTCCTTCTCCAGTTTTGATGCCCATACAAATATCATGTTGTGAGATGGAGGAAATATGGATTGGGATGCCTGACTTTGCCTTTGTCCTGGATCAGAAAGACAGGGAAAGACTGCATTGTGATCGGTGGACATGCTGACAACTGTATGGGACTGGGAGACCAAATCAATCGGGGCACAATTAGAATCACCAATGCTCCATCCTGCTGGATTCTTCCTCAGAACCGGACGTTAAAGGGGAATGGGTGGGAATGCATACACTAAGGGTCCTGACCACAGGATTAGGAGTGCCTCTCCCACAGAGACCTGACCTCCAGCTGACCTGGAGCAGTACATTATCCATTTTTTGCTTCCTGGGGATGCAAACAGGGTGCAAGATAGAATCCCCCATAGTTGGAAAACGCTCTGGACCACCAAGTCATGGAGATCCCACACATGATCTGTGACAAAATACCTGCTGAGGCTATCTGCTACTGTATTGTGATCTCTTGTGAAGTGCACTGCTAAGGGAGTAATCTGGTGGTGAATACATCAGTTCCACAGGTTAATGGCTTCTATGTAAAGGGGGGGATTCTAAACCCCATTGTTTCCTAATGTAGAACACTGCTGTCACATAGTTCATCACCTGAACATGATTTTGTATTAGTGGTAGAAAATGTTTGCAGTCTTCTCACACTGTTTTCAGCTCTAAGAGGTTTCTGTGTATCCTGAATTTCTGGGAAGTCTATGTTTCTTGTATGGTCTGCTCATCCAAATGGGCACCCCATCCCAACAAAGAGATGTTTATGAGCAGGGCCCTCACGGGTGGAGGGGGAGAAAATGGGACTCCAACACATATATGGTCTCTATCTGTTCACTGAGGTCATCGCTACACTGTACGCCACTGGCAGAGGCGTGTAGGGTATGTGTAGCTTTTCACTGTGGCATGTAGCTAACTGCTTCCACACTGCAGTGTGTAGCTACATGCATCAGTGAAAGGCTCTGGCAGTGGGAGGCAGCAGGGACAAGCTCTGGTAGCAGAGAGCTGCCAGAAGCCTTTCCCCACTGCTTCTCTGCTGCCAGAATTTTTCCTTGCATCAGGGAAAGGCTCTAGCAGCATGGAGCTACCAGAGCCTTTCCCCACAGTGTGGAAAGATTCCAGCAGTGGGGAGGCAGAGGAACAAACAGCAATGTCGACAGGGGAGGCAATTTTTGGGTGCTCAGAGAACCGTGTAAGGTACCTACACTAAAGCATTCAGGCATGTCTTTATTTGCCTAAGCACTGTATGCATTGCTATTTATACTCATGCTAGGAGACTGTGCAGTGTATGCCATCATAAGGAGTGTGCAGTGAAGATGTATCACAAAACCCAATCTTGAAAATGGAAGACAGCTTTGGAAGGAGAAGGGAGGTGAATTCTATGAGACGGCTGGAGTACCCATTTTACCACTGTTATTGTCCACCACATGTGTGAGAAGTGGATTAGACAGCCACCAAATTGTGTACCTGAGTTCTCAGATGAAGGATGTGACATCTGGATGGATTCACAGCTCTCTAAGATACTATCAAAAGAACTTTTTAGCAGGATGCTGTGGTTGGAAGGAAGGAGGAAGCAGAGTGTTATGCTTGGTTCTCTGTGTTCTTTGTCTTTTTTGTGGTGATTTGTATCTCTCTGATTATTAAAGAGTTGAGGTGGCAGCCTGGGTTTTTATGTTTGTAGCCTATGGAATTTCCTTTAGGGAACTGGGGTGTATATCTCCAGGTGTGGAGGATAATCCTTGAGTCCTTCAAAGTCCTCTGCTATGGCCTGACTGGACTCTCTATGCGTGATGATTATCGTAGCCACTGAACAGGAGGCTGTGTCAGCTGTATTGGCTGTAGCCTGGAGGGAGGATCTGGCAATTAGCTTCACCTTCCCCAATAAGAGTTTGGAACTGTTCGCTGTTCTCTTGTGGGAATCTGTCTACAAATTCAGTGAATTTTAAGTAATTAATAGTCATATTTAAAAAGCAACACTTGGCAATTTGATATTGTCTACTTTGCTCTGTAGCAGCATGCAAACCTGAAGAGTTCAGAACAGGACATGTAAATAAATATTCAGCTCCCTTGGCTGGTATGGAGTATTTTTTTTCTGCCCCTTAGACATGGGGGCACATGCTGCTTGTGTGTGCCTGACAGCTTTGGCAGGCTCCAGAATAGCATCACTGATGAGGTGCGGTATTTTATTAGGCACAGCACTCTGTAGGATGTCCAGGAGCTCTGAGGTGTCTCTTGGACCTCCCCTGGGGGGAAATGGAATGCATCTGCCACCCTCCTAGGTAGATTTTGAAACTGCCTGTTGTCATCAGATACAGGAGAGGCTGGAGCAACCTCCTTGTCATGAGAAAACAAAAACGTTCTTTGTGGGAGCGCCGGTACCATTGGTTCTGGTTCTTTTTCCTTCTTTCCTTCTGCATAGCCTCTTGAGGAAGTTTGGGTTCCTCTCTGGGAGGGGAATGACACAGTGATGCTTGAGGGGACTTACAGATTCTTCATGGTTTCTACTGGGCCCCAAAGTCACCAATAAGGCCAGTGTGAGGGATCAAATACTGGGTGGGGAAGTCCTCATGGCAGTCCCACATGAACTCAGCCTTGTAGAATTGCAAAGGCACTCAAGAAATTCTGGACACCTCTGTGTGACCTTAGATCTTGTCCCTAAGGAGGTGAGGGCAGTTCAATAACATCCAAGTCTCCTAAAAAGAAGAATGTCGGCTCCACTTCTAGGGGACCATGTATGATGAACTCCTACAGGACAGCAGTTTCTGGCTTGGTGCCATCCTGGGACAGATGTGTACCCACAGTGAAATACACAAGGATCAGCACTCAAAGAACCACCTCTAATATAAGCAAAATAACAGATGGTATTCACCAAATCAGACTTATCAACTATCTATGTATCATCATTTTGTTCAACAGCTTATTTGCTTTCAGCCAAGACCACATCACTATGTTTAAAATCATACCCCATCAATCCATCTCCACACACTCAACAGCATCATACAGTTTAGGCTATGTCCAAATTATAACCTTTAACCAATTGTAACCAGTTATTGGCACTAGCTGTAAATGTGCTTTGTTCCCATACTACATAGTTAAAATTTGGTGAGTAACCATGGCAGCTAAGAGTGTTAATCCTGCGTTAGAGGCCTATCCTGGCATGCGGTTTTCTTTCTTTTAACGAATTTGACACACTGTTGTGTGTTTTTGTTTGCTTTCTACAGTGCTGATAGGAAGCCTTTACCTAATTACGCTTGTGCACCTAATAAGGCTAGTCCTCCTTCCCATAGTATCATGCGGGTGGTGTCATGTGTGCACTTCTTGTGATCCAAAAACCTCTCCGTGCCAATTGGCAGGGAGGTTACAAGAATGTCCTAATCCTGGTACATACATTCTGGTTCACCAAACAATGTCACGTGAGGTCCTAAATGAAAGCGAGGGCCACAATGGTCATCACTGTAGTTGTGAAATATATGTACAGATACTATGTAAGGAGTTATGGATGTGAACTGAAAACATGTTTTAAAGTCTGTATCAAGGCAGACAAACATGTTTTCTGTCAGACAAAAGATGTTTATTCATCTTTCTCTGTCAGCATGGAAATTAAGCATTGTAAGCTAATGCAATGGCTACCCATCTACATACAAAGTCAACAGGGGAATGTGAAATCAACAGGACAGCAGCGCACAGGAAAATTAGCTATGGGGAAGTTATCCTGCCTCAGAGTACAAACAATGTTCCACCCCCTTTTCCTGCACCTCGGACGAAAATGGATCATGCTTCATGAAAACAGGATCTCTGTCTACCTTGATGGAAGACACTGCAAAAGACTTTAGGTGAGATAAGACTTATTTATACAGGAGGTTAGCTTGTTAACTATAATCTCTAGGAAGCATTTTATTATTTTGCATTATATGTAATCCTTTTTTTTCCATTATCCTTACATACTATCTCTTGAATCTTTGATAATAAACTTGGTCTTCACAGAGCCATATATTTCAGTGCTGAAGTATTAGTAATTTGTGCTGATCCGAAGTTGAATCATACAAGCTAGTGTGTACACCAGTGGTCACCAACAGGTCGATCATGATTGACTGGTCATTATGGGAGACTCTCCCAGTCGATCGTGATCTCCGTTGGTGCAGCGGGGCTGGCTAAGGCAGGCTCTCAGCCTGCCCCAGGCAGGCTCTCAGCCTGCTCCAGCCCCACGCCGTTCCCGAAAGCGGACAGCACGGCCCCACGGCCCCGGGAGGGGTGGGGGCATGGGTCTCTGTGCGCTGCTCCTGCCTGCAAGCACCGCCCCTGCAGCTCCCATTGGCTAGGAACAGGGAACTGTGGCCAATGGGAACTGCAGGGGAGGTGCCTGCAGAGAGCGGTAGCGCATGGAGCCGCATTGGTCCCTTCCGTGAGTGGTGTGGGGCCGGGGCCGCTCAAGGTAATTGCCACCTCCTTCAATAGGCAGGTTCGAACGGCTCTGCAGCATTAAGACCAGAAGTAGCATGAATACAGCAGGCCAAGCTATGCTGGACCAGCATATCTCTTTTTCCACCCAACCTGCAGCCTCCCGGAGCCAGCCCCCCATACCCACTCCTGCATCCCAAAACCCTGCCCCAGCCCTGACCCCCCCCTCCCAGAGCCAGCACCTCATGCCCCCTCCTGTACCCCAACACTCTGTCCCAGTCCAGAACCCCCTCCTGCACCCAAACTCCCTCCCAGAGCACGCAACCCCTCCTGTACCCCAACCCCCTGCTCCAGGCTCAGCCCAGAGCGCCCTCCCGCACTGCAGACCCCTCGTCCCCATCCCAGAGCTGGCACCCCCTCCCAAACCCCAATCCCCAGCTCCAGCCTGGTGAAAGTGAGTGAGGGTGGGGGAGAGTGAATGACGGAGAAAGGGGGGAATGGTGTGGGCGGGGCTTTGGGGAAGGGGTGGGATCTCGGGGAGGGGCAGGGTAGATCCTGAGTTGCCCTTAAATTCAAAGAGTGATCTTGGGCGTAAAAAGGTTGGAGACCATTCATGTACACCGTTCCCCTAGGGACAGCAGATCTGGTATTTCTATGACTCTTGGTGCAGAAGAGGCTGGACACTACAGTGGAATGCTTCAAAGGGGCTCAGGGTCTGTGGTGCACCTATTGTTAATCTGCAAGGCAAAATAAGGGCTCGCATAGCTCAGAGAAGATTGCGTAGGTGGCAAACAGGCTGATGGTGTTAAGGAGCTGACATTCAGTTAAGCACAAGAAAGTCTCCCTCTTGCTGGAGGCAGGGTGGGTAACAAAGTGACTTTCAGTCCTATATACCCTAAGAATCCTCACAGCTTCTTCTGGGAGTGTTCTCCCCTGCCGAAGCAACATAGGATAACTGCCCAAGTTTTCCCAGAAATCACTGTTGCAAACATAAGCAGAGTGCCTGGTAGGCAGAGATGTGAAGCACATTTATCTCCAGCTCTGAATAAGAAAAGCTGCATTGTGGACTCATTCAAACTGTTTGTTCTGACTGGGTCATATAAGTCTGTTAATAACTGGTTACAAATACACAGCTATACTGTGGAGAAGGCCTTAAACTGGAAGCCTTGTGTAATCAGCATTCCAGTACACTCTTCTCGTCTAGGATTTGAAAGTGCACTAATATATAAAATTGTCCTAAACCAGGGGCTCCCAGACGGCTGTCTGCTGGTGCAGACCCATGGAGAACTAATGGAGGTGCCTCTGCTTTCACAAGGATCCAAGTTTTTCATGGCAAAAAGGAGCCAGGACACCTATAAAAGCAGAGGGAAACAAAAAGGGCTCAGCCTCTATTACAAGTTGCGTACAAATCTGAGGCAGGAAAACAGGACCTGCCTTCAGAGACTTTGAACCCTCAGTGCAGCTAATGCTGCCAGCCACAAGAGCAGAGGAACACCCAGGGAAGAAGGAGAGAATGCATTTTAGTCGCGTGTTCAGGGGAGCAAAGAACAGGTATGACAAAACAATAAAATGAAGACCAAAAGTAGATAGTATCATCAACTGATTTCAAAAAGAACGAAACATTTCATTAAAGATAGCTATAAATACCAAAATATCCCCACCACAACCCGCACATATCCCCTTACAATGTAAGCAATTGCAGCAGCTGCCACAGGGTTGTTACATGATCATGCATGAGAGTAGAGTGGGCTCATGTGATCATTCTATTAGGATGTGCAGCCCCCCCATTGTTAGCAGACCAGCCAATGCCTATTTTTGATTCCCCTATATATTATTTGAAATCATATGTGAACCTAACAATTTCCTGCAACATTTATTAGCGGAAAACATTAAGGCTCTGATTCAAGAAAAGATCTTTGTTCAGGCCAGCACTTAAGCATGTGCTTAATTTCAAGCATACGGTTCAGTGTTATCCTGAATAGAAAAGGACATAAGCACATGATTAAATGCTTTCCTGATTTGGGGCCTAAAAATAGGAGATTGATTCTGCAGTTCCTCTGTCTCTTGCTCTCCTAATGACAGGCAACTATTGTGCCATATCATGATGACAGTAAGATAGCTTAATTGCCTCTTTCCAGAGGATGTCAGTTCTGCTTAACTGGTACCTAATGTATGTGTCTTGCAGTAAATGTATTAATCTATCAGTCCCTTATATCTACCCTACATTTTCCTCCACTGCATTTGAAAAAGGCTAAGTTCGATGACTGGCTTGCTCGATGTTATATTTACTGACGTGGACAGCAGCAATGTTTCTCTCCTAGGACTCATTTCTTCGTGAAAGATGCATGAAAAGACCTCTGTCTTCATTTACTGTACTTTCTCTACTAAAGCTTCAGTCTGCTTCTGAATTCTCCAATGGCTGTCTTTAGGCTACTGGCCTAAACTGGCCTAATCAAAGAAGTGAAAACTGATTGAATTGGCAGTATTTTGATATACTGGGATTAAACGGTCTTTTATACCATAATAGATTTTTTCCCACTCTTCATAGTGGTAGCAAAATTAATAATTTAAAAATATACTAAAGAGCAAATGAATAAACAATCAAGTAATACACAGCATTTAGTAACAGGCAGTTGTGAATTGTAGGGCTATTATTCATTGAGACATTCTGATGATATCAAACCACATCTGTTTTAATAAAAAATAAAAAAAAAACACCCTCAGAACTCAGAGATGTGCCATTACTTAATATTAGCCTATTTAAGTTGGATCCATATTTTATATAAAATAAAAAATTCTTTCATATTTCCCTTCCTGCCCCAATACTTGCTCTGAAATTTTCTTGGCCATGTCACCCAAATTAATCTGTTTTTTGTGATTGGTTGATTTACAGGATTCACAATTTCTTGTGAACCTCTCTGTTAAATTATAGACTAAGATTTAGAGGCTGCTTACAGACCATCAAGCCATATCAGGGTGATATTATATTATACTGTATATCAATTACCATGCCTTCAGCAGCAAGATATTCACAGAAAAGTTTTAACACATCCACATACAGTACATTTTACAACCATGACTGTACCAAGGCATTCTGGAGCTACTGAGGCACCTGTACCCTACATTGCTGCTTGGAGTAGGGGCTTTTGGTAGCAAAGCACTGCACTGACAGGTGGAGGACCAGGTGAACCACGGCAGCTTTGTCCATCACTGCTTCCTCTCTACCCCAGGAAGAAACCTGTGGAAACTGCACTTATTCAGCTGGATCTGTGCTACAATCCTCTTTCTAGGTGCTGAAACCAATTAGTACAAGCAGTAAATGTAAAATGCCTAAGTCAGTCAGTTGTTCTGTGCAGATGAAATATTGTATGCGTGTTGTTAGCTCAAGACATCCAATTCAGGATTTGTGAGTTGCCATAAACTTTTTTCAAATATTACATGAATGTTTTTTAATCATTTTAATTCCTTGGAAAAGCTTCTTGATTTCTGTGCAGTTACATGAACACTCCCATGAAGCTGCATCTCCCTTATGTATTAGCAGTCTGCAACCAAACAGAATTTATATTTTTCTTTAAAAGCAAACCTTCCATCCTTCTACTACTATCAACATTATTAAAAAAATAAAAAGCCTTCTTTTGTCTTGCATGAATAGCATGTTAGGTAAGTTTAATAAGTGAAAGATTGAACAGATTTCCATTTATGATTTTAAGGAAGGATTTTTTTTCCATTTTGAGGAGTTTACAAATTATCAACACTTGTTCCTGGATACAATATGCTAAAAACTCCCTCAGAATAGCAACTGGATTTAAAACTTACTTGGTTTTTTGAATCCAAATACAATAGTCCGTAATGTACAGATCATTAAGGATGTAGGCAGGGTCATTTTCTCGAAAAATCTTGTGAATGTCCAACAGACACTTCAAAACAGCACTTTTACCTGGAAAAAACATTGATGCTTTTTGAAAAATAAATAAATGAAAACTAAAACGTTACAGTCTTACACTTGACACCTTAATAAACATTTCACTGCAACAACTTATATCTATGGCAGGTTTGGAGCAATCTTACTACCTTTTTATGTTGAGTTAGTGCCTCAATCATTTGATTGGAATTCTCCCATTTCCCCTCATTTAAAAAACAAAATAAAGGGAGGAGAGATTTAGGTCCCAATTGCACAAGTTCTCTTCCATTGGGCTCCTTTGCATACACGGAGCCTTACTGAAGTCAATGGAAGTGTGCCCATTTACAGTTCATTGCAGGATCGGAGTCTTAGAATTCATTAGACTGTTTCCTGCTGCTGTTAGTGACAAACTGGTTGGCAGCTCAAATGTCTGAGATAAAAAAGAACTCATCATACATTCCTAATAACTAAAAAAAAATCCCATTTTTAAAAACATGGGATAAATCTCTGAAAGATGTACATTTGGCAGAAGAAATACATTTTCTTATTTCACAAGCAGAAGAGACCTGTTCTGCTTCATTTTTCTTTCCTATGTCACCATTTCTGCAAAGCAGATGTTTAGCTACAAACATTTCCTAATTACTTAGCACTTCCTTGCACCCTTTTTTCAAAAGCCTCAAAACCACTGAGGCTTAAGTGTAAGTGAGAACACTTTTAAAATATAGTTTTATTAGCCAGTGAAAACAAGTATGGCTAATAAAAAAATTAAGTGTGCAGAGGGAGTCTACCAGCCCCTCTGCTAGGGTGAGCGCCTCCTAGATTATTTAATCTTAACTTGGCGAGGTTACACTCTTAATAAATAAAATAAATAAAAATAAATAAAATGTATAAAATAATTTTTAATAAATATAAATAAAATTTATACAATAAATTAAATAAAATAAAATTAAATAAATAAAAAATTAAGATCTATACGAGATCAACTCAGAACTCCCCCTGCTGTCCAACCACAAGATTTTAACAGAGAAGTACCTCTGCACAGAAGAGCCTGAGTGTGTCTACGCAGAGGGGAGGGGAACAAGGAAGGAGAAGTTGTACAATAGGGTGTAAGTGGCAGGTGTGGAGTAGCTGGAGATATGCTGCACTGGAAGGGAATTAGTCAAACAGAACACTAGAGAGAGAATCAGATAAAAATTAAGATGCACAAGCATGGGGCTGAACTATAACTTCTAAACTTTATCATCCTTAATATCTGTCAAGACAGACTATTCTGACTTGCAAAGAAGCAGACCCATTTTCTTAAAAAAATGACAATGTAAGTGAAAACCTTGTTTAGCTGTCAAACTGCCAACCAGACCAGTTTGCAGTTAACAACAACAACAAAAAAGAGTATAAAACAGGTTTTAAAAGTTCTCACAACACATAAAAGAGGGGGGACAAACTGGGTTTGAGATTCTCTCTCTAATGCCCCCATAGCCCTTGATTCTACTTCACAGATATTCATGGGGGTTTGGTTGCTTTTCTAAGTGGTCCCCAGCTGCAGCAAACAGCACATCAAGTTAATGATTCCATAGCATTGTCTAGTGTTCTTGTACACAAGATAGAAAGGGAATTTTCATTTCATACCCACTTTATACATTGCTGCAATGATTTCACAAAGTCAGGATCCGTCCAGTACACTAAGGGATGAGAAAGGGGAAATATGGTTTGTTACAGTTCTACTCTGTTTAGTTAAGGCACAATGGATGTGGTCACGGATTTCATTTTCATCAAACTGTCTTTCAAGTCGCATACTGTTTACATTGGCAAAAAGAAAAAGGAGGAATACACTGTGTGACTGCACATGAGTGACAGTTCAGCTGACAGTTCAGGGCTGGCAGTGGCATGAGCAAGACATTGAGGCATCTGCAATCTACTGTATTTTCTCCTTGTCTGGGGTCTATAGATACCCAAAGATTGTAGTGTTGCCTGGGAGCATAAGAATATGAAGAGTCACTGTATAACGTGGGCCCCTCAAAGAGAAGGTCCTTGATAGTACTTTGTACCTCATAGGGGAGGCCAGAGGCAGCCAAGAAGCTTGGGGCATGATTACTGCCATACCCATGGAATGTGCAGCTGTATCAGCGGCACTGAGAGAGGCCTGAAGAGATATCTTGGCAATTGTCTGCCCTTCTCTTGTGGGGGCATGAAATTGTTCCCTCTGATTCTGAGGCAGGTGTTCAATGAAAGATGAAAACGTTGAATAGTTTGTAAAATCATTTCAGGTCCTTCCAGGATTCAAAGATCATCACTGAATAGCAGCTTGGATGGTACCGGGGACTCTCAATAGGAAGCCTCAAGAGTTCTTATGTTGAGCGGTACTGGAGTGGGTACTGAAGGACAAGTGGTGTGCCCTTCTCATCTGGTTACAGAATATGGCACTGACAATGATTTTGGCCTGGCTCTAGAGACCTTGTGGCTTTGATGCTAGTGCTGTTTTAAGTTGTTTACCTGATCGCTTTTCAGTATGAAGCATGATTTTCTTAGCCGGTGCTCTGGTTTCAGTACCAGAAATGATGGGAGCCTCGGCAGAACCAGGATGCAAGGTCTCCTGAGATCCAAAACAAGGGGTAACTTTCCCCTTCTCTTAGCCTGTCCTGAAGAATGTAGCCTTTTCTTCTTTGAGGGCCTGGATGGTTCTGAAGGGCCCTCAGGGTCTCTGCTTACCATTGCAAAAGACATGGTCACCAGGGGTCTGTAAGCAACCGGGTCCAAGGTACAGGGGGGTGAACTGTACCCTATGGGTCTCAGACACCACTCACTCAACCAATAGGCATTTAAGTCTGTCCTCCCTCAATTTCTTAGAGCTGCTTTTAAACACTGAACAGATCTAAAGTCTTGTCTACAAGTTTCTGCGCAGTAAAGCAGCTTTTTGCGCTCAAACTGCAGACATGTACACACTGCCAAGCCACTCTGTGTGCAGAAACTCCTCAGTTGCATCACTGCAAAAGAACCACCATGATGAGAGTCGTCAGGCTATTTGCGCAGAGGCTCCAGCGCTCTATTGCCAGTGTAGACACTTGATTGCTCTCTGTGCTGTAATCGGCCTCTGGAGCTGTCCCATAATGCCTCAAGTGATTGCTCTGCTCATTGTTTTGAACTCAGTTGCCCTGGAGACATGCGTCCCTCCCCTTTCAAAGCACGGTTTCTGACAGCCATTGCGTGCTGTGCTGATCTGCTCCGGGACCCAAAGCAAATCATTAATGTGGAATGTTCGTGCCCTTGAACACAGAGGCAGGCATGTGTGTGTGTGTGCATTGCAAACCCTTCCCAAAGCATCCTGCGGCCAGTTGCACAGTGGGATAGCTACCATAACGCACTGCTGTCTTTGTGTTGCAAGAGCTGCTAATGTAGATGCGCTCCAGTCTCACAAGGAGCAGAGTGTGGACACGCAACAGCGGTTTAATTCCAGCATTTTAATAAAAGTGGTATAACTTGTGGCGCAGAAACTTGCCAGTGTAGACATACCTTTACATTTGAAAGGGATGTGAGTCCTCCCAGGCAGCCGAGGCAGCTTGACTATCTGACACAGATAAAGGCCCAAGACAGAAAAAAACCCAAAGGCTCAGATCAGGCAAATGACAAAGGGAAGAAAGAAATCCCATCCCAAAAAAGCACAAACTCTAAAAAAAACCATAAAATAAAGAAAATACCAAGCAAATAAAAGTTTAAGGGGAAGAGGTAGCAAGCTGTGTAGCTAGCTAACTGACACTGCATTGCTCTGTTTCCAGCCGCAGATGGTTGAAAAGGAACTGGAGTGTGGTAGCAAGTCCCACCCTGCCTATATATTCTTGTACCAGAACATGAGAATTTGCAAGGCGCAAAGGCAGACCCCACAGACATGGCTGGCAAAAATCGCCGATCAAGCGTGAACAAGCAGATGCACATCATGATGTAGTGTACCTATGGGTTCTCCACTCAAAGAAGAAACTCAATTAAAATATCTCACCTTAAATTAACCTATTAATATTTTTTCCCACTGGTGGGTGTTTGTGTCTGTTCTCCTTCCTTGGATGTTTTGCTTTTAGTTGCACTCCAGACTTCAACAGAGTTTCCTCCAGTTTGAAAGAAAAAAAATTGCTTTGTATGTTCATTTCTTGCCTGTCACCTCCAATATACTTTATTTCTAACAGCTTTCTTGTCCCACAAACCCACTTTGCTTTTGCATTTTTGGGGAGAGAAAAGGGGACTTGTTGGAGCCTGTTCTCCTATCCATACCCAAGTCCATTCATTACAGCAACCCGCCAGGTAAATACAACTCCCTCCAGAGCGTGTTAATTAAGGTCTTTCAGTCTATTCTTTCCTCAGAGAATGAGTGCCCTAAGTAGGTTCCTGAACTCTGATCTGTGCTCTCTATCATAGACTGCAAAGTAGTGTCTGCAGACCCACGGGTGTGCAGAACAGTGCCTCATGCTCTGACAAGGACATATAAGGAGTGTCTCTCAATTCCTTCTTGACCTTGAAGCCTACCTCTGCAGTAGAGCAAAAGGAGGGTGGGAGGTGGAACATCCACAGGTAAAAAACATCTCAAAGAACTCAAGTTACTATGAGGTAAGTAATCTCTCCTCCTTTTTCAAGTATATGTCCCTGTGGGTGCTCCACCATAGGAGACTCCCAATGAGTAACCCATCGAAGAGGTGGGTAAGTCCAGGATAGTTCAAAAGCCTGCATCACCAAAGGTGGTGGTATCTCTACAAACAGGTAAGATGGCAAAATGTTTGTCAAAGGTATAGAGAGAAGACCAAGTAGCAGTCCTGCCAATTTCTGCTACGGGAATGTCCTTGGGTAGCCCTGGCGATGTGGACTGAGTTTTAGAATACACTGTTGCTCTGTGCGGTGGGATGCATGTTGGCATTTTAATAGCAGGTGATGATGCAACCCGAAACCCACTTAGTCTGTGCAGAAATCAGCTGGCCCTTCAAACTATCTGCAATTGATACAAATAGTCTTGGAGAGGCCTGAATGATTTAGTCCTATCCACATAGAAAGCAAGGGCCCTCCTAACACTCAGTGAATGAAGGTCTGATTCTCCTCAAAAGGCATGAGGTTTTGAATAGAAAAATGATAGCGAATCTCCTGGTTAATGTTATGTTCCAAGGAGACCTTTGGAAGGAAGCAAGGATAGAGATGTAATATAACCTTGTCTTTGTAGAAGGTGATACATCATGGACTCACCATGAGCACTGCCAGCTCCCCCTTCACCTCACTGAGATGATGGCAATCTTTCCATGGGGACTGACGTTCAGGATACCGACGAGGGAATGCTTAGACTGTCGCACTTCCCCCAGCAGGATCTGAAGCGAGTCTGCTTGCCTTTTCCTGTGGTCCTGGAAGGTCTTAAAATCATCAGCGTGGGAGGGCAGTGGTGGCATTACTACCTTAACCAGAGATGGAGAGTATTACACAGACGGGAGTAAAATCTCTTCCACCTGAGATTTTTGTTCCTCCTTTACATCATCCAAACCAGAGAAGTGTGTGGTACCGAAGTGTGACATAGCACAGGACAGTCTAGAGATGCCGGTAGGGGACATGGTACCAATGGGTGCTGGTGCTTTCTCTTAGGCCCCCAATAGAGTTGGTTGCTGTAGGGCCCCATAAGTTCCAATAACTCCACTGAGGAAGGGGATAACGGAAGGGAACTCAGTGATAGTCAATCTTTGGGCCTACAATGTACATTCCCTAGGATGTTCTTCATGAAAGGGACCCATGGGAGTAGGGAATTCACAAGTTAAGGCGAATATAGCAGACAGCAGAACTCTGTCCTGAGCTGCAGGCAACTGAGAAGGAACTGAGTGGTGGTGTGCTCACACCTCCCGATGTGCCCTCATTCAGAGCACGAGGCACTGTTCTGTGCAGGTGGATATTACTTTACAGTCTCCGATCAAGAGTGCACAGAGGCACGCACATCTATAGGGACTATACTCAAAGAAGAAATAAGAGGTACATAAAAATAATATTCAAACCTTAATGTAGCTATTCTAGAAAGTGTAACTCATTTACTAGCCCATCACCATGAAATTCACAATGCTAAGTTCTATCCAAGGACATTTGTTTTTGGCCTTTACTAACATCAGTTCTTTACTCAAGTCTAAGATTTCATGGCCTATGAAGACCATGCCACTGTTTTTGCCCAAAATTCCTTTTCTTCAAGTCATTTACTGCAGTTAACTTTATTCTGTAGTTTGGAAATACAGGACTGAATATCAACTTGATTACCAAGTACCAAGCATGGGGAATTTCAATTGTTTTGCACAGTGCAAAGACTCAAATCAAGGTTGAAGAAGGAAACAATCTATTCAGAAAGTAATGATAAGTGTTTAAGAATGTGCACAAGATTAGTGTAAACATTTGTGAACTAAAGATTTTCTTTGCTTCATCATAGGTATTTGCTGAACCAAAATTTTTCCAAGTCATACAATGATCACAGAAACAAGTCTAAGCATGGTAAATGGAATTCACTTTAAGGTGTCTTAAATAAATGAAGATATTAACCTGTAACAATTTAGTTTATTTGTAAAGTTAACAGTATTACACTATATTGAGCAGTTAATAAACTGCTTTTATTGAAGAGATGTTTTCTGATTGCTTAAAAGTTAGTGGGACAGATTTTAAAATAAATATATAAAAAGCTCCCACATCTGTAAGACAATTGAAAACAATGATCTTATAAATATTTATGAGATTTCATTATATTAAACACAATAAGTGCCATAAGAGCCAACGCATTTGCTCAGATTGTTGGACTCTGCAGGAGTTCACTGCTATGA
Organism: Eretmochelys imbricata; assembly: GCF_965152235.1. Classification (NCBI taxonomy): domain Eukaryota; kingdom Metazoa; phylum Chordata; order Testudines; family Cheloniidae; genus Eretmochelys; species Eretmochelys imbricata. The sequence goes on from NC_135578.1 coordinate 11,269,956, forward strand.
CTGCCTGCAGCAGAAATCCCACAATTTTAAACTCATGGAGTTTCAGAAGGACTTTTTCCTTTCCTATGAGGTTGTGTGTAGGAGGGTATAATTCGGGCCTAAATCTACATCAACCATTTGATGTAACAGAAATAAAGTCACTGTAATCTAACTTTTTCACAGGCTCAGTGGCTCATGCATTGAAAATAAAACATTTATAAAGTAACAGGAGACTATACAATTCATTCAGCTAGTTTTTATTTCCTCAATCTGATTTTTTTCCACTCTACGGCATCAAATCAAGTAAATTAAGCTCTTTCCCCAAGGACAATTCTGTATATTTTTTCCACATACCTGCAAGCAGCAAAATGAGTTTGCATCTAAAGAAATAAACTGAACTTTATTGTCTCCCTCTTAAAGGATAGCATGAAACTGAATATATGAGGACAATAAAAGATGCCACCAACCCCTTGTGTTTGCACCAATACAGTCATCAAATTCTAAGAGACAAAATCTCAAGAATATTTAAGCAGAGAGAAGTATACTAAAAAACTCAGTGTATCTCTATGCCAAACATATATATGTTAACATGAATTAATGCAAATGAACATTTGAACAAAATTCAATACTGTGAATGTTGAGAGTGAACTCTACATATTTAAAACAAATTCACTCACAGTTTTCCTTCATGAACTACCTGTCCAGCTGTTTTCCTGGCAGTTCTTCTCTTTTTACATACATTTTTCTATTACATCAATTGAATAATATTTTGGAAAAGCAATAATTTCTGAAAAACTGGTTAACAATTCATTTAATGACTGATCTATAGGCTTGTTAATTGTTTGTGGCAAATCTGACAAACTACTTTTTAATGAGTAGAAAGGACTGGTTTCCTAGGAGCTGTTCCTTAACATTCACTGGGTTATGCTCTGTTAAGTGCCTTTGGAAAGCGTACATCAGGGGTTCTCAAAGTGGTGGTCGGGACCCCTCAGGGGGTCACGAGGTTATTACATGGGGGGTCGCGAGCTGCCAGCCTCCACCCCAAACCCCGCTTCACCTCCATCATTTATAATAGTGTTAAATATATTAAAAAGTGTTTTTAATTTATAAGGGGGGGGTCACACTCAGACACTTGCTATGTGAAAGGGGTCACCAGTACATTGAGAACCACTGGTGTACATCTAGTACACAGAGTCTCAGACCTTGGGCAATGCATTTTGTGTGTTATCAATAAACTGCTCACGAAAGCTCATGCTCAAATAAATTGGTTAGTCTCTAAGGTGCCACAAGTACTCCTTTTCTTTTTACATCAGACACTATCACAGCTGCAATGAAATTCCTTGCCAAAATATTTTATTCAACTTTAAATTCCAAATATATTATTATACTATGCTATATACTATATATTATAGCTTTGTCTATCATCATTTAGGAAAAGGCCACAAGTGAACATGAAGTAAATCAGACTGCTCACTTGTCGAAAGTTAAGCACGTGCTTAAGTGTTTTTACTGGATTCGGGTCAAAAGGAATGGTTTTGTCCATATGGCATCCCACTACTATATGTTTTGTTTACACAGCACTATTTGGTTATTTAACACTGTCTGATTTTGCGTAGGCAAAGGCAGAGGCAGTGCACTAAAAGACAAGCTTATAGATGTCTTCCTTTCCCCCCTAATATATAATTATGACTTTGAAAGTGATAAAAAAACATTTTATGATGCATACTGCATTATTTTGATGCTTTCCACATCATGAAGCTGTTATTTCAGCCCTTTCTGGGTGACTGATAAAACAATACATTAGTACAACATGCATTAAGGAACTTTTAGTGCGTGTCAGCAAGATCCACACGGACAGCTAGTGCATGACACGTTGGTGTACACTAGAATTTACACCCTGGCTGGTGCGTACTAATGCTCTGGGTAGACAAGACCCCTTCATCCCCCATATAAATAAATATATAGTACGTCAAACTTCACTGTATATGGCTAATTAACACATATAGTAAAAAAATTAAGTATCTCACCTAGTTGCAATATCATGACTGTATCACTGAAGGCTCGTGTCACTAATCTGAAATGTCTGTAGAGTGGATAACATAAAACTCTTCTTCCAAAGGACACCAGGACCTCAGGAATACTAGTGAAACTCTGAGTGAATCAATGAAATTGTATAATTAATTTACTTGAATAAAAAAAGCACATAGTAATTTATTTTTTTTAAAAGACATTATAGCTACACACACAAAAAGGTCTATAGTTTTAACAGTTATGGAAACAATAGGTTAATTTTAAACAGAAACAAGACCGAGCACTTTCAACTTGCATGGTACAATTATAAAAGTCTGACAAATTTATTGGCTTTTAATTGAAAAATATTGAATTCAGAGCACATTACAATAAAACATTTAACTGAAGTCTTTGCCATTCTTTACATTACGGCAATGTCTGTCCCTTAACATTATGTATATTAAAGAGAGCTATAAAAAGCCTTTTAAGAATAAATAAAAATTAAAAACATATGATAACAGAATCCACGTGTACACACACAAGAACTCTAAAAATGACATATGCCTTTGCCTTTTAGCAAAGTTATGAATACGGAAGATAGAGATAAATATATCTCCCCTGGGAAGGCAGCTCATTGTCCTCCTTTATGAGGGAAGAAGACCTCTAATTTACTTAGGCCAGAGGCATTAGTGAGTTATTAAAGATTCTCTCAAGAGTGATTTCCTTTCCATCTTTCACTCTTCAAAGATAAAACTTTCCATTTATGAATTTCAAAAAAACCCACCCTTTTTCATCCTGAATTTGCAATTGATTAAAATTAATAAAAACCACTATTGCTAACCACTCAGCACTTGGTTCATATTATATGAACATAGCAAACTTTTTTCATTTTAAGTTTATTGATACATATTTTAATTATTTATATATTGTTAGTCATTAACGTTACAGTCATAAATTGTGCATATTTCATGCACAGCAAAATGACAGTCCATTCAAACAAACTATATCTCGGGCAATATTGTTTACAGATTGATGAAAACACGCTGCGCTTCTACATGGTTTGCATAACAGATTAGCACTGTACATGAAGACAAGCCCTTACAGCTCCTCCATCGGCATAGTTAACCGACGAAGCTTTGATGGCAGGATGCAGGATGGATTTTTCACACCCCTGAGCAATGTAGTTATACCAATGTAAGTCTGTAGTATAGACCTGGCCACTGTTATTAACAGCTTGGTGCCAGATGACTGAATTTCCTGGGTGTAAAGTCTACTGCTGACTGCGGCTGAGGCAAGAATTGCTACGTTGTACGGTAAATGCACACCCATAAGAAAACCTCTTCATTACAATAAGCTATGATTGTGAAAAAGTCAAGAGTTAAGACTGCCACTGCATTTACAACTTCATCAGTTGCGCCTAACTACAGTGTTACACAGTAACACACATGGCATTGAAATGTTAAAAACTACAGAACTAAATGTCCAAACCCTGCAAACTCTTACTACTGAATAGTGTTTGCTATCATGAGTAGTGCACCACTGGAAGTGTTTGCAAGATTAGGCCCTATTTTTTTTTTTTTAATTGCCAACCCTACAAACAGAGTCTTGGCTCAGACAGTTAAGATGGGTTCTTTCTATCCTCTTTATCTTCACCAGAAATAAAGGTTCCACAGGCCAGATAAGCCCTGCCAACCCTACTGCTTTATACAAGTGTAACAGAAACTCAGGGAACAATTCTACTGAAAGATGCACAAAATGGAATAGAATTCAGTTCACTCAGTCTTGGCTGTACTGGCTATGTAAGGTTCACAGGAGTTAAAAAAAAGCATGGTTGAAAACATGAACCAAGGATAAATCACTGTAAGCATCCACTGCCCACGTCTGCAGACACTCCGAAACAATAGCTCTGAAAGATGTAAACTCAATCAGGGGCATGTGGATTCCTGCAATTCTGCAACTATGGAATTTGGGATATTTTTCAAGATGCCATGAAATTCACTATTTCGGTCATGAAATTTGCTGTTTTGCTGCAGCCAAGAGCCTAACATTTTGTCTTCTGTCTGCAACCAGGCTGCAGTTGCTGCTTGCTTCCCATCCTTCCCCACAACGAGAAGTTAAATGGATTACAGTGCATACTCCCTGCACTGTTGTTTGATGCCTGGTGGCAGAAGACTGGGGAGCCAGAATTACAGTCCAATTACAGCCCAAAGAGGAAGCCAAAAGTGCAGACTGGTGTAAGCTATGAAGCCTGGAAAACAGTGCAACAGTCAAGACCGATTGAGCTGCAGAGATGAGCAGCTGAAGCAGGCTACAAGTGTCTGACTTCCCTGATACAAATTATTATTATTATATAACATTTATATTGCCAAAGTGCCTAAAAGGCACAACCAGATTAGACTTCCCCATTGTGCTAGGCACTGTACAAACACCTAATAAATGACAGTCCCTGCCCACACATGGCAAAGGTGGGCCCCAGCTGGGCTATCAAGAAAACACTGCAAGAGCTGAGTTTCCGTGCACCGAACTGGGCTTCCAAAAGAGCACAAGGAAAAAAATACCATCCTCGAAAGCAAACACTGTAAAACATATTGAAACAAATTTAACCTGAATTTGTTTTTTAAAATCAGACCCACAGCTGTGTGTGTTTGTGTGGAGATGGGAAGAGGGAAATGAAGAATATAGCACAGTGATGAAATAAATTAGTGTTGCTATAGAATTTAGAGGTTGTTGCCTCAGAATTTAGAAGTTGCTTGAGCAGAATTTAACCATCGGTGCAGTTTGGTCCCATTGTGCCGTGTAGTACACGGGACTCTGATTATAAAAATACATTATGAATTATTCACACTTCAAAATGTGAAGAACGTACTAATTTAACAACATCAAAAATATTACAAAAGCAAATTAAATTCACAGGGCATTGTCAGAGCTAGTAGGCCCAGATGTGTTTTGACAGTCTCTTCATTCTGCTTTTCTCATTTTTGTGTTTAGGCAGATTATTAAAATTTACAAGATTCCCCCACACAAGAGTGGAATGGACACACAGCATCAGTTTTATGCCCTTACAATTGTGGAGAAACTCCTTACTATGGGTTTTTTATTATAATATCACCCAGAAGAACAGTTTCAGTTTAAAATGTGCTACAATCCTTGTTTGCTGGTATAAACCAGTTTTTAGGAATCACAGAAGCAGGATGAAGTAAAATATGAATATTTTAAATAGATATAACTTGGCCTGTCAATTCTGACAGTACCCTTTTATAGTGCATCGCCTTACATAATACACTAGCTTCTATCATGTCTTTCTTTAAAGAGTATACATTTATTTGATTTAATATTTAAATGTTTTTGTTATATATAAAAACTTTATAAAGACATATGTGTGTTGTCATAAAGTAAAGTTATTAATCCGCCCCTTAGTAATTTGCAAACGCAGTGATCCATAATGATTTTGTACTTGAGTATCACAACAACATTTGACATTCATATCTTGTGTTTTCTGTCAGCTGGTGCTCAGGATGAGAGAATTTTCTAGCAAAACAAATGCGTTTCATCCATATGTTTTTATCTTGATTGTCCATCAGTCATTCATTAAAAAAGGGACTTCTAGTCATTAAAGCAAATTTGCATGATACTGCAATTTGTGTGTACTCTTTATTATATTTGTTCTTACTTCCATTTTCCCATGCCATGATTACCTTCTTTGACAGAAATAAAGTTTAATGCCTCAAAACCATTTTAAATCAAAAAATTTAATCAGAGAAACATGAAGATAGAACTACACAACTATTTTAAAGTAATACATGGTCAGTATCCCTTCAAACAGGTAATATGCTTGTGTGTGAGAGAGCTCAGTGTGAAAAAGATAACAATTAGAATAATCCTTTCTAAAACTAATTGCCCAGTAAAATAAAGCCACTTGCCAGTTTTTGTAGTCAATTTTTAAGATACTTTTCAAACATTCTGATTGACAGCAGCTGTCTTACCATCCAATGCTGCTCTCAGCCAGTGAAATAGGAAGATTATCTCTGGCTTTTGTTCAAACAGCTGGAGTTTTATACTATTATTTTCTAGTGCTACAAATTTGGTTGCATTTAATATGCCTACTTGACAAATATTTTACTATATTACAGTATCAATCTGGTAAAGAAACTACTATTTTTTCATAACAGCAGGAAAAATCCTAGTTTAGTCAGACCATAGCTTTACTATAATATCCTTACTGACATACCACAAACCACATCCAACCAGATAAGTAAACTGTATTAATTTAAGGAAAAAAGTTTATGTGGTAAGAATTATATATTTAATGCTTCTTCAGAGTGTCAGTCCACTCCATGTGAGCAAGAGAAAGCACCTGATTTTGTTCCGGCTTACTTATCAGATGCAGACACCTTGCCAAAGTATTTGTTTTACTTTTTCTATACTGCTCGTCTTTATATACATCAGTGTTCCACCTAATGGATATTACAGTTTGCTCCACGGTGGTGACAATGATATCAAAACTTTACCAGATATCTGTGTAGTCCAAAAATATCTCACTTACAATAAGCTTAGCCTGGAAACGTCTACTGCACTTCCTAAAAGATCCACTTTAAATAATTCTGTAGTCAGTTTTGGAAGTTACAACATGTAATTAATTAAAATAACTACATACAGCAAAAGGAAATTTAAAACATTCAATACATCTATAGTTATGAATGAGCAGAACATAACATACAGTAATAATGGTATTTTAACCAACACGAAAGTTCTTGAAATTCACCTTACCTCGAGCCAGCACAAAGTTGCACTCAGTTTCCTGATATTCCATGATGACTCTACCTGATTTTTTTTTTTGGGTGGGGGGGGAAATAGAATAAAGCAAATATTATTTAATTCAACATTCAAAATTGCAGGTAAACTATTTTCAAATAATATTCTGCCAGTAGTCATTTAAATGTTTAAAATTGCAAAGGTTAAGAATACTTATGACATGTGTATTTAAATAACTGGGAATATCTAGTTTATGCATAAAGCCTTTCACACACAACAGCAATCACAGAAAAACTGCATTTTAGAGGAATTCTCTCTCTTAATAAATACACTTTCCTCCGAGCAACAGCACCTTGAATGTCTGCCGAGTGAATCAACACAGCTCAAACTGAAATGCCTCTTTTTCCTAAAAACTGTTCAATGTTTTTGGCTTCCAAATGGGGACCTAAATCCAGCAGTGCATGTACAGTGTGGTTCTTTTTAAACTATGGCAGATTCATGGGATTTGTAAGGTAGTATGCTCTAGCGGAATGAGAAGGGCTAGGAGCCAGGAATTCCTGAATTATAATCCTGGCTCTGATTTTACTTTGATTTGTGACCTTGGACAAATCATTTAACTTCTGCATGTCTCCATTTCCCCATTAAAAAATTAGCATAACAATATTTATTACCTTACCTAACAGGGCTATTGTAAGGATAAAGTTGTGTGTGTTTGTACAGCACACTGAAAATAGAAGTGCTATATTAGTAATAAGTATTATTATTATACCATTGAACTGTACAGACCTGCAAAGTTCTGCACACAATTCTAATGTCTATTCTTAAGGATTCACTCCAATCAGGAGAGCAGGATTGTTTAAAAAGGGGAAGTAACAGCTCTCAGAGAATATCAACACTGGTTTGCAGGGCACCTTCCTGGCCAAAGTACAGCTCTATGCTGCCCCCTCTCCCAATCTGTGGCGGGGAGCCGGGGGGGGGAGGGGGGAGAGTGTGCTAAGGCTGTTTTGGGGAAGGGAAGAGAACATAGCTGAAGAACACGGTGCTCTGGCTGTTCTGTTTCCTATGGCCCATCAGAGGCTATGGGAAACAGAATGTAAGTAAGGGGAGACTTATGGTTACTCTTTCACAGGAGAAGGGCAAGCCCCACAACCTGTGGTGAGCTAGGGGAAAGGGAGTACTCAGAATTGGGGCCAAAGTTTTCTGTGGCTACTCTGAAGGTTTCAAAAGTTTTGCTTTAGTTTACTGACTGTTTCCCATAACTAATACCTGTGCTCTAAGAGACATTTTAAAACAAAAAACAGTTGTTTTAAAGCTTCAGAGTTATGGAATTCCCTGAACAGAAGCAATTCAAAATAGCAGCTTCTGTGGAACTCCAGAACCCTGTCCTTCATCCTACACGCCCACCAATGACATTTTACATAACCAAACACACACTGTTGTGACAAACAAACAATTTGAACTATTATAAAACTACCCAGAAAAAAAAAATAAAAAAACCAGTATTAAACAGCTGTCCTTTCATGTAGTCCCTATCTAGATAATCAAGTCATAGCATAGCAATGATCCAAGAAATAACCTGAAGTGATTCATTTGTTTTCATAACTCCTGCACCACACCCTCTTTCCCTTTCGCTACCACAGCTAAGTGATGCTTCAGACCTGTCGCACCAGCATAAAAATCATTTGGAATGATACCAATTCTAAGCTGCTGTCCATTAGGCTAATCTAGAAATTTAACATTCAGTCCTCACTTTTTAAATTCTCGAACAAAGTGCACTTTAAAAGCTATGCCTTGTGGGAGACAATGCAATGTCTTGTAGATTGGCTGCTGAGCCACTTCTGAAGTTTCATGAAGGAAAAAAAAAACTTACATTTTTGTCTCCTTCAGTAATACAAATTTCATAGCAGTATGCCAGAAGGATATCAATTAAACTGAAATACACTTGATGACGGGTTCTTTTATCTAGCAGGTAAGATTTATTTGTGAATTTTCTCAGCTGCTCTCTCTCTTCTTCTGACCAGGAGACTAAAAAAAGTAAAACAGATTACAAATTAAAAACCAAAATATTCCTTTTACAAAGAGATATACTTCTTCCACAATCCCATGAAAGCAAACTGGTTAACAATCACATATTTAAAGCAAAAACAACAAGGAGTCCTCATGGCACCTTAGAGACTAACAAATTTATTTGGGCATAAGCTTTTGTGGGCTAGAACCCACTTCATTGGATGCATGGAGTGAAAATACAGGAGCAGGTATAAATACATGAAAGGATGGGGGGTTGCTTTACCAAGTGTGAGGTCAGACTAACGAGTTTAAATCAATTAAGAGCAGGATACCAAGGGCGGAAAAATAACTTTTGAAGTGGTAAGGGAGTTGCCCATTACAACATTACATATCTCTGAGACAAAAAGCCTAAGTCATTCTTACTTTGATTATTATCAATATTTTACTGAACACGTATTAACTCGACTTAGGGTTTAACTACACAGGGAAGTTTAATGTGCAGTAAGCCAGGGTGTGAATTTAAAGTACAATTGTAGCTACTCCGCACTAACTCCCTCTGTGGACACTCTTACTGTGCACTAAGAGTGCCCTCAGGTGGTTTAGCTTAATACTCTTCCAAAGTGCATTAAGCTAGTGAGCACAAAGGCTCTGTCAGTGGACACTGAAGTGCCCACACAGGGAGTTAGTGTGGAGTAACTAGTGCACACCTGTTACTGTGAGCTTTCTCCCCATGTAGACAAGTGCATAGGCTTTTAGGATTGCCAGTGCCCCGATAATGCAAGTTACTCTGCTTAGGCAGACCCCTGTACCCATGTTAGAACCATTCTGAAAATGCCAGGGCTCAGTGAGGTTGCAGGGGTATCCTGTACAGAGCTTTATGCAAAATCAGGGCCAAAGACAGTGACTGAACATTTCTGAAGTTCTTACCAAGGAACCTAGATATTAGCATTCCCAGAGCAGTGGCAGGATAAAGAAATGATAAGAGAAAGAATGAAAACAAGAGTAATTCTGTCTCTCTGAACCCCGTCAAGTTTGATTTTTAGGCCTGGATAAGGTTTAGAAGCTGTGCTGGTTGTATTGGCTGACAATCGCCTCCCAGTGCTGAATGAAGATCAAGAGTGAAATCCTGTCCCCACTGAAGTCCATTTCGCCATTCATTCAGCCTGTCACCCCCCAGTGTTCATGCTAATTTTTTTCTGTTGGTTGCTTTTGATACTGAATGTCTGAATGTCTCAAACCTTCACAGGAACAGACTGGGATTGGCTCTAGAACAGCTATTCTCCTTTCTTTTTTACATTACCCAGAAAAGAGGACTGGGCAATTGCCCTTCTGAGCCAAGGATTTTCTGACACAGGGTTCTATTTTCTCTCTTCCTGTTCCCTATGGGGGCCGTGAGGAGGGTTTAATGGGAAGGCATGGTATACCTGCCTTCCGCATGCTGTCAACACCCTGCTCTCTCTTCAAATCACTGGAGACATCTGATACAACTGAAAAATTAACCCAGATCCAGAGCCCACGGAGACTGGAATTAGATAAGGGCTAGGTGGTAGAGACTGAGTTATTGGAGTTAATTAATAGTAAGCATGCAGGAAAACTGAAGTTATTACGTACTACAAGAAGTACCCCAAAACTGACCACAGTTGTATTAGAGCCTTTAAACGAAGGAGCAAGCCTGCCATCTGCGACTCAGGTTCACAATTTGAGTGCCTTTTTGGTTCCCCAGCTGCTTTCAGATGTCACGTAGTAGCAACTACCAAGCTCTCTTTCCATCACTTGTACTTGTCAAGGAGGTCACGGCCTTTTCTTTCATATACAGACATCACCAGGGCCAACTTTCTCTTTACAGTTTAAGGCTGGATTACACCAATGTGCTTCACATGAGGCTGTACTGTAAATCCATTTAGAATTTGTAGCTGGTAGAGAATGAGTCTGCCTACTTTCTAAGCATACTAAGAGGCTGCCTGCTTACTATATTATCAGTAGGGAATACATTACACTCATGCGTCCTGATTTGCATGGTCTGCCATTTTAGCTGTTGATTTTGAGTTCTAAAGAACTAAATTGTTTCAGTCTCAGCTATTTGAAGAGTCACGTTATTCCTTATGTATTAATGTTGCAGTTGCAACTTTCTGAGATGCTCAAGCTTACAGCCATTAAGTTTAAACAAAAAATGTTCTGGTGGCAAGGTGCTGTCTGGAATGTTGGAACCGACTTCCGCCTTTGCTCTGACACCACTCAGATTTGATTATCTTCAGTAATATGCTATTTTCCCATACTTTTCCACAATGCAGGAAGAGAAGCCAATCTGTGTTGCAAGGACCAGGAGAAGCCTATTTCAATGGGTTGGGAGGTCCTTTTATGACCATTTTAACTGAGTTTTGACTGTATATAGAATTATTGTTCTGCAACTAGTGCACTGTTACAGACACTTTTATAAATATGAATAAATACAACATATCCTCTGTTCAGGTTTATTCCAAGAACAGATATGAATAACCGCATTTACTGCCCTACTGGCATTCTTAAAGTGTCAAGTAAAAATCATGTGTTTTGATTAGCTGTCGGGAGCAGAATACTAAGAACACGTCTGGGTCCTGCAGATAGATGAATCCCTAGATAATGTAGTACTTGATATATTATGTTAGCCATTCAACACATCAGTAAAAGATTTTTGCTGTTAGATTTTCCGGGGAAAAATTTCTATCTGAATCCAAAATTGACTGTAGTGGCACAATCTCTAGTGTACACATAGAAAATTAGTCCCACATATAAAATAATACAAGTGAAAATTTTCTGCTCATTTCTGCTCTCTCACAAGACTTGTTTTTTAAAGGAACCCAAAGGTAATGTTTCTGATCACTGCTTAAATGCAATGCAAAAGGACCCTGGAATTATCCTTAAACTACAGAAGAGATAGGATGACTGACCAGAAATGATCCTTGTGCAAACCTCAGGCTACGTCAACAAGAAATCTCTTTTAAGTCAAATTAAGAAGCCAAGGAACCTGATCTAAAAATTTTCATTAAGACTATCAAGAAACTTTATGTCAGTGTTTGAGTGGTGGTGTTGCTCGTGGTGTGGCAGTGTGTTGTTTAGCACACTGTCTTTTCTTCAGTTACCTTACGTAGAAAATATTAAGTACATTTCCTTAGAATTATTAGAGTATTTCTCATAGTTATATCACGTAAACAAATTTCTCTTTTATGCATAAACCCCTTCTCTTTAACACAACCATGTCACATTCTTCCAACAATTCCAGTAAATCCAGGAAATGTGTGTTTACACTGGAATATTGCTCACAGTTTTTATACAATCCACATCCTCATGGTTACAATCTTCTCCATAAGAAGTGCAGTCTTCTTTATCCCAGGATCTTGGCACAAGAGTTTATCCAAACATACCATAAAATGTTACAAACATAATGGACACCAAAGGCTCCAGCACATACATACACACACACTCTCTTAAAGCATCAGACTGCAAATGGAAAAAAAATTGTACATGCTTCTTTTTGAAAATCTTCAATGTCTCATCTACTTCATAAGCATTACATGCTTTGATTTTAGCTCTTTGCAAACTTCTTTGTGAACTAAACATTTCTGAGGAATGAAGCCAACTTAGTTCCAAATTCCCAGAAATTCAAGCTTTTGTTATGTCTTGAAAAAGTTGATCTCTTTCTGTTGCCATGGTTTAGTGAGAAATGATAATTTAGCAAGAATGATGGTAATTCAACCCTTATTCTCCATCAATACAGAATGATTTAGCATCTATTCCTTATATTTAGATTCCAAAACTTACAAAGAGATCTTTTGTAAGTTTTGGAATCTCTTATTGACTTTTTCAGTGAATTATCTGGTTCATTTACACTAACTTATCTATAAGCCGCCATGTGCAACGTTTTAATACATTTGAAATAAACTGATTTCTGAAAGAACATACCATGAAAACATTTGCATTTTGCTATGCTAGGGTGGGCTCTACTGTGATAACCGAAGCTGTCGCATCAGGGTGTCCGCACTTACAGTAATATCAAATTGGAAAACAAGTCACTTTTAAATTTCAACTAGCTTCCAATAGAGAAACCTCAGTAAGAGGCTATTCTGAGATCTATTGCAGAATCATGTATAAATGGAAATTCCACCCTATCGAGGCCAACATAAAAGAGCACAAACTATGTCAAAATGGAAGACAGAAAAGCTGAAAGTGTAACAGGGAATCTAAGGATATGTCTACATGGCCTGCAGCATTCAGAGCCTTGGTCAACAGACTCGAGCTACAACACTTACAACAGCTATGAAGACGTTGGAGTACAAGCTCCAGCCCAAGCTGCAAACCCACCCCCTCCTTAGGATTCAGAGCCTGAGCTGCAACATCTAGCTATTGCTAGCGTGGTAACCCAAGTCCGAGTCTATGATCCTGGACTCGGACACTTGTTGCTGCAGTCTGCTACAAACTGTGTAGATATATCCTAAAGGCAAACAACAAATCTTACCTTTTCAAGTCTTTGGTTAAGTATATCTGTGACAATCAGGGTCCAGACACACGGGGGAGACCATAGGGTCTCAACCCCAAAGAATAAGCAACTGAATCAACTGATTATATACAATAGTATTGTACTACAAAAGTGTATCGAATAAGGTCTTTTATGAAAGCTGGTGACACATTGGTCATGAATATTATTGCGTGATTAATGTATGGGTTGTGCATAAAGAGTTATGTATGTGTGTTGGAAATATGTTCTTAAAATGTGTTTTGGAGACAGGGCATAAGTCAAGCCTGCCCTAGACAACACAATGTGGATTTACCTGTCTGACTGGCTTGATTACAGGCAGAGGACAATGAAAGTACATTTACATAAAAGGTAAACAAAGTATTCAAGCTGATAAGTGTCAGCAGAAACAGCACTGTGGGCATACTGGGGGACAGAGTACACACTCTCCAGGAAGTCTTCCTGGCTCTGTAGGCAGAGACAATGGACTTTGGGAAATATAAGGGGAGAAAAAAAGACATTCTAGTTATCTGTCACTTACGGAACAAAAGGGACGGCACCCTCTGATTCTGTGAACATTGGATCCTCTGGCCTGGAGGGTTAGAGATGCTAGTAATTTAATGTAAGAAAGAAAATCACTTTGGCAAAAATTGTAACTTCATAAAATTAAGTTTTAGTCTCTAAAAAGTGAGAGAGATTGGACACTTACAGAGAGATATCTCTGGGGAACTCAGGAACTGGTTCACCGAGTACTACCTGCAAGTCAAGGTTAAGACTGGCAAAGTCTCGAGATGTTTGCTGATGAAGCGGACAGACTGGTGTGGGAGGAAGCTGATACAGTCTAATCTTCAGCAAAGCTCATTCTTGCTAAGGCGGAAGGGTAAGAGATGGCTTATGGTTCTGGACTCTCCTGAGGAGCATATCAGTGACACAGTCAATTGTAGGATTTACATGCTGCTTGCTGGTTGACTGAAGTTCACACTTCAAGCACTGGTAAATTAGATTTCTAAGTGATTCAGAGTGAGAAGGCTGGGAACAATAAGATAAGGTTACAGTTTGCTGTTTTCTGTTTATTTTGGATAAATGAAATAGAACAAAGGAAAGCATTAGGTAAACAGAACAGCAGCAAGGGCAGTATGAACAAAGAAACGTATGCCAAATACACAAGAAATAAAATAGAAGAGTTCTGTGCAGACCTCTGCATCTTCTCTGCAGGTAAAAGGTTGGACGGCTCCATGGAGTGCTTCTGACAGGCTCCATGGAGTGCACCCGGCTCTCCAAAGCATATCTGCAGTTCCACAACCTACAGTGATGGGAGGAGACAGACCCTCCAGCTTATAATGGAGCCCAGGATGGATATAGCTGGAGAGAGAAAAATTGCAACTGGAAACCTTTCAGATCAAACTACAGCAAGAAGAGAAAGGGCAGCAATGCCAACATGAACTCAGTATATGGGAACTAAAAACAGAAAATCCTCAAGCAGTAATCGATCTTCCCCAAAAAACACCCATTTGGGACCCACTGAGCCCTGTACACAAACAGATACATTGTATTAAAGAATATTTCACTACTTTGAAGAGACTGTGTGAATTACATAAAATTCCAGAAGACACGGAAGTCTCCCTGCTAGCAGCAAAGCTCTTCGGTAAAGCATTAAGTGTATTTAATTAAATGGAAACTAAACAAACTTCGATATATAGTGAATTGTAAAGGGCTGTATTGCAAATATTTCAATTTGCCCAAAAATGTATACAGTAAGGTTTAGAATGATGAGTCACAGAGAATATGAATATAAGATATGTGATTCCATGAGAAAATGGGCAAAGGGACTGAGAATTATGACCATTTATTTGACCTTTTGAACAAGACGATTTCCTGAGTATATGCCCTAAGGAGATCAGAGAAGCCATTTAGGATAAATCCCTGGGTTCTGAACAGGAAGCAGCAGATCTGGTTGATTCCTATGCACAATCAGAGCATCACAATATCAGAGTCTGAAAATCTACAGAAGATTGCTACCTGACAATAAGAGAGCTATTAAGGAGAATGATATGTCAGAGAAGCTAAATAATCCCTCAGAAGCATCTGGCACTGCCCACTGTCATACAGAGGTAACTGGATTAGATGGACCACAGGTTGGCTCTGGTCTATCCCGGTAATTCCTATACTCCTATAGTTGCACAGCTGTACACACACCATGGTCAGCCATCAAATGTACCACACACACTACGGAGAATACTAGCTCGAACCTCCTTCTCCAAAAATCATAGGTCTCCACTAATTGAACAAACAAAGGATGCCCCCTTACGTGTCAGTAGCAATAGGTATTATATCCTCGTTACAGGCCAGTTGTAGAGTGAGGAATCACAAATTACAAGCAAACTCAGGTTTGTTTCCCTAGTAGTGGAAAATAATTCACATGCTTACTGGCCACAAGGTTAGACATGATCAGGAACAAGAAATAATCCAAACCTTGTGTTCCTAGCTATCTCAGTGGAAAAAGTAACAAACAAATGGCAAATGTTAACTGACTTTTTAAAAAGTTTGCCACTAATAAAAAGTAATTGGAGTCTATATCTGAAATCTGGATTTTAGGAGGGAAGTGTGCGTGTGCAACAAATACTACATCTCTTACTGTTAATGTGAAAAGCAACATAAACCATGCAAAAAGGTGATCAAGCTCCCCAAGCCATAACAGTGAGAGGGCATGAATGACAGAAATATATGAAGAGGTATATGTTTTGAAGAGGACAAGAGTGTATCTTATAACATATATTCAACTGGAACTAATATATACAGAGAAAATTTAAGCTCACTAGAGGTTGGCAAAGAAGATTTGCAACAATTCCCCAAAGATAAAGTGGTGAGACATTCATTAATTTAGCTGATACAAAGTGCCAGGTGTCCTTAATAAAATCTCTCCCCAGAGGAAATATATTTCTTCTAGTTGACAAATAAAGATCTTTCCATTTATCAAGGACTTTGAATTATAAATTACCCAAGCCTGAGACTGCTCATTAACATACGAAAACACCTATCTAGTTATTCATATTATTTTTCTACTTTTTAAAAAATTCTGCATAGTTTAGCAGAATAAATGCATAACTACATCTTCTGCCTCTTTAAATGTGTGCTACGCACGCTTCTGTGTTATCAATGTGTTTTGTCAAACAATATTTTCATAGTATTTAAGGTTAATCTCCTGCAAAGTAGCATCAGCTATCACCTACTGTGTTCTACATACACAAATTCTTAAACTTGATTTAAAATATTTTATACATTAGTCAGTGCCCAGATGATGTCTTTTATCGCCACAGTTTAACTACATGAGCATTTTTCACAAGCTCAAAATGTAAGAGACAGAACAAAAATAAAGGTTATCATGGCAAACTCAGAACAAGACACATATTACAAGAGATTATCAGGCACCTATTATAGAGCAACTTGATCATTTCCTTAAAAAAGAGCTGTTTAAATTAAACTAATTTTTTTTTTAAAAAAAAATACCGTTTCTTCAATGGTAACATGTAGTGGACCCAGCAATGACATAGGTCTGCACAGATAAGGTTTGGTTTTGGGGTTGTTGTTTTTTTTTTTTTGTTTTTTTTTTGGAGTGGCTGCACATTGTCAGGAACATATATGACTGTGTTTCAAATTGCTTCTTAATATTAGAGTCAGTATGGTTTAACATCCTTTAAAGGGAGCGAATAACTATCAAACAGTCAGAGTGTTTCACTGTAAATTCTACTTCCAGTGTTGCCAATGACTTTATGACACTGAGCAAATTCCTTAACCTTCTTGGTGTCAGTCTACACAGTTGTAAAATGGGTCTACTTCTGTGATATTATACAGCAATATGTATTATTATAATTATTATTATTGTGATTTCAACTGTGCTTAGACACTCCACTCAGGATCCAAAAGAGCTAGATGCTGTACAACAGACAATAAGAAAGAGTCTCTGCCCTCCGAATATTCAACAATATACCGTATTGGAAACCTAAAAAATACAAAGTGCATTGAGTTAAACATCTTTGCTGCTGTCAAACTCACCTGCCTTGTCCATCGCTCCAAACACATCACCCTCTTTACAGTCCCTTGAATGCTTCCACATCCATTTCAAACTCCATGTTCTCAATTTCAAGTTTCTGCTAATGCCTACCTCTCATTCCTGAATATTCATCACTCTCCTGTTTCCTACCAATTCCATCTCTCTCCCTACTTCCTTTGTCCTCTCTCCCACAAGCATTTCTAGACCTTCTCCCATGCAGCCATTACATGGGAGAGTCCTCCATGAATCTCAACTTCTCTCTTCCACAAGCCCTCCCCAAAACTATTTTTCCATGGTCCATGAAAAACAAACCTGTAATTCTCTGTAAGATATATCAAAAAAGATATAATCCTTTCTTCTCCTTTATGTTTGTGTCACCTTTTTAGACTGTAATATTTCAGGAGAAGGAGCTTGCTTTTCAAATATATTAGCAAAGAGCCTAGCAAATTTTTGGTGGTACATAAATCATAATTTTTCACCATATGAAAAGTATTTGCTGAAGGGCAAATCAGTGCCACTAATGTCACCTATGCAGTGAATCCAAGGAAGACTTCAGAAGGCAGTAAGATAGCCACAACATTGTCAACCTGTGAAACTCCAAGTAACTGTATTTATTTGGAGCCCTTGTGGCACCTTAGAGACTAACAAATTTATTTGGGCATAAGCTTTCATGGGCTATAACCCACTTCACCAGATGCATGGAGTGGAAAATACAGTAAGCAGGTATAAATATACAGCACATGAAAAGATGGCAGTTGCCTTACCAAGTGGGGGGTCAGTGCTAACGAGGCCTATTCAGTTAGGGTGGATGTAGCCCATTCCCAACAGCTGACAAGAAGGTGTGAATATCAACAGAAGGAAAATTATTTTTTGTCGTGCTAACGAGGCCAATTCAATCAAGGTGGATGTGCCCCATTCCCAGCAGTTGACAAGAAGATGAGAGTATCAACAGAGGGAAAATTATTTTTCTGTAGTGACCCAGCCACTCCCAGTCTTCATTCTGGCCTAATCTGATGGTGTCCAGTTTGCAAATTAATTCCAGTACTGCAGTTTCTTGTTGGAGTGTGTTTTTTTATTTTTTTTTTTTTGTTGAAGAACGGTGACTTTGAAGTCTGTAATTGAGTGTCCAGGGAGATTGAAGTGCTCTCCTACTGGTTTTTGAACGTTATGATTCTTGATATCTGGTTTCTGTCCACTTATTCTTTTGCGTAGAGACTGTCCGGTTTGGCCAATGTACATGGCAGAGGGGCATTGCTGGCACATGCTAGTATATATCACATTGGTAGATGTGCAGGTGAACAAGCTATATTTTTTTGGAAATTTACAGGCTTATGGAAAGGTTCAGTCTTTAAAAAGAAAAACTGTTGCTGTTCTTTAAAAAAAGTCAGACAGACTGGTCACTGGTAAGCATGATGGATTACTGTAAATAAAACAAGTGATCCCTGGAGCATGTAAATGCTATATTAAATATATGTGTCAGCCTGAGTCTTTGAAGACTTTTGTATTGCCTAAAAAGGAGTTTTACTGTTGAGCATTTTGAAATAAAGTAAAAATGAACTTTTAACTAAGCTGAATGTGACCGTTACAAAATGTAAAGCCTTTCATCTGGATTCTGTAGAAGCAAGACTCTAATGTGAACCTTAGCAGCAAGAAAGGGAGCCTTTCAAAAGTTTCCCCGTCATGGGAATGGCTATGTAATTAGGTAGGCTTTTTTTTTTTTTTTTTTAAGGATTATTTGACTTGCCTTAGACATTGTAAGCATGAACAAAAATCTGAGACTGTCAGTTTAAGAAAAAGGTGTCGATCCCTGAAATGATACTTTTGACACAAACACAATGAAGATGAAGTCTAGTCTCTAATGTAGGGGTGCCAACCTGAGCCTGAGAAGGAGCCAGAATTTACCAACGTACATTGCCAAAGAGCCACAGTAATACGTCAGCAGCCCCGCATTAGCTCCCCCGCCCCCGCTTCAAGCGCCTCCCACCCAATAGCAGCCCCACCAACCACTGCCTCTCCATCCCTCTCAATTAGCTGTTTCATGGTGTGCAGGAGGCTCGGGGAGGGTGGGAGAGGCAGCAAGGCCATGGCAGGCTCAGGGGAGGGGGCAATAAGGAGTGGAGTGGGGACAGAGCCAGGGTTTGAGCAGTGAGCACCCCACAGCACATTGGAAAGTCGGTGCCTGTACAAGGAGCCACATATTAACTTCTGAAGAGCCGTATGTGGCTCCGGAGCCACAGGTTGGCCACCCCTGCTCTAATGTTTCCACTGGCATCCCAAGCATTGTGCAGCAAAAGCAGTTTTTCAGTGATCTTAATAGCCTGATGACTGCCATTCAAGCTGAGAAGAAAAATCAGGAAGAAAACAATGAACTGGAGATGCAATGATTGCAATAAACAATAAAAATATAAGGGACAAAAAAGAAAAAAACCACTTAGGACAAATGAAACAGCAAATTAGAGGAAGACAAAATATACAGTGTACATAAAAGCTGAAGGAAGAGACAGAAAAGGTTAATTAAAAGTAGATTCAAGGTAAGAATAGAAAACAGCTAACGGCATTAAATGCTAATGAGACTAGCAGATCCAAAAAAAACTGATAATGAGATATTAAGAGAACTGAAGAGGTAAAAAACAAAACAAGGGAAAATAAGCAAGGAGGAAAGTAAGAGCAATAAACAAATAAAATCTTCAGTTAATTATAATACCATGCAAAAAGATATCTGCATTTGTACTTACTCCTCCCAGTCAAAAACAAAAGTAATCAAATGTTTATTCTAAGAAACTATTTATCATTAAAAAAAATTCTCGACAAATTAGTAAAAGCAGTAACAACAAAAATTCAGCTGCTTTTTAGTTCAACATTTTCAATAGGAAAGTAAATTAAATATCATACTGACTTATACCATCTTCCCATGAACTTCTACTAGCTTACACAGCATTTTACAAACCTTTGTTCCTTAAAAGATCTTCTTTTTTACAAACGCAATATACTTTTCAATTATGTCCGTTTTCATCCATTCTCCCAGCAATGTCCTGCCATTGGCCAACCAGCTGCCAAGTTCCTTCCAGTACTGCCGAACCCTTGAGAGCACAGGTTATCCACAAACACAGGTGAGAGGGGGGCTGAGCAAGGGGAGTAGTGATGAGATATAGGACAAGTCTATACTAGAAAATTAAGTCAGCCTAAGTTACATCGACATACAGCGGCCGCAGTCATTAAATTGCTTTTGCATGTCCACATTATGCTCCTTGTTTCAGCAGTGCGCATCTCCAACTAGCAGTGCTTGCATCAATGCAAAGAGCAGTGCAGTGTGGGTAGCTATCCCACTGTGCACCTCACTACTATCTAGCACAGGCTGTTTTGGGAAGGTTTTGGAATGCCTCACGGGAGCAAACGAGTTGCACGGGGTAACTGGGAATATGGTTTCAATGTCCCATGATGCAGTTTTCTCCATCCCATAATTTTATCTGCATCCCAGAATGTTGCACACCTCTTTTGAAAAGCTCTACAAACCCTTGTGTCCGCCATCTCTGCAAGAAGCATGGATCCTACACAGCTCTGCACTACTGTGATGAGTGTTGTGAACA
The DNA here is from genome assembly GCF_965152235.1 of Eretmochelys imbricata. NCBI lineage: Eukaryota > Metazoa > Chordata > Testudines > Cheloniidae > Eretmochelys > Eretmochelys imbricata. Next base: position 11,290,831 of record NC_135578.1, read on the forward strand.
AAGAGTGCCTGATCCTGCAGCATTTCCAGAGCCACAAAGGAATATGAAAATTCTTTGCAGGCTGGCTTGCTGTGCACCATGAAAAGAAACAATTCAAGGTTGTTGTTGGACATCAAAGAGCAGCTGCAAACAATGAAGCGCCAGTTCTGGGCCCAAGAAACAAGCACTGACTGGTGGGACCGCATCATTATGCGGGTATGGAATGACAAACAGTGGCTACAGAACTTTCGGATGCACAAGGCCACATTCCTGGAACTGTGTCTGGAGCTCGCCCCAGCCCTCCGGCACAGCAACAGCAAAATGAGAACTGAACTGGCTGTGGAGGGCAAGTGGAGATTTCTGTGTGGAAGCTGGCAACACCAGATTGCTAACGATCAGTCAGGAAACAATTCGGAGTTGGGAAATCCACTGGGGGGGCGGAGTTGCTGTGATGCAAACGTGCAGGGCCATTACTCATGTCCTGCTACGAAGGAGTTTGACTCTGGGCAATATGCAGGACATAGCGGGTGGTTTTGCAGCAACGGGGTTCAGGAACTGCAGTGGGACGATAGATGGCACACATATCCCTATTCTAGCACAGGACCTCCTTGCCACAAGTACATCAACAGAAAGGGCTACTTTTCTATGGTATTGCAAGTGCTGGTGGCTCACCGGGCACATTTTACCGACATCAACTTGGGATGGTCAGGGAATATGCATGACGCATGCATCTTTAAAAACACAGGCCTGTTCAGAAAGCTGTAAACAGGCACTTTCTTTCCAGACCAGATGATTACCACTGGGGATATTGAAATGCCTATAGTGATGCTGGGAGACCCAGCCTACCCCTTATTCCCATGGCTCATGAAGCCATACACTGGCCACCTCAACAGCAGCTAGGAGCACTTCAACCACAGCAGGTACAGAATGACAGTTGAACGTGGCTTTGGCTGCCTGAAAAGCCTCTGGTGCTGTCTACTCACAAGATTAGACCTCAGTGAAAAAAATATCCCCATGGTTATAGCCAGGGCCATCCCTAGGGAATGGGGGGCCCAGGACATAGGTGCCAAGTTTCTATCTAGCCACGGGTGCTCCCCCCGGCTCCGCCCAGACCTGTCCCCACCCCACCTCTCCCTCCCCCGAGTGCACTGCACCCTTGCTCCAGATGCGGCAAAACAGCTAATTGGCAGTAGGTGCTGGGATGGAGACACTGATTGGCGGGGCCCGCCAGCAGGCAGGAGGCCCTTGGGGGAGGAGGAGGTTGCTAGGGGGGCTCCTCCTTGCTCCCCCCGCCCTCCCATGCCTCACCTCCCCGCCCACCTCCTCAGGAAGCACGGGGCCTCCCAAAGCACAGGGCCCAGGGCAGTTGCCCCAATTTGCCATACCCTAGGAATGGCTCTGGTTATAGCTGTCTGCTGTGCGCTTTATAATATCTGTAAAGCAAAGGGGGAGAAGTTCCTGCCAGAGTGGAGGGTGCAGGTGAAACAGCTGTGTGCTGATTTTTAACAGCCAGATACCAGAGCTATAAGAAGAGTTCGACCTAACTACGACAATCTAAGCGCTCCACCTCTCACAGAGGTGGAGTTATTACGTCAGCGTCGCGGGCGAGTTACATCGGCAGGAGCAATATTTTAGTGTACACGCTTACACTGTTAGGTCGCTGTAAGCTGCCTTGCGTTGCCCTAACCCTGTAGTCTAGACCAGGCCATACACTGGTGCTACTTCAGCAAATTTGCCCTAGTGATAGTGTCAGAAATGTGACAGAAGAGGGCAGGCTACAGAGAGCATAAAGAACTGAAGAATAGGGGTTTTCAAAATTGCTCTCTGAAGCTCTGCTATGGAGTTCTTGCTTCTACAGCCTTGAACCAAGAAAGAATTTTTGCTTAGGTATGGGCCAATTCAGCAAGGTATTCAAGCACATGCTTAATTTTAAGCATGGGAATAATCCCATTGATTTCAATTGGACTATTCTCATGCCTAAAGTTAGGCACAACTTTAACTATCTGGCAGAACTGAGATCTACTTGTCTTGATAAGAAGTAAGAAAGAGTGAGTCTAGGCTACCCTCAGTTCTGTGAAGAAACAAAGAACTTCTGGTGGGAGCCTGGAGGGGGTGAGATCTTTCCTATTTTGATACATCTAGAATATCCTGTTAGGTTTGCAAAGGGAGAAAAACACACAAGTAATGTATCAGTAATGTATCAGTGGAGGAATCATTAAGAAAATTTTCTAACTAGAGTCATTATTCTCCTATACTTATTTTATTCTGACACCACTACTTTGCCAATAATGTACAGCTGTATAATCATTACTGGGGTTATACATATACATTATATATATTTATTTTAAGGGTTATACATTATATATATATATATATTAATTAAGCATGGCGAGCCCATTCAAACACTCTTGTCCCATAGTTGAACAGTGATAGTTCTTTACCTGCTTCAACACGTTGAAGGTGCGTTCACCTGAAGCCACTGATGCAGGAAAACTGACAAAAATATGCAATGCAATTGTGATACTAGGAAACACCCCACAGAGTCCAAGTTCAAATATTTCTTGAAGCAATTCCTTTGGCTTGCAATCCAATTTAAAGTTTGTGGAATATATTCGTTTGAGGAAGATGACCTCGTCACTGAGATCTTTTGAGATTTCTTTGTTGTACTGTTGCTGAAATTGTTCAGCTACAGAAAGCAGATCTTCATTACTCAGTCTATTGAACTTCCAAAGAAACCCAAAAAGGGTACAAATTAGTTGCAGTGACTCAAATCAACGTGTAAGACCTAAGTGAATAGAGTCAATGATGACAAGGAAGACATTGACCCTATAATGCTGCTCGGCATCGAATTCAGGAGGTAAGTTGCGATTGGTGGAGAACTCAGATGAAATGCCAGTACTCTGTGCTACTAATTTGGACTCAGTCAGGATCGCATCCCATCGATAAGACTTTCAATGTTATCCCTCTCAAAATCAAGTGTAGCATCGTGTGCTTCAATTACCAGGTTAGTTTGGTGGATCATTGTAAGTAGCTTCATCCACAAAGATGACATCAGAATGTATTCAAATTTAGACGTGCTTTTGAATAGACTGAAGTTCAGTTCGAGCCTGTGCAGTGAGATTGAGAGATTCAAGCTCATTTAAAGACTCTCTCATTGAATTCAAATGCTGCACAACTGGTTGAACACCATCAATCCGTGCAGACCATCTAGTTTTGGACATCCCATGCAGTGAAACAGGAAGATACTGCTTCAGAATTTATCACCTTTGTGGACTGCTACTGAAGAGATTGTACATTTGTTGAATAGTTCCAAAGTAAGTAATTGCCTCCTTGCATGATTCAGCACAGTCAACACCTACAAGGTTAAGTGTGTGGTTTCCACAGCTGAGGAAAATACAGTTTGAATTATGCTCAAGCAGAACTGCTTGTATGCCTTTGTACTTCCCAGTCATATTAGATCCATTGTCATCGGCTTGACCAATTCAGACTTGAAAATCTAACTTAAAACCTTCTAGAACTGCTAGTACTCGAGCAGCAATTTCTCTTCCAGTTTTTCTCATGAAATTATCAAATAAATCTTTCTTCAATTGAAAATTTTGAGCTGTCTACAATCCTAACCTATCAAATAACCATAGTAGTCTGTTCTTTGTGAGAACAATCTGGAGTGGCATCAACAATGATTGAAAAATACTTGACATTTCGAATCTCATCAAGAATGGCTGTTTGTATGAATGACCCACATAGCTCATTAAACTCGTTTTGTATGCGTGTGGAGAGATAATGGACTTGCATGTGCTTTTGACTCTCTTGCGATTCTCAAACACGTTTAACATGCTCTGATAAAACTGGGTCATATTTGCTGAGGAGCTCAACTATGCCCAGAAAGCTTCCATTTGCACGATCACCAATATGTTGACTGGAACCAAAGAAAGACAATTCCCACTCAGAAAGAAAAAGGATGACATTCAGGATCCGCTCAAGAAGTTTTTTCCAGTTATTAGTTTCTGTAGAGAGTTCACTCAAAAGTAAATTCTCAACGGAACTTTCAGCTAATGCTGCCCTACTGGCTGATTTCCATGCAACATAGTTTTCTTTGTGTGACATTGAACTCTCATGTGATGGTATCTGGTCTTTCAACTTCCTCCAGCCTCTGTTGATGCTCCATCCTGATTGATCAGAGAGAACCGATGCATTTGTAGCACTTTTGTTCAAAATGAAGAACGGTGCACAGTACAGAGACTGTTTTTCCGTACTCCAGCATAACCACTCTCTTGTGCAGGTCTCACCATTTGGAAGAGTTTTTGTCACAACATGAGTAGGGAAAGTATGATTATCAGCATCTTGTGGAATGTTACTTGGAATTTCAAAACAACTAATTTGAAGAAAAGATTGCATTTGGGCAGCATCGTTTTTGTCAATAATTCCAATGTCAGTCACAGTCAAACCTGTCAAGTACAGTACTCATGAATTGCTCTTGCTGCCTAAGATCGACACCTTCCTGTTGCTCTTGAGTTTCTTGATCGTACACAAGATCTTCTGCTGCAGCTGTTACTGTTGGCACGTCTCCTTGACTACTGTCCTCATGTTCATGTATTGGCATTGAAATATCACCTGTTGCAGTTGCGGAGTTTTCATTATCTGTAGCATTGTTTGTTGGGTAAGGTGTGTTTTCCAGTGGTTTGAGAAATGAAGTTATTCGCTTTGAGCTCTTAGCTGCTGTTTCACTCAGTTGTTTTCGCCATCTCTTGCTTGCACCACTTTCAAATCTCCTCTTCATAGTGATCTATCTGGTCAATACGTAGCCTACCCACCCTTAAAATATTCTGCTGTAAATAAGTAGCTTATCTACACTTGAAATCTCCTACTGTAAATATGAACACAAATGATGAATGGTACACAAATGCTGTAAAGACTTAAAAGGAAGGAATACTAATTAAGAACACAAAATGAAACAGACAGACAGGTTATTATCCTTATCGCTGAATCAAAACTCAAGCACAAAAGATATAATATAACATGCTGAGCTGAAGACAAAGGGATGACATATATATAGTAAACACAGACACGGATACAGACAGAGGGATAATGTCCAAAAATTTCAAACATGTGTCCTCACGAAACTCACTCTACAAGATTGTCCTCACAAATCTTCACCTTGAATCTGGGCCTATAGACTATGAAAGCCTATAATGATGGCCAGGTTACCAAGCTAGGTCTCAACCAACCAAACAGTCACCTCTTTTAGCTACCATATGAAGATAACAATGAGGAACTCTCACACATAAATAATTCCTTAGTCAACTAGACGTAAAACTATGAAGACACTAAAATGTAACAATTCTCTACCTTTCAACACGCACTTGATCCAGCACCAGCCACTAGTAATGGTTTGTTTACATAATCAGCTTATCTGAGAGGACATGTTCATCACGGTCTAATCTTGTGCCATCAGAACAGATGTATTTTAATATTTATGAATGCTTTGAACTCTTTAATATGACAAAATCTATATCAGTTAACAAAAAAATTATGTCTGTTACCAAATCACATCTCTTATTTGCTTAAATTTACAGCTCTAAGGTGAGAGCGTGTATCACATTTTGGTCTGATAGGGATGCGCATAAAAACAAGTTGTGAAACTTATTAAATGCCAAAAAATTATCAAGTGTCTAAATTTGAGGCCCCCTTTGAGCTTAAGGCCCAGGCCAAATGGCCCTGCTGGCCCCCGTCGAGTACAGGCTCCCATCCTGTACTCGACAACAGCTTGCCACTATCTCGCAAACCAGAATTCTCTAACCAGCCTCTGGCACAACATCTGCTTTTACACCGTTGACAGTCACAACAAAAAAGGCATAACACATTGACTACCATCTTTGAAACAACAGTTCATCCAGCTGATATAAGAAAAAACAAGTGAAGGAGACTGATATTTTACTGGGTGTGATACATGGCCAGAAAGGGCTAAGCATCCTACAGGATACATGATCCAAATTCAACCTTTAGGGACACATTGGTAGATAATGTTTGTGTTTTTGTATGTTTACATAAATACTGTTAGCGGTTAACAATGTAATCAAACAGTCCCTGTCTATGCTGTATTCTCTTAATTCAGAGATCAAAAGGAGAACATTTAAATGAACTGTAAATATATTGATATCATTGTATTGATTTCTCTTTGACGTATATAGCAAATCACCTTCAAATGGCAGAAAACAGGCAATTGCCTTATGTTAATCTATGTAGCTAATTACCAGTGATGCTTAGGAAATAGGTCTACTTCAGAGTTGGGATGATTCCCTATTGTTCAGCTAAGAACTCTGAGCTGTCAAGAGAAGGCCGGGAACTATCTACAAAACTCTTGGGTCCTGATCCTTTTTATCTCAGATGTGCTTGATGCTTTATGCAGGGAAAGCTTCAGTCGTTAAGACCCCACCTGGATCACTCTGGATATAAACACTGGACTGAATCCATGGACTAATTCTGAAAGAACTCTTTGCAACTACAAAGCTCACCATCTCTATGAAATTGATCTCAGAACTGTACTCATGTTTGTGGGTATACTGATCTTTTAATCAATATTCTCTCTCTCTTTTCTTTTTTAATAAATTTTAATTCAGTTAATAAGAATTGGTAAGATCTGAAATATTCTTTAACTTGACAGGTGATTTGTCTGATCCTTTGGGATTGACAGAACTTTCTTATACAATGAATAAGATTTTCAGTAATCCTCATCATATTTGACTTGAGAGTCTGCGTAGAAGCCCAAGGCTGGGTTGCTATAAGGGAACTAAGTTTCTCGCTTCTGTGTAACCAGTAAGGTATTGTAGAAGCTGTTTTGTGCTGGCTTGGTAAATCTAAGTATTGGAATATCCACCAGTTAGGGGGATTGTCTGCCCCATTCTTTGAAATTTGCCCTAACTGAGTAACCTCAATGTGCCACCGCCCTCCCACCCCCATCCTGGGATCCCAGTCACACTGGGTTGGCCAGATAAGGAGCAAGAACTTTGAACACAGATGTAAGCCCTTGTTTTAGAGGACTTATAGAGAAAATGCTAAACTTAAAAAAATATTTTACAGAGAATGGAGATGCGGGTCCATTTTTAAACCACTTTAGGCTGAAAAAAAGTGATTATTTTGGGCTTCTATTACCTCTATAGGTATTTAGTATGTATAGGTATAAGTATCATCAGGCTAGCTCAAATTTCCATTCAGTCAGCCATTCAAAGTAAAAAAGACAGTAAAGTTGATGAAGGTGGGCTAATTACAAAAAAATAAATTTTTGCTTTTCAGTTTAAATTTTCACTGAATTCTGCAAATAAGTGCTCTCTAACGCCAAAATAGAATCGTTCTGACTATACAGCCACTCCATAATGGACTGAGTCATATACCCATTATAAATCACTTACATTTTGCAACATTAATTGGTTTACAAATATAATACAAGTAATAGTGCTTTTTAAAATTTTCTTACAAGTGGCACAAATAGAAATGGATTCCTTTTTCAATAAATTTCTGTCAGGAATAATGAGTATCTCCGCAGTTAGAAAGAAATGTCCCTTAAAGCTGAAAGTCATAAAATGGAACTTAACACAGTATTACTATATACATATTATCTGATTATATAAGATAACATGGTAAGAGTAAATGTGTATCGTCTTGTTTTCTGCAAAACTACACAGCATACAAACTATACATACATGAAAGCTTAACACATGTACTACACAAGCATTGCTTTTCAAGCCATGGAAAGACAGGCTGATAAAGGACAAAAGAAGTTACCCACTCTACAGTAACTGTGGTTCTTTGAGATGTTGTCAACACGGAACCCACTGTAGGTGTGCCTGCATCTGATGAGCATGAGATCAGATTTTTTTTTTTTTTTAACACAACAGTGTCCCTCAGGGTTGCAAATGCACCCTGTGCCTCCTCATGCTTCTATGCAAGAGCAGAGTGACCACAGCCCTCCTTCAGTTCCCTGGCAATTCAAAGCCCTTGGTAGCTGAGGACTCTGAAAAGCAGGGATAGAGAACAGGTTGGGGGATCCACACTGACAACATCAACTTGAAGAACCAAAGAAACCATAAGGCAAGTAACTGTCCTTTCTTCTTCAAGTATGCATGAGAGTGAATCCCACTTCAGGTGACTGGCAAGCATTACCCCTCAGGATGGGAGGAATGAGGAGTTTCAGCTGCATCAGTAAAACCTTGATTGTAATACTGCTCTCCTAAACTTAGTCCTGACCCAGTTGCTAAGTCCACAGTGTTTGACAAAAGTCAGGGAGTTACTCCATGTCATTGCCTTGTACATCTCTGATATTGGCAAATGTCTGAAGAATGCAAATGTCACTCTGTAATGAGTCTTGATGTTCAGTGGGAGAGATTCACCAGCCAACTGTTAACACAAGGAGATACATTGTTGTAGCCAATTGTGATATTCTCTGAGATGAGATGGCTTAACCTTCACAAAACCCATCTACAGCCATAAATAGAGAGGGTGAGTCTCAAAGGTTTTATCCTATCAATATAACAAAGCAAAGTCTTGGAAACATCTAGTGTGCAATTTATTTTCTCCCAGTGCATAATGTGGTTTTTTGATGGATTGATTCAGATAAAGTTTCAGACCACTCTGAGGATGAATTTTGGGTAAGGCCTTAATACTACCTCGTCCCTATATAATAAAAAAGGAACATTCAAGAAATATTCTTCAAATAGTTTGAAAAGGAATAAATCTGAAGCTTAGCCGGGGTAGCAGGACAGATACTCGCTGGGTTCTGTCTCACTGAAGGCAGTAGGAGGGCAGTAAGAAGGAACCAAGGGAGGATAGTGGCAACTCCACACCTTATGCCCTTGCATGGGAGGGCACAGGGCAGCCCCCATGGGCACTGCTGTAAATTCAGTCTGGCACACAACAAACACTTTCAGTGGTATACAAACTGACATGCCCAACAAACTACAGGTTTATCATACAATGGGCATCATCTAAACCAATCTCAAAGGATATTATGATAAACGCAATATTAGTTTGTGCCACTGGAGTGCCTGTACTTTTAAACTCTCTGGCATTTTGCAGCTGGGCATTGGCCCTAGCCTCCTGAGACTTTTTAATATTGGCATGATCCAAAGCTCTTTGAAATCATCAAAAGCCTTCCCATTGACTTCAGTGAGCTCTGGTTCAGGCACACACGGCACCCTTGCCTTCTGCAAGCAGATGTCTGCCCAGTCCTACTGGATAACACAGCCACTCACAACCAGTAAGAGAAATCCTTCCCTTTCCACAATATACAGTCTCAATTCATACATGTGCTCTTTCAATATCATTTCCACTTCGGCAATACCCTGACGCATCAGTTCTTTTCCAGAATATATCACTAATACAGATCTGGAGACAGTCAACTTGCATTTTCCTTGGAAGTACTGAGTAAAATATTTTTGTGACATCCCTGTTCTAATTCTGTATAAAGAGAAATTCCTTGAATCTTCATTATAACTCAAATTGGCTGCACTGTCTTTGATTTTATTGCTTTAATACTTTCTTCAAACATAGAGAACTCATCAGATTGCTCACTGATTGCTCCTCCACAGCATGTACGTACTTTCTGTACCCTTGAGGCTTCCTGCTCCCTTATGCATCTGCATTAATGACAGATCTCCAAGTGGAACCTGCACTCCCTCTCATGGTGATTTCTTCTATCACATCTAAATCAGGGTTCAACAGCCTCCACTGGTTTCAGACTCTCACTCGATTCCCTGTCATCTCTTGCTAAAGTTTCCACTGACAAGATAGCAGCTTCTTTCTCAAATCTCCTTCAGTCAACAATTTCTTTTGGCTGCTGTCATTACATAACCCAAACTCCACACAGTCCTTTAATGAGTCATTTAAATTTACACGAGTGCTCACAAAATGCCATGAGTTTCTTACATTCAGCCAACAGACTGAGGGGTTTTGATCACGTTTGTGACATCAAAACTAAACTTCTCCCCTATAATGAGCCATCTGGGAAAGAGATGGTCCCTTAGGACTGTCCCAATCGCTGCATAACTTTTCCCAGTTGGATCACTAAGGCTTGTCGAGTTTTTGAGTAATTTCCGAGTCATTTCCTATAAACCCCATGTTTTTCTTCAGGAACATCATTTGCAAAAAAAAAAAAAAAAAAAACTATTTATTCTATCAATATAATCTGCCCACTGTTCTTCATTTTTGTTGTATTCTGTAACATGGCCAAATGTGGTAACAACTTTATTAAATGAGAAGTCAACAGTGAGAGCAAACAAAAGAAATAAACCTCGCTACCTTTTTGTTTCCATGTCTCTCACACTTTTGTCCAATGTCTTTAATCTACTGTGTCTCCAATTTATGTGATGTGTGTGTTAACAATGCCTCATTGCAATGGCTGGATGGAGATCAATGAGAGAATGCACCAGAGCTGTTGCAACACACACTGTTTACCCAGATTCCCTTCTATTTCCTGTGTAAAAGGTCAGAGTACAAGGAACTAGAGCCTAGAAACACAAAGTAATATTTGTACATATGGATCCCATGTTTGATGTATTAACAATTATCAGTTAGTATGGCAAATCCTGTGTTCCTAAATTATCTAGCAGATGATATGACAATCAGAGAACATATATAAAAGTTACAGTCAACTCTAAAACCACTTTATGTAAAAGTAGTAATCTCACACAGAGACCCATTAACAGTACTGTCACAAGTTCATCCTCTAAAGATGAAACACATCTTGTAGGCCATAAAAGAAGGAATGGAAAGAAGCCCATAGGATACATAAAAAATATATGTGGAATAACCACCTGTGGAACAATATAATATACAAGTTTCTAAAGATGATTCATATATTGTATAGAAATATTGGCTGATATTAGGACAGTTTTATGCAAATGATTCTGAACAATGAGACGTACAGTACAGTGTCTCCATCATATTCACAAGTGGATACAAAAATTAATTACTACTGTGTTTTCAAAAAAAGGAAGTATCTGGTACCAAGAGAACAATGACTTACGAAAATCTGAAAAAAGGAGATATACTAATAACACATGGGGAACTCCCACATTCCAGCTAATATAATGTCCAAACAAAGACAGTTTTAATTTGATATTACATTTCATGACTGTCAACTCTTGAGTGGTTTCCAAGAGGTCCTTAAAATCTATAGCAAAGTCTTAAAAGGGAACTGAGTCTTCACAGATCACTGGTGTGTCTAATATAATCCTTGAGAACAGATGACAAAGAACTAAAACTATAGTTTCTTCTGAAGATACAAGGTTGCATAATAATGAATTGCACAAAACTCTAGTAGTTTATATATAAATGCTGCAGGAGAGATGACCAATATCTCCTATCCAAACAGACACTCAACTCTTCAAAACAACCTCATTATAATCATCCTTGAAATACATAATGACAAAGGGTGGTATTAATATTACAGATTGGAAATTGCTAGCTAGAACCATGACTTTTCATCTCGAAGACAGCTTTCTGGCAAGTAATGTGGAACAGAAGCAATAAAAATTAAATGAAATGTATACACTCTTACCGAACGTTGTTTGACTAACATGTTCCTGATGACGCCTTCCCTGGGAAGCCACCTTTTTTGCACAAGCATCAACCCACCAGGGCTTGTACTTCAAAACATGCTGAATGACTTCATCTTCAAAAAAGTCAGCACTGGAGAAAAGAGTCGCTTGTTATTTATTTCAGTGTATAGTACACATACAAAAAAACACCAATCCCAGATTCTCTAGAGGCATTTGCCATACACTAAAAATTAGGGGTTTCAAGCAATTAAAACAATTAATTACAATTAATTGGGCAATTTAAAAAAATTAATTGATTAATCACACTATTAATCGCACTGTTAAACAATAACAGAATACCATTTATTAAAAGTTTAAACGGTTAACTGATTAAAGGGCCAGCCAGCACAGCCAGGGGGCTGCTCTGGCCGGGTGGCACTGCTCCGGGCTCACTAACAAGGGGATGGGATCTGAGCAACAAATAAAGGGTGACTTAAGCAAAAGTCAAATGATCACAGAACTCAGAGAAACATTGTAGAATCCATCTAAAAAGAGAATGTTTATCTGCTCATGGTTAAGATGGGTTGACTGCCATTGTTACTAAGGAGAAAACAGAACTACGATGTCTACAACCTAAAATGCTGGCAAGGATTGGTTACGCTGATGCTTGAGAGGTCAACTATGAAATAATATTCTGCAGTTCGCAGCAGCAGCAGCTCTGCTTGCGTACAGACTGGCCTTTGAGTTTAACTGACCAGCAAAGGAAGCTGGAAGTGGATGAGCAATGTCTTGTGTCACTGTCACACTTATGAACACCCTCTAAAGTCTAGTGTTATGAGACATGAAGAGTCAGGCAAATAAGAAGTAAACCCATTTTTTTCAAGAGATTTTAAAATCCATCATCTATTAAATGGCAAAATACATTTATTTTAGCTGATGTAAATTCACTTCATCAGGAGGAATAAAGTAGTACTTACAGATAATGATCAGGATCAAACTTAGCAGCCTCAGTCTCCAGTCGTTTCTGTCTGCGTCCATCTGCAGGGGTTAAGTCTGGATCCTTAACGTCAATAACGTCACTGAGTTCATCCTGGAAAGGCAACAAGAACAAAAAGAATAAATGAGAGTTTAGAAGCAATGCTGAACAGCCTTATACTAAGGTGAGCTATTAGAATGATAGGTACCATTACCAAGTCTCCCTTACTGAAAAGCTATGCGTTATGGGTAAGACTGTGATTTAGTCACAGAGATCATGGAAGTCATGGAATCAGTAACTTCCAAAGACCTCCATGACTTCAGCCAGTGCCAGCTGGGATCTGCAGGGTCCCCTGCAGCCTGTGGAGGCAGGGAGCTGTGGGGTTCCCCCAACTCTGCTGTGGCAGGGTGACCAGGGAGCGCCAAGCCCACATGGATGGTGGACACCCCTGGAGCTCCCAGTCCACTGGCAGATGCCCAGGCTCCCCATTTTGTCATGGATATTTTTAGTAAAACTCAGGGAACAGGCCATGGGCTTCCATGAATTTTTTATTATTGCCCGTGACCTGTCTGTGACTTTTCCAAAAATATCCATGACAAAATCTTAGCCTTAATTATGGGTCATAATGCTATGCCTTTCATTGCATACTTTGTTTTTATGCACAATTAATATAATTACATTTATTCTGTTTTTAAGACGTTAGCTTAAAGTAGAAACAGTAAACGATGAAACAAAAAAAGCTCTGACCTGGATCCAGTATTTCCCCTACATTTTACAATTCTACTGCTTTTTGATTCATAATGTATCTGCTGTTGATTCCATGTTGATTGTAATAATGAAAATTGGGTGCTATCTTTGTTAAATCTACTTCAATCAGTTCTGCTCACCTGCACCACACCTTTTAGACACAGACTGAGTTGCTTAAATAAAAAATGGCCAAATGCCTTGGGTGTTTCAAACACTATACATTCTGTTTGGGCTTTTCTCTTGGTTACAAAGAAAAAGATGCACTATTTCTCATTAATGCCTCAAATCTGCAATACTTAATGAAAGCTATTGCAATAAAGATACAGACAAAAACCAGGCATTATTGTTCTTGCAATTCTAGGGCCCAGTCCTACAACATGTTGTGTATCCCCAAATCCCCACTGACTTCTACATTCTGCACCTGAGATCGCAGGACTGTTTATGCACAAATTGATACTCTTAATATTGAAGTGGGCAATCATTAGTAATTTGGAATTTCACTGTAATAATCAAACTAATGGGGCATTAATATTGGTGTAATATGTACTTCTGCAGGAATTCCATGGCAACAGACCAATTAATATACGTGCTATTAGAACATGAAAGCTTTCCCCCGACATTACTTCACTTTTCCACCTTAAGACATAATAATTCATGCAGTAACCAAGTTATATTGTCTTGACATTACAGTTAGAGTTGATAGAAACAGCTAGTACTTCTACCTCTTGGTATTATGTACAGAAACAAAACATTAGTTAGTAAATTGTCTATAATCTACTAACATAATAAATGCTGTACATATTTGTGATATCTTTATGTAATCCTTATTCTCTCCAGGTTGGAATAAATTGGAGATGAACTACGAACAGTCAATAAACAAAGAAATTGTTTAGTGTATATTAGCAATGCAGATTTAAGCCTACAGTTTAAGATTTTGATCCAGCAAATTGTTCCACACACGTAGATTCCTGTGTCTGAGCAGTGCCCCACTGACTTTACGGAGTCTACCCAAGGAGAACAACTTGGAGAATTGGGGTCAAAGTTAGTAACAGTTTCTTATAAGCAAATAATACATACACCAATCTTATTTCAATTGTTTTTAATAACTGTATCACCAGTATGAATAACTGAAGTGTCCTTTTTAGTTCATTTTACTCTGAGATAACTCCAAAACCATAAGCAGTTTTACTATCTAGTTAATAATTTTATTATTGTGAATATCTGGCATAAACATATATAGTCAGACAAGAATGCAGTAATTAGTCCAGACTGATGCATTTCTTTTGCAAGTTAGCTAGAACTTTCTCCCTAGACTACACACATATAACAAACTATAAAGTATATCCTTCAAAATCCACTTCTAAGTTTGGGATATAAAGTCAAGATTTTGTTTACAATTATATTAAACAATATGTATGCATTTAGCACTAACTCTGAAAACAAAACCACAGTTTATCAACAAGCAACCTACGTATCTATCTTGTGACTGACTTCACTAATATACTGCCATGGATCCACAGGATATGTGCTACACCTCAACTTTTAAACAGTTCACTGAAGGTACCCTTCAGCATTCCAGATCCCTAAGAGGTCCCACTCTTCCTCAAGGGTAGGCCACACAGCCTCATCGCTTCCAAGACCAAGTGTCTGGGCTCCAGCACTCCTGTTTCTCTCCATGAACTCTGCCAAGAATATCCAACTGAGATGGTCTCTGAACAGGAGTCTTTTACCCTATACAAGGATCAGTGCACCTTAGCAAATATCTGCAGTAACGTGAGGCAGCTATGTGACAAAACACCTATGTCTCCTGCTCTTTACACCCAGCACATAGCAGTACAAAGCACAGAGGGAAACGGAGGTGCACACTGGATTCATAAGTACTAAAAAAATTCCCACATCTGTAACATATATATGTATTTTACATCGTTATATGGCATTATAATCTTTAACATATTTATCCTCATACCACTTTCATGTAGAGAAGTACTATTTTCCTTATTTTACAGCTGGGCAATTCAGACACGAGAACAGAACTGACTATAAAATAATTTAATTTTGCATTAGATAAAATCTTTGCATTTCCAAGTTGATAGTTCAAAGCATTGTTTGTCCTCATTTTTAGACACATCTTTTCAATGACATAGAATCATAAAAATGTAGGACCTTGAAGGGTCCTCAAGAGGTCATCTAGTCCACTCTCCCTGTACTAAGGCAGAACCAAGTAAGCTAGACCATCGATGGCAGGCATTTGTCTAACCTGTTCTTAAAAACCTGCAATGAAGAAGACTCCAACCTATTCCAGAATTTAACTACGTTTATAGTTAGAAAGATTTTCCTAATATCTAACTCAAATCTCCCTGGTTTCAGATTAAAACATTTACTTCCGGCTCTGCTTCAGTGGACGTACTAATCACCATCTTCTTTATAACAGCCTTTAACATATTTGAAGACTTATCAGGTCCCACCATTAGTCTTCTTTGCTCAAGACTACACAGGGAAAGGTCTTTTAACCTTTCCTCACAAGTCAGGTTTTCTAAACCTTTTATCACTTTTGTTGCTCTGCACTCCCTCCAATTTGTCCACAACTCTCTTAAACTGAGACACCCAAAACTGGACATAAGACTTTAGCTGAGGTGTCACCAATGCCGAGTAGAATGAAACAGTGACTTCCTATGTCTTACATACAACATTCTGATGGGTATTAACAGGAATATTAACCATTTTTGCAACTGCATCATGTTGTTGGCTCACATCCAATTTGCAATCCACTATAACTCCCAGATCCTTTTCAGCAGTACTACTGCCTAGCCAATTATTCCCCATTTTGTAGTTGTGAATTGGATTTGTTCTTCTTAAGTGCAGTACTTTGCTCATCTTTACTGAATTTCATCATGTTGCTTTCAGATCAACTCTACAATTGATCCTGGTCATTTTGAATTCTAACCTTGTCCTCTAAAGGGCTTGCAACCCCTCCCAGCTTGGTGTCACCCGCAAATTTTATAAGCATATGCTCTACTCCATTAACCAAGCCATTAGTGAAAACACTGAGTAGTATCAGAACCAGGACTGACACTTGTGGGAATCCACCAGATACATCCTGCCAGTTTTACCACAAACCATTGGGAACCACACTTTGAGTATGGTCTTTCAACCAGTTATGCACCCACCTTACAATAATCTCATCTAGACCACATTTCACTAGTTTGCTTATGAGAATGTAATTTGGGACTGTGTCAAACGCCTTACAAAAAATCAAGATATATCATATTTACTGCTTCCTACTATCCACTAGGCCAGTAAACCTGTCAAAAGAGGAAATGAGGTTGATTTGGCATGATTTGTCCTGGACAAATACATGTTGCTAAATTGAACACATCTGAAACATTATTGCACTGACTTTAAGTCCAACTAAAATCAGCATGCTAGATCATACTAAACACTATAAACTTTATAGGGTTCGCTTTTAAAGAAAAATCACACACCTGCAATCGCTGAAAAACTCCTGATTTCAAATTTCCAAACCCATAGCAGCACTGTAAATGTAAAGTGCTTTCTGCAATTTCATGATAAGGGGTCTGTTCAATTTCCCAGTCAAATTCTTCCTCTTCCTCCTCCTCCTCTTCAGCTAGCTCAGCAGAGGTACCTAGAAATGTTTTGTATCATAACAAAAGAAAAGGATCTCAAAGTTGATACTTTAGTCGAAGTGTAGCTAATGAAAAGATTACTAGTTAATCTATGAATCAGGCTTTTTTGTTTTACTAATTTTTTAAACTATTAGAAAAACTTTTCTAGTATCAGATGACCCTATTGTTTCCAGAGAAAGAAAGGAAAATGGAAGATCGACAAAGGATTTTGTACCATTAACTGATTTCAGCAATAACAAAGTCTGCATTAATTTATCTACTGCTGTTTAGATTTTTTCTTCTTTAAAATGACACTATCTGGCTTGGTGAAAAATATAAACTATAGTTTCAAAGTTCAATGCTAAGCCATGAAAACTATATGGGGGATAATTTAGTAGTTGTACATATAAATGTCATTTAAGTACCAAATGCATAAGTATATATTCACTGTGTGCATATGTGTGGCCCGCATACCAGTATACAAATTAGATCCATGTCCTTCTTAGCTCATGAAAGCCTGTGGGCAAATTCTGGAGTTGTTTTTGAATGTCAACACCTCTATTCAGCAGTGCAAAACATCAGGTGCTGCTGACAAATCTGTTACTTCTGGGGGAATTCTGCACCATTGTGCACGTGCAGAATTCATGTCCCCCATAGAATTTTTTTGTCCGCAGAAAATACATTCTGCTAGAGGCACTAGTTATGTCTTTCACCCACCAGGAGCTACTATGGCGCCAGAACGGATGGGTGGGTGGGAGCAGCCAGCTGCAGATAGAGAGGAGAAGATGCTGCGTTCCTCACAGTGCCCTGCTCACAAGGCCAAGTGAGGAGGTACAGGGCATGGGGGGGTGACAGAAATCATAGGGCACATGGGACTACTGCGGGGGAGGCACATATCAGGATTCAGAAGGGCTAGTTGGGGGGACAGAGGCAGATGTGCCTGACTGAATGAGAGAGGCTAGGGATCAGCCAGGGTCTGCATGGGAGAGGCTCCACAACAATTCCTTACCCCCCACCAGAAAAGAAACAACTGTTCAATACTTCTCCCGTCCACACCCAACAACCCTCTAGGTTCACTCCCAGGCTCCTTCCAAACAATTACTTCCCTCTCCCTCAGCTCCTCCATTACCTGAATCCCCCAAGCCTTTGCACTGCTTCTGAAGAGTGCGGAAAATACACCTCTGTATTGTAGTTTAAATGAATTATTACTCAAAGTTCTGTATTAATATGCCTAGTAAGAAATCTATTTGTCAAAAAATATTTCCTGAATCTTTTTTGTTGTTTGTATTGTTACAGACATACTTGCTGACAGGTGGTATGAAATACATTACCAAAATAATTGAAAGTGGCATTATATTGTTATTTTGACATATAAAATATGCAGTATTTTTCAGAATTCTAAAATATTGCGTGCAGAACTTTTAATTTTTGGTGCAAAATTCTCCCAGGAGTAATCTGTGCTCAAATGGCTCCACTATTTTCTTTAAGAGCTCCCAAAGAATGGTTATGGGTCACTGTTCACCTGCACCCACAACTCTCTTTAGCAGGGTTCCACAGGGTTCTACACGACCCACCTTGTTTGACATGTCTCTGGATCCATCAGGAGGATCAGAGAGGATTGTATTTGTACGACACCAACATGTGCATGTGATTGTATGACACCTACATCTAAAACTTCATTTTATCTTAGTCAGCATGACTGAGAACCCTTCCCAGTGCCTAACAGAGAGCAAAGCTTGGATGAGAGCTAGCCTGAAGAGACTCGATCCACAGAAGACTAAGATAACGAGCAGAGACTGGAGGAGGCAACTGGAAGGAATGTCAGGTTATATCAGCTTTTTGACTGAAGGTTGTATTCCCCAGCATTTGTAACTCAAGTTTAGAATTTGACGGTTCATGATAGTTCATTCTTGCCTCTCGATAGCCAAATGGCATTTGTTCTAAGAGCCGTTTTTACACATACTTGGCAAAAAGACAATGACTTTATTTTGGATACAAACCTCATCAGTTACGCTTGCTTCTATTACCCTGATGATGGGTACTGCATTGTGCTCTACCCTCGATTACACCTTAAGACCACTCAGAATGCTCAGATAATCAGTGAGCCACATTCTGTACTATTAAGCTATGTTTCATACAGAGAGACCCTCATGTTAATGCTCCATGCACGATCAGGGCCCCACATTCCTACATATGATAACGGAGGCTCAGAGACAAACCAGATATATACCAAGAGCAAAACTGCGGCCCCACTGAAGTCAATAGCAAACGTCACATTGACTTCAATAAGGCTAGGATTTCACCCCCAAGATCACAACTCCATATATTAAAAAAACCATCACACACACACACAAGGAAAGAGATATTGCTAATTATTTGGTAAGAAGACAATCACACAATTAACCACATTTATTCAAGCCTTCTTCTATATGTAACAGCATTCTTAAGTCTTTTGCAGGGGTTGAACCTGAGACCACGAGATCTAATGAGCTACTATTACTTGAGCTAAAAGACCAGATACCTTAGCACAAAGGCAGCAGCAGAATCTCATACCTCTATGGATCATACAAACATTACAGGTGAACAAAGGATTAGTAAGTGTTATATATTTTGAGATGCAAATATAACTCTTACAAAACACTTTCTCAAACCATGTAAACGTGTAATGCACTTCACACAAGGGAAGTTTTCTTGCTTACAAATTCACCTTACAAACTCAAACAAAAAATCAACTATACAAGTTAAACTTTTAAAATATGTTGTATTTACCAGTGTCAGTAATCATACCTATCTCTTCCACTAATGGTTTAGCTGACCTAGATTTCGTCTGTGCTAACAGAGCTGTCAGCATGTCCAACCCATCAAAATACTGACCAGGAGTCTCCTTAGGCAGTCGAACTGTAAAAATGCCTTGAAAGAGAAATTAAAATTTGGTTCAGATGTATAACAATTTAAAAGATAAACTGTAAAAAAATGTACAATCATTTCTTCTTATTGAAGCTAAATGTTTGGGAAGCTCTTTGGATGTATTTCATGCATGCAACTAAAATTTTCCTATGTGTTCATCTCTATGCATTTTTTAGAGTTAACCTGACTGTATGAATTTCACAGAAATCGGAAAATTAAATTATTTTTCAAAAGGTACACAAAAATGCAACACTATCATTTATGGTGATGTCTTGACACAGCTCATATAACAAAGATAGAATAAGTACATTTTTATTTTTAAAACTTTTTTCCCCTCAAATAATCAACCATAAGATTAAAGAAAGACACATTTAATATTCTGATGCATATTTTATTTCAGGTGTATAAACTTGCCTTTGGAGGCAGCAGACTGTATCTTAATAAGCCAAGGTCTTGGTTACAAAACATATTCTTGTGGGGCTTTATTTTTTAATTGAATAAATTGTTGAACCAGATACTTTAATTGTACCAGATACAATTTTAAGCCCCAATGCTGCAGTCACTTTCCCACATGCAGATATTGTACTTACATCTGCACTAAGTCCCACGGCAATCAACAGGCAATGCACAGAGCTCAGCAAAGATCTGATTACAAGATCCAGGCATTAAATTTCGTAAATCTTGAGCAATTTGTGTATATATTATTTACCATGAGGCCTGAAAATGTGTGTCTACTTCCATGTTTTGACATCACCATATGAAAGATAATGCAGATGTCATAGCAAATATGAATATTGTATGGTATTTCTACTATTGCTGCTTCAACATAAATTAGAATTTCTTTTTGGAGCTCAACGAAAACTTTACTAGTCCTGTCTCTACAGCAATACATTACTTTTGGTGGGCTGATGTGTGTATTTCCATTGATTTCTTTCATAAGACTAGCCAGAAGTCTGTCTTGAGATTTGTTCTCTTACTAGTTACTGAAACTTATTCATTCTTATTTCTTGCAGGCTGAATGGGCTAGTGATCTTGGTTCAGTGACTTATATCGTTCATGTCACATTGGAAGAAATAATATACATAGATCTTTCTTTAACAGGAACGTTATGATCTGTATCCATGAAGAATTCAGCTTTCAATACAGAAAGTTCTATTATGAAAGCCACTCTCACTTGTGGTTGGTCACTTAGGGCTTGGCTACACTACCCGCTGGATCGGCTGGCAGAGATCAATCTAGTGGGGGTCGATTTATCGACTCCGGTACTTCACCAGAACGAGGAATGCAAGCGGAGTTGACAGGAGAGCGTCAGCTGTCGACCTACCCCAGTGAAGACGCCGCAGTAAGTGGTTCTAAGTACATCAACTTCAGCTATGCTATTCACGTAGCTGAAGTTGCGTATCTTAGATCGATCCCACACAGTAGTGTAGACAAGCCCTCAATGTCCTTTCAGTAGATGAACACCAGGGGCTAGCTCTTCATGCCAGATAAGAACAGAACATGGAAATGTCATTACCTTCCTTCTTTTTAGCTAGCATAACCCATTTGTGTTTATATAGTAAATGTATATAAAATAAACCACTGTGAACTACAGATTTTAAAACACAACCAAAACCATGAGGATTCCCAGTTAAACATACTTTGCTGCAAGTAAATTAAAAGTTCTGTGTAATTACAATGCAGCAGAAGGTACATTAGTAGAGTTCATGTGTTGTGTTTTTAATAATAAAAAATATCAATGTTATTAACTAATACCTTTGTCCACATTATAAGATGCTTCTTCTCTTCCATCTTCCACAATTCTTCCAGGAAGAGTTAGCCTGTGAACAAAAATGACATGTCTTATCAAATGCCTGATTTATCATCCAGACTAATGGCTCGACCAGTAAAACTATATGGCACATTCCATAAGCAGTACAGGAGATTTAACTACATGACTCTCATAGATGTTAATGGAAGTCATGCAGCTAAATCCCTGTGTACTACTTTGAAAGTTTACCCCCCATGTAGAAATGAAAGAGATCAGCATTTGAGACAGAATTTGATATTCCTGTTTTCCCAGCCAGGATAGGATCAGCATCATTACAAAGACATCATCGGCACTATGTGGAACAGGTAAAGGATTTTGCCATTTCAAGGAATGAAGAGAGTTGACCCAGAATGACAAGATAGGAAAATCCTTCTGTTATTTTAGACTAACTGATATACTATTGTCCACCCACCTACTCAACCCCACTTATGGTAAATGAACATGTACAAGAGATGAGAGCTGGTGCCTTGATGCTTGAAGTTCCCATAACAAGAGAAAGAAGAGTGTTAAAAATACAAGATACTATAGGCAAAGAGTTGTCAAACTTTTTAAGTGCGGATGACCTCTTAATATTGAAATTGTTTCATGGATCTTCTATACCATTCATGATTGCATTACTTATCCAACATGACAAAGTAATATCACGAGCGTATTTAACATATTTTAGCTTCTTTTAATGTGATTTGGCAGCTGGAAACAAGAAGAAAACCAGCACCATGTAACCAGCCAGTTCTCTGCAGACCACAGTATAGGAACTGCAGCAGTAGAATGTTCTGTAAGACACAGAAATAAAGTTCATTCTCTTTTCAATATTTTTATTTTATGAAGCTCAAGGTTTTAAAATCCCTACATTACTTGCCTGAGAAAGTAAGGCTTAGCATAAAATTTAAAATCCTTTCCTTCAAAATATACATCAAACTCAGAAACTTTGGCATAAGGTACATTGATTATTATAGTAAGAAAATCTGGATCCTGGCTCAGTTCAAATGCTGGAGTTATCATGATGAATGCAGCTGAACAGGCAACCACACTCCCTGTAAAATCCTATTGAAAAAAGGAAAAAAGAAAAAAGATTATGTTCATAAAAGAAGAGAACTACAAAAATAAATACACTCTCTGCAACAGGATTTAAGATTGGAGGAGAATGTGATTATCTTCTATATACCCGTGACCAGAACATCTCTGAACAAAAGAACTGTTTACATTTTCATGGTCAAGAATTGTAAAACAATCTCTTTGGTTCCTAATTATAGCTCTTTAATCAAACCAACTAAATGAAGATAAACTCCTGAAGTATTTTAAAGTGCCAAGCATATTCAGTATGTAAAGCACAGAGCTGACAGTGCTAAGTTTTGGTTAATTAACTACCTCTAATAATCATGTCAATGGAGAAACAAAAGAGTTTTTAATTTTAGCAAGAAAAAACATTCCAGCTATTTGTTACTGTTGGTTTGGGGTTTTTTTACACTTATACAATGCAAAGAAATCCTGAGTCCTAACAACATCATAATTAAAACCTGATAAACCTGGTAGAAGTATAATCCATTACATGAGAAGATGGTGGTACATGACCAATTTACTGATGCCTACGACTAGTCATCGTAATCAGAATTGAACAGAATTCAATACACAATATTTGAAAATTGATTCCTGTAGGGAGGATATTGATCATGGTGTGTCCAATTTAATCCATTATTATTCAATTCCCTTCTCCCATGCACATACTTTTTCCCCCAGAAGAATCTTTATAAAATATTTAGGAATATGGTAGGAAAAGTGAAAGAGACAGACGATGGAACTGATATGGTTCATGGGACTGCCTTGCCGTTGCACATATGAGTGAGTGTTAGCTTGCCCTGTTTGATTTCAGAGTTCCTAAAACCTGAGCTCTGCTATAGCAGTTGAAAAAAAGATCAGTCTAGTAACCTGATGTGTTTTGGCTCCATTGCATTAGCACATCACAGTAATGGACTCCTAACAATGATTAAAATCATAAAGGCAGGAAAAGTCTCAGTAAGTGTAACCTCTATACAGAATAATTTAGATAGTCATGAATTTAATACATGGCTTTTACGTAAATATGTTCACAACAAATAATGAAAAGTTTGACAGGGAGCAACTAAACACATATCAACCAATTTTTTGGCTTCCTGCAACACTAACAATACTCCTGACGTTCAAACACTGCATTCGTTCCTGTTGTTAAAAAGCAGATTATAATTTCCCAGTTGCTAAATGTTAGATTTGTAAAGTTCATTAACTGAATTAAATAAAATTTGGAAGAGAATTGTCCATATGACGGAAAGTATACTAAAGCAGAAAAAGAAATTATTTTAAAAAATTAAAAGTATGCTTTGAATATGACAAAGAATCACAGTATCAAATTACTCACAATTTCACAACCTAAAATTCTGCTGAGCAATGAAGATATTAACACCTCATTGCACATGTAGAGGACAGTAGACTCTGAAGTGTTGAAATCCAATAAATATTACAGAAAACAGGCTGAAAAATATGAGCCAGATTTATGATATATTAAAGTACAACCCTCAAGAAAAGGGATGGGCAAACTTTTTTGGCCCGAGGGCCACATCTGGCTGGGGAAATTGCATGCAGGGCCATGAATGTAGGGCTGGGGCACGGGATTGGGGTGTGGGAGGGAGTGCCGGGTGCGGGAGGGAGTGCGGGGTGCAGAAAGAGGCTCAGGGCAAGGGGTTGGGGTGCAGAGTGTACAAGGGGGCTCAGGGCAGGGAGCTGGGGTGCAGGAGGGGGTGCAGATTGTGGGAGGGAGCTCAGGGAAGGGGTGCAGGAGAGGTGTGTGGTACGGCAGGGGGCTCAGGGCATTGGGTTGGGGGCTCAGGGCAGGGGGTTAAGGTACAGGAGGGGTTCGGGGTCTGGCAGGGGGCTCAGGGCAGGGGGCTAGAGTGCGGGGTGCAGGAGGGGCTCAGGGTAAGGGCTCCGGCCCGGCGCCGCTTACCTTGAGTGGCTTCGGGGTGGCAGCAGCGTGCAGCAGGGCTAAGGCAGGCTCCCTGCCTACCCCGGCCCCGTACCGCTCCCAGAAGTGGCCGGCACCACATCCCTGCCCTCGCCTGCGGGTACCTCCCCCAAAGCTCCCATTGGCCGCAGTTCCCTGTTCTTGGCCAATGGGAGCTGCAGGGACAGAGCCTGCAGACAAGGGCAGCACACAGAGCCCTCTGACTCCTCATCCCCCAGGGGCTGCAGGGATGTGATGCCAGCCGCTTCTGCGAGTGGTGCAGGGCAAGGGCAGGCAGGGAGCCTGCCTTAGCCCCGCTGGCAATCCCACAGGCCAGATCCAAAGCCCTGACAGGCCGCAGTTTGCCCACCCCTGCTCAAGAAAGACAAAATAAGGTCCTTTATCCTATCTTTTGGTTTTTGCACGAATATATTTTGCATCTATAGGTCTGTCAATCCATAAATGGCAGATTTACATTTATTGTGACATTACAGTCACAGGGCACCACCACTATGTTTAATCAAAAGTATAATACACTATGCTGTATCAGAAATTCATTTTAGTTGAGTATTTCCTATTAATGTCTTTTTTCTATTATAACAGATATGGGAAGTTGGTTAATACCCCACAGACAAATGTCTATCTTCCCCAAACTTCCCTGTGTCCATTTTTCATTTTATGAATACATTGTTTAAGAGACCATAAATTATAAAACAAAAAAAAAGTATTGTTTCTAAAGCACACATTCATTCATAGAACACTAAGAACTTTTCTTAAAAATATTCTGAAACACTCATTTCATATCATGCATTACAAGTGCTCTTTTCATACATTAATCATATGATGTATTTCAGCATGCTCTCAAAGTAAAAATGTAATTATGTTCAAATCATAGTTTGTGGTCCGAGTACATTGATGTCACTTCTGAATTTCTTGAAACTCAGTCCTGCAAAGATTTATGTCCGCAAGCAGTTTCACTGAGCTCAATGCCTGCAAAGTGTTTGCAGGATCAGGGCCTATATAGTTTTAGTTGACCAGTAATGTTTAACTGGTCAACATCTACTTAAAAAAAAAAATCACATCTTGGGGGCAAAAAAGGAACTGCAACCTCCCGGGAAGAATTCCCCCCAATGCTTGACTGCCATATGCAGTGTTACGCTGCTTCCCTAACAGTGCTAGGCATATGGAGCATTCTTACGGTGTCAGAAGAGAATCCATAGTACTGAGCAAGAATCTGGGCTGCAGCAGAACCCAGCCTGCATAAGGCTGCTGTAAATTAGCGTCCCACAGCTGGCCCAGAATCAATGTGACCAAAGAGCAATTTAAAATTACCTTTGCCTCTCTTTCCCTAATCTGTGCCTTCTGTGAATTACAGCTATAGATCTTATTACTACAGATGCATCACTATTCCCTTTATAAACCCAGTTTTTCAGGGGATATTTTAATTCATCAACAAAAATTAATTCCATCCATCCAGGCAAAAAATTGGTTTGGCTATTAGAGGGCTCCACGAATATTCTTTTGATCAGCTAGAGATAATTTTCTTTTGGAGAAAAAAAAACCCCTAAGAACTGGTTTGTTTTTTAAAAGGAAATTTATATACTATCCTGGATGCCTTTTTGGTGGATTTAAAAATAAATCCGTTAAAAACAAAAGAATTATAATTTGGAAAAGAGCTATTCTGCATGGAAAATAATATTTTCACAGTAGTCTTTATTAAACATACTCATGTTCTTATCACAATACTGTCTTCTTTAAGGCCATAATGCACTGCATTAACACAACGCTACCTAATCTACTTAATAGATCACACAGCTAACGGGGCCATCGGGTGGGAATGGAAGCACAGGCTTTGTCTACACTGCCACTTTACAGGGCTGCAACTTGCTTGCTCAGGGGTATGAAACCCCCCACCCCCACGCCTACCCCTACCCCCCTGAGCACTGCAAGTTTCAGTGCTGTAAAGTGGCAGTGTAGACAGTGCACCAGTGCTGGGGGCCATGCTCCCAGCCCTGGTAGCTACTCCCCTTGTGGGGGTGGGTTTTTTATAGCGCTGGGAGGTGCTGCGACTACACAACCATGTTAAACTGCTGCTGTTGCTAGTAAAGGCATGCCCACAGATACTACTGCTTTTGACACTAAGAAAATACCATGGATCTGAATACTTGCTAGATATTTCACTTTTTCTCTTTGCAACACTTTAAACACCATATAGTATGATTCTGAAGAGAACATTAGCTAAGGGAGAGATAAAGATCCATTAGGTCATCTAGTTCATTCCCCACCGATTCAGGATTGTCCTCTACAGTGGATCTGTAAAAAGAAAAGGAGTACTTGTGGCACCTTAGAAACTAACAAATTTATTTGCGCATAAGCTTTCGTGAGCTACTGCTCACTTCACTACAGCTGTAGCTCATGAAAGCTTATGTGCAAATAAATTTGTTAGTTTCTAAGGTGCCACAAATACTCCTTTTCTTTTTGCAGATACAGACTAACATGGCTGCTACCATGAAACCTTACAGTGGATTTATTATCCTATGCTTTGTCCAATCAAGCTTCAATTGTCCCAAAGTGATTCAACTTCCTTTGTGCCACACCACTGCCTTTCTAGTGCAATATGGTGAAATACCTGACCATTATGTGGGGTTTAGACACAGAAAAGGCGTTTTTTTTATTTCATGCCCTTAATATTATGACATGGTTATTCAGTTTCCTGACTGTTAATTCAAAGAGCCAGTTTAACCAGGGGCATGGCTATACTGGAAACTTCAAAGCACTGTTGTGGGAACGCTCATGCAACAGCGCTTTGAAGTGCGACTATGGTCGCACGCGAGCGCTGGGAGAGAGCTCTCCCAGTGCTCCTGGTAATCCACCTCCACAAGGGGATTAGCTCCCAGCACTCGAAGCCTGTCTACACTAGCGCTTTAAAGCGCTATTGTGGGGTGATTTTTCACACCCCTGAGCCAGCAAGTTAGAGCGCTATAAAATGTAAGTGTAGACAAGCCTTGAGATTTTGTGTAAATGTGCTTTCAAAATAAAACTTAGGGCTTGTCTACACTGAGAAGCTGGACTGCTTCAACGATACCCCACAGTTGAAACAGTACAACCCACCCTTCTGTGGATGTAAAAATCACACTGCCAACCAAACCAGTGGGACCCACACAAGCAGGGGGTAGGTAGCACCCCCTCCCCCTCGCTCCCCCCAATCCTTCAAGGACACCTAGCCCACGCTTCCAGGGTCCCTCTCCGCGGTGTAGAAGGGGCCGGCTCTGGCTGCAGGGGCCGCCATGGGGGGGGAAGAGGTTGGGGGGGAGGGTACTGGGCACTGGGGGGGGGGGTGCTGAGCGGGTCTAACCTGCTCGCAGGAGGGGAGGGGTGGCGGGAGTCAGTCCATCTGTCTGAAGGGGGGGAATGAGGGTCTGTCTGTCGGTTGCTCTGCCTGTGGTGGGGGGCTGTCTGTCGGTGTGTCTCCCCGCGGGGAGGGGGGGAAATGAGGGTCAGTGGCTCTGTCTCCCCGCAGGGATGGGGGGATGAGGGTCTGTCTCTCTGTCGCTCTGCCGGGGGGGGGGTGTCTGTCTGTCACTCTGTCTCCCCGCGGGGGGAGGGAAGGGCGATGAGGATCTGTGGGTCGGTCGCTCCGCCTGGAAGGGGTCTGTCTGTCCGTCTGTCTCCCCGGGGGGGGGGCGATGAGGGTCTGTCTGTCTGTCGCTCTGCCGGGGGGGGTCTGTCTGTCGCTCTGTCTCCCCTCGGGGGGGACGGATGAAGGTCTGTCGGTCGGTCGCTCTGCCTGGGAAGGGGAGGGGTCTGTCTGTCGGTCTGTCTCCCCGCGGGGGTGGGGGGGCGATAAGGATCTGTCGGTCGGTCGCTCTGCCTGGGAGGGGGAGGGGTCTGTCTGTCTCCCCGCGGGGGTGGGGATGAGGGTCTGTAGGTGGGTCGCTCTGCCGGGGACGGAGAGGGGGAGGGGTCTGTGCAAGGGGAGCGAGGTCCGGCAAGTCCGCGCGGCCAGGCAGTAACGGCAGCGGCGGAAGCGCGCTGCGGACCCCGCCGCCCTCCCAGCGCCGCCACTTACTGCGGCGCCGCCTCCTCACTCGCACGCGGACCAAGCTGCGCGCGGCCCGCGCGTGACCCGGACACACATGGCGTTGGACGGGGGCGGGGACACAGGCCCCAGAGCGCGGGAAGGGGCGGGGCACGTGGAGACTCCACCCGCAGAGGGGCTGGGCAGCCCCCCTCCGAGGTTGCCATGCCCCTCGCTTACTGTGCTGCTGCTCGGCGCCGCCCGTGCTGAAAGCACGGCCCGCCCACGTGGGCCTTGCTAGGGCCGCCCAGCTCATCTGTCCTCAGGCTTCACGGTGTCCCTGCTGAGGGGAAGGCCGCCCCCCCCACATACAGCCCGGACAGCTGGGTTCTCTTCCTGCCCCAGCCCCAGCCCCAGCGGGCCGCAGTGACCTCGCTGGCTTGGTGGTTCTGACGAAGGACGTCCCACAACCGGGGATTTCTCTGGTCCCATTCTCAAAGGCTGTCCTCTGCGGCTGAGGCCCTTGTGTCCTAGCCCAGCATCAGGACTTGGCCTGTTTCAGCCCCAGGGGTGGCTCCTTAAGGGAAGAAGTGGAAGCCATAAATACAAATCCTGGGACCCACTTTCCCCTGAAACCAACCTTCCTTCCCTCCCTCCCATGGGTGCCTTGGAGCTGTCTGCAATGTTCTTTGGGCAGCAGGTGGGCATGAATAGTACCGTCATTAGTCCATTGCAAATAAACTACATTAAAAAAAATGTGGTTACAAAGTGAAGCACTCAAAAGTCAGGAGATGGGAAAGTTAAAGTTGCCTGTGTAACCTTAACTCTGCCCTCTTTTGTGTATGCATTATGTTCTTCAATTTTTTTCTAACCTTAGATACACCTTTGTGACATCCTGAAGTAATAGGTACCAGGACGCCCATTGTAGATATGGCCACATACTATTTATAATTATACTGCCGGATCAGGCCCTGAGAAGTAGATGCCACATAAGAGCTAGAGATATGAGTAGGGCTTGTAAGGAAATAAAAGCAAACATACAGCAAGAAAAAGCAACTGTGGGGAAAAGAGAATGAAATAATACAGAGTGAGGGTCAAGCAAATAGAATGTGAGATTAAGATTTAAATTAATTTAAAAGGTGATTGGGATTTTTTGAGAACTGAAATTTTTATTCAGAGGTGAAAAACCTTCAGAAAATGGATAAACAGAGTCTCATTCACATAAGGAACTTCCCACTCACTTAAGTAGTCCCACTGAAGTCAACAGGTGAAGGTGAATAAGATTATATATGTGAATGGCTCTTTGCAAGGATGGGTCCTAACTAATCAATCCATAGATTAGAAATGCAAAGTTTAAAGAGAAAATAGACAAAGAACCTCAAAGAGAACATTAAAAGTAGAAAAGCTGAGGCTAAAAAGCAAAGATATTTAACAACATTTTTTTTTAAATAGCATAGAGTGTAAAAGCCCTAGCTATTGTGAAGGGGAGACACTGTCTTGGTTTTCAGTTCAAAATAATTATCCGCATCTTTAAATATTGGTGTATGAAGACCCCCATTGAAATGCATCATGAATCTCTTTCCTAAAGGGGGGGAAAAGAGGCTTATTTAACCTCTGCTGGTAGTGGCTTTAAAAAGAAAGAAACACATTCTTCTACAGAGAAATGCCCTTTTTCTTAAAAATATTATAAATACTCCACCTGCTGGAAAGCCAGAGCATATGAGCAAATAACATCACTGCATTACAAAACACCTCTGCAACTGGAAAGGAGATGGACCTGTAGTTAAATTGCTGTAATCTAGATAAAATATTGGATTCCTGAAATAGTCACTCAGATTCACATGATCATCTTCAGGCTTCTGGTTTGCAGAATCTCTCAGTCTATAAGAATGATGTAAGTGCTGTTTGGGTGTTTTTTCTGAGATCAGAATAGAAGGTGCCACAGTGCATTATAGAGGAAAATCACAATTGTTCATTCCTAGTACCTTCAGAAACCAGTTAGAAACACAAGATTTTGACTTCTCCTATCTTAATGCGCTTGGTGGCCCCCATTAATTAAACATGCCTTAATCTGAGTTTGTTTCCAAGTCATTGATTTAGTTTCTCTGGACTTTATAGTCCTTAGTAGTTTCA
Organism: Eretmochelys imbricata; assembly: GCF_965152235.1. Classification (NCBI taxonomy): domain Eukaryota; kingdom Metazoa; phylum Chordata; order Testudines; family Cheloniidae; genus Eretmochelys; species Eretmochelys imbricata. The sequence goes on from NC_135578.1 coordinate 11,321,529, forward strand.
ATTATAAAAGCATTTTGACCATCAATGGATATTTTAGTAGCTTTATTTCTTCTTGCAGTCTTTATCTGTTTTATTTCCCCAGAGAAGATATGGAACCCTGAATCACACTGATCTTCTGTCACTTTTTTAGATTTTTTTAAAAAGAACTCTAATATAACATATTAAATATGTTTTAGCACTAGACACAGGAAAGTATGGATCATGTCCTTTATTGGTTTTGGGATCATGTTTTCAAACTTCAAATTACTTTTTAAAGTGGAATTTAAACAAAATCAAGGATGTATGTGTATTGTACTTCCTAGTGTGTCTAGGTAGATAGAATGACAGACTTGTTCAAGAGTGTGTGTGCGCGTGTGTGCATGTGAGCACGTGGGTTGAATGCATGAGAGAGAGAGAGATCATGTTCTGTTTTAGCTGTTACCTGCTCAAGGACATAAGCCTTAATACTACTATACATAACACAAAGACCCTGGTCATGACCTCATCTGTGAACTCCAAGTGCCGGTTCTGTGTCAGGGAGATTTCCTGCTGGCGTGGGGCTAATGGAAAAGTGGAGAGGCATGTCAGGGTGTGGCAAGGAGTTATAGGGGGCAGTTGGCTTTGCATTCTGGCTGTGACCAGCTCCACAGGAAGCTATGGCAGCACAGTGTAAGTTAGAGCTGCCCCTGGAGCTGCTCTAACTGACAACTCCAGAAATTCAGAGGACACAAAGGTAGCATACATCAGCCTTTGCATCCCTATGACCTCCTGTCCATTTTTACTGCAATCCAGAATCAGGGTCAAATTCACTTTTTAACCCAAGTGATAGGGTCCTATTTTTTGAAGCAGGAGGCCCTGAGTTATTTTCCTGCTTAAAACTGTAACCCACTCGCCAGACACATTACATGTCCCCTTCTATGCCCAGTCCAAAGAGAATGTGAGTCTGTTTCAGAGCCTGGCTCTTTAGCTCAAGCTTCAGCAACTCATGCAGTTAGCTGTTTCACTGCCCAGCATCCGCCAAGATGGTCACTGTAATGCAACCTTGAAGTCTGTGTGCCAGAGAACAAAATTGACTAGAAGGTGTCATTCTTACCATTATTTCAGAGTAAAATCAAGATTTAGTTAATTCTAGTTCAGCAATAAAAAGCCCCAGAGTTAGCCCTTTACAAACATTTGGATACTCTGTTTTTCAGTGTGCAGGATCACCTCACGTTTCTCCAAGCTCTCCCTCTATGGTGTGATACCTTGAACAGGTACACCTATTATCCAAGAGTAAAATAGTTATAGGAGTAAATTTAGCAAAATGCATGTCCAGTTTCCACAGTACATAATTCGGCATCATTTACAGGATTGCATAATGAGAAGCCAGCTGGATCTTATGGCTAATGTTAGAATATAACTTTCTCACTAATACAGAACATTTCATTTTATTATGCTTAAACTGGGAGGAAATGTAAACTAAAACATTACAGAGAGAGCAATTTTTGGCTTTTAAATGTTTTTCTGACGTAGAGAACAAATCTCTCATTGCTTAAAAGCCACATCTTAATGGAAATATGAAGAAATCATCTTGTATGTCATCAGATTCCTCTAAACTGGCAGACTCATGTGAATGTGATTATAGGGTAGATTTTTCTTTATGGTTATAATCTATCGTAATGCAGTTCAAACTGGTCAGATTCCCATGCTAAAACAATTCAGTGTATGAAGGCTTCTTGATCCTCAATATTTTCAATAATAATAGAATCATTGCTGATATTTAATGACTATTTTACATGTCCATGACTCTTTTCTAACTTTGATTGTCTTCCATGCCTTTTGCAGTCCTAATCCAAAGCCTTAAAGAAATTTTTTAAATCTCAATTTTCATAAGTGGGCAATGATATTACAGACATTGGGCCAAACTAAACCCTGATGAATGTAAAGCACTTGTCTACATGGGAAGGTACCATGTGGCAAACCAGGATATGAATCTACAGTGCACTAGCTTGCCATGTGGTAATATCCTGTGTGGACACTGCTACAATGGACTATAAATTCTGTAGTGCGCTTTGACTAACTGCCAGGGCCAGCTCTAGGTTTTTTGCCGCCCTAAGCTCTGAGAGCACAATTGCCCAAGCGAAAAAAATAAAAAAACAAACCAGGATGGCCGGAACGCCGCCCAAACAAAAAAAGAAAGGATGGCCAGAATGCCGCACCTGGAATTGTTCCGCTCCAAGCACATGCTTGCTTTGCAGGTGCCTAGAGCCGGTCCTGCTAACCCCCATTTCAAACAGCAGTATGTCAAAGTACACTACAAAACTTTTAGTGCGCTGTAGCAGTGTCCCCATGTGATGTTACTGCCCGGCAAGCTAGTGCACTGTAAATTCATACTCTGGCTTCACTCTGTAAACAATTCCTTAGAAGTCAATGGAGCTGCACTTTGAATGAATTTAATTTATTAAATCCTTATTGTCCCTCCTCACATTTCTTATTTTTATTAGCTGTCCCAAGCCAAGTGGTTAAAACATTGATACTGTTCCCTACCAGTGTCTACGTGTTTAGGGAATTTAAACAGATGTTAGCATGATATGTACATGATTCATAGACAATTAATTATATTCAATTATATATCCCCACCATCTGAAACTGGGATTGTAATCATAGCAAAGTATATGTATGTGGGGAAGGTGCTGGGATTATAGATGTGGCAATTCGGGAGAGGAATGTTGGGATTGTGAGGATGAAAATAAAGAAGTATTTCATGATTAAGGCAGTGGATTGGGACTCAGGAAATCTGTGTTTAATTCCAGATTCAGCCACTGACTTCCTATGTGATGTTGGATAAGTCACTTTGCGCCTGATTTTCAGAGGTTCTGAGCACTCACAACTCCAGTCAAAGTCCAGGGGCACTTGAGATACTTTAGCACCTCTAAAAATTAGGGATGAAATCTTGGCTTCATTGAAGTTAATGAGGCTTGAATTTCACACTCTGTGCCTCAATTCCCTATCTGTAAAATACTACTAATGAACACAAATCTGCCATCAGGAATCATAACATTCAAAAGCCGGTAGGAGAACACTTCAACCTCTCTGGCCACTCAGTAAAAGACTTAAGGGTGGCAATTTTGCAACAGAAAAGCTTCAAAAACAGACTCCAAGGAGAAACTGCTGAGCTTGAATTAATATGCAAACTAGATACCATTAACTTGGGTTTGAATAGAGACTGGGAGTGGCTAGGTCATTACACATATTTATCTATTTCCCCATGTTAAGTATCCTCACACCTTCTCGTCAACTGTCTAAATGGGCCATCTTGATTATCACTACAAAGGCTTTTTTCTCCTGCTGATAATAGCTCATCTTAATTAATTAGCCTCTTACAGTTTGTATGGCAACTTCCACCTTCTCTGTATGTATATATATATATCTTCTTACTATATGTTCCATTCTATGCATCCGATTAAGTGGGCTGTAGCCCACGAAAGCTTATGCTCTAATAAATGTGTTAGTCTCTAAGGTGCCACAAGTACTCCTGCTCTTTTTACGGATACAGACTAACCCGGCTGCTACTCTGAAACCTACTTCACAGGGGCTCTGATTGCAGGGCACTAGTCAGATACTAAGATAAGAGGAGCCATAAATATTCCTACATAGATAGTGGCATGGGAAAAGGGGAATGCTGGGGTTGTGTGTGGGTGTAGCCACTGGACAATACTGAAACATGCATGTGGAAAATGAGGTTGGAGAGCATAGTACCACCATTTCCTCCCAGGTAGGACCAGTAAGCAGATGAAGTAGGTTTGCATTTTACCCCCGGTGTTCACAGGCATGTGCAGGTTACCATCTAAACAACTGTTTAATCATCAGATGGGGACGCAAAGAGTTTCCAGAACATGAGACATATTTACAATACCAAAAGTGTGTAACAAGATAATTTTTAAGTAATAATATATTTGTCAAAACAGTCCAGTTAAAGCTACCGTGTAAGAAGTTTCACTTATCTGAGCTGGCTCCCACCACAGATATAGATCTAAACTATCTGTCTGAGTGTCCCTGTCTCTGTAACTGCTGCAATATATTATCAGGACTTGACATGAATGCCAATTCAAAACACAGCCAAAAAAAAAAAAAAAGAAGGAAAGGAGCTGCATGCAATGGTGAACTATGGGCAGAGTATAATGGATTTAAAGGCAGAGTGATGTAACTCTGCCTAAAATCCCTAGCTACTGCTTTCGTGAGCTGATTTTGCTTATGTGTATCATCTTATGGTACTTTAATGAGTTAATATCCCTACAATGGCTTGATTTAAACTAAGCGAGAGTGAGCAGATAGGTGAGTGGCACATCACAAGGTATTGCAAAAGTGAAGGGGATAAATATCCCTGTAAAAATCCCCTACGTTTTGCAAACTGCATAATTTGCAATGGCCCATAGCTCTCCTATGTACAAGTTAGACGTAAACAACAGATGGTGTAAAATTGAGCAAGGCAAATGTCTGAGCTTTTGTTATTGATACCTCTTCCTGTTAGAGAGAATGAGTGTGTAATTCTTTTACAGGACAGTATGTAAGTGCTGAAAAAAGCACACATATGTTTGTGCTTGTGGTTTTTCTGTGCTTTTTCATTTACTATTGCTATTTTCTCCTGCTATGAAGTCATTTATACTTTGGCATCTGCTCTGAACCTAAGTTAAATTAAGTTTTCAGTGGTAAATGTAGGTAGATTTGATCATACAGTTCTAATAAAAGAAGTGCCGTGCCATTCTTTTCAGTTCAGTAAACTCTTTCCAGGAATATTAGACTTAAGTACATTGTGGGATACTGACAATCTCAGAGAAGATAACTTAAATCATAAAGGGGCTGATCCTGCAGAACCACCCATGAGTCCCATAAGGTGTTTGGATACCAAGGTAAGAAGCATGGCACATAAGTCTAGCTGGCTAATTTCATGGAAATGAAACAGGACCAGGTTCCTTAATGATTATTTTCTTTATTTAAAAAAAAAATGTTTGAATTCTTTTAAATTTTGTATCTTAAATTACTATTACCCAGCAACATTCAGTCTCCTAACTGGAATCTCTATAACAATCTTAAGGGAGTAGTTACTAATAAGAAACAGGTACCAGTGTCTCAGACCAGTACTTGCACATTATCAGATATACATGTACAATCCTGACTTGAATCCTGAGTCTTCTTCCTGAACGTACAGCTGCCATGGGCAATCTCCCAGGTACTTGGACAAATCCTTTAAAAGTGTTTTGTTACCTTTTATTATTAATTATTTGTATTATGGCGGCCATTCTTAGATACCAGTCAAGATCAGAGCTCCACTGTGCTAAGGCACGGTACAAACATGGAATGATCCGTTATTTTATTTATAAAATCTAAATCAGGTTGTATGCCTGATGCCTCCTGATGCCCTCAGGAAAACTAAATGTGTTTCTCAGGAGACTGTTTCAACGGCAGGCTTTTAAACAAAGGGCCTAGCTGCTGCAACACTTACTAATTTGACAGGTTTCAGAGTAACAGCCGTGTTAGTCTGTATTCGCAAAAAGAAAAGGAGTACTTGGGTCCTAAACTACCTGACACTGACCTTTTAATAATCCTTTCTGACTATCTTTAAGTAATTATCTTTTTCCTAATTGTACCTGTATACTCAGTGTGGGGGGGGGAAACTTATTTGCAACATTGATGCATAGATACATAGATGTATAGATCATTAAAAATGCATTAAAATAATGTTTAGAAAGACCAGGGCCAAACATGCTGGGCAAATTATGCATTTATTAATTAACAGTACAAGAAAACTAAATCACAGCTGGATCAGTGCAAACAGGATGGAGAGCTGCCCTGACAGGATATCAATGGATTCCCTGGGTCACATAAAGTTGGTGTAACTTCCTTGATGTGGGGGATCAGGGATGTGACAGAAAGCAGGAGGGGATGAGTTTGGGGCACACTAGGCTCCAGTAATCTCTTGTCAGTGCAGCAATCCTCCAAGGGAGCATTCTTGCCAACACAGTGCACAGCAGCCCTTAGCTTGGTCTCCAGTCCGTACTAGGATCAGGGGAACAGAAAGGTAGCTTGTCTTTCTCAGTCCTTTTTGGTTCCTACATTGAGCATATTTCATCTGGCCCCAGAGATCTGGCCCAATCTATTTAACCAAGAAAAGAGTTGTGACTTCGAGTCAAGCAAAAGAAACACTTATGTAGCTAACAGAATATCCAAAGGCGATTCTCCAAAAGGACTCGTTCTGCCAGATTTTTTATCAGTTCTCACATTTTCAGCAGAGTGACTGACAATGTTCTTTTCTCAACATTTATTCTTTACGTATGAAGATCCAACTCCTGCCATTCTTACTCCTCGTTTTGGCAGGATTTGATCCTAAAAGCAAATCTGATTTTAAAAGCATAGAGCATTGTAACATATGGAACTGAATACCTAATCATCTCACACTTTTGCACTGGATGCATCATGTACAATGCACTGGCTCCTTCACTACCTGTGTGTCTGGTATAAGAAAAAGCACATTGTGGAGTGCAGGCGTCATTTCAGAAAAGTGAGACCACTTTATCTGGGGCCTATCCTTTGCTCACAGGAGCAGTGCTGTGATTTCAGTGGGGTTACTCAAATTAGTAAAAAGAAAAGGAGTACTTGTGGCACCTTAGAGACTAACCAATTTATTTGCGCATAAGCTTTCGTGAGCTACAGCTTATGCGCAAATAAATTGGTTAGTCTCTAAGGTGCCACAAGTACTCCTTTTCTTTTTGCGAATACAGACTAACACGGCTGTTACTCTGAAACCTGTCAAATTAGTAAGTGTTGCAGCAGCTAGGCCCTTTGTTTAAAAGCCTGCCGTTGAAACAGTCTCCTGAGAAACACATTTAGTTTTCCTGAGGGCATCAGGAGGCATCAGGCATACAACCTGACTCCAGCATACTTCAGCACTACACAAATAACTTAAAGATACTCAATGAAACCATAAGACAACACTGAGCAGACACAATTCCAGTTTGTTTCAGGAATTAAATGTGTCTTAAGATATGTCGACACTTCAATAAAAGACCTGGGGCTGGCCTGGGTCAGCTGACTCAGGTTCAGCGAGTCTATAAACAGCACTGCACACATTCGGACTAGGGCTGAAGCTGGGCTCTGGGACTCCTTGTAGGGGGAAGGTCCCAGAACCAAGGCTCCAGCCTGAGCCCAAACATCTACACTGCAGTTTCGAAGCCCCACAGCCCAAGCCCTGTGAGCTCAAGTCAGTTGACCTGGGCCAGCTGTGGCTCTGCTGCAGATCTTGTATCAAGCACACACCCTTAAAGAGAAAACTTGGGGGCCCTATTTCCCTAGAACAGCTGTTACTTCAGAGATTTGTGACTGTAATGCCTCCATCCTTTGGATAGTTAAATTCTAGCCATAAGGCATAATATTAATACTTGCATTTCTATAAAACCTTTCATCCAAGGATCACAAATCAATTCACAAACCTCACTGAGTTTGATTCCCTAATCTGTAAGGTAGGTCAATATTATCATCTCCATTGATCTTGCATTGGTGGGTGAAATAATTTGCCCACAGTCACAGCAAGGCAAGTCCAAAACACAAGAAAAGTAAGTGGATTCTTGTATTCCTGCACTCCCATGAAAATTTCACAACTCACCACCCATCATAATCTACCTCTGGCAAATGGGATGCAAATAGTGTGTGTGTGATAAGGTGCGGATGTGTGTTGAGGTGTATAGTAGACAGCATCTCAGTGCCTGATTTCCCAATCTGGCAGCACAGACAGAAGAAGTGTATTTCAGGGACTGATTTATCCCCATCCACCTCCTGTCCTCCACACCCCACATGCACACTCACATAACCATGGCACTTTGAGGACCTGCCAGTCATAAGTCTAGCTCTGCGTAATACAGTGATAAGTCAGTGGTAGAACCCAGGAATCCTGACTCTCAGTTCCTGTTCTCATCACCAAACAGGACTTTTACATTGATTGCATCCCTGACCAAAGGGTCTCTAACAGTGAATTATGTGTGAAACACCTCTTGGCAGTGGGACAGTGCTCCAGTGAACCAGTTAGTCTGTATGGAATTAGAATTCCACAGTTCTGTGTGTCACAGGACCTACACTCCTAATTGCTACCAGGATTCTTTTTGAGCTCAAAGGGCAGGGGCCTGTGTTTTGGAGCAAGAGGACCGGAATCCTGTCCCTGCTGCCAGCACAAAGTTCTGCGTGGCCAGGATATGCCGTTTAGGGTATGTCTACACTGCAGGTAGGGGTGTAATTTCTGGCTTGAGTAGACAGACCTACACCACTTTCGTCAAGCTAGCACTGTACCAATAGTGGTGTGAATACACAGGCGGCAGCAGCAGCAGCTAGCCGCCCTAGTGCATACCCCAGGGTTGGCAGCTCAGTGCCCCAGCCGAACTGCTATTTCCAGCATGCTAGCTCCATGCCAGCGAGCACGGGTCTGACTCCCCGAGATGGAAATGACACCTTCCGCCGCAGGGCGGAGGTACCCCTCGGGACAGCTGTGAACTCCTAGCAGGCTATGGGTTTATTTCAGGATTAGCATCCCTGTTTTACGGGTGGGGGGGGGGGACCGAGAAGCACAGAAAAGGGAAGGCCCCAGCCCCAGAACTCCCCATGTGGGCTGGCACAGAGCATTGACAAGAGCCATCCCTGGGTGACTCCCCGCAGACAAAATACCCACTGGGAACAGAGCCCGATCCCTGCTCCCCAGCTGCCTGCTCTGACCACTAGATCCCTCTGCCTTCCTAGAGCCCCAGCCCAGGCGCCCCCTGCCCTCACCATCAACCCAGGCTCCCTCCATCCAATGGAGGCAGCCTGTGGCTAGTACCGCGGAGCGGGGGGGAGCTTGGGAGAGCTGCTATTCCACACAGTACGGTAGGGGTGAGCTCCGCCCCGGTTTACCCTCTCCTCCCCCGGCCCCGGAGCAGCCAGCGCGGCGCAGCAATGCGAGCCGGGCAGGCGCCCCGCGCACGGTGCCTTGGGCTGCGCCCAGCCGGCCCCAGGGCGTCCAGTCCGGCTCCCGCTGGCCAGCGCGCGGGATGAGGAGCCCGTGCGAGGCGTTCCCCGGGGACTGAGCCTCCCTCCCGCTGCACCATGAAACTCTACTGCAAGGTGGTGGCCATCCTGCTGTGCCTGGGGATCCTGCTGCTGCTCTATCTCTTCGTGGGCAACGCGGATGAGCCGCCGCTGCAAGGGGCCAGAGAAACCCGCTTGCCGCTGCTGCCCGTTTCCCCCGGACCGGGGGGCCGCGCCCACCCACTCTTTGCACATTTCCAGCCCGTGCAGGCGGCGGCGGCAGCTCAGATTTCCAAGCGGGAGCCACGTCTCAGCAAAAACCCCGGCAAGCGGAGTCCTGCGAGAGGGAAGTTTGCAAACGTTCGGTAAGTGCGGCTGCTTTTGTTTTATTTTTTTTTTCCGGGGCTTGGCTGCAACAATAGAGGATTGGGGGCGGCGGGAGGGAGGGAAATTTCCGGGGTAAGTTTGCAAGGAGGGTTGGTCCGGGATCTAGAGATCCCGATTCTGCTGCTCGGACGGCAGCGGTTTGGATCAGAGCTTCCTTGGTTGGAAGCGGGATCCTTCCTCGACAATATCTTGGCATGGAGCAGCAGCCCCTGTAATGCGTTTTGTGGAATGTGTGGTGCCCCGGGTCAGTTTCAGCGTTGGACTCCTCGCGGGTCGAGTCGTGGCAAAACTGCACCAGAATGCACTTTCCTGGGGAAGAACTTTCTATGTCCTTTCACTAACTTGAACCCCTCTGGTTTGAGTCGCACACTGACCTTTTCCTTTGCTTTTTAATTCCTGCTCAAATAGCCCAGTTTTTTTTTTTTCACTCTTGAGTTTGGCAAATACATCACGCGCTCTCCCTCTTTAGGTTGCAAGGCCACGGATTAGTTGCACTGCACACAATAACTGGAAGCGTATAAACTGCTTCTCCTGTCTCCTAATCGACTTTTCCTTGAAACATCAGTGTCTGAGACCCCATGGAAATGTTTGGAAGTGCCATGCAGAGGTTCTGTTTTTAACCTGTAGAAAAGAATTCCCATTTCTGTACAGGTAACAGACATGTGTGGCTCACCTTTGTGAGAAAGCAGCCTTCATAAGCAAAACCATTCTGACTGGTTTTGTGGTTCTTTTGAAGTATAAAGCTGATTTAAAAAAAAAATAAAGTGTAATTTGGTAGTGATAGATTACAAATAGGTGAGAAATTGCTGTCAACCGCAATGGCTAAACTTGTGCTCATTTTGTATTGAAAGTGAGTGAAAACAAAATGAAATCAGATGAAAGGTGAATAGCTATTTGTGTATGGCATTAATAACATTCTAATATATTTTATATAATGAGTTGGCATTAAACAGTTAAGAGAACAATGAATACTTCTTGTTTTACCATTGTTTTTTATATATGAGTGCCGTTAAGAAAACTTTGCTAATTGATGTTTGATTTAATGTGAGCTAGCTTTTAAAATATTTTGCAACTAGAATATTTTTTTAAAAAGTTACTGTGATTATGAATCAGAAAAGTACAAATATTTGCACTGGTTTTTTTTTCTGTGGGTAGACGACTCTTTTTCTCCTCTGCATTTTAGCTGTATTATGGTGAATGTGACTGAACTATCAAATGAACTTTGTATGTCTTTGATTCATGATTTCACAGAGATGCTCAAATAAATTGGTTAGTCTCTAAGGTGCCACAAGTACTCCTTTTCCTTTTGCTGACTGAAAGACTGTCCCGTTTTATAAGATCTTATTCTTTAAATTATTAAAGCAGTTGGTTTCTTACAAGCATTGTATCTATATTGAGCGCAAGTGATGTTTACTGTGACTGGCAATGGATCATGAACAGAATTCAAATTGATGTATTAAAGCTGGATTATTTACATTAGCAACTGTACCTCCTGAAGTCATTTTTCTTTGGAGCATATCTCTTAGATTATCATGGAAATCATGGACAATACTAAAAGAATGAAGAGCGAAAGTAGCAAAATCTTCTGAAGAGGGTAAACAACCCTTCCATTTCAATGAATAAGAATCATCTTATGTTTTGAAAATTTGACATTATCTGGGTTTTGCTTGTTTATTGCATTTTCAAGTACGTTTTACAAGGTCTGCACAAGGAAACCTTGTTAATCAGGAGCACTTCCCCCCCCCCCCCCCCAAAAAAAAAAAAAGTAAAGAAGCTGCATTTAAACACTGCATTTTCTTCTGCTTTCATTAAATTTCTGTGCTCTTAGGGCGTGATCCTGTACCACTGAGGTTAATGGGAGTTAGGTCACCGATTTCACTGGGAGCAGGAGCAGATAGTTAGGGTCCAATTCTGATACCCTTGCTGATCAGTTCTTTATTGCACTAGCCATTCCATTGTTTTTTCTGGGACTACTGCCAGAGAGTATTACTCAGTTCAAGTCAGTGTATAATTTGCAAAGCATGTAAAAGTTATGTCATGGCTAGAAAAAAAAAATTCTTATTTCTCTAAGTAGTTAGAAGACCAGTGACAGACCCAGGTTTAGGCTAGACCAGCAGTTCTCAAATTGTGGGTCAGGACCCCAAAGTGGGTCAGGACCTTCTTTTAATGGGGTTGCCAGGGCTGGCTTAGACTTGCTGGGGCTGGGACCGAAGCCTGAGCCCCACTATGTAGGGCAGAAACTGAAACCTGAGGGCTTCAGCCCTGGGCAACGGAACTCAGGTTACAGGCCCCCTGCCTGGGGCTGAAGCTCTTGGGCTTTGACGCCCCTCACCCTGCCCTGCCCCGCCCCGCCCGGGGTGGTGGGGCTTGGGCTTTGGCTTTGGACCTCCCCAGAGCGATGGGGCTTTGGCGGGCTCAGGCTTCGGTCATGTAATAATTTGTGTTGTCAGAAGGGGGTTGTGGTGCAATGAAGGTTTAGAACCCCTGGGCTACACCTCTCTCTCACTAGCCTGCTGAGATGATCTGCTTGGTTTCTAGGGATCTAATTCAAATCTCATTGAAGTCAACAGAAAGTCTCTAATTTCAAAGGGCTGGAATCAGGCTCTGGAGAAATAGGTCCTGATTCGGTAAGTTTGTTATGCCTCTGTCTAACTTTAGGCATGTGAGTAGTCCCATGCATTTAGCTGGGGCTTACATATGCTTACAGTTAGACGCAAGTTTATGTAATCAACTTATGTAAGTTGATGAATCAGGGCCTTAGGCCATTTGGTCCCTGCCATACTCTACACAGGCAAAAAAAGGTGGTTTTATTTTTTCACCTGAGTTAAGCTAATTGATTGAAACCCCAGTCCCATAATTCCTTTAACGTACCTGTAGTGAGGACATCATTTCACACCTTTAAAATCATTTGACCTGTAAGTATGTAGGCTGCAACACGACCAGACTTTCTAGGTATGCTCAAATGATCTTAAAGAATGAAACTTTGTCTACATGGGCATTGCGGGAGAATTAATTGACTTAACTCAGTTGAGTTAGCGTAGCTTGATTGGGAAAAATGCACCCTTTTTTGGCTCATGTAGACAGGGCATTACAGTGTGTCAATGATAGAAAAAAGCATGGTTTTAAAATGTAATAGCTAACGTTTTAAAATCTTAGTGTAGACAGAGTAAATGGTAATTTTAATGTGTTAGCTACTACCACTTGCTCCGTCTACATTAGAAGATTAAAATGTGTTAGCTGTTGAGTTTTAAAAACATACCATTTTTCCTTGTATGGACAAGGTTTTAGAAGGTGAGGCCTTCACTGAGCCCATATTTTCACCTGCTGAAGTTCCAAGGACAGAACTGAACATCCTCACTTGTTCTATTTTGGTTAATTATGGTTTTTGGATTATTTTTTGTAGGTGTCTGTTAAAGCTCAGCATTGTTTGCAAAGTTCTGTTGTGCTTTTAAAGTTGTTCTCTATTTCAGCAGTTGGCTAAGAGCCTGATCTTGTGAATCCTTACACTTGTGAGTAATGAGTCCCATAACTTTCAGTGGGATTACTGATCTAAATGAGGGTTAGCAGGTTCTGGCCCCAAGTATGCAAAAGGTTGTCTCACCTCTAAGGGGGAAAAAAACAAACAAACAAACTAGGATCTATGGTTAGTTAAGGTGGCAAGACTTAGGAAGTGGGACTGCAAAGTCTTAAAAAGATACTTGTCAACATGTTTAGGCCTCCCAAAAGTGTTTTCTTTAAAGAAAGGTGTGATCTAGTAAGATGCTCTTTTTCTATATAGTATAATACTATTCCTTTTTAAAACAAACTTTGATTGGATCTTCATCAACCCAAAACAGCAAAAGTTTTAAAAAATCCCAAAGACTTGTGAGAATTTTTAATTTTTTTTTTTACTGTTTTTCCCCATTACCAAATTTAGAAAAATGTTAAAATTTCAACAAAACTTTTTGATCATCAAAAAATTTCAGTCACGTCTAATGTATAGCTGGTTGGCAAAAATGATCATATTTTTAATTCAGAAAATTTTGGACATCTCTAGTATATATTTTTTTTAAGTGTCACTGAATGTGTTTTTATTTCATCTATCCCTATACCACAACCATTGTTTCAGCGCTGACTCCGAGGAAAGAAGCTTATTTAATGAATCACCAGTCCCTGTAAGGTTTTCCTTTTTGGATCAACTCTCCAAGTATTGCCTAAATGTAACCCTGTTTATATTGTGAGATATGATGAGATCATAACATGAGACTTTTTTAAAGTATTAAATTGCATCCTATAGGGATGCTGCGTGGAATTTACCTTCCTCTAAGAAAATTTGCAGGCTTGAATAGATTAGCAGGTTGTGTAAGGAGGCAAGGATGTGTTGTCTTGTATGGATCTGGATTGGTTCTGGACAGGTGATGGTCTGATTATGGTAAAGCCTCTGGCTGTGACAAATGAGAAAATTAGATTTAATCTAAACCCATGGAGAGGAAAGTGTACTGTTGTTCTTGGGATCTCAGTTTCTTGCCACTATCTCTGTTCCACCCAAGGAAACCATGAATACAAATCGTGTTAAAGCCAACAGTTAAGCAATTGCGTAGAGGTTGGTGATGCTATATCCTTGAGGGGCCTAATGCTGACAGCATTATTATACCCTATTGTGTATAATAATGCTGTCTGTGCTAACAGAGCTGGCTTAAACTTTTCTATGACAGATGCTAAATGTTTATGATATGCTTTGCAAGTGCTTGTCAGGGCTTTATGTAGTGCTTAATGTTAAAGCTATCTGTACTTGGACTAGTATGTAATGAGGCTGCTGATGGCATATTAGAATCTGTCTTACATGGATACTGTAGGGAAGTCTCTGTTCTGAATTAATCCTATCTGTCTGTTTCTTTTCTCCTGTCTTTCCTCTTGCTCCTTGCTCTGCCTAAATACACCTGCCCAAACTAGGTTTATTTATTGGGCTTAGTAAAAGGAGCTCAAGATAGCAGAAAGCTCCCATTTTATGTAATCACTTTGGTTGACTGTTTTAAAACCCATCAAATGTCATCTACTTTAGACTAATATTTTAAAGTGAAATATTCCAATCATTTAAGAATGGAAAGAAAATTATAAAATCCACGTGTGTAACAATCATTAAAAACAAGGAACTACTTCAGTGACCAATCAATCAGATTATAAATGAATGAACACAAATATGCAAACAGAGTAAGGGTTTGCTAATAATAATCTAGTGCTTTGTAGCATCAGAGTGTTTTGCAAATGCTAATTAATCTCCTTGAGACTCCTGTGGTAGATATTATAATCCCCATTTTACAGATGAGGAAACAAAGTCATCAAGACTTGATGAAAGCCTCATAGGGACAGTATCAAAGATGGAATTCTTGGTTCCCCATCCATTTCAGATCATAACTATTAGTTATGCCTCTCCATAATGAAAATATTTTAATATCTTAAACTGGTGACTTCATCGGATCAGTATTTGTTTCTTTGGCTTTACCAATTGCTTATGTCTCACTTAAACAAATCCTAGAGCCTTTATGAAGGTCACCACAGCATTTAACAAATATGCGTTTTTTTGTTAAAGCATTTTTTTTCAGGCGTTTAATTTGCATCAGTCGTCTTATTGACTGATGTAGCAGTTTCCAGCCAGACAAAGTGTCGGAAAACTGTCTGCTTCCAAATGTAGTTGTGCCAATTAATGGTTAAATACTAACCAATTAGAGAAGGCTTTATATAATAGCTGGATTCACTGAGTATGGTCCCTGTACAAGACTTCGGCCCAGATTCAAAGTAGACCCCTCTTGTCCCAAAATAACAACTCTGTTAAGTGAGCTAACAGTGTATCTTTCTTCCTCCTTTTTGGAAGCTCAGTGTGTAACACTATCTAAGTGTGTTCTACACAGAGGATAAGATCCTACTGCTGCTACCAGCTAATGAATTTTCTTCTTTAGCTTAAGTGGTAGAGACCTGTGCGCTTTGTGCTGAATGTTCTGTGCCAGATCCTTAGCCGAGGTAAATGGCTGTACCTGCATTGAAGTTAATGAAGCTGCATCAGTTTACCCACGTTGAGGATCTGGCTCTGTATCTCTCTTCACAGCCCATGGTGACCTGTAAGAGCTGATCCGGTCTACCACTTGCTAACCTTATACTCAAGCAACAGTAACCATTTAGTGTGATCCCCTATCTAGACAAGGGACTTATGGTATGCGCACATGCTGTACGTTACTTCTGCCCAAACTGAAACTAAGGGTATAGCTATATTACAAGCACTGCAGTAGCTAATCTCTGGTGCTGTACTGTAGACAGTTTCTCCAGTGACGGAAGAGTTTTTTCCATAACTCTAGTAAATCTACCCACTGGAGAGGTGATAGCTGGGCTAATGGAATAATTCTCCTATCGACCAAGCTGCATTGACAGCAGAGGTTAAGTCGACTTAACTACATCACACAGGGTATCAAATTTTTCACTGTGCTGAGCGATGTAGCGACGTTTTAAGTGTAGATCAGGCCTGAAGACAGCAGCTGTACTAGGTGGACCAAAAGGGAACCTCCTTTGGGCTGAACCCATTGAGTCTGTGTTCAGCATGCCTTGGCTGGAAGACCCTTTTTACGTAGCTTGGGAGGTTGCCCTTTGAGTTCACTCTCTGCATGTGTGGCCGAGAATTGATAGTGGTTAAAAATGCGCACAACAGCACTTAGGGCTTTGGCACAGGCACCTGAAATGTCCTAATATGAGGTTAGAGCTTTGTCCTGCTCCCATTGAAGTCTGTGGCCATAAGCTATATCAAAGTAATTCACATTTATATTCTACATATGGCTTGATTTAGAGACTCAATTAAGCGGAAACATTAAAGAGATGGTTAGAAGGAGGGAGCGGGAAACAGGATCTGTATGAGGAGCCAATTATTCATTTTAATAATTCAGTGGTTTTTACACTGATAGTCTGGAAAGTAAATACCACTTCACATAAACGTAGTGTTTCATTATTTATACACTGTTGAAATTGAGGTTTAATTATGACTAAAGACCAAGACTTTTAAACCATTAGTGAAACATGTTGCTTTGTGCGGTCTGTAAAGTACTGGGGGCTTAAAGCATAAGCAGATTATTCTGCAGTACAGGACGACAGCTATCATGCTGAGGTCATTATGAACATTGTTAGTTTCTGGAAAGAGACATCCCGAGTTTTATTAATTAATTGCCATTTTCTCTTTGTAATTTCTTTAGGCCTTTTGTTTTGTTGGTAATACTAGCTGTACTAATTGATTTTGTGCATGTCAGTTTGTGTATATTGAGCTGGGACCAGGCTAGGATTTATTTCCTCACTTCAGCAATATATCACCTTTATCCTTTTGAACAACCCAGTGATAACTGTGATGCTTGTGATTTACTTATTTTTTCTATGCATCTGGATAGCAGCATGTTAATGTGGTTCAGATCGGCATGCAAATAGGACAAACCAAGAGAAAATCATTCTAGGAATGACTTTATTTCTATACCAATAAATGAAAATACAAAGGCCAAAGTTTTCAAAAGTGACTACTGATTCTTCGTTCCCAATTTGAGATGCCTTAAAAGCCCTATATGAGAGTTAGGTATCCTTATTTGTTATAAAGGGGCCTGATTTTCAGAAAGTGCTGGGCACTCAATCTGTAAATATCAGGCCCCTTGAAACTGTCTCAGGTTTAGCACGCAGAAAATTGAAGCACCTGAAATCACTAGTCACTTTTTAAATTGATGCAATGGGCCAATCCCTTTTCTCAGTGGAGTTCATGACCCAAGATACAATGGGAACAGGATGAGGCACAGTAGGATGAGTATAAAGGGCCTCTGAAAATGCCTTTTACATGTCAGGTTTGGATATGTATGTTCGCCTTTTATATACTGGTCAAGCATTCTAAAACTTAAAAAAAAATTCAGATGGGAGACGTGCTCTATTCAAACGGACATAATGGGCTTGATGCAGAAGGTCAGACTAGATGATGATAATGGTCCCTTTTGTCTTTAAAATCACTGAATCTAGAATAAAAACCTCACTCGCTCTTCAAAAGCCAAACAATGACTTTCTGTGCTGTTAATTCAGTGTAACTTGCGTGGTACAGATGTATGCGGACAGGAAGAACTATCAAACCTGTTCTAGTTAAAGATACAAAAAATAACTAGCCTATTTCTTCATGTTCTCATGATCACATTCTTGATTGGACCCAGTGACTCACATTCTACATCCTGTTAACAAGCTCCACTCTAACGAATTCACCATTTTTTTTTTTAAATAGATATAATGCTCTTTTAATGTAGATGCCCAAAAAAACTCCTCCACCCCCACTCACTTCAATTTTATGTTTTTTATGTATATTTATTTTTTAGAAGACCTGGGGAACAGAAACACTTGAAAGAACTTCCATCTCTGCAATGGATGCACCTGGCAGTTGTGGCGTGTGGCGACCGGCTGGAAGAGACTCTTATCATGCTGAAATCGGCAGTTCTGTTTAGCTACAGGAAGCTTAAGTTTCACATCTTTGCTGAGGATTCCCTGAAGCCTGAATTTGAGAAGAAGGTGTATCTGCTTCTTTCTCATTTTCAAAAACAATGCAATGGTTGTAGCCTGCAAATGTCTGATAACAAATACATGGATATCAACAAGTTAATTAGTGGATCGGATCTTTTTTAAAAAAAAAAATGTGAGGGCTTGTTACTAACCATGATCTGTACAGGCTTTTCTTTTTTTAAATTGTTTGATTATTTAATAGTATTGCAGAAACCTGTCTCTGTATCTGAATTTTAATCCTGTCCCCCATGTTTTTCAGTTAAGGGAATGGCCTTCCTCTTACACCAAGAAGTTTGAATACAGTGTCTACCCAATTGCTTTTTCAGTAGGAAATGCTCAGGAATGGAAAAAATTATTCAAACCTTGTGCTGCCCAGCGCCTCTTTCTTCCGGTAAGGCACCTGGATTTCTGAATATGCAGCTTCAGGAAAAGGTCTGTTTTAAAGTAAGGAAGCTTTGCCAATGTGAGATTGAAAACATTTTTCCAGCTGAAATTTCCTTTCTAGGACATCTTTATCTGTTTCTTTATCCACTTAAAACACAATCTTACCATTCCTCCCCCTTGCAAAGAATGCATGCTTCTTGTTTGATGCCAGCTCCTTTTGCCTGTTGAGGTTCAGTGTCAGTGTTGTTTGGATGTAGGTGCTGTGTGCTTTCTAAACGTCACACTCCTTTAAAGATGCAGTCCTTGGTCCCCTTTCTCTCATTCCCTATGTGCCCCATTAGAATGGAGGGTTTTTTTAGGACTCTTCTTCCCCTGCCCCCACTTATACATCCAGGAAGCATTTTCTCAGGGTTGTCCCTAGAGAATGCAATTCCATGGTTCAAAAAAATGTGATCCCATGTGAGACTCTCAAAATCGTGGCGTGTAAAAAGCCCCTATGTTAGCTCCTCCAGCCTCTGCGCACGTTGTATTGGCTCCCTCTCCCTTAACTTGTACTGCCAACGATTCTATTTGTTTAGTAACATTTAGGGGGGAGGCTTTCAAAGGCATAAAGACCAGTTGGGTGCCCAATTCCCATGGAAAGTCAACTGCAGACACAAGGGAATGTTGGGGCTAGAGGCAGACAGCTGAGAGTCCCTGTGAAGTGTGTACACCAGCCATGGTAGTAGCTGGAGCACTGCATTCACACTCCGCCCACGTGCCGTGTTCGGAGCCTGTATTCTCATAGACGCAGCCTTGACTGTGTAGGAGTCTTGTAGCTAAACACCAGGAAAACGGACCCCTAAGTGTGTTCATGGAACAGCATTTTCATTACCCAGTTTAAGAAGAGCCATGCTGTGAATGCGCCTGATCCTTCATGCCTTGTACCTCTGTAGTCATTTATGCCACCTGGATTGAGCCTTTTGGGGCAGAAAGGCTGCTCTGTTGTTATTGACTGCTGATCTCCATCCATCCTTCTGGTGGTGGACAAAGGCTAGGTGTCCACGTTGATGCTTTTCGGTCTGTCAGCAGCTTTCTGCCTCAAGGTGGTGGTGGTGGAACTTGCACACCCTACCAGGGACAGGTGGAGTTGGTTCTTGAGTGGCGTTGTTCTCTGAGAGGATGCAGAAGGGAATATTGGACAAGTGCTTGTCAGCTCCAAGGGCTGACTTGTGTAGGGTGCCCTGAGGTTCTGTCCTGTCATTCCTCAGGTTTAAGGTGCTTGTGAGGAGATAGCGACATGATTGAGTGCTCTGCAGCCCCAGCTTGGTCTGTTTTCTCAGACCAAATCAGTTGGTTTTTTCCTAGTGTCTGACTGAGACTGGGGCATGGATGAGAGCTAGGTGGCTGAGGACCGTTGGGACTGAAACTAAGGTGATGATGAGCTGGGAAAAACAAGTGGTGGAAATGGCTGAGGTGGTAAGTGACGCTTTGGTTGAGGGGAGTACGCCTACCTTTTGTTACTCAGGTTCATAGTCTGGAGTCTTACTGGATCCTGAGCTGTTTCTGGATGAACAGAGCTTTAGTTAAAGCTTTATTCATCTGTGCTTACCCACAGGGTTCCAGCCCTTGCTCATGAATACCCATAACGATGTCCACATTCATAACTTTGCCCCCTCAGGCTGAATCACTGCAGCGCATGCTATGTTTGCCCAGACCTAAAACTGGCTGAGACAATTCAGCTAGTGCAGAAGGCAAATGTTTCACTGAAGAATATTACACATGTGATGCGGAGGTTGCACTGGCTCCCAGTTTGTTTCATCATGGAGTCCAAGGTGTTTGCTTTACACCTAGAAAGCTCTTCATGGTTTGGCTCTTGACTATCTCAGTGACCAGCTCTCTCATCCTGTATAACCTCAACAGTTGAAATAAGGGACCATTTATACAAGCTGAGGATCTGGCCCATGATATCTCAGAGCTTTCAAGCTATCAGACCTTATGTTTGAGTGGTGGAAGAGCATTCGAAGTTGAAGGCCCTCAGCTTGAGAATTCCCCTCTGGAGTCCAACAGAGATCAACTTAGTTGGTCTTCAGGATGTGCCTCAAGACCCGTCTATTCACTCAGGCTTCTTCTGAGAGGATGTCCTGAGCTGGGTGGGGGTGGCGTTCTTTTAATGCCCTTTCTACATTCCGTCTGTTTAAACCATTAAGTTGAGACATGTGTTAAATAAATTAGCCTACTGATGTTGACAGGCAAGTGCGCAAATAAATAAACCCTTCCCCCTTTCTTCAAATGACTCCATGTCCTACGGATCTCTGAGTGGAACTGCATAAAACGTTAACACTTTTTTTTTTTTTTTGGAGAGCCCAAGGGAACAGCAGCTGAGAGCACAGGCTATGTACCCCCTAAGATACACACATTATCTTGGTTCAGCTAATGCATGTGCTAATCTCAGGTCAGAATTCGAGGCTTTGGTTTACTCTCCTTTGAACTTCCCTGCCAATTAAATATCTTTTCTTTATGGAATGCCAACAGACCTGTGAAACTGGAAAGAAATGTACAAGCGTGCACTGAAGGGGCCTTGTACAAGGAAGTTTCAATGTGAATTTCATAGCTAATAATGCTAAGGCCATGTGTTGTCCCTGTAACCCCAGATAATGAAGTGTTTCATTTTGAGTGGCAGACTAATGCTGGCATTCCTGATTTTTGTAGAAGCTACCAGAGACTAAAATGTTAAGGAAGATCCACAGTAGATGCCAAGAAGGGGAAGTCACAGTGTCGGATTATAAACCTGTCATATCAGGCATAGGGTAGATGGACTGAACCTAAGGGTAATATGAAATCAAGTTTACATTGATGTTCTGGCTGCAGTCTATCTCTGTAAAACCAAATCAAGGGAGCTGCAGATCGGCTCTTGAAATGATTACAAATAACGGACTTTTAAAACAAAATTACGTTGAGATATTAAGGGTACATTCATGTTACCAACCTGTTCAGGGTGGGTGGGTAGCAGGGTTAACCGTTCCATGGGAATAATAATATTTCTAGGAAGTTCCATCTGAGTATCTGCAATGTCTGTGCAAGCATCAGTAGTCAGGTGATGGCACCTTCACCCCCGCTAGATACCATCTTACGCCACTGGTAGTCCCCTTGACTTCAGTGCACTCAGATGTGATGGTGATGGGCGGCAATATAAAACCCTGAGATGGGTGCTGTGCAGTTTGAGGAAAGCTTGCAAAATCTGGTCCTATTTCATTGCCCTGGTGGCCCTGTGAGTGAGCTAAATGCTGTCCACATTTCACAGATATGGGGACGGAGCAGTTCCCTTAAGCTTTTTCTCTTCCTCAGAGTCAGGCAGGAAGCCTATGGCAAAGCCTTCTGCCTGCTAGTCCTGTGCCTGAACCGCAAGCCCATTCTGCCTCCCCAAAGGAAAATTGCTGCCTTCCTGTCCAGTGATGCTCTCAGCCTGGTCAGTGGGTTGTTGGCTGCATTGCTTTTGAATACCTGCCCTGGTCGTTTCACTGGGAACATCGGCAGTGGCTTGGGAAGGGGTGAGCTCCTTGGGACAGGGACCATCGCTTGTTTTGTGTTTGTACGGCGCCAAACACAGTGGGCACCTTGTCCATGAAAAAGGCTCCAAACAAATAATAAATAACAAGCATCTACTTTTCCAGTGAGCAAGAAGCTGCGGAGATGGAGCCCTGCTTGTGGGAACAATTTACAGACATCTGGGTGAAAACACGCTGTTTGTCTTGGACGCACAGATGCTATATCCCATCTAGAGAGCTGGGGTGGCCCTTTCACATTGCTGCGTGGAATTACAAAAATACTATAAATATGCAGAGGGCTTAAGGAAGGTTTCAGTCTTAATAGTAACTAACATGTACGCAGAATCTTCCATCCCAGATTCTCCAAGCTCTTCACACATAGAAGCCTGTGAGGGAGATTAGTGTCATCTGCACTTTACAGGTAACTAACGTGAGTCTGTTGAAATGACTTGCCAAGGGCCACATAGTGGATCAGTGGCAGAACTGGGAATAGACCCCAGGACATTGTCCTGACTGGAGTTTTTGGCTCTCTTGTAACTGGAGGTAGCTCAGTTTAATTGGAAATCCGTTAACTAAGATGTTTGTGGGTGCGAACGTAGACATTCCCCAAACCTGTGAGCCTGGTCACGGGTCAGCCCTAGGATCTGGACAAAGCACAGGAGTATGGACCCGCTGGCCAGTTGGAACCTATCGGCAGCACTGTGTCTCTCGGTACCACTATAAGCTTACCTGCCAGCATGTTATTACTTGCCAGCCTTGCTAACATAGGGAGAATCCACAGAGACAGAAGTTGTGGAATCAAATTACAGATAATTGAGTATTTAACTGAAGTGTCAAGCTAAATATAGCAAGTTCTGAAGAGAACTCTCAAAAGATTTATTAGCAAAACGCTACACAGCTGTGAAAAACATGGAGATTATGCTCTTCTAAACTGTAAATGGATTGGAGGGGGAAGGAAGGGGACAAGGAAAAGCAGGACTCTCATATTCCCAGTTGGTCATGTTCAAAAGTCACATAACTAGGAGGAATTCTATCACATCCTGACTCAAAAATCTTGTCTGGAGACTTGTTTGTTAGTATCGAGTACATCTGCTATTGCCAAAGTGAGACATTAAAACTGGGCTTTTCAAAAGCAACTAAGTGAGTAAGGGCATCCAACTCCCTTTGGCTTTCAGTGAGAAGGGAGTGCCTGTCTCCCTTAGCTGCTTATGAAAATCGCACTCTAGCAGAGCTCAAAGATTATTGTAAATACTACATTTGACTTGATTGTGGGAAGCACCAGAGTTTAAAATGAATTCCCTCCCTGGTTTAACCCCATTGGCTGCAGTGAAGTTACATGAGGGACTCATTTGGCCACATTATTCTAGAAGTTGCGTATGACTTGGCCTTGGGCACAGCAGTTTACCTCCAGGAAGAGATGTGATCTAATCACACTGACCTCTGCAGCTTAAAGATGATTTTTCACACTTCCTATGTGAACAAGGAAAGTTCTAAAGGCTTCGAAGAAATAGCAGCACTCCCCTTCCAGCCTGCAAGGAAGGTTTTGAAGGAGGATAATGAGTTCGTTTTGCAGATCCTTAAAACTCTCCTTCTCCATGACGCCTACAAAAACTTGATTGTGGTTGGGCCGCTGGTGTGATGAGACTACTGCCTATCATGTTGACCAGTATTGTCTCATTGTTTCCTTGTACCGTCTGTGTCCATCTGTTAGCTCTTGTCTTATACTTAAGCCTAGTCTACACTTAAAAGTTAGGCCGACAGTTTCATCAGTCAGGGGTATGAAAAATCCAACCACCTGAGTGCCATAGCTATGCTGACATAACTTCCAGAATAGACGCAGGTAGGTTGACAGAAGAATGCCTCCATTGACATAGTTACTGTTGCTCGGCGGGCGGGGGAGGGGGTGCTATTCATACATCCATGGAAAAACACCTTCCATTGTTGTAGGTTGCATCTTCACTACTGGGTTATGCCAGCATGACTGCGGTGCTATATCTGTGCCACTATACTCGTCGTACTGCAGACAAGTCTCAGCTTGTAAGTTCTTCAGGGTAAGGACTGCCTTCTTGTTCTGTGTTTGTACCGCACCTAGCACAGTGGGGTTCTGGGTCTTGACCAGGGTTTCTAAGTGCTATAGTAATTCTAATAATAAATAACAACTGACTCTACAGTGTGTTGAACATCCTGGGGCAGCTGACAAGGAAGCATGTTTCAGCTTATCATCTTTTAGCTTCCTCCAGAGCTAGCAAGAGAAACTCAGGGCCCAGTTCTCTGAGTTTCACTGCCCCAGGAATCCTGACTCCTAGTCTAACTCAAGCCTCTGCCTCTTTAATCTATAGTATTGGACTAATAATATTATATAGTTTTATTGCTATCTTCCTGTCACAGGTTGTGTTGTCTAGTAACAACAGGTGCCCGTTCAGAGGGAAAAACTGTTCTGTGCCACTTAGATATTGTGTGTGCCATTATCTACAGTAAGTTAGAGCCGAATGTATTATTCAATAACCAAGCGAGTAATTGTCTGCACGGAGCCCTCATCAGAGACATTATTTTCCACTTTAAAAAGTGCAGGCACCCCTTTGGCTTGTCAGGCTGGCCAGGGAGAATGTGCCTTTGTGATGTCAGAAATGGGGTGGAGCTGTCATTAACTAGGCTAAATGTTGAGCCAAATGCTGAAGCCTTGAGCCAGGACAAAATCGCATTGAGGTTGGCATTCAAGGATTCGGTCCAGTGTTAACAGGAGCCTACTGAGCATGCTCAGAAGTGTTTTTTCTGTCACTTATCACTTCAATATTAATAACCCAGTTTATCCCATACATGGTTGCAAGGCGAGGGGACGGGGTACACCTCAGCGAGCACCGTTTACAAGTTCAACTGGTTTTTGAGTTACCTGAGTAAGGAGGGAAATGTGGATGCTTTGTCTTTGCAATTGGACTAGGGATTGTTTGTTTCCTTCCCCAACCTGACTGCAATCAATGGCTGAACAGAAGTGCCAAACAAACAAAACTTTTGGGTGAGACCCAGGCTAGTAAATGTCAGCCCTTCAGCTTTTTGGACCGTTTTAGCAAATAAAAATGGGGAGGCATGGGAAGGTTATAATTGTAACTGATTTTCAGCTTTAACTAATAGCGTTTGCTGTTTAGCAAACAGTATAATGAATATCTGCATGTCTCTGTGAAGGTCAAGGGAATTTTCACACCTTTAAAGTTCCGTATTATCTCCCTGCTAAAATTATCAATGAATGTGTAAGTTACTGGATTTCCACCAGGGGGCATATTGCAAGCAAGAATAAACTAGATATGATGGGCCTGATTCTACTCTCCCATAGAGCAGTTTTACACTGGTGTAACTGAATTAACTGCAGTATTGCCTGACTAACACTGTGGTAACTGAGATGAGACTATGGCCCACAACCTCCTTTTTAAGACTTCTTTTATTTGGCTGGCGGCATAGTTTCCTAAAAAGCAAGGAATTAAAAACACTTCAGTGCAGGTGATCCACAGTTAACGTTTTTAAATTAAACTGCACGGAAACATATGGCTTTAATTCATGTCAATAAGTGAATGTAATTTACTCAGTGAGGGGGCAGAGAGCTGTAACAGGAAAAGTAGCCATGGCCGGGAGCAAGGAAACACAAGATCAAAAGGAGAGGGGAAACTGTTCTGTTATCAACTACCTTACATTTTCTTTTCTGCTGCATTAGAACATGGTGCCCCCCCGATTCATTGGGGAGGAGGAGGTCCATGCTAGCCAACCTGGGATCTAGGTTTGGCTGTCTGGCTAGACCAGAGTTGGGCAAACCAAGGCCCGCGGGACCCTCCTGCCCAGCCCCTGAGCTCCTGGCTGGGGAGGCTGTCCCTGGCCCCTCCCTCGCAGCCTCACCTTGCTGCTGGCGCCATGCTCTGGGCGGCGGGGCTGTGAGCTCCTGGGGCAGCGCAGCTGCAGAGCCCGGCCTGACCCGGTGCTCTGCGCTGCGTGGCGGCGGCGTGGCCCGGCTCCAGACAGGCGGCGCGGTGTAGGGCCGCCAGCCACCGGTGCTCCAGGCAGTGCGGTAAGGGGGCATGGAGCGGGGGGGTTGGATAGAGGGCAGGGGAGTTCAGGGTGGTGGTCAAAGGGCAGGGGTGTGGATAGGGGTCGGGGCGGGAACAGGGGGTTGAATTGGGGCAGGGGTCCGGGGGGGGGGGCAGTCAGGAATGAGGGGGGGGGGTTGGATGGGGCAGTCAGGGGGCAGGGAGAAGGGGTGGTTAGATGGGGAAGTCAGGAATGGGAGGAGGGATTGGATGGGGCAGTTGGGGCGGGGGCCTGGGGGCGGTCAGGGGTCGGGGGGGTGTGAATGGGGCAGGGGTCCCGGGGGGGGGGTCGTCAGGGAACGGGGGGTTGGATGAGGCAGGGGTCCCCGGGGGATGGGGAGGTGCTAGGAGGTGGGGGCCAGGCCATTACCCCCTCCCCTAACTGGCCCTCCATACAATTTCCAAAACCCGATGCGGCCCTCAGGCCAAAAAGTTTGCCCTCCCTTGGGCTAGACCATGGAAGGGTCTCATGCCAAGAGACCCTGGTGCATATTGTGGCTATATATATATATATATAGTGTGTGTGTGTGTGTGTGTATATAGTTGTAAAATGTTGGGTTTTTTTATAATTACTTTCCAAAACATTTGCCATATCAATGCCTAAATTACATACCCACGTTCTGCAGTAATCGCACAACTTCCTAGTCTTTGGAAAAACTAGCAACACTATACTAGTACAGAAGGTAGGTGTTTTGTTAGTAAAATCCATATGAAATAAAACTTGTGAGTTAGATCTCAGGTTGTTATGACACTAAGCTGATTATTGTTTTGTGTAAAGAATAGCCCTTGATTTTTGCACTTTGCTCTAGCTATTTTGCAATGCTGGTTGCTTTTTTTTTTTTCTTTTTCTTTTTTAAATCTACCTACTGTTTGTGACTCCCACAACAGTTGGTGATGTCAGTTGATAACTCTGTCGTTTGCATGAATGCATAATTTAAAATACAAGTAATTCCTGAGCAGTAATAGATTTCCTTTTTCTGTCTGTCTGGTCTTCTTTTCCATCTTCCCTCATTTCCCCACCCCGCAACCTCCAAAGGTGATTTTAAAGGATGTGGATTCTCTTCTCTACGTGGACACTGACGTTCTCTTCCTGAGGCCCATTGATGACATTTGGAGCTTTCTGAAAGAGTTCAACTCCACACAGTTGGCTGCTATGGCCCCAGAGCACGAAATACCAAAGATTGGTTGGTATAGTCGATTTGCTCGCCACCCTTACTATGGAACAACTGGAGTCAATTCCGGAGTCATGCTGATGAATTTAACCCGGATAAGAAACACACCGTTCAAGGTGAAACACTGCTGTAGAAATTTACTTTCTTTTTTTAAAGTAAACTTTTAGGGATACATGTGCTTGCATAAAACAACTTGTACCGTATAGAATTGAAAAAGGATGCTGGACAAACTGTCAGAACCAAGCTTTTAGAAAAACTAGTAGAAAGATTTCCTGATATTTTAAAAAAACAAAAACAAAAGCAAAAAAAAAGTGAGTGATTATATTTAACAAATAAACATTTCCCCAAAAGCCAGAGTTTTAAAACCCTAAAAGTGCAACAGCCTAAAAGCAAAAGGAAAGCTGATGTCATTTGTTGCCCTGCTCTCCCATCTGAGATGCATGGAAAAAGAAACCCAAGGATCGGTAGTGCTGAGTATTCTGGACTTTAAAAAATACCTCTCACTGGTAATATACAAGGTGGTATGAATAACATAGGGAATAATCTGTTTTATTTATATTGAATGAGGCTTGCTCTTGAGCTCCCTGACACCCCTGCAAATCACGAGTGGATGTCAATGGAGATACTGGTGGAAATGAAGAGAATGATTTTCAAATTGGCTTTGTCCTTTCCATGTCAAAGGGCCTTGGTTGTGGAACCTTTTATTTACCTTGGTGAGCACTTGTTCCCATAACTACTCTTGTGAGTAAGTGCCCAGCAATGTGAAGAAATGTTCCACGACCTTGCCTAAAGGATCTGGTCCTGATACCCTTACCCAGGCTAGATTGAGCCTTTCAGGTCAGCCCTGAGTAAGGATCAGTGCATAGCTATGTCACCTTAGGGGCAGCCCCAGGAAGGAATTGTGCCTCCAAAGTTATGATCCCTCCTCTTCCCTGAAGTAAAAGTTACCATAGCCCTTGGGAAGGTGCAGCATACATCCCCCAACTTGCACCTGGTCCCTACTTTGGCCAGTGAGTAGGAAGGCAGGAGCTAATGCTGTACCCACTCCTGCTCTTCTTCACCAGCTCCCTGGCCAATTGCTCTCAATGGCAAGTATCTGGAGAGCAGGGGCTGCTCACCACACCAGTCTGAGCCCCAAGTGGTCCTGCTTCCCTGTTCAGCTGAGTAAGACAAGAGCACAGCCCACCCTTCAGTGAGTCCTGCCACTCCACTCCTAGCCAGGCCTAACACTTCCTCACAGTGCTCCTCCTCTCCTCTGGGTACAGGAGGGTTTGGGAGAGTTCTGCATATGTGGGCATGGGCATTAAGCTATGACTTTATTACCCTGTTGTTTGGTAAAACATTAACCTGCTTCCTCTGATTACTTTCTGCCTTGTAGAACAGTATGATACCAACAGGCTTGATGTGGGAGGAAATGTTGTACCCATTATACCAAAAGTACAAAAATTACATTACATGGGGAGACCAGGACTTGCTAAATATTATTTTTTACTTTAACCCAGGTATGTAATGATTCCTATTAGTCTCATGCTTGTCTGTAACAAGAGAATGGCTAGACCTTGTATAATCCAAAAATGGGATTGTTATGATTGAAAAATATACATGAGATTGAATTATGGCCTGAAATGAATAAACCTGAGGTCCTTAGACTGCAATGGGATTTATACCCACTGGGACTACTATGGGCATAAGTGTTGTTGGGACTGGGGCCTACTTCCAGTGCAGATGCCCAACTATATTCTCTAAACTGGAAAGTTTAGAAGAGTTTTCTAGGCATGGTACTAACTGCAGGTTGAATCCTGGGCTGAAGTTAGTCAGGCATGTACTTACTTGCTTTGCTGCATTAGAGCCCAGCTAAGCAACATGTTTGTCTTCATATGCACGGATATTTGTCTGAACCTGAAATTACTCATCTTTGTCCAAATCCATATCTATTTTCTGACATTTGGCTCAACCCCAATATTTATTAAAGGGGTGACAATGTCAAAGCCAACAGATGCAACACTGACTCTGCTCTGAAAAAAATATTTTAAAACTCCTTTCCCCCCCGCCCTTGAAAAATCTCTCCCCTTCCTAAACCTGTTCTATAAAGCCAGACCTTCCAATGAGACAACGTTCCAGCTCTTCAGCTGAGTTACCCATCCCGGTGACCTCAGGATGTTTGGATCGTTTGCACTCCCAGCTGTGTTGCGTTTTCTGCTCTCCCTTTTTCCTGCCTGCTCTGGGCCTGTGAACAGGAAGGATATGAAAATCCTACCAGAACTTTTGTTGTCAGAGAGCATGTTAGATACCACACCTGCCCGAGAGAGTGGATAAGAGCAAGCAGAGGGGCAGTGTGACCTACAAATGTGGGCCATGAACACAAGTATGTTTTTTTTGGTTTGGATCTGACTTATGCCCACCAGCTTTGTACAGGGTCTTTTGAAACAACTTGCTCTATTTTTGGCTTTTCACATAGTTCCTCCTGAATTCAGGTCATAGTCACATAGGTGTATGTTTTCAAGCGCCTAGTGATTTTGGGTGCCTCAATTTTAAAGGGGTCTCATTTTCAGAAAGTGCTAAGCACCCACCTGTGAAAATCAGGCCCCTTGAAAGTACCTCAAGTTGGACTCATAGAATCATAGAATATCAGGGTTGGAAGGGACCTCAGGAGGTCATCTAGTCCAACCCCCTGCTCAAAGCAAGACCAATCCCCAACTAAATCATCCCAGCCAGGGCTTTGTCAAGCCTGACCTTAAAAATATGCACCACCTCCCTAGGTAACGCATTCCAGTGTTTGACTACCCTCCTAGTGAAAAAGTTTTTCCTAACATCCAGCCTAAACCTCCCCCACTGCAACTTGAGACCATTACTCATTGTTCCGTCATCAGCTACCACTGAGAACAGTCTAGATCCATTCTCTTTGGAACCCCTCTTCAGGTAGTTGAAAGACTCAGACTTTTCCGAAATCACTACCACTTTTGAAAACTTAGTCCGAAGTTCTGTGGAACGGCCCCTGCTTGCTCGGAAAAGTTGGGACCTTTGTCCGGGACCTGTACCATCATGCTGATATGCCAGTATCCACGCTGATCTGCTTTCGCTTTCCCCCTTTGCCCTAGCATGATCTTGAGCACAGCATAAACATGGAGGTACCATTATTCTGTTCCTTTTTGCCTCTCTGTTCAAATCTTCAGTCAAGTGACAAGGGCTATAATATAATCCAGACAAAAATCAAAAAATTGAGGCAGGAGAAATGCAAAGCAATAAAACAACTGTTACAACAACAGCTATTTAGTGCAGACAGATGCCCTAAATTAGTCTTTTGGTTGCAACAAGTAATAGCCTCATAATCCTAGGAAAATGCTAATGTGGCGCAGTCCAAAAACTGTGTACTCCTCATTATTAAAGGTTATAATAGTTTCCAAAAAGAGGCAGACATCCCAAGATACCTGGGCAATATGGCCTTGTGCTGCAGTACCTGGGGAAGGAAAGAAGACGACGCATCTACTTCAAATTCACGATGATCATTTAAAGTGGGAGAGAAAAATGAGAAACCACTTGAATTCTGGGACTAGCAAACTCCTGATTAGCACCACATGTGAATATCCTTCTTCATTCCATAGGCCTTGTCTTTTCCTCACATCTGATAAATATGCTCCTAGGAACTATTTAGTATCTCAAGTATTTTCAGAACAAACAACAAAACTTTCCTTCCCATGCCAGTTTAGAAAGCCCTATTGTAAAGAGCTATCAATTCAAAATCTCAGACATTCGAGAAGGACAATTAATTTATCTACGCCAGCCCACTGCAGCTTTTCCAATGAATTAGCCAGGCATATACCTCGCAATTTTACCTGGGAAAGTATAACCTCTGTCCCCTGAAATAACCCAGCCATGTAAAAGAAACAGTCAGAATCCAGTCAGATAATCCTTGCAGCACAAAATCCCCAAGGCATCCCTGATATTAATAGACTTGAAGGAGTGACTAGAATCAGCACCTCATTGTGACAGCAAAAGTTGAGCGCTAGCATAGTTGAGTGGTGGAGGAGAGGAGAATGGGCGAGCACCACATGTGAAAACTGATAAGCGACGTGGTGCCCTTGTTCAGAATTAAGGGCCTGGGGAGGAGCTGTGCTTGTGCAAACGCTGAGTGCTGGCATCTTGCTGATAGAGGCCTCAATCTACAGCTCATTGGAGCCAATTGGAGCTCCTATTGACATTCATTGGATTTGGATCAGGCCCGTGCTGTTTCCCCTTCCACTGATTCTAGCACTGAGCGTTTGGCTGGAGCGAAGCATGAGAAATGTCAGGCTGACCAGAACGAGCTCGGAAAAGGGCCGTTGCGACCACCTCCTTCATTGGGTGTGGTGAAGGGGAAAAGCGCTCCTGCTTTTCCCTCTGCCCTCTTAGGAACTCACCTGAGGACCAGTCACAGCTGTACTGGGCAGGATGAGTGGAGCCCCAGGAAAGGCCAAATGAAGTATTCAGTCCTTGGTGCTTACGGTACAGCCGTGATTCTGCCGTCATGGAGCGGGGACCAGTACGGCTCTACTCCCTGGCTGGGAGATGACCCACAGGACTTGTCATGATTTATCGTAGCGTGCTGCAGATGCTGGGAATGTACAGAGTAAATTAAGAGAAGAGGAATAGCAGGAGGAGCCCGTTCATAAGGCACTTTGCAAGTAATTAATTTGCTTTTGGAATTAATCTGGAACTGTAGACGTAACAGACAGAAGGGCTTTGAAACAGGGATTGTATTTCAGTGCGTGTATGGTGGCTTTGTATGTTAGTGACCACACAGATTCCCATGGCAGCATTTGTGAATAAATTATCTCATCGCATGCTCTGGGAATCCATTGTACAACAAATTGTCATCCTTTGGCTTGGCATGTCAACAGCCTAAATGAGAGTTTCAGTGGTAAGCATGGATATTGTTTAAAAGCTTTGTCCCACTGGCTCTAATAGAAGTCAAAATTTAGCCAACCACTACAGATCTGATGCAGGTGATGGTGACTTGTGCTGCCTCCCTCTCATTCCATGGCCTTGCAATTACACAGACACAACTAGAGAGGATGCTGGACGAGGGAGCTACACATTGTGTAGGATCTAGGCCTTGTTCTGTCATTTGTAGCTCTGAAAAGCACCCTTCCCCCCACCCCCCTTTTTTTTTTCTGTCTCCAGTTTCTCTTTCCTCCCAGTTTTGCTATGGGCCAAGTCTCCTATTGTAACAATCCCCAACCCAACAGTGATGGGATTTACACACAGTCATCCCCTGAAGAAAACCCGGTTAGAATTCTAGGCTGTTACCCTGAGTCACTACCAACAAAATGACCGAAAATCTTCCTGACTGACAACCCCACCACTTTCTTAGCAATGTGATTAACTTGCGGTAATTGTTTAGTTCAATGTCTCTCTCTTTCTCTCTCTCACTGATATTGCCAGAGAGTCTCTATGTGTTTCCCTGTCAGTGGAATTACCGGCCCGATCACTGTATGTATGGGAGTAACTGTAAAGGCGCAGAAGAGGAAGGCATATCTGTTCTTCATGGTAATAGAGGCGTCTACCATGATGACAAGCAGCCTACTTTTAAGGCACTATATGAAGTGATACGTGATGTAAGTGTTCTCCTCTTTGGTATTTTTTTTATTTGATACAAAGCAGTGCAAGATGTTACAGCAGAGCGCTCAATGGCCTGAATAGCCCAAGTTTGAGGAAAAGGGTACTGTGTTCACAAAACACTCTGTGTTGGACTCTTCCACCTCACAGTGTGTGTGTACAAGGGATGGTTGAAACCATCCTCCTCAATGTTAAAACAAACTTCAAATCCTAAGGCCTGGTAAACTGCTTCTGTAGTGTATTAATGGAAACAGGGATTTGAATGAACTCGATCTTACATCCTTAACTATGGTGTTATAACTGTGACTGCACAACTGTTATATGGAGCCTGATCCTGACAGGGCTGAGGACCCTCAAATACTCTTCACCTCCCAGGGGAGTGCAGGGCGCTCAGCACCTTGTAGAATTGGTCCCATGTTTCCATTTTGTGGGATGGAATTCTAACTTCAGACTCTGTGCTGGTTTTTTTGTTAAGTGTTTCAGGGGTTCCTTTTGTTTCTTCTTGAGATGCTGGATTTAGTTCTCTCCCTTTTTTTGTTAATAGAACCTGTGTATAAGTAGCATAAGCCCAGCAAAATATCTTCAGTTACTCTGCCTTTGTGCTACTTAGCAGGCTGCCTACATGTGTCATGGTCTCATGTAGCGACAGGTCTGCATACAGGATAACAGCCTGCTACTGCAGCCAATTAATGAAGTTACTTATAGCTCAAGTGGCATAGGCTTGTGCTTTCAGGGCTGAAGTCCCTGGTTCAGTCTCAGCTGCTGACTCCAGTTGGGGATCTTTACAACAGCCTATCCTTCCACCTCTGAGTAAAGGAGCTGTTTATACATAGTGTTCTGTAGTACCTCAAGGATTGGCATAGAGCTGCTTCAGACAACACTGTGGAAGAAAATCTCTATCAGTGAGCATAAGTGTAAACTCCAAGAACATGCCTGGCTCCAACTGAATTACACTTACCCCCTAGCCTGGGCTTTAAACATGCGGTTTCGGTGAAGCTGGCTGTGCCAGACAACGTGGCTCGGCAGAGCTTTCTGAAAGTCAGTAGTCTTAAATGGATTGACAAGTGGTTTCAATACATTGGAAGTCAGTGGCGACTCAGGAGCAAGCCAGTGCCAATTTCTATAGGGCCTATTCCTGCTCCTTTTTATGGGTTGAATAGTGGCCCTGTGGCCGTTGAGGACATTTAGCTCTCTGTGAATATCTGTGTTACATCTCACAACTAAAAGTGGTTTTAAACTTTTCAAATGTCATTTATAGCTACTGAAAATAATCATTTTTCTTCTCTGCTCTCCTCCCGCTTCAGTTTCCCTTTGAAGACAATCTCTTCCAGTCCTTGTACTACCCACTTCAGTCTAAGTTTCTGGATACTGTACACACTTTATGTGGGCGAATTCCACAAGTTTTTCTGAAGCAGATTGAAAAAACGATGAAGAAGGTTTATGAAAATCGTGTCATTGTTCATGTGGGAGCCAACTACAGATACTAAACATAGCTATACTTTATATGGTAATTTTTTCATCCTTGTAGCCAAATTATTTGAGGCAGATAAATTAAAGGGGCACCGTCAGTTTAAAATTCATGTTGTTAACAAAAATTGTCTAAATTGGAACAATTCACCAACGATCATGGTGGATTCTCCATTACTGACCACTTTTAAATCAAGATTGGGTGTTTTTCTGAAAGATCTGCTCTAGGAATTATTTTGGAGAAGTTCTATGGCCTGTGTAATACAGGAGGTCTGACAAGATTTCCACAGTTGTCCCTTCTGGCCTTGGAATTCATGAATTTCCCTGTTTTATTAATAACTCCTTAAATGATTTAAAATGGAATTTTAAAATCCATTCAGACTGCCACTTCTTATGCTCTTTGTTCACTTCCTGCATTTCTCTCCCCTTGAACAAGGAGAATCAATGGTTTGACCGTCCCTAGAATGAGTTTGTTTTTAGTTCTGTCATGTTTAAGTTTAAACACTTCAGGGGAATGTTTGTGTGTTTAAAAACAGCTATTTTAATTGGAGGTGTTATTCAGTTGTGGAAACATCTGTATTATATTTTATAAAAAAAAAATTTTTTTTCATCCCACAAGATTTAAATTTGGGTCTAGATTTAAATTGACAGCATCACTGACTTAAAAATAGATGCTCAAACTATCATGACAGGCTTAGTTAAACATGACTGTATTAAAGGGAAACCATCTGCTTAGAAATCACTGAAGTGTGTGGGGGGGGGGGGGGGAGAGGGGATGGTCTGTTTGTTTACTTTGTGTATTTGACAGCATTTTGTGTCTAGTGAGTATCATTGTTCCCTGGCCTACTTTCCCTGTTTTGTGTGGGCCTTTCACACCGCAACAGGAGGGAGACCCATTAAAGCCACTAAGAACATATGCACAAATATTGGGAGAGGGATGTAGAGATAAGTACAGGACTCGAAACTAGTGTTAA
Organism: Eretmochelys imbricata; assembly: GCF_965152235.1. Classification (NCBI taxonomy): domain Eukaryota; kingdom Metazoa; phylum Chordata; order Testudines; family Cheloniidae; genus Eretmochelys; species Eretmochelys imbricata. Next base: position 11,356,643 of record NC_135578.1, read on the forward strand.
CTCACTTGCTGAAAGTACCTAGATTTCAAGTGTCTGTTTTAAATTCCCCTCTCTGTGGGAACATGGCTTTGGTCTTTTTTTCTTCCCATTTTAAATACATTACCTTTTTCGTGGTTTTAATTGTGTTAAAAACAGGCCAAGAACACTGTGAATGAACTGTAGGAAAACATGTACTATTGAACTGTTTTCCCCATTAACCTTCTTTAATTACTACTTACTGCTTGGGAATAATTCCGTACCACTGAAAACCTTTCTTCCAGCACAGCGTTACTGAGAGACAGAGATTGTTGTCTCTGACTGCTTTTTCCAATATGCCAAAAATCCACTTGTCCTTCGACATTAAAAAGAAAAAAATCTCCACATCTCTGCTTGGCACTTTCATCCCTTGAAGTTCAGCATCTGTGCCAGGATTTTAACTAATAGTCTCAAAGTGAAATGGGATACAAGATAGCTTTGATGTTTGTTTTAGTTAAAAATATTTAATTTAGGTTAGATTTCAAAAGCATGTTCATGTTGTAAGTAGTTAGACTGAAGGTTACAGACAGTGTTACACAGCTCATTAAAACTTGCAGTAGTTAAAAGATGCTCAGCAGAAGCTGTAGGAAACCTGAAACTTAGGAAATTTTAAAAGACACTTTGTAAGTGAAAATCTTGAGGGATGTATACCGTTGAAAGGTTATATTGTTCAGCATGTGGAAGGCAACTGAATAGACTGGCTTACCTTACCTGTTCAGCAGAAAAATCAGCCATCACTTGGAACTGTCTTTTATGTCTAGTATGCAAGGTGTTGAGGGGAAACCATTCTGTAATGAAAAAGTTGCTTTCGACTGCATTATAATATGCATGTAATCCCAGTGGCTTTCCAGGCATACATACTTACCTTGCATGGCTGGTGTGTGCTAGGGGCATGTCACTGTCATTAGAGTCTAGAACAGGGGCAGGCAAACTTTTTGGCCTGAGGGCCGCATCGGGTTTCTGAAGTTGTATGGAGGGCCGGTTAGGGGAGGCTGTGCCTCCCCAAACAGCTAGGTGTGACATGGCCCCCGACCCCCCCCCCTCGCCCCCTCACGGCCCCCCCAGGACTCCTGCCCCATTCAACTGCCCCGTTCCCTGACGGCTCCCCGGGACCCTTGCCCCATCCACACACCACCACCACCACCCCCCCAGCTCTCTGTCTCCCTGACCGCCCCCGGACCCCCCCGCCGCCCCATCCAACCTCTCCTCCTCTCATTCCTGACTGCCCCCCCCCCCCCCCCGGGACCCCTACCCCATCCAATCACCTGTTCTCCCTGACCACCCCTTCTCCCTGTCCCTTGACTGAGGTTTGCTGGCCGCTAAGGCTGTCAAACAGGCAGGCTGTATGCAGCGGTAAGTGCCTGTGGAAACCTTTTACAAATGAATGGGGTGTGAAAACATATGTGACACCTCCGTAGGCACACTGAGAGAATGGCATGGCATGACAGAGAGCAGCACTAGGGAAGCGTCCGAGTAGAGTGAAATGGAAGAGCCCAGAATACCAAACTTGAAGTCCTGGCCCCACTAAAGTCAATGATTTCGCCCCAGGGCTGGACTAGTCTTCAGAAGAGACACAACAGACAAAAGATCAGTTCTTTGACACAAGGCCTAATAGGACCCTCAGCCCCCTTCCCCCCCCACGCACACAATTTGCTCATTTCTGGCTCTCATCCTCACATTATCTTATGCTCTAACTGTGTAAGAGATCAAAGTACCTTAACTAGCAATGGAAAGAAGCAATCATTCTGACCAGTCTTACAGCTGTCCCTCTTAACGGGGACCAGAAAGGCATTTAAACCCATATAGTGCAGGCTTGAAATATTTAGCATTTTTCTTCAAGCCCCAACTCCTGGAGTCAGATGATTTCTTCAGAATCTCAGTTTTCATTTAAAAAGAAATGTAAGTTTTTGCTTCTTGTGGTTGTGGAGAAGAGCTTGAAAATGTGACCTGAGTGCACCCTAGCTACTTAAAAGCTAGAAAACAAATAAAAAGAACCCAAAGTGCATTATTTTAAAAGCTTCATGATATTTAAAATACTCCCATGCTGTCTGGGAGCTTGATTCATGATTTTAAACATTTTGGGGTTGGCAGTCGTGGACACTTAAAAAAAATAGCTTGATTTCCTAAATCAGAATAAAGCAGACTGTCTGTAGGTCATGTTTGGTTAGATTAGACATCCTCAGAGTATTTCTAAATTGCTCATCTCTGTGGTATCTACAAGCCACAGAAGTTTGTAGAGAAAAAGTTGCCTTGCCCAGAACTTGGAACTCTGCATTTTAGAACAATGCCTCTCATATACAGCAGCAGAGTTGCTAACTCACAGACGCTTAGTAGGTTATGATTCAGTCCATTATGATTCAGGCGAACTTGGAACCATGGGAACATATTTGTAATGAAGGAATCCAATAAGATACTCTAGTTAATAACAGAAAAAAGCATTATTACTTATAAAGTTATTGGAGATTAAAACAGTGTTTACAGGAGGTGCTATATTTTTATAAAGAACAATATTATGTTAACTGTTGTATAAGGTATATGAAGTATACATTTTAACGTGAAAATAGCTTTCAGTGTAATGTGAAGGCGATTATGCAGGGAAAAGTACCTTTTTTTGGTATTTTTTCTGAAAAAATTGAGCTGTAATTTGAAAACTCCAAAGCCTTTTTTTTTAAAGTTACATAATTTTGTTTTCTCATGCTGACTAGAATTATTAATTTATATTTTACTACTGCTTCCAAAAAACATTTATCTTAATTTCAACAGCAGTTGGTTTTAATATTAAGCTTACTTTAATCACACTCCATACGCATCGCTAATTACTTGTAATTTAGCCTCATTTATTTTAATAATGGAACTATGTAAATACTTATGTAGGATTTATATATTTTTTCCTCCCCTCATATGTACTATTATTATATTGGTAACTAAAAAAAAAAAACCAACAAAACAGAATACCATTTTTCATGTACCACACTAAGCAATGACACCATAACGTATTAGCACTAAAAGAGGGAACACCAAAATATTTATCTGTAGATGAATACAAATTCATTCTTTGGCACATTCAGAGTGTTTGTAACCCAGATTTCACGAAGAAAAATTCATCTGCTGTATTCAGAACAGTGTGGTACCGTACAGCCTAAAGAACTGTGCACTAGTTATTTGAACACAGGCTGTGATCCTGCAAAGACTTACGCATGTGCTTAAACTTTTCACACTGTGAGTAGCCCCATTGCAGTCAGTGGAACTACTCGGAGTGTATAAAAAGAAGCATGTGCCTAAGTGTTGGCATGATCTGGGCTATAATGCACATTTCCAGGTTTTAAATTTGCTGTGCTGTACTTGAACTTGCTAAAGTTATACAAATAAGGGCCTGACACTGAGCGGTGCTGAGCACCTCCTTTCAGCCCTAAGCCTTTTAAGGAAGTGTCAGAATAAAAATACACATTATACAGTGAGGAACTGCCAGTTTGGGAGGCATTTGTTTGCACCATTTTATAATGTGAGGGATTTTTGGCTATTTGGCTGCACCTGGCAAAGTGAGCTAGATAGCTTTGCTATAGTTTCTGTTCTTTACAGGTGGAAACTGGAAACCATTTTTGGTGTGCGTGTGCACGTGTGTATGTGTGTAAATAATTATGATCAATTTCTGTATCATTTAAATGCTTGTATATTTTTATCTGACAAGTGCACCAATTGTTTATAGCTCCCAAGGAGGCATCGCAGTGCATTTCTATGTTTAAGATTCTTTGGCTTACAGTATAAATAAATGAACTTTTAAGCAAACTCCACATTTTCATGTCTTTTTGTTTTTGTTTGTTTTTTGTTTAAATCAGAACAAATTAAAAGGATCACAGTAATAGGTCTCGTTACTTTAAGGACCATATTTTGCCCTACCACCTACATGCACAACACAATGGAGGTTTGGCAGTAGCTGCGTATTACAGTGTAGTTATGCAGTTCTGTATTAGGCTGTTCTTAATATGTTGATTATTTACTATAAATGATCAATTTCTGTTAACTTATTTTCAACAATAAAGTTATAGTTTGAAGGACAAAACCTTATTCTTCCATAACATGCTTTAAGACTAAAACATAAGATTTTGTTGGTTTTTCAAATTACATTTTGTGGATTTTTTTTTTTTAAATGTAGCAATGAAGACTAAACCCTAAATGTTCCAGGTCAAACTGCCCTCCTAATACATCTGTGTAGTCCCATTGGACCAAATACACCTGCAGAGTTGCACCCTCTTTCACCAACAATGAATTTGGCCACTGACCTCAAGGGATTGTATGTGCATAACTGAGGGCACATTGGGCACTTAATCTTTATTATGTCTTCTCCCCCCACCCCCCTCTTGTTTATTTCAATCATATTCTTTTTCTTAGGGAGCTAGCTTGTATAAAATTGACATCAGACCTCAATGAGCTTTCTTTTTAATACATTTCTGCCTTGTAAATTCTTTGTTATGCTGTGTGTCTTTAAAGGTCTTATCTGTTCAAGATAAATGGCATGTGCAGGGATTTGGCCTAAAGGGAAATTTGTCCTCTGCTAGTGCTCATTGAATTTAACAAAGCAAATTGGACCTGTTCCAGCAAGATAATAAGTAAATATGGCTACTGAAAGGGACTAAATATATGCATTTCCTTCATAATAACAAGAGACCCTGTTCCTTTCTCACTTGACTTAGTGGTGTGACAGAAGATGTGTATTCACTGTAAAACAAGTTCTTAGTTTCATATTAAGTAAAATAGTAGAGATCTTCAGTTGTACATGTACTTGCAGGATTCAGTATAATTTCTTTTCCTTTCCCTACTGATTCTGCATTACCCTGTGTTGTCTTTCCTTGTAGTATCTGCCTTCTTATGAACTCAATCTCTGTACCATCACTACTGGGTTTGAATTGCTTTCCCTGATACTTCTCTGCAGGACAGAAAATTACCAATCTTTCTGCAACCAGACCAGTATCTGTATGGTGAGGTCTCCTTTTTGGAAGGAGATAAAGGCAATCAGATACTGTTCTATGGCATTGCTCATTTGTATTGCACGTTGGGCCTACTCCTCCTTTTAAAGTCAAGGACAGAACTCCTAATGACTGTAGTGAGAGCAGGATTGGGCCAATTATGTCATAAAGTGGTTCTCTGTTGACTGCTAATGGTTGAAGAGTGCTTTCCGGCCGTCCACAGGTATAAACCAAGCCATAGGGAATTGAGGTGTCGAGAGCGTGGATGGATCCATTAGAAGGTTGTAAAGGAACAATGTGTTCCACCGAATGGAAAGACTGGAGAAAGGCTCGTGTTAGTTTGATTAGCAATCTCCAGCACTTTGCTTTCAAATGTGAATATGGGTATTTTTTGTCATGGGAAGAGCTAGTCAGAACAAAAGATTTTTTTCATTGAAGTATGCTGTCTTATCAAAGCTGAAAGTTTTGCAGAGAACAGTTGTTCTCAAACTACAAGTCAGGACCCCAAAGTGGGTCACAACCCCATTTTAATGGGGTCACCAGGGCTGGTGTTAAACTTGCTGGGGCCCAGAGCCGACGCCTGAGCCTGAGGGTAATGGGGATTAGGTTACAGGCCCCCTCACCTGAGGCTGAAGGCTTTGCCTTTGCCATTGCCACTTCCCCCCGGGGTGGTGGGGCTTGGGATTCCCCCCCCCCCCTCCTGAGGCATCAGGGCTGGGGTGGACTCAGGCTTCAGTCCCTCCTCCTGGAGTCGTGTAAATTTTTGTTGTCAGAAGAGAGTGGCAGTGCACTGAAGTTTGAGAGCCGCTGGCAGAGGTGCATCGGTTTTGATTACATTTTGAATGGGAAGGGTTTTGAGGTCCAGGGTGGGCTCTCCAGAAAGAGTGAGACTAAATGAGAACCTGACCAGTCCATTCCAAAAACAGATGTTTTGACACGGTTCTATTTTGATGCAATTGTGTTTTACAGAAACACTTAAGGTTTGTTTTCATTCCAGTATGGAACAAAACCAAACCTTGAAAGTGCCGCAAAATGGAATTATCGTTCTTTAGCCAGCTCTAGTCTTGGGCACTTGGACCAACAAAGCCAGATCTGTAGCTTTAATTCCATCTGAGCAATATCTAGCTGTACATCATATTGTCTGTGTAGTTGCGCTCGCTTACCCTTAGAGGGTGCCTCTGGCTGGCTGCCTCTGACTCCAGTTCTTCTGGGGCTCCACCCTTTGGCCAAGTCACAAAGTTCAAACCCCTTCCAGAGTATCCTGGACAAGTTCAAATTAATCTGGATAATTCTTTCGTCCCCTTGGGCTACTGAAGTGGTGGTCTTGTACTTGTAAAAATTCGTTTCGGACCTTCCTTTGCAGGAGCCTGCATTGCCCTGATTATCATTGTCTGTTACCCTGCCCTGGGCCAGAGAGACTTATCTTTCCTCAACTGAGCTCCTACAATTTACTTAGTATGGCTTAGTTCTGCCCCTTCTGTCTGGGAGCCAATTAGCTACTCACCTCCAGGTGCAGAAGAGCATGCCTAACTGGGTGTATTTGTTCGTCTTGTAGGTAATGGGGGTTAAGTCCCATCTCAGTTCAATTGCACACAGGAGTACACTTACCAAAATGTGATTTAGGACTTTGCTAAATGCTATGGGAGATAATAAACTCTTCCTCCTCCGCATTTGAAACAATTTGCTAGATTTTTCCATTCATTTCTTCTGAGTAGTTGGATAGTTATCGGTTGTCAAGATCAATTTTTGTTTTTAAAATGTCTTCTTCGTAGGTACTAACAAATTTCAAAGGGCAGGGGATATAACAACATGGAACTTTCAGCCCAGCTTCAGATCCTAACAAAATACCTGTTCTAATCACCATTTAAATGTTTTACAAATGATGCTGCTATGCCAGAGAAACGAAAGTGCTCCTGAAAATGCAACTACAAACTCGGCACTAAACGGTATTTCATTTACTAACACATTATTATTATTATTATTATCTGGAAAGCAGTTGTCCTCACTGGTTCCTCCTGGACAGGATTGTGAGATATATGCAAATCCATACTGTACTATAAAGCGATTCAAGAATTTCAGGGTCGCGTTAGTCATTTAATGCAATGATAAATTGGCATTGCCCATCTGAAAACTGAATGAACAGAAAGGTTTTTTTTCTATAAACCTGAAGAACTTATGAAAAATGCCTTGTGTTGCACAATAATAATTCATAATATCTTTCAGTGGAGGATCTAGTGCTTTACCATTTTATCCCCATTTTATAGATTTAATGTTATGTGACTTACCCAAGGTCACACTGAGTTACGCACGTATGGGCTTGTTTACACAGACAAATTGTACCACTGTAACTATACCAGCACAGTTAAAGTGGTATGAGCCCCATAGTGTAGACATAGCTGTAGCAGTAGAAATGGGCTTATTCCCATAAGAAAAAGGGGCTGTCCTGTTTAAGCACAATTGTACTAGTATTCTTGCATCTACACTTGAGGTTATACCAGTAACTATAGGGAAACAAATCATTACATCCCTAACTGAAATTCTTACACAGGTACAAAATCTGTGTGTAGACCAGGCCTTAGTGACAGACCTGACAACAGACTCAGTCTGCTACTCTAACCACTAGATGTGCTGCCTTCGTCCCTCCCACGGTGTGATGGCAGGGAGCCAGACAACTCAGGAATGTGATGGTATGGTTTCTATATTTCATGGAATGAATGTCACAATATCCTAAGCAAGGTCCCTTTTACTATGGATCATGCAGCCAGGCAAATGACTGTGTCACTTTGCTTTTGTAAAGTTGTTCATAAATCTACTTTGTGCCATGCAAATGGCCAGCTGAAGGCTATGGAACGTGACTTCCAAATGGGGGAGGAGGGCACGGAAAGCAGCTCAAAGAAAACTGACTGATCCCCTGCTGGGGTGGATCTTCGGACTTATTGCAAAGCAAGTGCCTTCTCCAGCTACACATCTCCAAGCATAGGGCTCATTTTGGTGCACCTTAATAAATCCTGAGTGGAGCTGGGGCAGGCTAACCTGGACCCCTACTTCTGCACACATTAAAATCTTCAAGTGGGAATGGTACAAGTCTAGGTTTTAACTTGAATGGCGCCCTGGTTCATGATAGCTCCCTGTAAGAGGTTTTCCGTTTCCTAGGTTGGGGTATGGAGGGGAGGAAAGCTTGTGGCAGCTGGCTGTGTGGAGAGAGACAGTTCTTCCGGCATGTGCTTTGCTATTGACTGCTAGTAAATGTGCATTAGAGAATGTGGATATAGTGTACTTACATTTTAAGAAGGCCTTTGACTTGCTCCCCCACCAAAGGCTCTTAAGCAAAGTAAGCTGTCATGGGATAAGAGGGAAGGACCTCACATCTTCCCTGAGTGCAGATCTGGTCGCCCCATCTCAAAAAAGATATATTGGAATTGGAAAAGGTACAGAAAAGGGCAACAAAAATGATTAGGGGTATGGAACGACTTCCATATGAGGAGAGATTAATGAGACTGGGACTTTTCAGCTTAAAAAAGAGACGGCTAAGGGGGCATATGATAAAGGTCTATAAAATCATGACTGGTGTGGAAAAAGTAAATGTGTTGTTTACTTCTCACAACACAAGGGGTCACCAAATGACATTAATAGGCAGCAGGTTTAAAACAAACAAACAAAAGGAAGGATTTCTTCTGACAATGCACAGTCAATCTGTGGAACTCCTTGCCAGAGGATGTTGTGAAGTCTAAGACTATAACAGGGTTTAAAAAAGAACTAGATAAGTTCATGGAGGATAGGTCCATCAATGGCTATTAGCCAGGATGGGCAGGGATGCAAAACCTTGGTCTGAAGTGTCCCTAGCCTCTCTTTGCCAGAAGCAGGGAATGGATCACTTGATGATTACCTGTTCTGTTCATTCCCTCTGAAGCACCTGGCATTTGGCCACTTTCGGAAGACAGGATACTGGGTAGATGGTCTGACCCAGTATGGCCGTTCTTATTTTGCTATGAACTTGTTCGCCTATCTCTGCGGTATACACTCCTGGCTTAATTGATATTACATCAATTAGTTACAGAGTCTTTCAGTGTACTAATCAATTTTAGTTCAGACTAAATTGAAGTGCCACACACCTTGCTGTCACACTCTAATGAATTAAATTATTCTAGGTCAGGTCAGGTCAAAGATCCCTAGATACCTAATCTGAGCTTGATTAACTAAAAGCAAAGGTAACTGCTGGGCACATGCCTTACATCATTTTAATCAGTTAGGCCTATTGATGATCACGCTGTGCCTTGGGAGTTCTCCAGTGTATAATTCCATGGAACCTTTAAAAAGTCTTACAATGCTAGGACTCAAGAAGCAGACTTTCTACTGCTGCTGGGGGACAACTACACACCTTTCACCCCAGGCAGGACAAACCTTCGTCCCTGACAGGATGATTCCAGAGGATCTCATAGCACTGAGTTTCTGTCTTTTTCCCTTCCATTCAGAGCATGATCTGGCCATAATATTGTCACTCTTCTGTTAGCTCACTCTAAACTGCCTTAGTATTAATGGGCACGTGAAACCTGGGAGTGAGTGATCTCCTACAAATCAAAAAACTGCAATATCTCAGCACAATAAGGCTCAAATATGCAGTCTTAATTGTGCATTGCCTCGCTAGGGGAAGTTAGAGCCCAGTTCTGCCCTCTGGCATATGGGCATAATGAATTCCTATCAGGCCAAAGTCTGCTCTGGAGTTACAAAAGTGTAATCCCACTCCCTGTGTGCAGAGATGGATTAATATTATCACATATGGGGCCTGATCCTTCATTCTCTGGGCACTCAAAATTCTCACACAAGTGGGAGTTTCGGGTTTCCAAGGAAAGTAAGATCAGCTCCAGTCGTGGTTTGTTTTCCTTTTTGTATTAAAATTCTAGTATTAAAAAAAAAATCACAAAAACAAAGTTACATGTAATGAGTAAGTGAAAACTAAATGGGTTTTTGTCAAGTTTTTTGATTTTCTTTACTTTAAAATGTATTGAATCAGCTTTATGCCTAAACTTAAGGGGTCAATAAACAACCATTCAAAATCCTTGATCTTACACCTGGATTCACATATGTTGAAAAAATCAGCAACATGCACCATATGAAAACAGAAGGTAAGAATTCTCAACCGTGTGGTAATTACCGTTGGACGAAATTGCTTTGCTGGAAAAACAAAACCTGGGGTAGAAAACAATTTGACATGAAAGAAAGTCTCATCACTGTAATATTGTGTGACTAGCAACAAACATACCTGCCAAAATAGAAAAGAAGGTGCAGTGTGCTTAACCCTCCGTAAATACTCAAAAAGCAACACAAGAGGAGCTCATACAAAGCATAGCCACATTCTGCACATATGACCTCTCTACTCCAAGGATCTAAAAGCACTTCACAAAGAAGGGAAAATATCATACCCATTTTACAGATAAGGAAGCTGATGTCCAAATGGGTTAACTCAAGGTCACACAACAAATCAATGGCAGGGCCTGTTATGTGCTTTATATATTCCAACTGGGATTTTATTTGAATATGTCTCCATTTCAATTTTTTTTAAATATCCCACTTTCTCACCTTTTGTTTAATTGTCCTCCTGCCTTCCCCTCCCCCACCCCCATTTTTTTCCTATTTAAAAAGGGACCTAACTGAAAAAGGAAAAGATGGGGGTGGGGGGAAGCATTCTCTTTTAATTTTTATTTTCCCACTGGAATAAAGTCCAAGTGTGATTTTGTGTTACCTTTTCTCAATTAAAGAAAAAGTAAAGAAGTGAGGGCCAGTGTTATTTTTAAAAGTGGAAATGTTATTGTAGCTCTGAAAGTAACACTTTCAACATTACACATTTTCAGCAATAAGGGAAAGTTCTATCAGCTATACATGTATACTTACACTGGTATAACCTGTCATGTGCGCACTCTTATTCTGCTATAAAAGTGGCTTTTTTTGCTTTGCAAGCTAAATCACAAAGAGTCACTTTTATACTGGAATAAGAATGTCCATTTGGGAGGCTTATATCAGTGTAACTATATCTATTTAAATTCACACCTGAGGTCATACTGAAAAATCTTTCCCATTTAGACAAGGCCTTAGACCCTGATCCTGCAAACTCTTATGCACTGTACTAACTTTATTACATGAATAATTCCAGCATTGGGGTTTTAGGCCGTGTCTAGACTAGTATTTAAAAGTGTGATGTTAGACCATGTTATCCAGCTTGATCTAACACTTTCAAAACTCGGGCCAAGACAAAGTGATTGTTCTCTGGCATGTGCTTAACTGGTTAAGGTCAAACTTAGGCTTTAACTTTTTTCATGATAAATTTCATTTTTGACTAACTGGCATTTTTCAACAAAAAGACATTGCATTGAATGCTGCTGCTTACAAAGTGGATGTCTACTTGACCATTTTGATTGGGTAGAGTTTTACACTCACTTTGCCCAGGATAAAGCATTGCACAAGGGGGAGAAGTAGGGCCTGAATATTAGGTTCTTTGTTAACCAATGTAAATTGGTCAGACTTAATGCCTCCATTAAGTTAGTTAATTAGGGCTCAGTGCTTAATTAGGTTCTGGGGATCACAGGACATAAAGTTTTCTTTCCCCCAACTAAGATTTATGAACATATTAAAGTGAAAATATATAGAAAGGGAAGGGTTAATAATTGATTCCTTTCTGCTCCTCTTGTGTAGTCATCAGATATACAAACAGAATCATTCACTGTTTTCTTCAAACAGCAATATGGAGACTGGGGCAAACCTCTTATGCACACAAATGCTATTAAGGTTTCAGAGTAGCAGCCGTGTTAATCTGTATCCACAAAAAGAAAAGGAGTACTTGTGGCACCTTAGAACCTAACAAATTTATTTGAGCATAAGCTTTTGTGAGCTACAGCTTATGCTCAAATAAATTTGTTAGTCTCTAAGGTGCCACAAGGCCGCCTTTTCTTTTTGCAAATGCTATTAAGTTTCACAGCTGCTCATACAATGTTGTTCCACACTAATTTTACAATATGTGAAATCCAAACTGATAGTGCAGCATGTCGATGAGGAAAATGACAAAGTGAAAGGAAAACATCATCACCAGAATGCTGAGCTGCAGACACTGTGGTGCGACATAGGTGTACAAGGATATGGAGGCAGATTAAGCTGTACAAGACCAAAACCATGTAAGCGCCAATAGGGAGCTATGTGAACTCCAACAGATTTCCCACAACGTAATAAACATGTTAGCCTATGATAATGTAATATCTTCAGGGCATAGGTTCCATTATCTTTCTTGCAGCTCTGAAAGAAACAGTTCCAAATCTAGTAATATTCCTCTTTTCAACTGTCAGTATGATTAATGCTTTCTTCTACTGATTCTAAGTCTCAGATACCTGTATTTGTAATCAACATTTGGAGTTTTGCCTGATTTCCAGACTTTGGTTTTCAGTGACTGTGTGGGTGACAATACAGTTATGGGCCTGTGTTACCCTGCCTGGAATGGTTCCTGACTGTGAGTGCCATCCTCAAGGCAGACTGTCAAAAAGGAGGGCAGAGACCCCTACCTGGTTGTATATTTTATAATCAGATTTCGCCAACCCAGTAACAAATGTGAACTCCTGAAGCACTATAACCATCTTACCAAGGAGTCACAGGCAGTCCCCTTGGGCATTCCAGTTTACCTTGCCACCTAGGCAAGCTTGACTTAGTGATAGTTGGTTGCTATGTACCAAAGATCACAAAAGATACAGATTGCTTCCAGTCTCGAGAGACCAGTCACTTACCCCAGATCAATTTGTACCTCAGAGTTCACACTTAAAGACAGCACTTGTAGTTAACCCTATAGTAAGCTAACTAATGATTTATTAACTATGAAAAAGAAATGATAGTTATGTACAGGTTAAAGCAGGCAACATATATGCACAAATGAGTCTGTATTTTTAAAAGGTGACAGACTTGTAGAATCTGTCAGCAATCCACATAGGAGATGAGTTATATGGGCCTGTGGTGCTCATGCTCCACCAATATTCAGGAACATGGGCCCCACTCCACCAGTGTTTGGGCCTACATTTTCAGAGCCATCCTGTCCATAGGATAGACCGGGGCTTTGCGGGGCCCTGTGCTTCAGGGAGATGTGGGGTCCAGGGAGACCTGGAGGGTGAGCGGGGGGCCTGGCACTGGCAGCAGCGAGCGACCCAGCCCCAGCCCTCCCTGCTCCGCTCCGCCCCGCCTCTGCTACCCTTGCTCTGCCCCCACCCTGCCCCACTCCACCCCTTTCCCTAAGCCCCCACCCTGCCTGTTCCCACCCTCTCTCCACCCCCATTCCATGCCTTCCCCCAAACCCCCACCTCCACCCTGCCTCTTTCTGGCTTCCATCCCTTCCCCCGAGCGATGCCGGGAGCCAGTGGGGTGGAGCTGGGCAGGCTGAGGCCGGGTTGTTCGCTTCTGCTGGTGCCAGGCTCCCCACTAACCCCCGAGGCTGCCCTGGACCCGGCATCCCCCTGAAGCATGGGGCCCCCCAAAGCATGGGGCCTGGGGCAGTTGCCCCAGTCCGTCCTATGGATGAGACAGCTCTGCTTAGACCCGTTCTGGGCACCACCAAAAATTATACAAACTTGGCGCCCATGAGCACTGAATGTCTTTTAGGGCTAACCCAAGTTGATCTCTGTTTCTGTTTCCAAGCTCCAGCCCTGTGAGAGTCCAAACAGCAAAAAGAGATTTAAAATGTTCTTGTCAGCTATCTTTATTTCCTTCTTCCAGAATTCAAGCTGATGAGATGAGCTTTTTTACATGGAGCACCTTCATGGGTGTGGGAGGACCATTAACCAAGTCTTTGTATCATGATATTCCACAATGGCCCATTTACTTTTGGTAGTCCTTGATGGGCCATGGACCATTCTTATTGGTTCACAGATTCAGAGCAAGCATTTTTACAGTTATAAAGCAAAACTTACATATCACCTTATAGCATGGGATACAGACATTACAAGTGAAATTAAAGCATGCAGCAACTTACAAGCATTCCATAGAGTCTAAACACATCCTTATAAGTCTAATACCTATTTTGAATACTAACATATAGGTGAACTAGTTTGGTTTCCAGCTATGAATTTGTCAGTGCCTAGCTGAAGCCTACAACCTTGGCAAGAGCTGGCACCTGGTCTGCCAGTGTCACAGCCTGACACAGTGTCCTGCAACTGTTAACTATGTGATTAGTCTTATTACCTTGAATGGGATTACCCACGTAAGTCAGGATGACAGGATTCAATGGGCCCAATTCTCCACTGCCCTGCTCCTTGCATAGTTATATATCTGTTCAAGGTGTAAAATGATATCATTCTGATATGGTAGCGTTTTACTCCCAGTCTGCACAGATGTAAAGGACTACACAAGTTGCAAGACTGTGAAGAATGAGGTTTAGTGTGCTCCTTGGTTAAAACTCTCCTGCATTGTGAAGCAACATTCTTTCTTCTGTTGTACCAAGGACACATTACACTAATGTCTTATTTAATATGCCAAGATACACACGAAAGTGGTGAGTGCTACAAACCAGAGGAGCTCATTGAGGAACTGGTGCTGGTAAGCTGTTTCTTTTCCCTCTGACAGGTTTAGATCAGAGGCCCTTGGTTACTTCCAACTCATAAGATAACAAGACCCATGTGTGGAGAAGCTGCAAGTAGCCTTTTTTCTAACACTCAGATCCTGTAGGGAGGAGTGTGGTGACTTACATCCTCCTTCGGCAGATAAATTGTGGCAATGGTGGACACTAATGACTTTTCCTACCTCCTAAGATAGCAATATCCTTCTCACACAGCAAAGCCAATGGACTGTATAACTTGTCAATAATGTAAAACACAAGTTCAAAAGACCATGCTCTAAATGCAAGTACAATAAGAAACTAGAATTTCAATCTGATCTTTAAATGAGAAGGGTCACCTGGCTCAGCCAACTAACATTGAGACAATTCTGCATTCATCCCCAGAACTTGTTTGCCAGGTTCTAGAAGACAAACCCGAATCTTCCACAATCCCAGTTTATGGCACTGAAGTATTTCTCTGGGCTCAGAAATGAAATATTCAATAAAAACTGTATTGGGGTTGTATAATTCTATTACAAATTAGGCTGATGAGGATTTGTATTTGATAGCAGTATAGTACCGAATGAAATATTCACAGTGTAGAGAAAACCCAGTCCTCGTTGTCTGTAACGTGCTTTTCAGTGAACTACATTGAGCTATTTTAACACAAGTTTCCTGGGAACTTTCTGTTTGTTTGTTTTGTTTTGACCCAGGCTGGTACATAATTTTTCAAATGGACACTTAGAATATGGGCCATAGGCTGATCTCCATAACACCAGTGAATGGAAGGGTGTTGCACAGGCCAGCTGATTTGGCCTACTAATGTTTCTGCAGTGGGCAATGTAACAGGGCCCATGCATATGTCCCAGTATGTCTGTTATGACTCATAGGCCCTTTAAAAACAAGTGTTCTGGGAAATGTAGTTCCCCCACAGGGAACCGAGTCAAGGTCACGTGACCAGAGAATCAGGTGACCACCTTTGGGAACTTTATAAGGGCTAGGAGAGCTCTAGAGAAGTTAGTTCATGGGGGAATTGTAATGGATCATAAGGAGATAGTTAGGAGAAGCTTCCTCCCTCCCTGCTTGGTGAAAGCTGGAGACTTACTTGGCTGTTGCTAGTGTTTTGTGCTACTTTGTGTTTTGGCATCTCCTTTAGGTTAATACAGCAGGGCAGGCGCTAGGGAAAGGAACTTAGGCTGAACTGTGGTTTGACCTTTATTTTCCCTTCTCCTTGCTGGTGTATCTGCTCACAAGGCACAACACTTACATTTGCTACTGCATATCCATTCCTTGCCTTGAAATCCTTCTCCTGCCCTCAACTTAGTTGGTGGGCAAAATTCTCTCCTTCCTCCACTGCGGTAGAGCTATAATGCGGATCTCCTCCCATTACGACAGATTTTGCACTAGTTCTACATGTGGCCCTCCCAGTGATGTTACTGGTTGAGAATATCAATGAACGAGAGAGCAGAATATTGCCCTAAGATAAAAGCAAATAAACATTGCTTTAATTTGTAAAGATTTTTAATGTAATGATTTGCCCACAAGCGTGGCAATGAGCCACTTGAACTAACTGCAGCTTGATGGACAGTTTGCTATAGCGCAGACCCCCTGCTCCACCTTCATGTTCCCCCATGCACAAAACTAAAGTGGCCGATGGCAACAAATGCTACAAGGGCAAAATCACCAGTAATGAAAATTTTTAACAATATGGGGTGACCAACTTAGCAGGAACAAAACCAGTAATGATTTTCCCAGTGGGAACATTCCTTCCTCCTTTCACTGCCACTCAACTTTCCACTATAGATCTCCTGAGGGAGTAGCGTCGGCATAGCACAGGACTGGGAGCTGGGAACTCCAGCATTCTAACTCCAGTTCAGACACTGATTCCCTCCATGGCTTGAGCAAATCACAGCTTCTTTTCCTCAGTTTGCTTATGTGTATAATGGAGCTAATGATACTTAAAGGATGCTAGAATTACGTAATGTGCGGAAAATACCTTGCAAATGAAAAATGCTGCAGTATGCAAATCCTAAGTACTATTATTCTCATTAATGCTGTTTTTCTCTTGAAATTGAGTTCAGGGAGCAATGCTGTTTTTCTTTTTAAAATTGAGGAATGACCGATGGCATGAAAAATAACATTCTTTTGTAAAATGTTTACAGTTCAACTACTGCCTTTGGGTTATTACCAGGTTTCCAGATTCAGCCAGGGTGTTAAATCTGAGATACTTCTATAGGTTTGAAAAATATTTTAGAGAGTTTACAAAACATTTAGAATTCTTTTTATACAGTGTGTTTAAACTAAGCATATTTTTTACATTGCATCACAAAATAGCTGTTTTGTACACTATGTTGTAAATATGAAGTGCTAACTAGCATTATTCTCACTATTAAATAGTACTCTAAGGTCCAAAATTTCTACAAGGTTCTCAATTCTAGAACGCATGAAGTTCTAAAATAAGGGTTGTGGTTCCCTGCTTTGTAGAAAAAACATGCCTGAGGACATTGTTAGATTCTAGGAACTGGATCATCCCCGCCCCATGCCAAAACTCACACAGGGGAGCTTAGGTAGCCCTCAGCCAGAGCACTCTGTATTATTGTCAGGATTATTGGTTTTGCCTTTATCCAGAGAATAGACTGTACACAAACCTGGGTAATCTCCTATGCCACCACACCAGCTTCCTGGCAATGCAGCTCTATTGGAGTTGTTCTATCAAGGACCCTGGACTGGACTATACAGAAAAGATAACACAACCTGAGGCTGTATTATCTTTTCCAGGAAATCTTGCTGGGGCTGGAGAGTGGACAATGTATGTCATGACCAGCCATGCTCTGGCCCTCCCACTCTTCCTCGTAGGCTGTCAAATCTCCATCTCATGCTATACATACTCTGGACTTTCAGGAAAAGTTGGTGGTGGGAGGAGGAAGGATGGTGCCACAGAGGCCGCTGATTCCCCCTTGCCCCTTTTTGTGTGAGAGGAGGGAAATCTATATGCACACGTCTCTGCATATACAGATCTGGGGTAGGACATGGGAGATGATACAGGCCTATTCAGGATTTTACCTAATAGTAAATTACAGCAGATGTGCCAGCTCACATATGCCTAGAATAACAATTGACTGCAATATTTGGCTACTATATTTACAACTTCATTTTTATGGGCATTTCCATTTCCTTCCAGGAATAATCACCATGGGTGCTTTAATTTTACAGAAGTGTTCACAGTAGATACGTTTCTGTGTGTGCAGCTGGCTGGCTGGTTAAAATCTGCAGATCTGGGGGCTCAGATTCCCATGAATCCCAGGCCTCTCTGCTTCAATTTTAGGGACTTGTTCATAGGCCAGTTTACACCCCTGCTGATTCTGAGACCCAGTCCAGGGAAGTATGGGGAAGACTGCACAGATTTTACCACCACGCTTGCAGAGTTGTGGTGTTTGTCCTCTGTAGGTTTTTGTGTAGGGAAATTTATGGACCATTACAAGAATATATATTGAAAAGACATTTCTAAAACTGCTTTTAGAAGTCCATCACACTTCTTCAGTATCTGTATTCACTTCCTGGATCTGTTTTCTCCGTCAGCGGAGGCTGTCATTTCAGTTAAACTTCCCGGCAGAAGTCCCATTTGATGATGTTCAATCTAATGTCCTCATCCTGCAAATTCCTACGTATGTGCTTAATTTTAGGCATGTGAGTAGTCCCATTGACTTTAATACATTGATGGGAACCACCCATGCTCAAAATTAAGCACATTGCTGTTTGCCAAATCAGAGTTTCAAACTGAAAGGATCAGCTTTTCCATTACAAGTAATGGAAAGCATTGAAAATCTGAGTTTCTGTAATTTTTAAAAATATTTGTTTGCATAGTTTTGTTCAAAAACTGTTTGATTAATTAACATTTCTTATTTATAAACTCTTGAACATAAATTTTCTAAGGTAAGTCAGATCAAATGCGAGTGACCACCTACAGCTGTTAAAATACGAGTCAATGTATGTGTGCATGTATGGAATTAAGGATAGCATCCTACATTTCATTTATGGTGCAGAGGTACACACTGTGGAAAATCATACATTTGTACAGTTGTGTATGTTTTTTTCATGATTACTGGTGGAAGTGTGTCCTTTAATGACTGGATATGGGATTCAAGATGTTAGATCTCAAATAAGGAATATCCCTTCAAGTTTGGTTGGGCGGTCATCCTACTACAACCACGTCTTAATTCTATTAGATTTTAATAAAACTAAATAATTATTTCTTATAACACAGATGGTCAGTTTCACAAATACCTGAAAGCTATAGAAAATATTAATTCATATGATGGTACACAGTGGTATTATAGTACAAAGCATCTTTCACATGGCATCTTTCATATACAAAGTATTGCAAAAATACTTTACAAAGGTAAATAATATTGTAATAGGCAAATAGCAAAGCGAGATAAGGGACAATTAAGTGGCACAAGGAAAGGAGAACAGCTATGTATTCACCACTTCAGTTGGAGTGCAGCTGAGTTTGGAAGAAGTGTGTGGGGGGGGTTTGGTAGCCCCCAATCTGAGTGTGGAAGGTGTGTGTGTCGGGGGGGTTGGGCAGCCCCCAGTCTGAGTGTGGAAGGTGTGTGTGTTGAGGGGGTTGGGTAGCCCCCAATCTGAGTGTGGAAGGTGGGGGGGCTGAGTAGCCCCCCAGTGTAAGTGTGGAAGGTGGGGGTCCGGGGAAGCCCCACACTCAGTGTAGAAGGAGGGGAGGGGGAAGGTGGGAAGCCCCCTGGCTAAGTATGACCGGGGTGCGTGTGAGGGGTCCCTAGGCCCAGGCCTGGCCGCAGACGCCGGCCCGCGCCTAGTACCACCCCTTCCCGCCCCCGCCCCCGCCCCCGCCAGGTTGTCTCTCCGAGAGGCCGGGCGGTCGCAGCCTGGGCCCCGCCCCCCGCGCGGCCCCGCTCCCAGTGGGAGGGGGCGGGCCGTCGGGGGCGCGCACGGTGACGGCCCGGGCGCCATGTTGGAGGCTTGCTGAGCCCGCCGCGGTGTGTGTTTGTGCCGCTGCCGGTGCCTGTTTCCTGTGCGGGGCGGGGGGCAGGAGGCGGGAGCGGCGCAGAGAGGGGGCAGCGGCGGACCATGGACGTCGAGAGGCTGCAGGAGGCGCTGAAAGGTGGTGGCCGGGCTGGGGGGGGGTCCCCACGCGGGGAGGGAGGGAGGGAGGGAGCGAGCGAGTTCTCCTCACCGGGGGCGGCAGGACCCCCTGCGGGTGGGGTCCCTGCGCTGAGGGAGGCCATGGCCCCCCCGGGGCAGGCGAGGTGGCAGCGCCCTAGGCTGGGAGGGGAAGGTGGTGGAGAGGAAAGCCCCCCCCCCGCCCCTCTGGGGAGGCAGAGCTCTCTGGGACATGAGGGGAGAGCGGGGGGAGATGCCTCCCCCCGCTGGAGGGGCCCTGGGCTTCAGGGGGGCGGCTGGGGGGTAGGGCCCCCAGTGTCTTTTCTCCCCCTCCTCCCCTTGCCCTGCTGGAGCCCAGTGCCCCCCTTCTCCCCCCCCCCGTGTGCCGGCCCCCCCTCTCACCCCTGCCCTTTCTCTCCCCAGCCCCATTCGTGCTAGCCTCAGCCTGCCTCCCTGGACGCAGCCGGAGTCCATCAGCCTCTCTCTCGTGGCTGTAGCCGCTCCAGAGAAGTTGCAAATCAACTTCGAGTGACTTACTGCCATTCAGATGTAGACGGTTCCCTCCTCAGAAGCAGTAAGAGGCTCGCAGGGCCCTAAGGTTGCGGCTCGAGTGGGGTGGAAGGGGGTGGCTCTGCTTTCCAGCACACTGGGACTTGGAAAAGCTTCACGTGGGAGCTGCATTTGCAGACCAAGTCCATTAATGTCGATTGGGATTTTCTCCTCCCCCCACCCCCTCTTACCTGCAGATTTTGAGAAGAGGGGGAAGAAGGAAGTGTGTCCAGTACTGGATCAGTTTCTTTGTCATGTTGCCAAGACTGGAGAGACTATGTAAGTCTGATCCCTTCCCCACTCCTCTTACCCAGTTGAGACTTATAAGAACTCTCTCAATTTTAGGCCCAGAGATAGATTGAGTAATGCCCAAGTTTTGTTTGCACGTAGGTTGATTTGGTGTGCTGAATATATTCTCCTTCATTCTAGTTGCTGAAGACCCCTTGAGTTTTGTTTATTTCCTTTCACACTTAGAGTTGGTACACATTAGTCTGATGTGATTGAGAAGTTTCTCCTTGTGTTCAGGGTCATCTGTCAGGTTTCGTTGATCCTATTAAATACAATAAGCCTGTTGCTTTTTCTGCATTTTATATAATACTCATCTCAGTTTTCATAGCTTGAAAGAGGAAAAGTTTAATATGTATTGTGATCTCTCTTTTGATGTGATGATATCTGATAGCATGGTTCACAGATGTGAATTACATGATTAATTTTTGCAGGCTTTGTGTTGTGTACTCACAGCCTGTGTTGCATACTTACAGGCTGTCTTGCATTTAGTTGCTGCTTTTTATGTGGAAGGGGAAAAATAATTTAGGTGCTCTCCACACAAGAGGCATTTGGGAGCTAACTTGTTACTCTCCATTTCATTAGGTCCTCATTTCCCAGTCTGCACACAACTGTTCCCATTTCACTTTCCCCAGACTTTCTTTCATAGATCAACATTAACTGGGGCAGGGGCCATTTGGTTTTTTTTGGAAGGGGCATTGTAGTTATAAAGGAGCTAGAATATCTCTCTCCTTGTCAGGGATAATCTCTGGTGCAGTACTGGGTGACTTCCTTGTTGTCTCACTATTTGGCAGGAAGGAGAAAGGCTTCCCTGGATGGATTGCTGGTGTGTTGCTCGCTTTCTGGCTCTCAGGCTGCCTCCTTGTTTTTGAGGCCTAGTACAGCCAGAGTACAGGCTTCAGAAAAGAATATATGTCTATACTAGTGTTTTATTAGGAACCACTGATTCACAGAGGCTTTGTTCTAATTTATACTGTGTCTAAGTTGCAAGAGATCTGTTTTTAATGTAGTGTGCTATTCCTGCTTGAATTTGTGGCCTTGAAGGGAAAGCTGAAGTTCTGAAATGTACTTTGCTCTTTGAATCAAAGGCTTCAATTTAGCAGAAAAAGGCACAACTGTAATACAGATATTTTTGCTTAATGAATCTTTATGCTGTCTTATTTTAGAAGAAATTATACTTTTATAAAGTGTAAAATTACTCTTTAGCTATGCTAATTGCTTACATTTGTCTGAAATTTTCTTAGACAGGAAAACAAAAGCCTTTATCTACTTTCTGTTTTGGAAACTATAACATATTTCTAAAATTGATTGCAGGGGAAATATTTAAGAAATCACTAGTGATAGGGAATTTAGAGCCAGGCGATACAATGTAACTGTCTCTGTACTGTTAACTTTTGCTTGCTTTATGTTTGGGAAATATGTGGATTAACTTTGTACTCAGTTGCACAAACAAAGGCCTTGATCCTGCAATGGGCTTTGTGTTATTTGAGAGACACATTTTTCACACTTTATACAAATGATGGCCCGATACATTCTCAGTAGTTTCTTTCTCTGTTGTTATCCCGCTGTGTTTTTCTAAATACTCAGATATTTCAGTAGCTCTGGGCTGTTTAATAGTTTCACATTTGTTGGTAACAGTTCAACAAGTCTCCACTGTTCTCCTTGTACACAAACAAAGCAATATTTGGAACTACGTGTACACAGGCTTCACCATACATTTGATTCTGCTCCCATTAGACCTCAAGATCTACATTATTTCTTCGTCTAATATTTTGCAAAATTTATTTACCCATTGCATATTGAAATATTCAGAGGCAATGTTTGTTAAAACTGAAACCTAGTTCCAAGGGTTGCTAAACCTCAGTATCGGGAACACAATTATTTAAATAATTAGGGCCCTCTTTTTAGGGAAGGTCCTCAATGTTGGAGATTCTGCACATTGGCAACATTTCTTTTACCAGTGGTATGTGGAGTTGTACATATTCCTGCTGACATATAAGCTAGTGAACAAAAAGGATTTGTATTAGTGGGGAAGGAGGTAAATGAGATAACATGAGGCAATTTTGCTTTCTGTCGTGCCTCAGTTTATTGTTATGCCTCCGGTTTTAAGGTAGAGCTGTTGTGGCTTTCATGATATTTCTTTTCAAACTTTATATATACTTTATAAAATAAGGTTTAAAGAATAGGTGTTTTCCTTCTGTGGTAGCTGTATTTTCTGGTAGGTAAACAGTTACTAAATTTAATTAGTATGGCTTTGAAAATTAAAATGAAATATGTCTAGAAAAAATGGTCTTGAGGTTCTCATAGGAGCATGGACATGCTATATATTGCACATTTAATAGCCTACGTCTTAATCCTGAAAACACTAACTTATGAGAGTTGTTCCATCTGACTCACTGGGACTTATTCACCTGAGTAAAATTACTTGGTGTGTGTAGGATTGGACTAGTAATTAAAAATTTTATAGGTACATTGTGAAGCCTGGGTATAAATGTGCAAATGCTAAACTTGGTTGCAAGGATTTGCAGCATCTTGCAGTAAAAGCCTGATCCTGCACCAGCTCAAGCACATGCATAACTTTACTTATTGGAATCTATGGGGCTATTACTGTGAGCAAAGTTAAGCATATACTTAAGTGTTTGAAAGATTGTGGCCTGAATTTTTAACCAAGCACTATGGAGCTATGCAAAATGATGTTGGTTTCTTGTAATTTGAGACTATACTGAACAAGAATTATGCCCAACCCACACTGTCTGAGAACTGGTGGCTGCAGGTTGTTTCCTAGTACCATCTTATTTGTAATGTGCATGTGAAACACCTTTCAGCTAACAGTTTTCAGCAGAAAGCAAATCTGCTGCCTAAAAGCCCTACCTGGAGAGCTGTGAAGTTGCACAATTGTTTTCTGCCACTCTGTAGGCCTTAAACTACATCATTCAGTTATAAAGAAAAATAATCCTATTGTATCACTCCTGCAGCTGCACAAACCCTAATGTAATGTAGAAAAACACTGTTTTTCAGGAAGTCTCTCTAGGTGACTGGAGAGCTAGTATTTATGACATTTTCAGTATCGGGGAAGTAAAATCTGATAAATTGAGCAATTTTTGTTGAAGACTTCTTAAAACTAGCTGTGTGTGGGGAGGGGGTTGTTTAGTATTGCCACTTAATTCAAATGCCTAACAGTTGAAAGAAGGGTCTCTGAATTAAGGATTCAATTCTCTGCCCCTTCAATTAATGGCAGAAGAGCTTGATAGCCATTTCTTTGGGTCCTTTGAGGAAACATGTAGTAAAAACAGGGAAACAAGGTTGGACATTCCTGGTAATTCTAAGGTAGAAAAAACAAGCGGAGTTTTAAAAAAGTTTTGGGATGTCTTTATACACCCCAAAAAGCATAGATTATCTTTTCCCCTCCCTTCTGCCTTAGGCCTCCTCTCTCTGCTACCAATTCAGGTAACATTTAAGTTTGCAGTCTTAACAATAGTTTTTCCTATTGCAAAAGATATAATGCAGATGTTTTATTAGTTACCTATTTGTTTCTAGCATCCTTAAGATCCTACCAAAACCTGTAGAAATCTTGCTCAGGTCAGAAGTGATTAATTGTAAAATAGTTTTAAGCCTTTCCTGTGCTTGGGAACAGTTCTGATTCATGACCTCTGACCAGGAATTGATGGGGTTGCACTAGTGCTTACTCTAAGTGCTTCTGAGTACATTACTCAGTTTACCTAGTTTTGGTTTTTAACTTTTTTTACTTTAGGCTGTGGACTGCACACTGTGAACTGCGCTACTCTCTTCTGTAGTCAAGTTTTCCCCCTCAGATGCTTTTGTCTTCTAAGTTTTCCCAACTTCTGTCTAACTGAATACATAGGAAGCTACCAAGAGACAACCTTTCAGTTTCTCACATTGGCCTGAATTTGAAAAATACCTTCAAGTGAATTTAGCATGTAGTGGTCTCTAAATGTCCAGCATATGTTCTGTGCATCTGTATTCTCCCTAAGATAATACAGAAAGGGGCACATTTTTAACCTCATTAGTATTTTGGTCTGTTTTAATATCTTTGTTTACTCTTGCTGGTGGAAAGTGTTTAGTTTTTAACTGAACTTTTTTTAAACTTCCTTCGCGAACTTCAGTTCTGTTTTTTTTTAAGTTGAACCAGAGTGAAAAAGGTGTTGTCAGTTGTAAAACTGGTCTAATGATGAAAATAACTGTAAATATGGACAGAAGTTCCTCGAATTTTCGTTCTGGCATTTCAGCTATATATTTTGGCATTTTGTATGCTAAGCTCCTTTCTTGTGTTTCAGTGTATGTAAATTTTTGTAGCAACATATGCTCTAACTTCAAAGGTTCCCCTACTATAATTTAAACCTTATTTTTATGAACAATGTTCTTTTTATTTTACTTTCAAATTTGCTTTGCTTTATACATGGGTATGTTAGTGTAGAGCTTTCAGTAGTAAGTATAGATAAAATCACAAAACTATTTATCATCTGACTTTCACTTGTAACTTTTTGAAAAGCTCCTTTTATATTGAAAGTTAGAAGTTTGGTCTCAGAATAAAGTTGGATTGCTTTTGGTAGAAAAATAAGAAGCAAATTCATTCAACTGTTCGAGTTACTGGAGAGAGATGCGTTTTTCTATTTTTTTTTTTTTTACTTCAGCTGACTAAGAAGGCAAACTTTAAACTTCAGCCAGAGGACATAGGTAGCTCTCTATGAGGAGTGCATGTTTTTGCTTAGTCAAGTTTCTAATTAACTATCACGTAATAATGCTGTGACAAGTGCAATGTAACACTTTGAAATAAATGCAGTGCATGTGACTGTTAATGCACACACTTTATAAATGAAGTTAAAGTGGTCAGTCTTTCCTGATTTTCTTCAGGGATCATCTATCCTTGATCCCATACCAAAATGGGCTTATTTTTGAATGTTTGACCATTCAATAAGAACATAAAAATGGCCCTACTGGATCAAACCAAAGGTCCATCTAGCCCAGTATCCTGTCTTCCGACAGTGGCCAATGCCAGATGCCCCAGAGGGAATGAACAGAACAGGTAATCATCAAGTGATTCGTCCCCTGTTGCTCATTTCCCAACTTCTGGCAAACAGAGGCTAGGAACACCATTCCTGCCCATCCAGGCTAATAGCCGTTGATGGACCTATCCTCCATGAATTTATCTAGTTCTTTTTTGAACCCTGTTATGGTCTTGGCCTTCACAACATCCTCTGGCAAGGAGTTCCACAGGTTGACTGTGCATTGTGTGAAGAAGTACTTCCTTTTATTTTTTTTAAACCTGTTGCTTATTAATTTCATTTGGTGACCCCTAGTTCACTGTGTTATAGGAAGTAGTAAACAACACTTCCTTATCTACTTTCTCTACATCAGTCATGATTTTATAGACTTCAATCATATCTCTCTTTAACAGTCTCTTTTCCAAGCTGAAAGCCCCCAGTCTTATCAATCTCTCCTCATACGGAGGTCGTTCCATACCCTTAATCATTTTTGTTGCCCTTTTCTGAACCTTTTCCAATTCCAATATATCTTTTTTTGAGATGGGGCAACCACATCTGCATACAGTTTTCAAGATGCGGGCATACTATGGATTTATATTGACGCAACATGATATTTTCTGTCCTATTATCTATCCCTTTTTAATTTTTCCCAGCATTCTGTTCACTTTTTTGACTACTGCTGCACATCGAGCGGATGTTTTCAGAGAACTATCCGCAATGACTCCAAGATCTCTTTCTTGAGTGGTAACAGCTAATTTAGACCCCATCATTTTATATGTATAGTTGGGATTATGCTTTCCAATGTGCATTACTTTGCATTTATCAACATTAAATTTCATCTGCCATTTTATTGTCCAGTCACCCAGCTTTGCGAGATCCCTTTGTAGCTCTTTGCAGTCTGCCTGGGTCTTAACTATCTTTAGTAATTTTGTATCATCTGCAAATTTTGCCACCTCACTGTTTACCCCTTTTTCCAGATCATTTATGAATATGTTGAATAGGACTGATCCCAGAACAGACCCCTGGGGGACGCCACTATTTACCTCTCTGCGTTCCGAAAACCGACCATTTATACTGACCCTTTGTTTCCTATCTTTTAAGCAGCTACCAATCCATGAGAGCACCTTCCCTCTTATCCCGTGGCAGCTTACATTGCGTAAGAGTGTTTGGTGAGGGACCTTGTCAAAGGCTTTCTGAAAATCTAAATACACTATATCCACTGGATCCCCTTGGTCCACATGCTTGTTCACCTCCTCAAAGAATTCTACTAGATTGTTGAGGCATAATTTCCCTTTACTAAAACCATGTTTACTCTTCCTCAACAAATTACGTTCATCTATATGTCTGACAATATTGTTCTTTGTTACAGTTTCAACCAGTTTGCCCGGTTCTGAAGTCAGGCTTACAGGCCCGTAATTGCCAGGATCTGGAGCCCTTTTTAAAAATTTGCCTCATATTAGTCATCCTTCACTCAATTCAGTTTGTGAGATTCTGGGATTAGTACCCCAAAATGTGCTCTGGTGTACAGAGCACAGGAGGTTTGACTGAAGGAGCTCTCCCATTCGTCTCTTCCCAGGTGGTAAATTGGCTCCCTCACTGCTATAGAGGTATTGATGCAATGCTTATGCTTCAAGGATTATCTGTGTAGTAATGGTGCAATTTCAGTGCTGTACCCTTTGGAGGCAGCATTGCAACGTACACAAACTGTACTGGTGTTTCCCAGAAATGTGAACTAGTGTGGGTCTTGTCTTTTGTGTTGTGATTTTTGGGAGTGAAGGGAAAGGGACATCCAGTAGCTCACATTGTGGAATTTGGGTGCTAAGCGCTTCTGAATCTGTCCCACAGAAATTAAATATCAAAGCTACATTAATGCAGAATTAACAGTTTGAGTAAAGAAATGCAAAATCCAAGATCCTCATAGTAATGCTAACAAGCCACATTGAATGTATTGTGTGTCAGCCTTGCTAAGAACATTTTCCAGCCTAGGCAATAATGTACTAGTGCACAATAACAGTAACATCAACATGTGTGTGAGCATTTACTGTCACATACAACTCCCTCCGATGCCACTGTATGTACTCTCTATTATGTGTATACCAGGCCTCATAAGCTCACTTCACGCCATTGCTGCTGTTCTTACAAACATCAAGCTGTTCCCCTCTCAGGCTTTGCCTACACTGGCATTTTCGTTGACAAACATTTTACCAGTTGGGTGTGGAAAAAAATAACCTTTGACCATCATAAGTTTCACTGACAAAAGTGCTGGTGTGGACAGCGCTATGTCGACAGGAGATGCTGTCCCACCGACATAGCTACCATCGCTTGTTGGGGTTAGTTTAATTATGCTGGCAGGACAGCTCTCTCCTACTGGCATAAAGCAACTATGCAGGAGACCTTACACCTGCGCAGCTGTAGCCGTACAGTTGCCAGGTCCGCAATGTAGGCAGTGTCACACAGACAGCCCACCGACCTTACCATTGATTCATTCTATACACCAGCTAATTTATTCACACCCTGACCCAGGCCTATGCAGTTTCCCCTTCTACTCATTCATTAACCTTGCTTCATCAATTCTGTTACCTTTGCTAATTAGGTTTCTTTTTCTCCTCCTCATCTTCATTGGTTCTTTTCTTATACTCTGGACTTACCTACACTTGAAATATTACAGGAGCACTGCCGCTGTAAGCACTTTAGGTAGACACTACCTATGCTGATGGGAGGTAAGCCACTTCCCTGAGAGGAAGTAGTGCTAACACAGAAGAACTGTCAACTTAGCTGTCTATACTAGGTGTTAGGTTGGCTTAACTACGTTGCTCAGGGCTGTGGGTTTTTCGTACTCCTGAGTGGTGTAGCTGGGTTGACCTAACTTTTTAGTATAGACCTGGCCTCTGTCTCTCAATAGTGGCTCTTAAAAGATGCAGCAGCTGCTTTAGTACCTCCTTTGTCCTCCCCAGCTGGGACTTAAATTTAACTTCCCATAGGGGTTTCACTTCTGACTACTTCACTTGAAGTGCTACTCCCCCAGACCCTTTGTTCAGACTGGGAGTTCTGTCCCATCCTAAATCATGCTTACAGAGAGCACAGCTGTTATTTATCTTGCTCCTACTTGAAGGCGGATAAACCAGCTCTCTTCTCTTCACCTCTGTAGACCTTGGGAAGTGATTGCTGGACAAGGCAAGGACAAGGCAAGCCTAGAGAGAAGACTGGTAGTGCAGGACTATTCTGGTCTTGACCTCAGATAGTAAATGTTAGGGAAGGGAACAGACCTTGCCCAGTTAATTGAGTCTGGAACAAAGAGGATTCAGCAGAGGCTATTGCAGCATCTCCTCAACTTGGCCTTCTGCTGAACTGAAGGAGCATGAGTGGCATTCCCACCACAGACCTGCCATTGTAACAATGGTAGCTACAGCACTGGAAAAGTGATTAAAACAAAGTATCTTACAGCCTGTGTAAGTTGATTGGTCATGCTTGCTTGGTTGGAACAACTTACTGTTTGCATTTCATGAACAGGTAAATGGGATTTTGCTATTGTGTACGAATCAGTGTATTCAATTTAGCAATCTAATAACCAAAAATGTTAAATTTCTGTAATCAGTCAGCCTTTATTAGCATTTTAAAGGGAGAGAAATAAAGGGTAGCTGTATGCATCCTACATAGTAAAATTACCTAAAGATATCAGCTTGTTTGAAAATGTCTGAACCCTAATTCAGATCTTGTTCACCTCCAGGGTGCACTACTGTTTTCCACTGAAGTAAGTGGAATTACACAGTATAAACCTTGTGTGAGATCAGAATTTGGCTTTTGATATTCAAACGCATTTTCTTAATACCGTTATCAGTTGTCAGCTTCCTGAACAACTAGGCCTTGCCTTTCCTGGCAAACATGGAACCTGTAATTCACGACCAGTGGAGCAGCACTGATGATCACCAGTTTTGCCAGTGTAGATGCAGCCAAAGTGTATCCCTAATTCCTTAGGCTTGGATCTAACATGTCATTTGCCCAAAAAGAAATCAAGGATTTATTTACACAATTAGTCAACAAACCAAAACAACGTCTTCTGAATTGTTGAGAAATTCCATGTTTTTCTCCTTTAGACTGTCTTCACTAGAGGAAAAAAGTGTTAATTTATTAGTTAACATGAGGTAAAATCATAGTGAAGACTCAACTTGTGTTAATACTACACACTGCTAGCAGGTCCAGGTAAACCCTAGACAGCCCATAGTTTACATATTTTGTCCTCCTAACTTGTGTTAAAACTACAAACTGTCTTGTCTTCGCTAAGCTTTTACCTTGTGTGTCAGTTCGTGTTAGCTAACCTAGTAAGAAATACTTTTTTATGACTCATGTAGAACACCCCAATAAATACTACATAATTACGAGTGTTGCATTCAGTGCTACAGTTGTAGGAGCATAAAGAAATCTATCACTAGCTCACAACTTTTATTGTTAAGCCTGTAGAACTTAAGGGTTTGTTTGCATGCTGAAAGCATTTAAGAATCTAATTTTCATTGATGCACAGGGGATCTTCATATGTCAATCCTATTATCATTGTTGGGAATTTTCCATGTTAATTCCCAGTGCATTGATGTTGCTATTTTCACTGTCTCCAAACCAGAAGCACTGAAATGCTTTGGTAATCAAAATAGCAAATGTGCAGGAGAAACCAGAGAGACTAAATAATTCTTAAAGTTGAGAAATTTTAAAAATATTTGAATCTAAGTTTAAAAACAATGTAAGTTCTATTATAGACTGATAGTGACATTTTCTCTTCTCACCCTAAATTATTAACTAGTTATCTCTACCTAGTGCAGCAATACACTAGCTTTCAGGGTGTAATTTTCTCTCCTGGTTCCTTAGCTCATTCACTAGCTTTGATGCAGCATAGGGATGATATATAAGTATCAGGGGTGAAATTCTGGCTCCGCTGAAGATAATGGGAATTTTGCCATTGACTATAATGGCACCAGGATTTCATCCCAGATATTTTCAGAGGCAGTTGAAAAAATGTCTTCCACTTACTCCCCTATCACCAAACGCTTTTGATTGTGTGCCTAGTGATCTTTTTTTTTTGGGGGGGGGGGGGGAGGGGGAGGATGTTGAAGAAAAACTTGGGTGTTAAGGCATATCCAAAAATAGCCAATGGTCATTATGTGTTTGGATACTGTTTGCATCAAGGCTAGGGAAGAATACTGCAAAATATGGGCCCTAAAGCTGGTGGTTAAATTGGGTGCAAGTTTGCAGGAGTGTCTTATTTCTTTGCTTCACCCTGAACTTTTAGATAATCTTAGTGATTAAATCTTTCAGCTGTGCTTTCCCAACATTTGCTAACACTAGGAGAGTGAAATTGATTGTTTCATGCTGCTACTGCCAGTACCTCTGGGGAAGTACTGAATTCAGGAGCGTATCTTTCTCCACTATGGGTGCTATGCAAAGGGGTAGGAGGATGACAAACAGTGAAAGGAAGAGCTAAAAACTTTACTAGATTATTTTGCTTTATTTGTTATTGTATTAAAAGGCCATACAATACAATACATACAGGGCACTGAGCAAACCCACACACAGAAATAAAAGAAAATGGAAGATAAAATGCTCAGCATTCAGTTTGCTTCAAAGTCAACAATAATAGTAACTTTGGGAAAAGCTATTAACATAACAAACTCCACACCCCCCTCCCCACCCCATCACAGAGTATATGGAATGAAGCCTTCACCTCTCTGACTTAGTTTTCAGCTTGTCCTCTGGTTTTGAATTTTCATTTTTTATGAACCTCTCTCAGAAAATACAGCTTCTTTTTCTTTAGGTTAGCTGGAAATGGAATGCTTGATTGTACTTTCTGAGTAAAGCTGTGTTTCAAATTTTAGTTTTTTCACTTTTCACTGGGCTAATGTTAGGGGAAAAATAAAAATCCTCCTTTCCTATATCTGAAACAAAATTTTGTTTTGTTCTATGGTCTCAAGTTCACAAAATACAGTAGTAGGTGTCCATTGTTTCCCTTTTCGTTTTGCTTTTTCTGGTATTATGACAGTTTTTTCAGAAGAGATGGAGTTCTCTTAACATTTAAACCAAGTAACTTGGTAATGAACTCCTTAAATTCAGCAAAATCTAAAGATTGCCATCCACTAGGACTCCCCTGACTCTAATGTTACAAGATCATGGCTAGTTCTCCAGAAGTTCAACATCTCCCCATGATAGTGTGATGTTTAATTAGATCTTTAATCTGACACAATTCCAGAAAGATTGAGATAATTGCAGTACCTTCACTTCAGATTATTTGCTCTGATCTAAACCTCAGTCTCCCTCCCCACCCCCATTCAGATTCCTTTAGACATCATTCTGACTTTCTCTTCCACAAATATTACTGAAGTTTACAGTTTTATTCTGCTATGTTAAATGTCCCATCTACTGTGTAAAAACTGTGTTGGTGATCTGTTTACTCTACGGTAGTCTCTTACATTGTTTTAACGGTGTGTGAATCTCATAGTGTGGGCAGATCTGAAATTTGCTTTAACTATATTCTTTGCTGCAGTTCTGTTAAGACAAGTGCTGTAACACAGTTAAAACATGCTGCTATACCTCAAGGCCAAACCTTATAGTAGTGTCAAATACTACAGTTTTACCAGGTCTTCCAGTGTGTGTGTGTGTGGGTTTTTTTTGTTGTTTGTTTTTTTAAGTTAGAGTACATAGGACTGTAGGGTGTTCAAATATGTCTTGGATAGTTATCTTCAGGAACACGCCAACAGGCAGACATATTTTTTGTTGAGGACAGCTGCAGTTAGGGTGTCCTCTATTTTATTTATTTATGTATGTATATATTTTGGCACAACTATCTCTGGTCTGCTGTCTGCCAGAGATCCAGCATTAGGGTATCCTTCTGAAATCCTTTGGATTCTACGATTTTGTGCATTTCTAGCTTTTATGCTGCCTTTTTAGAGCCTATTTGGATGCTTCATTTTGTGCCAAGTTCTTTGTTTAAACACAGTGTAGGAGGTTTTTTGACACTTTTTGTTTTTTATTAAATAGTTTATTTTGTTTTTCCTGGTCAAAAATGTGAAATCTGATCGTTCCAGGAAGGATAATCCAAAGGCTAGTGAGATAATTATAAACCTTACTGCTGGTGACTAGAAAATGGCCTGATACTGAATGGGAACAGATGAAAGAAGCTTCCCCCTTTCCCAGTAGACGGGGGGGAAGGGAAAAGACTCCCATGACAGATAAGGGAGAAGGCTAGGAAGAGGGGGAGAGATGCTTTTCCCACTTCCACAAGTGTAAGGCCTCCAAGTATGTGGGTGGTGGAGCAAAAAGGAGAGTTTTACACTTCATTGCTCTCCCTTCCAAACTCCCAAAGAGATAGGAGTAACGGTATGATTGGGCTCCTGTATGCAGTGAAACTTTGGATTTTCTGTTTAATTGGCTAGGATAAGCTTTTGTATCAGTATGATCTTGCACAACTTGGTAATACACTCACTTTTTAATGCATTTCGTAAAGAACTTAATGTGCTTATAGTTCTTGCATTAAATCAAAACATAGCACTAGATGGCTGAATGAACTACTGTTTTCTTTACGTTCTTTGAAAGGCTTGTTAATAATGCATTGCTGTAATGAAGCCATGGTAACAAGAGGAATGAAAACTTTTACAGACAATGTCAAGCTATGGGGGAAGTCAAGCAGTGTTCCTTAGATTGGGAAAGTATTCCTCAAACAGAACTGGTATAACTTAAAGGAACTTTGACAAGGAAACTATGTTGGCTAATTTGTGCAACTTCTAAGAAGCAGTTCACCAACTCGTCTTCATGCAGTGTAATTGCAACTTAGCTACCTTTGACTTCTCCCTTTCTTTCTTTCCTTTTTCATCCAGGTTCTCAGCAAATCTTGTTGCTTTTCTGTCATTTCTAAAATTCACTGTTTCCTATCTATTTCCAGTTCCATGCTATCGTGGTCTTTCCTATGAAGTATTATAATCTCCTCCTCTTTGTCCTCTCTCTCTCTCTCTCAAGTCCATTCAACTTTCAGCAACGAAAACACCTCTTCCTTTTCTACTTCTACCATGTTATAGTTCCCAGCTCCTTATGTCTTTCCCCATAAGGGTCAAACTCTTTGCCTTCGT
Organism: Eretmochelys imbricata; assembly: GCF_965152235.1. NCBI lineage: Eukaryota > Metazoa > Chordata > Testudines > Cheloniidae > Eretmochelys > Eretmochelys imbricata. Next base: position 11,390,259 of record NC_135578.1, read on the forward strand.
TGTACACAGTTCTGCTCTCATCTCATCCTTTTGTTTCCCATCTCACATCTTCATCTCTGTCCACTCTTCTTATTGTTCCTTGACCATTCCTCACTCTGTCCTTTGTCCCTTTTTATTCTGTTCCTGTGCCTATAATGGATTCCCTATCTGTGTGTGCAAGTCTCCTCCTCTACTTCTCAAATCCTACCTTTTACTTTGATTCTCATTAGTGACTTTCCACTCTAGTGCTGCCCACTTCCTTATTAATCTACTTCAGTCTCTAGTTAAAAATTTCAACCTATGATCTACACTCTATCCACTACAACTGTTGTTGTTTTAAATCTTTTTCCTTCCCCTTCATGTCTGTTTTCTTTGTGGTCTGTGTCTGGTTGTTAGAGTGTAAGGTCAGAGACTGTTTTTTTTTATTACTGCATGAAACTTCCCAGAATCATAGTGCAATATACATGTTTGGTTACTGTTGCTATGTAGCAGTGGTGATTAACAGTTTTAAAAACTAGAACATTGTGTCTTGTTTGATTTGCAGAGTGCAACATGAAATGGAAAGTCTTGGTTTAAGAAACCAAACTGCACTATAACATTAAAGTGTAGTTTCCATGTTTGTTTATATTACTGTACCATTTTAATACTTTGGTGTTTCAATCCTTGGATTGCATTAGCCATTATTATTGACAGAAATGCTGCTTGTTACATACTTGCATCGTATCTGGGGATTAACTTTTTTTCTTGCTATGCTGTCATTGGCATTAGATATATTGATAGAGGATGAGCAAGCTATTGGAGCGTTTTAGAAATGCATAGAATTTGGGTAGTTTTAAGTCCTCGTTCAGCCTATCAAAACTAGAACATTCTGGACAACAACAAATATTTTTAAGGCCAGTTGATTTTTTTTTTCACCTCGAGTACTGATTCTGAAAGTATTTGTACAGTATTTGTGGAATACTCATGAAAATCTGTTTTAAAACATTATATAGTTACACATGTAAATAAACAGCCATCCAGGGTTCTTTATAAAGTGTTAGTATAAATTCTCAGTGTCAGGATAAAACTTGTGGTACCTTATTTACCTGAGCTTGCAGTTGGGAAGAACTACTTCGTTAGTGTGTAGATCCTGAGATGACTCATATGTCAGTGGCAAGTTCTTGTAAGCAAATTCAGTGGGTGCATTGTCCTGAGAGTACTCTCCTTTCCATGCAGATTCCTCAGTTGGATTAATTCACAGAGCTTGATGTGTAGGGTTTCTTTCTAAATTATTCTTTATGTAAGAACTTCATACATACAAGCATTTTCTGTTTTTATTTCCATTCAGCTGCTGGTTGGTGGAAGCTTTCTGTAATTCAAATTCTGCTGTTCCTCGGGGGGGGGGGGGGGAATGTTGTTTCACAAACCCCCTATTGTAGTAAACAGTTATATTTAGAGGTCTTGTATCCTACCTTGCGAATGCCCTCTTCAAACTATTTTTGACACACTGTACAATGTTGCTTTACTACTTGAAACTGAAATCAGCTCATCCCCATTTTTTTCCTTTCTGATTACTATGCTAACTTCTTACAGGAATGCTTCAGGTGCTGAACTATTGCCATGCATTGATCTTTTCTAAATATGACAAATGAAGAGGGTTTGAGCTTTTGAAAAATAATAAGCTTCATAGACCTATCAAACAGCCTACCTTCTTTGATAGCCTCTTGTAAATAGATGGATTTTAAGGGTCTAACTTTCTAACTTTAGGTATACAAATTGTATGTCTAATTTGTGCACGTAACTTCCACAGTTGAATTAATTTGATCTACAAATCAAGTGTGTGTGTGTGTGTGTGTATGCAAATGACTCGGCTGCTTGATTGCATGTGAAAATTCTTGTGTGTTCAGTGTTGGTATCTAGGAAAACCAAATTCGCACCCTCAAACTCTTAAGTTAGACCATGAAAGTGAAGTTTAATAGCTTTATCAGCAGGTGCAGCTAAAGCACAAACAAGTTAGGCTTGAGTGAGGTGATAAAATATTTTTTAAAAAGATTCAGCGAAGTTGTATGTTCAGCAGTTCTTCTAAACCAGGAACTTATTTTGTTTGTAGCATTGCTATCTAGATCAGGGGTGGGCAAACTTTTTGGCCCGAGGGCCACATCTGGGTGGGGAAATTGCATGCAGGGCCATGAATGTAGGGCTGGGGCAGGGGGTTGGGGTGTGGGAGGGGGTGCATGAGGGTGCTCAGGGCAGGGGGTTGGGGAGCAGGAAGGGTGCGGCAGGGGGTTGGGGTGCAGGCTGTGGCCCGGCACTGCTTACCTGGAGCGGCTCGGGTGGCAGTGGTGCGCAGCGGGGCTAGGCAGGCTCCCTTCCTGCCCCGGCTCCGCACTGCTCCTAGAAGTGGCTGGCACCACGTCCCTGTGGCCCCTGGGGGAGGGGGGACGGAGGGCTCCATGCACTGCCCTCGCCTGCGGGTACCTTCCCTGAAGCTCCCATTGGCCGCGGTTCCCCATTCCTGGCCAATGGGAGCTGCAGGGGTGGTATCTGCTGGTGAGGGCAGTGTACGGAGCTCTCTGCCTCCCCCCCCCACCCCCGGGGGTGGGGGGGCTCCAGGGACATGGTGCCGGCCGCTTCTGGGAGCGGTGCGGGGCTCATGGCACCACAGGGCTGGCAATCCCCCTGGCCGGATCCAAAGCCCAGATGCAGCCTGTGGGCCGTAGCTTGCCCACCCCGATCTAGATAAATGGCTTCCCTTTCAATGCCCACATGAAAAACCCCTGTTCCCAAAGGTCCGGGAATGACAGGTTTTCTGCCTCTAATCCTATCTGTTGGTGACTCCTCTTGTGTTTTTTCGCAAAAAGAAAAGGAGTCCTTGTGGCACCTTAGAGACTAACCAATTTATTTGAGCATGAGCTTTCGTGAGCTACAGCTCACTTTTTTGTTACAGCTAGTTGCTATCCCCCTCTGCTGTCAAGAATGGGTTACTGCCATCAACAGCAGCCCTGGTCTGCCTCTGTGCTAGATTTTTTGGTTGCTTTTCCTCCTTCTCCCTTCAACCTAACAGTTTTGGTAGGGAGATACTCCTAGGAAGATTTGAGGGAATCTGGGGATGTCTTGTCTATGGCTTTTATAGTGATTGATCTTTCTTTACATAGGGCTCCACTTCAAAGGGGCTTCCACTCCTGGCTCTGTTCTGTGAGCCTGCAGCAGCTCAGTGGAAAAGAATCTGTAGCTGCTAGAGGCTGTTTTTCCAGGGCCAGGACTTGGCATTTCTTGGTACATAAAATCATCTTCTGCAGCTTAATCTGAATTTGGCACCTATGGAGAAGAAAGAGTAGTGAACAGGTTAAGCAGAGGGGAAGGAAATGTTTAACATGACATACCGCTAATGCTGCTTCAGCGTCAGGTGATGGTGGCTCCTTTTGATCTAAACGGCGAAGGGATGGCCCTGGCTCCAGTGTTCGCTCCCTGTCCTGCTCTGTTTCTCCTCTGCTGCCTGTTCATATCATTCACTTTGGGTTAGTCAGTGGTTCCCACCCTAGCAACAACTCCGACTCCCAACCAGCTTGGATACCCGTTTCCCTCTTCAAAATCTGTTTGACTCAGATGAAGACCTTCTCCCTAGCTTCTCACGGGTCCAAAACTTATGGTTACCAGGCATCCTGAGGTCTTCATCTCTTAAGACACTCAGTCTTCTTTTGACCTTGCTCTTTCTGCAGCCAGGTCTCACTCTAAGGGCTTGTCTGCACTTAAAACAGTACAGCGGCATGGCAGTGCTGCTGCAGCTGAGCTGATGTAGTGCTTCAGTGTAGACACTACCTGGGCCGACAGGAGGGGTTATCCCATTTACCTAAGTAATCCACCTCCCAGAGGAATCTTCCCTTGACCTAATGCTGTTAATATGGAGATAGACCTATTTTATAGAACTGGAAGGGACCTTGAAAGGTCGAGTCTAGTCCCCTGCCTTCACAGCAGGACCAAGTACCTTCTCTTATTTTTGCCCCAGATCCCTAAATGGCCCCCTCAAGGATTGACCTCTCAATCCTGGGTTTAGCAGGCCAGTGCTCAAACCTCTGAGCTATCCCTCCACCGGGGACTTAAATTGGCTTAACTATGCCACTCAGGTGTGGACCTGAGCGACGACGTTATGCTGACCCAATTTTCTAGTATAGACTCAGCCTTTAACTAGAGAAGGAAAATATTAGCCAACTGCTTCTTGTGAGGGATCAGGTGATTACCATTCTCAAGGGCCATCAGTAGAAAAGGGGAGACACTTCTGCTTGCCCTTGAACCAGTGTGTGACAACTAGTCACATTTTCCTTCAGGGTGAAATAAGTGAGCTGGTCTACCTTACTCGTTCCATCTTAAAGACAACAGATCCTTCTATTTAGTTCCCATCAGTCCTCTTAACATGGAGTGAGAGGAAAATAGGGAAAGAAACATTCCTGAAGCCAAAAATCTCTGGAAAAGGATAGACTCTGAATGTTGCAATCTGGAAGTGAAGAAGTCCAGTTAAATCTGGAGAAGATGATCAAGTTTTGTTTGGTCCAAAAGATCAACTTCTCTCTCCATCTCAGCCAAGATTGCTAAACAGAAAAATCTTGATCCCAGTAAATGGAGTGAGAATTCTTGACAATTTTATGGGCCTGAAAATTAGTAGTACCATAAGGAAGACTGAATTTTCCTCCATTACCAAGCAGCTGTGGTCTGTATAATTTTATCTTGAACATGTTTTCCACTCTCTGCTCCTGTTTCATTCAAAATTGTGCAAGATCCTTTAGACGTAAAATGAGAACAGCGATTCTAAGAGCACAGCATGTGATGTTATCATGTGTCTCGTTTGCTCTGTGGACTTAAGAGTTGCTGTTGGTCCATATCAGTCTGTTGCAGGAGTACCCTCCAAGTGTACCACTACGTGGATAAACTGCTCCATAAAGTTCAAAATGGCAGCTCTTCAACAGGATTATCTAAAATTCCAGCATTCTCTAGTGTTTAAATCACAATATTAGCGATCAGAAGATTGAAGTTATATTCCTAGTTGTACCAATGACCTGTGTGTCTCTTGGACCAATTACTTAGCTTTGCTTGTTCTTCAGTCTGTAAAATGGGAATACTACTTTCTGCTTGACAGGTATTTTGTCAACTGTTTTGAGATTTTGAATGGAAGATGCTGTTAAAACTGAAATCAGTATTATAGCCTGGAGAGGTGCAGTGCATTAAAATAACTTAAAAATAAATTAAAACCAAGTAGATTTCAGATTCAACTTGTAGGGAGAATTTCTGCCTTGTGCTTTGAAAATGTGATTCCCATTTGCCGAGGTGGCACCAATGTTTTCTGTGGTTTCAGGATTTTTAAAATGACACAGGGCACTGTTTTCAGCCCCAAGGGCATTAGACTTCCACTATTAACCTAGTCCGTACATATTAGGCCACATGGATCTGATATCTGTCTACAAATAATTGAGAACCATTGATATTGTGTGAAAGGATAAGTAGTAGTAGTTAGTAATTGAATGAAAATAAGTAAGGGAAAATTAACCGAGGTTGGAAGTAGGGGGAAATGGATCTGTGAAATAATCTTTAGTGCAATATTGGAATCTACTTTCATGGGCTAATATTCTGTAAGGTGTAATCCAGGCATGGGGGTGATTTAATGGGTCTCTTCTGTCTGAGTTTTGAGATTTTTCTCACTTATTATAAACATTTGCTATTTATTCTAAAATCTTCTGTCTCTTTGAGTCTGTCATGGTTACAGTTTTGCAGAGTCTGGATGCTTGCATTGAGGGTTAAACTAAAAAAAAAACCCCAAACCTAAAATAGAGTACATTGGAAATGATATGCTACTTTTGCTTTAGTATTATGTAGCTAATTAGAGTGGTAACAAACGGAACAGAATAATAGTTTGTTTGATCTATGCCTTGTGTTACAATGCTGGTTCTGGCGCGACCCAACTGAGAGTGCCAATTCAGGACAAACTACTTCAAGCAGGGCAGTTACAGCCCAAGGCTGGGTTTTTTCCACCTCTAAGGCAAACCAAACCAGCCAAACCGAGCAGACTTTGGTCTCATCCCACTGGCTAACCACAAGTCACGCAAGCAATTCCCTTAGACACTCCAGTTTACCAGCAGTGCCACTCGTTATGGGGACAAATGGTTATGAAAACCAATACCCTAGTAAAAGAAAAAAGGTTCTCTTGATCCCAAAGGACCAAACCCAGATCAATATACAAAACAGATCTTACGCACAAATCATGCTGTTGCCAATCCTTTAGAATCTAAAATCTAAAGATTTATTCATAAAAGGAAAAGAGATATAGATGAGAGCAAGAGTTGGTTAAATGGAATCAATTACATACAGTAATGGCAAAGTTCTTAGTTCAGGTTTTTGCAATGATAGAATAAACTGCAGGTTCAAATCAAGTTTCTGGAGTACATCCACAGCTGGGATGGGTCTTTCAGTCCTTGGTTCAAAGCTTGTGTAGCAAAGTCCCTCCAGAGGTAAGAAGCAGGACTGAAGACCAGATGGAGGAGCTGCAGCAGCTTTTTATATTCTCTTGCGATGTGGTCGGTCTTTCTTTCTTTCAAAGACAAGCTGTCCATCACATGGCATGGAAAAACCTCAGAGTTCTGTCCATAGGCATGTCCCTGCATGCCTTGCTGAGTCATAAGGTGTCTGCCTTCTCTCAGTGGGTCCATTGTATATCTGATGGATCTTAATGGGCCATCCAGCAGGCTAGGCAGATCTGACACTAACTTGTCTGGGATGTCGCCCAGAAGCATAGCATAGGTTTGAAATACAGATAGTATAGAGCCAATATTCATAACTTTAACTACAAAAATGATACACACATGTAGACAGCGTAATCATAACCAGCAAACCATAACCTTGTCTGAGACACATTATTTAACCCCCTTTATACAAGATTTGGTGCCACTACAGGACCTTGGTTGCAACCATGTTCTGTATGGTCCCAGTTCAAGTCAATAACGTGACACCTTGTCATTTTAGGATTTTTTTTTCTTTCCCTTATTTCTGCCCATTTATCTCTGCCCTTGTGTTTTTGGTATGGGTCTTTTTCTATCCCACCCTTTTCTAGTTGTTTCCATCCTCTTTCTTTTTTGGGGGGGTTGGGAGTGAGGGGTAAAGTGTCTTTTCAAGGTGTGTCACTCACTTTTAAACCCAGTTTATCCCTTCTATTATATTTTAAATAAAAGAACCACACATTATTTCAAACTTTGAATGTTGTTGCTCCTCCATTTTTTTGCCCTTAGTCACGTTTTAAAAAAAGAGCAATCCTTCGTATCAGAATCTCTTTGGGAGGGGAGCTTGAATTATATTCTCCCCTCTTCAAGCCCCCGCCATCTTTAGACCTATATTTACTATGTCTTAATTTCCCTCTTGTCCTTGATTATGTAGAACTCCTTTTTCCAGCTGAAGAGGGCTAAATGTGGCTGTCAGTTAGCCAGAATCCTATAAACCACACTAGTAGGAGTAGATTGAAATGTATTAAGATAACATTATATTCATCAGTTTCACAATTCTACCTGCACTGCTGAGGAAGTGCTGTGTTATGAAAAGGCCCAAAACTTCTCTTTGCAGTGCAGGTTCTATGTGATGATCAGTGTGGAGAAGCTTATTCAGAACCTGCCCATAATATCTGTAGTAATTTTCTGACGCATCCTTTTCTAGTTTTTTGGCAAGCTCCAATACATGGAAATTATTCTCATTGGCATCAAACTTAGATTGAAGTTATATGGTAAATAGCACTTTAAAAGGTTCTCTATAAAAGTTGTTTAAAAGAATTGTGTAAGTTTGAAAATGACTTTCATAAATATGTTCTATGTCTGAATCTTTAAGCACCGACTAGTCTGGGAGACAGATGAGCTAAGGCAGCAAAAAAACAGTATCTTCTTTGTTGTAAAGTTCTCCTTTCACAAATTAATATGGAAGCATGTAGCTTGAGCCTATTCTAAAGAGACACTTAAGACCAGTAACTATGTAAGAGAATGGTTATAGTATGTACATCTTTTAGGTTAGCACAATTCTAGTCTTTTAGCCATAGTCCTATCTTACTGTCAATACCTTGGCAGAGTTGATGTTGTAGACTGGAGGAGAGCTGAATAGATAGTATCTTGTGAGGCAGAGCTCTGACCTTGCCTCAGTGGGTTCCACGCTTCCTGGCGGATTATGCTAGCCTCAGAGGCCAGTATATCTGCCTTCTACTACTCTGCTGTACCCAACTGGCCTGGGTCTGTCACACTTGCGTTAGGCAAAAAGGTGAAGGCAAAAATACTGTTCACACCAAGGTGGTCGTTTGGAAGTAAAAGATTAATATATCCCAGCTCAACACAAAGAGAAAAACATTTACTCCCATATTTCTTACACAGGTGCTAGTGATTCTTCTGTTTTAATCTTCCACATGAATTACATTATAATTATTTTAGATAGCTATATGAATTAAATATGGACAAAAATAGTCAGTGTTATGTTCATCAGTGTTAAGTTCCATATTATTTATTCGTGGTAAGAAGCACCTGGAAGAAAACAGAGCCCGTAATCTCCCCACTCCCTGCAAACCCTCCCACCAACCTCATTTCTTGATCACTGTGGACACCATTCTGCCTTTCATCCTCACATCCAGGCTAAACCTAAAATCTTGCCAATTCTTTCTGCACCACATCAATAAGATATGGCTTTTATCTACTCGCACAGCTGAAACTCTCATCTAGGCTCTCATCTCACATCTTGATTACTGTAACGTCCTTCGCTCTGGCCTTGACAAATGCAGCATTGCCCTGCTTATATCTGTTCAGAATGTTACTGCAAATATCATTTTCCAAGCCTATTGCTTTGATGCTGTCTCCCCCCCCTTTGAATCTCTCTACTGGCTGCAATCTCATTTAACATCAAACGTAAGTTGATTGTATTCACTTTCAAGACCCTTCACAGTGAACCTCCGCCCTACCTATCATCTCTCATTCACTGTCTGGATGTTGATGCTCACCTCTGATCAAGCCATGATGTCTTCCACTGTCTACTTGTTAAATTTTCAAACAAGCATATGCATGCTTTCTCCTGTGCTTCCGAACACCCGTGGGAGGTGCTTCCTGTAAACATCTGCAAAGCTATCTCATTGTTAAGGTTATGCTTTAGTCACGGGTACTTTTAGTAAAAGTCACAGACAGGTCATGGGCAATAAACAAAAATTCATGGCCCGTGACCTGCCCATGATTTACTATATACCCCTGGTTAAAACATGGTGAGCTCCTTGGGACAGGGACTTTTTTTGTGCTAGATGCAGTACAAACAGAACAAAGGAGTTCTGGTCCATGCACAGGGCTCCTAGGCCTACTGTAATATGAATAATAATTGGGATTGCTGCCCCAAAGTGCTAAGTGTTCTACAAATGTAGAATAAAATGATCCATGTAATGAAGAGCTGACAATCTAACTGTCAGTAACTGAGTTACATAACTAAGAATAAATTTATGTTCAGGTCTTCTTCAGGACTGCAAAAGAGCTTTTGTAAAATATCGTATCTAAATTTATGTATGAAAGTGGTGTTAACAGCCTTCTCGTTGAAGATAAAATGTTTAATTTTGTCCTGTCTGCTATCCTTGGAATAGTCTTCAAAAATGTCTCTCAGTTGGTTGGCTACAGTAAACTATTTGTTGCTTAAAAATATTAAATCTTTGAACTACCTGGTTATAAAAATTCATGATCGTCTAAGATTTTTTGCTTTGGTCTAAACAAAGTTATAATATGGATATTTTGCATGCGTCTTAAGTCACTTGTGATTTTTTTTAACCTTTTAATTTAGGATTCAGTGGTCTCAGTTTAAAGGCTATTTTATTTTCAAACTGGAGAAAGTGATGGATGACTTCAGAACCTCTGCACCTGAACCAAGAGGGCCCCCTAATCCCAATGTGGAATATATTCCCTTTGAGGAGATGAAGGAACGAATCCTGAAAATAGTCACCGGATTTAACGGGTATGTAATTTTTAATCAAATCTCATTTGTTTTTAAACAATTTTTTTCTCAAGGCTAGGCAATGTATCATCTTTCATAGATGACCTTCCAATCTTTCTGTGATTTATTTCCACATCTTCATTCTGCTCAACACTTGCCATAGACAACTTCAGGTACAAATAAATTGGTGCCTATTAACTTAAACATATTTTATTGTGATATCTTTTAAAAACCAAAGTCCAAAATCTGTCTTTTAATGATTAATCTAATATCTTGTGACATTTGTTAGTGTCTTCAGTTTTAAAATCTGTGATTAACTTTTTCTTTAATGGACATTGTTCATGCAATACAAAAAGTATACATAAAAAGAAGCATGTTGATAGAAATCTATTTCTATCTAAAATCAGATTTATTTTAATCCATTTTTAGGTGCTTAAGTTTTTTTAATAAACTGTAACCATTTGGTGTTTGTCCCCTTAACTTGCATGTGGCAGTTTGGCAGCTCATTGAGAACAATGAATTCTGTGACACAGTGCAACAAAGAGACAGTGTATCTACTATGAATTGTTAAGCTACAGATTCAGATTTGTAGGTCAAAAAAACAACCATGTGTTTACTGGTTGTTAAAGTATACTTTTAGCATTTGAAAGATTACTTGTTTGTTTCTCTAGACTACAAAGTGTATTGTTTCTTGCTGCATATTGCTTTTGTAAAAGGACTTTTCTGAAGTTCACTTTTGTTTCATTTAAATAAAACTCTTGTTTTTCATGGGCATCTACTCTCATTTGCTATTTCTTTGTAACGGCTTGATAGCACTTTCTTGAGCTTAAACTGAGTCACAAATTTATCATCCAGTTAATTAGTGTTTTGTTCATTTGCACCAACCACTTACCTGCTGTATTTTCAGCTTATCAGCAAATGGACATGTTGTAGCCTTCCTCCATGTTACCCCTGAGACTGCTAGCTTTAAAGGACTATGATGACCCCTCTTGAGATTCATATGCTGGAGTTAGATCAGTGGTTCTTACCGTCACCGTTCCCTAAGACTGACGTTATTTAAAACATGGACTGTGCTTCAGAATTGAGACTCTTGAAATAAATGTTTTTGCATGTTGAAAGTTTCAAGTACTTTCACATTCAAATTTCTCACTTAAATGCGATGCCAAGAATTTCTACCATGAAACCTACAAATGGTAACATGATGTCTTTTATTCTGCTGGCTGGTATTAATAGTAGTCTAGTTTAAGGAAGTAAAAACTTGTCCTAATGTCTGGGCTTTTTGTTCTATTATTTCAAAGCTGTTTTTTGCTTATGTTACATAGCTTACCTAAGCTCGTAAACCACTCAGAGGAAATGAACAGCTAGGCAACCACCACATCATATAGTTCCAAGACACACTTGACAAAACTTCTGGGTGTCTGAGCCTTTTGCACTGTTAAAATACTGTGGCAACAAAGCAAAATTTTTAAAAGTGTTACTTTAACGCTAAGGAAGAACTCCCAATGCTTTCCTCATGTGTTCTTTAAAAGTGGAAACCAGCTAGTGTCACTAGATGGAAAAACCGGAAGACGTATAATTATTGCCTTTAAACAAATGCTAAAATTCAAAACTTTTCACAACCAGGAATGAAATAAACCATGTAGCAATTCATATATAACTTTGTTCTAACGAGGCTATGATTCTGAAACTTCTTAAGTAATCATTGTCCAGTGATTTGTATCTAAAGCAACATATAACACAAACAGGCTGCAGTTTGTACAATCTGATACCTGATTTGCTCTGTCACTATCAGTTAATTAAATTGATTCAGTTTAACAAATTCGAGACCAGTTCTACACTCAGGCCTGTACTACACAGCAATACATATAATTCAAAGGCTTAAAAATATGGTATACGTATCCTGCTCCATAAAGCCCATGATTCTGATAAATCCCATGATAATGAAGACCTTAGCAATGTACTGTTTCTGTTGGCAAAGTAAAAAATAACACTAAGTTACTAGAGTTGTTCCATAAAATACATGTGAATTTTTTGTTAATGTGATGTTAGACACTCGAACGTAAATAAAACTCAATTCTGTGTCCTCAGGTTCATCAGTCTCTATTGTTGAGCTATCCTTTCCTGCTCCTGACAACCAGGCAGCAGCAACCAATCAGATGAAGATTTCATATCACCACTACAACACCAGTATGTTCTTGCCTCTGTCTGTCAGGCTCTCCTACAGACACCACTTCTCTTTTAAGAATGCAGGGTTTTTTCCTCCCTCATTGGGATAACGGATTCTCTATTTTATCTATACCGTTGCTGTCACTTAATGAACTCCTTGGAAAATCTTGACTCCAGAGAGCACCAGTTGCCCAGAGCAGTTATTTTCAGGCCTTTTACCATTTTTGTTCATGGATCTTCTTATTCAGATCATTGCAAGGTAGCCTAACAGAAAATGTGGATGCTTATTGTGACCCTGACCTAACAGGGTTTTTCCTGTCCTTGCTTCTAGGATGCATAAGATAGGAAGAAAAAGGGCATATTTAATCTTTCCTCTTCATCTGTAAAGGAAGACATCATGCAAAAGCAGTTACTAAGAGATGATTGCCTTCTCTGGGTAATCAGTGACTTTGGATGAAATGGCTTTGACAGACAGAATAAGTATGCTTTTTCTTTCAGGTGGCTGCATAGTGACATGGCAGTGCTTGTTTAAACCCAAAATATCAGTTTGTATCCATCTGACATTGTATGGGTGTAGGGCCAGATTCTCCTGCCACATTTAAGAAACTTATATGCCAAAGAGACTCTTAAGAAGTTTCCCATGTCCATTTTCCCCTTTCCTAGTAAATTGTGAATACTTCCAAAACTAACCACTGGAGGTGTATGGCTCATGGAAAATTCTTTACAACAAGAAGTAAACTCTTCAGTAGTACAAATAGGGTTAATTTTCAGATGTATTCTTTGCACTCTTGCTAGTCTGAGTTAGGTTCTGGCTTTTCAGCACTCATTCCAACACACTGGTGGAGGTATGCTGTCTGTCTGTCTGTTTTTAAATAGAGGTAGGCTTCCTTAATCTTTGATATTTTTGGATGAGTACTCGTCCTCAGTTGTGATTATTGGGTTAGGAGGACTGTTTTTTGGGTACCTTACAGAAATATCCATGTTAGAATATACAAATTTTGTCTTTGCTCACCTTTATAACAGTCATATGACCAACTAAAGGAGTTTCTCCACATCTTTTCTTCAGTCCCTTTTTGCTTAATACACTACAACATGGCTGTCATGATCAGGCTCTCTTTACAGCACCCTGACCAATGGCACTGGGAAGTGCAGTTCTGATAATTTTCACTTGATTATGGAATTCCTAATCCCTTTGCTCACTTGAAGAAATTTTATTATGCGGTTTTTGCATGGATTTAACTAAGAGTTTAGAAACCTATTTAGTAAAATAGGTGCAACTTCCTCAGTACACTCACTCTTAAATTCGTTTGAATGTCCGTGCACAAAGTTGCACTGATTTTTTTAAAATTGGTTTAAAGCCACACCTTTAATTTTTGTAATATGTACTTGTATATGACTTTTACATAGTTCACTGTAGCTGAGATGTCGTTGCCTGCATATTAAAAAAGTCGTCAAAAAACAGTAACTCAATGTCAGCTTATTGTAAAGCACATACTATGATGTGTGGTGCCATCTACTGTGCATTAAACAAAGTTCGCTATTTGATAGATGCTTTGAAGGGAACAGGGTTGCTGTTGGCCAGAACACAGATTACAGTGTAGGTTAAAATAAAAAATTGGAATGTACAATTTACTTTGAAGCTGCAAATCTTGCATTTTATGGGGTTTGATATCACCTCAGTAAGCTGAATGCCACTGAGTTTCATAAACTATTTCATATATTAGTCTTTCAAATTGTATTCCAAATATATCCAATAAATATTAAAAATAAGTTAACAAGATTCTACAAATCTTCACTTTTTTTTAATATGCTACTACTTAAACTATAGGTCTTTGTAAATGGATGTTTAAGCAGACAGGTCATTTGAATTTACTGTTTAAAGATTAGCTGTTACAACCTTTGGTAGTCGAGTACTGTTCTGTCCCTCCCACCACCCCAAAAAAGTACCCAAAAAATAAGCAGCAGTTATATCTTTATGCGGCTCTGCACAGGTTTAGATATGCAGTACATATATGGGTGAGTTCACAAATCAATTAACTCCTCCTGCACACTTACCAAGATTGGAGATGGGAAGAGTGAGTGAAACTACCAACAAGGGGAGCAAATTGAAGAGTCTGTCCATGGCAGAGGTTTTCTGGTTTAGCATCTCTGTGAGTAAAGTTATTAAACACCTTGGCCAAAACTTGATGAAACACCAGGTATAACTTAATCCATAGCAAAGATGTTCTGAGCGATATTAACAGGAAGTGAACCCTCACAGTCTCAAGGACATTCTCATTGAGTAAATTGAACCGAAAGGAATACATGAGTTCATTTTAGTCGAACTATGTAGGGATCCAAGTTAGAAAAAACAGTCTAAATATAATTTTGGTCGATGGTAGGCAGATGAGGGGTCAAACACCTGGTGGACAAGTAAAATATGCCTGCCATAACATTCACTAAATACTAAATTCCTTCCTTTCAACTTACTTTTTTTGATACAAAAGAAATTTACAGTGAAGGTCTGGTCTGGGAATATTCTTGTCCTCTTGTTTTATCGCTCCTGTAGCCTCACATGTATTTAATTCTCTACCATTTGAAGGAGCTATGTACTGACCCATAAAGATTAGCCTGTCATACTGACAGTCTTTTTGTTCTTCAGGAGTGAAATAAAGATGAGATTCTGTCATGGTTTAGGTGTATGATAATAATAAATATTGATTAATCCACAATACAGTTGATATGCATCATCTCTGAGGTATTTGGAGGTAGATATGTTGACAACATGCCAAACATAGGGATTTCTCCTAGATTCTGTTTTACAACATACCTCTTAGTTGTTTCAGGTTATGGTTTATATACCTTCCACTGTACCATAACACATGGTAGAATCTGCAAAACACATTAAAATGGGTGATATTTAGTCTGGTTCAATTTCTGTTTATAGGAAAGGCATTGGCCCTTAAGAGCTTTCCAATAGAATTAATGCCAGTAACTACTCTCACTGGTTGAACATGGTTTCTTCTGGCATATTCTTGGTGAAAAATCAGATCAGTGAATATTTGAACAAGATCTGTTTTTTATTTAATGAAGTAGGCATAAAATTATGCTCTTCTAGCTTGTTGAGTGATTTACCCATTGCAAACTTGAATTCATTAATTTTTTTTTATAACAATTAGTTCTCTAATTTCTGAGTAACACAGTTGTAACAGTTCCGTAGTAGGGATGGAATCGTGTTGAGTGTGTGTATAAACTGTTTGGGTGTAATTTTTTAAAATTTCCTACATATATAAAATATAATTCTAATGCTTCACATTGTACTAAGCACTTTGTGTTCCAAGTGTAATGACTTCAAGCTCAGACAAATTCAGTTAGTAGAATGCTTAAAAAGCAGTACTGCATTCCTGTACCATAATTCAAAAGTTTTGCTAGATGCTGATAATTGTGTAACAAAATAGATTTACTGTAAATGTATATTAATAAATATTGCTACGGGAAATGCATGTAAGATCAGCTAACCTTAAATATTTGATCCTGTTATGCATTGCTAAAATGAAAAATTTCAGTTGATCTTGTTAGTGTTTGTGTAAAATCCAATTACAAAATTGCTAGACAGAGGACACATTTGTATGAACAAAATATTATATGAGTATATAGCCCTGTCCTATCTCAATGCAGCAGAAAAACTAATCATACTTGTTTTAGATAGATCACCAGATCTGAATGTGTAGATACCATATTTTTCTGAACTATTATTAACTGGCTGTACTACTTACAAAATTTAATGCATTTCCTATAAACTGTAAAATCAAAAGTCTTGAGAATCACTTTTTATTTTTGCCAGATCTAGGAGTGTGAATCTTTAATTGTTTTAAAGCATTTTTTACTGTTGCTGTTTCACATATTTTGTTAACCTCATAATTTACCCAATAAAAGTAGTTTTAAACTGTGACTGATTTTGGTTTCCTGAATTGAAATCTACATGTAACTTAATTATTGAATACAGTGTGCTTAGTGAATTGTGATTTTTGGAATGATGTCTTTTGGATGTTAGTTAGTTTTGGTGGAGGATGTATTGCCCAAAAGTGTGTGCTGTGTTTTCGAAGTGTTTATGCAAACTGAGAAACGTAAATCAGAGATTAAAGCTATGTGCAGGTGGAGCTAAAGGTGTGATTCCCAGCCTGCATAGACATAATTGCAGTACTAATTGAGCTACTTGCTAAAAATGGTAGCATAGATGCAGTAGCATAGGAAGCGGCAAGCAGTGGCATGGGCTAGCTGCCCCAAGTACATATCCACAGCGTGTGCGTGCTCGGGACAGCTAGCCCATGCCATGGCTGCCCATGCTACTTTGGCTGCACTACCATTTTTAGCATGCTAGCTCAATGAGAACTGACAAGACATGATCTGGGAATTACACCCCTACCTCCAAGTGCAGAGGAAGCCAACTGTCCTTTTACTGCAAGCTTTCAGTGAAATTCTACTTCCTCTGTTTGGACCTTTTTCAGCCTGCAGGGATAGCAATAATGCAGTTGCTTCCTAGCAGCCTTTTACCCATTAAGTACCGTTTACATTGTTCTATATGTATTTCATTGCAGTATCCCCTTTACTATTCAGCGACTTTGTGAGTTGCTGACAGATCCAAGGAGGAACTATACAGGAACAGACAAGTTTCTTAGAGGAGTGGAAAAGGTATGTCTTCCTTTCAGAGGCATTGGAGCTAAACTGTAACTACCCACTATATAATATTTAAATGACTCCCAAAGTTTTATTGGCTTCATTATGGCTATAATAGCAACTCCGATTTGGTTAATTTTTTTAAAAAGATAACTGCAAAAAGTTATTCTATATTTGCTTTTGGGTCAAAAACATTTAATTCCAGGATTAAGGCTGTCTCTGTTAATCAGTTTGTAATGCTCCAATATTGCAGTTTATGTAGGATTTAATATCGCTCACTGTTCTGAGCCCCCACTGCTAAATAATGGAGCGATATGCAACCATGTAAGTTATCAGGTCTGGGCAGTTCTTCCTTCCTTGCTTTGAGTTTGAATCAAACTCAAAAGCTGAAGGAGAGATTTTTGTTTTTCAGATCTCATTTTTTAGCACATTAAAACCCTCATTAAATGCATACAGAACTTGTTTGGTAGTATTTATATAGTGTTTTCCAAAAGCATGCAGTACTACTTCCAAAATTAATGTCAAACTGTCATTCTCCTGGGAGGGCCAAGTTACATTTAGGGCATGTGTAAATCATCATGGATTGCAAATTAGGGCCCCATACTGCTGCTGATCTATAGTGGATCTGGCACTGATCCTTTTGGCTGGTTTCAGGGTAGATTATAGCCCTCATCTAGTAGCTAAATTTTTATCTCGTAAAGCTGATGTAGTGTTCAGCAGTGAGTGGAAAAATTATGCAATCCATTTCTTTAGTTGCACCACTGTTTCTGCATGCCATTGTGTGTGCAATGCCATTGTGTTTCTTTGTGCATGCCATTGTGTGTGCAATTGCAGTAATATGATATTAGCAAATGTGGCTCTTGATCACTGATATCTAAAACGAAAACCCCATTGAAATGAATGAAACAAGCCTTAAGGGTGCTCTAGACTTTGACAGTGCTACATTTGTTCATGTTCAGAAGGTATTTAAAATTGTAAGTTACAGACTTAGGCACTCCAGTTTGAAAATCTTGGCCTTGATTTTTTTTTTTTTGAAGTGTGTATTTTACAGTCTGCTTTTTATCATGGGGGAGCAAGAACAGTCTGACACATACATTGAATTCTCTAGTTTTCTAACAAAGGTGTCAGACTACCAATCAGAGCTTTCTACTATCTGTGTTGATCTGTCGAAAGATGATCATGTTGCTGGACCATATTTTGTGCTGTAATTAGTAGCAACCAACACGCATACTGGAGCACTATAACATTGTTTGTTATCTTTAATTGCTAATTCAGAAATCCCTATTGTATGGTTCTTATAATGCACACTAAAAACTGCATTGGGATAGTCCTCTTGTATATGCATTAGCTATCTTTCAAACAATAATCAGCCATTTTTCTGAAATAAAAAAATGGTCTCATACCTTTTTCACACAGGTTTTTTCTGAAATTCTCACTGTTGCTGTAGCACTAGTGAAGCCCTGCCTGGGCTATGACTGGTGGGAGTACTAGTATAAACCAGCAGCTGGTCATTACATGACATAGGGTAAAAACTGTTATAGCTTTGCTGCCTACCACTAGTGAAGAGCACTGGCAGCAGGTTGGGATTTTCACAGTTCCACGTGGAGTATCCGCTTAATGTAATCGAAACATCTAAGTTACAAACCTCACCAAAATGTGGTTTGAATTCCTTTGACCTCTACTGTAGCATATTGAAATTGCAATGTGGTGGAAGTCTTGTTTGGTTTGTATTCTTCACAATAGCAAAGCACATTTACCACTGAGGATTTTAGGAGGTAGAAATTATTTCCAAGGTTGTTTTTGACTTCAGAATTATCTAATTTAAAGTTCTATAGAGAATATTACCTTTATCAGCTAGAATTTTTTAAATACAGCTGTCGTGTCTTAATCGTCAAGTTTACAAGTTCTATCAGGATCAGAAATGTTTAATTTTTTTGCTTCTAAACTCTCTACATTTTTTTGTATTACAGAATGTCATGGTTGTCAGCTGTGTATACCCATCTTCAGAGTAAGCATAGATTTACTTCAACTACTTAAAGATTTGGGATTATATTAGGAGGGTTTTTTTGTATGTTCTCCTTGTTGCTGGCAGTAATGGTGTATCCCCTTGCCAACAATAAGATATGCACTACAAAAATTCATCTTCCATGTCAATGGGTTAAACAAATGCCCTTCAAAATCTCACAAACTTTGTGTGGCAAAAGAGGTGATGTCCTGCAGACATATACTGCTTGCTGGTCTATCTGTGTAGTAACTTTGGGATGAAAAACAAGCTTCTGAGCCAAAATTTACAGCACGGTTTATTAATCCAAAACAATATATGTGAGTGCATTAAACAATACCTGTGTTAGAACTGCATCATCCCCACTCTTATACTAATGTTTTGTCAGTCTTTGCAATACTCTTTTCCTCTTCAGAAATTAATTCCTTCGGCAAAAATACGCTCTGAACAGCAACTTGGCATACAAAGTAATGCTTAGTGGGGGCACAAAGATGGGGTTAGTTTGGGTCTTTTTAGAAACAAACATTGAGGCAAAAGTGAAAGATTCAAAGATTAGACTCTCATTTGAACTGAACCAAAGGGAGTATAGATTCCTGCCTTCCACAGCTCGTTTCAAGAGAGGATTCTCACATCATCCATCCCACTACTAGCAGGGTTGCCCTACAGTAGGTAGTTTAGTGCTCCTATGACATCTTGTGCTGTTCATTTATTTAGATAAAACTAGATTAAGTCTGAGTGCCTGGAAGATTGCAAAGTAAAGTACGGGATGTAGAGACAATGAAGGGGCGGAGAAAGGGAGTAATTAAAAATCAAAATCTACAGTTGTACGAAAGAGGAAAAACAGACTTCAGAAAAGTGGCTGTAGGGCCAGTTGAGTTGTCTAGAAGAGGAAGGTCCACGTTATCTTCTACTTCAGTCTGTCTTTCTGGGCCTGCAAAAGCTACTTTCCCAACTGTACGAGAAGCCCCCCGTCATCATACTAATTTGAAGAATGTAGGTAAAGCACAGAGACAAGCTCTTCCAATGCCAATATCTTAAGATGAGGCTGTAGAATCATAGAAATGTTGAACTGGAGGGGACCTTGATAGGTCATGTAGTCCAGTCCCCTGCAGTGAGGCAGGACTAAGTATTAAAATTACAGTACTGTGCCCTGTCATAACAGTTAAGGATGTCACACGGGCATGTGAAAACACCACTCATCACAAGTTAGAACCTGAAGGATGTTGAATGGGATCAGCTAGTGTAGGATCTGAAGGCATTCTTGCTGGATCAGCACCTATTCTGTGTGGAGAGTATTATCCTCCAAAGGGTGTGGTGTAATGGGGGAACTGACCTTTAATGAAGGCCTAGTGTGGTGGTGGTTTTATCTTTTGCATTTATCCCAGTCACGCATGGCCAGTAGACACAGTTCCTGCCCACAGAGTTTAAAATCTAAAGCCCCAATCCAGCAAACACTTACACATACACTTCACTTTAAATATGGGTATGGTCACAATTGAAGATAAATTATGCCTTTTATTTTATTATTTAAAGGAAATTAGAGGATGTCAAGGAAGATATTTGGGGCATAAGAAGCAAAGGCAAATGACATTTAATCACATAATGGATGTTGAAGTCAATTTAGTTGTAAACAAAAAAACCCAGTGTATAGGAATATATTATTTAAATCTAGTAACTTGTAATTACTTTTAATCAAGGAGAATTTTTTAAAAATCGCCTTCTGTGAACTCAGGAACCTTAAATTGCTAAGTATAATATTTTTGATTTCTTGTAGGAAAAATAATTCCAATAGTTTAAACAGGATGAATGGTGTTATGTTTCCAGGAAACTCACCAGGTTATTCAGAGAGGTAAGTTGAACAGTTTCAGGAGGCAACATCTACTTGGGTGGGGGTGTGATAGGATGAAGAAATCTTTTATGGTTTTTGGAAGCACCTAGCCCAGACATCCTGCCATAATAGTGTATTACAGAATGCCACTGATGCTTTAAAATCATTTTTAATCCAGTTCATATACAGGTGGACTTTACTGATTTTGCATGATGGGATGTATGTTGGATTTTGGGCTAAATAATTGTGTTGAAAATTAAAATACTCTAGTATATTCCTTTTCCAGGATTTCTGAATCTAGAGTATATTTTAATTGTTTAATCAAAAAGGATTAAAAAATGAATTGTATTTTTTTAGATCTAATATAAATGGTCCTGGAACTCCTAGACCAGTAAATCGACCGAAGGTTTCCTTGTCAACTCCTATGACAACAAATGGTTTGCCTGACAGCACAGACAATAAAGAATCAAACTTGCAGCAAAAGGAAGACAAAAACCTCAGGTTTGTGCGGAGTAATTCGTATTGAATATTTCATTATTCTCATGCTTTACATTTACAATTTTGTAAATATTTTAAAGCAAAATGTCCCTTTGGTAAGGATCAGTTAATCAATAAGACATTTCAAAAGGATTATGGTAAATGCTCAGCTCTATTAGATATGTACTTGCTACTTTTTGTTTACTGACCTAATATATGCAAAGTGAAGATTTGTATTGGACTGTGACTCTCCAATAGAATTGTTTAGTTAAAGATGTTCCTCAGCTTTACTTGCTGAGTTTTTATACATAGTCCAGCTCTTTTCTGATTGTGTAGATATCTAGTAAAAAAAAAAAAAAAAAGTGTGATTGACAAATGAATAATGTTGAGTTAAGCGGGGATCCTAAGTTTCCATATTAAACTACTGTCAGGATGGTATGCTAAAACCAGTACATTTAAAATCATAAATGCTTGTTACTTATAGATCTGCCTTTCCTCAAATTATAATAAACCATAATCCAGACCCACCATACATCAGCCCAATTATGCAGCCCCTTCCCAAATGCTGGAAAAAAGAGTGGTCTTGACCTCATGCCTGAAAATTTAATAAATCTGGGCTTTAGCCAATAATGAGCAAATTGAGTTCTTCAGGGTAGGACCTCTGCTGGAGAATACCTTGCAAATAACGTTCTCCCATATGCTGCTCTGTTGATCTCAGATAAGCAGTATGAGAAATGAGGCAAGATGTGGAATGTTTTTTGGTACTCACGCATGGCTTCTTTGGGTCTTACAGTGAATTACCAGCATCTGAATCAGAAGGTACTCAAGGCAGCCCTATAAAAAATAAGCACCCTGAAGATGATCCTGTGGAAGCAGAGGGACATGAAGTAAAAAGACTTAAATTTGACAAAGAAGGGGAAGCAAGAGAGACATCTAACCAAACTGCCTCCAGTGAAGTCTCTTCAGTCATGGCAGAAGAAACTGAAACATCTTCTACACCTCAGAATAAAGAAAAAGATACTAGCTGTACAAGACAGCATTGTACAGAGGAAGAGGAAGAAGGTATTTCAGATTTACCCATATATGTGTAATGTTTTGCTAGGGACAGGGAATCCTCTAGGTTGTATCTAGATCTGCTTTGGGACCTTCCTTCTCTTGAGGATGCCTGATTGGGGTGGGGGCTACACTTGACAGTCAGTGTTGTTCCTAAATTACAGCAAAGTGAACGTAAGGTGATTCTTGTCCTTGAAGCTAAGCTTCACACAGCAATTTGTAACTCTCTCAAACAGTGCCAGAGTAGCAAGTCAAAAACCTAACAGCCTTGTGAGTTGTAATGCTGAGTACTACCCAGAGGGCCCTGAAGCTGGCACTAGTGCAGAGTAAACAAATACATATATCTAGAAGACACTGGCATGAATTTGTATCCATGTTGCACTGCAGATTCTTCCTCTTCTGTTCTGATTCCCTATATTCAAGGTTCACAATGTAGCTTGTAAAATATCCTGCTGGGTGAAATCTTTGATGTCCACATTGGGTTCAAAACAATTTTGGGTTCTCACAACGAATATCAAGAAGGCTGGATACTCTTGGGAAAAGATAAGGGAATGTGAGGAAGTAAGAAAAGCCCATTCATGGTTTAAAAGTTTCTCTGTATAAAGTCATAAGGTTTAATGGTGTCAGACTACATTCATGTTTATATTGTAAATATGGTATATAATATGGTGTTGTGGAAGTTGTTAACTTTAGTATTTTTAAGGCGGTTCAGAGTTTAAAATTTACATCAACTCACTTTCTATAGAGGAAAAATAGATTAATGCATTTTTATAGTCTAAATCAGTTTCCTAGTGTAAATGTTTAGGTATTCAAAGTGACTTAATACTATTGTTGACTTGTTTAAAAAGAATGTATTGTTAACACTAAGTCATTAATGTAAATGTTTTCAGAGTCCTTCATGTCCCCAAGAGATGTTGCTCCAGAAAGGAAAGATCAAGAAAAAGACACTGAATCCTTAACTGTGAATGAAGAGACGTCTGAGGAGAATAATCAAATGGAGGAATCTGACCAGTCTCAAGTAGAGAAGGTTTTATGTTCTGAAGACAGTGAAAATAGTGGATCTGTCATTAGGGGAGCTGACTGCAGTGAAACTGAAGATTTAGGATCATATGCCAGTGAAACTCCTGAAACTTCATCAGAGACCCCTATGGAAAACAGTGATGAAGCCACAGAAGCTGCAGAAGAACCTATGGAGCAAGACTAATAATTTAAATACACTTAGATGCAGTATTTTCCATAAGGCTCTGGTTTTACACTGTATAAATAATTTTATGTAATAAAGTGGACCTTTAGTTTTACAAGAGAAGCAGGTTGTAAAATAAACGTCTCCATGGATCGAACCCTGAAAGAGTACATGTTAAGAACTGTGAATACCAGCTCCTTCAGGTCCTGCTTACCGCTGACTTTTTGGTTTGGTCAAATCAGTGGTTTGTGTATAGTTTTTTTTTTTTATTTAGAATAAAAGTTTTTAAACTGGAAGGTAATAATTATAATTTTGACAACTTTTTTGGAGATTACCACATTTAGTTATATGTACGCAAGAAAGCTTTTTGTCTTGTCTTTCTCTGACAGCTATAGCAGTTACTTCATATTTTGGTTACAGTTTCAACATTAACTTGTGAATTATAGGGTTCCATGCTGGTTTCCAGACTTTTATTTGACTACATACTATGAAACCTTAATTTGTGTGTTTAAAATGTTACTTTATACAGACACACACACACACTGAGACACACACACACACTCTTTCTCTCTCTATTCTAAGGGGGGAAATGTTATATTTTTCTGTTTCTACAAAAGATGAATGCAATGTACACTTTTTCTATTGGAAAAGACTGAGTTCACCTCTCAAGGCAGTTTTTTGCCTCTGAATAAACCAAATAAAATCTGGCCCATATGAAACACTGGAAATCTTAGCATTGTTGGAAACACCAGGGGAAACACATTCCAAGAAAACTGTTCAGACTACAACACTTTTATATACTTCTGAGGTGCCTGAGTGAAAGGATTTCATTTATTTATGAGAAAATGTGCTTTATGTGGAGAACGGAGTAATCAAAACTTGATCTTAAATTTTTGTAGGTGGAATGTTTGCAAACCTAATAACACAATCTCAGAAAAATTGGACAGCTACTTGCTGTTTGAATGCTTCTCAGAGCATTGTGAATATTAGTTTCTTTCAAAATTCTAATGTAGGCAAATGTCATTGGTATGGTACACCACTGTATTGGAAGAATTAATATATTACCTTAGTTATGTACCTGAGCTAAATAACTAAACGTTTTAGGGGTGCATAGAAATCACCATAATTTGTATAACATTTTGGAAGTGAACTAAATATTTTTGAACATGCTACTTTGACAGCCAGTGTTACATTTTTTTTTCCAAACCAGTTCAAAGCACAACTACTGCTTTAAACTCACAATGTTTTCAAATTCCCATATTTAAAGACATGCAAGCTGCAACCTCCCAGTCACAATTACTGGCTGCCAAATTTATACCTGTTTCTTCAACTGTATCTTTTTGATATTTAGAGTTTTTAAATTTCTGTAAAGTAGACTTTTGTAGATTGTAATGAGTGCTCACTGCCATTGTGAAACGGTATATAATTGTATAATTTCTGTGTGTAAACTGAATGCTTGGGCTTTCAATACAGTATTCATATAAAGCAATAAATATTAATGTTATAAAACATTCGAGTACATTTTTATCACAATATAAAAGGATCCTATTTTTTAGTTGAAGTTCAGATTCCTGAAGTACAAAAATGACCTCCAAAAATGCATGCTAACAGTTTCTTGTTCTATGTGGTATGCTTTATATATACGTTTGGGGAAATACAGGTTTTGAATAATACCAGAATAATTTGGCTCAGTTTGTATATTTGTAAGGTAATGTACTACTTACTGACTTTGCTTGCCCATCAAGTTCAAAGCAGACACGATGTATTCAGGGGAGAGGCTTGTTTATAAAATAAATAAAAATCCTATTGATTAGTGTTCCCTAGACAGAACGGAAATCAAACATTAACAGCTTGTTTTCTTTCATTGTGCTGAAGGGTTGGATATGTATCATAAAAATGAAAGGACTGAACCAAAATGTTGGAATTAGGAAAGTTTTTCAAAAATGACGTAACATAGTGACATCTTACCTTTTTTTGTTTTTTTGGAAATTTTTTTGCAAATATTTTGCCAATGAGAACAAAATTTTAAAATTTTTAAGTTTAGATATTTCTGAAATTTTCTTTAGAATGTTTATTTGTGAAAATATTGTCAATAAACCTATTCTTTAAGCACCTATGACCTTTTGATATGTTTATTTTAGCAAATGTTTAGTGTTGCAGAACTGTTAAACTCGCTTGAATAACTTTGAGATATGTATCCCCTTGTAAATCGGCAAATGTTGCTTTTTTGCCATGAGAATAACTACTACTAAAGCAGGGGTGGGCAAACTACAGCCCGTGGGCCGGATCCGGCTCACGGGATTGCCACCCCCGGGGCGCCACTCCCCTGGGAGAGGAGGGCAAAGAGCTCTGTACTTGCTTGTGGATACCTCCCCCATAGCTCCCATTGGCTGGGAATGGGAAACCGCAGCCAATGCGAGCTTTGGGGGAGGTACACACAGGTGTGCGGAGCTCTCTGCTCCCCCTCTCCCCCTCCCCGCAGGGGGCTGCAGGGATGTTGTGCTGGCCACTTCCTGGAGTGGCGAGGGGCTGGGGCCAGGGCAGGCAGGCAGGAAGCCTGCCCTGGCCCCAGAGCCTCTCCAGGTAAGTGGTTCCGGGCTGCAGCACTCACCCCAACCCCCTTCCCTGAGCCCCCTCGTACACCCTGCACTCCTCCTCCTCCCCAACCCCTTGCCCTGAGCCCCTTTCTGCACACCGCACCTCCTCCCACACCCCGCATTCCCGCTCGTGCTCCAACCCCCTGCCCCAGCCCTACATTCATGGCTCTGCAAGCAATTTCCCCCACCCAGATGTGGCCCTTGGGCCAAAAAGTTTGCGCACCCCGTGCTATAACATAAGACTAACCATAGCATAAGTGCCACAGCAGCCAGGTCTAAGCTTTAATAGTGATGCATAGTATCCAGACTTTTTAATTTAAAAAAAAAAAAAAGTTCTTTAATGTAGCAACTGTAGTTAGTGTGTCATCTTATACACCATATATTCTGCATGTTGACTCAGTGTTTGTGGCCTTACGTATGAAAGACTAACGCTAGCTCAAAACTAGCATAGGACTCCTCTTAGAATAGCTGGCTGCTCCTTGTAAGTGAGGGTGGCCAATAAATTGTTTTTTTTTTTAAAAAAGAGATGGCACATTACATACATAAATTAAGCATGTAGCTTAATACTAAAATAGCTTGTACATGATGTATGCACTTGTGGTATTTGTAGGTATTAATCTTTTAAAAAAAAAATAAAATCAAGCCGTAAGCGTGGAGATAGGGAGTACATGTAATTACATGCATTTATAATGGTAGGAAACACGGGTTGTCTACGCAGTCATAGACATTAGAGATCTGATGATGCCTCTGCTTTGGAATCACTGAATACAATTACTAGCATGTGCAGAATGTTATCAGTGTGTGAACTTACTTGTGCTATTTTGTAATTAACCGGTGTTTAAATGCAGATATACTTAAAAGCAATCACCACTTGCTGGATGATGTGTATTCAAACATCAGTTTACTTTTAGTCCAGGGGTGGGCAAACTTTTTGGCTTGAGGGCTACATCCAGGGTGGGGGTGGGGAGAATTACTTGCAGGGCCGTGAATGTAGAGCTGGGGCAGCGGGTGGGAGTGCAGGGTGTGGTGTGCAGGAAAGGGCTCAGGGCAAGGGGTTGGGGCGGGTGCAGGGTGTACAGGGGAGGGGGTTGGAGTGTGGGAGGGGACTCAGGGCAGTGGTGCAGGGAGATGTGTGGAGTGTGGGAAGGGGCTCAGGGCGGTGGTGCAGGGAGGTGTGCGGAGTGTGGGAGAGGGCTCAGGGCAGGGGGTTTGGGCTCCAGCTCAGTGCTGCTTACCTGAGCGGCTCCAGGGTGACAGTGGGGCCGGGGCAGGCTCCCTGCTGGCCCTGGCCCCACGCTGCTCCGGGAAGCAGCCAGCACAATGTCCCTGTGGCCTTGGGGACGGGGGACAGAGAGCTCTGCATGCCTGTGGGTACCTTCCCTGAAGCTCCCATTGGCTGCGGTTCCCCATTCCCAGCCAATGGGAGCTTTGGGGGAGGTATCCACAGGCAAGTGCAGAGCTCTCTGTCCCCCCTCTCCCAGGGGCTGCAGGGTTGTGGTGCCGGACCGGGGCTGGCAATCCCACGGGCCGCGTCCAAAGCCCTGACAGGCCGGATCCAGCCCATGGGCCGTAGTTTGCCCACCCCTGTTATAGCTTTAAATATTCATGCTTCAAATGTTTATACTATCATAGGGTAAAGCTGAAGATGGAATAAAGCCCGTTAGTTTCTCTGCAGTGGAATTAGAATTTGGAGTTGATATTTTTAAATGTAGCAATTTGAAGCCTTTTAAGGGAAACTGTAGGTGCCCATCACCTCTCAGGATCAGGTTCTTGGACATCAGTCTAATGGATCTGATGGAGTGCTTTGACCTGCTCACACCTTCAATATTGTCCATTTATGATTCCAGAATCTGTGGGCCTACATGAACGAATTCCACTTTACAGAACAAAAAGGGATAAATAGCTCTTTATTTCACAAATTGAATTCGTGATAAGACCCAAACCCTTCAGTTATGCCCTTCTTTGGATTATCCAATGCAAAAGCAAAACCAAACTATGCGTGTTCATCGCTCCAGTATGGTAAACAAGGACAATCAATCCTGATCTTGCTCAGCCCTGGTATATTTAGCTAGCGCATATTTACCATGTGTATTGCTATACTTGTGACTGGACGGAGTGCAATCCTTGTTGGTCAAGAACTAGAATAAAGAAGTTGTTAGCTGTAAGGTGCTAACACCCGCTCCAAATTGCTGTATGTCACCCTTCTTCACTGAATGGGGCAAGGAGGAAGTTGTCCTTTGTTGGAGGTGTGTGGGTGGAATGACTGTGTTTGAGAGAAACCACGGAGCTGTTTCTGGGGGAGGGGAAACAGTGACACGGCTTGGTGGGTCAGATTTTGAGGAGTTACTGTTTATAGGGATAGGAGTGCACTTCTGGTAGCCTCTGTTTTTCCCTCTGTTCCACCAGCTATCAGTCTCTGGGTCAGATGGTAGAGTCAGCCACCGCTGACCCCATGTGCACTGTGGACTCCTATGTTTGGCTCCTATATATCTCCTTTATCTGGATGTTCTGATTGATGGTTTTAGGAAGAAAAGGATGAAATCAGTGGCAGATACAAAACTCCACCAATGGTGGGTGGAAACTTCCAGGTTATGTACAGAAACCATAGAACCAGGGCATTTCAGCCTAGAGCTTTCCCTCTAAAACTAACTGGTTTAAAAAATAAAATGCAATTGAGAAGCAGCTGAGCATGGTTCTTGGTTTATAAATGCGCATGTCCTGGGGGAATTTTAGGTATTTATGCCCTGGTTCTTTGAGTGCTTGTCTACATGGTGAATGGAATCAAAATAACTGTTAGTTGTCTTCCCACTCTTATTCTGTGTGTGGACGCTCTTATTGTGGTCCGAGCACTTACGTCAATTTAATGAAGCTGGCAAGGAATTGACTTAAGTTCTATCAAAGTAGTGCACTGCCACAGGCAGACTGGACCTTTCAGGGGAGTTGGGCTCAGCCTTGCCCTGTGATGTAGCAGTTAACCTCTGGCTGATCCTGATCTGGTGCCTCATTTTAAAATTAGCCATCTCAGCTGTGAAAGGGTCAGGGAGACTACGGAGACAGGGGAGACTGCAGTGGGAGGAGCAAGGGGAATTCCTGCTCTCTGGGAAGGGCCTGGTGAAGGCAGGCTGGAGAGGACTACAGGGAGCTGGTTAGGCTCCTGTGGGAGGCCTGGAGAGAAACCTGTGAGAAGCTCTAAGGAGGGGAGGCAGTGAGAAAACCTGCTAGGAAGAAGGACCTCCAGGGAAAAAGCCCTGTGAGGCAGCGCTCAGTCAAAGGATAAAAGAAGGAAATTTGCAGTCCCCAGGAGAATGGGTGAAGAGCAGGGAATTTTAGAATAGTCTGAGAGGGGCAAAGGATCTTCTGTTTGGAAGGAGACTGTCCTGAAAGGTGACCCAGCTGGAGGACTGGGCCACAGAAGAGGTAGACAGAGTCAGCCCATCTCTAGACCAAAGAAGTGGTTGAGAGGAGGTGCTAGAGGTGAAGACCTCTGCAGTGTCATGCTGTGAAGAAGGAACCACTTATGGGCACTCATACTGAAATGCCCACATATACACTTACATTGAAATAGCCAAAGGTATGAATTAAATCATATATGTGTATATTTGGTTCTAGTCATTGTACTGTAACTCCTCACTTAACGTCATCCCGGTTAACGTTCCATTGTTCTATCACTGATCTGTGAGAGAACATGCTCATTTAAATGGCGCAATGCTCCCTTATAAGGTTGTTTGACAGCTGTCTGCTTTGTCTGTGGCTTGCAGGAAGAGCAGCCCGTTGGAGTGAGCTGATGGGGGCTTGGAACCAGCGTGGGCCAGCAGCCCCACAAAGTTCCCTGTGCAGCAGCCGCCCAGCAGGCTATTAATTGCCAGCAGTTCAGGTGTCCCTCCCCCCACTGCCATGTGCTGCTCCCGCCCTCTGCCTTGGAGCTGCTCCTGGGAGACTCCTGCTTGCTGTGGGGGGGAGGGGGAAAGAGGGGTGCTGATGTCAGGTTGTCCCCCTCCCCTGAATCCCATCTCCACAGAGTGGGGGGGGGGACATGTCAGGGCTCAGGATGGAGGGAGCTTGCTGGCAGCAGCTGCTGTCTCAACTTGCTGATCTAATAAAAAGGCAATGTACTTAGAGTTGGGTCAGCGTACTTAAAGGGGCAATGTGCATCTCTGTCTGTCTCTCTCACGCACGCACCACCCTGCACTTTAGAAAGTGGAGGGAGTGGTGCACTCCAGTGGGATAGTGTGGGTCCATCCAGGGCCATCCCTAGCTATTCTGGGGCCCTATGCAGCCCCCAGGTGGGGGGTGGGGCCCCAGGCCTCTGTAGGGGGGAGGGGCTGGCTTGGGGGGCAGAGGGGAACTGCCCCCCAGGATTCACCGGTGGCGTGGCTGGGGCCTGGCTGCTGCACTTCCCACTGCCAGTGAGTGCAGACCCAGCCATGCAGCCCTACTCAGGGAAGGGGGGGGAGGGTTGGAGTGGAGCAGGGGCCGGAAGGGTGGAGCAGGGGCTTTGGGGAAGGGGTGGAGTGGGGGCAGAGCAGGGGTGGGAAGAGGCGGGGCTAGGGTGGAGCAGGGGCTGGAGCAGCATGCAGCTGCACAGGGCACCAGGAAATTTGGAGCCCTACGCAGCTGCGTACTTCGCGTATGGGTAAGGACAGCCCTGGGTCCATCATCACCTTCAGTTTCCACAGGGAACGTTTGCAGCCACTGCCAGGCATCTACTGTGTCTCCTCCCTCCATTCCTGCTGCCTTATAGAGCGTGAGGCTACATTAACAACAATGCATTAACCCTTGAGGGCTCAGCAGAGTGCTAGTTCATCATTTAGCAGTGAGGCATTCCCTGGGAAATATCCCTTCCTCTGACTTCACCCCTCAACCAAGCTTCACAATTATTGCTGTGTACAGTATTCGTTTAAAACTTTTACTGTGTGTGTATATACACACACGTATTCTGTATGTCTTTTGTCTGGTGAAAAAAAAATCCCCTGCAACTAACTCCCCCTATTTACGTTAATTCGTATGGGGAAATTGGATTCGCTTAACATAGTTTCGCTTAAAGTAGTTTTTTAAGGAACATAACTACAACGTTAAGCGAGGACTTACTGTATAGACAAATCTGTGAAGTATCACAGAGTGTTCTGTTCCCTTAACTTGCTGCTCCAAGTTCTGGGCTTTTAAGGGTCAGCATTCTGGGAATTGTAGTTCCCTAGAGGAATCACATGACTGTAGGCTAGGAGAAAGGCTTGCTGGGAAGAGGGAAGCAGGATAAAAGACCAAAAGTCAGGGGAGAGGGCACCCACGAATAGCAACTTGCAGATGGGGCTTTCCAGTGACTGGGATTTGTGGAAGGACCAGCAATGGCTCCCTGCAGAGAGGGAGCCAGAAAGAGAGTTTGCTAGGCATTCAACCTGAAGTAGCCCTGAGGAGAGGTAGGAGGAGGCCCTAAGTCATTAAAAATTAATGTTCTTCTGACTTAATTTTCACATTGTTGTGGGATATGGCACATGAGGAAGCTTCAAACCTGGGTTCCTGGAAGATGTAAGCTGTCACAATGCTGGAAGATTGGGCCAAGACTTTCACAAAGGGATGCCTAAATGTTTGGCTCCTAAATCCATTTTTATGCACTGAACTGGGGGGGGGTCTGATTTGCAATGGTGCTGAGCACCACTGAATTCCCATTGGTTTTAGTGAGAGCTGCTAGATGCTCAGCACTTGTGAAAATCAGGCTACTTACTTGGGTATCTAAACAGGAGCCAACCCAGCTGTTCTGAACACCTTGTCTTCTATACCAGATCTGTTATGGAAATTAGGGATGATAAACACACTTTGCTCAGCCACTACTGTCTCTGTCACAAGCAAAGGGGTTTATCTTAGAGGACAACTGCGTCACTTATTCCGTCTTATACAGCCATAAACAAATAGATCTTTTCTTTCTTTGGCGTTCACATCCATTCATGTCTCTAAGTCGTGGCTCAGCCAAACTGCACATATTTGGCTTGAACACTTCCTCCTAACTGTGTTGATCTTTGCTGAACTCACCACTTTGTGTCAATATCTCTCTGGTAATGAGGTCCCCAGACTAAATGCAATGATCCAGATTCAGCCTTAGTGGTGTCCCAGAGAGAGCCATGCATGATCCTCTCCATACCCTGAGACACCTGCACCCTAGGTAAGCTCCTGCATACTCTCTGCTTGTTACTTTTTAAAAATTATTTTGTGCCTTTCTTCTTGAGACTTGAGCTTCTTGTCATTTAGGGTTAGAAACTCTTCTGAAACAATGGTGACCAAGGAAACAAAGTTCAAAACAAAACGACCCTTCCCTCAGATTGTTACATTAAACACTAGAGATTAAGTAACTAACAACATTCCTGTGTTTCGCTTGTAAGATGGTACCTACCCTTGAACGCTATATAATCGCCTAAGGAACTGATTCATCACAATGTAGGTGTGTTAAACTGGAGAAGTAAACCCTTGTTGTTAGGAGGAAGCTCCTGCAGAAAACTCTTCCATTCTCTCTCCTCTTCCACTAGCCAAAGTCCCTGAGCAGATTCAGTTCTGTTAAAGCCAGGTTTGCCAGTTAGACAACCCACAATTAGCGATGGGGGCCCAAACCAAACCCTCTGTCAAGGTTCCTTCCCCACTCTGAACTCTATGGTACAGATGTGGGGACCTGCATGAAAACCTCCTAAGCTTACTTTTATCATCTTAGGTTAAAATTTCCCCAAGGTACAAACTATTTTACCCTTTGCCCTTGGACTTCCACTGCCACCACCAAACTTTATCTGGGTTATTGCAGTTTCATTTGTCTGTCTCTATTAACTTATTTTAGGCATTATTTAGTTGGTCTCTTGACCTTGTGCCTGCCTGCTTTGTCTCAGGAGTCCCGAAAGGTCCCAGTCTTCTGGGTCCTCCTCCCTGGCAAGTGCAGGTCGGCACAACTGTGTTTTCTCATGTCATTGCAACAAAAACAACTGTCCCTTTACCTTTTTGCAAAGAGGAAAACCAGAATCTGCCTTTCCTTGCAAACTCTACGTACAAGGCAGGGATTGAGTCTTTGTTGGTACTGTGCTCTGTTGAAATGGGCTTCTAATAGGTTTTCCTTCCTAAAGAGGCAGGGTTTACCTCTGGTGGTTAGTGCAAAGGGGCTGAATTCCTGGATTCTACCTCTGACTGCCACAGATTCTCATTGTGTGAGCAGGGCGACTTACTTAAAATTCTCTCAATATAAAATGGGCTGTATCGGGGACTTGCTTTTCTTTGGCATCCACTTTGCAAAAAAATAGTCATGGTAAAATATAATAGGAGAGCAGGTATATTCTTCCAGTAATGAAGTGTGTACGCCTTCTGGTGCAAGCACATGCATTTGCTTCTTGGGTAATAGATGTTTTTATAAAAACAATCTCTGGGAGGAACTGCTGGTAAAGCACTAGAAACCGCTCAGCAAAGCTTTTGGATTTTTAACTTTAAAGGACTGGCTGAGCTGGCTCAGATAGTGAGATGTTGAAACCTTGTAATTGGTGACTAAGAGGGTGGTGCATGGGCTACTTCGACTTGCATCCAAGGTTCCCTGATATGGGTCTGACCCAGCGTAGTGAAGCTAGTGCTTTGCTGAGAGGAGTTTGGTAGCTCCTGTGAAATGAGTGGGTAGTCTCCAGCCACCAATTTTATGGCACGTCTGCATTGCAAAAAAGGCAAGTTCTTAATTCAGTTTCAAATAGCAGCAAGTGAAGATATGGCAACTCAGGTTAGCAGCTTGAGTTGAACCGCAAGCTCCCTTAGGGTATGTCTACACAGCCTTTGGGAGTGAGCCTCCTGGCTCGAGTGGACGGACTCCAGCTAGTGGTACTCAGAAACAACTACATAGACAGTGCTTTGAAGTTGCAGCTTGGATGGAGCTTGGGCTCGTTAGACTTCAGAGCCTGAGCCCCAGCCGAAGCTGCAAACTTAAAAGGGCTATCTACTGCCACGGCTCTTTTCATAGCCCTAGTGCAAGCCCTGCTAGCCTGAGTCTGTCAACCAAAGCTGGGAGGCTTGCTCCTGCTTGCTCCAAAGGGCTGTGTAGACGGACCCCTGTAGGCTTGAACTTGAGCTGTTCACCTGTGCTAAAACCGGAGTTGCCATGTCTTCATTGTTATTTTAACCGAGTTGGCGAATGGGGTTTATCTAATCCGAGTTACGAACACCTTTTTTTCTTTTGCATTGTAGACAGACCCAAAGTCCAGACCACACATTCAAATTGGCATTCTCACATTCTCCGCGTCCCTGTTAGATATAGCAGTTCCTGCTGATTAAAGGTAAACCCAAAAGTCCCGTTTCTGTTATCAGTTGATTACACAGCCAAGTCCCAAATCCTGATGCTGTTGCTCAAAGAACCTGGATCCCACCGCTCTGAAGTGTCCGGAAGGAGACTGCCAGCTTATAGGCTTACTATGTGATCTGTGCATCAGGATCCCCCAAAGCAGGCCTGCATCTAATGGGGGCAAGTGAAATCGGGAGCATTTCAAAAATGCAGCTTGTGTCCGTTATCCTTGGAGTAAATGTTGCCTTTCTCCAGTGAGCCCCACTGGAAACCTGTTAACTTTTCATAACTAGGCTATTTCCATGTGCTGAAGTGGAATACAGTGCAGCAGCCTTTATACAGCAAGTTCAAGTGGGTTTGTTCCGCCACCTACTGGCGACAAGGATGGGCTGCAGGTCTGTGGTGTATTTTACTGTCTTGTTTTTTTTTTCTTTTGTGCTCCATATGTTTTTACTCAGTAACAAGCTCTGAAATCTGACAGTTCAGTCAAAACAATGTAATCCAAGGAACTTAAAAGTAACCACAACAGAGGAACTGTGGAAAACAGTTACGTTTTCAGTGCAAAGCACTGGCAATTAAAGGAGCCAAGATATTCTGAAGGAATAACAATGAGTGTTAGAACAGAAACTAGGGTTAAGTCAGATGGGGAAACAAAATGGAATGAGGTTAAGCACTTCAGCTGTGAAATAAAGCTAACAGGATGAAAAGAAAAATAACCAAGCAGTAAGGAAAGGGGAAGACTGGAACTAGCCGTTCTTCTTGCTTCTGGGAAGCAAGATTGCATGGCTAGACATAGATGAAATAATCTTGTGAGGGCATCAGATCACTTTCATGGTTAATCTTTTCAGTGCCATATTGACAGACCCAGACATTTTTTTTCAAGCAGTCTCTAAGTTTTTCATCAGCAAATGGTGAGGTTTAGCAGTCTAACCAGCCAATTGCACTGCCTACTATGAGTACAAAATTAGCAGCTAGACCGTTCAAAAATTTGCCCCCACTGTATCCATTGCTCATTATGGTACAATGGGGGTAGCCCAGCAGAGGTAACTCATCCCGCTTAAAATCCCTTTGGATTTTGCCACACTGCAGCGGAGGCCAGCAGTCCTGGGTGAACTGAATCTGTGATTGGCTAAGCTACAAAATGTTAGTGTTCAGTCAGGCTTGGCTGATAGGATGATGACCAGGACTTTGCGGAAAGCATAGAGTAGGGCAAAGCGTGCTCAGTATCATGTCTGCCAAGGGTTTTGTCCTGATTAGCTCAGCTGATGTGATGCTGATCAAGCTGTTGCAATGTGGTGGGTCTCAGGGGTTCTAAAGCAGAGAGGAGCCAACCTTAAAACCACTGGAAAAGCTGGGCACAGAAGGGAGTGCAGTGCATTTCGGAGTACTTTTGCATGATACCTGGGAGTGGGTTTGAGTCCAGCCATACCCCTACGCTGCCCATTGAGCCAAGCAGCAGATACTTTCCACTGTATCATGAAGAGTTCTCGACAATGTATCCTCATCTACAATGACTGCATAGTTAACTTACAACTGGGTTAAACACTGTAACACTTTATAGGGAAGATGAGCCCTCAGAGGTAAACCAGACAATTGTCCTGAATTCATGCTAATTTAATTGAAATTAAATTACTTTTCAAAGTCAGTTTATTCTAACTCAGTTGAAGATTGGGTGGAAAAAATCATCCATTTTCTCTTATATCATGTCAAAGGTGTTTGGGCTGTGTAACGATGAACGGCCCTTACCCAAATTCAAGGAATGGATGAAAACTTGGGCTGTTTATTCTCCCCTCCCACCTCCAATCCAGTTCTTTTGCATCTAGGCGATCATATAAACCTGAGCAGTTCTGTCCGGTAGTTGTAATGTTAGAAACAAACTGCTCTCTAAGAAGTAACATGCTGTAATTTAAGTTCTTGGAATTGCTTCTGAAGACCAAGATCTCATGGTTGGATGGAGAAGCCAGAAATATAAGAAAGAACTTTTGTTTACTTTTCTCCAAGGAGTGCAAGGAGACTGGATCTAGAGTGTGATTCTGCTTATAACAGATCAAAGTGTGCGTGTGTGTGTGTGTGTGAGAGAGAGAGAGAAGTGCCACCAAATGTTATTTCAGAATAATAATTTGCCCATATGATCCGAACTAATCCTTGTGATGTAATTGACAAAGTGATAAGAGATCATTTGAACAGGTGTAGTCTCCTGCAGGTAGATCTGGAGGATGCTTGAAGCCAACCACCAGCCAGCAGTGCAGTGTTGGGTCTTCCTTTTTATTTGGCATTTCTTCTAACACATTTTGTTTGAATTAGTGATTATTTGTAATTATTTAATACCTGATGCTTTTTTATTGGATCTTCTGTTTCCTTTTGGCTTGGGAGTCTTGGCCCCTGGGCAGAGAGGAAGGATCGTGTGTAGGGTGACCAGACAGCAAATGTGGAAAATCAGGATGGGGGTGGAGGGTAATAGGAGCCTATATAAGAAAAGACCCAAAAATTGGGACTGTCCCTATAAAATTAGGACATCTGGTCACCCTAATTGTGTGTGTCAGGGATTTGGATGCAGGAGATTGAGCTTCAATTCTCAGCTTTGTCACAGACTTCCCGTGTAGCTCAATCTCTCTCTTCCTCAGTCCCCCCAACTGTTAAATGGGGATGCCACTCCTTTCTTTGTCTGTTTGCTGTATTTAGAGTGTATGATCTCTGGGGCAAGGATTATCACAGTATTTGTTTGTATGATGCCTCGCACAGTGGAGCCCTGATCTTAGTTGGGGTGCTACCATCATAGAACTACGTCTCCTGTTTATGTAACCCCCTGGTGATTGTGTGGTCCATGTCTCCCTCTGTGCTGATCACAGAGGATATGACTTGTGACAGAGCGAGAGCTCTTTATCTCAAGTTGTAACAGCTCATGCTCTTAGCTCTGGAGATCCCAGGTTAAATCCCCAGTGTGTTGGCCAAAATGGGGACTGTCATACTTTGAGACAGTTTTAGCACCATTTACCCTCTTTATGTCACTATAGACTATTGACAACTGGTGGATACGTGACTCTGAGCCTGTGTCTCACAGCTGATCTGCAAGTGCTTG
The DNA here is from genome assembly GCF_965152235.1 of Eretmochelys imbricata. Lineage (NCBI taxonomy): Eukaryota > Metazoa > Chordata > Testudines > Cheloniidae > Eretmochelys > Eretmochelys imbricata. The sequence goes on from NC_135578.1 coordinate 11,427,511, forward strand.
TGAAAATGACCTTTGCTTAGAATATACACGTGTTACAATTGATCCAATGCGCAGTGGGAGCCACCTTTGGCATCAGTAACTCTGCTTGCCTTTCCACAGACCCCACAGTCCCCATTACTAAAGACCTGAACCAGAGTGGAATTGGCATGTAAACAGGCTAACATGGATGCCTGAAAATGTGCCCAGTCCACTGTTAATATTTCATCATTTCTGAGCAGTAATTACAACTTCCTTTCAACGAATACGTATAGATTAAACCCTGTAAATAAATGTACTAGCAACACAAACATTGGTATAGCATGCCTGGAACATTTAGATTTGGCTGATGATATGATGTTGCTGACCAACACCCTTGAAGAGCTGCAAAAAGAGGCAGCTTGGCAAAAGCAGCCCAGCTCGGAATCAGGTAACATCCTCAGCACCCAGACATGCTGCAGCAACATCACATTAGAAGGCAAAACCATAAAATAAATAAATAGGACAGTTCATCTACCTGGGCAGCACCATGTTAGCCGATGGAGACCTCAAGAGGGAAGTGACATCAAGGATCAGAAAGGCATCCACAGCATTCGCTAAACTCCCCAGTGTATGGCAATCAAAGTTATGCAGCGCCAGAACAAAACTGAGAATTTTCAACTCCGATGCAAACTCAGTGCTAATGTAACACTGACAGACTCTGGTCGTTGGCAGGTGGGATTGAACCTGGGACCTCTGGAGCTAAATGCATGAGCCTCTAACGGCATGAGCTAAAAGACATATGGCCCTTAGCTAAGGCTGTAGAGCAGACTCCTTAATCTCTCTCTGAGTGGTCTTGGTGCCACTAGAGCAGTGGTTTTCAAACTTTTTTTCTGGCAACCCAGGTGAAGAACATTGTTGATGCCCGCGACCCAACGGAGCTGGGGAGGAGGGGTTTGGGGTGTGGGAGGGGCTCAGGACTGGGGCAGAGGGTTGGGATATAGGGGTGAGGGCTGCGGGGTGGGGCTGGGAATGAGGGGTTCAGGGTATGGGAGGGGGCTCTCGGCTAGGGCAGGAGGGCGGGGTGTGGGAAGGGGTCAGGGCTCTGGGCTGGGGTTGCAGGCTCTGGGGTGGGACCAGGGATGAGGGGTTTGGGGTGCAGGAAGGGGCTCCGGGTTTGGGGGGGGCTCAGGGCTAGGGCAGGGGATTGAGGCACAGGGTTGGGGCACAGGCTTACCTCCAGTCAGTGGCGCAGCTGGGGTGCAGGGGCAGGCTTCCAGCCTGTCCTGGCACCGCGGACCGCGCTGCACTCCGGAAGTGGCCAGCAGCAAGTCCAGCTCCTAGGCACAGGTGCGCAAGCGGCTTTGCGCGGCACTCGCCTGCAGACACCGCCCCCCTCATCTCCCATTGGCTGGGAACTGGCCAAAGGGAGTGTGGAGCCGGTGCTCGGGATGGGGGCAGCGCGTGGAGTCCCATGGAAGCTGGCTGCTTCCGGGGCACAGCGCAGTGTCAGAAGAAGTAGGGTCTGGCCTGCCTTAGCTCTGCACCATTGCTGACAGGACTCTTACTGGCCTGGTTGGCGGTGCTGACCAGAGCCGCCATGGCCCAGTGCCTTCCATTCCGTGACCCAGTTCTGGGTTGTGACCCATGGTTTGAAAACCACTGCACTAGAGGGGACAGAGCATCACCCCTAGGAGATGTGTGGGTTACATACTTCCCCTAGCTGAGGAAGCACATCTCGAGCTTCAGAGACTTCCCAGTTGAAATCCTGGACGAGCCCCAACTTGTAACACCAACAGATCGCCCCGGTCATCGGCAGACGGGATTGAACCTGGGACCTCTGGAGCTAAATGCATGAGCTAAAAGCCGTATAGTCCTTAACTAAGGCTGTAGAACAGACTCATTAATCTCGCTCTAAGTGGTCTCAGTGCCACTAGAGGGGACAGAACACCACACCCGGGCATATAGCTGTGAGACCTACCAAAATGTTAAACACCAGACTAGACACCTTTGCAAATAAGTGCCTATCAAAGATCCTGGGCATTAGATGGAAAGTCTTCATCACCAATGAAGAGATCTGAGAAATCCCCTAACCAGCAGCTCGTCTCCACTAGATTTTGAAGGAAACTTTGGATGTACAGATGTCAACACAGGCTCCCACATGGAGTCATCAAGTGGAAACCAACTGATGTGAGCAAAAAAGGGTTGCCCAAGAGAAACCCTAAGAAGAATATTAAGGGGGAGGGCAGAACAGTTGATCTTGACACCATAGAGCAGATGGGAGCAGCAGTAAATGTCAGAGAGGAAGGGAAGAGACTAATATCTGTCCTGTGTGCCAACATTGGCACAGGAAGGATGTAAAAATAAAAAACAATCCTCATGCAAAGAGCTGCCTAAAGATTATAAGCAGGATGTAAGCGGTCCTTGAGTCTTCTGCTGTCCCTCAGCAGAGCGATGAACGTCATTCATATGTGTCTATGGTTTCTATGAAACGTCTAATATGCAAGCTCAAAGGAGCCTGCAAATGGGAAAACATCCTTCATGATGCTATTTTGTCTTGCACAAATCAAATAAGTGAAAAAACTGATGAGAAAATAGATCTTCTCTACTTACAGGTTTTTTAATCACTTAGATCGATCCCCTATATACCACATGCCATTATGTTTCACCCAGTTACATCTCTACTGAGCCCAATAACTTGTATTTAATTAAATCATATCTTCCAGAAAGGCTTTTCTCTGCTAGATTAGAGAGCCCTTTAGTATCCGGTATTTTCTCACCTTTGAAGGTACTTTATATACTGTAATCAAATAATCTCTCAGTCTTTTTATAAATGAAATAAGAAGATTTAGCTCTTTAATCTCTGTCTAGAAGACATTTTCTTCAACCCTCGAATAATTTTTGTGGCTCTTTTCTCATTCTCTCCAATTTTTTATCATCCTTTTTAAAATGTAGAGCCCAGAACGGTAAGCAATATTCCAGTAATGATCTCATCAATGCTGCATACAGAAGTAAAACCTCCTCCCAACTTGCTACTCCCTTGTTTATACATCCAAGGATTGCATTAGCCCTTTTGTGCCACAGCATCGTTTGGGAGCTCATGTTGAGGTGCTTGTGCTCTCTGAACACTAAATCATTTTCAGAGTTGTTGTGTTCCAGGATAGTCTCTTCCGTTCTGGAGCTTTGGCTTGCATTTCTTATTTCTAGATGTGCGGCCTTACATTTGGTTAATTAAAATGCATTTTGTTTGAATGGACCCAGGTTACCAAGTGGTCCAGATCACTCTGACTGCCCTGTGCTCATTATTTACTGCTGTCAGTCTTGATCATCTGCAAATTTTATTAGCAGTGATTTTATGTTTATTTCTATATCCTTGATTAAAATATTGAATAGCAGTGGGCATAGTCTTGATCCCTGTGGAACGCCCATTTGTTGATTCCCCATTGACAACTACTTTGTAAAGTCTGCTAGTTAACCAGTCCTTAATCTATTAAAGATGTGTTTTACTGATATTTTATAGTGTTAACCCCTAGACAATACTGTTTTGTGATGCTTAGTCAGATGCCTTACAAAAGTCCAAGTATACTACATCTATGCAGTTTCCTTTATCAACCAAATCCGTAATCCAATAAAGGTAAAATCAGGTTTATCTGACAAGACCTATTTTCCATAAAACCATTAATTGTATTCCCATCCTTGCTTTCTTTATTGATTGAATCCTGTATTAGTTATCCTATTATGTTGTCTGGGATTGATGTCAGACTAACCAGAGTATAATTACTTGGGTCATTGTGCTTTTCCCCTTTTTGAATATTGGCACAACATTTGTATACTTCTTTCAGACTTCTGAAATTTCCATGCTATTCCAAAATGTATTAAAAATTAACTTCAGTGAGGCAGAGATCTCCTCAGTCTACTCTTCTAGGACTCCTGGGTGTAAATTATCTGGGCCTCCTGATTTACAGTTACTAATGGAGTGGAAAGAGTTTACCACTGGCAGAATTCTGTGCCAAAAAATTAAAAATTCTGCATACTGTCAAAATGACGCAATATAATCATGCCAGTTTCAATTATTTTCGCAATTTATTTCAAAATAGCTGTCAGCAAGTATGTCTGTAACAATACAGACCACAAAAAAGATTCAGGAAATGTTTTTGACAAACAGATTCCGTGTTAGGCATATTAATACAGAACTTTGAGTAATAGTTCATTTAAACTACAATACAGCAATGTATTTCCCACACCCCTTAGAAGCAGTGCAAAGGCTTGGGGGAAGTCAGGGGTAATGGAGAAGCTGAGGGAGAGAGAAGTAATTGCTGAAAAGGAGCCTGGGAGTGAACCTGGAGCGTTGTTGGGTGTGGGTGGGCTAAGTATGGAACAGGGTTCTTTTTGGGGTGGGGTGGGGAGGGATTGTGAGGGAGTTGGGGAACCTCCCCCATGTAGACCCTGGCTGACCATTCCCTCCTTGTCTAGCACATCTGCCCCCTGCCCCATGTGACCCTGCACCCCCACTCCCATTCAGTCCCCCCCCAGTCTGTCCTCCCACTAGCACTTCTGAACCCCAGTCTCTGTGACCCACCCAGCAGCTCCATGGGTACCGCTCTGTCTGTCCCCCCATATCCTATGCCTCCTCACCTGGCCCTGTGGGCAGGGTGCTGAGGAATGCAGCTTCTCCTTTTCCCTATCCGCAGCTGGCTGCTATGGCTAGTAAGCTAGCTGCCCTCTGTTCTGGTACCATAGCAGTCCCTAGTGGGCAAAAGGCGTAACTGCAGCACTTCTCTGGCAGAATGTATTTTCTGCCTCGAGGCAAGAAATCTGCGGGGGATCTGAATTCTGCATGTGCTCAGTGGCACAGAATTCCCTCAGGAATAATTAATCATCCTCATGTCCTATGCTTCTTTCCAGCTACAGAACAGAAATATCTAACATTTTTATTGTCTCATCTTATAATGGGCCTACACTATTGTTAGTATTTCTTTTGTTTCTAATGTACATACGGTGCTTTGGAGGCTGAGCTGCCAGTGGATCTGTTGATTGAATTGGGATAATTCAATAATAACAACAAATACAATCTAGGTCTGGCTCAGAAAAGCTGTGGGCCAAATCCATCCTTGGTGTAGTCTATATACTGCAGAGAGCAATCCTGCGCTGACCTGGGGGATGGACTAATTCACCCAAAAGTCTCTTCCAGTTCAGATTCTGGACCTAGATCTGAATGTCCCAGGAGTTCTGGGAGCATTCACATAAACCTCCCTCTTCCTGCTAGAGAATCTAGGTGCATCAGGCTTAAGAATCAGTCATAATGCAAGTGTAGCCCACTGTTCAGTGGGTGGTAGGCCTGATTCAGAGAGGATATTGAGTCTGCCGCAGTGCCAGCGGTGGGAGTAATTTAGCTCAAAGCATAGAAGCTCATGCTGGTAGTTCCATAGGTCCCAGGTTCAGTCCCTAGTTACAGTCATCACATGAGTGATTTGGGCTCAAAATAAACAAGTTCTCTGAGTGAGACGGTGTATGAAATGACCAAGAAACAATCAGCTGGTTCAAGCACATTATGACCGGGGGTTCTTGGATTCAAAAGCAAAGGCAAATTGTGCCTTGCCCTGTGGCGCAGCTAGGGGAGAGAAACCTCTTCCTCTATGTGCCTTGAGTGCAACACATGCACTATCCCCTACCCTTAGGATGTGCCCAACCAGCTCCCCAGGCTGGTGCTCCCCAGGCTGGTCCATGACCCCACCTCTTCCCTACCCTTTCTGCGGTGGCATGTGCCTCTTGCAGTGGATGTTGGAAAGAAATGGTCCTTGCCGCTGAGATCTGTTAATGTGTTGACCGTATATGGTGAGTGTGCAAGGAGGATGGAAAAAGGCTCCTTTCACTCCTATCCCACCTGCACACCTTGTACACCCTTGCAAGGACCAGGCAGAATTTGGACCACAACTTGCCAAACCTAGGTAGCTTCTGTACATGCCATTCTCCGCGTCCCTGTTAGATATAGCAGTTCCTGCTGATTAAAGGTAAACCCAAAAGTCCCGTTTCTGTTATCAGTTGCTTACACAGCCAAGTCCCAAATCCTGATGCTGTTGCTCAAAGAACCTGGATCCCACCGCTCTGAAGTGTCCAGAAGGAGACTGCCAGCTTATAGGCTTACTATGTGATCTGTGCATCAGGATCCCTCAAAGCAGGCCTGCATCTAATGGGGTAGCAAAAAGCTGGAAAGCAATTTGCATACAGAAATAGTGCAGTGCAGCCGATGGGGTGGTGAGGCCAGTGCAGCAGATGGCCCCTTAGTTCCCTAACTTTGTTTTTAATAAGTAAAATAAAAGCCTATCATCTAACTTAAAAGGATGGTACCATTTGTGGGGGGAGGCAGGGGAAAAGGAATAATTTTAAAGTGGAGGGCAAGAAAAGCCTTGAGTAAGAGCCAAAGAAGAATGACAGAATCTGAATCTTTTGGAAAATTAGAAATAGAAGACAAATGAGAGGCAGAAATACAGGAGGAGGCATGTCAAGCTGGTGCCTGACGGGTACCGTGGCAATGCTGTTTCAGCAGGGCCAGTGACGATTTGGGCCAGTAACATGAGGTGGGCCAGACAGGAAGGAACGCCACCCAGGTTTTACACAGAACCTCTTTGGAAGTTGGGGAGGTGGCTGTGTGTGACCTGCATTCCCGTGAGAGACAGCTTGATGGCTCAGTGGTTAATTATTAGCTGCTAACAGAAAAGATACTTGATCTCCATAATTGGCTGATGGCTATCTGGCTTGCTTTTGTCTCCCCCAGAAGGGGACCACACCTCTCCAGGGAGGGATGGCTTGCAGTTGAAGGACACTGTACTGTACTCATTTAGTTTTGCAAACTATACAAAGATAGGCTTTCAAGTACATTGTATTTCCAGAGAGGCATTGCTATGCTACTTGGTGCATGGATAGCTGGTACTCCCTTGCACAACTGTCTCTATGATAAAAGTGTTGCGGATGGGGGAAATCTATGGTATAGTGAGGGACACATCTCATAAACTTCTCTTAGCTGTGGAGCACAGAAAATAATGCATCATAATACATATAACACATGACAATGGAAGCCTATGGATAATTATATTGAGAGAGATTAATTCCCTGGCAGGAAAGTTACTCAACAGTTAGAAACAGACAGAGAATTTTCCCCTACAAATAAACCATTAGTTACAGTGAATGTACAACCTACTTTGAGTAATATGGCTGGCATACTTCTATATACTACAAATAAAGTAAAATAATTTCTCATAAATGTATGGGTCAGCAATTAATTTTTCTTTATCAACGGAGTAGCACTAACATTATCTGTGCATATTTGTGTATATGCTTGAGTCATTCCTGGTCGCTTGTGTACGATGTCTGACTGTGCAATATTTCTAATGACCAGTAGAGAGAGCACTGTGTTTTGGAAACCAACAGAAACATACCCATATTTAGAAAGAATATTTTAAAGTTTGATAAAAACCTGTGAATAATGTAAAAACCATAATCACCTACTTTACATATGCAGAGTAGCTAATGAGATAAAGCTGGAAGGTCCCATCCTGGCACTATGAGAAGTTTAAGCATAAACACAACCAATATGCATACATTAACTTTCTTAAATAATTGATGACAGGAGTGCAACTCTGAATTAGGTAATATTTGGAATTGGTTGGTGCTGAGACGCATATTTATCTCTTAATGAATAAATAACTATCTTCCCTCACAGGTCTCATTAGTTGTTAGTACATATCATGAGAAGTGTTGCATACGCATATCAATTAATAACCAATTAACACACAACACTGCTATCAGATCATTATGCTCATGTATTTAAAATGGCCAATAAGAGACAAGAATGGTACTTCTCTCTCTTCTCCTTACGTCTGGAACAGATCGGAGGTGCAGTATAAGTATTGGCTGGGAAAGATTAAATATAACAGGGAGAGGAATGAAGTGGATGTGAAACATTATTAGTTTTGAGTATATTTAAATTTGAAATAAACTTAAACCTTTTCCGAGTTCAGTTGGATGTAAGACTGAGCACAGCTAACTGTGGATGTGTCTTGCTAGGGAAATTTTCCTGGTGTTTCATCCTACGTTTTCCTTTTCTTTATTTCATCACATTATTTCTAGACATACCTCTGGGTATCCTAATAATTTTCTTAATCCTTGTAGTTTGCATCCTTCAAATATCTATAGATGATATCAAGTTTGCCCCTTTCCCTCCAGTCATCATTTGGTCAAGCAATTCATACTTAACTCTTTTTATCTTCCCTCATAAGCCTTTCCAGTCTAGGGTTGCCAACTCTGTAATATTTAAAAACTGGATACTCCAGCAGGAGTGCTGGAACCTGCCCTGCCCCGCCTCTCCCCCCCAAGGCGCTGCCCTTTGTTCCCTTTTCCCTTCTCCTCCCCATCACTCTCTGTTTTTCCCCTCCTTCCCAGCCCAGGTTGAGAGGGACTCACCTGTGGAGGTGGGATGGGGAGCTACAGCTGCCTGACGTAGGTAGGAGGTGGCCCTGGCTGAGTAGGGGCTGGTGTGGGTGATGACCCAGCATCTCCCCCACCAGACTTTTGGTTTCTGGTCAGGAGATCTGACTGGATGCTGTCAGGTCCCCTTTTCGACTGGACTTTCCAGTTGAAAACCACCTGATAATTTTGGTTGCTCCTCTCTGAACGTCCTCCCTTTTGTCTACATCTTTCTGAAAGGGCCGTGTCCAGATCAGAACACAGTGTTCCTGGTAAAGTCTAACCAGAATTCTGTGTGTGCTTTTGCTGGATCATATAGGTAACTTGCGGAGGGTGTCTAGAACTCAGGGCAGGTGTTTTTCTTACATTACATGTTACAATCAAAATAAATAAATAGTTTTGTGGGAGAGAGGCTGCTAATTCCCATCTGGGCCATTTATTTTAGTGGGAATTTGAGTGAGAAATGGCTGCTAACATTTAAAAGGGTCTTGGGCCGTGTAGTTACTTCACACAGAATGCTCCCCACTTAAATTTATGGTGAATAAACCACCTGACACCACATAGCCTTTTGTGAGCATCTGTTCACATCCCCCCCCCTTACCACATAGCCCCTCTTATTTTATTTTTTTTAAAAGAGTATGAATGCTGCTGAGCTGTATATTTCCTCAGAATATTACTATACTGCATGTGCACACCCATCCCCAATATATAGTGGATTTGGATTAGTAGATCAAACCATACCAGAAACCGAAGCAGAAATAGATCCTGATCCAAAGTTCACTGAAATAAGTAGGAGTATTTCCACTGTCTTCAGTGGGCCCACAGAGAGCAGCCCTTAGAAGGGACAGAGCAAAACCAACACATTAATTCCAGGTTTCAGAGTAGCAGCCGTGTTAGTCTGTATTCGCAAAAAGAAAAGGAGGACTTGTGGCACCTTAGAGACTAACCAATTTATTTGAGCATAAGCTTTCATGAGCTATAGCTCACTTAATTCCATGGGCCTGTGTTTAGCAAAGCTTTTCCTGTGCTCCAGGTGGGAACACGATTAGCACAGATGAGTGGTCTGAAGTAACGGACTCAGAAATCCTCAGTGGGTACCAGTACCCTTCCGTGTGTGCAGGTTTCTCAGTAGGCTTTACCCTTCTCTAACATGAATTACTGCTTGTCTTCAGGTGCTGGATAGGACCGTAAGGACCTAGGCACGGATGTTGGTGCCAGTTTACTCCTCCAAATCAGGCTGTCTTGATATTACCAAACTGGTGGGTTCTCTTATTATTTATTCGTTCAGCACTCAAAAGTGCTACACAGAAAATGACAACAAAAAGACAGAGTAAATTTTTCAAATTGCCTAAGTGAATGAGGAGCCTAAGTGTCATTGAAAATCAAGATGTGGGATTTAGGAGACTAAATCTGAAGTCACTTTTAAAAATGGGACTTAGGCAAGTTCAAAAATTTTACCCACAATTCTTGCCCCAAATTGCTTGTAATCTAAGTAAAGACATGGCAAGACCAAGGAAGAAACAGAGGGAGTGGGTGGGAGAATTGGAGACAAGGTGACTAATTACAAGTTCATCAGTTTAGTGTTCTTGTCTTAAATTATGGGCAGTGCTGGTAGTGTCACCTATAGTTGAGGTTGCTTAAGACTTTCCATCACAAGCTGCTGTTTTTAATTCCTTATAACTTTGGCAAACTGTAAACATTTAGACTGAGATTTTCTACACTTGCTTTCTGCCTAAGGCTGAATTCAGCCCCCTTGTGAGTATATATTAGGCTTCTGTAATTAACTACATGATCTCAATCTATTTGTTTTCATTGCCTCATTCAGAGCACAGTGTGGGAGGCAGAGGGTTGTGAAAAGAGAGGCTGTTCTCTTGTGATTAATGCACTGGACTGGGAATCAGGAGATCTGTGTTCTGTTCCTGGCTCTGCCAAGATTTCCTATATAACATTTGCCAACGTCTCATATTGTCTAGGCACAAGAGGGCCCAATTAATGTTGCACAGTGTGTTGGAGTGTACCTGGTCTTTGCAGCTCCCTGCAGTGGGCCTACTACACTCCATCCCAGGAAGCAGAGATGTGGGAGGAAAGGAGCAGCAAAGGTTGGTCCTCCAGGCCTGCCTAGAGAGGCCTCTCTGGAGCAGCCATCTTGGAAACTACAGAGACCTAGTCCTTCAAGGGCTAGAAGGGTTAGCAACAGCCAATCAGAACCAGCAGGCTCAGATAAAAGGAGCTGCAAGGCCTTTGCAGGGCAGTCACTGGTTGGGGCTAAAGGGGTATGGAACTTTGTTCTGTTTGGTCCTTTCATTCCTCTCTGCCAAAGGAGCCTGAGCAGTAGCCAAGGTTTATTTCTGACTGTACTGGCAGAGCTCGGTATTGAGGGACTTGAGAACTTTGGCCCTGAGATAATGGGGCCAAGTAGGAAGAGGCCCAGGAAAGTAGCAGCAGCAGCAAATTGAATTGAGCAGTACATTGGTGCTGTTCATGGGGTCCCTGGTTGGAACCTAGAGTAGTGGGTGGGCCCAGGTGGCAAAGTAGCATAAAACTGGTTGGGGGGGGGACAAGCTTAACTTAAGCCCCAAGAAGGGGACAGGGCTCATTTAGAAGCCCAAGTGAAGGGCTGAATTTAAAGGGCTGAGGATGGGGGGCTGAAGACCCTGGTGAGGGCAGATAAACCTTATTTTTTGGACTCTTTGCTACCCAGGAAGGGGTTCATTTTGAACTGTGTGGGCTGGCTGAAGGGCCGAACCACAGAAGACCAGCACGGGCAGGCAGATGGGTCACAGTGAGTGGCAGGAGTGGGAAAAGGGATGCAATACCACACCTAGTCACAAGAAGATGCTCAAGAGGTGAGTGCCCCCCCCTGCACACAGGCAACCCTAACATTCAGTCGGTGTGTTGCGGGGGAGGGGTGACATTATATACAATACACAACCATATGCATGTGTTGTATTATTACAAAATGGATTTCTTTAAATGCTTATTTTTTTGGTGCTCTCTTAATACAAAATACAGCTCTGCACAAATCAGAACGTTACGGGTTACTTTCAGCTTCTTCCCTTTGATTCTTTATTCCCTTTTTCATTCTGTTTGACTTTCAACTTGGCTGAAGAGCTTTGCTCCAGACTCCAAAGGCGTCTCTCTTCTGATCTCGTTTCCTGGCTGTAGGTCTTAGATATATTTTAAAATACATCTCTAAAAAGGGGAGGTGTGTGTTTGTGTGTTAGGATCAGGTCCTTTCTCTGGCTACAGAAGGGACTTGTCCTGTGTGCAGGGATTTACACGGTAACAGGGCTTGGCCAGTTCCTGTGAATTAATTTTCCTTTCCTTCTCATCTCCCTGAAGAGAGGGATGTGCTGGTCGGCGGTAAGTTTAGGAATGAGAATCAGGGAGGAATCATCTCTTTGAAAAATGCTGGAGTGGAACAGAGCACTGGTGGCATCCTTTTCTCTCTGGGCTTGCCTGAAGAAAACCAGACCTTATAGCTTTTTACTCTGGACTTTTACTGTAGGAAAGCCCTGTCATAGTAGGCCCTTCAGATGGTCCTGCCTGAGGTTTACTTTTCTGTTGCACAACAGAGGTGTTCAAATCCACCTGGGCATGCAGACTCCATTCCTGCCTGTTACACGAATCCCTTTATAAGCAGTAAAAAGAAAAAGAGTACTTGTGGCACCTTAGAGACTAACCAATTTATTTGAGCATAAGCTTTCGTGAGCTACAGTTCACTTCATCAGATGCATTCAGTGGAAAATACAGTGAGGAGATTTATATACATACAGAACATGAAAAAATGGGTGTTTATCATGCACACTGTAAGGAGAGTGATCACTTAAGATGAGCTATTACTAGCAGGAGAGTGGGGGGGAAGAAAACCCTTTGTAGTGATAATCAAGGTGGGCCATTTCCAGCAGTTAACAAGAACGTCTGAGGAATAGTGTGTGTGTGTGTGGGGGGAATAAACAAGGGGAAATAGTTTTACTTTGTGTAATGACTCAACCACTCCCAGTCTCTATTCGAGCCTAAGTTAATTGTATCCAATTTGCAAATTAATTCCAATTCAGCAGTCTCTCGTTGGAGTCTGTTTCTGAAGTCTTTTTGTTGAAGAATAGCCACTTTTAGGTCAGAAATCGCATGACCAGAGAGATTGAAGTGTTCTGCGGCTGGTTTATGAATGTTATAATTCTTGACATCTGATTTGTGTCCATTTATTCTTTTACGTAGAGACTGTCAAATTTGACCAATGTACATGGCAGAGGGGCATTGCTGGCACATGATAGCATATATCACATTGGTAGATGTGCAGGTGAAGGAGCCTCTGATAGTGTGGCTGATGTGATTAGGCCCTATGATGGTGTCCCCTGAATAGATATGTGGACACAGTTGGCAACAGGCTTTGTTGCAAGGATAGGTTCCTGGTTAGTGGTTCTGTTGTGTGGTGTGTGGTTGCTGGTGAGTATTTGCTTCAGGTTGGGGGGCTGTCTGTAGGCAAGGACTGGCCTGTCTCCCAAGATTTGTGAGAGCGGTGGGTCGTCCTTCAGGATAGGTTGTAGATCCTAGATGATGTGTTGGAGAGGTTTTAGTTGGGGGCTGAAGGTGACAGCTAGTGGCGTTCTGTTATTTTCTTTGTTGGGCCTGTCCTGTAGTAGGTGACTTCTGGGTACTCCTGAGCAAAAGGAGCAGCTTCACTACCTAGTAGCAGCAGCAAATTATCCTTTAGTGGACCTGCCAGTAGAAGGGGATTTACATGCACGGGTTACACTAGATCTAAAATGAAAAAGATAAGCCTAGGAAAAACTCCAAACCTGTCTGGTTACAATAGCACCGAGGAGACTGAAATGCAACATATATTTTAACACATTGAGGGTACAATGTGACTTTCACCAGCTTTCTGTTAAAGGGACAAAAAGCAACTAATCTGCTCCTTAAAAATCCCCCACGAGACCTTAGGAAGCAATAAGGTATGGAACAACAGGGTTGTTGACTTAAACATAGGCATCATACAAGAAAGAAGGTGTGAGTTGGATTCCTTTGGGAAATGAAGCACTAAAGAGGGTATGAACCATATGGCTGTTACTGAATACCAAAAAATGTACCGCAGGAAAAGTGGAAGATACAGGACTAGGGTGACCACCCATCCTGAATTGGATGGGACAGTCCCGAAATGCAGACTTCCAAGTCCCAGTCTGGGCTGAATGACTCTAACACAGCATTCGTTTCGGATTCCCTGCAGTGCTGCTCCACACCTGCCTGAGGCTCAGGGGCGGTGCCAGCCTCTTCCTTAGCCCCTCACCAGGGGGCCCTGTTTCTCCTCTCCCTTCCTCCTAGGTCACACTCCCTGGCCAGGTCTGAAGCTAGAGCCAGGTAGCAATAAGAACCACCCAGGGAGCCTGGGCCACTGTGGGAAGCCCCAGACCCTCCACCTGCTCTGGGTGGCGCACCCCAGGAGGTAGGGACACAGGATGGGGGCTGCTCTCAGGCACTCCAGCATCCCGCCCAGGGCAGGGGAAGGTCCAGGGCTCCCCACAGCCACCTGGGCTCCCTGAGCAGCTCTTACCATGGCCTATCTCCAGCTTTTGGCCTGGCTGAGGGGAGGGGAAGAGCAGGGGTGAGGCCACATAGGGGGCGGGGCTCCTGCATGTGTCCCACTTTTGCCTTTTGAAAAGGTGGTCACCCTATACAGGACAGTGTACCAATGAGCAGTTCCTAAAGGCTCTCAGTATGACTTCGGTTTGGGGTTATTTTTACACGTTTTAGCTAATGTCAAGTGGCAGGAGTAACTGACTACATTTACATGTAGTTTTTTACAGTTTTTTTTAAAATGACTTAGATCCGATACGCATTAAGAGGGAAAGTGGATGTGGCTTATGATCCCACAAGGGAACTAAATGCAAGCGTTGTAGTTCCTTGGTTATTTATCTCTCTCCCAGGTCTCATGGAAGAAGTGAACCATGCCTCCAGGACTAAAACGATCCCTGCATAATACCTCATCCAGAGATGGATTTATTTTTTCTACCTCCTGCAAATACACCCTTTTCCAGGCAGTTGTCTGTCTGTGGAAGTGGTTCCTGCATCTGCCTTCGCTGTGTGGTTTCAGTCAGTGACACCCCCTCTATTGTGATTTGGTAATGAGAAGTCTTATCGACAGCCTGGATTTGCTTGGGTTACAACCATCAGTGGCAGCTCACAGTGTAGCTGCCTGAGTGCAAACCCCTCATGTAGAAAAGCAAGGACACTATAAGATGCCATTTGCACCCCGATATCGATCAGGAATAAGCTGTGTTGCTGCCAATACACCAGGGATTTGCAATTGTGCAGCAAGGCTGGTAGCCAGCCACTGATGGCTGAATTGCCTAGTATATGGATAAGGCCTGCTGCGGGCAGGGCAGGGCAGAGGCTAAAGCAGTTGGCACTAAACTGGCACTCTGAGTCCCATTGACAAAGCATAAGGGATTGATCATGCATTCCTTGCCCAAGCAAACACATTGGGGAATTGTGTTTTATATAAGAAATGCAGGATCAAGCCCAGTTCTGAAGATAGTGCTTAGAACTAGTTACAGCTCCGCATGCTGTCTGAAGAGGTACTAAGTAAGCAAAGAAAACTCTCTGCTCCAAGCAATTTCTTCTCATGAGGAACTCCAGGTCTCAGGATTCTTGAGGCTTGGTAGTTCTTCAGACCCAAAGGGAATGCACAAAAAGCAGTGTATAAAACAAGCAGGCAGTCTGAGTCCTGCCCACCGCAACAAGCCCAGAAGAGAGGGACTACTTTACTCAAGGGACTGCTTTCTTGTTTACAAACGAAAGCCAACATCAAATAAAGTCTATCAGCTGTCCATGGTCTGTCTTTTCATTGTCCTATAGTTGCCCTTTTGCTAAACGTTGATTAAACACTCTAAAAGCACCCATTTCTGTTCTCCGAAGGGCTGTAATAGGGCTCTGGTTTTGGAGCTGAGGGAACTAGGGTAGCAGAATTCTAATCTAAAATTTTTAAAAAATTTAAAAGAAGCTTTCTCGTGTTACCTGACTCAAAATCCCAAGAATCAAGGAGCGAGTCAGAGTGGGAGGGAAAGGGGTAGGAAGGGAAAAGTGGGGATGCAAAAGATGTCATTGAGTCAAAACAATTTGTGGGGTGAATTGTATCAGGGGGTAGCCGTGTTAGTCTGTATCCACAAAAACGAGGAGTCCGGTAGCACCTTAAATACTAACAGATTTATTTGGGCATAAGCTTTTGTGGGTAAAAAAACAATTTCTTCAGATGCATGGAGTGAAAATTACAGATACAAGCATAAATATACTGGCACCAAATAAATCTGTTAGTGTTTAAGGTGCCACCGGACTCCTCGTTGTTTTTGTGGGGTGAATTGAGACTCAAATCCCATTTTTACTTATGACCTAAACAGGCTTCAATCCTAAATTGCCAAAGGCACCAACCTCCTGCACCACAGAAACCTTCTATAATTTTTATTTTCTGACATGAGGTTATGTACAGCCTGGCGATATGCTTTGTCTGACAGTGCTAACGGATGGAAGAGCTGGTTGTGTGAAAGGTTATTCTGTAGCTGAGATTGCTTTAGGTGGCTCAGCTGTATTGTGTCATAAGATGTGCCATCAAAGCAGGAATTGGCAGTAAAGTACCCTTTGTGTGCTTGTAAATGGAAAACGCATTTACGATGTGGCAGTAGAATGTTTGGTAGACACAGTCAGCTGTTGTACCCTTTACAAACCCCATTTATCTGGGATTTAGTGTTCGGGTATGATTAGCTGCAATGGGTTAATTTGACATTTAGCTTCTTGTGTCTTGGGTGCACATTCTATTCTAAATAGTTGGACTCAGATTATATTTGCTTGTTGTCCACGTGTGATTCTAGTGAGAGCTGTGCATGTACGCTAACAGGAGGATAAATCCTTAGCATCTCTGTCCAATAGCTTACTGACCGCGTCATGCTTTAGGATAGACAATAGCAAATCTTTGCTATTGCAGCGGGAAGAGGTAATCTCTCCAAGCTGTGAACTTTTCACAGGTATCAGCACATTATTTTAGTTTCTCTTGTATGCGTTTAAGCGTATAATCCACATTTAAACAGATGGGGCTAAACTGTTCCTCTGGGTAGCTTCTCTCTCTCTCTCTCTCTCTGTGCACAGATTAGAATAAACACTGGTGGGAATAATGTAAGGTGGTGCCTTGAGGAAGGACGGTATTGTGATTAAGGGACTGGACTGGAATTCACTATATCTGTGTTTGACTCCTGGCTGTGGCCCAGACTATGTGACTTTGGGCAAGTCACTTAATCAGTTCTCTACTTCCTTCGTCTTATCTTTTCTGTTTAGATTATAAACTCTTTACGGCAGGCACAATGTGTATGTACCATTGTGACACACCAGGATACAATTTAGACTGACGAGCAGCTGTGTCAGCCCTGCCCTGCACCCTTGTGTGCCTTCCAAGGCCTTGCTGATGTAGCCCGCACCTGGGTCACTCACAAACAGCCTTGCAGATTCCAAGCCACACTCTGAGTGACTGTGTGTAACAGCAGTTTAGCAGTCACACTTGGGTTACAGTCTGGCTGTCACCACCCTTGGTTATACTGCAGGGTGACCTCAACACACCCCAGTCTTAGATTTTTGCCCTATGTCTTGTCTTGCCCAGGGCCCTCCTTGACCGTACCAGTTACATTAAGTCTGTTATTTCTTAAGATAATATGCACACAACTTGTCACCTCACATGTAGTTACCCGTACACTTCAATTTAAACACACTGGATTAGATAAAACCATAAAACAACTGCAAAGAGAGATTTTAAGGTGAGTACATGTAATGAAGCATTAAAGTCAGAAATGGTTACAAGAAAAATAAAGATAAGACATTTACAAATGCCTAATTTCACAAACTATATCAGATTCAAGCAAAGTTTCTCACCACATGCTTTCAGCAGCCTTACTGACCAAATCCAGTAGATCAGGACTCCATTAAATAGCTCTGCAAAAGTTTGGCTATCCCAGGCTATTGGCCCACAGAAAGATGATGACTGTTCTGGACTCTCTGCAAGGTGTGAACATTTCAAGGCAAGTTTAAAAATCGGTTAGGTTGCTCTTCTGCTGAACAGCCATAAAGGACATGAAGATCAGCTGATTTTGTTGTCTGTAGTCTTGAGAAAACAACTGTGTCCTGGTTTGATCATGGTGCTGTTGATCATCTCCCTGGATTTTAATACAATGAGGGGGTTTGGCATCACATTTAATCAAAGTGGATATCTGTAATCGGAATACTTTGTATTATCTTGTCTTGGACTTAGCCTTTTATTGAAGGGTCTTGACCATGGAAATACTCTAGGGGACATGTCATCCGAACAAGATGGCTGCCATCAGCTTCATATTTCAATACAAGCTGAGCGCAGCCCCACAACCAAAAGGTGGGACTTGGAAGACCTGCGTTTTTTTTCACTGAAAAAAGATTTTGTGCAAATGACTCAGGGATCAAGTATTTGTTAAGTAGGGAGTAATTCTTAAAATACAAAATGAGGAATTTGTTTAAGTATTTTTTGAGGAATATGGAAAGACTCAATCAAATGTTATATTTTGCATGAATTTCAGATTGAAGATGAAATAAATAGATGAGTTCTCTGCAATATATTCCTATTTATGTAACAGTTTTTAAGGTGTGCTATGAAATATCATGTGTACTGTCTGTAGTTTTGCTGTTGTTGGGGTGGAGACATAGACTAGTGACAGGACAAATTAAATATGAGTTATTATTACTGTTATAGCACCTAATCAAGGATCAGGCCCCTTTGTAGTAGGTGCTTTGCAAACCTGTAGTTTAAAAAAAGAAAGAAAGAAAAAAAAATTCCTTTCCCAGAAATCTAATAAACTGAATACTGTATTTTTTTAAAACATGGAGGTTTACAAGAGTCATGAGTTACTTAGCCAATGAGGGTTTAATTATACAAAAGTATCAAATGGTGCAAAATATAAATCTAGTCTCCCAATGCATATTTATATATATAAATAGTCTTCCAATGCAGAATGTAATGTATTACAGGGTTTGTGTCTATTGCAGTGGCTAGCTACCCTGGATTTAAAACAAGAACTAATGTGAGTAAATGAAGAACGGACAGCTCTCTTCGATATTACTTAGGTGTATGCTCATTGTCTGCTTACACTTATCTGTGCTGTAATCACATCTTCACTTTGCAATATAGACATATCAGTAGATACTGATACAACCCCCATTGCTGTGTTATGTGAGCACCCCACAATGTTTGTTATATTTATCCTCAGCCTCCTGGTGAGGTAGAGAAATGCTGCTATTCCCATTTTACAGATGGGGGAACTGAGGCACGGAAAAGCAAAGTTACTTGCCACAGAGGAAGTCTATGGCAGAGCAAGGAATTGAATCCCATTCTCCAAAGTCCCAAGCTAGCATCTGAACCACTGGGCCCATCTTCCTGTCTAGCAACAATACCATGATCTAGACTAGATAGGAACATGGTCTGGAAAACAGTTTTCAGTCAACTCTAGAGTAAACTTTATGATAGCTCTCTGTTCAGACTGGATACGTTGTTCTGTTGGCAGAAAGACTGTGTATGTAACTGAATGAAAGGCATTGTTTTTTCTGATCAGTACTGTTCCTGTTTTAATTATAAAACCTGAATAAACATACCTATCGGTATAAATATTACTAATGTTGGCAGTAATTGAAGGTGGAACTGTCAAATATGTGTATCAAGCCATTTTACAAAGTAATCATTTATGAACATAGCTCTATTAATTTGTTTAGTCAGATGCAGAGAAGCAATAAAAGTGATTGACTAAAAACAATTAAAACAGTAAAAGTAAATTGTTTGTGTCCATTAAAACCTGCTGAGCCTGTCAGATGAAAATTGTGCGTTTAAATGTGAAAATTAAAACTATTGATTTTATCCACTATGTACGTGAATATCCAAGTCCTAATTTGTTTTAGTTTTAGCTAAAAGCCCTGGAGGTCAGAATAAAGGTATTCCCTAAATTAGCTCCTGCAGACACAATTTATTAAACCTTCAGAAAGTCATATGTGATGATGTCTCAGGGAGACAGGAATATTTTTTGGGGGGAGAGCTAATGTTCACTATCAGTAGCTCTGTGTTGCTGAACTGAATATAAATATTTACCAATAATGGTAATTCATTGCGTTTTAAAGGAGGGGAAAATGAAAAATTGACATCAGAAAAATATGACATTCATACAGGTTAGATTTTAGGGCTTCTCTCTTAATATGTGTGTGTGACTTTATTGTCATTTTATATTTTATGTGGTATACTAAATCTTTCACTCAGTGAACTATTATTATTTTTTAGTGTTCAATTAAAATGATAGCATAAAAGGAGTGTTGTGTCTGGCCAGGTATAAAGAGTGTGGGGGAAAATACTCCAGCTGTCATGTCAGGCTTCAGCCACTCCGAAGGGGCTAATGTCATGATATTAAACAAAATCAGGGTTTTAAAGGAGTATAAGGTGTGTTGACTTACCAGTGTTAAAAGCTAGGTCACTGCATTAGACTGGGTATTTCTTTTATTAGTCTCTTTATGTCCTTAATAAATCACACCTTTAGACTGTAAAATGTAGTATGTGGTGGTTAACTATTTGCTCAATAAATAGAGACTTTTAATCTTGCTTTTGGGGATGCAAGTCACTTTTCCAGACCATCATTGGTTTGGGGAGAGATGTCATTAGCAGCACATCCTCAAACAGCCTTTCTTCCTTTCCTTTCTTTTTAAGAAGCAGACAGCAAGGATTAGATGTGTTGTGATGCATGAACCTAATAGTGGTCCAATATTTCTAAATCTGGTCCTGTGGGGGGACGGGACCTCCATGCATGGAACCCCTCCTCTGCCAAGTATGCATGGAAGAAATACTCAGCCGCCATTGCAACATCACGGGTCTCTACTGTAGAGGGTGGTGGGTCAGGCTTTACTAGAGCAGAGAGATAAACACAGACGGACAAACACACCCCTCCCACCCCAGGAACAACTGAAGAGGAATGCTGTAAGTGGATCCTCACAGAGGTTTCCTCTCCCTTGGGTTTTGCCCTAGCAGGGAATTATCTGGCCCTTTATTTACACAGTGGTGGAATAAGAAAAGGTCTTTCCCTAAAGGAGAGAGGGAAGGATTTTATCAGGAACACGGGGAAACTTCTCAAGTTCTGGCTTTGTACCTTCCCAGGGAGTGAGGACTGGGTGAATGGGAGACCTGGACCTGTAGTGCTTAAGGGCCCTCCTGTTGTAAAATGTGAACAGCTTGACAAGAATATTCAGCAGTAAATGTTGAGCTATGTCAAGGGATTAATGTGGGATACAGAGGGACAGGTAGGGCATGGTAGTGTTGCCCTATGTTCTGAGTCCTCCGTTCTTCCCTCTCTCGGCGAATGTAGTGCTGCTGAAAGCTGCGGTACTGGCCGCTCTGGAGACCAGAGTCCTCTGTTTATTCTCAGAGCGGCTACAGTATGGGAAGTGGCGGTATGAGTTTCCTCATGCCGCCTTGTTGATACGCCCCAACCCTGGCCTGACGGGAAAGGAAGCACATTCCATCACCTGAAGAAGTGCTACTTCACCTGCTAGTAGGGTGACCAGACAGCAAGTGTGAAAAATCAAGACAGGGAGTGGGGGGAAATAGGCGCCTATGTAAGACAGAGCCCCTGAATATCAGGACTGTCCCTATAAAACTGGGACATCTGGTCACCCTACGTAATAGTGTAAAGTTTGACTGCAGGCACTACAGACTCTGTCACCTAATTTACCTTCATGATGACTTGATACTGTTCTAGCATAACAATGCATAAGCATGAACACACAGAAAAACAAAGCAGGAGAATCAAAAGCAAGCACTGGGGAAAGAATTAAACCTGATTAAAAGGCAGAGGGAGCCCTTACTTGTCTTACTAGCGAGAGAAGCACAGTGAGAATTAACAGGCAATGTTTCCCTTCATACATGAATTTGGTTTTTCTTGCCTTATGAAAAATTCAAATACTGTAGTCAATTCACTCCAGTTCCAACAGCCTGTTCGGAAAATTCTTGGAGTCTGTTCCCACAGAGGGACTTGTTCGACATAATACAACTGAGAGAACAAATAACATGCAGTTGCAATCTTCTATCTAAAGGTCCTTTTATGGCTGACAGAACGACCCAATTGATCAGCGTAGGACACGTTAGCATTTCAATAACACTAATGTCGATTAAGTGAGCTGTAGCTCACGAAAGCTTATGCTCAAATAAATTGGTTAGTCTCTAAGGTGCCACAAGTACTCCTTTTCTTTTTGCGAATACAGACTAACGCGGCTGTTACTCTGAAACTATTACTCTGAAACTAATGTCGACTGTCCCGTCAAAAAGACTTGAAGGAGTGTGAGTGTGTTGTTTAAGGAGACTGTTTATGACAGGGCTGTTTAAACCATTAAACCTCATTTAGCAGTCAAGATAGTAGTGCTGTTTTTCAACTGCCTGTGCCCTGCCAGACTGGATTGTTTGTAAATTAAGTGAAAAAGCCATACAAACCTGCTTTTTCAGCTCCACTACCAGTCCATGCTGTACTCCAGTGAGGTGAGTCTCCCTGCACTATAGTGATATGTTACTTCCATCATGTGTGTGATGCCCATGAGAGGATTAATTTACTACGGCTCCCATAAGGGAGATGCCAAAAGGGGTGCCAGAGATCAGGGCTATGACTCAGCAAAGTACTTGAGCATATGCTGAAGGGGTTTTGCTGAATCAGGGTCCAAAGGAGAAACTTACCAAAAGAAGAAAAGGAGGACTTGTGGCACCGTAGAGAATAACAAATTTATTTGAGCATAAGCTTCCGTGAGCTACAGCTACATCGATGAAGTGAGCTGTAGCTCACAAAAGCTCATGCTCAAATAAATTTGTTAGTCTCTAAGGTGCCACAAGTACTCCTTTTCTTTTTTTTTTTTTTGCGGATACAGACTAACACGGCTGCTACTCTGAAACTTACCAAAAGAAGCAACTGCCTGTTCTTTTCTCTGCCCAAGCAACAATCCTCCTGACCTTGAACCCCCTCAAAATGGCCAATGTGACATTTTCTAATTTATACATCAGCCACAAACGCTATTATAAATCTTCCTTCTCCTCTAGATTAACTAATCCTATTCACTCTTCCACCTCACCTCGAAAACTGACATTGCCTGTCTTGACAATACTAAGAAACAGGAGCCATTTGTACTTAAAACTTTGTTTAAATTTAATGCAAGGCCCTCCCTCTATCCATTATAGTGATCCCTACCAGTTGTAATTTGTACTACAGCAGCATCTAGAGCAGTGGTTCTTAACCTTTACTGCAGCCTGCACCCCTTTGGTTCTCAAAATATGTTCTCACACCCCTTATCAAAAATCGTTGAAGTAGTTCAGTTCTTTAAACCTAGATATAGTTTTTGTTTGTATATTACAGTAATTGTTAAAAAATGTATGATGTTAATAAATAGGTTTGATGAAACAAAGTAGTCGTACTTACGTACCTGTGTTTTAAGTTGTGTTTTCGATGATTTACCTTCTAAAAAAATCTGGCATGTCTCACACCCCCAGAAAGGGCATCTCACACCCCCACGGGGTGCATGCACCCCAGGTTAAGAACCACTGATCTAGAGACTCCCAAAAATATCATGCTTGGCACTGTGGACAGATGTAGTAGGAGGCTCTCTGCCTCAAAGAGTTTAAACTCTAAACAGACAAATGGTGGAAGGAGAAAGTGGCACCAACTCACTCACTGTCACACAACACAGCAGAGGCAGAGTTGAAATTAGAACCCAGTTCTCCTGGCTCCCAACCCAGTGCCTTCTCCACTAGACCATCTCTCTCTTTCCTGCCTCAGTGTCTTTTGTTTTAACCCATTGCACCTACAATCACTGAGGCTACGTCTACTCTACACTGGTGAAGACGCTCTAAGCCAATGGGAGAGAGCTCTCCTGTCAGCTTAATAACTCCTACCTTCACAAGAGGCGGTAGCTATGTTGGTGTGAGAAGTTCTCCCACCGACATAGTTCTGTCCACACCAATGCTTAGGTGGGTATAACTTACATCGCTCAGGGGTGTGGATTATTCACACCACTGAGTAACGTAGGTTATACTGAAGTAATTTGTAGTGTAGACATAGTCAGCTCTTGCTCAGGTTAACTCTCCTTACTGAAACACAGAGAAGAGATAAAACACTATTACACTATTTGAAGCTGATCTTTTAATTCCATGTATTAGAAAAAATAAAATGTGAGTTTATCAGGTTTATAAAAGACAAATAATAGAATAAAAAACCTGTATCCGTTAAGAATGAATCTTTTATTACAGCTAATGAGGGATCAGGGCTAGTATGAGAGATTGGAAATGGACCATAGCTTACAGTGTGCTGCTGTTCCTGCAGAGCAGTGAAATGGTTAAATTTTATGGGTCTACATATGTAGCAGATGTTCTGACTGTGATTTTTTTATATAAATAATCATTTATTCACACCAATTTTATTTTATATTCAGGAGTCTTAACGCTTAATGTGTTTTACATTTTGGATTATCACAGGAGGAAACTATTCCCTTGGTAGCAGAAATATAGTGAATTTTCACATAAGCACCATACTAGCGTTTCCTTACTTGCGAAGACTGCAACGTTCAGCAATTCCAATTCTGCTGGGAACCATAGAATGGCACCATTATAGCAAATAATTTGAGCAGTTATGTTCCTAAGTACTGTTACTGGCAATACCATGCTGAGCATTTCAGGCAAAGCAGGTGTGATTTTTATCTCTGGTTTAAGAATGAGTGTTTGCTTTGCTTTTCATAAAGGTGCAGCTCAATGCAGAGGCTGGTGCATCAATATATCAAAGTGAGTGATGTGAGGTTTAAAAAAAAATACAAAGATCAGCCTCCCTCCCCCCCCCCGGCCTTTAATCCTATTAGATTAAGTGCCAATTAGACATCAAGTATAAAACAACATTAAGGGCAAAATTCTGCTCTTCTTCACACCAGTGTAAATCTAGAGTAATTCCATTAATGTCAGTGGATTTACACCAGTGTAGGTTAGAGCAGATTATGGCCCTAGAGACCTAATCCAAAAACTGCTGAAGCAAATGGGAGGCTTTCCATTGACTTGAATGGGCTGTGGATCATGCCCTTGAAAGACCCAGGTCTTTGTTTTCAGCAACAGACACATGGAGAACTTGACATATAGAGCCTGACCTGGAAATATTTACTCACACGAGTAGTCCTTACTCACTTGAGCAGTCCCATTGATGTCAGAGGGAGTGTGTGTGTGTGTGAGTAATTGTTGCAGGATTAGGCCCACAGTCACTATCTAGTACTTATTAAGGAAACAGGCCTTTGTGTGAATAAAAAAAATAGAAATACATTAAAAATAATTTTAAACAGGTTCTCGGTCAGTGTATAAATCGGAAGTGATTTATAGAAGATAGCAATAACTAACTGCTTGCTGAGGGCTAGAATAGATGCTAAGGCTGTTAACTTGCCCGCAGCTAAAGCCTCCCAGTCTCTAATAAAAAGCACCGTGTTGCTACTTCTCAGCACGAACCTCTAAGTGTTCCTGATGAAGCTCACAGCAATGAAGGTGAAATATTCATTATATTCGCTTTGAAGTGGTTTAACATAGTTTTGATTAATAGAATATTGGTGGTTGCATGTATTCCATTTTCTACTGTGGGCTTTGTTTGGCTACAGAGACAATGATGAGCTCTGAGGGGGAAATGGAATGATTCTAATTAATTGCTTTAGGATGAACTGACTATTACTTTTCTAAAAATAAATAATCCTTTCTGGAATTACATTTTGTCTTCGTTGTAATGCTAAGTGACATGCAATCAAAACAGATGTGAGTGGTCTCACCTGCTGTACTTACTCATCCAGGCCCCAGTCCAGCAAATCGCTTAAGCAGACACTTTACTTTAAGCATGCACATAGTACCCAGTCTTGCATTGAGACGAATGCAGGTGAACCCTTGTGTTAGGCCTCAGAGGAGTTCTGTGCAGGCTCAGCAGTTCTTCTGCACATGTCTCATTGCAGAGCGGGACTAATGGGACTCTGCTTAAGTGCACTGCTGTATCGGGGTCCTGTTGGTAGGGTTATTCTTCCCTTGTTCCATACATAAGTATCATTAATATTTGTGTGTGCGTGGGGAGATGTGCCTCTTTGATATAATTAACCCTGACGATTGATTGCCCATGTGCACGGGGTTGAACTGATTGTTAGAATTGGGGTTGGGAAATAAATTTCCCTTAGCAGGGCATATTGGCAGGGACTTAGGGTTTTCTACCGTTCTTTCTTGGAGCCCTGAGCAGGAATCATCTGTTAGGATCATGCTAGCATACCGCACATGATTGATTTCCTGCAGTCCAAGGGAGTAGGCACGGATGGACCTCAAGCCAGTTCACCTTTAGTTTCTGGGATGAATTAGAAATTGTCTTGCCTGCCAGGATCTCAACTAAATAGCAAGTTTTAAGCAGATAGGTACAAACGGCCAAATCATAACCTGGCCTGCATGGTGGCACAAGGAGGTGTGGGGTGACCCCTTACTCCCTGGTGCCAGCTAAATGCATTATAGGGAGCAGAAGCAGGCTCCACAGAATTGCTATGTTCTCTTTCCACCCTTCCCTGCAGGTGGGTAGAAGTGGCTGGAGCTAAGGGTGACACCTCAACGTTTCCAGCAGCGGAGCTGTACTGGCATCTCGAGGTGTGCACAGCATGGTGGGTACCAATCAGGGTTGATCTATTACTCCCCACAGGCAGATAGGAAATTCTGAGTCACAATCTCCCTCCTGGCCTTGCCTGAGGGCAATGCAACAATTGTTACATCATGATATGGCCCCAAAGAGCGTTCCCAATGGAAAACATAAAAACCACACCCTCCTTTCTTTAGTGATAGTTTGACCCACGCTATATAACCATTTGATCTGCACTCCTTTCCCAAATTATAGTTTTCTAAAATATGAATCTGACTTAATTAAAAAAACACACCCCTGGTTTTGCCAGTTTCTAGACCTGGATCAGAACATGCATCATTTCACCAAACCCCCAGTTTTTGTGGGTTCCAATAAGAAGGACTCAGAGCAAAAGCATGTTTGGGTTTTGCAGAACTGCTGTCAGTTTTTCTAGTCTCTAGTTCCCAATGGAGGATGTAATCTGAATATTTTGAGGTAACGATATATTCTAAAACAAGTTAATAAAATTTTGCCTGCTCTTGCTCCCACTGAAATCCGTGAGAGTCTTACCATTTACTTCAATCGGAGCAGAATTAGGCCTGGTTAGGCAATATTTTTCAAAAGCACCCAAACGACTCTGGAGTAGCCTCATTGAAAATTTTCCGATGAAAGTTTTGTTTTGTTTTGTTTTTGTTTTTTTGGCAAAAAATACAGATTCATCTTCACCAGAACATTTCACAAAATATGTGTCAAATTCACCACATTGTTTTGATTGGGGAAAACCTCCCTAAAAAATTCCCTCCAAAACGGAAATGAATCATTTTGACGTTTTCAAAACAAAATGTTCTGATTTTTTTTGATTCAAAACATCTTTTCGTTTGGAAATGTCCTTCAATTTTGTTTTTAAAATTAAAGAAAAAAACAAACCCTCCAACATAATAAAATGGTTTGTTCAACCCCAAACTATTTTTCCCCCTTTTTTTCAGGTTGGCCAGGAAACCAAACAATCAGTTAAGTCACACAATTCTACTCAGGAGCCAATGTCCTGGGGATTTTGAAAATTTTCCCCATTGTCTCATACTGAACCACAGAAACTTTATTTTTTAAACTGCTTGTTTGAATTTAAATCTGTTTTTATTTTTAGGTTATGAGACTTGTGGAATTTCCACCACCTCGTGAGTCGTTATGAAAAAACTTGAAAGCTCTAAAAGACACTGCTCTTTGAAGACAGGTTAACTTTCAACATTCAGTAGTTGACTTCTATTGGAGCAGAGTTAGATCAAATCCTGAAGGCTTTTGAAAATGTCACCCTTATATGTTTGGTCTCCCAGTGTGCTATTTTTCCCTAATTTAAAGGAGACGTTTTAATTAAATTTAAACTAATTAATAAAAAAACAGCCAGAAAATCCTGGTGGAAAAGGTAATTTTGGTAGTAGAAATGCAGTGTAATTAAGCAAATTTGTCTCTAGTCAATTTTAAGGACTCATGGTGTGAAACAATGTTATGTAACAAAAAAGCCTAAATAATAAAATCAGGAAAGTTTATTATTTATATCTATATTTTATATCTTCCTATAGGTCCCAACCAGGATCAGGGACCCATTATGTTAGGCACTGTAAAAGCCTGGAGTCAGAAACAGTCCCAGCAGCTCTCCCTGTTGACATAAGATATAAAATCCAACTTTATTATAGAGAGTTAATGCATAACACTTCCTGCAGTCCTATTTCAAATGCATACTGTGGTTAATATATATGAAAATAATTTGTTTTATAGAAGTAAAACTTCATATAAATTAAGTAGATAATTAGTAATCCAATTTGTACAGTGTAATATGCATCATGAAATTAAACCATTAAACAGATTTTGTACAACATTTTAACTGAGATTTTTGGGAACATAGTATAAAACAGTCCAATAAACAAACATATATGATTTTTCTTAAAGGCTCAATCCAACTCACACTGAACCCACTGGCATCAATGGGAGATGGATCAGGCCCTTACATCTGGAATGTGTACACCACCATCATTAGGGTTTACAAGCTGCTTCAGATATGATCCATCCAAGATTATATTTATGGGAATGCTTTTACATGTGAATGACTTGGTAATTATCACACCAAAATCAAATGTGAAAACAGGCTGGTCTAATTTTTATTCTGAGTGGAAAGTACTGCTACAAGGATCTGAGGCATGGTCTACACATAAAAATTAGATTGACCTAGCTACATCGCTCAGGGCTGTGAAAATTTTTATGCCCTCTGCAACATATGAAGAGAAAGGAGTTACCTAACAAGTGGAGAACCAATGTTGAAGGCCAATTTAGGCAAGGTGGATTGACACCTCCTCATCAATTGTTGGGAGTGGACCACGTCCACCTTGACTAAATTGGCCTTCAACCTTGGTTCTCCACTTGTAAGGGAACTACCTTCTCTTCATGTGCCAATATATATTTATGCCTGTTTCTGTAATTTTCACTCCATGCATCTGAAGAAGTGGGTTTTTTACCCACAAAAGCTTATGCCCAAATAAATCTGTTAGTCTTTAAGGTGCCACCGGCCTCCTCATTGTTTTTTCAAAATGATGGTTTGTTCAGAAATGTAGCCTGATTTGTTTTAAACAGGATGTAAAATGCTCTCAAACAGAACAAAACAGAAATAAACATTGTAATGAAATGAAACTAGAAAAACCTGAAAAATTTTAGATTTGATTCAATTCAAAACAAAAATTTTTTGTGGATTTTTTTGATTCAGCCACCCAACTGAAGAACCAAATATTCACTCAGCTCTGTGGGAGAGGCATGTTTTGGTGTCAGTTGATCATGTTCTTATGGGTAAAGAAGCCCCATCATGAAACCTTTACTTCTGAGCAGCTCTAAGAGGGATGATCTGGCAGAGAAAGCAAAAATCCTTCCTTTCTTCTGATGGATTTTCTAACAAATTACTTGACTGGACGGAGACATTCAATTCCTAAGCTTCCATGCATGGAAATTTTCCAATTTTGACCGTGATACCTTGCCTTATACTTCTATAAAGCAGCTACTTAAACATTTTACAACAGTGAATCTCAAATACTAATGGGCAGTGTCATCAAACTGATGATCTCTCATTGACATTTTTAACTGGTTAATTACTTCATTTCCTTGCGGCCAGCAATATAAATATTTCACAGTATACATAGTTGTATTTTTGGCCAGTTCTAAGAACGCTGCAGATTCTCCGATGCTATATTGCTCTTCAAACCATCTTTTTGCTGCACACTTGAATTCAGCTTTTAGTTTTAAATAAATATTTTGCAGCTGTAATTTTGATAAAAATCTTTGTTGGCTTAATGAAGTTGTTTTTATGGATCCATATAACATCAGTGCCTTAATTACTACGAATGGATAATAAACCCTTTCTCATATATGAGAATGGGAGGCACACAGAGTGAATGTCATTTAGGAACAATTGGATTTTTCACTTGATAATTTAGTAAAAAATGTAAATACTACAAATAACTGCCCTGAAGGGAGGTTGGGTAACTACACTAGGAATCATAGCATAACTGATTTTTACAGCGATTGTTCTCTGTATTGTCTGGCTGTGCTGAGAACAGCAGCAACAAAACACCCATTCACCTACAAAGTACAATAATTTTTCATTCTGTGAGAACTGTTTAATTTCTTCCCATGGTTTTAAGGTTTCCGGTATTTAATTTTCTAATCGTACAGGAGAGAGTTGAATATTTGCATATGTTTTGTAGAGTTATAGCCATGTCTGGGAGCCAGTTCTCTTGGTTATGACATAATTCCCCTGGCTTTGGGTAATAAAATCAGTCCCTTGTTTCATGGCATTATCGCTGAAGCGGTCTCTGTGCTTTCATGTATTAAACAGCCTCACCTCTTGTGATTTGGGGCGAACAAGGAATGTTGATCATTCTGTTTGGCTAGGTCCATAAATAGAAAGTCGACCTAAGTTACGCTACTCCAGCTACATGAATAACGTAGCTGGAGTCTACATAGCTTATGTTGATTTACCCTGGTGTTTTCATTGCGCTGCATCAATGGGAGATGCTCTTTGGTCAATTTACCTTACTCTTCTCGGAGAGGTGGAATACCGGGGTCAACTGGAGAGCACTCTGCCATTGATTTAGCGGGTCTTCACTAGACCCGCTAAATCAGCCCCTGCTGCATTGATTGCAGTAGTGTCAATCTCCCTGTAGTGGAGACTAAGCCCTAAATCTGTTTGTGTAAAATGGGTGAGGCTTATTTAAAATTTATAAAATTCTCTGAGAGCCTTTGATGGAAGATGCTATAGAAAGGCAAAGTATTAATAATAACTAGACAAATAACGACCTACCCCAACTATTCTGCATTACAGAGGGAGGTCTGTGTGTGTCCTTCCTACCTTCTCCATGCACTGCTGTGGGATTGGGAGACAGAGCAGTATTCTGGGTAGATAGAAGCTGACTCGAAAGAATGACAACAGCATTCTTTCTAAGCATCCCTTTCCTGCAACTCCTCATTCTCAGTCTTTCAGAAACCCAAATAACTCACCATGTGGCCTTTACTAGCTGCCTCTTGTATTTCCTTACTAAGTAGCATCTTATTGTAGACCCTAGATGTTCATACCCTCTTGTTCAGTTGACACTTGTCTGGCAGAAAGTGTAAACAGCTCCACAGGGATTTTGTGAATCAATATAGAAAAGGACCATTACCAATGTGGATTTTCTTCTTGTTATGACTTTGGGCAATAATGCTTAGGGAGACTGATGCTGCCTGAATGTTTTCTTCTTGCTGCTGACACTTGGTTGACAGTTCTTGCTTTTGTGACCAGCCATGATGGGGCATTCATTTTACCCTTTCTTCTCTGGACACTTTCAGGCACAGGTGTCACAAGGAGAACCGTAACAGAAGGCTTGTACCTCTCCAATACTGTCTCTAGGAAAAGCTGGTGTATTCTGAAAGACTTTCTCAGTGGATGAGAAAGGAGAAGGATAGGGGAGCTTGGGTATTCTGGTGATGGGGGGGCTTAAAAGCTTTCTGTGGTTCAGAATGTATGCCAAGATATGGGATGCTGTTAAAATGAGTTTCAACTGGTGGAGAAATCAGATACTGGAACTGTCAGAAAACCTAGCTCCATTTAAAAAAAAAAATAGGCTTGACTGAAAGTCTAAAAACTCAAGACACCTGAATCATCCAGGATGGACAGGGGATCAAGACTTTTACAGTTAGCAGCTAATCTTAGGCTCTTAATTCTATATTTAGATTTCATGTAGCTGGAGTCGACTTACCTCGGTGTCTTCAGTATGCTGCGTCAATGGGAGACTTACCTTACTCTTCTCGGAGAGGTGGAGTACTGCAGTCAACCAGAGAGTGCTCTGCCATCCATTTAGCGGGTCTGAAAGTCTCAAATAAGTACTTAAATAAGTAGCCTGAATTTCAAAAGGGTTGAGCACCCACAGTAGGTCCCCTTGGAGTCTATAAGAGCTTCTGAGTGCTCAGAGGTTTTGTGATTCAGGCCACGTATTCGGGTGCCTTATGGATTAGGAGCCTAACTTTAGGCTCCTGTTTTTGAGGGTCTTGGTGAATAGCTCGAAAGGAGTAATGCCTCAGACAAAAAAGCCCTCCCCACCAAAGCCTCACATGTGAAGATTTGTGTAGGTACAAACATGCTGACTCTCACCATGAGCATATTCAGTAAAGAGCAAAATATCAACAGGTCCTGAAGAGCGCTAAAAGTCACAAGGCTGAGAGCTTTCAATGTGATTACATTTGAAACTTTGCCAGGAGCGAATGTCTGAGTAAGTTAGCCTTGTTTGGAGATGAGCAGAACTTTGCATGTATTGAAGACATTGGTTTTGGCCAGAGGTGAGACCAGTCAAGAGGAGTGTAGTATGAAATAAACAGAACCCATGTCAAAGCTGCTAAGTGGTCGGGGAGTTAGCTTGGGTTTTCCTAGTTGTCTTAGACAGAAAGGTGACAGATTGTTCAGCCCATGGCCGAATTAAAAAGAAGAGTAGAGTCACCAAGACGACTTCTTCCTGGGAACGCTGCTTTTTTGAATAACGAATACATTTAAAGAAAAATGCCACCTGCTTGTGAACACTTCCTGGGAAGGAAAAGAAGTGAAATTTATAGAATAAATTATACAGCACAAACTTTTTCCATGCTGAGCCTTCACTTGAATAATGTTTAAAGATCTCTACACATTTTGATATTACAGGGAAAGGGAAAAGAAAAAATGTGGTTATAATAAACTATATGGTTTACTATATTATTTTTATGCTGGGGACCAGAAGTAATCAGGCTGTTGGGAGACTATTTGCCATTACAGAGTCAATAAAGGATAAGTTTAAAAAAATTATTAGTAACGACACGTGGCTGTTCCCAATGGTGATGTCTTAATCAAAACCAATAGTGGTTTTTTTATTAAAAAAAGATGCTAGAAATTGATTCATTTTTAAAGTAGGACACATAGGAGCTATAGATTTAATATCTTTTAGCATCTATTATTGGCTTTGTTTTAGGATTTAGTGATTATTTCTATCTAAACAGAGCTGGAAGTCATATGTCTAGAAAACTATGTCTGGTAGAATTTCCTCAGAACATGTACAAAAAGCTTTTGTGTTGTTATCTCTGTGCCTTGATTGTTAAAGAAAAACAAAAGCCAAGGCTTTTTGTAATTATCCTGAGCAGATTGCACAAGACAACAGATAAATGCAGATAGCAGGGTTCATTTTTCTTTCTTTCTTTTTTAGAGAAATGGTCACAAAGGGTGAAGTGTCTTCTTATGCGGCGTATGAGACACCACTTAAGCTCTCTTTTGAGGGTTTAAACGGAATTTAAGTGCTGCATAGACTTTTCTACTGTCCTCTGCATAAGGGTCAATTTGACCGAAAGGGAACTGACCACCTTGGAGGCTGAAGTCCTCTCCTTCAGCCGTAAAACAAGCCCAGTGCTAGCATTGCGGTGCAAACTGCCCTGATCTGAAGGGGCCACCTCTAGCTTAGGGGTATTTCATCCTCCAAGGCCCTTCATTCATTAATGCTGAAACTCACCACCGAGGGTGACAGTAAGTGCCCATGGGTGTGGTTTTCTGGACTGAGCATGCCAATGTACTTCATGTGGACCCAGGGCATATGCAAACTACACAGCTGTGTAGGGCACCAGGAAATTTGGTGGTTTCCCACCCGTGATCTACCCCAACCCCACCCCCACTCCCCTGAGCTCTGCAGCAGGGCGGGGCCTGCACTCCCCAGCGGAGGGAAGTGCAGTGACCCGGCCCCAGTCGCGCTGCTGTTGAATGCTGGGGGTGGTGGTTCCCCCTTGCTCTCCCCCACCCTGTGGTGGGTTGCGTAGGGCCCCAGAATAGCTAGGGATGGCCCTGTGTGGACCGTCCAACCAAGTTCCTTATGGCCTCGATACTGCAAGTCCTTGTGTGCCATAGGGAACGCAAGTGTGAGCAGACTGTCTAGATGTGTCTAGGGTTAAGCATGGGCCATAGTGTCCTGCAATGAGAAGCAATAAGTCTCAAGCCCCATGCATGATCCCCTGTCTTACTCTAAAAGCAGAGGGTCAAAAAGAGACAGGACATGGGAGAAGAATGGTGATGTCTGAAGGTTTCAGTGTGATCTTAGCATGCAAATGAATCACTCAGCTACATGTTCTAACATTGTCTTACTCCTTCTATTAGGTAGGAATAACGTGGAGACAATGGTGTTGTATTCCTAGCAGTGCAGGCTCAGGTTCCTCTGCATTCCTTGTCCTACTCATCACTTTTGACCTGCTGCTGATGCACATTATACATAGCACAGGATTAAGGCTGGAGTGCATAGGCGCTTTGTCAATAAAAAACTGTTATCTCTTTTGCTTGCAGATATTAAAATCAATGAACAGGTCTTTTGAGGGAGATAAAGAATACAGAGGACTCTCCTTGACACTCAGTGTGTAGGCTTGCACTTTGCTTGCTCTTCTCCATTTTCCATTGCATTGTAAATCTTCATTTGTAGGAAGTTGCTATAAATCAGGAAGGCAAACATAAGACAAATTAGCCATACCGGGCTGTAGACATGCTGTAGGAAGATTTCATGATACATTTCTCACATACAATGTTGCTCCACCAGTGCTTCCATCAGATCTAACTCTTAGAATGAAGACCAATGAATAATGGCTTAGCCAAGCAATAAATAAATAATGCAACATCACCTTTGAACTTTGTAGCTGACGCTGAGGTCAAAGATTATATGGGTTGTAATCATGATTTATGTTTTCAGTCTCTTTGCATTTTTCAGGTAATCTTTGCCTGTCTTTTGTGTTTGATCTGAATTATTTAATTATTCTATTTCTTATAGTAAGCCACAACAATATGCCAATGTCTCTTATATTGTACAAAGTACAATTTTCTGTGCAGTTTAATTTTTAAAATATTTTTCTATGCATATGACTTATACTTTCCAGTTAGGTCAATTTACTTTGCTAACTTATTGTAAAAATATTATTCCTTATAAACAGGTAAAATAAAAGGTGTCCATGGGGTTTATTTGCAAGGAATGCCACGTGGTAGTAGTTAAAAAATCCTGCTTTATTAATGTCAGACTTAGCAATCACGCATCTTTTTCATTATTAGAAATGTGAACTTGTTTCCTAATTGCTACGCTTCGGAAATCATAATATCAACGCAGCTTGATAGCCTCTTAATTCCTTTCTATCACACTGGTTGATCAGAACTTAGATTTAACTGATGAATGGTGACTACGTATCCCAGATTGCTTTCAAGCTTGATACTTGAAAGTACCTCAGTCAATCTTTTAGTGTAACTTGACGCTACACTTCGATACTGCCAAATATTTGCTTCGTACATTGCCTCTATTAATTCTTTGGCTTTGTGCCTTAGTTGGAGCAGTGTGCAGTATGGAAGAGCATTCAGAAATAACGCTGAGAGAAAATGGTGTCTATTGCTGAAGTCTACTATTTCATCTCTTCGGCTAATGCGTGATCCCTTCATAGCAGCCAGAGAAAGTTTAACTGGCTCCCTTACACAAAGCCAAATCTACTGCTTCCCTCTCCTCCCCTCTCAGCCCAAGCCTGAGTCACCAGCCTTCATGCAGGGGATCTTGCCTTTAGGTGTGAAGCAAGAGCAAAGCGACTTTGCAAATACACCTACAGCCTTGCAGCTGGAACAAGTCTTGCTTCTGCTCTGTCCCCTCTCCCTAGGGTCACTGGCTGATAGTTCTGTGTAGCGGTGGATACTCCAGGCCCCACCTCCATTCCTTTAAGTAATCTTAAGCACACTTTTCTAGTGCTGTACTCTGCAGTGATAGCTGGGAGACCAGGCTCTGAGTTCTTTGGTTCCTGGGCCAGGCGGGAATGCTTGAGCTCTCCAAGAAGGGGGAATTTGTTTTCTATCTTTCAGCAACTGAATCCACAACGAGAGTGGCAAAATGAGCTCCCTCCACACTAGCTCTCTCCTGGGGCTATGTTAGAGCAATGCATCTGTTCTGCATGTGGGTGGGTAGCCAGAATATCCAGTGTCCCTCTTGTTTTGCTCTATTGTTGCTCCTCTCAGCAATATGTATGTCAACAAGCCAGCCCCTCTAATTTCCAACATGAGTTTTACCAGCTGTGTGTTTATGACAGTTTTCTGAACATTTCACATTTACATTGTTAAACATTTGTACTTTGGGCCAGGTTTTAAGGGAGCATGGAACATAGGAATTGCCAGGCTGGTTGGGTTGTGTGGTTCATCTAGTCTGGTGACTGCTGCAGACATTGGCTGGGATTAGATGCTTTGGGGTTAGCACATCAACAGGAAGCAGGCAGTCATAAGGTGGGTAATGATGGCATCCTCTGCCCATAGGGGGAAGTTTCTTCCTTACTTTTCAGTTTGAGGTCAATTTATGCCCTGAAGCATGAGGGTTTATATTCCTCTGGGAACAGGCAAGCCCTCACCTTGCAGAGAGGAAGCTAAGGAGCTCTTCTGGACTCAGCCAGCTCTAAGTAGACAAACCTGCAAGGCTGGCTCTGCCTGGAGGGAGGATGCTTAAAAGGGGCAAGCCCTGCCCTCCACCCCCAGGAGTACTTAGGGGAAGGTCGCTCTGTCTTGGAGATAGCTGGCTATGGGGCTAGATCAGCAACGAGGAAGAGAGTTGTGGCCCCTGCCATTAGTGAGGCTGTAGTAACCAGGTACAGAGCAGGGATATTAAAAAGAGGGAGCCTAAAGACAGATGCTAGTCCTGGGCAAGGACACTAAAGCCTACAGAGGAGCTGACTCCCAAAGGGGTGGCTGAGAGACTGCCTAAGAGACTGAACACCCTTTTGCTTGGTTTGGAGAAACTCTTGTATATCACAAGCAGAAGAAGGATTCAGCAAATGCCAAACAAGAGAAGCCCGCACAAATTGTGGCCTGGTGGAGACCCGAGGGGTTCTCTCCCCCGCACCCTCTCATCTAAAGTAACTGTGGATATTTTCATTGTCCATATACATGTCCAATCCTTTTTTGAATGTTGCCAAGCTCTTGGCCTCAATAATACTTTGTACAAAGAGTTCCACTAGCTAATTGTGCACTATGAATAAACACAATTCCTGTTATCAGTTTTAAATTCGATGCCTTTCACTTTAAACTTACAAATCCCTTGGTAAATAAGTTATATGGGTTGTCAGTGATATTTCAATCCAAAACAGAGAAATTAAATGAAATACACCGAGTTGAATTTTCTTCCAGTTTCACTTGTGCAATTGGATCAAAATCAATAGGGTTAGACATATGTCTAACTGGGGTCTGAAATTTGGCCCACTTGAAGACAACCACAGAGGTACAAGCTCTGATAAAACTTAACCCATTCTAAGTGTATACAGTTAACAACAGAGTGTAATTGCAAGGAATAGTATTTGGCTTGGACTACTATATTCTGGCCCCAGGGCACTGTGGCAGATGTAGCATAGGGTCTAATAAACTATAAGTCCCTGATGCCAGTATTGCTATATAAGAAGAGTAATAATAACACAATCCGAGAGTGAAAACATCCATCAAAGGCTGACAAACCTCTGGTATAGATTTTATTTTATTTTTATATTACTAAAGAAGCTAGTTAATTCTGATGGAACTGCTAATACAATTTCTGTGGTGGTCTGAATGAAACATCATTTTGTGCTTATTACTTCTTTCATGCGAGGTTATTGTTAAGAAACAAGCATTTGAGTGTTGCTGAAATTACAAAAGTAAATAGTAATATGCACTCTGATAAATCATGGGCACAAAAGCTGTGTTCAGACAGGGACTTATACTCCAAGTCATTGTGGAGAGTGAATATACATATGTTTATTTTTAGCATACAGGCTGTGCCTTTTTTTAATACACCAAGAAAACTTAGTAAACAAATGACTTTTATTTCAGATTGTGGGTGGCCCAGTTGCAGATGTGTGATGGTGTTTTTCTTTTAAAGCACCATAAAAAAAGTATGGATTCTGGTGCATGAGCTTAAACTTGATTTTTATGCCAGTGAAACAACTCATGAGTAAAATTAAGCTCATACATATTTTGTTTGCTACTGTCATCTTAGGGGCTGGGTTAAGATTCCTTTGAAAATTTATCCCAAGGAGCAATAATGCAACAAAATTTGGTTTAGAGTTTCCAGCAGAGGGAGAAGTTACAAGTAGAATTGTGAGTTTCCTTCTGTAGGAGTGTTTATTGCTTGATCACCCTAACTTGTATTACGCAGAATACTATTATTATTTACATTGTACCTCCTTGCTGGAAGAAAGGTTCAAAATAGAGTGCGAGACAGCAAGAGAGAGTGAGTGAGCGAGAGAGAGCCCTTGATGAAATCAAGATGTGGATTCAAGTTCAGATTTCAAAGACCCACAACATTGGGATTGTTCCAAATCTTGAATTTGTCATCAAGCGTGTGCCTGGTGCTTACATAAGTCAATGAGAACTGCATATTAATTATTATTTAAATGATGGCAGCACCACAGAGTGCTAAGGCACTTTCCAAACACAGAGGAGGATACAACCTTTGTTGCTGCCAAACATGTGTGGTCTAATCTGACCTGTCTATTGTTAAACTGAATTTCTTTTGTCAAAAATAGGTTCCTTATGTCTCTTAACAGATATTATATTTGTGGCCAAAACACACACACTCACTTTTCCCCAAATGGTGAATATGTTCACAGTTTCCAGGCAATGAGGGTTTGCTTAATGTTGCATTGTTCAGCTGGAATAGCTAATATATTAGACATTTCCCCAAAGGACTGTTGTGGTCTTTAATTAACTTCTTTCCCATAGGCCTGCAATATAGCATCGTACAATATTTGGTCACTTCCATAGCTTGCCCTTCTACTCATATGTAGGACTTATTGGTTCTCATTTCCTGGGGGAGTGTTATGAGCACAGAGAGGAAGGATTCATCAAAGGAGAAGTTAATTGTGTTCAAGCTCTGTGTGTATGTGAGAAATAAAGAGAAAAACTCCATCCCATTGTGCCGCTGTTGTAAGATAGGCAGTGAACCTGTGTATTTGACTTATCGACTCAGTAAAGCAGCAGAGATGTTACCTTTGTTGTGATGTGGTTGCCCTTTCTGTGACACAGGTATGCGAGAAAAGACTATGATAACTCAGCCTAGAAATGATCCACAAGTCTAACTGACACCAAAGCGAGACACAGTGAAGCAGGTTGTGCTAATTTGTGGCACCTACTTTACTTTATAGTGTACAGTCAGGGACCACCTCCTGTATTGTATTGTGTAAATTAACAAACAGCAGAAATATACAATCATAACCATACAGTGATTTGTCTTCAAACCAAGTATAGAACAAAAGCGTTAAGATCTATTAGCTTTGCCTCCTTTAGGCACTGACCCTGCAAGATCCTGAGCCCTGTCAACTCCCACGGTCTTTGGCTAGTGTTGAGGATGCTCGGTGTCTTTCAGGATCAGGTCCTTATTCAGGGAGGATGAAATCCTGCTCCCTTGCCCTGCCAAGCATGGCCAAAATTGAGCAAACCAACCTCGTTCTGCTGTGTATAGGAGCCAGGACTGGGCAGCTCATGTGTGGGGACTTCAGCCTCTTTTGTGTATTATGCTGCCACAGAGTAGAGTATATCTACATCTGGAAGTGGGGGAAGGTGGGCAGGCTGGGGAAGCTGTTATGGCATGGTCAGAGCATCCATGGGCATGACCCCTGTATGGGAGTGTCTGTATTGGACTGAGCTTACTAACTACCATCCATTGTTGTGAGTGCTCCAGGACTTACCCGCATGGCTCACTCACGCAACATCTATTTACTTGGGCTTGGTGCAGGGACATGAATTCCCAAGTGAATAATCATGTGAGAAATAGCCGCTGTTTCAGAGCCGGATTTGCAATATCCTTCTCATTTGAGATGTCCCTGATGCTTACAGGGCATTTTCATGGGAATATCTCCAGCCATGTGGTGCTCGTCATTTTCTATTCCAATGTGGTCCATTGGGGCTTTGTGAAACTCTGTGGGTTCAGTTCCTTGGGAGGTTTGCAGGAACCTTTCTTCCAATTTCACTCCATGTGAGCTTGCACCTGGACTTTCATAAACACACAGACTCTGAGGTCAGAAGGGACCATCATGGTCAGCCAGTCTGACCTCCTGCACATTGCAGGCCACAGAACCTCACCCACCTATTCCTGTAATAGACCCCTAGCCTGTGACTGAGTTACTGAAGTCATCAAATCATGATTTAAAGACTTCAAGTTACAGACAATCCACCATTTACCCTAGTTTAAACCTAAAAGTGACTTGTGCCTCATGCATCCGAGGAAGGCAAAAATCCCCTAGGGTCTCTGCCAATCTGATTTTGGGGAAAATGCCTTCCCAACCCCAAATATGGAGTTAACCTGAGCACTTGGCTTTGCAGGTGTAAATGAACCAAAAAAACGTATGCAACTCAACCAAAACTGCCAGTTTTTGTCATGATTAGAGTCAAAAGAACGGAAAGCCCCAGTCAAGGATAAAGACATCACTGGGATAGACACTGTTCCCCTATTCATTGAATCAAAGAGACGGTCATTGCCTCAACAGCTTAAATCTAAGGCCCAGATCCTGCAAAAACATATGCAAGTACTTAACTTTACTATGGAATCAATGGGACTGCTCCTGATCATAAGTTAAGCATGTCTGCAAATGTTAACAAGGATTGGTACTTAAGTAATGCATCTGCATATACCATGAATATCACCATTGCAGGGCCAGTAGTGAAGATTACATTTACATAAAAATACAGCTGCTTGTGAAAGTGTACAAATGTATCCTTTTACGTTTTCACATGTTGATGCATGCCTCGTGCTCCCGTTATGTCAGTCACACTGCAAATTGTTACTGCTGTAATGTAACAAGATGTGACTGACATTGTGCAACACAGAGAAACCAAAGCTGCCACAGGAATTTTCGCTGAGAATATCCTCAAAAATTCGATAGATATGGTTTTTTGAAAACAGGGACGCTGGTGATTTTTTAAATAAATTATCTTTCTCTAAGTGGTTATTGCACAACCCCTCCCACATATACCTCACAGATCTGATTTTTTTTTTGTACATATACACACAAAAATAGATCCAAATTCTATTAAGGTTTCTCCTTAAAGATAACATCTGTCATTAAATTCTTGATCCTGCAAGTGCCTATCTTTAGGCCTGTGAGAAGTTCCACTGAAGTCACATACTTCAGTGTTTGCACGCACAGTAGGTCTTGATTGACTGACATTAAGGACGATAATTTGTGTCCACTAGCTTTCTGTGCTATTGTGAATGTATTATTCATATTGCAGTAGCACTTAGAATTTCCAGTCACAGACCGTGACCCCATGTGCTAGCTGCTGTACAAACTCTGAGCTAAAAGATGGCCCATTCTCCAAAGAGCTTACAATCTAAATAACGCCAGACGATTAAAAGGAACCCTACCAAGTTACTAATAGCCAAGACACTGGCTAACATCAATATTGTTATAAAAATGCAGCATTGTGTTTAAATCTCATGTTGATGCGGACATGTTTTTTTAAGGCCACGTTTAATAAAGTTTGCAACTGTGCTCTGTTACAGCCAAGCCAGGCAGGAGAATGAGCTGAAGTTAACAAATCCTGAGCTGGTATGTTAGTAGCACCACCCTGGCCACTGAAAGAACACAGCTGGTGCACCGCAGGGCAGGAAACCTGCAGGAAGAAAAGTGCAGTGGTTTATGCCCTAGCTGGAGAACCTGGTTCCATTTATGGCTCTTCCCAGACTTCCTGTGTGACCTGGGGTAAGTCATTTAGCCCGTCTATGCCTCAGTTCCCTCTATGTAAAATGGGGGTAATTGCGCTGCCCTGCTGTACAGGGATGTTGTGACGATAGATATCTTAAAGACTGAAATACTCAGATACCGTGATAATGGGGGCCATATAAGTACCTAAGTTATACAGAGAGGAAAATACTACCTGTGGAGAGTGAATACAAATAATCAATAGACTGAACAATAAAATAGACTGTGCAAAGTCCATAAAACAAACTGCTATTGGAAAATGGTTTTGACCAGCCCAGATAAACTATCCTCTATCCCACAAATAAAGCCCTCTCTGCCAATTCATGCTGACTGACTTTTAGCCTAGGGTTGTTCATTAAGCCACATCAACACCTGGTGCTAAGGGTGATTCCCAGCTCAAGTGGACACAATTACGCTTGCTCACATCAAGTTAGCACAGTAAAAGTAACAGAGTAGCAGGGGCAGCCGCAACAGCACAGGCTCACTGTCTCAAGTATGTACCCAAGGGGTCCAGAGGATTTGTACTCAGGGCACTTAGCCTGTACCACTGCTCTCAGTGCCCATGTTGCCATGGCTACTCTACTACTTTTAGTGTGCTGACTTGGTGAGAACAAGCAAGAGTGTGTCTATCGGGGCTAAGAATGGCACCCCTGGCTCCAAGGGTAGACTACTCACAGATCTCTAGGCTCCCCCCCGCCCCCATTGGTTCAATCAGCATAAGTTTGTTTGAGGGAGGGGCTTCTTCTATAAATGGCTTGTCCTCCATGTTGGTTTTTCTACACAAGCCAAACAGTGCCCCTGGTGCAGAGTGGAACTGGTAAGGATTAAACAAGCAAAACCTAATAAATAGAGTAGGGGAAGCAATGTCATAAATTGGGATGGAGTGATCACACCCTCTTACTCTTAGTAAAAAAGAAATAAGGAGGGAAGGGAGTCCCCCCCCGCTTGTACTCCTTGGGATTGTCTGGGGCAGGGGAATTGCAGGTCATCTAGTCACAGATATAAATGATTAATAATAGAAACCTGAAATGATGGTTTCCAAATGAAACTATTCAGCTGTTATAATGCTATTTACAAATTTGTGTTTTGTGTCTGTGATGGCTTTTACTTTCTGCTTGTTAGGGATGTTTTTGCAGCTTTCTTAAATTACAAATCTGAGTGGATTTATGCCCTCCCCCCTCAGTCTGCCCTGTTCTTTTCTTCCCCAAAACAAAAGAAGTGAATTAAATCCTTGTTTGGTTGAAATTTAAAACTTTGTAGATGGGCTCCCCCACCTGTGATTAATTTTGTTAAGTTTTTCTTAACCAGTTGTCTGTTCTGCTGCTGCTGTAGAACCAATTGAGGATTTCAGACTTGTGTTTGTTGCTGAGGATTTTGTTAAGAATAAAATTAAAATAATCTTTTTTTAATTAAAAATAATGACAGAGCTCCAACGTGAATTTTAGTTTATGGGGATCCATAAATATGTTGTGATTCATATTTATATAATTGAACTGTAGGTGAATAGAAACTGATAAATGCTCTGATCAAATGTCTGATTGGTTAAGTTAAGAATAAAATTTATTAATAAACACAAGGTTCTGCTCCTTGACATTCATTTAGCCATTCACTCTAGGTGAAATCCTCTCTGTCAAGAGTTTTGTCTGAGGAAGGAGCTTACAATTTGCTCAGCTGTTTCTGACTGCATAAAGTGATTCAAACCTAGAAATAATATTTTCAAGCACAGTATAGTTGGGAATAACTCTTAGCTCTGTTGTAAAACTTAGCCCCTATACACTTTACAGCAAAGAGATTTTCTACTAATTAAACAAGAGTTTAGCAGGATATTTTAAAAATGATCTGGACAGTTATACAGACAATATAATCAGGAGTTACGGTAGTTAATATTAAATAAACAATTTGGGAAGGGATATCAACTCACCTGCTTCAAGGCATAAGACAAACCCTACTTCTAAGAGATAAGGAGGAAACTTTCCTTGAGGGCTCGTTATCCACTACCCACCTGCTTCACCTTTCATTGAAGCATCCAGTAGCAGAGACAGGATACTGGACTAGATTGACCTTAGGTTTGATCTGCTCTGGCTACTCCTAAGTACTTTGTTACAGTTATGTCAGAAATATTGAAATCAGTGAGCAAAATGGTGCAACAAAGCCAATGAATCAAGCGGTAAAACAATTTTTGTTATATTCTTATTTAGGATTGGAAATAAAGATCCATGCTGTATTTATAAGATCAGTAAAGATACTGTCTCCTAATGCTGTTTGCAATTAGCCTTGATTAATATAGTTTGTGATGACCTGGTAACAGGCAATAAAGAAATGTCCTGGATGGCAACTCCTTCTTCAGCTTCATTGACTGTATAAGATGTTACTAATGAGGTTGCAGTCTCAGGTGGAATTAGGTGCAGCTGATCTTGAGTGGCTGTGTTCATTCATGGAGAGGAGGACTAGAAGGTGGTAGGGATTGTTTTAAATTTTCATGCAGAGATCTCCCATTTTGGTT
The DNA here is from genome assembly GCF_965152235.1 of Eretmochelys imbricata. Classification (NCBI taxonomy): domain Eukaryota; kingdom Metazoa; phylum Chordata; order Testudines; family Cheloniidae; genus Eretmochelys; species Eretmochelys imbricata. Next base: position 11,471,344 of record NC_135578.1, read on the forward strand.
GATGCAGGGATCTATCCTGTCTTCATGCTGATGATACATAGTGATGCCTTTTTTCCCTCCCCCAAATGAGCCATTATAGATTATCTCTTGGCTACTAGACCAGCTAGGTGGCATTTATATTTGGTTGAACAGAGGAAGATTTTTCTCTTCCAGTTGCATAGGTTACAAATGTTTATGTCCTGCCTTAAGTGCAGGGGACTGGACTAGATGATCTCTCAAGGTCTCTTCCAGTTCTGTGATTCTATATGCAAGCACAGAGTATGAAGTAAGGCTTTCCTCAATTTGTTGGACAGGGCGTGTGCCACAGAACTCATTGTGAAGTGGAAGTAACCCCCAAAAGAGCAAGCACACTACATTCTGTCTGAACTATTCTGCTTAAGCTGTCTTTATGGCATTGGTATCCACTCAGGGTGTTAAACTGGCTCTTGATAAACAGGCATAAAATAGGGATGGTATGTAAGGGAAGACTGCGGAGGGGAGCGAGTTGACAAAAGAAAAAAAAGAGAGTGTGGTCTGTTGTGTGTGTAATGAAATAGTTAAATCAGTTCCACGGGCAGCAAATGGAATTCTGCAGTAGGAGTGGATACTGTAGAAGTGGAAATAAAGACAGTGGCACATATTTATTGCTGAAATCCCTATAGAACTCATTAAAACATACAGCAAATTTCTCCTTGGCTTATTGGAGTATCTGCTGCTGAGTACCACAGAATATCATTGCTTGGGCTGTCACCAGGGCAAACCCACCTTTGACCACTGCAGTTTTACTAACTGATTTTTAACACCTACTTGGCAGAGTTTGCCGCTGGCCAAGCTTAAAGTCCCAATGGAGATAAATTATTTAAGATTTTCCTTCCCCTGCCGGAGATTTATGGCTCTTGGTGGGAAAAATACTCTGGGCTTTGGAGTATGACGCCAAGTATCAGTTCTACAAAGATCCGTTACCAGGAAGAAAATTCATGCTGTGGTGCAAATAATGCTCAGAATCTGCGGCTGCACATGTGCCCGTCTGCAGCTAAAATTCCCTGAGGAGGCTGGCAGTTTAGCGTCTACTGTCCTGTCGCAGTTTGTTCCGTCTGCTACTGCTGCTTCACTGACTACGCTGTGATCCTTCTGAAAGAATAAGGGACAGTCAAACCCATTTTGCCAGATTTACAGCTCACTCCAAAATGTTGATTCTAAATTTAGAACCCACCTGAAAATTACAAAAGTCTAGAGTACGGCCCCTGTCTTGCAAAGATACTTGTACATGTTTAGCTTTGTGCACCGTGAGCTTTCCCCATTGATTTCAATAGTGCTATTCATAGTATGTTAATTTAAGTATCTTTGAAGGATAAGGGCCTGAAGGAGAATTCAAATCATTTGAAGTTTGTGTTCTTTGGCACCTGCAAAATATGAATTCTAGGCTACTGCATGTTGTTTTTTTTTAAATTTATTCTGCAGTAGACATCAAGAAATGGCAAGAATTACTTTCAAACAAAAACTTCATTAGTGCTTGTGTACATGATTCCACAGTCTGGACTTCGGGGCTGTGAATTGTAGAGAGCTCTAACTGCCCTGCGTCAACCCCGCTGGCACAAACTAACAGGTACCTAGTTTTCTTAGTGTAGTCCTGTTTGAAATGGGACTACATCAGTGAGAACTAAGTATCTTTTGGTTTGTGTCTACGCAGGGCAGTTAGAGTGCAACACTTTATAGGGCTCTACAATTCACACCTCCCTAGTCTGCACCATGGCATCGTGTAGACAAGCAGTTAGACAATGGCGTGTGTTTATTAAGCCTCTTTTGGGAAAACAAATTAAGGGAAATGTTCCAAACTTTCACCAAATCCAAAGCTTTTAAAGAAAGAAGCCCAATAGATTGTGTGAGAAGCAAATCTGCACCAGTTTCTCCCATCCCTAAATCTATTAAATAAAACTGCAACTCTTTGAGGTGGAATGAGGGAACATGGGTCAAGGTTTTCAAGTGCTCAGCATCTGCCATTGGGATCATATTTTCAAAAGTGCTCAGCACCCAGCATTTCCCAATATGACACTTTGGCACTGAACATTTTGAAAATATGGTCACTTATTTGGTGCCTAAATGGGAAGCTGAACTCTCTCTAAAAAGCTGACCTAGAATATAGGTATTAAGGTTTTGGAAAAATCTGGTCATTGGAGACTCCCCCCCTCTAAAATGCAGCCCCCCCCCAACCTCTCTTCCTGTGACTGTTCTTTCATCAAATCTTTTTTTAAAAAAAAAAGTCTGTCAAGTCTAGTGAAATGGAAAAGTCAGAGTTGTGTTAGCTTGGATTTCCCCCAAAGAAATGAGAAACAACTGCAAACCAGGCATTCGAGGATGAGATAGTAACACAGAGAATGCCAATGGCCAGGAGCAAGGGTCTGCAATAATTATTATAGATTTTTTTTCAGAAGATCCTGTGGCACCGTGTAAGGTGCATCTAGAATCTGTCAGATGTAATGATCATGTGGGGTGTGTGTGTGTGTGTGAGTGTGTCAACTAGACCTCAGGATGAGTAATAAAACTATAACAACCTTACAGCAGAGGAAGAACAGCCAATTTGCAAAATCCGTTAGGAGGAGAGTGAGGATTCTCTTGATAAACAAAATGGAAAGTAAAAAGAAAAGGAGTACTTGTGGCACCTTAGAGACTAACCAATTTATTTGAGCATAAGCTTTCGTGAGCTACAGCTCACGCTCAGATAAATTGGTTAGTCTCTAAGGTGCCACAAGTACTCCTTTTCTTTTTGCAAATACAGACTAACACGGCTACTACTCCGAAACCTGTCAAAATGGAAAGTGACAGGGAAGACGCATGGCAACATCTCATAGAAATGTAGTAGTGGAATCAAGTCCAGCTCCTGCACTGAGGCAGGACCAAGTAAACCTTGACCATTCTTGATCGGTGTTTGTCTAACCTCTTCTTAAAAACCTCCAGTGATTGGGATTCCACAGCCTCCCTTGGAAGCCAATTCCAGAGCTTATCTATCCTTATAACTGGAAAATTTTTCCTAATATCTAACCTAAATCTCCCTTGCTTCAGATGAGGCTCATTACTTCTTGTCCTACCTTCAGTGGACATGGAGAACAATTCATCATTGTCCCCTTTATAACAGCCCTTGACATATTTGGTAAATCATGAAGAGGACAGGTCATTGATTCAGAACAATCTGGGTTGCTTGGTAAACTGGGGGCAAGCAAACAATATGTGTTTTCATACAGCTAAATGTAAATGAATGGGAACAAAGAATGTTGGCCATACTTACAGGATGGGGCACTATATCCTGGGAAGCAATGACTCTAAAAAAGTTTTGGGGATCAGGAGGATAATCAGCTGAACATGCGACACTGTGGCCAGAAGAGCTCAAGAGCTCCTGGGATGCATAAATAGGGCCCTTTTAGGTAGGCGTTGAGAGGTTATTTTATCTCTGTATTTGGGACTGGTGTGATCACTGTTGGAATACTGTGTCCAGTTCTGGTGCCCACAGCTTGAGAAGGATGTTAATAAATTGGAGAGGATTCAGAGAAGAGCCACTAGAATGATTAAAGGAATAGAAAACATGACTTATAGTGATAGTCTTGAAGAGCTCAATCTATTTAGCTTAAAAAAGAGAAGGTTAAGAGGTGACTGATTAATCTGTAAGTAGCTACACGGGGAACAAATATTTAAAAATGGGCTCTTCAATCTAACAGAGAAAGGTATACCACGATCCAATGGCTGAGAGTTGAAGGTAGACAAATTCAGAATGGAACGGAGGTATCATTTTTTGACAGTCGGGGTAATAAACCATTGGAACAATTTACCAGGGGTTGTGGTGGATTCTCCATCATTGACAATTTTTAAATCAAGATGGGATGTTTTTCTAAAAGATCTGCTGTAGGAATTATTTCGGGGAACTTTTATGGCCTGTGTTATACAGGAGATCAGACTAGATGACCACAACGATCTCTTCTGGCCTTGGAGTCCATGACTATTTGAAGACTTATTAGGTCCCCCCCTCTTTTCTCAAGATTAAACATGCCAAGCTTTTTAAACCTTTCTTCGTAGGTCAGATTTTCTAAACCTTTACCTTTTATCATTTTTTGTTGCTCTGTCCAATTTATCCACATATTTCCTAAACTGTGGTGCTTAGAATTGGACACAGTATTCCGGCTGAGGTCTCACCAGTGCTGAGTGGAGTGGCACAATTACCTCCCATGTCTTATATACAATACTCCTATCAACATGCCACATAAAGATATTGCCCTTTCTTGCAGCTTCTTCACACTGTTGACTCATATTCAATTTGTGATCCATAAAAAAAACCAACAGATCTTTTTCAATAGCATTACTGCTTAGCTAGTTATTCCCCATTTTGTGTTTGTGCATTTTTCCTTCCTAAGTGTAGTGCTTTGCACTTGTCTTTATTAAATTTCACCGTGTTGAGTTCAGACTGATTCTCCAATTTGTCGAGGTTGTTTTGAATTCTAATTCTGTCCTCCAAAGTGCTAGCAACCCCTCTCAGTGTGGTGTCATCTGTACATTTTATAAGCCTACTCTTCACTCCATCATCCAAATCACTAATGAAAATACTGAATAGTACTGGACCCAGGACTTGATCCCTGTGGGACCTCACTAGATATGCCTGCTGGTTTGACAGAAAACCATTGATACCGACCCTTTGAGTTTTGTCTTTCAACCAGTTTTGCACCCACCTTATAGTAATTTCATCTAGACCACATTTTCCTAGTTTGCTTTTGAGAATGTCATGTGGGACTGTGTCAAAAGCCTTACTAAAATTAAGACATATCACATCTACTCCCCCCTCCCATCCACTAGACTAGTAATCTGTCGAAGAAGTAAATGATGGTTTGGCATGATTTGTTTTTATATTCCTTATAATCTTGTTATCCTCTAGCTGCTTACAAATTAATTATTTAATAATTTGTTCCAGTGCCTTTCCAGGTATTGAAGTTAGGGTGACTGGTCTGTAATTTCCTGGTACCCCTTTGTTCACCTTTTTAAAGAAAGGTATTATTTTTGTCCTTCTCTAATCCTCTGGGACCTCACCAGTCGTCCATGAGTTCTCATAGATAATTGCTAATGATTTGAGATAGCATCATCTAGTTCCTTAACTACCCTAAGATGAATTTCATCAGGATGAATTCCATTTCATCATGAAAGCACATGGGGGTGGTAACAGAGAATGGAAGCAGGTTTATAGAGACATGTCAAAGTGGATGTGGTTATACGTACGGTCATTGTTCAGTCACTGGAGAGAGAGAGGCTGACAAGCCAAAGAATATCCTTCTCCATTGTAAAGCACAGGGTGTGTTTGCACTGTCATTGAGTCTTTTCCTTTGGGACGCATGACATTACTCACACTTTCCTTATGTGCCAGGAAACAGAAACAGAGTCAATGGGCATATCATCTGCCTGTTGGAATATAACACATCCCATATGGTAAATGTAATGTGTGTAAATGGAAAAGAAGTTGGCTATCTTAGGATATTTCCTTTATCAGAAGCTGGGGATAAGTGAAAGAATACAAAATGTTGGCATGAATCTGAATATCAAATTCAGATATGGATGAAATTTGGCAATTTCAGATGAAAATGAGCATTGGAAAAATCAAGTGTTTTTTGTTGTTTCTTACCTAGCTGCACAGTTATAGTTCTGAAAGAGCTGACTTTTGGATAAGAAAGAAATCAGGTGAAACATATTTATCCAAGATAAAATTCTTCCCCTGTGCTCATTCTATGGAGCACATTTAGCAGCTGTTTGGTCCTTACTAAATATGTCTGAAGCTTTGGCAATCTATCTTGTTGCGTCAAGATGGAGTGATGGAGCTCTATGAACAAATGTGGGAGGTGTTCTCAACTGACATCTTGCAATCTTGTGAGCTTAGGTGAAAGCCCCAACCATTGAATACTAATGAATGTAGAGGTTACAGTCAAAAGACCTGTGTTCTGTTCCCAGCTTTGTCATTGACCTCCCTTGTGCAAGTCACTTCACCAGTCTACCTCACTTTTCCCTCTCACGATTTGTCTGTTTAGATTGTAAGATCTTTGGGACAGAGACTGTCTCTCACCATGTGTGTGTACAGCGTGTGGCACCGTGGGGCTAAAATGTAAGTTGAGGCCTCTGGGGACGTCTAAAATACAAATAAGTAATAGTATAGTAATTCAAGAGGTTAGCAATAATATGTACAGACTTCTTTCCAGAACGATAACTCTTCTTCAGCTGCTGCTTCAACATGAGACTTTCATATTTGATCTGATTCCTTGTTCTCTGGTTACCAATCTGTTCAAATCATCATCATCATCATCATCATCACTTGAATTTCCAAAGAGGGATTTTTTTCTGATAGTGAGCTTAATGCATAGCAAGGCCTGCTTGGTTATCAGGATAAACAGTTGTGCTGAGATTGATGTTGTCTGTGTTGGTGGCTGACTGCAATTGAGATTGCCTGGCTTGTTACCCCTTCGCTGTGGCTTTTTTTTGGTTTTTTGTTTCAAGGAAGAAATGTACAGAGGATCAAATGAACATGTTTTCTAAATTCAGCACATTGCACCAAGATCATCAATCTCTACCAGCGCCCCATGTTACTGGTAGTTGCTGTGGAGCTTCTGCCTGCTCAGTGATTGAGTCTTTATACAGGCAGCAGCGAGATTATCTCTGGTTTGTTTGGAGAAGTACTTAAAACCACTGTGTAACAACAAATAAAAAGGCAAAATCTTGGTTCTGTTGAAGTCAATGGCAGCAAAACTCCTATTGACTTCACTGGGCCTACATGCATATTCCTGCTCAGTTTTATTTATTTTTCTTGCCTTCTTAAAAGTTGTCAGCTGTTTTTTATAAGGTATTTCCTGTAACTCCCGTACATTTTTCAGATCCAATCTGGGTGGGAACATTTCCATTCATTTGATTGTGTGGTGTGTATGTGCAACGTGGCAGAATTCTGGGCTCATAAGGAACCTGACAAGCTAGAGTCCAAAAAAAAAAAAGTGGTATATTTTGTTTCATTTTTTTTAACGTTACCCAGAAGACAGGAAATATTACTTCTGTGTTGTAAAGGCTCAATAATGTTTGCCTCAATAGCAATTTTTCTGTCAATAGTTTATAAAAAACCCATGCTGCAGAGGTCTTTTGCTGCTCACAAGTATTGACTTTTGTTGCAGCCACATATGCCAGAGTATTTTATATTTCAACTTTCAGTCCTCCCTATGACAGCCTTCAGCGAAGTGGGTCTTTCTCTGTATATTTCTGACTTGGAGTTATGTCAAATTGACTGACATATTTTTTTTCTTTTTAAGTGGAGGGTCTCCAGACATCCAAGCCATGGGCAGTTTCTTCACTGCCACCAAAAAAGAGTAACTCAAGGGACCACTCTCCAAACTCTTGATGCCAACAATAAGTAGACTATAAATGCAGCTATTCTGACAGGATACCTTTCATTCATCTTTTGGACCTTTTCCAACCCCCCCTCCCTGATTTAAACCACCGACTCTGCCTCTCCCTCATAGCAATGGTGTTGGCTATACCCAATCTTCAGATGAGCAGACAGCCTCCAAGCAGTTCCCTAATGACCTGCTGGCAGGAGCTAAAAGCTCTTATATAGCAGGATGATCTGCACCATCTCCCCAGAGGTCAGGTCCATGATATAATGTGGTATATGTGTATAGATGCAGTTTCAAAAGTAGAATTTTGGCCCAGTAGATCAGAACAGATTCCTAGTAGCTGGTGCTGTAACACTTTCCAAGACTATGCGACAAAAACTGATTGCTTTGGATGATTCAATGCTGGTAAAAATTTCCAAAAGGGCTCCTCTGTCTTGCATGAGATCATGTTCGTTTACATAATTTACTGTATTGCTTAATGTAATAGAGCTGGGGCAGTAAAGAGTGAGAGGACTTCAAATCATCTAATCCCCTGTGTAATACAGTTCTTTTTGCACATGTATTTTAATGCCTCAGGGTATGTCTACACTATGAAATTAGGTCAAATTTATAGAAGTCGATTTTTAGAAATTGATTTTATACAGTCAATTGTGTATGTCCCCACTAAGCGCATTAAGTCAGGGTGGGGTGCGTCCTCACTATTGTGGCTAGCATCGATTTACAGAGTGGTGTACTGTGAGGAGCTATCCCACAGTTCTTGCAGTCTCCGCTGCCCATTGGAGTTCTGGGTTAAGCTCACAATGCCTGACGGGGCAAAAACACTGTCGTGGGTGGTTTCGGGTACATGTTGTCAGTTGCCCCTCACTCTGTGAAAGCAACGGCAGACAATCGTTTCGTGCCTTTTTTCCTGGGTTACCCGTGCAGATGCCATACCACGGCAAGCATGGAGCCCACTCAGCTCACCGTCACTGCTGCTGTTGTGAGCATTGTAAACACCTTGCACGTTATCCTGGAGAATCAGGCTAAGAGACACTAGCACGAGGAGGATTTTGATGAGGACATGGGCACAGATGTTCCTGAAAGCACGGGCTGTGGCAATTGGGACATCATGGCGGCAGTGGGGCTGGTTGATACAGTGGAACGCCGATTCTGGGCTCGGCAAACAAACACAGACTGGTGGGACTGCATAGTGTTGCAGGTATGGGATGATTCATATTGGCTGTGAAACTTTCGCGTGCATAAGGCCATTTCCTGGAACTCTGTGAGTTGCTTTCCCCCACCCTGAAGTACAGAAATACCAAATTCAGAAATTCCCTGACAGTTGAGAAGCAAGTGGTGATAGCCCTGTGAAAGCTTGCAATGTCTGGCTGCTACCAGTCAGTCGGGAATCAATTTGGAGTGGGAAAGTCTACTGTGGGGGCAGCTGTGATCCAAGTAGCAAATGCAATCACTGACATTCTGTTATCAAAAGTAGTGACTCTGGGAAATGTGCAGGTCATAGTGGATGGCTTTGCTGCAATGGGGTTCCCTAACTGTGGTGGGGTGATAGACGGAACACATATCCACATCTTGACACCGGACCACCTGCCAACCAGTATGTGAGCCGCAAGGGGTACTTCTCAATGGTGCTGCAAGCACTGGTGGATCACAAGGGGCATTTCACCGACATCAATGTGGGATGGCCAGGAAAGGTGCATGATGCTCTCACATTTAGGAATTCTCGGCTGTTCAAGCAGCTGTAAGAAGGGACTTACTTCCCAGACCAGAAAATTACCATTGGGGATGTTGAAATGCCAATAGTTATCCTTGGGGACCCAGTCTACCCCTTACTCCCATGGCTCTTGAAGCCTTACATGGGCAGCCTGGACAGTAGTAAGGAGCAGTTCAACTATAGGCTGAGCAAGTGCAGAATGATGGACGTTTAAAAGCTCGCTGGCGTTGTTTTGCTGACTAGGTCAGACCCCAGCGCAACCAACATTCCCATTGTTATTGCTGCTTGCTGTGTGCTCCATAATATCTGTGAGAGTAAGGGGGAGATGTTTATGGCAGGGTGGGAGGTTGAGGCAAATTGTCTGGTGTCCAATTTTGAGCAGCCAGACACAAGGGTGATTAGAAGAGCACAGCAAGGTATGCTGCACATCAGAGAGGCTTTGAGAACCAGTTTCATGACTGGCCAGGCTTCGGTGTGACAGTTGTGCGTGTTTCTCCTTGATTCAAACCCTCCCCCTTTGTTGATTTTAATTCCCTGTAAGCCAACCATCCTCCCCCCTTCGAAATAAAGTAACTCTTGTTTTGAAACCGTGCATTCTTTCTTTATTAATTAAAAAAAATGAGATAACAGACAAGATAGCCCAGGTGGGGTGTGGGAGGAGGGAAGGACAAGGCCACATTGATTTGTAGTGTGGCTACATTAAACAGACTGTTTGAATGAGAGCCTTCTGTTGCTTGGGCCTCTGGAGTGAAGTGGCTGGGTGTCTGGAGTCTCCCCACCCGCGTTGTTGGGCGTCTGGGTGAGGCAGATATGGAACTTGGGGAGGAGGGCAGGCAGTTATCCAGTGGATGCAGCGGGGGTCTGTGCTCTTGTTGGCTTTCCTGCAGCTCCAACAGATGCTTCATCATCTCTGTTTGCTCCCCCAACAGACGCTTCATCATGTCCGTTTGCTCCCCCATTAGCCTCAGCATCACATCCTGCCTCCGCTTTTTGCGCTCGCTTAATTCTTTCCTGGCCTCTGCCATTGAATGCCTCCATGCATTGAGCTGTGCCCTATCAGTGCAGGAGGACTGCATGAGCTCGGAAAACATGTCATCGCGAGTGCGGTTTTTTTCGCCTTCTAATCTGTGATAACCTCAGGGACAGAGATGATAGAGGGAGTGTAGAAACATTTGCACCTGGGGGGAGATAAAAAGGGAGAGTAAAATTTAAGATGATACATTTCTGAGGACAAAAGGGAGACTCTTTCACAGTGAATCAAGCAATTCACAGCAGACAGCAAATGTGCTTTAGGTACAAGGACGCATTTTGCCTTTTATAGTGAGTGCCTGCCGGTATGGTGACACATCGCACACAGCTGGGCAACAGAATTCAGTTTCCAGGCAGCAATGGTATGCCAAAGGGTATGTGGGGTTGGCTTCTTACGCCTTCATAACATGTGGGAATGGTTTCAAACTGCAGCACCCTCCTTTCCCAGAGCAAGCAATGGGTTGGGTTGGGTTGGGTTTGCCATTTAAAAGGAAGGGCTGCCGTTTTCGGGTGGATGTGCAGCACACACCTACCCCCACCCCACTGCGTGGCTATTCTCCAGGATGATTGCTTCACCCTTCCCCCTGCTGCGTGGCTATTCTCTGGGATGATCCCTTTTAGCCAAGCACAAACAGCCCAACATGAATGGGGTCCTTTTACTGTTCCCTTACAAAAATTCCCCTATTTCAACCAGGTGACCATGAATGATATCACTCTCCTGAGGCTAACACAGAAAGATATAGACCGAATGTTGCTTGAATGCAACCAAAACCCAGGACCATTCTATGCCATGCTTTGTGCTGCAGTGATTCCAGACTACTTGCTACCGGCTTGGCATGATAAAGTGCCCTACCGTGGAGGACGAAATAAGGCAGCCCTCCCCAGAAACCTTCTGCAAAGGCTTTCAGAGTACCTCCAAGAGAGCATCCCAATTCTTCAGGGCAAATCAAACATTAAACAGTATTGCTTTTAAACCCTGTACTATAGTTACAAATGTGCACTTACCAGAGGTGCCTTCTCTGGCTTCAGGGTCGGGGATTCTGCCTTGGGAGAGTATTGGCTCCAGGGTGATGAAAAGGTCCTGGCTGCCAGGCAGAATGGATTCACCACTTGCCTGCTGCGCGTTCCCCTCCTCCTCTTCCTCATCCCCAAAATCCTCTTCCCTGTTGCATGAGAATCCCCCCTTGCAGGTGTCCACGGACAGTGGTGGGGTAGTGGTAGGGTCTTCCCCTAGAATGCCATGAGGCTGATCACAGAAGCTGCATGTATGGGGTTCTGACCCGGAGTGACTGTTTGCCTCCTTTGTCTTTTGGTAGGCTTGCCTGAGCTCCTTAACTTTCACGCGGCACTACTGTGTGTCCCTGTTGTAGCCTCTGCCCAATATGCCCTGTGAGATTTTGGCAAATATATTTGCATTTCTTCTTTTTGTTTGGAGTTCGGCCTGTCAAGGTTCCTTCCCCACTCTGAACTCTAGGGTACAGATGTGGGGACCTGCATGAAAGACCCCCTAAGCTTATTCTTACCAGCTTAGGCTAAAACTTCCCCAAGGTACAAACTTTGCCTTGTCCTTGAACAGTATGCTGCCACCACCAAGCGTTTTAAACAAAGAACAGGGAAAGAGACCACTTGGAGACATCTTCCCCCAAAACATCTCCCCCAATCCCTACACCCCCTTTCCTGGAGAAGGCTTGATAATAATCCTCACCAATTGGTACAGGTGAACACAGACCCAAACCCTTGGATCTTAAGAACAATGAAAAAGCAATCAGGTTCTTAAAAGAAGAATTTTATTTAAAGAAAAGGTAAAAGAATCACCTCTGTAATATCAGGATGGTAAATACTTTACAGGGTAATCAGATTCAGAACATAGAGAATCCCTATAGGCAAAACCTTAAGTTACAAAAAGACACAAAAACAGGAATATACATTCCCTCCAGCGCAGCTTATTTTACAAGCCATTAAACAAAAGGGAATCAAACGCATTTTCTAGCTAGATTACTTACTAACTTTACAGGAGTTGTAAGGCTGCATTTCTGATCTGTTCCCGGCAAAAGCATCACACAGACAGACCAAACCCTTTGTTCTTCTCCCCCCCTCCCCTCCAGATTTGAGAGAATCTTGTCCCCTCATTGGCCATTTTGTGTCAGGTGCCAGCGGGGTTACCTTAGCTTCTTAACCCTTTACAGGCAAAAGGATTTTGCCTCTGGCCAGGAGTGATTTTATAGCGCTGTATACAGAAAGACGGTTACCCTTCCCTTTATATTTATGACAGGCCTGCACAGATGCTTTTCCACATACAGCAGTCCAATCCAGTGTCTTCCTCTTGGTCCATGCTCGAGCTCGTTTGCGATTCTGGGGGGACTGCATAGTCACCTGTGCTGCTGAGTTCACCACACTGACCAAACAGGAAATGAAATTCAAAAGTTCCCGGGGCTTTTCCTGTGTACCTGGCTAGTGCATAGAAGTTCAAAGTGCTGTCCAGAGCGGTCACATTGGAGCACTCTGGGGTAGCTCCCGGAGGCCAATACTGTCGATTTGCGTCCGCACTACCCCCAAATTCAATTCAGCAAGGTCGATTTTAGCACTGTTACCGTCATCGGGGAGGAGTACAGAAGTCGATTTTAAGAGCCCTTTAGGTCGATGGAACGGGGTTGGTGGTGTGGACGCAGTCATTTTAAAATCGACCTAATGTGGCTAAATTCGACCTAACCCCATAGTGTAGACCAGGCCTTAGTTACAGTATTAGTCACTTTATTACCTAATTGGATCATCCTTCCCTAATGGTTGACTCAAATCCATAATCCCCCGATTTAGAGGGGACTGTTTCAAAATAAGAAACTGGCTCTAGATCCAAATTGTCAAATGGCCCCTTTTTTTCAGTAATTGACCAAGCTAAACCTAGAGAACTTTGGAGAGTTCAAGAATCCTGCAACTCAGGCTCATCATTAGGCATATTGCAATGCCCATTGAAGTCACTGAGGGTCTTTCCATTGGCTTTGAAGGACATTGCATTGAGCCCCAGATAGTACCCCAAATTAAAAAACACAGTAAAAGAACTAAAAAAGAGCCACTGTGGCTTAACATCCATGTAAAAGAAGCAGCGAGAGATAAAAAGGCATCTTTTAAAAAGTGGAAGTCAAATCCTAGTGAGGTAAATAGAAAGGAGCATAAACACTGCCAAATTAAATGTAAAAATCTAATTAGAAAAGTCAAAGAGGAGTTTGAAGAACAGCTAGCCATAGACTTAAAAGGTAATAACAAAATGTTTAAGTACATCTGACGCAGGAAGCCTGCTAAACAACCAGTGGGGCCCCTGGACGATCGAGATACAAAAGGAGCACTTAAAGACGATAAAGTCATCACAGAGAAACTAAACAAATTCTGTGCTTCAGTCTTCATGGCTGAGGATGTTAGGGATATTCCCAAACCTGAGCTGTCTTTTGTAGGTGACAAATCTGAGGAATTGTCACAGACTGAAGTGTCACTAGAGGAGGTTTGGGAATTAATTGAGAAAGTTAACAGTAACGAGTCACCGGGACCAGATGGCATTCACCCAAGAGTTCTGAAAGAACTCAGATGTGAAATTGCGGAACTATTAACTATGGTTTGTAACCTGTCCTTTAAATCAGCTTCTGTACCCAACAACTGGAAGATAGGTAATGTAACGCCAATATTTAAAAAGGGCTCTAGAGGTGATCCTAATTACAGACTGGTAAATCTAACGTCCGTACCGGGCAAATTAGTTGAAACAATATTAAAGAATAAAATTGTCAGACATATAGAAGAACATAAATTGTTGCGCAAAAGTCAACATGGTTTCTGTAAAGGGAGATCATGTCTTACTAATCTATTAGAGTTCTTTGAGGGGGTCAACACACATGTGGACAAGGGGGATCCAGTGGACATAGTGTACTTAGATTTACAGAAAGCCTTTGACAAGGTTCCTCATCAAAGGCTCTTATGTAAATTAAGCTCTCATCGGATAAGAGGGAAGATCCTTTCATGGATTGAGAACTGGTTAAAAGACAGGGAACAAAGGGTAGGAATAAATGGTAAATTTTCAGAATGGAGAGGGGTTCCCCAAGGGTCAGTCCTAGGACCAATCCTGTTCAACTTATTCATAAATGATCTGGAGAAAGGGGTAAACTGTGAGGTGGCAAATTTTGCAGATGATACTAAACTGCTCAAGATAGTTAAGACCAAAGCAGACTGTGAAGAACTTCAAAAAGATCTCACAAAACTAAGTGATTGGGCAACAAAATGGCAAATGAAATTTGTTGTGGATAAATGTAAAATAATGCACACTGGAAAAAATAACCCCAACTATACATACAATATGATGGCTAATTTACAACTACAATTAATCAGGAGAAAGATCTTGGAGTCATCGTGGATAGTTCTCTGAAGATGTCCACGCAGTGTGCAGCGGCAGTCAAAAAAGCAATCGGGATGTTAGGAATCATTAAAAAAGGGATAGAAAATAAGACCGAGAATATCTTATTGCCCTTATATAAATCCATGGTACACTTACATCTTGAATACTGCATACAGATGTGGTCCCCTCATCTCAAAAAAGATATACGGGCATTAGAAAAGGACCAGAAAAGGGAAACTAAAATGATTAGGGGTTGGAATGGGTCCCATATGAGGAGAGATTAAAGAGGCTAGTACTTTTCCACTTGGAAAAGAGGAGACTAAGGGGGATATGATAGAGGTATATAAAATCATGAGAGGTGTGGAGAAAGTGAATAAGGAAAAGTTATTTACTTGTTCCCATAATATAAAACTAGGGGCCACCAAATGAAATTAATGGGCAACAGGTTTAAAACAAATAAAAGGAAGTTTTTCTTCACACAGCGCACAGTCAACCTGTGGAACTCCTTGCCTGAGGAGGTTGTGAAGGCTAGGACTATAACAGGATTTAAAAGAGAACTAGATAAATTCATGGAGGTTAAGTCCATTAATGGCAATTGGCTATGATGGGTAAGGAATGGTGTCTCTAGCCTTTGTACGTCAGAGGGTGGAGATGGATGGCAGGAGAGAGAGATCACTTGATCGTTACCTGTTAGGTTCACTCTGTCTGGGGCACCTGGATTGGCCACTGTCAGTAATCAGGATACTGGGCTGGATGGACCTTTGGTCTGACCCAGTATGGCTGTTCTTATGTTCTCATCCTTATAAATGCTAAGGAGAAAGTGGTATACATTGGTGACAAAGTGAAAAGATACAGAAAATAAAGTTATTTTGAAAAGTTTAGGAGCGAGGACGGGTGCAAAATCATCATTTGAAATTAAAGTGATACCAGATTTTAACTATTCATTAAGGCCCTGACTCAGCAAAGCATGTAAACACATGCTAAGCACTTCAGTGGGAATAAGGACATGCTCAAAGTTTGCTTAATACTTAAGTGCTTTGCCAAATAGAGATAAACTTAAGAACATGCTTAAGTGCTTTTAATGCCAACTTTGGGGAAGAGAGTCAAAGTTCAAATGGAAGCTCGATGATTTCCACTAAGAGCTACTTAATTACCAAGGTCTTATTCAATCAGCATTTACATGATGTACCAAAACTAAGACATATACAATGGTCTTTGCCTTTAAGTATTTGTTGATAAATACATATTCCTAGCTCACGTATTCTAGAGTCATTCTGTTATTAAAATTGCTTGTATAGTGCTGTATATCTGTATGGACTCTATAATCATAAAGTATGATACGATCGCTGTCCCGGAAATCGCCTCTCAACCCCTTATGGCACGAACATGTGTATGTAGAGTTGAAAAATAAACTAATAAAAACAGGTTGTTTTAAAAATTGGCTGAAGAGGATGCTGATCTGTAGGAACATTAAATTATATGAAAAAAATTAATATGGCTGGCTTTTGTAAGCATGAGTGAACTGAACTGCATGCTTGATGTTCTCACTTATTTAATCACATAATCACCACCACTTGGATTGTGAATTACCAGAGCAAATAATACACTGTCTCCAATGGGAGCCATAATAATGCAAAGTATGCCACAAAATAGCCATTTAAATTATTTTAACCATTTGGAAGCTGTGGAATAATGTACATGTCCTTCTGGGTATTCATTAGGCTGACAGTTCTGATCATGCCACTGCTCAAAGAGTTTGCAGTGTTCAGCCTGCTGTCTGTCAATGAGATCTGTATTGTTTCTTGTATAAGTCTATAGAGTTTCAGATAACTATAAAGTTTAGCTGGGCTTGAAACATCTAATCCATGTAACTATTGTCCAGGTAGCACAGGGAGCCCAGTACCTTAACTCCTATGAAAAGAGAACATTCATGTACCAAGAAGGAACGTGACTAACCAGGATTAACTTTGTTCGTTGAGAGAGGCCCAAAACATTGCACCTCACTTTAACTTAGATTAAGCAGTTTTTGCCACCACAGTCATCTAACATCTTGATAAAATTTCCTTTTTCCACTCCTGAGGGCATTCTGTGTCAAAAAATTAAAAATTCTGCACCAAAATAAATAAATAAATAAAAAATTCTTTGCACAATATTTTAAAATTCTGCAAAATTCTGCAAATTTTATTTGTCAAATAAACATGGAGACTCCAGCATGGCATTGGGGAGCACAGGCCACTGGCTGCACAGAGGTGGGAGATCACTGTGCAGCTCTCCTCTGGGACATGGACTCAGCAGTGAGGCTCCACACTGACACAGTGCAAGGACTGGCCTGCCCCAGAAACACCCCAGGGCCCTGCCCCTCTGTGCCAAGTGCACCAGGTGTAGGCAGGCAGGCAGGCTCAGCAAGGCAAGATCCAGGTGTGGAGGGGCTTAGTGTGGGGGCATCCAGGTGTCGGTTGAGAGGGTTCTGTGTGGGGCAATCTGGATACAGGCGGCTCAGTAGGGGATCTGGGTGCGGGGGCTGGTGGTGGTGGAATCTGGATTCACAGGGGCTTGTTGGGGGGTTGTGAGTGTGGGGAGGGGGTTAGCTTCAGTGGGAGGGTCTGAGTATGAGGGCATCTGGATGCATGGAGGTTGGGTGGATGAGGGAGCAACTCTCTGTAGAGGGATCCCTCCCCCTGCAGCTGAGGAGCGATGGGTGCAGGAAGCATCGGGGGAGGGCAGGGAGTTTGCAGAGATTCCCGCAACTGGGGGAGAAATCTGGCTGTGGGTCTGACCCAGCCCCGGATGCCATGCCCGAGAAGAAGTAGTCCTGTCCTCCTCAGCCCAGCCAGGACTAGCAGCTGAGCCCGGCGCAGGGTAGGAGCCACCAGCCAGGTCTTTCCCAGTCCCACCCTCTGCCCCATAGTGATTTACCTCTGTGCCATCTGTCCTGGGCACCCAAAACATACTGCTGGGGAGGGTCACATGATCGTTTGTGGCTTCCCTTTGCTTCCCCATCAGAAAGTCATTTTTCTGTGGGGAAGCAAAGAAATCTGCGAGGGACATAAATTCTGCACATGCGCAGTGGCACAGAATTCCCCCAGGAGTAAAGTCTTTCCCATTCTTACAGTCACAGCATTTAAGGCTAGATGATCCCACCAGATCATCTAGTCTGACTGGTATATCACAGGCCACCGCCAGCACCCACACACTAAACCCAACAACCACAATTAGACTAAATTATGACAGGCCACAGAGGATTAAACTAAAATGTGCACCACAGGCAAAGAATAGGAGAGGCAGAGTGAGACAAACACAGATTATCCTGGCAAATATTGCCCACCCCACTCTGAAGAGGAAGTTCTGCTGTGGGTGAATTCTGCTCAACTTGCTCAACTATGTCTGAATGCATGTGGGGTGTGTTGTGAGTTTTCAATCAGGGATTGAGGAAAGATTAACTGATCTGTTTCACTTGGAAGGAGTGAAATGCGCCAACTGATTAAGTGATGTGAAGTGTTTTCAACACCACTCCCCAAAGAGGTCAGGAGTATAGGAAGTGACAGAGATCAATAATTATGCATAGCATATGGAGAGTTTACAGGCTAATATCGATTTTTTTTAAGGGACAGTTGTAAAATCTACAAAACATTTGTGGTGAGAGTTTGGGACAGATGTGGGAGTGTGGAAAGAGTGTTAGCAAAACTGAGGTCAGAATAACTTTATGGAAATAGCAGTAAACATGAAATCTAGAATTAGGGCAGGTGATTGAAGCAAGGAACTTAGATACATTCTTGGGATGCCTAGATTCCTTTATTGAGAATGGGGTAAAGGTGGGAGGGCTCAGGGCATTTTTACAAAGGCAGGGAAGGGAAAACGGATTAACAGGAACAGAAAAGGACAGCGTTAGCATGTTGGGCCTGAGGTGGTCTCATTCCCGTTCGCAATGGATGAAGTGCCCACATCCTGAAAAAGATCACGCCAGTTGTGAGGCATCTTTGATGTGACTGCCACTACAAATGCCAAGGTTCCAGGGATTCCAATGAGTTACAGGCTTGCCATTAGGAAGGGTTATTCTAGACCTGGCATTTTGCAGGGTGATGGTGCAGTGAAGCTTACGCAGCTGCTACCCAGGGTGTAGCTTTTGTGTAGGTAAAGACCATAGTGATTCATGATCTGGCTGCCCTTTTTTGAACAATGACGCAGCAAGGAGGGCTGTGTGGAAGCTTTAATTAGAACCCTGAACCCACCCAAAAGCAGGGGTCATGTAACACGGTGGCAGTAGGGAGGGGGGAATACGTCTCTCACTCTAAGTCATAGGTTTGAGGAACAGTCTTCATATTTGATAGTCCATGCCCAAAAATGAAGATAGGAGTCTCCAGTAGATAATGGGTGGCCAGTCTCTCTAAGAGGGTGCTGCCCAGACTTAGCAGATGGCTGGGGTAGAGAGGCCAGGCAACTGGGACCTCCCTGAGGAAAACATCTGAGAAGGGTGGTTTCCTGGGACAGGCTGACTGGCTGTTGACTTGATGGAATAAGGTCTGCTATGGAAACTACATCAGCCTACTGAGCTTTCATGGATCCATGCATGGAATATTTTGCATGAGGCAGCAAAGAATTCATGTAGGTGCCAATCTCCTTGGGGTGTGTGTGTGAGTGTTAACACTGTTGCAATGTGACATCTAGCAGCAGTTCAGGTGTCAAATTGCACTGGGTCCTTTGTTTCACCACCCACCAAAGCAGTCTCAAGATGGTTTAGTTCTTCTGAGTTAAATGACACATTCCCCACTTCATAATTCACAGGAATGCTTGCCATTGTTGGCCAGTATAAACAAGAAATTCTCCAAGAATGTAGACTTAGTCTTGGGCACTTTGTTCTTTCCCATGGCAAGGAAATGAAATGCTGCACATTTTTCAGTTTTCTTGTCCTAAAACATATTAAAATGGCCAAGGAGAGGAGAGACAGACCAAGGTGTCTGAAAAAGAGAATATAGATTTTTCTCCTTGTGGAGCCAGTGGGCCAAATACAGAGGTGATTTGTAGGGAGGTGTAATTAAGAATTCCATATGTTCGGTTAAATTCCCCACGATCTCTGTATGGAGTGTCAGTAAGCGTAAGGAAATCTGAGGATGTGGACAATGGTTTAAGGTAGGACTTTGTTTGCTTCAGTTTACATCTAACATGCTTATTCTACTTTTCTTTGACATTCTATCCTGGTAAATTCCCATTGACTTCAGTGGGTTTTGGATCAGGCTCCACATGAGTTAAACCAACATACACGCCCTTAGATTTGGACTTAGTGGACCAAATTCAAAAGTGATGTTCATGATGGAGGTAGGAGTGTGAGTTTCGAGGGACTCACCATGGTAATACATGAGCAAGAGGGTGAAGAAGGTACTTGCTACCCCGTCTCTGAATTTGGCCTAAAAGGTCAGAACACAGAACAGCTAGATAAGACTCTCCAAGCTTATCTATTACGTTGTGTAAATAATTTAGCCGATCAGTAATACCATGCACAGATGAGTGGGGCAATAAAGACCAGTGTTGCATCCTTTTAAGAGGAACTTTGTCAAGTAGGTTAAGTTCCAAAAAATGTGCTTAAAAACATAAATCCAATATTAAGAGTTTTTTGTGACTTCTTATGATGTCACCGCAAACAGGTTTTGTTTGGATGCAATATTCCCTGCAGTGTTTATAACCCAAAAGTGGCTGTACCCTCCTAGCACTTGAGTTGACTTTGCACTGCAACGTCGAATCCATGTTTTTTTTAAATCCCAAGAGCTTTGAAGGTGCATGGATCAATGGTCTTGGTTCATGAGGGGTCAGGGCTGAGCCGTTATCCCAACCACCTAAGACGTCTGGCAGGAGATGGGGGCAATGATCAGCCTGGTAGCATCCTTCCAGGTTTAGCCCTTCACATTCCTGACATTACTCAGGATGCAGAGCAATGCATGCAGTGAACCAGGGCTTTGTAATCTCAACAGGAGAGGGAAAGATTCAAATGGCACATGAATGAGTTTTTCCATTATATTGATTCTGGCTGGGCATACAGTGAAGCATGAATTTCCTTACAACGGTCACACTGCAGGACATACTATATATATAGTATCAATCCAGTGATGCCCAAATACGTCTCAGAAATGCAATATTTCACAGAGTGGTCCAAAGAGTTACACTGGACTCTGGAAAGATGAAAATCATTAGAAAGAAACTGACTTATTCCCAAAATAAACAAGGCTAAAGGGTAAATCAGACACCCAGGTTCTCACAAAGGCAAAAAAGACATTTGTAAATCTGTCAGTAGTTTGTAGTAGCAGAATGGAAACAATCAGATTCTGCACACATGCAGAGAGGTCGTCATGGCAGTCGTGAGAGTGAGGCAAACTCTGTGTTTTTAATGTTTTGTTAACAATTTTCCAAGTTATTTCCCACTTTTTGCTGGGAACCCTATCAAAGATGCTACCAAACAGAGAGAGTAGAATTATTAAGATGTGATAGCCAGCACGGCATTTGTAAAGGCAACATGAGGAGAGTGGATCTCAGTGAGATGTGTCTAATTATGCCCATCAGCAGGTACTTAGCTGCAGTGGGTGTTTTACTGCCTATACAGCTCTGCTCAGGATCTTGGATGGAAATCAAACTTTGAACAATCAATGCTCATTCAGACATGATTCCCCAGTCCTCATCCTCCATTAGTTGTGGTGTGCTCTTGTGCTGACTTATAATGTTATTTGTTGGCTGTTGAACTGATTATTGCAGAACTGCTCTAAAACTTTTATATCACTCTTTTTGGGAATCTGTGAGTATTACTCTGCTTACATTTTCAGCATCATCTGCTTTGTTCTGTCTTGACTCTTTCTCTTCCCCATCTCTTTGCTCTTTGGCAGCCTCTATGGCATGTTAGTTTTGGCCAAGACAGCTGGTCTTGTGTGTGGTCTCCACTATTAATGTTGCATTGATTGACATGGGAAAGTTAAAAAGAGAAATCAAGATTTAACTGCAGTAATCTGACCCCAGATCACTTGGATAATCTTCAGCTTCTCTGATTCCTGGGATATATTGGGGAAGTCTTGACAGCATATGACGTTGAGAGATTATAAGACCAGAAGGGAGCATTGTGATAATCTATTTTGACCTCGTTGGTAACACCGGCCAAAGACCCTCACGTAATAATTTCTGTATCAAACCCATAATTTCTGTTTGAATGACAGCCTACCTTTTAGAAAAACATCCCGTCTTGGTTTGAATATTGCAAGTGATGGAACATCCCCTACATCTCTAGATAAGTCTTCTAGTGGTTAATTGCCTACTCTGTTAAAAATTCAACAATGTATTTACTTTGGCAGAGGCTCCTTTGAAGAGACAGATACGAACATTGAAAATCACCTGCAACGTCACTAGTGTAGTGATAAAGTAATTCTAGAAGCAGGTATACTATACTGTGACGAGAGATACTCCCTGTCCAGGGTGGACTAACAGAGGTGATTGGTGCTGCAAATTGGATGTCAAGATTGAAGGAATTTAGGAGCTTCTTCCTTTGTGTCAAGCTAAAATGGGGCAGCTGACCTCCTAACAAGGCCTGAGTCTCTGTTTTGACTTTAAGCGGACTATTAAAAGGGCAGAGAGGGAGAAGCTGCAGGAAGCTCAGAAGGACCCAGGTTCTACACTTCAAACAACAAGCCATGGTTTAGTGTGCATGGGCTGAATTATTTATTTGTCTTCCTGAAAGGCTGAAGGTAGCTCATGTGACATGGGGGATTATTTTTTTCAGGTGGCTTGTTTTGTTGAACCACATCAGTTAATGCACTTCCCACTTCGGAGGGTACCCATTCTCCATTAAGAGTCATGACAGATGTGCCCCCCTTTGTTGCTGCAGCAGTATATGTGCTTAATGTGAATAGAGGCCACTGGAGAGACTTTCACGCATGCTGCAGCTACCAACAGATATCCAAATCCACACTTCCCAAAGTCCAACAATCATCTTTCTATTCTCTATGTGTTCTTATACTGGTATAAGATACATATAGATACAGATACCTCATCGCCCTAGTATCTGAGCTTCTTCTGGCATTAAGCCACCTGATTAGCATCTGTCCTGTGTAATTCATTCTTTTCTCATCCTTTCCTTGGGGGAGAATTGTGTGTGCAGAATAGTGTTTTGTTATGGTAGGGTTTTTTTTCTTTTAAATTTACACTCTTCTCTTTGTTTATATATCAGGGAAGGTAGGTTGAGAAGTGCACCTTGCAGTTGGAGCAGAAGGTGGTGAGATTTATTATGGTCCTTACTGCCTGTGGGAGTTTGTTCCACCGTGATTTTGCAAAGCACATTAGATTACATTTGCAAGCCTTGGATAGGCTGTCCAGGACAATGCACAATATTAAATTGCAAACAAAAATGCTGTTTTTTAATAACTGTATCAAAAATCCATGCATGTCTCATAATAAAAGGATATATTTCCATTGGGAAGCATATGGTGTCTTCTCAGTCTATACCAGTATATTTCTGAAATGCACTGAACACATGGACCATATGTTTTTTCTTCTTTTTACAGTAAGGGTAATCACATTTTGGACCAACTAACCAGGTGATGTAGTCATCACTTGGAGGATGTCTTCACTGCAGTGTAAGCCCAAGGTTTGAACTCAGGTTTAGGTCTGAACTCCCCCTTCCATCTATATACATCGCGCTAACCCAGCACTCAGACCCAGCATCCCAAAACCTCACAGAGGTGGGGGGTCTGAGTCCAACTGGGTTCAAGCCCTATTGCTTTGCAGAGTAGAAACAGTACCACTGGACTCATGCTCTGGAAATCCACCAAAAGTATCCTACAATCCCACTGGCCAACTTTCATTGTTCTCTGGACAATCAAGTTTGATGGACAGTCAAGTTTTTCCACACTGCACCACGAACAACAGCCACATTTTGGGACGGCGCTAAGAAGTGTGGGATATGGATGGCTGGACTCAGGCTTGCATAATACAGTGTGAACCCCCAGGTTGTGATTCAGGGTTCAACAATTCCTAACCTGGAATGAGTGTAGATGCTCAAGCCCTATATTAATAAACCCAGGGCCTGCTAAATTGAATTCTACTAACTCGTGGCTTAAGTTGTAGTGTAGACCTACCCTTAAAGTCTTTAAATCAAGACTGGATGTCTTCCTAAATGTATATATATATACTTGAGCAAAACCAGAAGTTACAGGCTTGAAGCAGAAATTACAAGATGAAATTCTTTGGTCTGTGTTATGCTGGAAGCCAGGCTACATAATCAGAATGGCCCCGTCTGGCCTTTGAATCTATTAATGATATTTTTGTATGGTTTTAAATATATAACACTTTTAAAAAAGAATATATGTATCTAAATGGAAAGCAATAAACACTTGGCTCCAGTGGAGATATATCATATATAGTCATATATATTTTACAGTTCTGATGCATTTTCTTTCTGATTGTACTATATAAGATACATGTGGACAATATATTTAAAGAGAGCAGAATATATATTACTTCTTGACGGGGAACTGCATGAGGATTTTTTTTATCTGTCCTGAATAATATATAATATAGCCATTCAAATGACTGATGAACTTCGAGGGAGCAGGGTTTGTTGAATAAGTTGAAAATCAACGAGCAACGATCACACCACAATGATCCATGAATATGAAATCCTTGAGTTTAATTACACTGAGTTTAAAAAGAACACATACACCAGGAAACCAAATGAGGCTTGTGAGGCATTAGCTCCCTATTAATAGCTAAGTGTGTGGGGATCTTTCTTATGTTTGTCAGAAATGGAGTGTGTATGTGTGCCTGGAGTCAGACTCGAGCTTTCATGTTGCATATATGGTAAACCTCCATACTGAGCAGCAGCTAATTTTAAAGGGTAAGGGGATTGAGAGTGTTTGGAATCTTTTACTGAACTACAGCATGGCCGTTACATCTACCTCCTGTTTCCACTCCCCACTCCACTCCCCCCAAAATTTACTTTGCTATGAGTAAATGCATTACAATAGATAGTGAAAGTGTAGCAGCTGGATACTTTTTGTGGGAAGGGGGGGAAAAGGAAGAAGAAGATTTTCCTCCAGGAGCTTTGCTGATCTTTAGACTTGAGGGTTGGTGAATTGCAAATTGTTCAAAGTTGGTTTCAGATGAACATCTGTTTTTTTGGATATCTTTTTGAATTGGTTGACCCAGACTTCAGAGGTGCTCAGACTGGAAGGAAGGACACTAAAGATTATGGCTGTTGTTTTCGCAATGACCCTGTGGTGAAATATTGATATCATTGGACAACTCTACAGATGGGCCTGAACTGAAGTGCTTGATCTGAATATCTCCAAATTGGATATGATCTGGCTCTGAATAAATAATGGGTCAGACCAAAACCCCTGCATTAATATGCACCAACCATTTGATATTTGGCTTTGAATCCAGATACAGGTTTAATGGATGGACTCTCTTGTTTTTCTAGGTCAAACTGCAGCCCTGGATACAAAAAGCCAAGGACTTTCCTGTGTTCAGATTTCAGCTTTGTTGTTTTGGGACCTTCTCGACTCTAAAGTTGGCAAAATTGGATGGAAAACTCCTGAGAACAGGCTTTCTTATGAACTTGTCAGGCCTGGGTAGACATACAAGAGTGATTTTTTTCCCAGTAGCATTTTGGCACTTGCTGTGGAATCTTCTTGGAAACCTTAATGTGCAAAGATTCAAAATCCAGCATCATTGGGGCATTTCAAAAAGGCAAAAAAGTTTTGGGTCAAAAATGAGAACTGGTTCAAAGGGTCTTATGCCAAACAGTTTAGTCCATCCCTACTTTTAAGTGCTGCTGGCGGTAGAGAGACGGACAGCTGGTGTGCTGTTCCGTTGTCCTGCTGGTTCTGTTCAAGCTGATGGATAGCACTGTACTACTCTTTTAAAGCCTCATCCTGTAAGATGGTGATAACCCTCAATGACTGCTAAAGCCCAGGGGATCTGTGGGTGCTCAGCACTTCACAGGATTGGGCCACTGCAGCACGGCACAGCACCCCTAACTAGTCATGGCAAACATTTGTTCCTCTTATTCAACACGGCAAACTGCTTACTGCGTCAGTTCAGAGCAGATCTCAGAGGAGCTGCAGTGGCGAGTCTTTCCTGTGAGTTTTCCTTCTGTGTTATAGGTGACATTGTGGAGGACAAATTCTGCAACTGCAGAGTTGCATTGGCAGTAGGCTTAGCAGTGCCATTTCATGGTGGGGGGGAATGAGATAATTTGTGTGAAATTGAAGTCTCGGGGGTGCTGAGGTGGGTTGGGCTTGGTGCAGTGAAATGTTCAAAATGTTCCTAGATGGAAGTTTTACCGGCAAAAGGTATGTATTTTCCTTTCCTATATGTAGAGGATGGAGACCAACCTAGTCTCAAACTCTGGATCTGATTATGCCCAAAATTCTAGGGATGTTCATGTGCAGATCTGAACTTTATGACCTGGGGTCATTTTAATTTGAAGATTACAGCCAAGTTCTGTGATATAGAGAAAACAAGAATGTAAAGATTACATAGATACTCCCACCTCAGTTTCAGCCCAGTAACCTAAAGCCTAGATAGGGAAAAGACAATGGAAACATAAGGCGTGTGACTCAAATTTGGGGACACAATAAGTGTTATGGCTCTGAGTCTAGCTCTAGCAATGGGCCTGTTGTAAAGAATTAGTGTCATTGGACAACTCTCTTCATATGAAACTGATTGTACAACATCACCCACCTACCACTCGCTCTTTTTTCCTTTCTCTCTCTCTCTTTAAAAAAAAAATAAAATCTGTCTACTGGCTGGGTAGCTGGCAGAGACAGCATGGAACACTTGTGAGCCAGATGTGTATAGCTGTCCATCTGCAGAACATTGACACTTGCCAGTTGCTTGGCTTGAGGTGTTGTTGAAGGAGGAGAGATTGAGGTGGACAGAAATGGTTACACCACAGATAAGGACCCTTTTACTTCTACTTGCTGCTCTTTTAGTCTACTCTTATGATTCCATGGGGCTTCTGTATATATCCCTGAATTTCAGAACCAGCCTCTAATTTTCTGCATGTCATTTTAGTGCACATAACCATAATTACATTTCTGTGTAAAAATTCAGTTTACATGCACAGGCCTGCTAGCCCAGTGACTTGATTTGCAAATCCTATTGCAGATGAACTCAACGTTTTCACTGTAATTTGACCCTCAATGCTTTTGGTGCGAAGCGCACAAAAATAATTGGGTTGAAAAATTCAGGAGCAAAGCAAATCAGTGGCTGGGCTGGCACTGATGACCAGCTGATTATCTCTGTACACTTTGCCTTGGTTTTATGTAAGGCAGAAACAAAGAACGTGTAGGTTGTCTGAAAAGCATCAGCCTAACCATGCTCCCTCTGGAGTCAATGGAACTACTTACGTGCTTAAAGTAAAGCATATGACCCTAGGACTGGAGGCTTAGATCTCGGCTTAAAGGCTCCTTTGTAAAGTAGCCATGAAGAAGCCCTTTATTCTATGGCAATGCTGCTGAATACAATAGATTACTCATTGTGTTAACTTCTGATTGTACCCAATACCCACCCCACGTGTTTTCAGCTACTAGATGGGTATTTAAATAATCAGCCCACTTCTAAGTCAGCTGTTTCTTGTGAACTTATTTCTTTTTAAGCTGGGGAAACTCCACTTATTTTCTTCAGGGGTGGGAAACCTCTACAGTAGAACCTCAGAGTTACGAACACCTTAGGAATGGAGGTTGTTCAGAACTCTGAAATGTTCGTAACTCTGAACAAAACATTATGGTTCTTTCAAGTCTACAACTGAACATTGACTTAATACAGCTTTGAAACTTTACTATGCAGAAGAAAAATGCTGTTTTAACCGTCTTAATTTAAATCAAACAAGCACAGAAAGTTTCCTTATTTTGTCAAAACTTTTTTTAAATTTCCCTTTATTTTTGTAGTAGTTTGTTTAACACAGCACTGTGCTGTTTGCTTTCTTTTGGTTTCTGTTACTGTCTGATTACATACTTCTGGTTCCTAATGAGGTGGGTGGTTGACAGGTCAGTTCATAACTCTGGTGTGTGTAAATTGGAGGTGCTCCTCTACATATTTTGGGCCTGATCCCCAATTTCATGTACAATGAATGCAAAATTCATGTGTCTCCGAGAGTGTAAAAGGACCAAGTCAGATTAAAAATCGTATTACATTTTTAAAAACAAATTTCCTTTATTAGTATCCTGGGTGATTTAATACCATTGGATTATTAAAGCTGTAAACATTTAAATGATCTAATTCACTTTTCAACATTAATGCTGTTTCCTTTTTGTCTTTTACTGAGTTTGGGTAATGACAATAGACTGGTCAATTTCACTTTTGTTTCTATCTATTCAGCTGCACTGTTTAGCTCTCAAGAACTAGCAGTGTCTGCAATATATGGGTTATAAACCCTGCAGGGGGATGTTTAAATCCAATCAAAAACAGTTTCCAATGTAATTTTAAAAAGAAACATAAACATGCTTTTATTAGGATTAGAGTCTGTAAAAACCTTTAAAAAACTAACAAACTCCTAAATGGCAGGCTACAGCTACAGTATCAGTCAATGTTGCTTTAATAGCGCGGTTCCTCAAGAGGCATGAGAAATCCCCAAATCCACTTTTTACAACTTAAAAAAAAACCAAAACAGAATATTTCCCCAAAGATGTATTTGTAGTAGCAAAACAGATTCCCTTACATTGATGGTTACATTTTTCTTCAGGGAGAAAAATAATACTAAGAAGTTTTTAATTGGGGAAACCTGTATTTTTCTCATGAAACAACTTTTAAAAGTCATCAAGATTACAAAGAGATATCTCTTGCTGAACATGTAACAGCCAGTGACTGCTTAGCAAAATCTAGTGGGCTTGTTTAATGAGGGGTGAAGACAGTATGGAGACAGACTTGTGGACAGTTGCTTTTTCACAGTTGGTAGGCTGTGTTGCAGGTGTGTTTCCTTAATGAGGGTAAATTTGTCTCATATTTTAATCTGACAGAACTTGGCATTGTTATTATGTCACTTTTTGAGGTAAACTGGAACTCTTTCTGGGCAAGATAGATTCAATGTCTTGGTACTTGTTTTCAAGTGGGTTTATTAGTTCTTGATATTAACTGAAATGACACAGAAATGTCCTATTATTAATGTAGCCATATTTAGACTTTTTAAAAAGAAAAGCATTTTGACTGCTTTGAGAAACCAAACCAATGAAAACAGGCCAAATTCTGCTCTCAGTTACATTGGTGTAAATTCTGAATAAGGGAGATTAAATTGAAGTGACTGGAATTTATCCAGATTGACCCTGGAAAAATTGTGAACAGAATTAGGCGGTTAATGTGTGAAGAAAGAATGTAGAATTAATCTTGTGGAGACGTTCTTCTCTGGCTGGCTCTGTATAGCATAAAAAGATCTGTCCTGCTCAGATCATGAAAACTTTCAGATTAGGGCTCAATTTCCCTTGAATTTTTTATATAGTGCTTTTTGGCTATTCATCAGGTACTTTTGGCTAAATATGTTTAGGGGAGAAAGGTACAAACCCCAGAAGAAGCACAGAACATGAGCAGAAGGAAAAGCTATTAGAAATGGGCAATTGCTTGAAAAGGCAAAACCAAACCATTCCAATTTTTCCTAACTCTCTGCCATGCACCTCAGGACTGCTGCTATGAGCAGTTAAAACTCACTTGCAAGAAATGTCCTGTCCTGTTAGGTAGCCTGAGGTCTCAGCAAGCTTGAGATGACTTGAGTAAATAAGGGCTATTCACCTGGCTATGGTCTGCAGGATCAAACCATAAAATTTTACCTGATAACCATAAAGAAAAAAATTATATGTTGTTTAGTGGAAAGAGACTGAAATAAGACCAACTTTCATACAGTTTTTCATTAACGATTGTGTATAAATTATCCATTGTTAGCCTACTGTGTAATTTATACCCTTTGATATTTCATATTACCTTTGTGTTGGCTTTTTTCATCAAATATCAGCTCTCATGAATGTAAGATGCTGAGGTGTATGGGTTGGAAATCAATTCCAGTCTTCTAAAATATTACCTCCCTGCTGGAGACTTCTGCTTCAGGGAATCTAATTCAATATCTTACCTTTCACTCGTATAGATTACCTCTTTGATTTCCTAATATCTGGAACATATGAAGGGGTAGTACAACCATTGTAAAGTAAATGATGCAAAAGCTCTTTATGAAAGGAAGACGGGGTTGGCAATTGGCAACAGAACTTGGAACTTTTCACTTTGCTTTAAATCTGGTCCCTGCGGGTCATGCCCAGAATCCCATAAGGCTGTTCCATGCTGCTTAAGAAATGAGTTGGTGACTTCAGTTCGGTTCCTCATAGACAAAGCTTGCGTTGTAGACAGCAGTATAGCAACTCGATCCCTGACTGGAAATCTCAGCCGCTAGGCCAAGGTTCAATGAAAATAAACCGAGCTACCTTCTCATGCTTTTGATGTGACCCTCCAGGTCGGCACTGAAGCGTGAGGGTGAAGTAGAATGATGAAGCTTCCATGGACACTTCCTATATTGTAACCCTTATTTGGACACGCAGGGGATGCCACCTGTCAGGGCTAACTTCAATCACTACATTCACTTTAAAAATAATAAAGGGGTTTAAAAAACTAGTTAGAATAAAATCTAGCCTAGAACACTGGATTCTTTCCAAGCTTAGGGTTACTTGTACCCTGGGTATTTTGCTACAAATTGCTGATGGTGAAATATAGTTTGGACTACATATAGTATGGTGTTTATTATTATTGACTTACAGAAGTCCCAGTCAGGGTTGGGACCCACATTTGCTGGATGATGTACAGACAAAAAAATAGAAGACAGGCCTTGCTTTCCTCAAACAGTTTATAATCTAAGGCCCCAATTCTGCAAAAAGAACCACCCCGTTCTCTCTGCAGGGTTGGGGTCTAGATAAAGATGAGATGTGAAAGGTGAGCGTAGAGCACAACAGAGGGGGCTAGAGGAGAGACAAGAATGGCAACAATGGGTGGGATTTTAAAAAGCATGTAAGTGAGTTGGGAGTCCAAGTCTGACTGCTTTGCAATTAGTTTCATGCACCTAATGCAGGCACTTTTGAAAAACCCCACCCAAGAGAAATACAAGGTTACCAATGTTGGTTCTGTGCACAGTTTGGAGGCTCCAAATGTTGCTTTTTTTTTTTTTTTTTTTTTAAATAAGTGGATGAGAGCTATTAATGAATCATTAACTTTTTGAAACAGAATTATTAACGAGTCACAGTAAAAGCAAAGTGGGCTGCTGATGGCAGCGTGTGTGAAAAGGAAGAACGATAGATTATTGTGGCTAAATTTTAGTCTCTGGGATACTTTGTATACCAAAATCTCAAATAGATACACCGTTCTTAAAGGAGACCACTGCTTCACAAAACTAGTTTTGAATTTGGTCAAGAATTGAGCACAGGGCATAGCCTTTCCCAGGTGTGTGTGGGATGGGTTACTGGATGGCATTTAGCTCCCAATCCTGCAAAAGGAGCCATGTGTATGGACCTAGTGCCTGCCTGGAGCCTAATGAAGGTCACAGAAGCTGCACACAAGCACAAGGGTCTGCCTATGCAGTTCTCTCTGCGGGATTTGGGGCATATATAGTACTAAAAGATGCATCTTCTCATAATGAGAGCATCACACCTTGAAAATCAAGTTAAACAGAGAGCACTGTAGTAGGCCACGAACTCCATGCTCACAGATAATGCCCAGCTCCAGGAACAATTTAAAAAATGTGTGATTGGTCCGTACTAAGAACAAGGTTTCCAATGCCATGATTTCTATAAAATCTCAAAGATAAGGGGGATTCTCTTAGAATTTTTTAACTTAAATTTCCCTTGGTTTCATTTGAAAGGAGGTTGTTTCCTTCATAATGTATTCGTTACCTCCAGCGCTCTCTTACATTCAGCCATTAGATGCAAAATCTCTCTGTTACATCTGCTTGTTTTTTTAAAAGAAGTTATATCTTGAGCTTCTTATGAATGAAAAATCTAGGTCACAGAGACCATATACTTATCCCAAAATGTGTTAAATAACTAATTTTAAGATACATATTTATGTACTTTATTTTGATCAAATCTCTTTTTTTTAATTTCACCCCAAATAATGATTTTAACAGAACATTTCCAAAGCTTATTTGATGCATGATTAATAGGATGTATTGCATGCTAGATTGCCGTACTGATCACAATCTAGGTTATTTTGATGAAATGTAGAATCAAGATTTATCTTTAAACAAAGCTTTGTCTTGCTGAATTGCAATCTGCTTTATATCTGATTTGTTTTCTTTACCTCCTTATCTGTAGGAAGCTCAGATGTGGCTTAGTAAATAATGATGATATTATATGTAATCAGACACCTGTCCATCCCATTAAAACTGTCAGTTGTCACATATGTCATCCCTTATAAGGAAAAATGTTGGCACTGTAACGCAAAAAAGGAAAAAAAATGTCATGCTTTAATCTTTTCATTGACCCTTCTGTGGAAAAGCTGCCAGCTAGTTTGTCTAAATTCTGGGCTTCAGAGATCACAGCAAACACAGGGCGCCCTGGTTAGATACAAATACCTTCATAATATCTTAAGATAATTTCACATGCCAGTAAATGTTACATTTTTTGAGAGCTTCACAATCATGCTTTAAAATAAGTATGCTGAAACTTTAGCTTCCAATCCTGCAGCTGATCGAGTGGTAGTCAATGGGGTTCCACCTGGACACAGCAGCCTGTCCATGCTTTCAGTTACAGGATTGGGGCATTAGTGACTAATCACCTTTAGAATGCAGCTAGTCCATCTCTTTATTTTAAAAATGGTACATTGTATGCTTTGATCCCACAGTCGGGATATTACTCTGGTTCTTACAGAACTAAACCCCCCAACAAAACCCCCAAACAATAAAGACTTAATTATATTTCCCCATTAAAAAGGAGATGTAATCTGAGGGGAGATGTGATTCAGCTCTATGAAGCTTTCCAAACAGTTTATTATGAATTCAAATAGCGATTATAGCTGGAATCAAAATGAAAGTTAATATAGCCTGGTGCTTTAGTGTTATATCCACCATATCTGTGCATGGATCATCATTTGCAGTAGTCAGTTCCTTTTAAGTGTCTGCCGCAGGGATACAAGCCATGAATAGTAGATGGCGGTTTCCTGTCAACTGAGAGGATGGGGAAATTTGGAGCGAGCTGATGTCTGTGTATATCTAATATTATCCCCATGTACTCTCAGTCAGCATCCAACAGCTTGTCCTCCACACTAGAGCTCTCACTTTCAATACTGTTCATGACCTACCCCCACGCTGCCAATCATCTCTCATTCGCTATTGAAATGTTGACTCTGATCGGCCTGCGATGCCAGCCTCCATCACCCTTTTGATAAATTTTCCAACAAGCCTCTTTGTGCTGTCTCCCATGCTGCCCCTCATGCTTGGGAGGAGCTCGCTTGTAAACTTCCAAAAAACACCTCAATATCCACCCTACAAATTCTTCTTTGCTATGGTGCCTACAAAAAACTTGACAAAGGTTGGGCTGCTGGTGTGCTGAGACCACCACTTGCTGTGCTGACCAATATTGTCTCATTGTTTTCTTCCCCATCTGTCCATGTCCATCTGTTGTCTCTTATCTTAAACTTAGACTGTAAAGGCTTTGGGACAGGGACTATCTTTTTGTTCTGTTTGTACAACATCTCACACAATGGGGTCCTAGTCAATGACTGGGGTTCCTAGCTGCTGTGGGGATATTGCTACAAATAATAACAGTAAATGTCATGCTAGCTCTTCAGTCCATTTGGGGAAGTGTGGGGGAGAATGTATTGGAGATAATTTTTTATTTCAGAAGGTGGAGAAAGCCAATAGGGGAGAGGCTGCTTTAGATTTGATTTTGACAAATAGGGAAGAACTGGTTGAGAACTTGAAAGTGGAAGGCAGCCTAGGTGAAAGTGATCATGAAATGATTCTAAGGAATGGTAGGAAGGAAAACAGCACAATAAAGAAAATGGATTTCAAGACGGCAGACTTCAGCAAACTCAGGAAGCTGGTAGGTAAGATCCCGTGGGAAGCAAATCTAAAGGGAAAAACTGTTCAAGAGAATTCAGTTTTTCAAAGAGATTAAGGGCAAAAGAGCAAACTATCCCACTGCGTAGGAAAGATAGGAGGTATGGCAAGAGACCACCCTGGCTCAACCAGGAGATCTTCAATGATCTGAAACTCAAAAAACAATCCTACAAAAAGTGAAAATTAGGTCAAATTTACAAAGGATGAATATAAACAAATAACATAAGTAAGTAGGGACAAAATTAGAAAGACCAAGGCACAAAACGAGATTAAGCTAGCTAGAGACATAAAGGGTAACAAGAAAACATTCTACAAATACATTAGAAATAAAAGGAAAACCAAGGACAGGATAGGCCCATTACTTAATGAGGGGGAAAAACAATAACAGAAAATGTGGAAATGGCAGAAGTGCTAAATGATTTTTGGTTCAGTTTTCACTAAAAAGTTTAGAAGCAGTTGGACATCAGTGAATGCCAGTGAAAATGAGGTAGGATCAGAGGCTAAAATAGGGAAAGAACAAGTTAATAATTACTTAAACAAGTTAAATACCTTTGAGACACCAGGGCCTGGTGAAATACATCCTAGAATACTCAAGGAACTGACTAAAGAGGTATCTGAGCCATTAGCAATTATCTTTGAAAAGTCTTGGAAGATGGGACAGATTCCAGAGGACTGGAAAAGGGCAAATATAGTGCCAATCTATAAAAAGGGGAATGTATTTAACAGGAGTGTTGTAAGCAAGACACAAGAAGTCATTCTTATGCTCTACTCCGTGCTGATTAGGCCTCAAGTGGAGTATTGTATCCGGTTCTGGGTGCCACATTTCAGGAAAGAGGTGGACAAATTGGAGAAAGTCCAGAGAAGAGCAACAAAAATCATTAAAGGTTTAGAAAACATGACCTATGAGGGAAGATTGAAATAACTGGGTTTGTTTAGTCTGGAGAAGAGAAGACTGAGGGGAGACATTATAACAGTTTTCAAGTACATAAAAGCTTGTTACAAGGAGGAAGAGAGAAAAATTGTTATCCTTAACCTCTGCGGATAGGACAAGAAGCAATGGACTTAAATTGCAGAAAGGAAGTTTTAGGTTGGACATTAGAAAAAAATTCCTGTCAGGGTAGTTAAGTACTGGAATAAATTGCCTAGGGAGGTTGTGGAATCTCCATCATTGGAGATTTTTAAGAGCAAGGTAGACAAACACCTGTCAGAGATGGTCTAGTCCTGTCTTGAGTGCAGAGGACTGGACTAGAAAACCTCTCAAGGTCCCTTCCAGTCCTATTATTCTATGAGAACTGGCCCAGAATATTCCAGCCAGCATTGTATGATGAACCTAAATCTGCAGCCCATAGAGCAGCCTGAGTAATGACTGCAGAATCAGGCCCCTACATGATACACATTTTATTAAGTTTGTCTGCTTTGCAGATCTGCAGTGAAAATATTTTTTAAAAGCTCAGTGTGGAAAACACATTTTCTGTTCTCTTCTTAAATGTGTATTTCTTGTTCAAATATAACCCACAACTTTGCAGGATACGTGATGTTTTCTTTAAATTACGACTCGTTTCCCAGCAACTTAAAAAAGTTAAATGTTTTAAGATCTCAGCACAAATGGAAAGGAAAAAAAAACTTATTTCCAAGCCTATTTTTAATTTTTTCTGATTTGGGCTTAGAGGAAAAAGAAACCAAAAAGAAAGGAAATATCAACCTAGGTGGTCTATGCTTTTCTAGCACTGATATTTTTAATCTCCATCTGAAGGTTATATCTGGGGAGAGGCAGATGGGAAGGTGGCGGATGCACTGTGGCCACTACATTTGAAAACAAAATTCTGCTTTGTTATAGCTGAACCTTAAAGGAGGCATCGAGTTAAATCCTTCTCTCTAATCTAATTGATCTCTCTCCACGTGTGCTTTAACAAGTAATCTCATTTGGTTTGAGAACCTGCACTGCCGATTGAAAAGTCCTTTGAAAATTAGGTTAGAGCATGTCTAGAAGTCCAGAGATGCCTTAAAATAGTTTTTCTGATCAGATACCAACCCCCGAATCTAGCACTGCTCTCACCTCTTAAAGCCACTTTATAAATGGGCTCATTCTCTTCTCCCTCCCAAGTGTCGCTGTTGTAAAGCAACCGTTGAGCACTTGTTGCAAATGAAACCGGGTGCTGTTGGGTACATGGACACTTGCATAATTGTAAAAGGATTAAGAACGATTGATAGAACAGTGGATACAGTGATTAGGGGTGCTGTGTTTAAAGTAATGTCTTGCACAGTTATTTGATGGTATTTAGTTGTTGCCTGCTCCTCTGAGCATCATCAGTGTCCATTGAAACCCATGGGGATTGCAGGTTCTCAGTGCCTCTTAGGTTCAGGCTTTAGAGTCTGACCTAGCTCCTATTGACTTTAATGGGCTTTGGATCAGGCCCTTAGTTAGGTTACATAGGCTAGACCCCAGGTGTGCGTGGGCCTTCATGGTGAGAAGAAAGTGGACTGGGGATGCATTCAACCACCTTTCTGCTCCCTGGATCTTTGTGTCTGTTTCCCCCAGGCTACTTTGAAAATCTCGACCCCAGGACAAATGTAAAATGTCAAGCGATGGAAAGTGATTCTCAAAAGGACTGTAACCTGTGGACTGTGTAAAATATTCTCCCTCCCATCCCAGAATGGCTGAATCGAACTTGTCAGACATAACTGTTTGTAGTTAACCATAGAAGATCTGTTTTTATGACAGAGGAACTCACTGTTAGTAAGGCTCCAAATGGATTTGGATTAACTATCCTGTTATAGTCTTCTCTTTCTTCCATTTTAAAGTTTAACAAGCCTGAACTGTATTTTGGTTCAAATACCCTCATGTTTTTACTGCTTTTCTGGGTATAATACAATGTAATGATTTACAGTTTCATGCAATGTAAAATGACTTGTCTGCCTGTTACATGGCTTTACCTCATTGAATGCACTAGGTACAACTAAAATCATAAATCTACTAGATGACAAAACATAAAATTTACATGCAAGATCTAATCTAGCCTGTTCTGACTGATTAAAAAAAAAGGGCCACTAGTGAGTAGTAAATTAAGTCTCAGTACAAAAGTTTTACCTGCAGGTGCTAAATCATTTGACCATATCAGGCTCATAGGACTGTCTTTGTTAATAACTACAGTGCCTGGTTATCAGCTATTGGGTTAGTAAAGAGTACAAGGGAAGGTCAATATTTGCCAAGCCTCTCCTGTATAAGTAATGGCTTTCCAGATCCTCGTGGATTACTTTTGTCATTTTTGTGATTACATTGTTTTTCATCTGGATGTTATCAAAGCGTGGGGCACTGAGGCAGTGTTGTGTACAGTTAATAGCAAGCTAGTGAGTGCTGCAGGAGGGCAGAGAAGGCTTAATGGAACAGAGCTGGTATTCTGCCTTTTGAGGCACTGACTAGATTTCCAGGCCGGGCTGAGAGAGTCACTGTATTGCACAGATGACTAATTCATCCAAGCATCTGAGCTGTATGATTTTACTCTTAAGGTGGAATCGGCTAATTAAAGTTCAATGCTGGGCTTAGTCTGGTTGGTTAACGGGGGTTCTTCAATGGCATGCAGAAATGTTTCAAAGAGTATCTAATTCTGTTTCCCCTAGTTTCAATGTACAATACCCAATACTGCAAGGAAAGGCCCCTGTACCCCAGTCTGTGTATTCAAGTGCCCAGGTGCGTGCACACTAAATATGATCTTAATGACCACAAACCTAACTGCCAGTATATTTGTTTATAATTCTTCTCTTCATGGTAAAATTGAGTTGTAGCTTTTCCTCTTGTGATTGTATTGAAATCCTGACTGCAACAGACTATTTCCTGCTGAGCCCAGGCTGCATGTGTGAAAGCAAAGCAGGTGGTATACCTGCTTTGAATTGGGAGGATTTAAGCAAAGGATGGATTATATATTTCATTGCAGTTTGAGAGAGTTTTTTCTTGCTTTCAGAAGTGGGAAAAATCAAATGAGCCCTACAAATAAAATCTTGAAGTATATGGTTAAAAATCTATTTACTTTGGTTAATTAATATACTTGGTTTAGATATTTTACACAGGACTTTGCTAGTTAAACCACAAAAAAGGACAAACTGAAACTCTCAGAAAACCAGGAAATCAAGAGTTTAAGGCTGAAATGCTATCCCTAATGAACTACGTGTGCATACTTGGTATCGCAGTACATACAGTGCAATATGGCCAATGGTTTGGAGATGTGATTAATCTATAGAAATCAAGGAGGATTGAGTAGGACTTAAAGCTTCTGGCATGGCCCATGCAAAATATAAGGAGCTCCTCTGTCTACCTAGAGCTTTGACATAAAAGGCATCAAAACAGCATTAACTTTGTGAGCTGGATTCAAACTAAGGACCTTAAGTACACAGAGCCTTTGAGAAACTTTCAAAGAAAGCAATTGCATTAGAAGCATCAGCCCAGCAACTGAACTTCTCACTGGAGAGTAAAGAGCATGGCTAGGAATTTAGTCCATTGACTTATTTTGAGAAGCGTTCCTTTACTTTCTATTAACAAACTATCCTCTGTCACAATAGTCAGATACTACAGCAATGAGAGCAGTATAGAAACCTATATACAGTTTTCTTGGCAGGTATAAACTGTCTTCCCGCCTCAGCTCAAGGTAGCAGGGCATAGTGGTGTAAGCTGCTCTGCTTCATGATGTGGTTGTCCCTGCCCATGTGAGCCTTGGGTCCAAATGGCACTGGTCAATAGTACCTGAGAAGGGCCCCTGCTCAGGACAATGAACAAAGGCCAGTGACAGACCAAGTGGATGAGGGACAAGTTTCCCAATGATAGTGAAGGTATATGAGCTACAATTGTGGAGGCAGGGATGGCATAGGGCGGAAGAAGAGTTAAATCTTCATGATGCTCATCTGCGCCCTCAAGAACCAATGGCATCTGGCAGAAGAGCCTTTGGGAAGGGGGATGGTGTCCACCAAAATAAATCTCCTCTATGTCTCCCAGGTCACAACAAGGCAGCGTGAAATGAAGGGGCAATCAGCCAGGACAGACTGAGACAACTGCAGCAGGGTTAAAGCCCCTGCTGTTACCAATTCCAGGAGGGGTGTGACCCAAACCCTGCTTAGGGAAAGCATTGCTCCAATGAGCCCAACTTCCTGCAAGTCCAAACCAGACCTTAGAGGCATGGAACATGAAGCATCTTAATGCTGAATGGCA
The DNA here is from genome assembly GCF_965152235.1 of Eretmochelys imbricata. Taxonomy (NCBI): domain Eukaryota; kingdom Metazoa; phylum Chordata; order Testudines; family Cheloniidae; genus Eretmochelys; species Eretmochelys imbricata. Next base: position 11,510,083 of record NC_135578.1, read on the forward strand.
CTGGGCATGAGACAGGTCTTGTCAGAGAACTCATCCGCTAACCAGATCATAATTGCTGACATCACAGAGGCTCATCTGCCACAAAGCGATCAAGTTACCATGGAAGGAGCAACCTCCCTCTACTCCAGTGGTCTACACCAAACTCCAGGTATGGCGTCTGTTAGACAACCTCTAGCATAGACTTTAACCCCATCTCTCCACGCTTACTGTATGATTGCCTCCAACATTGTGGTGGACACTTAAAATTTGTTGTTGTGGCCTATGTTCTGACAAAAGATCTAGCACCTGCAGAAAAGGACACATTCTACCACCTGATAGCAGAAAAAATCCAGTCAACTCCATCACATGACACACGGCTGGCACTTGGAGTTTCAATGCTATGAATGGATGCAATCAAACTGGGTATGAAACTCTGAGATCCCTTTGGTTTAAGTTTCCCAAATGACAACACCACTTGGCTTTTGACATTCTGTGCCACTGAGGGCTTGTCTGTTATGGGCTCCTGGCTTAGGAACTGTAATAATCATTGCGGAACCTGGATTTATAACAATGGATGTGGACTACATCCTCATCAGAAATTGTTCCACAGTGAAATCTCACTGCGTCTTTGGTGATACAGATGCACCAGCAAACTCAAACCATAAACGAGTCATTGCTCAGCTTTCATATAATCTTCCAGCTCCTCACAAGCCAGATGTCCACCAACAGTATGATATCTAGCATCTTTCAGAGGATCCTGCTGAAGCTGTGAAATACACACAGGGCATTGAGGATCATTGACGTAACCTCAGAACCTTCTAGAACCACCTAGAGTGGCGTACGTAACGTTGTATTACATGATGCCACTGGAACTTTCAGCTTCAGATGAATGTGCAAGAAACCTCTTTCTGAAGAGACCCTTAATATGTCAGCAAAAAAGGCAGAAGCATACAGGCAGGCATATGTCCAAGAACATAAACTGATGAAAGGTGTCTTCCAGGACATGGCAAAATGTGACTGTGATGCATCAATTCCCCGGCCAATGAATCAGAGGACAGCCTAAATGACAACAATCTGCATCCTTCCTACAAAGCCACTGTGTGCCTGGTCTGGAAGCTATAAACAGCTTTCTAACGTCCCCATCACACAAGCAGACAGCTCTCGCTGCTCATCAATAGATTGAGGTCCTGGACAGATGGAAAACTCAATATGAAAGTGTGCTGAACCACATACCTGCTGATGACTGTCCAGAGCTACATGAGCTGGCAAACTGCACAGATGCAGACCCAGGGGCAAACACAGATCCTCTGTCAGTTGAGGAAGTATAAAAGGTCATCCAAAAGTTATGGAATGGACACGCTGCTGGACCTGATGATGATCCTCCCAAACTGTTCAAAGATGCCTTGAAACCAGGGAACATTGGCCTGCATCAACAGTTCTTAAAAGCGTGGGCATCAGGTAAAGTACCAGCAGAATGGAAATATGGCATCATAGTGTCCCGGTAGACCGACAAAGAATCTCATATCAAGTGTGGCATCAGACCCAGAATGTGAATGATGTAGCCGTTGCTAACTTGGAAAGAAAGAGGAAAATCCTGGCCCTGTTAATGTTGATGGGAGCTTTGCCACTGATGTCAATAGAGGGGAGGGGCATGCCAGGAGGGGCACTCAGGTGGAGGAGTCAAGCAACCAGCTGTCCTGAAGAAATTCTTTGCGGTTGCAGGATAGGGAAGGTGGGCTCATTCCCCATCTCACTGATTGGGTTGGGATGCAGGCCATCAGAGATAGTGAAGGTCAGGAGGCAGCATGATCCTGTTGGATTTGGGATGGAGGGGTAGTGAACAAATCTCTGCTTGGTTTGTGGTTGACGATGAAACCCATTACCAGGTTTGTTTCGCTTGAGTTCAGTGTGAAAAATTCAAATTGTGGATTTTGGGAGCAGCTCCCAATGGCAGCTGAAAAATGCTACAGCTGGAGATATGTAACATGTGTGCCAGGGATACAGCTGCTCAGAAACCTGTGCAAATTAATTGACTGACATTTCCTAATTTTTACTGATTTAAAAAAAAATTATGTGAAAACTTTTGTCCAAATGTTTTGTTTTATTCCCATAAAGATTTGATTTTTTATTTTAAAGAAATTCACAAAAGGATTGAAATGGGGGAAAAAAATCAACCAGTTCTGACCTGTGGGACTGTATGGGGTGTGTGGGGGGAAATGGAAGAGTTCTAAAAAGAATGGAAACCTTCCAACTTCCAACGCACTGAGTGCTGGTGCTTATGTTCATCTTGAGTGGTGCCCAAATTCTGCTGCCTTCCTGGTGCAAAAATGCAGTAAGAAAAGGGAACGATCACTTTTAAAGTATCATAATCAGTGTCCGTGAAGAATAAAAACAATCAACAATAACAACATTATTCTTGAAAGATTTTCTATTCCTTGGTGGCATCCAGCTGAATTCTGGCCTTAACATTCTCCCAGCAGCAGGGTCAGCATCTATGGCCAGACACGTACGGTAGACAGAAGGTGGCAATGCCAAGCTGTGGCAGATAGTTTTCAAGCAGTGGCAGCTGGAGAGCTCTTTGCCCTTTTCTTCTGGCAGCTGAGCTGATCTCTCTTGAGATGTTTGTAGGCTCTAAAGTGGCCAGGCTGCTGTGAGGTTGGGTGGTTGATATTAGTTCCCTGAGCTCTGTTTTTGCTTTGCCTCTTTGTTTAAACAGTATAGATGAGTATTAGAGTTATAGCTGTGTTTTGTGCCTGCCAGCACCGTTACAATGAATGATCTGTCAGCATTTTCAGGAAAAGGTGTTAATTTCAGGCATTTACAACTCAGCAATAAAAACTTGCTCCAAGCTGGAATATGAAATACAAGTGCTTAGCGCTGGAATTAATATTTATGTACAATTTCTCATAACAATGGGTTGGCAATTTAAAAATTATTCCAACTTAACTCCCCTAACTCTCTCCCCAGTTTACTGGAACCAGGTTGCTTTTAATACAGTGATCTTAGTGTTGGAAGCCTCTTCGAGTCTCCAGGGAAGAGTCTCCTTCGGATGAGCTGAGACAGGAAGACTGTTTATACCTGCCAAGGAAATCCAATCTATTCTGTATGGGTTCCCATACTGCGCTCGTCACTGTAGTATCTGACTATTTTGTTGGAGGACAGCTTGTGAATGAAAAGTAAGTGGATGTTATTCAAAATAGGTCAATGGACTAAATCGCTAGCCGTGCTTCTGACTCTCCACTGAGAAGTTGAATTGCTTGCTTGATTCTTCTAATGCCAACTTTCTTTGAAAGTTTCTCAAAGGATCTGTGCACTTAAAGTCCTCAGCTTGCATCAAACTCTCAAAGTTAATGCTATTTTGATGCTTTTTATGTCAAAACTCTAGGTCTTTTTACAGAAACTGGGCAAGCTTTGATCTAATGACTTGTTGGTACTTTGAAGAAAATGAAGTTGATACTGAAGTCAAGCTTAAAGATTCTTCCACTGTGAGAAACTCCACTGATTGGGGAAAGATTCACTGGGGGCACAGTCTCAGCTGCTATAAATTGTCATAGCTTCTGTGGAGTGTCTGCTACCACCATTTACACCAGCTAAGGATCTACCTCAAGGAATCTGTCTCCTATAGGAAGAGTCATTCATAACAGGTGAATCTTAAGCTTGACCAGCTGTAACACTATTGTCTTTTTTCTTGTATATTTTGAGATTTTGGTTAGATGATTACACATAGACACTGTACACATCTAGGGAAGCTAAGTCTTATCCTTAGTCCTGCAAACATGTGTGAACGTGAGGAACTTTTAAGAACAAGGATGGTCCCACTGAACTATCAATATGTGCAAGCTATGCTGTAGGCTCTGGGCTATCGAGACACCCTAGAACGGCAGGTTCAAATTTCTAAAGTGTCTCCATGAAGCAATTATCACTGCTGTCAGCAGGAGCAAAATATACGACCACAGGAAAGGGTAAGGAGAAAGGGAGATGCAAGGCAGTTCAGAGAGAACAAGGACCAAACTGAACTCAGCCCTTCATCCTTATGGAGCCAGTTCCATGCAGTTTGTCTGTGGGGCCCTCTTTTGGAGGAGATCATTAACCGTGCAGATAACACAGCCTGGTTGCTATTCTGGCTAATGCCAGCAGGGCTCAGGCATCAGAGTGTGGAGAGGCAAATGAAAACCAAATATAGGGTCAGATTCTGAAGAACACCTTATTCCACATGCAGCCATATTGACTTGTATGATCACCTACCCTACATAGCGGGAATAAGGGTATTAGTAGCTGGCTCTAAAACGTTGTGGACCTCTGCAATGTTTGAAGTTCAGGTTTGGATCAGTGAGAGTTCAGGTGGGTCCTCGTTCTCTCTGAACGGCTTTGCATCTCCCTTTCTCCTTACCCTTTCCTGTGGTAATAAATTTTGCTCCTGCTGACAGCAGCAGTAATTGCTTTATGTAGAATAAAAATCCTCCATTCTCTTGCTCTATTTTTTATAGTGTATGAAACCTTACACAGCTAAGTTTAAAAGGACAGAAAAATTCATGGTGTTTGCAATAAGAGCGTGTTTTATGCTTGCTTGGTGCTAAAGCCGAGAGAATGCTGGACTGATATGGAAATGTCAGGAACATGGGGCTGTTTCTGAAGCAATAAGTGTTTCTTTTATTTCCTTTCCCCTTTTACACCGGTTGCCATTAATTTTAAACTTTCCTGGCATTTGCAGCAATAAAAAGGGCAAAAATCTTGGGGCTCTAGTCTTCTGTTCTTGAACCAAACTTTCCAGCTTCCAATGCTGCTGCAGTCCCCCCCGTGCTTTCAGAGACAGCTGGGAACTCATCTGCATGTAAGTAAGCACTGGAGCACCATCATGTGTAAGGGTGAGAATAGGGTTGCCAACTTTGTAATATTTAAAAACTGGACACTCCGGGAGGAGTGCTGGAACCTCTCCTCCCCCACCCGAGGCCCTGCCCTGCCTCTTCCTCCTGCCCTGCCCCGCCCCCGTTCGCTCCTCTTCCCCCCGTCGCTCACTGCTGTCCCCTCTCTCTCCTGCCCGGGTTGGGAGGGACTCGCCTGCGGAGGAGCGACAGGGAGCTGCAGCTGTCTGACACAAGTAGGAGGCAGCCCCAGTAGAGTGGGGGCTGGCGTGGGTGATGATCCGGCACCTCCCCGCTGCCCCTGCCCACAGTAACCAGACTTTGCGTGTCCGGTCAGATCTGTCAGGTCCCCTTTTTGACCAGACTTTCTGGTTGAAAACCGAGCACCTGGCCACCCTAGGTGAGAATGAGCGCTGACCTCACCAATCCCTCTTCAGATACACCCCTGGTATGATGTATACATACAGAAGCATTGGAGGAGGCTCAAGTCCTCTCGCACATTTGTGTAGTGGTTCTAGAGTGTGGGCAGGATTGTACTGTTCCCTTAATGACCATGTGCTGAGGAGTGAGGGCGTGCATGGTATCCCCTGACTATCCATATTAGAAATCAAGGATGACGTGGCAGCAGGGCCCAGCTGACCACCACTGTGCCCCACTGATGATCCATTTTAAGTTTGGCATCGCTCCTGCATTGCTGCCTGACAGCACACCCCAGGAAAGCCAGAGAGCACAGATGATTCCCTCTCCCCTCATGCAAGAGCTGTTAATCTCATGGTTTTCCCTGGGTGAAACTCACCATTATCATAAATGTGCCAGAGCTTCTTTGAAATTCAGCCCACGCCTCCTTGCAATTTAGTTGCCCTTCACCAACTTTGCCTGGCCTCAATTTGAGTTTTGCCAGCTGGCAGGCCATGCTGGGGAAGTTTCCATAGCTCTAATGTCATGGACGTTTAGAGTGCAGTTCATTGCTATTTGAGTGATTTGTTTATGTCAGAAATGGTAATGTGTGTCTCTTGTACTACTCTAAGGGATTATCTGGGGACAAGCATTTCTGGAACGCTATTTCCTTTGGCAAATCTCCCCAGACTGCTGTTTAGGGCTATAACTTCTGTTGATTTCATAGTCTGCCACTAGTACAGATATAGGTGCATGGAAAACAACTCTTTGTGGATGGGTCATTACACAAAGTAAAACTATTTCCCCATGTTTATTCCCCCCCACACACACCCCGCTGTTCCTCACATGTTCTTGTCAACTGCTGGAAATGGCCCACCTTGATTATCACTACAAAAGGTTTTTTCCCCCCCACTCTCCTGCTGGTTATAGCTCACCTTAAGTGATCACTCTCCTTACAGTGTGTATGGTAACACCCATTGTTTCATGTTCTCTGTGTATATAAATCTCCCCACTGTATTGTCCATTGAATGCATCCGATGAAGTGAGCTGTAGCTCACTAAAGCTTATGCTCAAACAAATTTGTTCGTCTCTAAGGTGCCACAAGTCCTCCTTTTCCTTTTGCGAATACAGACTAACACATCTGCTACTCTGAAATCTCTCAGTACTGCAGATTAATTTTTAAATCTAAGGCACTGTTGCTGATTGGCCTAGAGTTTAGCAGAACTCCATTTGGGATCTGCATTTTTGGAAAACAAACTTTGAAAGGGCTTTAAGTCAGAGGGTGAAAGCAGCATCTCTCAATCACCTTAACAGAGTTTCTTTATGTCTTGGCTCTCCAGAGGCTTGACTCTACAATGTGCTCTGCACAGGGAGATTCCAGCACTGTGGGAGATTCCCACAGACTTCAGGATTAGGGCTCAGAGTCAGGGTCAAGCAGCGCTCGTGGGTCTTTAATTTGTCTTTAAGCGGACTTTAACTTCTGCACAGACTTCTGCTAGTGCATGCATTATTCTCATGGAAATAAGTAGGACTCCTCTGAAAGATTTATCTCAGTACTTCTGTTAGTTTCACAATACTACCTTCCAAAGAAGCTTACCAGTTTTACCTCAGATCATGGCTCTGCTTGACAGACAGAACTTAGATATGTTTATAGTGAAAGCAGGTTCTATTTAAGAAAGTATAGAGATTCAAGTGAAAGCAAGTAGAAGTACTGGAAACAAATGGTCAGATATAAAATAATAACACACATTCTAGAACCTAGATTTACATAACGAGATACTGTCATGTCTTATAAAGCGATGCTTACCCAAAGTCCTTCTTGCATTTTACAGCTAGGCTTGGCTGTGATCTTCCATTCATGAGACAAGTCACGCTGTCAGCTTGCCTCCTTGGTGAAAGATCCCTTACCTCAAGCAAATCCCTCAAGCAACTCCCAGTTCCCAGCCAATGTGAGCTGCAGGGGCAGCTCTTGGGGCGGGGGCAGCCTGCAGAGCTCCCTGACTGCCCCTATGCAGAGGAGCCAGAGGAGGGACATGTCGCTGCTTCTGGGAACCTCGCAGAGCTGCGGCATGCATGCACAGAGTGGCCCCCGATCCTGCTCCCCAGCTGAAGAGTGAGAGTGGGGCTAGCCCCAGATCCTGCTCCCCAGCGGAAGCGTAAGGGCCAGATTAAATCAGCTGGTGGGCTGGATGTGGCCCAGGGGCCATAGTTTGCCCACCCCTGATTTAACAGGAGAGAGAAGGCATAATGAGGTAGGGAGGGCTGTGGCACAGCTCTAGTCCAAACTGCTTCTCCCCAACTGGAATTTGGTCTGTTAAGATCTCTATCTGTGGGGCGTAAATTAGAGTAGCCCCTCAGCTGCTCTAACTCTCACTAGGGCCTGCACAGACCGCATCCCAGAATCAAGGAGCCATACCTGCTCGCTGTTGTCCCCGCTCCAATCCTGTGCTGTGTAGAGTCCTGTAACCAGATTTTGATTCTACAACTACAGCAGCACCTAAGAACACTGCTTTATTTTGGAAGCAAACTTCATATTCAACTAAGATGTCATATGACATTTTGAGAAACTTGAGTGAGTGTTTACCTTTCTGGAGTGGTATTTCCATTCCGTTCCACATAAATAAGCCAGGCAATAGCCAAAGAAATGCAGGATATTTACTGATATTACAGCAAAGAGGATTTATATGTGAAATAAATATTCTTGAACCTTTATAAAGGTGCCTAAAATATTTATGGTTGTTTTAGTTCGGTTTGCATGCCATATTGCTCTCTTCTGTTAAACAGTCTTTACACATGCAGGCTTTTCACATTAATCACTGAAGGCTGTGTTCAGCCACCTGGACTGAAGAGACATCTATTGCATTCCAGCAGCCAGAGCCCAATGATCTAATTTCTCTGTTGGCTGTTTGGGCCAATGGTTCATAAACCTGTAGCTATTATTACATTAGCAAAGACACATTTTGATAGCAAAGTGTCCTGTTAATGTTTCCCATTTTGTTCCCTCCTTAGAATTCATGATCAAAATGGAGTTTGAAGACATTACATGGCAGTTTCTCCCCAGAGTCTGAAGACATTACATGGAGTTTCTCCCCAATTAAATTAAAATCTACAGATTGGGTAGACCACAAAAGCTGAATTGATTAAAGTAGATCTGATTGTTCTGTCTTGCAAATGTGCAGGATACTTTCAGAATTTTCCATAAACATATTTGTATCAACTGTTGGCCACATAGAGAGAGACAAATCCAACCTTCATAGAAGATAAATGGATTTAAGATCTGGTTTACATCTAATAAATGCTGCATATGTAGAGATATAGGACCCGATTCTTCTTTCAACTACAGTAGTTTTACACCACAGCAATTTTGTTAAGTTTAGTGGCATTAGCCCTGATTTACATTGGGTCTACAGGATTCAAATGTGTCCATTCCATTTATGACAATGTGAGTTTGCACGTGTGTTTAGTTTTAAGGCAGTTCAGTTCTCTGAACCACTTGACTCATGTCTGCCATGTTAGCTGCGGTAGATTTTCTGTTACACTTCTGTCCCATCTCCACTTTGAAGACTGCTCAACAGAGATTTCAGTTATTAGGAGAAAGCTGGAAATACAAACAGAAATTTCCCGTCGTTTGAAAACACATGAGCATCCTGTTCGTTCAGGTATAGTTCTAAACATAAAATAATAAATGTACCAAAGCTTCCTGAAAATGCATGGAAGCAACTGGAGACCACAGGGCTTATTTTTAAGGAATTCATGTTGAATCCAACTCTCATTTACACCTTTGCGGCCTTCTCATGAAATGGTGTTATATGACTGTAAGTGACTGCAGGAACTGGTAAGGATGTTCATGCCAAAAAACATCCTTGCTAGTTACTGCAGTTAGTGGGCCAAACCTAGTACCTCACAAATGATCACCCCTGTAATGTTGGAGGCTAAAGGGTTCAAATGTGAATTCTTGGACCAGATTTATTAATGATCCAACTCTACTGAAGTGAGCTGGTTTACGCCATGAATCAGTTTGGCTCTTTATATCTAAATCTGCCTTTTTGGGTTTGGATTTGGGTCAAATACAAAACCAGAAGAGGCCAGTTTCTTTGGGAGCATGGCCAAAATCTCTCAGAAATTGCCATTCTTCTTCAATTTTGGTTGCAATGGAGAAAAGTCTTTGAAAGATCAATGGATTGTATGGTATTTCCACTATTCAGAATGTGGGGAATCTCATATGGGACCAACGGGTCCTTGACAAGGTCTGAAGGTGCTTCTTAACCTCAGCAGATAAGGCATTCCAAGGAGGAGCCAGGTTCTTTGCCTATTGCATCAGTGATCTAAGGTGGGGCTATATAAGCACAAGGAAGCAATTGCAGGGACAGCTGTCTATGGGGGAAGGGACAGGAGTATCCTTCTCATCCCAGCGTGCTAAAAGCTGGATGGTCCCCTGATGGCTGGAGCCAAGTGTTCTGAGTTGCATTGTCATCTTCTGTGTTAATACAGACAGCCCTGAGGAAAGGGCCTTTGATTTTGATACACCTCTACCCCGATATAACGGACCCGATATAACACGAATTCGGATATAGTGCGGTAAAGCGGGGAGGGAGGGGGCTGCGTGCTCCGGTGGATCAAAGTAAGTTCGATATAACGCGGTTTCACCTATAATGCGGTAAGATTTTTTGGCTCCCGAGGACAGCGTTATATCGTGGTAGAGGTGTATTTGGAGCTCTGTCCACTGGCTTCTGTGGTCTCATTTCCACCATTTGGGACTGAAATCTCATGTGTACCAGTTATGATATTTCAGCTTTGTTTGCACACGAATCCCAGCTTAAAGTTGGCCTCAGGCCTTGAACCCAACTCTGACTCTAATGCAGATCTCAACTCCGCCTTTTCGACGCATGTCTATTTAAAGCAGTCAGTGTTGTTATTTAGTCATTGGTTATATATACGTTTCATAGTTCTCTAGGTAAGACACCTTTCCCAAGAGTCTTTCAGTACTATTATCTGTAGTTTTTTTTTATTGCTAATGAACGGTACTGCACAATATTTATCGCTCTACATCACATGAATGATTACTTTGGGTAGAAACCTAAAAACACATTAAAGCAATCAGGACATTAAATTGTATCTACTTCATTTGCAATTGAAACTGTCTTGAATCATACAAGTCTGATCTCTGGAGGATTTAATTTAGCTGTCTGTCTATCTCTGAAACAGAATGGTCAGAAAGCATTTTGTCGCTGCTCAGGGCCTGATCCTCTTCCCAACATTCCCTCTAACTTCAGTGGAAGCAGTGCCTTAATATGTCAAATTAAAGTTGCAAATGTTAGGTCAGTTCCTGCTGCATTAGCCACTCTCTTACTACTTAATAGATTAACTCTTTTAAAGGGATTGTCAACTCTGGTAAGGACAGAACCTAAAAGCACCAAACCTACCACCACTTTTGTGTGTGTGAACTAACAGCCCGAGTGATCCATTAAAAATACATGACTACAGATGGCTGTAAGTAAGAAAGTCACAGCTGCTCATTCCCTTACAATTCTTATGCACATGTTCTCAGCCGAGGTGCCTAAATCTTTAGAAAAACCTTTAAGCAAAAAGGCACAACGGGGGAGTGCAGTTATTCTGATATAATCATAGCCCCGCCAGCATTATAAGGTATGAAGCACAGCCAAGCACTCACGTCCCACAGGGGCATGATTATTTCATGATAACAACACTCTCTGGAGTGGCCTTATTGGTATTATAAAAAGTGTTTATTGTGGAGCAAACCTATATTTTTGGTACTGGCAGTTAAGAATATTGAACAGCAGTTGCAGCTGAGGTGGTGATTCACAATGATTAATCCAGCTCTTTAGAATTCTCATTAGCCAGTCACAGCTCCCTTCCCAAGCTGTGTTAAAATAAAAATGAATTCTTAGATAAATGTGGATAAAAGTGTAGAGATGGTGGCTGTTCTTCCTGCACCCTGCTGCAAGCAACAGCAAATATGCAAGCATCATGGAAAAATACATGATTCATAGAAAATATTCCTCCCAGGAAACCAAATTCTGGACTCATGTCCAGATGTAGTAATTTTGATCATTGATCAATCAGTTTTTTCCGTGTACGCTGAGAAACATGTGAGGGCAGCCAAAATATAGTAAGAAGCTGTACATACAGGCAGTGTCTTCATCTTGCTAACTGCAGGAGGTATTGTACTGAAAAATGTACATGCCGTAAATGGGTGGAGAAAATACCATTTTCTAAATAGCGCACAAATAATTGCACCATTGGGTTTTGGATTTGCATCTCTGGCTCAATGTATCCCCAACTGTTTATAATGCATTGTACACAATTGTTATGCCGGGGAAGGGTTTCAGATGAGCAATAGTGCTTTGACAGGCATAACAGCACATTTCAAAGCTTAGAGATCGTGTTTATATCATTCTGGCCAGTGAATTACTATGCAAAATGCCAAAGTTGTCTCATGCTAATTCCTTAGATATCACTTAAATGATATCACATATTAGTGAATGTTCTGTAGCTGCCTACTGAGAAATTACTAGTATTAAAATGTATTTTGAATATTCTGCAGTGCCAAGTACAACAGCAAATATTCAGAACAAGAATGAAAATATAAAGCAATACTTTTTTGTGTTTTTGTACTGGCATTATAACCTACAGAAAAGGAAAAGGGAAGGACATTTTAAAACACAGTATGTGCCAGAGATGACGATAGTGTAGTACAGAATTGATACTATCATTGCAACAATTACAATTACTAATAGTACAGTTATTTGCAGTATAGAGCTGAAGAGCTTTACTGAATGGTATGAAAACAAGACTCTTACTCTCAAGGAATTTACAATGTAAATGAATTACAAATGCCAATAGGTTGATAACATGAGATAGTGTAGCTGGGATAGGAGCCAGGATACCGCTTCATCAATTGAATGAAGAATAAGTTTGGGAGAAACTGTTGGAGAAGCCCTAACTCCCTATTCCTTTTATTCAGCTGAATATTTCCCCCGAGTACTTTGAGAGAGAAATGTAAGTCCAAGATGGATTCTTAGCCATAAAAATCTTAGTCATCTTTCAGAGTAGCAGCCGTGTTAGTCTGTATCCGCAAAAAGAAAAGGAGGACTTGTGGCACCTTAGAGACTAACAATTTTATTTGAGCATAAGCTTTCGTGAGCTACAGCTCACTTCATCGGAGTGAATCTAGACTTTGTAAATCTAGACCTCTGAATATCTTCTGTGTTGGTTCCTGTGGATTTCTTTTCCAAGATGCATCATTAAACCTTCACAAACTGGAAGAGTTGATTCATATAAAATGTGATCCCTTGAAAACAAACCCTGAATCACAACTGTAAAGCTGAATACAGAAGAGTACCGGGATTTAAGTAGGGAAAAACTGAGGCTCAATTTGTGCAGTAGCTTACTGTCAATATTAATGGAAGAAGTTTAAAAATCAAACAGGATGCATGTGATTGGTTACGAATGGGGAATTGAGAACAACATCTCCTATCAATGTTATGGTCATTGTTACTTTAATAGAATGGATGCACTTTTAAGATAATTCAGCCAGTGTGACAATCACATCGTTGGCCAATCCAGAAGGGAGCAGTAGGTAACTTTATAAATCATTACAGAGTGACCTTTGCTCATTTGTAGTTGTGATGAAAATGCATGTGTTCCAAAATCAGTGTTGCTGTAGCTATGTTGGTCCAAGGATATTAGAGAGACAAGATGGGTATTTGACCAGCTTCTGTTGGTGAAAGAGACAAGTTTTTGCGCTTACCCAGAGCTTTTCATCAGGTCTGGGCAGTATTTTATGCAGTGTAGTTATTTGCGTTCATAATACAATCTATGATGAAGCTGTATGATTAAGGCTGCTGGAGAAGTCTTGGGCCATCCCCTCGCTCAACTGCTAGGTGGAGGTGTGACCAGGCAGCTCTGCGTGCTGCCTCTGCCTGCAGGCACCGCCTCTGCAGCTCCCATTGGCCACTGTTCCTGGCCAATGGGAGCTGCGAAGCCAGTGCTCTGGGTGGAGGCAGCCTGTAGAGCTGCCTGGCTACACCTCTCCCTAGCAGCTGAGTGAGGGGGATGTTGCCGCTTCCGGGGAGCCCCCCAGGTAAGCGCCACCCAGAGCCCGCCTCACCCCATCCTGTGCCGCAACCCGCTGCCTCCTCCCACATCCAAACTCTGCTGCTGGGGGTTGGGGCACAGTGGCCCAAGACTGCCCCAGCAACGGCCCATGCACCTGGTGCAGGGGCTGCGTGAGCCGTCCCTGAGCCAGGCGCACGGGCCGCTGCAAAAGTCACAGAGGTCACAGAAAGTCACAGAATCCGTGACAAACTTGCAGCCTTATGTATGATGAGTGCAAATAACCATACTACATAAAACACTGCCCAGGCCTGAAGAAGAGCTCTGTGTACACACAAAGGCTTGTCTCGTTCACCAACAGAAGTTGGTCCAATAAAAGATATTACCTCACCCACCTTGTCTCTCTAATATCCAAAATCACTCAACAGTACATACTGTGTATCCCTAAAAATGCTCAGTGCCTTGCCCTCATGAATAATTTCATTTAGTCGAAAACCCAATTTTCCAGTGAAAAATAGATTGGATGGGAAAGTTTCAATCAGCCCCAGATGTAGCAGTTCTGTGTTCTCTCTGTATGGTAGTGTGGTGTTGGTTGCTCTGTGGGCTCTTTATAACCTGTATGTGTTGAGTATCTCAGGGCTGTGAATATGCTGAACGGTGAAGCCTGGACCGACGAACACTTGAAAATAAAGAAGTGATTTTGTGTCATTATTGTGAGAAACCAGCTCCGCCAGTGAAAGGGCAGAGCCTAAATGTCCTGCCCTCACAAAGTGCATTGGAACATTTCCATAAATACATTCGCAGAAATAAGGTCACTCTTCTGGATCTGAACTTCCCCAGACTCTGAGATGATCTTGAGTTTCTTTTGGCCCCATCTCTGTGGCCAGATGTATGTTTATGTTTATTCTTTCCAATGAATATCACACAATACAATACATTTCAATGTATGGACAAAAGAGCCCAAGAATTTTAAATATACCCCGGCGATGCTTCCATTTTAGGCATTTTATTCTCTGGGTTTTTTTCTCTGAATTTTACTTTTGATAGCAGAGTAACATCTCCAAGAAGATTTTTTCTTACATAAATGAATTAAAGTAAAAATCAGCTGCTCCTATCGTAAATTTGCAAAACTACAAGGAAAGTTTGTATTTTTCTCTAGATACCAGCCTTCTCTTGCGCCTCATTTTATAGGATTGTCTATTAAATGGCTGATTAGCTCTGTGTCTTTTATAAATATTTCAAAGGCAGCAATCTCTTTCTAAGGTTTGCAGAGATCTGTGTTCAGTTTTTTATTATCCTTAGTGCTTCACTTGATTGTTTTTATGTACCCTTTTCCTTGTTCGCTTCATTTATTGCCAGCCTAACTATATCACATGCTCAGGAATTTCAAAGTATCCTAAAATGGCTTTACTCTTGATAGATTTTTGCGCAGGCCAGTGTATGTGTGTGTGTGTGAGAGAGAGAGCGCGAGCGGAAATATTTCATTTTAGACTTTTAATTCTTTTTGTTTTCTTGGTGCTTTCACTTGTCTCCTTTTGTCGTGCACCTTCCCTCCCATTAAAAACATCAAATAGTCAGGGATTAAGGGAATGGTGGTGTGCCACACAAGCTTCTCCCACAAACTCTGAAATGCTGCATGTTTCAGCAGTGATAGAGTTAGTGTTACAGTGTTGTGTGTCTCCCTCTGTGGTTGGTCCATAAAGGTAGATTGCCAGTGCTTTGGGACAGGGATTGTCCTTTTGTTCTGTGATTGGAATAGGGATTGTCCTTTTGTTCTGTGTTTGTACAGGGCTTAGCACAATGAGGTCCTGGTTCATTGCTAGGACTCCTAGATGCTACAGCAATATAAATAATAGCAGCTGCCTGCTAATGCTGCTAGCTAATGATCTTAGTGCTTTAAGTCAAGTAGTCGATGTCTGGTCTCTGGTGCTGAAGAGCCTGCGTCAATGGATCCTGGGAGAAGTTATTACATTGACATTGAAAATGGAATAACTTAGCATAACTTCCCCCTGCCCCCATTCATTTTGAATTTTTGGGTCGTCCTCCCCCACCCCCACATTTCTTCCTCTTTACAAATCCTGCCCTTTATTTACTGAAATAAAGTTTGGGGGGAGAGAAAAGATTGAGGAAAGACCATAACTTAACTTTTTCCAGCAGGGGGGAAAAGAACATGTGAGGCTTTTTCCCTCACTTCCTCTGTTTTTTTGTTTGGCTGAGATCCCTGGACAGAGGGATTGCCTGCATGCTGTTTGACCCCCTCTGTTTCAGGACTTGTGTTTGTGTAAATAAAATATGTTACACTTAGAGCATGTCCAGGCTCTGTCACTGATTTCTCCTCCCCTGGGACATCTACTATCACTCAGCAGAGGGGTGAATCTGGTGTTAGGAGAAGGGGCAAGAATACTTTGCACTTATGGATGCACTTCCCCAAAGAGCTTAGAATCTAAACATAATTATGATCTAAATAGTTCTAACTGGCTTTTCCCAAATCTTTGGGAAGCTGGGAATGGAATCCTGGAATCCTAATTCCCAGCCTACTCCTCTAGCCACTACATTAAATTCCCCGTTGTTCCTTCTCCAAAATGAATCTGGTGTGGTGTCATGATTTGTTTGTTTGTTTGTTTTTTAATAACTAGCTTTAAGGCAGTAACAGGCAGTCAGTGTTAAGCTGATGTATTCTAGCTTTGATTTCAGGCATTACACAGGGGATCTTACTGTTTCCGCATCTCCCCCTAGAGCTCTGTAACAACAACAGCAATAATAACAACAATACAAGTTATTAAAAAGAGAGAGAGAGAGAGGAAACATCCACTGCTCTATTCTTCCCTAAAACAGCAACAGAAAGCGGTGTTCTGTGTGCCCAAGCTAATGCGGCTGGACACATTCACTCCCATATCGGTGTCGAGAACAGCTTACAGGAAATACAGTATATACATATTAATCTACATAATGTAAAATTGTAATTTTTTGCTGGTTAGGAAAATAGCATTTGTTAGGTTCTGAGGAAAATGTAGACTTTTGACAAAGAAATCGTCATGCTCTTGATAAGGTGGTTTATTTTCACTTGCCTTTGTCAGAACGTGAGTGTGATGGATTGGACCCCCCTTCTGGGGTCCCACCTGATGTACTGGGGTCCCACTGAGCCCACCCGTTCCACCACCCTGGCTCCCTCACCCTGTCCTGCTGCACACACACAGGTAGGGACACATCCAGCTGAGAGTCTGCAATCAGCTCTGCATGGGAAGACTCAGCTGGGAATTGCCCAGCATTCAAGGACACACACCCTCTGGAGTGTAAAACCAAAATTATATTGTCTTGTGCTGTATAGAGATCTGTACAGCGTAGGCTCATGAAATTCGCTCCCTCCCTCAATGTGAGGAAGATATGCACATCTTTTTGCCCCTCCCCCAGTTATGAATTGCACAAACTGTTTTTTAGAATAAACAGAAAATAAGCTTATTAACTACAATAGATAGATTTTAAGTGATTATAAGGGATAGCAAACAGAACAAAGCAGATCACTGAGCAAATATAACAAAACTCGCAAACTAAGCTTTTTACACTACATTAACTGGTTAATATTAGCAAATTCTCACCCTAAGTGTTCTTTTATGCAAGTTGCAAAGTTTCTTGAAGGTAAACTGCATTGCTTGCAGCTTAAATCTCTAGGTATTCATTTCACAGGCTAGACCTTTCTCTCCTGGACTCAGTCCCAACCCCCTTTCCCCCCGCTTAGTTCCTTTGTTCCTTCAGGTGTTTTCAGCAGTCTTCCTTCTTGGGCAGGGAGGTAGTGGAGAAGAACCAAGATTAACTCACTCCCCAGCCTTAAATAGGATTTACATATGGCGGGAATCCTTTGTTTCCTAGTTTGACGCCCCACCCACTTCCAGTGGAAAAACACTACAAGTCCAAAATGATGTCCAGTACCAGGTGACATGATCACCTGACCCTGCAGTGTTAAAGCAGCATCCCAGGAAACTGCTAAGGAAGGAGGGAGATTAGCATCTTTAAAGTCCCATTGTCCTTCCTAATGGCCCATCCAGGAATACACAAACCCGCAGTATGCACATGGTATTGTGATGAGAGATGGATGGGAATTATACAAACGTCAAAGATTCTGAGCCACTGCTTTCCGGTTAGGGGTAGACATGAAAATGGGAGGGGTTTTCTTTTCTGACTGACTTTTGCAGCTGTAATCTGTTCCTAGAATCCCATTGTGGGAACAAATCTGAAACGTTCTTCAGTGCCAAAAAAAAAAAAACGTGTATTGACATTGATTGTTAACCTGAAATAACTACCTGATGTAAAATCCTGGGCACTGTAGCTTTTACCTCAGTATAGTTAGGGAGTGTTGGGTTGACCTCAACTCTTTATATGGAGGTAAAATCTACCTGTGCCTTGTCTCCCCTAGGATTTTACATAAAATTTAGCTATCTTGATGTGAAAACACACTTATTTTTTCAGTGAGGACATGACTTGAGCAGTTGAACTGTCTGCTGAGAACCAGCCTTAGGTGAACCAGACAAAGAAAAAACATTTGTGAAGTGTCCCACAGTAGCAGGCACAATCTTCTTACTTAACACATGTTACTTGGTGATTAGTCAACATGTGCTAGACCACATGACCAAAAAACTCTAGTCAAGACATGATCTCTCGGACTGCTTCCCCTTCTAGACATATCACGGTCAGTGAAATAGTACCAGACATGCTGGTCCTACCTAGAATAGGCAATGTCATTTTAAGACCAAGGATGGGGGAGAAAAACGTCTTTTTTTTCTTCTTCCTGTGTTATCCTTTTCTCTGTTCTTTAAAACAAGGCATTAATCAATGACAATAGCAACCGCTACTTTTAATGACAGGTTTCAGAGTAGCAGCCGTGTTAGTCTGTACTCGCAAAAAGAAAAGGAGTACTTGTGGCACCTTAGAGACGAACAAATTTATTTGAGCATAAGCTTTCGTGAGCTACAGCTCACTTCACTGGATGCATTCAGTGGAAAATTCATGTTCTCTATGTATATAAATCTCCCCACTGTAACAATGGGTGTTACCATACACACTGTAAGGAGAGTGATCACTTAAGGTGAGCTATTACCAGCAGGAGAGCTGGGGGGAGGGAACCTTTTGTAGTGATAATCAAGGTGGGCCATTTCCAGCAGTTAACAAGAATGTCTGAGGAACAGCGGGGTGTGTGGGGGGGAATAAACATGGGGAAATATGTTTTACTTTGTGTAATGACCCATCCACTCCCAGTCTTTATTCAAGCCTAAGTTAATTGTATCCAATTTGCAAATTAATTCCAATTCAGCAGTCTCTCATTGGAGTCTGTTTTTGAAGTTTTTTTTGTTGAAGAATTGCAACTTTTAGGTCTGTAATCGAGTGACCAAAGAGATTGAAGTGTTCTCCAACTGGTTTTTGAATTGCACTACATTGATGACATCTTCATCGTGTGGACCCATGGAAAAGAAGCCCTTGAGGAATTCCACCATGATTTCAACAATTTCCATCCTACCATCAACCTCAGCCTGGACCAGTCCACACAAGAGATCCACTTCCTGGACATTATGGTGCTAATAAGCGATGGTCACATAAACACCGCCCTATACCAGAAACCTACAGACCGCTATACTTGCTTACATGCCTCCAGCTTTCATCCAGACCACACCACACCATCCATTGTCTACAGCCAAGCTCTACGATACAACCGCATTTGCTCCAACCCCTCAGACAGAGACAAACACCTACAAGATCTCTATCAAGCATTCTTACAACTACAGTACCCACCTGCTGAAGTGAAGAAAGAGATTGACAGAGCCAGAAGAGTATCCAGAAGTCACCTACTACAGGACAGGCCCAACAAAGAAAATAACAGAACACCACTAGCCGTCACCTTCAGCCCCCAACTAAAACCTCTCCAACGCATCATCAGGGATCTACAACCTATCCTGAAGGACGACCCATCACTCTTACAGATCTTGGGAGACAGGCCAGTCCTTGCTTATAGACAGCCCCCCAACCTGAAGCAAATACTCACCAGCAACCTCGCACTGCACAACAGAACCACTAACCCAGGAACCTATCCTTGCAACAAAGCCCGTTGCCAACTGTGTCCACATATCTATTCAGGGGACACCATCATAGGGCCTAATCACATCAGCCACACTATCAGAGGCTCGTTCACCTGCACATCTACCAATGTGATATATGCCATCATGTACCAGCAATGCCCTTCTGCCATGTACATTGGTCAAACTGGACAGTCTCTACGTAAAAGAATAAATGGACACAAATCAGACGTCAAGAATTATAACATTCAAAAACCAGTTAGAGAACACTTCAGTCTCTTTGGTCACTCAATTACAGACCTAAAAGTGGCAATTCTTCAACAAAAAAACTTCAAAAACAGACTCCAACGAGAGACTACTGAATTGGAATTAATTTGCAAATTGGATACAATTAACTTAGGCTTGAATAGAGACTGGGTGTGGATGGGTCATTACACAAAGTAAAACTATTTCCCCATGTATATCTCCCCCCTCCCCCCCCCCCCGCACTGTTCCTCAGACGTTCTTGTCAACTGCTGGAAATGGCCCACCTTGATTATCACTACAAAAGGTTTTCTCCCCCTCTCCCCCCTGCTCTCGTGCTGGTATTAGCTCATCTTAAGTGATCACTCTCCTTACAGTGTGTATGATAACATCCATAGTTTCATGTTCTCTGTGTATATAAGTCTCCCCACTGTATTTTCCACTGAATGCGTCCAATGAAGTGAGCTGTAGCTCACGAAAGCTTATGCTCAAATAAATTTGTTAGTTTCTAAGGTGCCACAAGTACTCCTTTTCTTTTAGCTACTTTTAATGTTGCCAATGCTTTAGCTTTAATAGCACAGACATAAATATATACTTCATTACATTTTCACTGTTATTTGCTCATCATCCACAACATCTGAGGTTATCATAACTCTTTGGAAGCTATTAAGATTATGGTTTGGTGCTCACCTTGGCATCAAGCATACTGAGACAGAGTCATAAAAGCAAAAAACCTCTGAGATTGAGATAAAATTGTTAGCAACTCTTGGTCATTTTCTCATCATTCCCTCAAAGTCAAGCCTCACGTTGGTGACTGTCTTTAACCTTCCTTTTTTATTTCTTCCATGATAAAATTCCTCCTCTTCAGCTAAAATTAAAATAATGTTTTCCTTTGCAAATGCAGGAAACTGTTTTTCTCTCTGATTGGTATTAAGCATAGAAAGTCCATTGGCCATTTCTGTGTGTTTGCTTCATAAACACTACAATGGGAGGACTACACTGTCCACTTTGCTGCCAGACTGTGACAACAAGGTTCTTTCCTGGATTTAGTTTATGTAGCCATTAGATACAGAAAATTTTTCCAGCAAAGCTTTCCATCTCTCTGGACTCAGACATGTTTGGGGAAGCTCTCCAGTAGGGGCCTTCCTGGGGGCCAAATCTTCATCTGAAGAGGTCCATGTCTGTGGGACAGAATGCTGGGCAAGAACTGCTGACTCAGCCCTATGTCACTCTAGCTCCTATTAAGGGAAGTAAATTGGAGTTGGCTAGAGAAAACCTGTGCCTACTTGATGAATGGCAGACAACTGCCTGCCCAATTAGCTTAGGGTTATATAAAAGGCTGTGTGGGGGAGGCTGGGGGAGGGAGCGGAAGCAGAGGGATAGATCTTCCCTCCTGGGTGCAGACACTAGAATCCAAGCTGTGTATGGTGAAAAGGTGGTGGGAGCACCACCTGTAAATAAACACCAGTGGTTACTGAACCTCAGGGTCTCTGAGTGACTTTGTCAGCACAGCAGGGACAGGAGCCAAGAGGACCTGCAGTGCCCTGCTACAGCCTGTAATAATTTGGCCTATTGACAAGTGAGGAGGAAGAACGGTAATGAAATATTAACAGCACATCAATTAAAGACAAGCAGGGAAAACAACCAAAGAGCTTGATTCCAGTTCCCATTTGAGATTTAGTAAAATAGGAAGTTACATAAAAGGTGTTGAGATATTGGGTGTTTGTGATGGGTTTGTGCCCTTTGGGGTGTCACCTGATGTGCTGAGGTTTAACTGAGCCTTCCCTGCTCAATCAACCTGGGTTCCCTTTTACTGCTTTGCTGGATAAGGCTCTCTGGTCTCTTGCAGCACACGCACACAGGTAGGGCCACACCCCGCTGCAGACACATACTGAAGTCAGCTCTGTGTGAGAGGACTTCCCCTGCACTCACGTGCCAACTCCCTTTAAGGGATACAAACCCAAAGGTTTTATGAAATTCACCCCCTCCCTCAATTTGGAGGGAGAAATGCACAACTTCTTGCTCTTAGAAATTACATAAACTGGGTTATATTATAAACAAGCAATAAATGTATTAATTACAGATGGTGAATTTTAAGTGACTATAAGAGATAACAGACAGAACAAAGCAGATTACTGAGCAAATAAAACAAAGTATGCAAGCTAAGATCAATATACTTAACAAACAGGTTACAAACTGTAATTTCTTACCCTAAATGTTATTTTGGGCAGGTTGCAAAGTTTTGGTGGTTCAGAGTTCCAGTTCTGTTTCTTTTCAGACAGGACCCCTCTCTGTCTGGACTTGCCCCGCCCCCCTCCAAACCTTCCCTTCAGGTGGCTTTAGCAATCTGTCTTTCTTGGGTAGACAGGCCGTGAAGAGGAGGAGTCCCGTTTGCCTTCCTCCCCACCCTTAAATAGGATTTACATAAGGTGGGAATCCTTTGTTTCCCAAACCTGACCTGCCTCCTTTCTAGTGGAAAGTTACAAGAAGTCCCACGTAATGTTTGGTATCAGGTGACAAGGCCACCTGACTCAGTAATATCACAGCAGCCATGAGTCAGTGGCAGTATGGAGTGTCTGCAGGAAGGCCAAGCCTTTTCACAGTCCATTGTCCTCGCTGATGGGCCATCCGCCCTGTCTGGCTTTTCCATTGTTGTATCTGAAGTGTTAGCAGTGGGTGTCACCCAAAGTAGCATAGTTGAAATACAAATACATAGTCAATATTCCTAACTTCAGATATAGAAATGATACAGGCATACAAATTGGATAATCACATTCAGTAAATTATAACCTTTCCAATGATACCTTACAAGACCCATCTTGCATAAAGTACATCTCAGTTATGTCATATTCATATAGACTCATAGACTTTAAGGTCAGAAGGGACCATTTTGATCATCTAGTCTGACCTCCTGCACAACGCAGGCCACGGAATCTCACCCACCCACTCCTGTAACAAACCCCTGACCTATGTCCTCAACTCGTGGTTTAAAGACTTCAAGGTGCAGAGAACAGGGGCGGCGAGTTATATTCCCTTGTGGTGCCCAGGCTCCAGCAATATTCAGGGCTGGGGGCACCAATGTTTGGTGCTGAGTCTCTCCCCTGGTCCTGCCTGGAGTGGCTCCCCGGCCTGGAGCATCCGCCCCCGGCCCCCGCCTGCCGCCCCGGAGCACCTCTGCCTGAGTGAAAGCGGCACGGCTCTCCCTGGCCTCCACTGCCGGCATCTACAGCACAGCACAAGAGCAACGCCGGCAGCAGGCTGAGGCAGCTGCTGCTGCTAGTGCACCTCAGGAGAGGGAGGGGGAGGAGGCACACACGTGCTTGGCAGCCCTCTCCTCCCCTCCCCTCTCCCGGCACCAGACGCAGAGGGGGCTTCCGGCAGGAGACATCTGGAGTGGACCTCCTTGACTCACCTGAGCAGCTGCTGGGGCTTTGGTGAGTGTTTGATCCTGTGATCCACCATCCCCCCTACCCCTGCCCCGAGCCACCACTCCTGCAAACACTGGGCAAGAGGCAGCCCCATCCCCCAGCCCCAGTGAGGCTATGGCGAAAGGCAGCAGGGGAGGAAGGAAGCCACATGTGTTGACAGTCCCCGCCCCTCCCCAGCACTCGCCACCCCTTTCCAGAGCCCACACCCCCTCTTTGGCCCCCAAACTCCCTCCCAGAGCATGCACCCCTAGCCTAGAGCCTGCACCCAAACTCTGTCCCAGAGCCTGCACCTCTCACCCTCTCCTACACCCCCAGCCCCTGCCCAGAGCCTGCACCCAGCACCCAAACTCCATCCCAGAACCTGTACCCATAGAATCATAGAATATCAGGGTTGGAAGGGACCTCAAGAGGTCATCTAGTCCAACCCCCTGCTCAAAGCAGGACCAATCCCCAACTAAATCATCCAAGCCAGGGCTTTGTCAAGCCTGACCTTAAAAACTTCTAAGGAAGGAGCTTCCACCACCTCCCTAGGTAACGCATTCCAGTGTTTCACCACCCTCCTAGTGAAAAAGTTTTTCCTAATATCTAACTTAAACCTCCCCCACTGCAACTTAAGACCATTACTCCTTGTTCTGTCATCCTCTACCACTGAGAGCAGTCGAGATCCATCCTCTTTGGAACCCCCTTTCAGGTAGTTGAAAGCAGCTATCAAATCCCCCCTCATTCTTATCTTCCGCAGACTAAACAATCCCAGTTCCCTCAGCCTCTCCTCATAAGTCATGTGTTCTAGACCCCTAATCATTTTTGTTGCCCTCCGCTGGACGTTTTCTAATTTTTCGACATCCTTCTTTAGTGTGGGGCCCAAAACTGGACACAGTACTCCAGATGAGGCCTCACCAATGTCAAATAGAGGGGAATGATCACGTCCCTCGATCTGCTGGCAATGCCCCTACTTATACATCCCAAAATGCCATTGGCCTTCTTGGCAACAAGGGCACGCTGTTGACTCATATCCAGCTTCTCGTCCTCTGTAACCCCTAGGTCCTATTCTGCAGAACGGCTGCCTCGCCATTCGGGCCCTAGTCTGTAACGGTGCATGAGATTCTTCCGTCCTAAGTGCAGGACTCTGCACTTGTCCTTGTTGAACCCCATCAGATTTCTTTTGGCCCAATCCTCTAATTTGTTTAGGTCCCTCTGAATCCTATCCCTACCCTCCAGCGTATCTATCTCTCCTCCCAGGTTAGTGTCGTCTGCAAACTTGCTGAGGGTGCAATCCACACCATCCTCCAGATCATTAATGAAAATATTGAATAAAACCAGCCCGAGGACCGACCCTTGGGGCACTCCACTTGACACCGGCTGCCAACTAGGCATGGAGCCATTGATCACTACCCGCTGAGCCTGACAATCTAGCCAGCTTTCTATCCACCTTATAGTCCATTCATCCAGCCCATACTTCTTTAACTTACTGGCAAGAATACTGTGGGAGACCGTATCAAAAGCTTTGCTAAAGTCAAGGAACAACACGTCCACTGCTTTCCCCTCATCCACAGAGCCAGTTATCTCGTCATAGAAGGCAATTAGATTAGTCAGGCATGACTTGCCCTTGATGAATCCATGCTGACTGTTCCTGATCACTTTCCTCTCCACTAAGTGCTACAGAATTGATTCCTTGAGGACATGCTCCATGATTTTTCCAGGGACTGAGGTGAGGCTGACTGGCCTGTAGTTCCCTGGATCCTCCTCCTTCCCTTTTTTAAAGATGGGCACTACATTAGTCTTTTTCCAGTCGTTCGGGACCTCCCCTGATCGCCATGAGTTTTCAAAGATAATGGCCAATGGCTCTGCAATCACATCCGCCAACTCCTTTAGCACTCTCGGATGCAGCACATCTGGCCCCATGGACTTGTGCTCGTCCAGCTTTTCTAAATAGTCCCGAACCACTTCTTTCTCCATAGAGGGCTGGTCACCTTCTCCCCATGCTGTGCTGCCTAGTGCAGCAGTCTGGGAGCTGACCTTGTTAGTGAAGACAGAGGCAAAAAAAGCATTGAGTACACATCCTCTGTCACTAGGTTGCCTCCCTCATTCAGTAAGGGGCCCACACTTTCCTTGACTTTCTTCTTGTTGCTAACATACCTGATGAAACCCTTCTTGTTACTCTGAACATCTCTTGCTAGCTGCAACTCCAGGTGTGATTTGGCCTTCCTGATTTCACTCCTGCATGCCCGAGCAATATTTTTATACTCTTCCCTGGTCATTTGTCCAATCTTCCACTTCTTGTAAGCTTCTTTTTTGTGTTTAAGATCAGCAAGAATTTCACTGTTAAGCCTGCCATATTTACTATTCTTTCTACACATCAGGATGGTTTGTCCCTGTAACCTCAATAAGGATTCTTTAAAATACAGCCAGCTCTCCTGGACTCCTTTCCCCCTCATGTTATTCTCCCAGGGGATCCTGCCCATCAGTTCCCTGAGGTTGTTTGCTTTTCTGAAGTCCAGGGTCCGTATTCTGCTGCTCTCCTTTCTTCCCTGTGTCAAGATCCTGAACTCGACCATCTCATGGTCACTGCCTGCCACTGTATTGCTCTCCCAGCAGATATCAGGGTGATTGAAGTCTCCCATGAGAACCAGGGCCTGTGATCTAGTAACTTCCGTTAGTTGCTGGAAGAAAACCTCGTCCACCTCATCCCCCTGGTCCGGTGGTCTATAGCAGACTCCCATGATGACATCACCATTGTTGCTCACGCTTCTAAATTTAATCCAGAGACTGTCAGGTTTTTCCGCAGTTTCATATTAGAGCTCTGAGCAGTCATACTGCTCTCTTACATACAATGCAACTCCCTCACCTTTTCTGCCCTGCCTGTCCTTCCTGAACAGTTTATATCTATCCATGACAGAACTCCAGTCATGTGAGTTATCCCACCAAGTCTCTGTTGTTCCAATCTCATCATAATTCCTTGACTGTGCCAGGACTTCCAGTTCTCCCTGCTTGTTTCCCAGGCTTCTTGCATTTGTGTATAGGCACTTGAGATAACTTGCTGTTTGTCATGCTTTCTTAGTAGGAGGCTTTCTTAGTACCCATCCTGCACCCCATCCCGTGCCCCAGCCCGGAGCCTGCACACAGCATGTAAACTCTGTTCCAGAGCCTCCACCCCCACCCCCTTCCACACATCCCCTCCTGCACCCAAACTCTGTTCCAGAGCCTGCATTCTTCACCCCCAGGCCCTGCCCCCACCCAGAGCCTGCACCCAGCACCCAAACTCCATCCCAGAGCCTGCTCCCCCACTCCTTCCCACACCCCCCCTCCTGCACCCAAACTCCCTCCTCCACCCTTACCCCAGCCCAGAGCCGACAACCAAACTCCAGTCCAGAGCCTGCATCCCCTCCCTCCACGGCCCCTCCCATCCCCAAAATCCCTCCCAGAGCCTGCACCCTCCACCCATCCTGCACCCCCACCCTGTGCCCCAGCCCAGAGCCTGCACCCCAGACTCCATCCCAGAGCCGAACCTCTCAACCGTCCTATACCCCAATTCCCTGCCCCAACCCAGGGTCTGCACCCCAGACCTCCTCCCCCAACCCAAACTCCCTCAAAGAGCCTTAGGCAGGTGGGGGGGCGGAGTTCGGGGGGGGGCAGGCTCTGAGCGTTCTGGGCACCACCAAAATGTCTACAAACCTGCCGCCCCTGGCAGAGAATGCTCCAGCAAGTGACCCCTGCCCCATGCTGCAGAGGAAGGTGAAACCCCCCCAGGGCCTCTGCCAATCTGCCCTGGAGGAAAATTCCTTCCTGACCCCAAATATGGTGATCAGCTAAACCCTGAGTATGTGCACAAGACTCACCAGCCAGACACCCAGGGAAGAATTCTCTGTAGTAACTCAGATCTCACCCCATCTAACGTCCCATCACAGGCCATTGAGCAAATTTACCGCTAATAGTCAAAGATCAATTAATTGTCAAAATTAGGCGATCCCATCATACCATCCCTTCCATAAAGTTATCAAGCTTAGTCTTGAAGCTAGATATGTCTTTTGCCTCCACTGCTCCCCTTGGAAGGCTATTCCAGAGCTTCACTGCTCTGATGGTTAGAAACCTTTGTCTAATTTCAAGTCTAAACTTCCTGATGGCAAGTTTATATCCATTTGTTCTTGTGTCTACATTGATACTGAGCTTAAATAATTCCTCTCCCTCCCTGATATTTATCCCTCTGATATATTTACAGAGAACAATCATATCTCCTCTCAGCCTTCTTTTGGTTAAGCTAAACAAGCCAAGCTCTTTGAGTCTCCTTTCGTAAGACAGGTTTTCCGTTCCTCGGATCATCCTAGTAGCCCTTCTCTGTATCTGTTCCAGTTTGAATTCATCCTTCTTAAACATGGGAGACCAGAACTGCACACAGTATTCCAGGTGAGGTCTCACCAGTGCCTTGTATAATGGTACTAACACCTCCTTATCTCTACTGGAAATACTTCGCCTAATGCATCCCAAGACCGCATTAGCTTTTTTCACAGCTATATCATATTGGCGGTTCATAGTCATCCTGCGATCAACCAATACTCCGACGTCCTTCTCCTCCTCTGTTACTTCCAAGTGATGTGTCCCTAGTTTATAACAAAAATTCTTGTTATTAATCCCTAAATGCATGACCTTGCACTTTTCACTGTAAATTTTCATCCTGTTACTTCTATTTCAGTTTACAAGGTCACCCAGGTCTTCCTGTATGATATCCCAGTCCCTCTCTGTATTGGGAATACCCCCCAGCTTCGTGTCATCCACAAACTTTATTAGCATATTCCCACTTTTTGTGCCAAGGTCAGTAATAAAAAAATTAAATTAGATTGGTCCCAAAACCGATCCCTGAGGAACTCCACTAGTAAGCATATTTTCATAAAGAATATGGAGTGAAACGTCACCGTGTTGTCATGTGATGAACTGTCCCCCTTATTACATATATGAAGGACTACTGATGCAGAACCAAACCTTCATAAATCTTCATAAATGATCTGGAGGATGGTGTGGATTGCACTCTCAGCAAATTTGCGGACGATACTAAACTGGGAGGAGTGGTAGATACGCTGGAGGGGAGGGATAGGATACAGAAGGACCTAGACAAATTGGAGGATTGGGCCAAAAGAAATCTGATGAGGTTCAATAAGGATAAGTGCAGGGTCCTGCACTTAGGACGGAAGAATCCAATGCACCGCTACAGACTAGGGACCGAATGGCTAGGCAGCAGTTCTGCAGAAAAGGACCTAGGGGTGACAGTGGACGAGAAGCTGGATATGAGTCAGCAGTGTGCCCTTGTTGCCAAGAAGGCCAATGGCATTTTGGGATGTATAAGTAGGGGCATAGCGAGCAGATCGAGGGACGTGATTGTCCCCCTCTATTCGACATTGGTGAGGCCTCATCTGGAGTACTGTGTCCAGTTTTGGGCCCCACACTACAAGAAGGATGTGGATAAATTGGAGAGAGTCCAGCGAAGGGCAACAAAAATGATTAGGGGTCTAGAACACATGACTTATGAGGAGAGGCTGAGGGAGCTGGGATTGTTTAGCCTGCAGAAGAGAAGAATGAGGGGGGATTTGATAGCTGCTTTCAACTACCTGAAAGGGGGTTCCAAAGAGGATGGCTCTAGACTGTTCTCAATGGTAGCAGATGACAGAACGAGGAGTAATGGTCTCAAGTTGCAGTGGGGGAGGTTTAGATTGGATATTAGGAAAAACTTTTTCACTAAGAGGGTGGTGAAACACTGGAATGCGTTACCTAGAGAGGTGGTGGAATCTCCTTCCTTGGAAGTTTTTAAGGTCAGGCTTGACAAAGCCCTGGCTGGGATGATTTAACTGGGAATTGGTCCTGCTTCAAGCAGGGGGTTGGACTAGATGACCTTCAGGGGTCCCTTCCAACCCTGATATTCTATGATTCTATGATTCTAAACCAAGACCTTTCTCTGTTTTTTTTTTTTTTTTCATGAAAATTTTTGGGAGACTCTCTGCCCCAAAATACCCAATAGCTGGTGGTTAGGGTACTCAGCAGGGATTCGGGTTCCAGTCCCTGGTACAAATCAGGTAGTACAGGAACATGGAATCTTTGTCTCCCTAATGCCAGGTGAGTATACTAACCACCAGGATATTAGCTATTCTAGGGTGGGGGTCTCTCTATGGTTCTGACCAGACACTCCATCCTGGGTCTGAGAAAAAATTCTGATAAAATTTTAATCAAAACTAATAAGTTTTGACAAATTGACAGTTTCTGAAGAAAAAGCATGCTGTTGAAAAGTTCTTGGCCTTGGTAATTCTTGGTTCTTGGTAGTTAAAAAGTTGATGTCTCACTTTTGGCAGGGTCAGTGCTATGCCATGGTATATTAAAATACAGAATAAGGGAAACCTATTTTCTCGTCCCATCCCCCTTCTAGTGCAAATATTGCATATTGTACACTCATTTCCACCAATGGGTCTTCCCTTTGGCATTAGGTGAAAGCGGAATTTGGCCCATCTCATTGACTTAAATGGGGTTGCTAGGCTGTAACAAAGAATATGTCCCAGTCGGTCCATCATAATTATAGGAACACTTACTTCACAGTGCCTGATCCCAGATCCTTTGGGTTCAGTGATTCAGTCCCTGAGGACTCCAGGCTATTTCATACTCTCCTTCTGCTGTTCATGTATTGAAATCCAAAATATAAATTTACTAAAGAATGACTTTTTTTAATCTGTCCCCATTCAGAAATATTTAGGCAGTTGTTAACAGAGATTCACTTTTGAGTGTCTTCCCTGCTTTTTGCAAATAATCCAGTTTTTAAATAGTATAATTCCATGTCAAAGCAGTTTAGGCCCCATATTTTCCCCCATATTATCTCCTGCTACTCTCAGATGAAAGGGAGAAAAGTTTAATTTTATTCCTCTCCTAAGGAGTGGTGTAACTCTGCAGCTCCAAAACAAGTATAGTTTATGTTGCAAATGAGTGTTTTCTCTTTAAGCATTTTGAATTGATAAAGAACCACTAGTGAACTCAGAAATTAGTGATATAACTCATGATGAATAAGGCAAATCCTACCACTACTGAAAAAATCATGACAATGGTAAACTCATACTGTTAAATCTTGCAAGTGAAATACTCTACCTCTCTCTTATGCCAGCAATTTTTCTACTTTCCTTTCAGCATAAACAGTATGTCCTTGTGACCTTGTATCTCAATTTCTGCAATACTGCCTATGTTGGTCTTTCAGTGTTCTTGTTGGAGACCCCAGGGCATGGCCACTAGTTAAGTTGAGGGGATGGCAGGCCATAAGGGTCGAGGAGGTTTTTTTGTTGAAGGCCTAAGGGCTTTTTTTTAACTTTTTTTAATAGAATTTATGCCTGGCTGGCTTGAGTAAGCTTTTTTGCTTTTAAAACAATGTTGCAGTTGTAGATAATGCTTTATAGTGTAAGGTTTGCTGATGCTAAGTTAAAGATAATAGGAGAGACAGTTACAAGGCCAGACAGAATGTGCTGGTTGTTTAAGTTGCTAGAAATGCTTGTTAGAGGTTGCAAAAAATAAATATTCTTGTAACCCATATAAGGAAGGCAGAATATTTGTGCAAAGTTTTAATTGGCTGATGTGTAGTGCAGTAGCATTAAGGAATATAGAAGTGTGTGTAATGACCTGCTCTGGTGTGCAGGATTTGAGATTCTATTCTCCCTGTACCTTGTTTGCAGCTGCAAATAAACTTTTCTGCTTCTCCACCCCGTTGTGATTATTGAGTAAAGCACACCGGGTAACGAACCCCTGCTGTTGTTTTGCCTCTGGCCACTGGGTGCCGGCAACATTCTCTTCAGTCAGACAAAAATAATCCAATTTGTCTAATTTCAGACTGGATTTGTTTCACATCTCCCATTTCTCTTTTCATAACTTCAGTGGTTTTCTGGTCATCGCACTGTTGCTGTAAGAGTCTAATTCTTATAGTTTGTCCTTTCTACATTTATTCTTTTACGCCTTTCCACTTTCCTTCATCCCTCTTCCTGTAATCTTATTGTTATTCATTTGTCTATTTCCATAACTAAATAATGGTCATCTTCTGGTCTAGCCTTGATTGAAAATACTCTGCCTCGCTGATTTTTCTGACTCTAATTCCGATCTCAAAAATCTCTCTCATTTTTTCAGTATTACTTCAAGTGATTCTCTTCTTCTTGTAAGCACAGTACTTTTCCCTCATCTGGAGACTGCCAGTTGTTAATGTGTGCTGGTTTTGTCATGTCAGTGCTGTATTTTTTTCTGTTACCTTTACCCCCAGGACTTTAAATCAAAGCTACCTTGTCAATATACAAAATATAATGTGTGATGATGTGTTGTGAGGTGGTGAAATGTGCCACAACGTTATGATGTTGCACCATAGCGTGATGATACAAAGACACTTCAAAGGCCTTGTGCTCATTCCTCAGAGCTGTCCTCTGAAATGCCATGACTGCCTGTGTCAAGGCTCCTCCCCCACTCTGAACTCTAGGGTACAGATGTGGGGACCTGCATGAAAAACCTCCTAAGCTTATCTTTACCAGCTTAGGTCAAAACTTCCCCAAGGTACAAAATATTCCACCCTTTGTCCTTGGATTGGCCGCTACCACCACCAAACTAATACTGGTTACTGGGGAAGAGCTGTTTGGAC
Organism: Eretmochelys imbricata; assembly: GCF_965152235.1. Classification (NCBI taxonomy): domain Eukaryota; kingdom Metazoa; phylum Chordata; order Testudines; family Cheloniidae; genus Eretmochelys; species Eretmochelys imbricata. Next base: position 11,541,761 of record NC_135578.1, read on the forward strand.
GCGTCTTTCCCACCAAAATACTTCCCAAAACCTTGCACCCCACTTCCTGGACAAGGTTTGGTAAAAAGCCTCACCAATTTGCCTAGGTGACGACAGACCCAGACCCTTGGATCTTAAGAACAATGAACAATCCTCCCAACACTTGCACCCCCCTTTTCCTGGGAAATGTTGGATAAAAAGCCTCACCAATTTGCATAGGTGACCACAGACCCAAACCCTTGGATCTGAGAACAATGAAAAAGCATTCAGTTTTCTTACAAGAAGACTTTTAATAAAAAATAGAAGTAAATAGAAATAAAGAAATCCCCCCTGTAAAATCAGGATGGTAGATACCTTACAGGGTAATTAGATTCAAAACATAGAGAACCCCTCTAGGCAAAACCTTAAGTTACCAAAAAGATACACAGACAGAAATAGTTATTCTATTCAGCACAATTCTTTTTTCAGCCATTTAAAGAAATCATAATCTAACACGTACCTAGCTAGATTACTTACTAAAAGTTCTAAGATTCCATTCCTGGTCTATCCCCGGCAAAGACAGAATATAGACAGACACACAGACCCTTTGTTTCTCTCCCTCCTCCCAGCTTTTGAAAGTATCTTGTCTCCTCATTGGTCATTTTGGTCAGGTGCCAGCGAGGTTACCTTTAGCTTCTTAACTCTTTACAGGTGAGAGGAGCTTTCCCCTGGCCAGGAGGGATTTCAAAGGGGTTTACCCTTCCCTTTATATTTATGACAGCCTGCAAAAGCAATATGTGGGAATGCATTTGCTTTACCAGTAAATGTGGAAAATTATGTGTATTTTGAGCCCTGGGTAATAGTTATCACTCTGGTCTAGGGAATACAACAACTGGTTTGTTTTAAAGGTGCATTCCTCTAGAGCATTCTAGAGGAGTTAATTTTTACTAGCGTTCATATTGGGCTACCAGGTTCTGGATAGTGGAATCTGGGCGTGGGTTGAAAGTTCAACCTTAAATGTTGGTTCTGACATCGTCAGGTTTGGAGTGAATCTACTTTCTAACCTGAGCACGTAGACTGCCCTCATTACAGTTGTGTTAGATCTATCCTGGAGGTGGGGTCAGCTGGTGAATGCACATGCTCCAGCTGAAGGATTCCTGTTTCAGGGGCCAGTTTAAATAGCGGTTGAGGGATCTATCTGGTATATTTACGTGTAACGATAAAGGCCTTCAGTCCTCTCTGTATCAGTCTTGGGGATAAGAAATCTGCTCCCTGTTAATGGGCCAAATCCTGGGGCTCTTCATTCAGTGTTAACTCTCCCTCTCTCAGGCAAGCACCCATTGAAGTCAGTGGGAGTTTTGTCTGAGCAAGTACTCCAAGATTTGGCCCTACCTGCTGGTCTAAAAAAGCTGCTGCTGGTATAAGTTTGCTCATGTTGTCTATCCTTGTAAATACTGTGGCATATAAACCTTGTCCCTGCTTGTTTAAAGCCAGAGAACACACAGCTGTTTTAAGATCACTGCTAGCCAAAATCAATTGACCAGAGAGAGATGCAAAATTAAGAGATGTTTGAGGGATTGTCTGAGTAGCTAGAACAAAATGGCAGAACAAAACAAGCTAATTTGGCAGGGTTTGTAGCCAGTCCACGTGTGTGGCCTCAGTGTGAAGCGATATGGCTGAAGTCTGCTGTTCCTAATACAACAGGGGGCAATGGCAACCAACTCTCCTCTTACAGGAAAAACTGCCAGATCCAGGGCTGCAACTCTGCTCTGTGGGCTAAGGGAAAATCAGAGTCCAATTTCTGAGGCATGAAACAGTTCATATTATAAACTTGTTATGTGAGATGTTGATGACTTGAGGTCTAAAGCTCAGCTGGGAATATGTACATCACTTTGGCAGGCACAGTTATTTATGAATCTGTTAATAGAATGACTGCGTCTTAGGCTGCTATGCCCCTCTTGATGGCACTAATGCCCATGCTGGGAGACAGAGTACCAGCTGTGCGTAGTCCTTCTTGTACTATTTCAACACATTGATGTTCATCCATTTAATTTGGAAATATTTCTGAATGCTCATCAACACCATATGCAGACAACTGGAAGTGCCGTATTGACTGTTGACTTAATTTTGAAGTTGACAGATTCTACGTTAATGTAAAACACGGGGAAAGGATTTTTCTCTGTTTTGGTTCTGTTTGCAATTTGTGGGGGAGTTTGATGTGTGGCCTTTTAATGTTGCTGAGCAAAGCATCTTCCTGTCATGAGGACTGATTCTGTTTCCACTGAATAAAAGAAAAAACAGGATCAGACCCGTAGAGCTGCCCTCAACACTTCTTCAAAGGACCAAGAGGCTATACTGTGAGCCAAGAAAGGACAAAGATGTAGGTGTTTCTTCACCTGCATGAGCCACAAATACACACACATTTGTTTTATGATTTCTTTGTCCTAACAGCATGAAGCCTTTTTTGTAACCTTTGTGTCATCTTGTTGCATCACATGTATTCTTGCAGTAATATTTATTTTAGGGGAGGAATGTTTCAAAAATGTGTTCACTAAAAACTAGCACAAGACCAGAACACTTGGAGAAAAGAACCATTTTTTGTTCTATCCTTGCCAGAGAAATAGTGCTAGAGAAAGTGGGCAGGTAGCAAGTTGGAGCTATTGCCTACTGTGCAAACTGGGCTTGTTTTAATGTCTCTTTTATCCACCTACTGGGTCTTGTCCTGACCTTGGATTGTGAGCTTCTGGGGCAGAGATTATCTTTGTGTTTTACAGTGCTTGAAGCCTCTGCGCACTACTGCAATACAAAGGTACAGAAAGAATTTTCATACTATTTGGGGAGAGTAAGAAAGATTGGCAAACCTTGTAGATCCACTGAAAAACACTGGCACAGGAGGGAGGTTAGAGGTTGTATATGAAAAGGATTGGTGTCTCTGAAACATGGGCAATCTAATGCATGATTTTGGGAAAATGTTGGGAAGGGAATGGTAGAATCTACTGGGAAAGCACTGCAGCCCTTGTTCCCATTTTGAGTGGTTAGGTGGGGAGAAGCTTATGGAGTTTCTTTGAAAGGGAGTTTAAATGTGATAGCAGAGAAGCTTGGTCTTGAATAGTTTAGTAGAGATGGCTTTATCTGTTATTAATTTGGCATCCATACATGCTGGAACCTTACACCGTAGCCGAGACTTTTGTTTCTTGTGGAATTTAGTTGGCTTCCATCTCAAACCCAAGGACCTGGTATGTGTGTGATACTTACGTTTATCTGGAGCTATGCAGAGATTTGATGAACTCTGATTCCCTGTCTTTTGATTTACTTTTAATAAACGATTTTAGTTGGATTTGTCTTTTGTGGTGTCCTTGTTTATGGCCTTTGAAACTAACAAAGACCTGCTCAGGTGAGGATGGATTATCAAAAATCAAAGCTAGTTCTCCTAGAAGGGACAATAGAAACTTGTCCAATCCAGGCTTTGCTGTGACACCTGAGTGGCCCACATACGAATATGAGAGAGTGTTTTCTTTGAGTGAAGGTCACCAAGAGTTCATTTTTGCATGCATATGCATCCGATGAAGTGAGCTGTAGCTCACGAAAGCTTATGCTCAAATAAATTGGTTAGTCTCTAAGGTGCCACAAGTACTCCTTTTCATTTTTATAGAGGAACTCTTGCTCTCTGTTAATGGACATCCCTGTTGGATGGTTCTGCAGTTGCTTACAGTAAAAAGGCCAAATTGTCAAATTATTTTAAAATTCTTCCACTGCAAATGTGCTTAAGAGGACAGACAGAATGTTTTCTCTGAGCCGAACTGACCGCTGCGTGACTCCAACAACATAGGTTGTCTCACCTTGTCTCACTGCCACAGTTAAAGATTTATCAGTGTTTCCATTTTGAACCTCTGATTCCAGTTGGGTGTCAGCCTTCTGGCTTGCATTTCATTGCTGTGCTTCCTAAAAGCTTTTCATAGCAAGCCATTTAGCCTTTCTATGGCACAGGAATGAGACATTTCTTGGTTTGGATTCTCTAGGCACCAAAAAGTGGGTTTAGATTTGAAAATGAAATTTTGCATGCTGACAGTCCCATGTCTACTGTAGACTAAGTCCTTCTTTTGGTACCTAAGAACTAAACCTCAAAATTAAAATGCACCCACTTTGGCACTTGTGGGTGGAAGCTTGTGAAATTATTTCCTGCAAATCTAAGTGATCCCTAATCACCATTGTGTCCATTATAACCAAAGGATTTTGGAGGTGATCCTGTATGGGCCATTTCAAATTCAGTTGACTCACTTTGTCCATTCGGATAACAAATGAGGCTGGGGCAGGGGTGTGGAAATCTTTGGTCTGAGGCCAGCATCCTCTGCTGCAGGGGAGATATGGATCCCAGCTGTTTGGGCTGACTTGAGTTTGATCTTTCCTTTGTAAATACAGGTGTCTGGAGAAGTCATTGCAGAAACTTAGCTATATTCCAGATTAAATTGGACCTATGGGGTAGAATCAGAGTTATTTAGAGATATTGGCCCAGATTATCATCAGGCTATTGACTCAAAGGGAGCGATGCCAATTTACGCCATCTCAGCATGTGACCCAGCTACTTAGTAAATATAAATCCCAAGCAAGACATTACCAACATTTTGTTTATTTTCATTTTTAATTTGCATTGGTCCATACCTCAGTCTAAGAAATTATTATTAAAATGACAGTTTTCACAGAAAACTGGTGGAATTGCCTTTCAGTTTGGGACTTGGTCAATACACATCTCTTGGGATTATGCTCTTGTGTTTGATATGCCGACCTAATAATCTAAACAATATAACTCAAGTAAGACTTCACTAGAATGTTTGAATTAGAATTGCAAAATAGTCAGCATTGATGCACTGAATGAAAACCTGCTCTAATATATATAGACCAGTGGCTCTCAACCTTTCCACACTACTGTACCCCTTTCAGGAGTCTGATTTGTCTTGTGTACCCCCAAGTTTCTCCTCACTTAAAAACTACTTGCTTACAAAATCAGACATAAAAATACAAAAGTGTCACAGCTCGCTATTACTGAAAAATTGATTACTTTCTCATTTTTACCATGTTATATATTATAAAATAAATCAATTGGAATATAAATATTCTACTTACATTTCAGTGTATAGTATATAGAATATGTATAAACAAGTCATCATATGAAATTTTAGTTTGTACTGAATTTGCTAGTGCTTTTTATGTAGCCGGATGTAAAACTAGGCAAATGTCTACCTGAGTTGATGTAATCCTTGGAAACCCCTGCATACTCCAAGTGGTATGTGTAACCAGGGTTGCCAACCCTCCAGGATTGGCCTGGAAACTCCAGGAATTAAAGGTTAATTTTAATTAAAGACTATGATGTCATGTGATGAAATCTCCAGGAATACATTCAACCAAAATTGGCAACCCTATGTGTACCCCTGGTTGAGAAGCACTGTTATAGATTGTACATTGCACCTGATTAAGGCTTCTGGAGAATCATTGGTTAGAGCAGAAGCCTGCAGAATTGCAGGGTGCAGTTGACAAGCATGACATGAAGGCCTCTGCGTTGTGTGGCCCAAAATCCAGTGGTACAGCCCCTGTCCTCACAGCAGGTGGGAACTGGCTGTGATGTTCCCTCTTGCTGGGCAGAGCACTTGGACAGCCTCCTGAACGGTCAGGCCACTGTGTCTGATGAAGCCAGTGACTCACTCCTGCAGCATCCTGTGCTGGCGCAGCTGTCTGTGAATCCTTCTTTAGACGAGATTACTAAGGCCATCAAACAGCTGTCATGGGCAAGTCTCCAGGCCATGGTGGCATTCCACCTGTAATGTACAAATGTAGAGATGCCCCCTGATCAAGAAACTCACCAGGTTTTCAAGACTATATGGGAATAGGGTACCATACCCCAGGAGTATAAGGATGCTTTCCTAGGCCATCTATGCAAAAGGAAGGAAGCATATCTAGCTCTGACAACCATTGCAGAATCTTACTGCTGTCTATAGAGGGGAAGATTCTTGCCTGGATTGTCCTCAACAGGCTCGTCTCTCTCCAAGTGGACTTGGTGTATCCAGAGTCACAGTAAGAAAAGGAGTACTTGTGGCACCTTAGAGTCACAGTGTGGCTTTTGGGCTGGCCATCGCACCATGGGGACATGATTTTTGTAGCTCAACAAATACAAGAGAAGGCTCATGAGCAGAACAAGGACTTGTATGTCGTTGATCTGATCAAGGCCTTTGACATGGTGAAGGGGCTATGGAAACTCCTTTATACATTTGACTGCCCAGAGAAGATGATTGCTATCATTTGCTCATTTCACAATGGTGTGATGGCCAGGGTCGTGGAGTGTGGTGACTCATCAGAAGTCTTCCCTGTCACCAGTGGTGCCAAACAAGAATAAGTAGTGGCTTGTCCTTTTTGCCATTGTCTTTTCAGCCATACTCTTGTTTGCATTCTAGGACCTGGATAGAGATGTACACATCCAGTTTAGATTGGGTTGGGGTCTAGTCAATCTACAGTGATTCAGGGCCCATCCCCAGGTAATGAAAGAGCTATTAAGAGAGCTCTTGTTTGCTAATGACTGTGCCCTCATTGCACACACTCTTGAGGATATTCAGCTTACTATGGACCGCTTTGTCTGTGCCTTAGAATGTTTGGTTTCACAATCAGGCTGAAAAAGATCGAGGTCAGGTACTAGGCAACACCAGACCATCACAATCCCATTGTCACAATTGACAATACACCCCTGAACTTGGTCAGCAAATTCTGCTACCTGGCATTCCAGCAATGACATATTGGATGAGATCATTCAGCCCCTCGCAAAGGCCAGCTTGGAGGGAGCGTGGAGTTAGCCTCAGAACCAAGATAAAAAACTCCTGCAGTGTTGTACTTGCCTCACGCCTCTACAGCTGCAAGATGTCAACATTTTACTGATGCCACATCAAACAGCTTCCCATAACAATATCTGTCCTTGTCTTATGGGGCCTGCTCCTAAACCCAATGGGAAGTCAATGGGAGTCTTTCCATTGACATCAGTGGGCTTTGGGGTAGGCCCATGCATCAGGGACTCCTAGCTCAACATCACAATCACCAGCTGTCCTCTACACATGACCCACAGAAGTTATGCATTGATGTATTGACTGTTCAGCTTCATCAGTACACGGAGCTGCCCATCTCATAGAAAATGGTTGAAACAAGGATCACGAGGCAGAGACAAGCTTCCTTATGGAAGCACCTGACTCCATTGCTACTCCGCATCCTGAAAGACACATTTCTTTAAAGTGCCATTAGTTCCGCATGTTTCCTTTTAAAAGATGCATACACCTTCATAATTGTTAGCTAATGAAAGCTAAACACTCTATTCCTGGGAATTTGTCTTCAACTAGAAGCATCACCCCTCATTAGGATTAACTCTGATTAGAAGCCTAAGAAAAAATGTCTGCTAGGGGAATTAAAATCCAACCATGATGGAACCCTGAGCAGAATCTTTTCTTTGTTTGGTTGGAGTGAGGAATTTAATCACATACAGGGACCTCTGCATTGAGTTACAGCATCTGCTGTGACAATTCTGGTGTCTTACCTTTGTTTCCTGACTTCTTTCTAATTAGTTTATTTTCCAAATAAATCCTTAATACAAGCACTGTGCTGAAAACAATTGAAAACAAAATAAAGAAGAGTTTAAATTGCTTATGGCTTGCTTTATATGGCTTCCAGGCATTTGAGCAATTTTGCTAAGAAGTATCCTGTAACCTATTTCCAAAGGCCACTAGCAGATAATTATATTTTGGTTAATTTACATACTTTCAGTTTATAATCCTAATTAGTTCTCCAACCAGTAGTCCCTAGGCAATATGTAGTCCTACCTCATCTTATTTGTGATCTTTAATGTGCAAGATCTCTTGTTTTAATTTAAAAAAAACACAACAAAACGCTGTTAGGTTTGGTTGAGGGCTTTTCCATTTCAGTGTGCATCTGATCTGGGTGATTCCATGCTGATTCAAATCCTGTTTTCAAATAAATATCTTGCATTGTTATAGATCATCCTTTATATTGGGGTCAGGAGCTGTTCCCTGCTTAAATGGGCATGGGGGGAGCATGAGTTCATGCAGAATTTGGTCCGACATGTTTAAAATAAAAATAATTACGGTGTCAAACTTATATCAGTTCCCTTTAAAGTCTCTGGGGCTGCATGGGGTATACATAGGAAGAGAATTTGGTCCAAAATGTTCGCTTTCATTGGTCTGGCCCAACAGTGGTAGAATGCCACCATGGCAAACTGTAGGGGTTGGTGTGTGTGGCAGGAATAATCAGCCTCTCTTACTAAAAAAGCCATTTGAGGGCAACTGGGGAGAGGAAATCTCCTTGAATTTCCTCTTGGTGGAGTCTCCCAATTTGTTTCGTTAGAACAGCAGTGTTGCTTCTTCATGTAAAGGGTTTGGGCCCCTTCCATACTGATGTCCCGTGCCTCCATGCTTCCTCTGGGCCCCAGCCTTGCCTTGAACCCTGGGTTACACTCAAGTGCATGCTGTTGCCCAGTATCAGGGGAGAAGGGACTAGGGTAGATGTAGAAAAATTAATATAGCCGCTTTTGTGTAGATTTCTGGGATAACCAATAAGCATACTCCTGACTCCTCCCATGCTCAGTTCCACAGAGGGTCTTTTTCCTTACCGAACAGATCACTCCTTCCATCTTCATCCATAAAAATAATATAAAATTTAAAACATCTCTTCCATGCCACCATGCTGAGAGAATTTGTAGAACTGTGACATACCTTGGGACTACAATCCTTGGAAAAATAAGCTAATCAAACTAAAACTAAAAATCAACAGTATATATCCACCTGCAGAAAGAAAACAAGGAACAAAATTTAAGGTTGGACGACCAGTGTAAATCAGTGCGTGAAGGAAGTTTATCCATTTCTCAACATCTTGAATATTTGAAGGTTTTTTTTTTTTTAAAGGTGTAGGATATGTCTCAAGTACATGTGATGGGGTTTTTTTTGATGGGGAACGGAGAGTGTTAGCTCGTAGCTACTGCTATGTATTGAGGGTATATAATAATACACACTTCCAATCTTAATACTTTTTAAAAAGCATTTTTTTTGGGGGGGGGGAATTTGGACAAAATTTGGCAATAATTTGGATATACTCAGAATTCATACAGGTGGACTTTGCATAAGCGAAACAAGCAAAATGAAGAATGTTAGAATTTTACAAATTTGATCCAGAAAGAAATTCTACATTTTCACTCAGCTTGTGTACAAAATCAGCCTGACTAGTTGAAGTGGCACATCTCTACTGCAGAGATTACTTCTGCCAGGAGTATGAACAGCCTGTGCTGACAGGAAGGGGCTGTTTGTCCTTGCTATCATTCTTGTATGCACAAGAACATGTGGATCATTTCCCTTGCCCACTTAGCTTGGAATGCCACTTCACAGTTCATGGAGGGCTTGCCAAGATGTCTTCCCTTGGATTTTAGGGACAACCTGCATGTGGGTAGAAAACATTATCTTCTGATATTCCATCCTGGCACATGGATTTTCTTGCGGGAACCAGAGTTGTGAGTCAGGTTATAGTCAAATGTCTTATACAATTTCATGTGATTCCTGGGAAGATCTTAGCCGAAAACATTATTTCCTGTATGCATAATGGATTGAAATCTGATCTCATTTTTCTCCTGTGTAAATGAGGTCAAAATTGGTATAATAGTATGGTAATCCCCAATATTCCTTTTGCAAGCAATACAAAAGATTGAAATCACTCCTTTAATCATTACAGTAACTACTTTGATAAGGCCAGAAAAAAGAAAGAAAACTAGCTGAGAAATCAAAATCTAAAGAGCTGCAGAATCCATAGTTTGGATAATTTTGGCAAAGATCTGCTGGATAACTAAAGATTCTAATATGAAAATTTGATTTTTGCTCTTTTTGTGGATTACAATCAGTATATAAATTATAGTACTAATAGGTAAATGTGATTTTAAAATGTTAGAAACCGTGACTTGTGTTTACTAGTAAAGAGATCCAGGAAAAGCATTGGTGACCGAGGAAATCTGTAGCCAACAATTTGAGTTAAGAATCTTAGAGTGAGTAACTTCTATTTTTCATGCTTTGGCATCATTTATTATTTCTATATTTAAATGTTTTCTTCCAGACACAAAATAATAATGTCTCCTGCTGTTCTGTCAATATTACATATTATCATATTTGTCACATGTGTAACTGAGGACAAAAGGATCCACGTGAGAATGTTGTTCTAAAGGATCATTTTATTTATGGGAAGTGTCTCAATTTCATTTCTTCCCCCATAATAGCATTTCAGGTCCCATTCAAGAATTGCACTTTGATGACACACACATTGGTACTGAGAAAGTGTTTATAGCAGAAATAATCAGGTTTAAGTATCTTTTCGTGCATGGCTTATAGCTTTGCTCTTCCACCTAGAGCTCTAAATTTTATAAGAGGCAATATTATGACATGGTTGATGTTGTAATAGTTGGGTTAATGTAGAATCATAGAAAAGGAGGGATAGGAGGGACCTCAAGAGGTCATTAAGTCCAACCCCCTGTGCTGAGGCAGGATCAAATAAACCAAGACCATCCCTGACAAGTATTTGTCTAACCTGTTCTTAAAATCCTCCAATGACGGGGATTCTACAACCTCACTTGAATGACTATTCCAGTGGTTAACTACCCTTATAGTTAGAAAGCTTTTCCTAATATCTCACCTAAATCTCCCTTGTTGCAGATTAAACCCATTACTACTCGTCCTACCTTTAGTGGACATGAAGAACGACTGATTACTGTCCTCTTTATAACAGCCCTTAATGTATTTGAAGACTGTTGTCTGGTCCCTCCTTGGTCTTCTTTTCCCAGGACTAAATATGCCTGGTTTTTTTAGCCTTTCCTTGTAGGTCAGGTTTTTCTAAACCTTTCATAATTTTTGTTGCTCTCCTCTGGATTTTTTCCAATTTATCCACCTCTTTCCGAAAGTGTGGTGCCCAGAATTGGACATGGTACTCCAGCTGAGGCCTTATCAGTGCTGAATAGAGCTGGACAATTACCTCCCATGTTCATTTAACAACACTCCTGTTAATACACCTCAGAATGATATTTGCTTTTTTCCCAACTGCATCGTACTGTTGGTACTCATTCAATTTTGATCCACTATAACCTCCAGATCCTTTTCAGCAGCACTACTGTCTAGCCAGTTATTCCCCATCTTGTAGTTATGCATTTGATTTTTCCTTCCTAAATGCAATAACTTATACTGGCCTTTACTGAATTTCATCTTGCTGATTTCAGACCAGTTCTCCTATGTCTAGGTCGTTCTGAATTCCAATCCTGTCCTCCAAAGTGCTTGCAATCCTTCCTAGTTTGGAATTATCTGCACATTTTATAAGCCTACTGTCCACTCCATTATCCAAGTCATCAATGAAAATACTGAACAGTACCAAACCCAGGACTGACCCCTGTGCTGCCCCACTAAATATGCCCTCACAGTTTGACAGCAAACCATTGATAATTACTCTTTGAGTATGCTCTTTCAACCAGTTTTGCACCTACCTTATAGTAATTTCATCTAGACCACATTTCACTAGTTTGCTTATGAGACTGACATGTGGGACTGTGTCAAGGGCCTTACTAAAATCAAGATATATCACATCTACTGTTTTCCCCTATCCACTGGGCCAGTAACCTGTCAAAGAAGGAAATGAGGTTGGTTTGGTATAATTCGTTCTTGACAAACCCATGCTGCCAATTGGTACAAAACCATGCTGGTTGATTTGTACAAAGGAGGTAAAACATCTCCAGTGCATTTTTGTCATGATGATTTAGAATCTAGTAGTTTGTCCAATTGGTCCTCTACCAAAGGACACTTCTACTGTACTCTAGCAAAGGCTTAATCTGAACAATATAACTTGACTGAGTCTTGGGTTAAAGAAAAAATTCAAAACATATGAAATATAAAACAATAATTTATTTACTTGTTAATGTTTGTAACTAATGATTTCATGAAACTGCTTTTATAATTCAGTACATTCAAATCTACAAAGCAAACAGTTACTACAATGGGCATTTCAAATTACACAAACTGTTTTGTGTAAACAGCTTAGCTGTACATGCACATTCTTTCAACAGGTTGCAACACTTGCAAACATGCTTTAAAATCCTTTAAAGCTGCAGTATAGTGTACTTTGCCTCAGGCCTTTCAGCTGAAACCTATATATTTCCTTTAGATACCTTTAAAAAGAAAAATGTTTAAATGCTGATCATAACTCTAAAGCCTGCTGGTTTGATAAATGTTAAATATTACAGGAGAATGACTCTATCAGGAGTTCAATACTTTTGCGATTAACCTTGAGCTAAATATTGATAAACAGCAGTGTGTGCAGTAGTGCACAACAGCAAAGTAATATCACAAAATATGCTTTCATAAAAATACATATTTGCGGTTGCTTTTGTGTTTTTTAGGCAAAGAAAAGCATGTGTAACCTTTTATATGAATACAGTTTAAACAAATTATCTGCTTAAGTACGGTTAATACGTTTTATGATATTTAAACACTTGATGTAAAAGGTAATGAGTAAAAAAGTACACTCAGTATTCCAAAAAGTTGTGTTAATATTGCCTTCAAAGGGGATGGGCGGTTCTGTCTCCACTTTCCAATAAAGAATGTTGGCACCCAGAGTTGTAGAATTCAGTACTTTAATTATAAAGTTGATGACTGTATCTTATATACAAAAAAACTTGCCACATTGAACGAGGCAGGGATTTCTACCCCAATGGTAGTGTTTTATGTACATAATGCAGCAATGGTGATTATACAGTAGTCACTGACAGGAAGGAATTGTACACTCTTGTGCCATCGGGGGACTTTGTGCCATGGGTTAAGAGTTCTTGGATTGTCATCCAATTATCAAAGATTTTTTTATTCCTCTTCTTCATCATTTTTTTGTGGCTCAGTTCAATGATGTTCATCTCTTTCTTTTCTTCTGCACCTTGCTGTTCCTTTAAACAATCTAACCTGCTCTGCATCATAAACTCACGCCGCCTCCTCTGCTCCTTCGCTTTCACCAAATGCTGCTTCCGTTCCTCCTTGCTCCAATAGCGGCCCATCTTCATCTCGCTTATAGCATCGTCATCTGTCGTCATACCACTGCGCTCTTCCTTAATCTTTATGGCACGTTCTCTCAGCAGCCTGTCCCTGACTGGCCTCTTTGTGATGTAGCGGGTTCCATCACTCCTGACCTTGACTTTCCATTCCATCCTGGGTTCACTCTGGCTTGAAGAATTAAAGTCTTTGCACATACTCACTAGGCTCATTTGGCTCTGTGCATATTCCACAGCTGATTTCTGTTGTATTAGCTGCATGTAGCTCTGATAGTGCTGAGCGTGGGCTGGGATATGAGCGTGTTTATAGGGAGAGTGATGATATGGAGAGATGTAGGAGCCAGCCAGTTTCTGAGCTGGGCTTTTGCTTCCATCACTGGCTTTTCTCTCTTTGCTTTCCAGCTGCTTGTCTAGGTCCGGATCTTTAGGTGACGAGAGATAGTTAGCAGAGCCGGATTCGTGACTTTCTGAGCTAGGTAGCAAATTCTTCTGGGAGACGTTGTATGCCACTGCCCCCTCATTACCTTGACAACTGCTGCCTTCTGCAGTTCTGTACAGTGAATTGTCAGGGGAAATCTGCAGTGTGAGCGGTGTGCTTCGACAGCTCTCGCCTGTATTATACGCACTCGAGCTATCCTTGTCAGATTTCTCAGGGAGCTCTGTAATGTCTGAGAGCTCGTGCCTGCGTGCATCGATGCTTGTGTTGTAGTTACGGAATCCGCTGTTATGGAGCATCCAGGGCTCCCGGTATTGATCCTTCAGCTGTTGCATTTTATGAGCTCTCACGATATTCAGACACTCTAGCTCAATATTCCGCAGTTCCTCGTTCAGCATCTCCAGCTCCCTGTCAACGCTTTCGTGGTCACTCTTACTTATATCCAGGGCACTGTTATGATAATACAGACTGTATGGGTTGGCAGACTTGACTTGGCACTTCAGCTCCAGCAGTTCGCGGAATCTCTCACATTCATCCACTGGGATGCTGAGGAAATCTGTGTCTGTGCAGTCGGCTGAGATAAATGACTCATTGCTGAACTGCATGTCACCACTTCCTAGAGTGTCATGACTGTAGACCAGCTTCTTCTGGCTTCCTAAAGTGTTAGAGGAAGTAGTGTGATCATCGGCATTATTCTCCTGCTCTGAGCTTTCATCATTTCGCGTGCTCTCATCTGTGCGGCCCACACCGCTGTCCTTCTCGTGCTGGTTAGATAAGATAGTAGCAGTGTCTGTGGTGCCTCCATCTTCTTCGTGCTTCTTCTAAAATAAAAAATAAAAAAGTATAAATGTAAAAACTAAAAACAAGCTCTTTGCAGGTTTAAATAATAATAAAAGTCATCTGAAGTTTTCTTAACTCTATCAGTCATTACATGTTCACTTATTACCCCAGTGAGTTTAGAAAACATACCACAGACCGGATTTTCAACAGAGCTCAGTGGCAGATTTTCAATTGCTCAACAACCACACTAGGGGCTAGGTTTCTGAAAGATCTCCACTCCCATTCAGTGCTGAAATTGGGAACAAATTTTAAAAATTGCTCAGCATTTAGCAGCTCCTACTGTGACGGTGATGACCCAACGTGCTGAGCTCTTTTAAAAAAAAATCTGATCTCTTATTTTTGGGGTTGAAATGGGAGCAGAACTCTCTTGAAAATCTGGTCCCAATTTTAGATCATGGAATGTTGTAGAAAATTCTGGCTGAGAACTGTAGAATTATATGTGAATTAGCATAATTGCAAATGCATTATAAATATGTACGTCAAGGAAGTAAGATGGTCTTGTGGTTAAAGTTCTGGGCTTGGGCACAGGAGATCTGGATTCAATTCTTGGCTCTGCCACATACTTTGTGTGTGATCCTGGGTAAGTCACTTGTTCTCTGCCTCAGTTCCCCAGGTGGGGACTCTAGGTACCACTGTGATAATAATTGTCCTTGACACTCTTTGTCACTATCAAGTGTGTTAAACCTGAC
Source organism: Eretmochelys imbricata (assembly GCF_965152235.1). Classification (NCBI taxonomy): domain Eukaryota; kingdom Metazoa; phylum Chordata; order Testudines; family Cheloniidae; genus Eretmochelys; species Eretmochelys imbricata. The sequence goes on from NC_135578.1 coordinate 11,556,780, forward strand.
TTACAATTAAAGCTGATTCAATTTTTCAAACACGTGGAATGTTCTTTCCAGAACTGATTTATGTTTATTAATTAGCTTCCCGTCCATCTTGCTAGCTATCATGTACCTAATTCTATTCACCTCAATGACCACAGCCAGAATGGTGGATTCCTATGAAGAAGGCTATTAAACTCTTGAACTGTGCTTGTGTTTTAAATGGGAAAAAAAAGTAGCAGATTTGAAAATGTATGCTTATTGAGATGAAGTCTGCTATACAGTTTGCAGATATCATCCTGGAACATCTAGATTTTGCAGAGCCCCTTTCTGCTTAGGTCGTCATTAAAGATACTGGTTGGTTCATTCAGTTGAATTCAGTATCAGAATATCGAGTGCGGTGTGACGTTTTGACAATGCTGCACAATGGAGTGGCATTACCTGCTGAAGCATGCTGGCAGTAAACTGCATTGCCTGGTGGTGCTGTTCCTCTAGCATGTCCATGTGTAAGTCATCCAGAAAATCATTTCTGTCATCATCCATCCATCCTTCATCCAGCTACATGAAAGGGAATAAATAAATAAAAAAAACCCACACCAAGCGTTGTCATAAGGATGAAAACTGACATAAATATATGCTCCCTCTTGGTGGAAAATTATCAGGAGATCAGGGGAGCTGCTTTCTGCAACTTTGCTGTATATCACTCTATGTCTGGCCTATCAGTCCTCATCCTCAAAGGAAACCTGCACACTTTCAAAAGACAAGCCTGGGAGCTTAAATTGATTACTCTGCGAGACACTAAAAAGCATGGACTGAACAGAGACACTGGACTGAAGGCTAATTACAACAATCTGTAATCCATTAACCCCCATTTTTGTCTTCTGAGGGCAGAGATGTTAATGGGCCACTCTACCTGGAATGGTTCCTTACTATTTATGCTAGACAATCTGTTCCACCTCACATTTTGCTGGGACCCTGGGAGTACTTTTCCCAGACCTGAAGCAGAGCTCTGTGTGGCTCGAAACCTTGTCTCTCTTCACCAACGGAAGTTGGTCCAATAAAAGATATTACCTCACCCACCTTGTCCCTAATGTCATGGGACTGACATGGCTACAACTACAGTGCCTACATGGAAATGAATATGCCTCTCTTCTTTATGTGCTACTCTAAGGGCAAACAATGACCTGCCACAAGGAGAACTTTTAGGATTCAATCCCTTCTTTGCATGTGGCTGCCTGCATTCCCAGTAGCAAGATCTGGCCTGTAATAATAGATTTGTGCTGTTTGCTCAGTTTAGAATACAAATCAATTCTAAAAAAAAATCTCCTTGTCTTTCCTCAAAAGTCCCTCCCCCTCACTACCCCTCCCCCGCCCCCAAATTCCCTGCTGTTCCTAGAAATATAGTTATTTACATCTGAGGTGGGTGGTTGTTTTGGTGCATGTAACCAGTATATAGTGTGTGTGTATGTATATATATATATATATATATATATATATATATATATATATACTAGTTACGTGCACCAAAACAATCACCATATATATATATTTTCTATACTCAAATCTCGAACCTATTCCTCAGGCTGGGTGGTCAGGCTCAGTAGATGCCATTCCTGGAAGTACTGAAATGTTCAGTTTTCTAGGGATGTGAAAGTGGCTACACTATCCCTCCTCCCCCACATCTCCAAGGAAAGAGCAGGAGTGTCCAGGTAGCTGTGGATTCTCCAGACCGACCCTCACCCATGCCCCACTGCCTGCATGCATGATCACAACAGTTTTGAGCAAGGGGGATGCATTCACAGGACGACTATCATACTACTAATAACTATAGTAAATGCTGCTGAATGTGTGGGACACTCAAATCCCAGCCCTGGAGGGAGCAGGGTAGGATTCCGTTTCAAACCTAGGTCTTGCAGATGAGAGGAGAAAGCCATCTAGGTTAGACCTGACCAAAATGTTAATCACACTTTACATAAAGGCTCCATTTATAGATAGGACACAAAGGGCTAATAAATGATTAATAAGTGCTGGTTAATCAATTGCTATAGAGTATTATAGAGATCAGCATGTTATTTGTAACCATGGCATGTAACTATCCACAACACCTTCTACTGATGTATCTATAACCATCTTAACAGGTACTCCTCATATCTGGAACATGGTTAATTATTTATTAACCCTTTATACACTGACATGTACAAAGTGTGACAAATGTCATAGTGAACTCCCATGAACTTATTTCATGTGTTGTATGTGTTTCCAATCTAACCGTATATTACTTTTTTAAAAATAGAAAACGAAATCACCTCAAAATCCAGTTACTTTTTTCTGGAGCACAGATTCTCTGTTTTAAATGTACAGTAAGTATATAGTAGTCTCTCTGTACCTGGATTTCTGGTCTTGCTACAAGTAAGGAGACATTCTTGCTCTCTTCACTGGTTAGAAGTGCCACAGCTTCTTCTCGGTTCTGTACCTCTATGCCATTAATCTAAAAAATATATATAGTAAAAAAAACAAATCTGAGGGAAAAAAAGTGAAATAATGTTGCCATTTGGATGCTCAACTTCCATTTTGGTGGGCTCCACTGAACTATATGGCTAGATGGATTCTCATATGAGACATGCTGCATATTGTGTCTGTACACATCTACAACAGTAGAGCATGTATGTCAATGTTGTGGCAGATATTTTGATGAAGAACAGCTGAGACTGGTATCTATCCCATGTTTTTCATATTTTGTCTGTGTGTAGCTATATGGCAGGAGTCTTGTCACAGAGCTGGAGCCAGAGAGAAGGGGAGAGATATGAGTAGAATCACAACAACAGGGAACCAGAATAGTTTAATAACTGTGGATATGGTCAAGGCGATAGAATTTCCCAATGAAGACCATGCCGGCAATTAAAAAGGAGATGGGACTTCTAGTCAGTATGATCCTGAGCAATGAAGTTCTAAAGTACTATCAGATAAATCACTCCTGAAATAGATGCTGTGTTGTGGGAGGACTGCTTACACTGGTACAGGTCTCTGTGTGTCCACATTGCCACAGTGTCAGTAGAACTATGCTGGAATGATGCTTATGCTGCTCCAAAGGAGAGAATAACTATTGGAAAAAGTGGACAGTTTCCTTGGTAGGAGACAAAACTAAGCATGGATGCATGGCAGGCTGTGCCGGGAAAAAAAACCGGGTTTTGCTGGTGAAATATTCTAGTGTAGACCAGGTCTGAGGGCAGGCTAAAGAGAATGAAAATAAGCCATTAATATCGGAAAAGAGGCAGTTAATTAGGTGGAGAATACTGGCTAACTTTTCATTGCCACACAACTTCAAAATGGCTCCTCCAGTTTTACTCAGCCTTTCAATATAAAACATTTTGGGCTAGTACACTATATCTGCAACTTGACCAAGGTTACCAAAACTTGGCCCTTAAGGGTTTACACTGAGGGTGTCTAGATGGGGAGAGAGTGTGCAGCAAGCTGGGTTGTAAATCAATCGCGCACTAACCTGCCACACCCTAATTGGCTGTGTGGACCCTGCTATCATGCACTAAAGGGAACTTTCAGCGCACAGGACCAAGGGTCTACATGCCCAGTTAAACTCCATCTTGACGCACTGTCTAGACAAGCCCTAAACCTGAAAAATGGTAGCTCAAAGGAAAATCTTTGAGAAAAATTACAAGGGAGGGCAGAATTATTAAGGCTATAATGGAATAAGATTCACTGCAGCAATCCTAAAATAAAGTGTGTGAAGCAATTTGATGTGTAAGTTCAAATGGCTACTGTATATCGCGGAATACAAGTAATCTCTGAATTATTTGCACACATACTTGAATAATGCGATCTCCCTCCCGCAGGCGACCATCTTTTGCAGCAATGCTGTTGGGATCAATCTGCAAAACAAAAGACTTGTAAACAGTGCTTAATTTGTAAAGAAAGAGGTGCTGGGGCTCAAGCAATTTTTTTACCGCTGCAGTGAGCCCAGAGGCACCGGGACTATGAACTGCTAAGCCTAGAGGTGCCGGGGCTCAGCCCTGGCACAAATTAAGCACTGCTTGAATATGCTATGGAGGTTTAAAAGCTCAATCTTTCACCTCCCATTTTAAACATGATATTTGCAATGCAAGTAACATGGGTTAAATTGAGATATCAGTATCCAGGGCTGGGTCCATGGTTTTTATTTCATAAATAATTATTCGAGTTCTCCCTTGCTTTCATGAGAAGGGGGGAATGACAAATTTAAAATGACTGGGTTAAATGTAAAAAGTTTACTTCCTGACATGAGCCTCCAAAGAAGACAGGCTTGTATTACATATTAGAAAAGTTTGCTCATTTGCGCTTTCATAATTAACATTTTAATTTTCAAATGCAGTTCTCTGATCTATGCCTGCAATTCTTTTACATGAAATAATGGAAGGATTAGGTCCTAATTGGTACGTTGTAATGGAGGGATATGTTACTTTTAAATTTGTTTTTCCCTAAATAACTATTTAATTTGAAATGGATCCACGAGTGATAAAAGGTTAGATAAGTCTGTGTATAAATTACTGTTTGTTGCATAAAAGGAAGCACAGAATGTCAAGCAGGCATGAAATATTCATCTGTACCCTAATAAAAATGCTTGCAATTTTATTCTATTTATCTTGGTTTTCAGAGCAATTAAAAATAGACTTCAGCTGCATTAAGAACATTAAGAATTCTTGGTAAATTTAATCTGAAGTTAAATTCACTGTATGGATCTATTTCCATGAGTAAACATGAGGGTTAGGTGTTAATAAAATGATTGTGGTATCCAGGGACAACATTTTTTTAAGGGGCTAATGATCTGACACTGCTAAAAATATACATTTTTATTTCATGGTAGAGAGGATGTGGCATTTCATGTTTGTTGGCACAGTCACTCAGAGAAACAGGTTTTTCATTAGAAAGACTGGGACTTTTCAGCTTGGAAAAGAGGCAACTGAGGGGGAATATGATAGAGGTCTACAAAATCATGACTGGTGTGGAGAAACTGATGAAGTGATATTTACTCCTTCAAATAACACAAGAGCTGGGGGTCACCAAATGAAATTAATAGGCAGCAGGTTTAAAACAAACAAAGGAAGCACTTCACACAATGCACAGTCAACCTGTGGAACTCATTGCCAGGGGATGTTGTGAAAGCCAAAACTCTAATGGGGTTCAAAAAAGAACTATATAAATTCATGGAGGCTAGGTCCAAGATGGTCAGGGATGCAACCCAACATTCCGGGTGCCCCCAGCTTTTTGAGTGCCAGAAGCTGGGAGTGGATGACAGGGGATATAACTACCCTGTTCTGTTCATTCCCTCTGAAGCACCTGCCATTGGCCTCTGTTGGGGGATAGGATACTGGGCTACATGGACCATTGTCTGACCCAGTGTGGCCGTTCTTATGTTCTTATGCGATAGTTCCGGAGTAAGGCTGCGTCTACACTAGAAACTTCGAAGCGCTCCCATGGCAGTGCTTTGAAGTGGTGAGTGTGGTCACGCGCGAGCGCTGGGAGAGAGCTCTCCCAGCGCTCCTGGGTATCCACCTCCATGAGGGGAATAGCTCCTAGTGCTGGAAGCGTGGCTCCAAGCGCTCCGACCCTGTCCACACTAGCGCTTTAAAGCACTCAAACTTACTGCACTCGGGGGAGTGGGGGTGATTTTTCACCCCCCGAGCCAGCAAGTTAGAGGGCTGTAAAATGTAAGTGTAGACAAGCCCTAACTCTCAAGGTGGTAGAAAGGCGCTTTGCCCTTTGACATAGTCTCCGGATTATGTTACAGGATTAGGCTGGGGTTCTCAAATTAGGGGCACAACTAGGATTTGCTTGGACATGTTTTGTTACTGAGAACAATTTATAAGAAAATAAAACTGGTTTTACTTTGCTCAACACTTTTTCTTCAAAAGATTTTGGGTTTTCAATTAAAATATGAAAAATTTCATCAAAATCAAACAGTTTCTGTGAAAATGTCCCTTTTGAGAAAAAAAAGTAATTTTTTGACAAAAAAATAAAAAAACATGAACTTCACTTGGGAAGCTGAGAACAGATTTTTGTGGGAGTTACAACATTAGTGACACCAGGCTTTTTATGTATATACTGATGACTCCTCCCAATTTTTCAGCCATCCCATATGACTGTGTGTGGGATTTTGCAATGGTTAGTGCTTCTCTGAACAGTGTTGTTCCATTGGAGAGAACAACAGGCCAGTCATTGGTGGCACCTTTTATAGTAGAATTATATAATCTGTCCACACACGTACAGCACTCCAGGTTATTAACCTGGAATATAGCATATAAAAAAGGTTTGGGTTGGTGCAGCTCATATGGAGGCCATAAGCTCCCGTAGCCCTCTGACCGCATGGATGGGTGGGGGTAGTTGAGCTGGGTGGGGGCCGAGGGGAGGGATCAGATTAGGTGGGAGTCTCATCAGCACAACGGGGTGTTGGGTGAAAGGGAATTGGTGCCAGATTGTCTAATGATGGCATACCTGGTTTTAGAGCTCAGCAAGATGAGTGGAAGTTCTGTGGGTGGTGGATCTAGAACAAATGTGTGGGCCTTAACTCGTAGAAATACAAATATTTGTTATTGTTAGAGAAGAGAGCACAAAAGAAGAAACATAGATGAGAAACGCTGCAGGGAAATTGTTTTCTATTTTAAGGTACAATCTTGTCTTTGGACATGCACTAAACTGAAATATTGGGTGAAATCTTGCCCCCACTAAAGTTAATGGGAATTTTGCCATTGACTTCAATGGACACAGAATTTTACCCATTACTTGGTGGAAAGGAAAATAAGCAATTATCTTCCAATTATTCCACTCCCAAATGTTTTTGGAACATCACCAGATATGACAGAATAGGAGCAGGGATAATATTTTTCTTAGCCTTTGTTTTACAAAGACAAATTGTACCATATGTAAAGCAGCTCAATCTTACCTCACTAACATAAATACCAATGTCATCCTCATCATCAGTTCGATAACACACAGTAAGGCCGAGCTTGTCCTGGCTGTTCACTCTATGCAAGTCTACTTCCTAGGCAAAGAAAAGGATGTTCTGAATAAGACATCAGTGAGTGATGAAAGCAGTTTTTCAAATGCAATGGAAATATTTTGCTTCAATGATATACTGGATCTCTTTTAATTTTACTGTGAAGACCATGTTAACTTACTGAGTGAAAAGTGGATTATGTGCAGACAATCAATACCTAGGCCATTTTTGACCCTTCAATCAATATAAAGTCATTTTGAAAACGGACCTTTTATTGATCTCAAAGAAGAAAAATTACCTATATTTCTCATGGTGTCAAGACTTCCAATGCTAAAATATTTTAGAAAGTATTATTTCAATATTTTTCATAGGTTGCATATATTTTCCTGTGAATAGTGCAACATTTGACAATATTTTCTGATTTATTTGGAAGAGTACAGCATGCTGCGTTACATTCATCTTCATAGTTTTGTAACTTTCAGAGACGAATGACTTAATAAGTTGCTAAAAGAAAAGAAAGAAGCCGGTGGTTGCAAGATCAATGTATTTTCAGCAATGGGTGTGACAGTGGCTGTAGAAATATATTTTTAGCTTTGCCAGAATGTAGATTAAGTAGACAGGCCACTCTGTACCATTCCAGCATTCTCTGGTGCACAGTTAGTCTTGGAGGAATGTAAGTTTTCATTTAAAAATATATTAAGATTCTAACATTGTTGTGAAAAAACATCCTCTGTTAGATTCTCCCCATGTTCATGTGCCCTTTGCACTGGTCCATCAGTACAAAGGTTGGTAAAGCCAGTTAATATTGCCCAGCTGAGTTTTTTCCATAGTCCAGAGGAATCTCCAGCTGGCACAGTCTGCATAGCTGCCTCCTCCCACTGCCTCACCATCTCAAGAGTGGTGTGCTGAGAATCACAGAAAATTTCAAGCACTCACAGTTCTCGGACATAGGACCTTGCCTGGAATCATGTCCTAGTCGTGGCGAATCTGTGATTCTGCTGCATCACTCCTGAGAAGGCTTCCACAAGTGACATGAGGAATGATGTCCTTTCCACCCCCCACAGATAGGTAAGCAATGGTAAGGGTAGCAAACTGTTTTTAGAGGGCTCTGACAGCTGATTAATGGAGTGCAGCCTTGGAAGGGGCCATATGTTCTTTGCAGCCTGCTTTACGCTGGATGCAAAATAAAGATGCTGTGATGGAGACCTGCTGTTGGAAATGGGATTAGAGAGAGCCGAAAAACTGGGCAAAAGCATGGGACCAGAACGAGGGCATGTATGCATCCCTGAACTTTCTCACGACAAGACGTGAAGAAAACCTATCTTAGCAACTTTTGCGGCTTCTTGTCCATTCTAATGTAAAAGTCTTGATAACATAATTAATTGTTTCTGAACATCTCTCAATTTCAACCTGTGGTGCCATTCATAAGGGGAAAGACAATGAAACAAGCTGATATGAATAATTTATTGGCTTGTCTTGATGACAGCTGCCAAGATCAGCAGTCTCTTGTTATTTACTTGTCAACATGTGTAATTTAAAAAAAGAAAAAAAACATAGCAGTAAATGTCAATGACATTTCAGATGATATTTAAATGGTTTCAATCAATAGTATCCATGGTGAACTACAGCTTCCCCCCTCCCCTCTTATGTTACAAAAAGGTTGAACACCTTGCTCTAATTGCAGAATTTTTCCATATTTCTAAAGCTTTGCCATTTTTAGAGAGGAGACTGAAACTGTTCAATAGGAATGATTAGATAAAGTGGGGCTAATTCTAATCTCAGTTATGCTGGTGTAAATCCAGAGTAACTCTTGATATCAGTGGGTTTATTCTGGTTTTTATGGGGGAGAATCAGGCATTATGCCCCTAAATTAGGTTTAGCACAGTTCTTCTGCATTTTTCTGTGTATCTTAACAAAGGGGCGTCATGTCTTTAAGAGGGCTTTATGCACTCTATGCATCTGAGAATGTGTCTTGAAGAAAAGAATAAGAGATCATATTTAGCTGCTGTACAGGATCATCTTGTCTTCTATCTGCAATGAAAGAATACAGCAAAGTGTGAAACATGTCAGCCTCGTTAGATGAATCCTACTTGATGATTAATACTTTACTATTTTTTTTGGGAGGTGGACAAGGTATTTGTCCATTCTTGCTTATAGCTTATATTTAATATTGATACTCATTTGTTTCAATGCATTTTACATAATTGTGCATTTTAATACATAAGCATGAGAGAGAGTCTGATGTGACATATTTGGAAGGGGATAAATCACCTCAGGGAATTTTAAAATATATATAAGGAAACCAATCTTTAGACAGGTGGCCTTTTGAAAGAAAAATCCTGCAAAAAGAGACTCAGAGCAGGTGTTTAATACCTGATTTTTTTTTTTTTTTTTTACAGATAATTAATTGGTAGACTTACCCTTGGGTAATCCCTCTAGCCCTGGGAAGAAGAAGAACTGGGATTTCATGTTACTCTAAATGTGATAATTTTGTGTACTTAAAAATAGGAACAGCTCTTTTCTATGTGCCTTTTCCTCAATAAAGTTTTAATGTAATCATAAAGCTTTGAAAGGTTTTATAGGTACAAGTATACAAATCCAAATTCTTTAAAGCAAAGGCTATTTTCCATATTCAGAGTCAATTTTTTTTAAAGCATAGGTTCTGTTACATGAAAAAAAATCACAATCTGCAAAGCCCAATGATAGTTTGTCCATTTGTACTGAGAATGTAAAAGTCTAGGAATTAATACTGGCATGTAAATTTTTTTGAAACAGTGAATTAAAACTTGACTCCTTTGACCTTCTACATCTCCTGCCTATCACTTCGAAGTTCCTGTACTGCAAGACAGGCAAGGCAAAGGGCTTAATCCTGCAAGCTCTAATCCTGTTGCAGATGACTAGTTTCATGTGTAGTGATTGCTGGACTGCTCCCAAAGTCCCTGCCATGTGGACATTCTTTTAGCTTAGTTTGGTGTTTTATAATAGAACTGGGATGGAGGAATATTTTGGGCTGGATAGATGCTCAGATGTTGTGGGGATGACCCCTGTAGAAGATCATAACTACATTATGAAACACATCAGCCACCTACATTGGGAAGAGGAGCCCAATGTATGTGTACGACACCTGGAACAGATCCACAGACATTAGAAACTGGACAATGGCGGTTTCCACTAGATGCTGTAATGTCAGGAGCAGTGTTCAGACGATACAAATCAGAATTACATTCTATATGTATTGCTGTAATATAACCTTTATAGACATAAGCAAAATGACCTGGATCCTTTGCTTGCATACATCAAGTAAAAGTGGAGTTTGTACATATGTTTGACGGAAATGTTAGAATACTCTCCATACTCAATATGAAAACTGCTTAAAAGAATGGCTGGCTTAGAGCCAAGGGGAGCTCAAAAAGTGTGTTGCCTGTATGACATTTATAGCAAGGCAACAAGAATGATCATGTACTATGATATTATTATGCCTCCACACACTTGTAATAATAGATTCAGAATTAGTGGTAACCGTAAATTAACCTCTATACCCAAAAGGACATTCATTCGCAACAGATTATTGAATTGTTTTACAGATGATCTGAAATTATGGCCAGTTTGCACATTTATAAAAAACCCAGACCTTTGCTTAAAAAGGCAAAAATGAGCATTAAACATTTGAAACAAATGGCTAGTGATGACTGAAAGGTTCAGAGATTCAATTTGGATGTCTAGCCAAAGCTTGAAATAAATACGTTTTTTAAAATGAAGCTTTTTGTATGCTGAGCCTTCAGATACCAAACCAACAGACCTTCTCCTTTTCTGCCAGTCTCCACAGTGGATAAAACGTGGAGATGGGGAGATGTCAAAGCCTTTGTGATGTCAGTATGCCTATATATAGTAAGGAGCTTACTGACCACCATGTTGTAGTTGTTCCTTTATTCAGCAGGAGGAAAAAACTTTTGTTGGCTGTCTCTTGAGCTAACAGCACAGAAACTGGTCCCTATATTAGAGCATGGTGCTTAGATGGTTCCCCTGCTTTGTGCTGAAGATGATTTCCCATTTGTACCTCAACAAGGAAGCTGATCTTCTTTCCCTGTTTCTTTGCTCTAGGAGTGGCAAAGGAAAAGATGTTTCAAGCATTGTATTTCTAAGGGTAAAGTACATTTAGTATTCTGCTGCTTCTTTCCGCCTGGGTGCCAAGAGGGCCTTTTAGGGGTAACTGAAGGAGGCAACCTAGTGACAGAGGATGTGGAAAAAGCTAATGTACTCAATGCTTTTTTTGCCTCTGTCTTCACGAACAAGGTGAGCTCCCAGACTACTGCACTGGGCAGCACAGCATGGGGAGGAGGTGGCCAGCCCTCTGTGCTAAAGAAATTGGCGGATGTGATTGCAGAGCCATTGGCCATTATCTTTGAAAACTCATGGCGATCGGGGGAAGTCCTGGAAGACTGGAAAAAGACTAATGTAGTGCCAATCTTTAAAAAAGGGAAGAAGGAGGATCCTGGGAACTAAAAGCCAGTCAGCCTCACCTCAGTCCCCAGAAAAATCATGGAGCATGTCCTCAAGGAATCAATTCTGAAGCACTTAGACGAGAGGAAAGTGATCAGGAACAGTCAGCATGGATTCACCAAGGGAAAGTCATGCCTGACTAATCTAATTGCCTTCTATGATGAGATAACTGGTTCTGTGGATGAAGGGAAAGCAGTGGACGTGTTATTCCTCGACTTTAGCAAAGCTTTTGACACCGTCTCCCACAGTAGTCTTGTCAGCAAGTTAAAGAAGTATGGGCTGGATGGATGCACTACAAGGTGGGTAGAAAGTTGGCTAGATTGTCGGGCCCAACGGGTAGTGATCAATGGCTCCATGTCTCGTTGGCAGCCGGTATCTAGCGGAGTGCCCCAAAGGTCGGTCCTGGGGCCGGTTTTGTTCAATATCTTCATTAATGATCTGGAGGATGGTGTGGATTGCACCCTCAGCAAGTTTGTGGATGACACTAAACTGGGAGGAGTGGTAGATACGCTGGAGGGTAGGGTTAGGATACAGAGGGACCTAGACAAATTGGAGGATTGGGCCAAAAGAAATCTGATGAGGTTCAACAAGGACAAGTGCAGAGTCCTGCACTTAGGACGGAAGAATCCAATGCACCACTACAGACTAGGGACCGAATGGCTAGGCAGCAGTTCTGCAGAGAAGGACCTAGGTGTTACAGTGGATGAGAAGCTGGATATGAGTCAACAGTGTGCCCTTGTTGCCAAGAAGGCCAATGGCATTTTGGGGTGTATAAGTAGGGGCATTGCCAGCAGATCGAGGGACGTGATCATTCCCCTCTATTTGACATTGGTGAGGCCTCATCTGGAATACTGTGTCCAGTTTTGGGCCCCACACTACAAGAAGGATGTGGAGAAATTGGAGAGAGTCCAGCGAAGGGCAACAAAAATGATTAGGGGTCTGGAACACATGACTTATGAGGAGAGGCTGAGGGAACTGGATTGTTTAGTCTACGGAAGAGAAGAATGAGGGGGGATTTGATAGCTGCTTTTAACTACGTGAAAGGTGGATCCAAAGAGGATGGATCTAGACTGTTCTCAGTGATAGCAGATGACAGGACAAGGAGTAATGGTCTCAAGTTGCAGTGGGGGAGGTTTAGGTTGGATATTAGGACAAACTTTTTCTCTAGGAGGGTGGTGAAACACTGGAATGCGTTACCTAGGGAGGTGGTGGAATCCCCTTCCTTAGAAGTTTTTAAGGTCAGGCTTGACAAAGCCCTGGCTGGGATGGTTTAGTTGGGATTGGTCCTGCTCTGGGCAGGGGATTGGACTAGATGACCTCCAGAGGTCCCTTCCAACTCTAATATTCTATGATTCTAACTCTCAGATGCACTATAGAGGTCAGAAAGTTAGATTAATTGTTCAGCATGACAGGACCAGCGAAAGGCATGGTCTTGTCCAGATAAAAGGCAGCATTGGGATCCCCGTGCAAAACAACCTGAAGATTGGTCACTCTCCTAGCTAAGCAGATGGCCAATAGTAAGGCAATTTACAAGATGATGGAAGCTCTGTAACATTGCTCACATGGGCCCCAAAGGTAATTAGTGCCAGACCTAGTTCCCCCTCCTGCTCCCTGAGTGAGTTTGTTTGTCAGCTGGTCTAAAATGTGTTGCTGCCTCTGGATGTGTTCTAATGGAAGAGCGTCAAAATCTTCATCTAGGTGACTCTGCTCTTTTAGTTTCAACAATCGATCACTTAATCTATTCAGAGTCATTCACAGCCTAAGCATGCCTACAGGTGTTGGAGTGCCTTAGTGCATCTTTGAATTTAATGCCATGTGCAAAACTGGCTCTTAAGCAGACTAATTCCTTGGAAAAGGAAAGAGATCTTGGCTCAGCTGATCACCCAGACATTAGACTACAGAAAAGTGTACCATGCTCACCCCCTCCCTCGCTGTCTTCATCCATGTCATCCAGAAATGGGTGGATGAAGAGATGCCCCCACTGATCAGTCAACGTCACAGTGGCCATGGCCTGGGGGAAGGAATCAGGCACTTGAGGCACAGCAAAAGAAAGGTCTCTGAGCTGTCAGTGCTGCCCCAATAGAAAACAAGAGGAAATGGCTAGGCAACTGGGTATGCACATGCCAACAGCAGAAAATCTCAAAGTTGATCTTCTGATCTCAGAGCAAAGCTTCTCCCTCTAGAAGAAAGACCCCTGGGGGAAGGTGCTTTAAATTTAGGATAGAGTAAAACCTACTGTGCACACGGGGAATACAAAACATAGCAGTACGCGTTTGAGCATGCTGCCCCCCCCCCCATCAAATAGTCTTGGATTGTCTTTGTTGGAAGAGGAGAAACTGAAAATAGAGGAGGGTATCAGAGCATACTGGATGGGGTAACCTCTTGACCTGGTAACCAGTTTTCAAATATGGATTCCTAAATGGACACTAATGGAGGGATACCTCAATGGTTTGAGCATTGGCCTGCTAAACGCAGGGTTGTGAGTTCAATCCTTGAGGAGGCCATTTAGGGATCAGGGGCAAAAACAGGGGATTGGTCTGAGCAGAGGGTTGGACTAGATGACCTCCTGAGGTCCCTTCCAACCCTGATATTATATCATTCTACGGGGGGGTCAGATTGCTGCGTGCAACTAAAGACCCATTTCAGGCTTTGAAGAGTGGATTTCAGTCATCAAAGTATCTATCACCAATGTTAAGATATTGGGGGAGGGGGTACACCAGGATAGAGCTTTGTGAGAGGATGGGTATCAGAGACACATGCCTCTTCATGCTGTGGAACATCCTGCCAGAGTGGTTCTTGCCTAGCATGAATTGTGCATAATAGGCTCGACTGGAAGAACTTGGAAGAGTCAAAGGGCTTCTGTTGTGTTCCCCCTTCCCTCACATGATATGCTTTGTCTCAAACTGAAATGTAACTTGGAAGAATTCTTCTCAATCCCTATACTTGAGAATAAGACACACATCCTGCTTGGACAAACAGAAAAGTTGGAAAGGGAAATAACATAGTAAACATTGAGAGAACAAGTACACATACCCTCAGTTCAGAATTTTCTCCTTTATAGTCCAAAGGAATTAACATACTGAGGGAAACTTCTATAGTGCCTGTCTGGCAGCTGGGCTGACTTGGCTGAATAAACATTTAATCCATGACATCCCAGGGAAATCCTGCAGTGATATATTGCTTCTCTTTGAACCTGAAATTAATTCTGTCTGGGTCTCTTTGCAAAGTTGAATGTATTTGCTAACTTAAAATGAAATATTAATTCCATATTTTTTCAGTCAGATCCTTGTGTAAGAACTGTTAAAGAAATCATTTTGTTTATTTACGTTTACTGAACTGAACACATAATAGTTAAATTTGAATCATGAATCAATTTTGGGTACACAATTTTGGTGTCTTTTTTTAATGATTCCAGCATAAACTATACCCTATGGACATTTACAGAAGAATGTTGCAACCTGTGTGTTTCACTGGTTTGACCTTGTTTACTTGTTACAAGTTAATAACTAGACAGTTATAGCTCATAAAAGTTTAGACAAGTTTATTTCAAATGTGATTGAAATTCAGAGCACATTTTATAGACATAAAAGCCCACAAGGGTGACTAGATGGTTTTCTTGCTTTAGACATTCCCACTACAGGCAATGAAACAAGTGCCTTTGTGGTCTGTTAAAGCACATCTATCAATAGGCAAACAAAAAAGCAACTAGCTAGTCAAGTCTTTGTTATAGTACTTTGACTCTTCCATTGATCTTAGTCTCCAAGATTTGAACAAGAATCTTTAGTGGTTTTTAAGAAATCCTATTAGGCCACGGAGATGTTTCTAATGTTCAGCTGCTTGTGTTACTGAGCTGATCACCTTTTGCCACCAAGTACTATATCAATGTCAAAATTATTAATGTTGGGATTTAAGCCACGTTAACAACTGGCTACTGAAGTGCACATGTTTAAACAATTTTCAGCTCAACTGGTTGATCTTCTAATGGAAGCAATATGATTTATCCACAATATTAGATTTCTTAAGACACTATTTTGAAAAGACAGTTGCAGAAAATGATAATGTGCTCAACATTTTCCCTTTAAATTGAAATCCATATTGTATAAAAGATACTGTACAAAGAGACATAAAAAGAGAAACGTCGACAGCTGCTGCTGAGATCACTCATCCCTTGATTCTTGTCTGATTTCTATTTGAATTTTTATACGGAAACCAATTACAGCCAGACCTGTAGAATTTAGTCATCTTGTAAATTTGTAGGTGAGCAACTTCATGCTCATGGGGTGAGATTCTCAAAAAGTGCTGTCAAACTCTGCTTCCATTGAATTCAATGGTAAAACTTGCACTGATTTAAATAGTCGCAGAGCTAAGTGAGCACTGATCTCTTTGGAAAGTGAAGTGTTAGCAGGACTGAGATGTAAGAAATCAGTGGTGCACACAAACTGAATGTAACCTTTTGTGTTACATCAGCATATGGGCAACTAAGCATATATTAACCAGCTTAGACTTCAGTGACAAAGACAGATGCATTAGTCAGTGGCTACAGAAATATTAGAACCTTTATGACCAGTGTAAATGTAGAAGTAAAAATAATAACTTCAGTGAAGCTACTCATGAGCATAATGTTAGACACATGCTTAGGTACCTTGCTGAATCATGCCCCACATGTTTAAATTACACTCTCAGTGGCAGGAGAGTTGGTAGTAATGTAATGAAATTCATAAAGGGAAAATTGAAAAATAAGCTTTCGGTTGGGATATGCAAGATTTTCACAATGGAAGTGTTGGAAGTTCCATTGCTTTAAGACATTTTAAAATTGACTGGATACAACAGAAATTTTGCATTAGCAGGAAGAGGGATTTAGATGCGCTCAGATGTCTGTTCTGCTTTTAATGTCTATGATTCTGTACATCTACTGCTGTAACTTTTCAGTTATGAGAGAGGAAAAACAGCTTCGGAATTTGAGATATTTTCTTTGATCTCCTCTTACAATTTTAAAATAGCTTTACATGATTAAGACTAGCAATCTTTGTTTCCAATCCCATGGATATTTAGAAAACAAGTAATACTACTGAAACGCTGAAGTGTAAAAATCATCTATTATGAATTTGTGGTACATGTTCCACCTACCAAATCATATTGTTTTTTGCATGTAATAAATATGTAATTTCATATGGCCAGATCCTCAGGTACTGTACATCAGTATAGTTCCAAAGGAACAATGTCAGTTTACACCAGCTGAGGATCTAGCTCATCATTACACGACATAGTTGTATAAGCTTTAATGTTTGCTACCTACGGAGTAACTGGAGAGAAATATGCTTATGCATAATTGTCAAAAATGTCTTTTTGACATTATACATGTGTAATTGTAGTTAAATGCTAAATAAGAAGACCGTGACACATGACAATATATAAAACATTTTGAATTTTACATTTTTGTGAATAGTTATTAAATACCTCTAATTCTAACTCGTCTCTGTCCATTTCTTGATGAATGCTTCCCATGTAGTCATTTGGGTCATAGTATTCATGCACCGATGAATGACTGGAAGAACAAAGTATGTTTTAGGATATCATGCCCTGTTCTAATTAGCATATTGATCCATCTCAGTCTCATGGCAGGTCATCACTAACATGACAGACTTACAATCAGACCAACAAGTATGGGGTAGAGTGCACTGTTTATAATAATAAATACACCAAATGAAAACTACACGAATATAAAACCTGCAGTGCACCTTAAACATGATGAATACAAAGACGGAAGTAAAAGACCCCGAAAATGTTTTATAATTGTAAATTTAAAATTTGTGACCTTTCCCTCCCAAACGCAAAGCCAATCCCATAAACCAAAAAGGAGTTGCTGAGGTGAGAAGGGGGCTGCATGATGGACTGGTAAAACTAGGATGAAATTGTACGATAAATGAAACTATCACTCTGCTGATAGATTGGCAGAATGTCACATGCATAAGATGATTCTTTAGAATTTCTGAATGAAAACCTGGGGCTGCAAAAGTGCTACGGTTTTCAGAAAAGATCTTATAGCGCACATATACTTCACATCCGAGTAGCTCCTTTCATCAAAGAATGTCCAAGTGCTCTGGATATATTAAGATATGCGATATTTCTGAGGGGTGCAGTTATATAGATGGGGATATGGAGGCACAAAGAGGTTTAAGTAACTTGCCAAAGAGGTCAGAGTGAATCTAGCTGAAAAGGGATTAGAAGCATGCAGTTTGAGGAAAAGATGTAATATATATGAGATTATGGAGATCAGAACTTTGACAACTTTGCACAAGAATAGCTGGAGTGTGAAAGGTTAGCACAAAGGCAGAGATCAACTGGATACAGCCAAGAATACCGGAGGCTCTCACAGTTTTGCAAATGCAGTTTGGCTCTTGCTTGCAACACCCCTACTGTTTCTTCTCCTGGTTTCTGCTAAGCAGACACTTCCAATTGTTCTCAGCTGTGTGATTACTGCTGTTTTGTGATATGGACAAATGTTCTTCAGGGAGTATGATGAGACTGCTAGGCTTGTTTTTATTTATAAACTGAGTTGGATTGCAGCCCACGTATGCAGAGGTGAAACTACCTTTGTCATCTTAGTTAATATTTGTACTTTTCTTTGAAGATGTAAAATGCTATCAAATTGCTAAGTATTATTATAATCATTATTTGGTCCTCAGTTATTGAGGATTAAAACAATAGGCTATTAGTGATTGGCAATTGAAACACAATGGGGTGTGTTTAATGGTTAGCAATTTAAACACACTCCACCCTCTTTAAATTGCCAATCATTATTGGCACGTTGTTTTTAAATTCCAGCTCCCCTCAGACAGCTGCACTATTCGCACTTTGGGGATTTTCAGCAGTATAATGCTTTGGTGATCGCCAATGAATATGAAGCACCTTTATTTACTTCTAAGATTGAAGTGAACTCCATTTGATTCCTTGTTAACTAGATGCACGTTTCTATGTAAGTGAGAGGCCATTTAAAAACAGTATCTGCTATTTTGCTGATGTCGGGGTTGTTCTTCAAGGGTCACACTGATTTCAGTGGACATGGAAACAGGCAGCAAGAGACGTTAAACATAAAGGATCATTTTTACACTTCTTGTACCCAGGAAAAAAAAGCATGAAAACCATTTGCATCTGCAAAACTCTTCATTTGCATGCACAGTTGGGTTAGTGGGGTATTTAAGTGCCTCTTTGCAGGAACAAGCCCTTTTACGTCTGAATATGAGTTTTGCATGCACAGTTGTTCAGCTGCGGCTCAAAACCAGGCCACTGATGATGTCCAGAGTTCTAATCAATATCTCATGTGTGAGTGGCAGAGTTAGGATCAATCTTACTGATGGGCCTGCTGTTATGCAGGCATGTTGTAACCTAAATGACTTCTCTCATGAATTCCTCTTCTTTACCACGTTTATGGTGTAGTTGTTGCATTACAGTGCTTGCCTAGCAGCTGGGAATTCAGGCAGAGGTCTCCTCAGAGACTGCAATGGCATTACCATCAACCCCCTGGGTATATTTCTATGGAACGTAACGTAACTTAGCTAAGAAGAAGAGCATCCCCTCCAGAATGCTCTAAACTTCACTGCCAGTTGACTGTCAGAGAGCCTGAAAACTAGCCCTCAACGCAGCATTAAAATGTGGGCTGGGAACAGGGAGGCAAGGCAGTGACTTCTTAATTGAACCCCCCCCTTTCAAATAGTTAATAGAAAAAAATGCCCAACAATGAAACATTCGGAACACCATGCACTTATGGACACGCAACCAATTTCTGGCTCAGTTTGTGCATGCTCACATGCCGCAAAACCCACAAGGAGCAGTACAGCATTGATGTCCATTCCTGCTCTAGGTTTCTCCTCTACAGGAACCCTCTGAAAGGAGTCTGGGAGGGCACAATGGGATTTTTTCTTATGTTTACGCTCACAGCCTGCCTGGTCTTATACTAGGAACTTATGTTGGTAAAACTACGTCGCTCAGGGGGTGTGGAAAATCCGTAGTTATTCCGACCTAACCCCTGGTGCAGACAGCACTATGTAGACAGGAGGGCTTCTGTCGCCGTAGCTACCTCCTCTTCGGGAGGCGGAGTACTTATACCAACAGGAGAAGCTCTTCCGTTGGCGTAGGTAGCACCTTCACTAATTGCTACAGCAACGCAGCTGTGCTGCTGCAACGCTTTAAGTGTAGACAAGCCCTAAGTTTGCTGTTCATATATCTCCATGGACTCCTACACTGTATAGCCAGAATAAAGGGTGCACATTAACACTGCTTTGTACAATATACGTGCACTCATTTAAAGGAAGTTACAGCCACATGCTATGAACTAACTAGAATTTGGTCCATAATGCACAACAGTTGACATCTTTAGAAGCTTTTGTATCTTCTATGCCTCACCAGAGGCAAATGTGGATTGAGTGGTGACAATTAGCATGGATTCTATGGGGAACTGTTTCCCCTTCAAACAGTGTGGGGTGGGGTGCATGTGTGTCTGAAAGTAATTATAGTTTTTTATTTGTAAGTACAAAAGCATTGAACTACCATTAACAATAATTACATTTTGATTCTAAAACATCCTTGATAGCACTGGTAAGTAATTTCAGTCCTAAAATATAATTTATGTGAGTAACATTGCTTCAGGGTTATAATAAAGTAATTAATACACCGGAACAGAATGCAGCTGCTCTTAGCAGTATGCAATTTATGGCAGCCATAAAAAATAAAGTTAAAACATAAGCAACCCAAAGAGGTAGTGAGGGGAATTACAAGCAACATTAGCCTTTTCCTTTAAAACAACTACAAACAAAAATGATTTATAGGGCCTGATTGTGAACTCAGTGGGACTACTCATGTGACTAACTGCTCATCCGTGTGTGTGAAGGGTTCAAAATCTTGTCCTTAATGTGATTCTTAGGTTAAGAAACACAGTGGTTTTCTAGTGCTTTACAAAAAACTGTTACTTACTCCTCAGGTAAGAGGTATGGATCTAGTACTGAGACTGGTGGAGGAGGGGATCCCATCCTGGTTAGAGCCATGATGTGTTCAAAGGTTATATCGGTCTGGGTGCCCATATCTACCAGATGAGACTCATGAGAAGGACTGAAGATCTTAGCGCGTGGGGTTCTCCTCAGGACCTGTACAACGATGGGCTCTTTGGCTGTTTTGAATGCTTCCACTGCCTGGTCATGTGTTGCTTTCGATAAATCTTTTCCATTTACCTGTGGAAAGAGTGAATGGGAAACCATTAGAAGAGAACAGGAGATAATACTTCCACCCTTTGTTTGCTTATTCATGTAAAATGCCCATGAACAGTCAGAAGTGAAAAGTCTGCTCTCCAACTTCATGCCTCATCTTTTAAAAAAAAAAATTAAAAAATTGTCCAGCAGCTTAGATACCATGGTGAGAGTTGCTGTGCAAAACCCTGAAATACAGAAGTGATAGGCTCTTAGGGTCAGGGACTTGTCTAAACAATGTGTCTTACTTAACTGCCTGGGACCTTCAGAGCGCTATGTACATGATAATTAGTAAAGGTAAAACAAGAGCTAGAGGATTAAGGGGACAGATAATGCAGGTTATGGAGCCTTTCCCCTCAAGGGAGGAAGGATGGTCTTTTGGTAAAGACACTACTGAAATTCAGCAGATGTGGGTTCAATTCCTGGTTGTGCTACAAACTATTTGTGTGTCCTTGGGCACATCACTTCGGAGCCAGATTTTCAAAAGTGCATAGCCTATTGGCTGATAAACTCTTAAAAAAAATCTGACCCTAGTGTGTCAGCCTCACTGAGTGTCTGGCCTCAGTTCTGTGTCTGTAATAGGGAACACGTGACTACCTAGTAAGGTAGGTCACCAGCTTCAATTTGGATTAAGCTGACGGTGGCCAAAAGGGGCACTCACTGGATGGCTATTCAGTGATCCATGTGAAATGTTCCCAATTATTTATCTGTAGTAGACAGGCACCAACAGCTCATCATAATTGGCTCCCAAATGGTAGGCAAACCTTGGGGATCAAGGGGCAAACAGTATGAAGAAGTTTGCAAAGCCACTGGCCAGGTTTTACTAGTTTTATTTCTCTAGTGGAGAGGACTTCCTTTCCCTCTACTTCCCATCTGGCACCTTTCAGAACTCTACATTCACTTTAACTTTGAAATGCTAGAAGAGTGGTGGTGGTTGATGTCTTCATTCACTGTGTGATCTGTCTGAGACAGATCACACAATAAATGAAGACATCAACCACTGCCACTCACAGTGTTGCCAACTCTTGTGAGTTTATTGTGGGTCTCATAATATTTGGTGGTTTTCTTAAAGCTGCTGGAAGCAAGAAATTATATGAGAATCTCAGCATCCATTTAAAAACACAATGCAAGTTTCTACCCCTCATGGCTGCATAGAAAAGCTTGGCAATGTGAAGCGAGTGTAGCCTAAAGACCCAGAAACCAGGAAACAAAGACAAGGAACTGCAAAGTTCTATCCATTATTAAAGTTGTTATTTTAAGCCAATCTCAAGATATTTGGGGGCCTGAGTCTTAACTTTTGAATGCTTGGAGCTGGGCCCTTGTTGTTCATTGTGTGTACACATGAAGTGCTATGAGCAACGCTGCATAAATAACCATCCGTATGTGTGACTTTCTCTTTCCTTTCACCATACACAAGCATTTTGTAAATGTTGACATTTACCTTTCACATGCCTCTCTGCCTATAATACAAATATGAGTTCATGACAGTTTCCAAACGAAGAAGCTGAGCACCCTGAGCTCAGTTGGCCAGAGGGTGTGGCATAGAATGCTACTCATGTGGACAAGAAGCACAGCCACACCATTCCCATCATCAGACAACTCCACTGCCTCCCTCCCTCCCTAATTTACGGACTCTGTTCACAACTGTCCTCGATAGATTTTCTCCAACTCTCCTCTCTCTTTTTAATCCTGCCCCCTAAGGGTGACCTTGTAAACTGGAGTAATAGTAATAGGATGAAATTTAATAGTGAAAAGTACAAGGTCATGCATTTAGGGATTAATAACAAGAATTTTTGTTATAAATTGGGAACTCATCAGTTGGAAGTAACAGAGGAGGAGAAGGACTTTGGAGTACTGGTTGATCACAGGATGGCTATGAGCCGCCAATGTGATATGGCTGTGAAAAAAGCTAATGCGGTCTTGGGATGCATCAGGTGAGGTATTTCCAGTAGAGATAAGGAGGTGTTAGTACCATTATACAAGGCACTGGTGAGACCTCACCTGGAATACTGTGTGCAGTTCTGGTCTCCCATTTTAAGATGGATGAAATCAAACTGGAACAGGTACAGAGAAGGGCTACTAGGATGATCCGAGGAATGGAAAACCTGTCTTATGAAAGGGGACTCAAAGAGCTTGGCTTGTTTAGCCTAACCAAAAGAAGGCTGAGGGGAAACATGATTGCTCTCTAAGTATATCAGAGGGATAAATGCCAGGGAGGGAGAGGGATTATTTAAGCTCAGTACCAATGTGGACACAAGAACAAATGGATATAAACTGGCCATCAGGAAGTTTAGACTTGAAATTAGACAAAAGTTTCTAACCATCAGAGGAGTGAAGTTCTGGAACAGCCTTCCTAGGGGAGCAGTGCGGGCAAAAGACATATCTGGCTTCAAGACTAAGCTTTATAAGTTTATGGAGGGGATGGTATGATGGGATAGCGTAATTTTGGCAATTAATTGATCTTTGATTATGTGTGGTAAATATGTCCAATGGGATGTTAGATGGAGTGGGATCTGAGTTACTACAGAGAATTCTTTCCTGGGTGTCTGGCTGGTGAGTCTTGCCCACATGGTCAGGGTTTAGCTGATCGCCATATTTGGGGTTGGGAAGGAATTTTCCTCCAGGGCAGATTGGCAGAGGCCCTGGGGGTTTTTCACCTTCCTCTGCAGCGTGGGGCACGGGTCACTTGCTGGAGGATTCTCTACACCTTGAAGTCTTTAAAGTACACTTCAATAGCTCAGACATAGGTTAGGGGTTTATTACAGGAGTGGGTGGGTGAGATTCTGTGGCGTGCGTTGTGCAGGAGGTCAGACTAGACAATCATGATGGTCCCTTCTGACCTTAAAATCTATGACTCTATGACTCTCCGTCTCTTTATGTTGTTGGTACAAAAGTGGTCTTCACTGCAGCCTGGGAATATCTTCCTGTTTTTCTCTACTATTTTGGGCTACAATTTGCATTAAAGACTCTGTGGAACATGTTGTATTTATAGTTATTTTCATTCACCAGGTAGCAACAGGTCCCATATTCTACTTTTTATTTCAGCTGTAAGATTTCACTAGGTTAATCTGTTGAGCAAGACACAAACTGGCGCCCTGTTTACTTCTTACAGATTAGAGATCCCTCAGTGCTTGTCCACGCAGAACAAGATATTGATTCTCCGGCTATTTTTTTCAAGTTTCTTTCAAAATCATTTAACCATATTACTGTATTACAAAACTATTGGGACAAGACCTCTGAATAAGCAATTTTGCATCAGTATCTTGTAAATAGCTTTTCAGATAAAACATTGTAATGGTGCCCTAACATTGTGATAAAGACAAAGGGTATGTCTACACTGCACTCAGAGGATTTGTAGACATACCTGAGCCAGCTGGGATCTAGCTAGCTTGAATAACAATATCAGTGGAGCTGTGGCAGCATGGACTATGCAAGCACATCCAGGACCATGGGTGTGTTCTTGAATGGCTTCCCATGCTGCCGTGACTTCATCGCTTATTGCTGTTCAAGCTAACTATACCAAAGCTAGTTTGGGTATGTTTACATGCGCTGCAGTCACGCCTCCGGTTACGGAGCACACATACCCTAAGATACCACTGTAAAGATGGGTAGAGAGATTAGATGAGCACTGAAAGAGTTCCCGGACACCCTATCCCAGTGAGAGCCAATTTTAAAAATAGAATTTCTGAGCATGGAGTCTATTCTAAAAATCTTCCATCCCAATGCACTTCATTTTTTTAGATCCCCTCGATTGATGGATACTCACCTTACAGAAAGAACTTTATTGCTAATTGACCATTCACATTTTTACACCTAAATCCTTTGAAAGAGCTAGTCTGAAATGTTGGGAGCATCATACTGTAATTTAACAGCTCTGCTCAGACCAAAATTAGCTTTTCTGTGAACCCTCTGAGTTGCTGCAGTGGCATATCTCTCATGGGTTTATCTCTCATATTGACTGACAAGCTCTTCTACAAAATTTGGGACTTCTTGCGATTCAGCAGCCAAACGTTCCATGAGGAATGACCACGACCAACCTACTTCACAACCCTTCCAGTCAATGTGTGTGTGTGTGAGAATTCTGTCTTGAACAGCTATTACTTTACTCCAAAACAGTCCCATTGAAGCAAATGTATTACTTATAGATAAGGCTATGATTTTTTCACAGAGGTCGCGGAAGTCATGGACCCCCAGAGCTCTTGGCCGCTGTGGGCCGGAGCTCCTGGATGACGGGGGGAGGGGGCGCAGGCAGCTCCGGAGCGCTCGGCCGCCATGGGCATTGGGGTAACCCCGGAGCTCCTAGGCGGTGGGGTACCCTTGGAGCTCCCTGCCATCATGGCTGGTGTGGGACCCCCCCCCAGAGTTCCAAGCCCCCACAGGTGGTGGGGGCCCCCGGAGCTCCGAGCAGACCCCGCAGATGCCTAGCCACTGCAGGCAGTGTGGGGACTCTGCAGTGGAGCTCCTTATTTTGTCATCGATATTTTTAGTAAAAGTCACAGACAGGTCATGGGCTTCCGTGAATTTTTCTTTATTGCCCATGATCTGTCCATTACTTTTACTAAAAATATCCGTGACAAAATCTTAGCCTTACTTATAGAATAAGGTGCAACTCCACGTGACAATGATATCTGGGTTTGGCTTGTAGTTAACATATTGCCTATGGCAAAAAGCAATAAAGAGCAGGTTAATGTCAGTGCATAGACCTGCTCCTTTTGAGTTACCTTGTGCACATACTGATTACACTGTCATCTTAGGGTCATCATGGAGAAACTGGGAAAGGTGATGACTCCAGATTTTTGATCAGCCAGTTGAGAATGGGAGCATTTGTTATGTGCAAGCATTACATTTGCATTACACTAACAGTTGCACTGACTGCAATTGCTCAAAGTAATGAACAACATGTAAAGTTTGGCCTGGTCAAATTAAACTCGTCCAACTGAGCAGATTACTTTTAAAATAATTTGTACAGCTGTAATATTAAGTCCAATGTAATATTTTCTGTTTAAAGAGGAACTGCTGATTAGGTTCCTGCTTTTATTATTAACTATAAATTAAATGTTGCAGATGTTTATTGTGTAAAGCCTACAATTGATTTTTTAAATAATTTGTGTACAATTAAGGTAATTAAGCAATCAATTAATACCAACCCCAAGTTATATCAAGTATTTCATTTTACAGCTCTGGCCTGAAATCATTGTTAGGCAGGCAAACTTTACATGATCCACTTTCCACAACTTAATGTTATAAAAGCTAGTAAAACTGTCCAACTAGTGCTAGCTGGATCAATCATTCTGTGATCAGTTTTCTCGCAAGTAATATAGCTAATTTTTTTATGTTAAAATGTTCGCTAGAGGCTTTGCATTTCTAGTTTGCTGCATAACTTATTTCAACAAAACATAAGGTCAGTTTCCTCACCTGAATCTTAGCTCTTTGTACTCTCACAAATAATTACTAGGGAGATAAGTAAGACATCATAACGTTTGACATCAGGTGGAGAACAGGCAGTAGGACTGGATCAAAGATCTTTGAAAAAAATACCTATTTTAATTGTAGTTACAGCAGAACAACTTCCAACTGCAGCATCTTGCTAAATGTTCTACAGGGTGACTCTGGGTAAAAATTAAATGAAGAAGGGTTGCATAACAGAGCGGCAAGATGTCCAATCCGATGCAGGGGGTATTTGTAAGAAAAGCCAGATAAAGCAGGGAAGATTTGCTGATGGAAAGATTTTCCTGTCAGAATGATTCATCCCAGATTCTGGAATCTATAACTTCCAGCTGCCAAGTTTCTTTACACAGCTGGCTCACAAATCAGAATGAGACAAAACAACCCCCCGTAAACAACAATAACAAAACCCAACCCAAAGGCTGACGTTTACAAAGCTTACCAGGGGATTTAGAGACACAGTTCCCATTTAAGTTGAGGCTTGAGTATGTAAATCACCTCATCAGATTTGAAAATCACAGCCAAGTGTTACAGAGAAAAAGGACTGCACAGTGCACAATACTTTGGCTAATGAATGATTTAGAAGTGGACTGTCTCTGACCTATATATTTTTGATGTTAGTAGTTTGATAAGGTTCTAATGACTATAACAAAATAAAAGATGTAATTAAATGTATTGTTTTTATGACACTTCAAAAAAATTCAATTGGTTCAATGCAAAAACAGGGTTGGGATTTTGGTCTTTGGAAATGGGTAGTTCCAGGAAAGATGCGATTTATGGTGACACACAGGTAATTTATACTACGTAGGTAATTCTGCGGCTAGTAACTTCTCAACCTACCCATCTGTCTGTCCTCCTAAGTAATCAATGGATGTGTAACTGGTTCATCAATCAAGGAGAAAGCCTTGTTAGATGTCTTCTTTTCACTGTGAAACCTCTTTAAAGATATGAGATTAATTATTGTGGTTACTTGGTGTATATATATAGATAGATAGATTAGATATGGATAGAGATAGACATGTCCTATTCACACATGTAGTGTCTACATCTGTATTTTTAAAAATATGCTTCTCTTCTTAAGTAGGCGTAAATACATTTCAAAACTTGAAAATACCTTTATTGATGAACATGCCGTTTGGGGTCACGGACCAGACTCTATTCTTAGTTGCTCTGGGTTGACATTAGTTTAACTGTATTGATTGTCAGGGAGTTATTTCAGATTTACACTAGTGTTGCTGAGATCAGAATCTGATTCCATATCCTTCAAATGAGGCCCCACAGAATGCTGCTATTTGGGAATGAAGTGCTGAAAAGAGCAGAATGGTTATTTCCCCTAGGAAGCCAATAAACTTCAGTTAGGAAGTATGGATAAGATCAATGGGGTAATGTAAATCACTGGTCAGTGTGTGTTACATGTTCCCATCTGTGCCTGATCCACAGAGGATGTGAGTTTGTTAAACTCGCTGTTACAGAAGCTGGTTCTTTAGCTCAAAGTGCAGAGAGAATCATTCTCTTAGCTCTGAACATCACTAGTTTGACTCTCAGAGTTGGCCAAGACTGTAGCCATGGCAGTAGGATATCTGGCTCGATAGTTCAGTAGAAGAGCTGTGTTAACAGGAAATCTGCCTATGGTGTGAGTGTGTGCAGCTTTGCTGATATCAATGGGAGTCCTATCTTTGGAATGATGGGACAATATGGATAAAGTGATTTATAGTAACTAGTCTCTGTGGAGCCACGCATCCCAGTATCTGTGTGTAACAGATACATTCAAGACATCTTGTTTTCCTCTTGTCTATTAGGATGTAAACTCTATATGTCTTTAACTAGCAAATTACAAACAAATGTGTAGTAGAAGTCTTTAAAGACGGTTTTCTTGTGAAATGTGATTACAGTGGTGATTCAGTAAATACTTTGTAAATAATTCTGGTGTGCTAGTTGACATTTCCTCCTTCTTTTATTGTGGAATAAAACTAAAATCAATGGAAACATAAATTTAAAATGTGGTTTAACTCTACGATAGTAATAAGGGGCCATATTATATTATTGATTTGAAGCAGACCTCTTCATTAATTTCAACAGGAAGCTCTTAAAAACTGAAGGGACCATATGGACTATTTTCTAGAAAATTCATTTGAAAAAAGTAGATGCTGTGGGCCCAATTTGCAAATGTGGGCACTCAAAGAGGACATCCAAACACTCAGACGTTTGAACACTCAGGCTGGCACTTAGTGACTAAACTTACCACTTCAGTGCCTACGGGCTGATTTGAGAACACAAGTACAAGATTTGAACATCCTGGGCCAGTTCTTTGATCCACACTAAACCTTCTTTGCATTATTCCAGTGATGCAATACACCCCTAAAGCCAGTGTAGCCAGCCATGGGATCAACACTCCACTGTAGATTTTGGCTCGGGCAGAGTCATTAAGGGCTGGAGGCATGGCTGAACCTTGGTGATCCAGACCTTTGGCCCCTCTGCCCCAGCTGCAGCCAAAGATTGTGGCCTATAAATTTGTATAAATCTTTCCTGACGACACTTATTGCAGGAACAGGAATTAATTCAGGGAAATCTTATGGTCTGTACCATACAGGAGATCAGACAATTTGGTCACAGTGGTCTCTGGCAGCCTTTTAGTTGATGAACTATGCAAGCTGCAGTTGCTGCTTTTTAATCCTCAATATTGGGGCTGTTTTGTGTCTATCAGAATCTGACAAGCAATTAAACCAGGCTATTGTAGATACTCATCTCTTGCCCAGTCTGATTAATTCAGTTATCTGTGAGAGAGCACAGTAGTATCCTTTCACATTAACATTATTTCAGTTCTGTTTGCTTTTTCAACTGGGGGAAAAATTTGCTCCTAGGTTGAAAATCTTGTTTGCCAAGGTTTGGCCTAAAACCTAAGCTTAAACCTGAAACAAGGGATTGTAATAAAAATGCTGACCCAACCTTCACTGTAGACCAGTGGTCCCCAAACTGGAAGACATGGAGCAATGTTCGGGCGGGGCCCAGGCCAGCCCCCATGAGGGGCAGGAAGGCAGCGCCTCCCGCTCTGCTCCAGCCCTAGCTAGCTCTTCCCCCAGCTGCAGTTCTACTCCACCCCCAGCCCAGCTGTGGCCCCAGCTGCAGGTCCACTCTGCCCCCTGCTCTGCACCCAGGCCAGCTCTACCCTCGTTCCCTCTCTGCCTCTAGCCCTAGCTCCTGCCTCATCCCCAGTTCTGCCCCCAGCTCTGCTGCTGAGCCAACTGTGCAGTAATGGGGTGGAGGGGGGCATGGACAGATTCCATTATTGGTGGTGGGGGCGTGACAGGAAAAGTTTTGGCCCCACTGTTCTAGACACTAATCTACACAGGCAAATTGCATTGTGTTAGACAATGACCTTGAGGACTCACGTTCACTGGCACAATGTTAAACACAACTGAGCACGCAGCGGAGACAGACGATTGTCTTTAACATTTCATTAGTTAAAGTTGTGTTCTAACGTGATGCAGTTTCCAGTGGAGGGGAACGAAAAGGGCAGTGCTGCAATACAGGCACCTAGGATTAACTGTGAATTTTCAAAACTTTCTTCAACAACTGCTTCAAGACACCGTTTTTTCCTCATTACGGATCTACTGCGGTACGTGAGGTGCAAGGCTTCTATTATTTATTATTTGTAGCCCCACAGCACCTAGGAGCTCTAGTTGTGGCTCTAGTCCCCTTTACAGTAAGTGCTGTACAAGCACAGAACAAAAAAAGAGTCCCTGCCCCAAAGAACTTTCAGTCTAAGGGGCAAGCTTTCATTATTCTAACAGAGTCCTTAACTGATCTGCTTAGAAAGAACTGCAGGTCAAGCCTATGGGAATATAATACGGATAGCTAGAGACACTGGTGCAGGTAGAGTTTCAAATCTGAACAGTATGGTACATTGATATCTAGTTCAAGATCGGCATATCGGGGTATTTTCAGGTACTCTTAAAAATTGTTTAAAAAACCTGCTTGTTCTTCATATAATGAAAATTGCCAAACTCAGATCTGCAGATGGCTAGCTCAACCATTTGCTCAAGCTTTCTTCTGTCGGAGGGTAGCAGCTGTTGATATTTTATTCCTATGATTCCTAGCACTGTAAACAAAGATCACAAAATGTTTGAGAGGAACGTATTTGCACTGATATCAAGAGCTTGCTTTTTGGTTTCCATACAAAATTAATGCTCGCAGCTAAGCTTATGTCCTTCCTAAACTACATCAGATAACAATACAGCATTTGTATTGATCTAATCTGAATGGAAAACATGAGTCACAATAGACAAATGTCTCTATTTCCAATTATTGTAAAGGTGGTAAACAGATTTGTTAGGCTACAGTTTAAATAAGACGAATATAACTACATTTACTTTCTGCTGTATAAACATACATTTTACTTGTAGTGTTTGTAAACTGTATGCAGCAAAATTCTTATTTATAAATGGGTACATCTGAAATAACGTGGAAGAAAATCCATATAAACAAATGCTTTATTAGCTGGCCAACGTTTACAAATATGCATAATTTCTTAAGATACTTACTTGCCATGTAATAGAGATAAAAGGACCTTTTCATGGCAAAAAGATGGATAGATTAGCTTGACTAAAACATGCAATTGCTTAAATTCTGGATTCTTTTTTGTACTTTATGTACTGGAAATATATTCAGTATGGAGACTGCTACAATTAAATTATTAGGAAGAGTAGGCCCCGATGAAATCTATGATGGAGCTAGACTGGTGGTTCCCAAACTTGTTCCGCCGCTTGTGCAGGGAAAGCCTGTGGCGGGCCGCGCCAGTTTGTTTACGTGCCGCGTCCGCGGGTTCGGCCAATCACGGCTCCCACTGGCCGCGGTTCGCTGCTCCAGGCCAATGGGAGCTGCTGGAAGCGGCGTGGGCCAAGGGACGTACTGGCTGCCGCTTCCTGCAGCCCACATTGGCCTGGAGCAGTGAACTGCAGCCACTGGGAGCCGCGATCGGCTGAACCCACGGACGCAGCAGGTAAACAAACCAGCCCAGCCTGCCAGGGGCTTTCCCTGCACAAGCGGCGAAACAAGTTTGGGAACCACTGAGCTAGACAATATGAATAGTAACATGAGACAGAGAGACATATCATTATGTGAAGCTTGAATGTAGAACACACACTAAACTAGAACTGTAGTAGGGTGACTAAGTAACAAGGAAAAGTTTGTATTTTTTCACAGAATTTTCAAATATTGTCCAATATAATTAAGTTACAGTATACACTGTTCTGTTGGATCTATGATCGTATGCTATAAAGCAGTGGTGGGCAACCTGCAGCCCATCAGGGTAATCTGATTGTAGGCCACGAGACATTTTGCTGACTTCACTGTCTGCTGGCACAGCCCCCCACAGCTCCCACTGGCCACCCGGGGTCTTCCCGGCCACTGGGAGCTGTGGGGGGCCGTACCTGCAGATGGTCAACGTCAGAAAATTGTCTCATGGCCCAAAATCAGATTACCTTGATGTGCCACAGGTTATCCACCACTGCTATAAAGGGAAAGAAGTAAGGCTACTTTGTAAAGACAAAATGAAATTCGTAAATATTCAAGGTACAATCATTTAGAGGAAGTCTACTTTTCTTTTTTTTTTAAAAGGGTTGGTGGTAGTTTGGGCCTGTTCCAACACCTATTGAAATCAAAGGGACTCATTCCATTGACTTCAATGGGCCTTGGTTCAGGCCCTGACTGAGACAAATAGATACATACAATAAGGAAAAAACAAGACAAGATGTTATGAAGGAAAGTGAGCCATTCGCATGCAATAGACATGGGCAGAGTCTGACAATGGGAAACCAAGGAAGGGATATGAAATGACACAATAGTCCATTATGTGAGACATGATATATGTTTTTAATCCAGAAAAGGGAAGAAAGATGATAAAATAAGGAGAAAAAAAAAGGGAGGCCAAGACACAAATCCAGATGGAAAATCCCTTGAACCAAGTGAGTGGAAATGACGTGTTAAACTGACATCTCAGTCATGTGGCTTTCATTAATTTTTATTCCCAAGAAATAAAGAGTAAAGGAAATAGAAGTTAATAAAAGGAAAAGATGACAGTATGCTATTATAGGCTGGGAACATACCCAAATGTTGTGGAGCAGAAGCTGAACTATAGTATAGCGCATTGGGCATCAGATGATGCTTCTAGAAAATAGACTAAGCAAGGCAGGGAATGTGAACTTGAATTGGTATAATATGATGATTTGTGAAGATATTTATGATGCCTATTAAAAAGGCGGCAGGACTTGGGTAGCACAAGAGAGAGAAGGAAATAACAGTGTCCACCCTGTCTCAGTATGGCCTTGGTAGGTCCCAAATGGTTCCAAATCTACTGTCCACTGAAGCTTTGGCTTGTTTCAGTGGTGGATGGACAGAAGATGGGGCAAAATGGATGGGTTTGACACAAAACAAAGAGAAAAAGAAGGAGTCTGATACAAAGGAGGGGAAATTGGGGAAGATGTTGGTAGCTTTAATAATTTGTAA
The DNA here is from genome assembly GCF_965152235.1 of Eretmochelys imbricata. Classification (NCBI taxonomy): domain Eukaryota; kingdom Metazoa; phylum Chordata; order Testudines; family Cheloniidae; genus Eretmochelys; species Eretmochelys imbricata. The sequence goes on from NC_135578.1 coordinate 11,589,426, forward strand.
AGAATTTGCAACATGTAGGACAGAGCTTCCATCATGATTAACACATTTAAACCACCTTCACCCAACAAGGACACTCCACCAGAAAAGTATATTGCATTAAGGAACAAGCCACCCAAATCTCCAAGAAAACCTGCTTCAATACAGATTCCCCCCACCAACTGTACACTCCTTGTTGTCATCTACCACTCAACACTGGAACCTATATTGGCTATCATCAAACAATTACAACTGAGACCACTTAAAATGAAGTGGGCAGTTAACACCTCTGCAGTCATGGGACAAAAAAAGGGGGGTTAGTGGATTACAAATTACATAAACCCAGTGTATTAAATCTAGCAGAGTTATGAATTTAAGTTCCCAGGCTCATCTTTCGAAGATGATGTTCAGGTTTCCTTTGAATTTGAGGATTGAGAGATCAGATATGGAGTGATCATTCTGTGAAAAGTGTTCATCCACAGGTGATATGCTATTTTTGTCTTTTATCATTTTTCTGTGTGAGTTCATCCAAGAGTGTCTCGTTTCACCCACAGAGGAGTTGTTGGGCCATCTGATGCACTAGATGGAGGTACACAACGTGTTGTGTAGTGCCCATGGATCTTGAAAGGTGTGTTGTGGGGGGTATTGATCATTGTAGCAGTGGAGATATGTCTGCAGGTTTTGCATCTGTTTTTTTCTGACAGGTTCTGGTGTTGAATTGAGTTGGTGTGTCCTGGTCTGTGAGGAGCTTGCTTCTGATTATAAGCTTGGCAAGGCTGGGGGATTGTTTGAAGGCCAGAAAAGGAGGTTCTGGAAAGATTTCTGTCAGAATGTGGTCTCCATCAAATATCATGCAACATGTGTTAACCAATTATAATCTGTTCCACCTTGTATTTAGCTGTGATTACTCTGTTTACCTTTTCCAGATCTGAAGAAGAGCTCTGTGCAGGTCAAAAATGTGTCTCTTCCACCAACAGAAGTTGGTCCAACAAAAGCTATTATCTCACCCACCTTGTCTCTCTCATCACTGAGATATACATACATGGACAGATCCTCGCCTGGTGAAAACTGGTGTAACTCCAATGAAGTCAATATAGTTACTCTAATTTTCACCAGCTGCGGATCTGGGCCATCCAAACTGACCACTCTCCAAGTTTAAATCCAAGTTAAACCAGAACATCTGGGGGGGGGGGTAGGGGGTAGCCTATTTCCTCTTGTTTTTTCCTACCCCCCCCCCCCCAGATGTTCTGGTTTAACTTGGATTTAAACTTGGAGAGTGGTCAGTTTGGATGAGCTATTACCAGCAGGAGAGTGAGTTTGTGTGTGTATGGGGGTGGGTTTTTGGAGGGGGGTGAGGGAGTGAGAGAACCTGGATTTGTGCAGGAAATGGCCCAATTTGATTATCATGCACATTGTGTAAAGAGTTGTCACTTTGGATGGGCTATCACCAGCAGGAGAGTGAATTTGTGTGGGGGGGTGGAGGGTGAGAAAACCTGGATTTGTGCTGGAAATGGCCTAACCTGATGATCACTTTAGATAAGCTTTTACCAGCAGGACAGTGGGGTGGGAGGAGGTATTGTTTCATATTCTCTGTGTATATATAAAGTCTGCTGCAGTTTCCACGGTATGCATCCGATGAAGTGAGCTGTAGCTCACGAAAGCTCATGCTCAAATAAATTGGTTAGTCTCTAAGGTGCCACAAGTACTCCTTTTCTATATTGTTTCAGCTACAGTAAAATCTGTAATGTATGGAAAGAAAATGTTTATTTTCCCAGCTGTCTGTCAGATTGGGTTGGTTTTACATTAGTTTAATGTCATGAATAGTAAACATTTGTCTACGTTATATGGCTTGTTGGTTGTTCTATAATTCACAAATGTCACAGAGGAAAACTTTTTTGCTTAAGAATGAGTAAGAAGCTTTTCTTTGTAGAAAACCATGCAAATCCTTGGGAAACGCACTACAGAAATGCTAGTTCTTTTAGACTAGCGATGTCTGTATCTCATTTAAAACACTCTTTATGGTCTGATACACTTCTTTAGCAAGTTCTTAAGAAGCCTGCATTTTAAGAAAAAGCAGCACAACTTTAGATGTTATAGAAAGTGGAACAGCAAAAAAGCCTATTTCTAAACCTCCTTCTCCTCAAGCATTGGAGAAAGAAGGTTCAAAATATAGGTTAATTCTTCTTGCAGCTCAGTCTAATCCTCCTTTTATTTCACTCGTATGGACAGACTTTCTCTTTTTAAAAAAGAAGAATCATATTGTTTCATAATAGACTGTTTCCATGTGCGTGCATTTCCCTTTTTCCCTGTGAGCCACTCATAACAAAAAAGTTAAGACTAAAGGAAAGTTCTTTACTTAAGACAGAATTCATTTGTTCTCTAAAATATTTAGCTTCCAAAAGGAAAATCTTGGGAGTAAGTTTAACTCTGTTGATATTTCGATGTGTTAATTAGTAACAATACAGCATAAGTACTGTCATAGCATATTGGAAATACACTTTTTGGTGGTATTCTCAGGCTCAGGATTGGTGTCACACTGCTCAAATGGGAGTTTTACCATTGACTTCAATGCTCAGTGCTTTTCAAACTATTGATCCTCAGACCTTTTGTTTTTGTGTAGCACGTTTGTCATCTGAAATGGGAGAAGAAAATAACTGCCTATTCTATCAACATTAAAAAGTATCTGCTTAAAAAGTTAATAACTGACTGGTCCATATAAAACATAGATATAAGTTTACAGGCCCTTCTCTTTAATGAATCTTTCTATCATTTTACTGAGCATGACCTCGAGGAAGCCAATCAATTATATTTATGTGTGAGATACAAATGGCAGCCATAAATTAGCATGAATTGCTCACTAACAGAATTTAGCAATGGCAATTAACCCAATTTCTTTAACTCCCCAGAAGAGCTGCCCATGTGTGCTGCAGATGATAGGCACTATAAAGTCATCTTTCTCAGCATGCGTTTCTAATGATGTTATGTTGTAATGCACTGCTCCATCCCAACTACACAGTGCAAGAGGCAAGAATTGTGTGCAAGGTGCTTTTTCTGAAGGGGATTTTATAAATGACTTTACTCGGTATAGTTAGAAGACCAGAGCCTTAATACAGGAGTAGCTTTAAAACACAGGGTCCTGTAACAAAGGATCATTACAAAGGGAGGTGTCTGAGTCAGTGGTGTGTCTCTTCCCTGAGCCATCTCTTCTTTTTGTCCTGCTGGCACAACTTTATTGCAATAATAGTAAGTAACATTAGAAGTTTTAGCAGTTAAAGTCAGGGTGTAAGGTTGCGCTGATTTAGCAAAACAGCTAGATAAATCCAGGGGCAATCTAAACCAATGTAAGAGCATCCACACACACAGTCGCATTGGTCTGGAAAACTTGTTTAACCTTTAGCTACACCAGTGCAAGTTTGTGTGTAGACCAGTTCTTATTACAATAGTAATTTCTATTTCAGTAGCACCTGGAACCCCCAACTGAGACTGGCCTGCCGTTGTGCTAGGTGCAGTGCAAAACAACGGGGTAGAGAGTCTGTGCCCTGAACAACTTACAGTCCAATAGACAAAGGTAGTCCTCTAGAGATTAGGAATCAAGGCATAGAGATGAAGCAACTTGCCTAAAGTGACACAGGGGGTCTAGTGAAGCTGACAACTGAACTGGGGAGACACAGTGTAGTGCTTTGAGCATACGACCATGCTTCCCCTCTACCCATTCTAATGCACCACATTCTCCTTCCTCAGCTGTCACTCTCCCTTTCTCCATCTCCTCAATCCCCCTTGGCTGTCCCATCTGTGGCTCTCCTCTTCCCCTTCTCACTCCTCTGCCTTTCTTCCCCATTGTACTACTGATCCATGGCCATAGGCAGGGTTTCAATGAGGCAGGGGAGGGCTGGAGCAGCTATGGACAAGTATTGAGAAATCTACATCTGAGAGGGAAAGTTGTCATCAGATGAATGGAAAAATGCTCTTGGCTATGGCTGCAACCTGGGAATGCAGGAGCTGTTACGGCTCCAACACGACACCTAGAGGTTCCTCTTACAAGCGGGCCTACTCCTTCAACAGAAGACATCTATATAGGGTTGCCAACTTTCTACTTGCACAAATCCGACCACCCTTGCCCTGCTCCTTCTCCAAGGCCCCACACCCACTCACTCTATCCCCCCTCCCTCTGTCACTCGTTCTCCCCACCCTCACTCACTCGCTCATTTTCACCAGGCTGGCTCAGAGGGCTGGGGTGTGGGAGGGGGTGAGGGCTGCGGCTGGTGGTGCGGGCTCTGTGGTGGGGCCAGAAATGAGTTCAGAGTGTGGGAGGGGGCTCCTGGCTGAGGCAGTGGGTTGGGATGCGAGAGGGGATGAGGGCTCCGGCTCAGGGTGTGGGCTCTGGAGTGGGACTAGGGATGAGGGGTTTGGGGTGTAGGAGGGGGCTCCGTGCTGGGGCTGAGGAGTTCAGAGTGCAAGAGGGGGCTCTGGGCTGGGGGAAGGGGTTGGGGTGTGTGAGGGCTCTGGCTGTGGGTGCAGACTCTGGTATGGGACATGGGGTGTAGGAAGGTGCTCCAGGCTAGGACCGAGGGGTTTGGAAGGCGGAAGGGGGTTCACAGCTGGGGTGGGGGGTTGGGGTATGGGGTGGGGGGCGGTGAGGGCTCCGAATGGCGGTGCAGGCTCTGGGGTGGGGCTGGGGATGAGGGGTTTGGGGTACAGGAGGATCCCTTTTAAACCGGGTGTTCCGGTCAAAAATTGGTCACCGAGTCACCCTATGTCTATAGGGTGGACACTTCGGACTCTCGTATAGTTTGCTGCTTTCAGGTTAATAACAACAACAAACCAACGGTCTTAGAATCTACTGAGGCTATGATTCCAAATAGGACACCTGCTACTGCCTCATTCAGTCCTTTCACTCCATGCTGCACTTATTATTTTTCAGCATTTCATGACAAAGGGGGTGATGTTAATTACTATGTTAATTAGGAAAAGTAACTTCATTTTGGTGAACTGTAACTTGCAGTGTGGGGAAGGGAAATACCCCTTTCTCTCCCCCACCTTTTCTTAGGGCTTGCAATTTATGACAATCATATGGGCACAGCTACCGCCCACTACAAAGAGCAAGGGCTACAGGACTGTGTGGCAGTAAATTTGTCCAACTCAGACCGGCTTGCTGACTGGCATCAGAATCAATGCAGTGAGCATCTGATGTATGGGCATTCAGTTCTTCTGAGATAACATTGTATGACACGTAGGATCTAATTCACCACTGGTATGAGTGGGCACAAGTCCATCAAAGTCAACCAGTCAAAGGCCAAATTCTGTTTGCGGTCTGATCCTGCCATTATCACTCGTGCTATGCAGCACCTGATCTCTCCAGTAATTCCCAGTCAGACCATTTGAGAAGTAAGGTACTACTCAACACAGGTAAGTTTTCACCCCAGTGAAAATCCAGAGAAGTTCCAATGAAACCAGTTTGAGAACAGCGTTGGACTTTTAAGCAAATGGAGAATTTGGACCCTTGTCCATCAAACATTCCACTAGAGAATCAGCATTTCTCTGAGACTGGTGAGAAAACATTGGTCTAATAGTTTTTTGTTGACCAAATAATAGATGACTTCTTGTTGTTTAGCTCAACAAATATTGCATCAGCACGGAGGCTTGGATTCCAGTAATAGTGTTTACAGTATACTGTAGTGCCATTTAACGGACCCGTATATTTTCCAGTCCCCCTTTCCCTTTCACAATCCTCGACTAGCTAACCAGTTCAGAGAGTCTGAATGGGGACCCTCTTATTTGCATTTCCCCAACTAGCCTTCTATTGAATCAATCCCAGTATATACCAACGTTCTCTTGTGCTACTGAAAGCAAATCAGGACCTTTCATTTCATTATTAATGAACACAACGAAACACAATTATTAAACCTGCACTTTTTCATTGTTCCATAGGTTTCCTTTGTGCCTGCCCATGTCTGACATGTGACAGTAAAGCGCTGAGTGATTGTCCCTCGTGCCTCATCCCTTGCAACTCCTCGCCACCTGCTTGGCAGCATTAAACAGATGTATAAGTGTAAAGCCCTGCAAAACCCATCATTTCAATCACTGATCATTTTAAAAAAAAGCAAACCCGACTGTCCAAACAAAGCTGTGCCGGGTCAGCATTTTTTGTTGTTTGAAGTAAAGGGGAACAGCACGAAGAATAAGCGAGGAACAATAAGATATTTCAGCTGCACAGTCGGTCATGGTATCCATTTGTGTCACAAGTGACCATAAGGCATTTTGTTTATTTCATATTGCTTTGTGTTTATGTTGCTTTAACAACCAAAATATTCCTCCAGCATGGAATAAAGAGTATTTTCCTCAGAGATTCTAACAGAGGCACTGCATTATTCATCGTCAAGTGAAGAGGAAAATTTCAATTGCCAGTTTCTGGTAAATGTCTAATTAAGAAAGGGGACTTCTGAGCCACAGACAGGCGCCACAATCATTAAAGGACAGTTTTCTGAAGATTACGGGTCTACAGTCTGTCAAGCGGAGTTTTTCTTTTTTTTCCCCTTTCTTTCTTTCCTACAGCTGAACTAATTCAGCAGTAGAAAACTGCCTAGAACAAAGCCCTTGGAATTAACATCTTGTTTAAGCAAACACACGCCTACTTTGAAGTAAGTGTGATCAGTTCACCATTGTTATTGAGGTCAAGTTTATATTCTGTCACTTAACTACCATTAACTTCAATGCTACTCTTAGTTCTGAATCTCAGTTGAAATTTGTATGGACAGTGTCTGCTCAGGATAATTTTTTGATCAGGGAACATATCTCAAGTAGGTCAGTTTAATATGGTTTACATCAATTTGAAGCTAAACTTTGAAAACTACTGAAATCTAGCCTAATTGCCTATTGTCTGCCTAATTAAATGCTAGGGTACACTCAGAATACAATTAGAGGCAGTTTTCTGTGTTCCCCTAATCAACCTTTTAAATTATTTTTTTAAAGTTTTGATGTTTATATACTTATTTTACCAATCCACCTTTGGGCCCCAGTTTAGGGAAGCATCACTATTCAGAAAGTGTAAGCATGGGTTTGATTTTAAGCTTGAAGTCAAATTGACTTAAGCACAGGCTTAAGTGTTTACCTGAATCAGGGTCTTTCTTTATGGCTCATTAGTTAAACTTGCCTCATTGTAGCAACTACAAGTATATGAGAATATGTGGGATTCTAATGGAAAAAAGACATTTGTCTGAATAATTTATTCCTTTATAACTACTTTGCATAACTGTTTTGTATTTTAAGCATGGAGAAGGAAGTGACTCTTCACTGCTGCTGTAAATTTGTTGTTGTAAGTTGCCAATAAAATAGAGCAATAGTGAGTTCCTTATCACTATGATTTTCTCATTGTCACAGGAAGTTGTACATTGACCTTAGTGTTCATATAGCACTGGTCACTTAGCAGCTAATTCTAGTTTAAAGCACAAATCCAATTTGAATACTATGGTTTTTACTTCTATCAGTGGCGTGTGAGGCCAAGAATGGAGCTTTCTGTTTGTTTTATTCAGAGACAAAAAGGTCATTATGTCAATTATTTATTTATATGGGAACTTCAGTGCTTGTGAAAGATGCCAGCTCCACATCCATGGTAGCCGAAATCTTTTGACTCCAGATCAAATACAATAAGGCAGTGGCAATGCAAGCTTGCACCCTACCAATGTATCTCAGCTCTGCTCCAGAGGGACATCCCAGATTGGTGAGACGAAGAGTACAGTCTCTAGGCTCATTCAAGCCTGGATCTCTCAGCTGGGAATGTCAACTGTGATGGGTGCCTTGTGTGATATGGACACCTGTCCCTTTCAGGCATTGGAGTGAGCTCCACCAATGCATTCCACATGGAACAAACAACTTATCACACAGAATCATAGTGGGAACAGCTAATCATGTGGGAAGAGCTTTCAGCCACTGCCACCGCATTTAAACTTGTGACTTCGAGCTGAAAGGGTGGGTATTCCTATATCTGAAACATTTACCCCTATTCATGAAAGAACTTCAGCAAGTGCTTTAGTCCCATTGAAGTTAATAGGACTTAAGCATGTGCTTAAAAGTTATGCATGCACTTAAGTGCTTTCTTCAGCTGGGGGCTTAGTCTTTTAATGTCAGGTTAGAAATATAAAAAGATCCACCTCAGACAACGTACTTCTATAATGTTTCTTCAGCTGTATTTGCTTCGGGTTTTATCTTACTATTAGCTTCAGTGGGAGCTGAAGGTGTTGAGTGAGAAAAATGGTCTAAAAAAGAGCTTTCTGATTATACCCCATGGCACAAAGCTACTCCTCTCCCCCACCACCCCATGATAATACTGAAAAACATCATTCGGCCAGGAAGACAAAATCAAATAGAAGATAATTCTTTATCTTAGGTGCTGCAGATGATAATTAAACCATTGCAGGTGTAGAAGTACTTTGGAAGTGCCAGGACTTATGTATATAGTGGACTGAGCACAGTTTGCTCTTATGGGTATTAGAGGACTAGAACGAATCAGGTACTGGTTGCTTACTACAAGCTTAGCTGCCTCCAGCGACAACTGCCATTCTAGATCATTGAGATTTTAAGTTGCCACAGTCCACTTTAAATTCATAACCCAAAGCATTGATATGCACAACATCTACAATGCACTTTAATCACTAGGTGTCTTAATTTGTTTTTTATTAGGTGATTAAAGGTACAATAAGGTATGTGTTCAACAAGAGGGAAGACCATTGTTCTGCATCATTAAGCTCACAGCGGCCCAAAAAGAAATTGTAGGCAATGTGCCAAAGCCCTTAATGAAGAGGATCTCTTTGAATTATCTGTGGATAAGGAAGGGATAAAGCCTGAGCCCTGGTATATTTGATCCTCTTTGTTTTCCCTGTTATGAGGACTTACAAAGCCAGACGTATTGGACCTTCTGGAATTGTAATTTATTGAAGCATTAATTTCCCAGCCATATTAAAGCTCTTGGTCTCATAGAGAAAGTGTAGTTATGTACTATTATTAATTCTGCAAGTGTTTTCTGAATTCCTGCATGCCACAGTGCTGAAATTTTAAAAAATAAGGTTAAGAGGATTTATTTATACTAATACTTAGTATTTCATAAAACTGAATTATGCAAACTTTATCAGACAGGCTTTTTTTTTAAAAAATGTTTCCTTTAGTTTCAATGTAAGTAGCAAAAGTATAGCTTCATTATACTAGACTTACATGAATGTTATAAAGTAAAAAGCTATGGCAAGAGCCATATTATTAATAAGCGTTTACATTTTATTTGAAATTAAAGTGATTCTGCATGGCTCACTAGCTGCTAAATCTGGCTGATTGATTATCAGAGATAAGTAAAAGGGTGCGTTTTAGTAACCAATATCTTGCTAAATACATTTCCTAAATATAAAGTTAACCTCACTGTCCTAGAACATGTAGGAAATGTGCTTTTGTCAAGGTATAACAGAAAATAACGTGCATAAAAAAACCTGATAGTCTTGTCTTAAAATAAAAACATAGTAGCACAGGTTTTTGGTCTCTAAATTAATTATGCACAAAAACGTGTATAAACACATGATTACTGCTTTCTTATATAAATAAAATAGAAGTCTAGTACATTAAAGGACATAATTCTGCAGAATGCTGAACAACCTATAGAAGTTGACGGCATTCAGGTCCTGGTTGGACAAAGCATTTAAGCATATGCTTAAAGCTGAGCATGGCTGCAATGGGACATGTTTAAATGCCTTGCTGAAACAGGGCCTCCGTACCTAGCAGGCTCGTGCCCTAATTTAGCACTTGGGCTCCAGATCCTGCAAACACCTCGACTCATGCTTAACATTAGGCATGCAAGTAGTCTGACTGACGTCAACCAGGACTGCTCCCTGTGACTAAACTTAAGCATGTGCTTTAAGTGATTGCAAAAAGGGGACCTGTATCTGGTAAATGATGTCAGTATGTTGCAAAGACTGTCTCTTCCTGATATCTAACGATATTTTGCAAGCTGCATAAACAGTTAAAATATTCATAATTTGCTGCCGTCTCAGTTTGTTCTGCTTGTTGCACTTCTGACTATGCAACGCATTGATAGTCATCAAATCCAGACTGCGTGAAAACTTGGCGACACTGTGGGCTAACTATTAGGACAGACACCGCCTGATATTAACAGAATTGTTCACACAAACAATATCAGCATCAAGCCTGCTGTTGTAGGCACCATCAGAAGCTAGTTCTCAATGGGGAATGATGTTCAAGAAATCTTGTTATCTTGCCTGAAAATTCTTCCCATTGTGACATGCATAGCAGCAGCTTAATAAGGGGGAGTGAGCTGGGATAAATAAAAATGACAGTAAACATGGTCTTCTATTTGTTTTAACAAAGTGTTTTTTCCACCAAGCAACATTGTCCTTATCAGGGTGACACAGAATTAGATAAAAACTGTGTTTAAAACTGAGTCACTTCCCTGCTTGCAGAGCATACAGGACACAGTTTATTCCCAGTGTTGTGAAGGACATCAATATGTCTTGTGATCAAATCGAGGTAGCACCATAACAAAGGCCACATGATTTTGCTCTGTACCGCTTTTGTAATGATACTCAACACCCTCTGCTGATGAGTGTAGAAAACTACATCTTATATGTCAACTGATCCTATACTGTTTGTGGTCGTTTGTGATTGTTGCATGTTCTTAAAAGGCGTTATTAACTGAAAATTCCTATTATTAAAATTTCCAAGTACTTAAGTATTTGATGCAATTTTGGCATAGTATCAAAAAGTCACATTTTTCAGATGTTAAAAAAATTACAAGGTATTTTCATATTTTTGTTTTTGAGGTGGAAAATAAGTAAATATCCACTACAGTACCCTTCCAACATTTTACATAATGCAAACCTGCACTTCCAACCCAAAGAACATTTTAGTTGGGCAGTCAAAGTAGCATGTTTCAGACATATATACAATACAGACAAAACTCTGAGTAGGGAAATTAGAAGTTGCACTTATTTTAAAATAGGGGTGAGTACATCATCAATGGTCTTAACCTCATCTGAAATTTGATATGAAAAATAATTTTGAAAGAAATTTAGAGCCATACTTCTGGTTTTCTGCCAGCTGATACATTTCCACACACAGGGGAGCAGAAACTGCAAGAGTTAAACATAAACTTGATTTAAAGTACTGGTATGAACAGTTACTTTAAAAGCTGAAATCAGAAGTAAATACATGTGTTCCACAGAAAATAAGTATCTTGTAACTATTTGTAAAAAGAGACAAAACCTTTCTAAGCATCAATCATCGCAGATGTCTTTCTTAACTTGTTCAAAGAGTGCATGACCAAGCTATGACCCTTCTTGAGACTTTTTACTTAACATATGCTGGAGAAAATGACTCTGGCACACTGGTTTGTGACACAAAGATTTAAAGCAAGTTTGATAGTGTACCCACCTGAATTTAAATATTTGATCTTCCACAAGCACAGTTGGGAAGGCATATCATAAAAACGGAGTCAAAATTACACAGGCATCAAAAAAAGGTGACAAACCCTTTAATTTCCAATAGTGCAAGCCAGACTCTCTCCATTCCTTTCTTCCTACAATAACAACAATTGTTGCTAGGCTAGATGAGAACATTTGGTCTTAGAAATGAAATCCAGTGACATTACCTGACAAACTTCATACAGTAATTTGTACTGCTCTTCTTGCTTCTGTAGAGTGCACAAACTGCATCCCATATTTCATTAAGTGTCAGAGAAAGTCTTCCTTATGCACCAGCACAGCCTCAGAAATATTTGCTATCAAGCATGCAGACAGATATCCTAGGTGAGTCAGCTGGACTGAAACAATTCACATTGGTATTACACTGACTGTTGGAAAGCAACTATGCCTGTTTCTTTCGTGCTTTCCCTCCTTCACTCACAGTACACAACACTCCCTCTACTGCTTTAGTCAAGCTGCTGTACTGTGGTCCAATGCACATGCTATATACTGCTACTCATGCATATTAATCAGTTCTCATTGACTATTCATAACAGACAGTGATACAGAAGCTATAATTGCCGGCTATGACAGCTGAAATTTCTCTAATTAACAAGCAAGTGCTTCAGTAGCAGGGCATAATAAAAGACACTAACAATTTTGTAAACCATTTTGTAGCAATTACAAATAAACATGACTACATTTTACTATGGTCCCTCAGGATAATTCTTAGCATATTTAAGTGGAATACAAATACATTTTAAATGTAAGTCACAATGAAATGAATCTGACAGTGCAAGACTCTTACATTCAGTATTAAATGTGGACAAGTCATGTCCTCTGTTATTATTTATACTGCAATTGCACCTATTAGCTGCAGTCATGGACTAGGATCCCACTGTGCTTGGTGCTGTACAAACACACAACAAAAAGGCACTCCCTTAAAAAGGTAGGGAGAATACACTGGTATTTGGAAAAAAGGGCATGTTTGCATTTTAACGGTTCAATTTAAATGTTTTAGATTTAGTAGCTGCAACAATTGGAACATGGCTCCTTGCTCTCATTAGGCAATGTTACCTGATATTGAGATGATGAAATATAAAGTGTGTTTGGGGTATATCTATAGCTATATCATTTTTGTGTGCATCTATGTATATGAAACATTGCATATCTATATAATGATAGCAAACAAAAGATCTGCCAAACTAACTAGGAGAATCATTTAAGCAGTCAGCTATATGTATATTTCACAGCTTTGTGAGAGATACTCTAGAGTCTATATCACTGAATTAACTGGCACAATGAATCTGTATCAAGTATTCTGTCCCTGAATGGATAATTACCCAAAAAAGTGATTAGCATTTACCAGTTGCAAGTTGTCTTATGTTATAATGGAGTTAAGGGGATGGGCCATCCAATCAAGCAGGAAAATAGAACCACTCTGATGCCAGTGTTTAAAGGTGGATGTATTGGATCTCTTATTGTGGGTCTCTAACTTGGATATGCACTCACTCAGCGTGTGCAGGGCTTCTGTGGATGACTCTGTGAATTTGTGCAGGGATCAAGTGCAGATTATGCAACTGAAATCTACCCTGTGGATAAGAGTGACACTGCAGAGCAGATAGTGAGATTTTCCCACAATTTTTAGAGAGACCTATAATTCATATTTAAATTATTTGATTTCAAGATCTTTGAAAGAAAATGTGGGTAGGTTATATTTTTTATTGGGCCAACTTCTGCTAATGACAGAGACAAGCTTTCGAGCTTACACAGAGCTCTTAAGTCCACAGCTGACTGCAAAGAGTTACAGGGAGATCTCACAAAACTGGGTGATAGAGCAACAAAATTGCAGATGATATTCAATTTTGATAAATGCAAAGTAATACATATTGGAAAACATAATCCCAACTATACATACAAAATGATGGGGTCAAAATTAGCAGTTACCACTCAAGACAGAGATCTTGGATTTATTGTGGATAGTTTTCTGAAAACACCTGCTCAATGTGCAGTAGTAGTCTAAAAAGCTAACAATATTAGGAACCATTAGAAAAGGGATGGATAGATAGATATGACAGAAAATATCATCATACCACTATATAAATTCATGGTACGCTCCCACCTTGAATATTGCATGATACGTTCTGGTTGCTCCATCTCAAAAAATATATTGGAATTGAAAAAAGTACAGAGAAGGGCAACAAACGTGATGAGGGGGATGAAACAGCTTCCACGTGAGGAGAGATTAAAAAGACTGGGACTGTTCAGTTTAGAAAAGAGACGACCAAATGGGGATATGAGAGAGCTCTACAAAATCATGACTGGTGTGGAGAAAGCTAATAGGGAACTGTTATTTACCCCTTCACATAACACAAGAACCAGAGGTCACCCAATGAAATTAATAGGCAACAGGCTTAAAACAAATATAAGGAAGTAATTCTGCACATAACACATAGTCACCAATGGAACTCGCTGTCAGGGGATGTTATGAAAGCCAAAAGTATAAATGTATTAAAAAAATAATTAGATAAGTTCATGGAAGATATTGCCAAGATGGTCAGAGATGCAACCCCATGCTCTGGGTGTCCCTAAACCTCTGACTGGCAGAACCTGGGACTGGATGACAGGATGGATCACTCAATAAACTGTCCTGTTCATTCCCTCTGAAGCATCTGGCACCAATCGCTGTCAGAAGACAGGACATTAGGCTAGATGGACCATTGTTCTGACCCAGTACGGCCATTCTTATATTCGTACGTTCTCTTGTGTTTCTCACCAACAGAAGTTGGTCCGAAAAAAGATATCACCTCACCTAACTTGTCTCTCTAATATTCTGGGACCAACACAGCTACAATAACACTGCTAACGAGATCTTTGAAATTATCTAGAGCATCCACCTAAAACAGATTCTCTGATCACTAAGCAGAGACTCTAGAACCATGAAGCCTCTGCTTTGTTTCAAATGGGCCATGGTCTTCTATCTTTGAATTTACGATATTTCTTAAGGGTACGTCTACACAGCAAAGAAAAGCCCATGGCTGGCCCATACCGTCTGATTCAGGTTCGCGAGGCTCAGGCTGCAGGGCTGTTACCTTGCTGTGTAGACATCCAGGCTCGGACTGGAGCCCTCCCAACTCATAGGGTCCTAGAGCCGAGGCTCCAGCCCAAGACTAGACGTCTACACAGCAGGGAAATAGCCTGAGCCTCGCAGCTCAAGTCAACTGTCAGGGGCCAGCCACAGGTGTCTAGTTGCTGAGTTGACATACTCTGAGTCTTCCAAGCGCTCAAGTCACAGGGCCTGAAGTACTCAGAAGTACCTTCTTTGAGGTCAAGTTAAAATTAAGCATGTGTTTAAGTGCTTTCCTGAACTGGGATGGTGACAAATCCCTATTCCTTTTTCCTATCATAACTACATGGTGCACTTCAGTAGTTCTTAATACTGTCACTAGCCTGTTTCCGTACTATATATAGGGATAGATATTTCACCTGTTGGGTCTGTCTTAGTAGCAGAGCCTACCCAACTAGGGAAAGAGGGGAGCACCCTTTCCAATAGCTGCTGAACACCTGAGGATATACACTCAGAGAAGTCAGAAAGGAGACAGAGAGAGATTCAATGAGCCCCATGACTGTGACAGGGATGCTTTCCTGAATAAGGCCCTTGGAATGAGATTGGAAGGCTGTGATTTGTTTTCTTTAACAGATACTTTGAGTAACTTCTGCATAGGGTGGTGGTTGAACTTCTGGGATCACAGCATTTCAAGATACTCTGTGTCCTTGGGTCTTGTTATGTGCCTACCACGTTGAGGAACAATACAGAATGTCCCAGCTTAGATGTGTTTATCTACACTGGAGTAATGTGGGGCTAACAGAAAGCCCAATGCAAAGAATTCAGTTGACTTCAATGGGCTTTGGATCTAGTCATAGAATTTAAGGCCAGAAAGGACCACCAGATCATCTAGTCTGACCTTTTGTACACCACAGGCCACCAACACCACCCAGCACCTACACACTAAACCCAGTTAGATGAAAGCATTACAGCCCTCAAGAGACTAGATTATTATGTGCCACAGGCAGAGAATAGGAGGGACTGAGGTGCCCTAGTGCTCGAGGCCTCTGCAATGGCAGGGAAATGATTAAGTGAGATACACCCAGATCTGGCCCTAAATTACCCGGTACTTAAATATGTGATCTAGTATAAAGGTATGGATTTGATGTCCTTCTGAAAATGCTAGAGATAATAAACCTGAATGACTTAAAAGAACAAGGAGTAAATGTACTGTAACAAGTATAGTATTTGGCTTTGAATACATATATTCAAGTTATTTTAAGGTAAGGGTCAATTTAATATTGCATATTTCAAAGATATTGCATAAGATGTATCTTCCTTTATGGAATGTAAATGCTGGCTCCTGACAAGGTTAACAGTGTCTCCTTAAACACCAGTTGCTCTTTAAAAGTTACATTTCAATTGTCACCTTGAGAAAATTTTCAGCAATTGTGTGTGATCAGAAATGGAAGAAGAAGGGGGGGGAGGAGGGAGATGAAGGAACCAAAAGTTAGTTTATTGCATGATATGTTCCAGCTGCAATCCCCATAGCAAAGTATCATCCTACTATTTTTTCATACTGGTACAATGGACTATGCTGATATCGAATCAGATGCAACAAATGCCCTGGCGACCCGTC
Source organism: Eretmochelys imbricata (assembly GCF_965152235.1). NCBI lineage: Eukaryota > Metazoa > Chordata > Testudines > Cheloniidae > Eretmochelys > Eretmochelys imbricata. The sequence continues at coordinate 11,605,540 of NC_135578.1, forward strand.
TGCATTAGAATACAAGAGCATGGGAAAAAGAATGTTCAGAAAGTAGGCCAGGAGAGTAACTTCAGCACAGCATCGTGCTGTTCAATTGACTAGCAGAGCTCTCAGATAAAACAGGGCTCCCAGGTCCTTGGCTAACAGAGATTAATCATGCTGCTCAGCAGCAAACAGTATAATAGGTAAAGCTGGCTGGGCTGTGAGCTCTGGTAAGTACGCCTGATATTCAAGCAAAAATGTTGATCTAAATGCAGATATTTTCCATTATCTGAACCTACTTCATATTACTCGGTCGTTGTTCTAGGCGGGGCTGGTAGTGCAGCCTATTGTGAAACATTCCCGACACTTCTGACTGTAAGACCCTGTTTTCACTTGCTTATAACTTTGCTAAACTTTAACCGTTTGAGCTGAAATACTCGGTGTGTATTCTGCCTCAGGCTGAATCTTTAGGAAAATTACAGCTAAAATAGTTCAGTTATTTCTGAGAATGAGTCTAGGGACAAATAAATTTTTTGCATTGTTTTGATTAAAATAATCCCTTAGCATCCTGTTCTTTGAGAAGCTCTAGCACCCCCATTCTTTTGAACAGGAACTTGAAATGTGTTTTGTTGTCCCAGTGAAAATCTGTCCAAATTCAGCAAAGTTTTATTATAAGCCTTTGAAAACCTGCAGTGTGCAGATGCTCAATAGAGACTCGCTAGATTTTTGCAGCTTAATTCCCTGGAGAGTCTGTCAATGCAAACTAGGCTCCAGCTGGGGCTAGGGGACTGAGCAGGATTTTCCCTGCAATCGCAGTTCCCAGCTGCTCCAGGTAGTACTGAGTCTGAGTCCAGGCACTGCAAATGCAAGCAGGGAGACATTCTGCTTGCCAAAAGCCAGTGGCCATGTGAGTGAGGAGACTGAGATTGGATGAAAAGCTGTGGGTGAGTGTAGAGGGAAGTGGGAATGGCTGGGCAAGGAGACTGGGCTGGGGATGAGAAGCCTAAGCAGCAGAGACTAGGACAGGCTAGGTGAGGAGAATGGGACTGGGACAAGAATGGGATGTGGGGAAGATATGGGATTGGATCAGAGACGGATTGGAGGTGAAGGGGCTGTGTCCACTAGAGCAGATGCTCCTCCAGAGCCTGGAATGGAACTCTAGCTTCCTGAGTCTGACCCTTCCTCTAATATCAGCAAATAGCTAGCAAAATGTCCCATCCTCCACTAGTGCTGGTCCACATAGAGGATGACAACCTACTACTGCTGTCAGTTACTCTGCTAACTCACGTGGAAGAGTCTATGCAGTGTATCTAAAGGTTTTAACCCTTCTGATGGCCGTGTGGGTATCAATATGATGCCAAAAGAGCACGCTCCCCTACAGAGCCTTAATTCCAGCATTCCTAACTTCTGAGTGCTTGACTTTGCAACTGTGCCACTGTACTTTTAATGCATTTTTGAGTGCATAAGAGCCATTTAAGATCTATATTACTTTGTATATACTTATCAGATTCTGTTTAAACAAGTAATTCCCACTTAAGTAGGATGTGGTGGAACCATTTTTGCCTAATATATCAACAATCTAATTAGTTTCCTTAATTTTAAAAATTTCCAAGACTCAAATGAAACACAGACAAGGGAAGAGAACAGCTGCCACCTTTTAATAAATCTTCCATTCATGTGCAATTTGAAAGGAGTAAGGATGACTACAAGGAGTGAGAAAGAAAATTGTTTTTTTCCCAGACAATAGCACTTAAAAAAAAATCTGAAATTTTAAAAATGTAGCCAGTATGCTTCAAGGTGTAGTCAATGGGCCAGCTCCATCAGCATGGTAGTGCCTGTGTGTTGAGAGTGAATTCAATCAGAATTCATGTTCAGTGGGTCTATTTAAAAGTGAATTTTCAACACTCTGAACCTCTGATAAGTACCCTAAGTGATTGATTCTTAATAATACATTTAATTATGGTGGATCTTATTTTAAAAAAATATCCCTTTTAAAAGTCTTTTGTTGGCTTTTGAGAATTTGAAAGCAAGCCAGTATCTTTCCCATGCCATTGTGTAAGTGCTACAATTAAAACAAATATATATATTCTGAATACAAACACAGAAAGACCGTAATCCTGTAATTTCTTGCATCTGGGTATAGCCACCTGCCCATGAGGACTGGAGCCAAAATATGTAAACTTCATACCAAAAGATAAGGACTTTGAAAGCAAATATAGAATGGTGCTGGCCTTACTCCTGTAAGTTGATGTTGGAGCTGTTGAGCCCTGATTTTCCTCACCTCGCTCCTCTGAAAAAGTCCCAGTGCTTCATTTTAAAATAAGTGCAATGATATGTCGTCTTATTATTTAAACCATCAAAGGAACAATCCTGTCCTCAGAGCGATGCGAAGGAGTCTAAAGTCCCTTAGATAGTCACATTTAGCTCCCATTGCTGAAACAGTACGGCAATAGTATATGAACAGATTATTGTACTAAAAATAACCCTGAGAAGCAGCTTGATTGTTTCTAAGGCTGAAAAGCAAAGAGAATTGTGTTGCAATAGCTCAGTCATTTCTGTCAATGATGACACGGTAATGTAAATTGCTGGATAATATGTCATCACTGCCTTATAGCGAAGAGAACTAGAATACTAATGGTTGTCTCGTAGAGCACGAAAGGCCTACTCCTACTAAAGACGTACCTTTTTTAATGGAAATTTAGAGTAGCACATAGAGATCCCAATGAAGGATTGGGGACCTATTGTACTTGGTGAAGTACAGACACTTAAAAAGATGATCCCTGTACCAGAGACTTTACAATCTAGATTTATGACAAGATGTGAGAAGTGGGTGAAACAGACAAGTATATTTGGGAGGCGGCTATCAAGGAAGGGGAAGAGGAGCTTAGAGTAAAAGGAACATACTTTGCATAATACAATTAAAGTATGAATCTGCCACCTGCTTAGCTATCGTTCTGTAGGCATCACGGATCTGAAGACAGATAAAGCTTTAAAAAGATTTATCTTTAGCTCAAGTGCTAGTGGCATCAGCCCAATGTTCTTCCAGGCCAAGTCCAGCACTGAACCCCATCTAGACCAGCTCTACGCTGGCTGTCCCACACTGTGGGAAACCTCAGCTACCTGTGAAAGTCAGCTTTAATTTCCTTTTATGCCACTAGAACAGCATAGAGACAAAACTGAGCCCATAATTTCTGCTGGTGATATAACTGCCTTAAAATGAAAGAGTGTTGGACCCAAGATATTAAAGAGGTGAGGTGGGTGAGGTAATATCTTTATTGGACCAACTTCTGTTGGTGCTTGTCTCTCTCACCAACAGAAGATGGTCCAATAAAAGATATTACCTCGCTCTCCTTGTCTCTTTAAAATGAAAGAAACGTCTGAACATACACAAAGTATCAATCTGGGGGTTTGGTGGAGGAAGTGAATGGTAATCAGGCTCTGCGTCTTATTCTCACAGAGTAATAATAATTTTAAAAAGAAAATTAAAGACATTTAAAAACGGCTCAGCAAAGGAAAGCAAATTATGAAAGCAGCACTGCAAAGTCAAACTTTAGTAATTCACTTGTACCTATAAGGTTCATGTGCTATCAAGTCTGAAATTACTTACAGACCATCTAACCCCATTGTGCTTTTTCTATGAAATATCACTTTGGAGAGCTGCTGGTGGTGGTAAGCAAAGACTGTTATGAATGATGGTTCATTTTAAAATAAAAATGTTTTCAGGAAAGGCAATAATATTCTTTTAACCATCTGAGAGCAAACAAAATGATTCAGCGTACTTCCACCCTGCGTAAGAATTATTGACATAATACTTAATCTTTAAAACTGATAAACGTGTGCCTAAAAGCTAATAAAGTTCACCCTAATACAGATGAGCAAGTAAAATCATAGATCACAACCTATGATAGCGTTAGATCATGATCATATGACCGTAGCCAAGGGATAAAGAAAATTGAAGTGATTTAGAATGGAACCCAATAGGTTATATCTGATATTAGCCAGTTTGTGAAGCAAAACAGTAATGTCAGGAAGATACAAAGGTGTAAAATCCATGTAACTGTGTCCAAATGCTTCTACTCTTTGACCCTAATGTCTTTAAGGGGAACTCCCCTTAGGGTCAGCCCAAGAGTGCTTAATAATAAAAAGTCACAGCCAGTTGATACTGTATGACAACTTTAAATGGCTATGTGTTTTAGCTATTATATTTATGTAAAGATTTTTGAGCCATTTCTATATGAAAAGGTATTAAATGTCAACTTCCTCCCAATCTACTTAAATACAGGGCAAAATAAACAGTCTAGTGTTCATTAGGCTTTCTATTAGTAGCACTTTTCAACAGCAGGTGAAGCTATGTGTGAGTGTGGAGATTCGATGCAATTAAAGAATTAATGGTAAATAGTGGCCAATAGGAAATAAACATTGTTACTATACATATATTTTTATAGTCATTTCTAGACATTATTGATCAGTGATTAATCTGCTTTCTAATTCTCTTCCAGAAACCCCGAGAAGAAGATTCAGAAGACGGAGTGGGATTTAATGAGAGTGGAGCAAGGCCTCTTAGTGCAACAGAAACTGTAAGAGCAAGGTACTATCTTTGCAATTTGGGAATTTGTATTTCCCTTTAACATACTCTGTTGCATTAAAGTAGTGCACGAACACCCCAACAAACATGGCACAATTTTGTGCTAGGTGCTGTACAAACACACAATAAGAGACAATCTCTGCTTCAGAAAGCTTATAATCTAAGTAGATAAGACAGACATACTGGGAGAAAGGAAACATTATGCCTGATTTACAGATGGGTAACTGAGGCACAGAGGGATTAAGTGACTGTTCCGAAGTCTGTGGCAGAGTTGGGAATTGAACCCAGAACTTTTAAGGTCTATGCCAGTACCTCAACCACAAGACCATCCATTCTCTCTAAGAAAGAGGACAGCTAACTTTTTATTAATCTTTCTTTTGCAGTCACTATTTTCCATCATTTGTATAAAATATAGCAACATCAATACAAATGTTGCATTTGGTCTCCCTCTATTGTATTTATGGTATAATCGTATCAGTATATGAAACTGCAATTGTATCACACCCTTTCATGGTTCATTATGAAATCAGTATTCATGTAGTGATAACAGTGAAATAGATGATAATCTAATGCAATAATTCTTGTTAACATAGCAGGTACACTCTTCCTTCCTAACTAGATCACTTTGAAAACAGAATTCCAGGTTTCTGAGCTGATATAACATTATTCTCTTTACTGTTGACGTTATCCAGCTGAGTCTTGTACTTCTGCAGTAACTATTTCTCCATTGTCCATTTGTTATTAGCAGTGTGGTGTGTTTGTGAAGCACAGAGAATCAATATGTCAGTTAATATATTTACCTGAAAGAAAAAGAATAAATTACCTCACCAGCCTATTGTATTAGCTTACTAGGTAGGTTTATTATGTAGGTACATTTTCTAGGCACTTTCCCAACCCTTCCACAAACATATTTTGATAGCCAGTATTGATTGGCAAGATTTGAACTGAATACAAAAATATTGCATAACTATTGATAGGAGAAATGTGAAAGTACATAGGCAATCAGACGCTATGCTGGTGAGCACTAAAAATTGCTTCAGAATGAATAGTTCTGTTATCTTTCCTATCCCCTAATCCTTGGTCTTGTCATTTGCAGTACTATTCTACAGCCAGAGACTTTCAGAGACACCTTACAGCTGAACTCTTTACTCGTGGTTTTGTTTTGAGATCCCCATTTTTGGAAACAGGCTGTTTTCAAGACCAGTATGAGGTTAGTAACATACGTTATCTTCTCTGCATTCTGATCATAGATACTATGAAAAACATAAGATAGATAGCTGCGATCCATTTGTGAGACATATAGGAATGAATAGTTTGATAATTGCAAAATATGGTTTTAGATCCAAGGTATTAGTCCAAATCCAGGTTCAGTTAATATCAATGGAAAACTGTGATGGGCTGATTGGGCCTTTCAGAATAAGTTAGAGCTGTTACAATCTAGTTATGACTTCTCTACTTTTAATTTTTTCTGTTTGTTAAAACATTTGTAAGTTGCAGATTGTCTAACTTTTGGGAATCAGATGTTGCAGCAAAAGTTTTTAAGAAATACGTTCGTGTTTTGAGGAGATTTTAATACCCATTGTCTATTAATTCATTCAGTTTCCCCTGCACTACCCTTGAACTGAGATTGTCACTCTATGATAGAACATTGTGTATTCAAATGTTTTTTTTGTTCAACTTTGCCAAAATGAAATTGAATAACCTGGATATTTTCTGAGCATAGTACTGGACAATAAATGTACCATATTGTATCTGAACACGTGAAGAGGCAGGCTCATGTAATGGGCAGTGAGGAAGAGCTCTTTAGATTACTGGAAAATGCACAATAGAAAGATCCATGGAAAAATCTGTAATGATTGCATAAAAGAGAGGAAGGGTCAACTTTATATTTAAACTCAGTTGCTGTTATGATGATCAACCCAGTTTTCTGTGCTGTTTAAAAACATTTTTTTTACTGTTCAAATGCAGAGTTTGATATGTTACAAACTATCAAGCTGATGATATTCATGGGCCTTTGAATCTCAAATTTTTCTGTGCTTCCTTTTGAATTTTGTCTTAAGTCAGGTCTTAGCAGAAAAGGGAAGAAATCACGGATAATTAAAGCTTAAAATATTCTCATTTCATGGTGTGGCTAACAAGTGAAACTACAAGTAATGATGTAATCTAACATGTCAAAAAAGAAAATGAAAAGAGGAGACAGAAGGCAGGACAGAGCCAAGGGATGCAATGTGCCATGTTATCTTCTAATTAACTAACTGATCCTTTAAACTGTCAAACTCAGCAAGGAACTTCATGGCCTGGCTTCTTATTAATATTCATATTAGGGCACTAGAAGCTATGATTTCAATCCCACTGCTTATAGTTAAACATTTTTTTTTTAAATTCCTGGCTAACCAAGGTCTCAACAGCTTCACATTCACAGGGAAATGAAGGCAGGCCACCCTGAATTCTATAATCCACTGCTGGGGACAATTCTCTGAGGATGCATATTGATTTCTGAATTATTAAGGGAGCTTGTATATTGAAAAAACAATTATTTTTCTTTTTGCTACGAGCAGCTACGTTGTTAATCACATTGAGCTCTGCATTGTCAAATAAAAGAAACATGCAGGTAACGTTCTGTAAAACAATCCCACTTTTAATTTCACACACACAAATGAATATGCAATTTAATAAAACCCTGTCATAAGCAGGCCTGGATGAGTTCATTTTACCTTGTAGGTTGCAATCGAGGACCACTTCTGCAAAAATTTGAGTCCCACAAGAAAAATAATCTTTAAGGACTGATAATACAGCTTTTCTCTTACATTTCAATCTGCTGGTTTTCTCTTGCACCCAGTAGACTTGCCTCTAGCCTAAAGTCTAGGGGAACAGCTGACATTTGGCTCATTACTGCTTATCAATTTTAAATGGAAAAGGCAGAATGTTTAAAAAATGACTGTGTCCATCTACAATGCCTGTATTCTGTTTGGGTCCAGTTTTCCATGCACATCTTTCACTCACTGTGACTTGCATGTGTGCAACGAAGGGTGGAATTAGGGCTTGATCCTGCCCTACTAAGTCAATGGGAATTTAACACTGACTTCAACAGCAGTCAGATCTCACCCTGAGTTGCTGAGGACTGTTAATTTCATTTTACACTTGCAATTCATCTCTCTCTATACGCAGTATATTACATTGTGCTTTACGGCAGTACGTTCAGCAAGGGGCAGCTGAGCTATAAATCATGGCCACATGCATAATACTGCTCATTGCAACAATAATTAAATTGTTTGAATATCATTAATGACCTTAATGATACACTTAAAAAGAAAAATGGGCTTCCAGCTCTCATTCCCCAAGTGTTTTCCCTCTATCCAGCTTCCGCTGCCATAGCTTTTCTGCCGTTTTCAACGTGCTGCGTTAGGAAATCAAATTTTCAATCCATTAAATATTTTCCACAGTGAAAAGTGTAAGTTTAACCCATGTTCGCCTCTGTGCCCAAATGGGGAAGGGAGCAGGTGCACCTGCATCCCTGCTGGTGTTGGGGGGAGGAGGAGAGAAGGAAGGAGTGCTACTTTCTTCTATCTGACATTTCTTCTTCCCGTGGACCCCCTCTCCAGGGGTTGTACAGCAGGTCTCTCTTGGCTTCTCCCCCCAAAACCCACGGGCCACCAAAGCATAAGTTTTAGCAGAGAATCTGTAGTAACTTATGCTCTGCCCCTGAAATGGTTTGGAAACCCCATTGGTGTTGTTCCTAGGATCATTACTCATGCTGTCCAGAGGCTGCAGTGAGTCAGACGGAGTAGTTAGAGGCAAGAGACATCTTTCATTGCCTTTGGCAGACCCCTAGGATCACTAGGTTTGCCTCTATTCTCTTCCGTGAGGACAAGCTTCACTTGCCAATGCTGCAGAAATCCTGTGCCTGAGACACTGCGTGTGTAAGAAAACGTACGCACACATAGATAAACACAGAGGTCTTTCAAAACCCTGGTGTTCTAACAACAATGGATGGCCTCTCTGGGTCTTCCTATCCAGATAAAGTACATAGATATTTTCAGATGTTAATCCAAATATATAACGCTGCACACACATTGTACACTTTGAATATGACCTATTGTGTGTGAATGAGAGGCTTAATAAAAAAACATTCAAATACATAAACTGTCCATCAGCTAGGTTAACATCAGAGACTGAACCGCCAGACCACAAATGTTGAATATGTTGACTTTAAATTTCTACAGGGAGCATATGTTATGGATCAAAGAACACACTGATTAATCCAACAGAGACAAAAGGCTGTCACTTTGGTCATGGTGGCATGATACCACCAGTGTTCACTAAGGAAATAAATAAAAGGGAAAACACGTCCTGGTGGAAAATTAGCCATAAAGAGAGGTTACATTCAAAAATACTGTTTTTATTAGGTGAAATATGTTTTCATCAATAAATATTTTGATATTTATTATTTTCTAAATGCTATCTTTAGCAATACTGGATTTTTTTTTAAACAATTATTACATATCGCTTTGCTCTGCTGAGGTTTATATTGAATGTAATCAAACTCGGTGTTTCTAATTGTTGTAAAATCTGACTAGATTTAATTATATAAACCATCAAATGTACTCATAGGGAACCGTAAGGATTTGGGATTGCAGCAATGTTTTATTATATATTTGTTTTGTTTACAACCCTATAATTATACAGAATCTTATTAAACTAATGTGTCGGGTGGAATGCCCTCAACTCCTAATAACATCAGTAGGTGTGGAAGACACTTCAGATTTTCCAGATCCAACCCATTTAAATATTCATCAGGATGTAATCCGAGACATGCTAGTATTCACATTTGAAACCGATTTCCCTCTATGCGCAAGAAAACCCCTGGCCAGCAGAACCAGTTCAGCTTCACATGGGAGTTGGGTATGAGAGTCAATTCCCCATGTTCTGTGGACCCCACCTCTCTAAAGGTGGGGTCAGAGATGCTTCTGTGCTTATCCAGTGCTGCAGGGGCTGCACTGGGGCTATGTTAGCTTACTGTTGAGATGTATGGCCTTGGGGGAATATTCCTTTCTTCCCTGTCTGACATAGAGACACTCAATGCCCATCCCCTCTCCAGCGCGGTCCTAAGTTTGGGACATACTGCACTGTGCCATTTTTGAGTTTACAACAGGAACATTTTAAGCAGTTAGAGTATGTAAAGTGTCAATTCTCAGTAGCACCATTTCATTTATACCGTGAAATGTGCACAACCGCTTCGTTAAATAAAGACCAGAGTCTCAGATTTTCTAATGAGCTGTGCACCCCCATTTACTCTCCTGAAAAAATATCTGAATGGGACGACTGGGGGCTGAGTATTTCTGAAAATCTAGCGTGTTGTCAGTTTCTAAGCAGAAATGCATCCCTATAAGCAGAAACAGACATTTCCTTGTGCACTATGTTGTATTTGGGAAATGAAATGCTTAGCTCAATCTTACTTCTCTGATATTTCCACCTGAATAGTCCATCAGTTATTCTTATGGAAGCAGTTACATAACACGCATCTTGAAAGGTTTCTAAAAGATCACTGGAAAAACTAATGCTAAGTACTTTTTCCAAAAGTTGGGCTCCTAATAAGGTATTGTAATAGGTCTATTCATGAACTGGTTTTCTTATGTTGCCTGGTACACCTTTTCTTCTCCAATTTGTGCATCCTTCCAAACCCCTCGGCACGCATAATTTTCAGGAGTACTTACAAGTTTCAGATATTTCTGCTACTTTACATAATCTCTGTACTTCATTTTCCATTTCTTTCTTATTACGCAATAGCTTTTGAACTAGTAAGAAACATGGTAGGTTCTGAATTATAAGACTCTGTTGCAAGCCAAGTTTCAGTGTTAAAAATACGTCCTGTGGCTTGAAAATGTACCTGACGCAATACACAGTGATGGCTCATAGCTTGTAGATTTTGGGATGTCTACTCAAGAAAAAAGATCCGGCGCGGTGATTTCTGATTATTCTTAGAGACGGGGGAGGGGCTTGGTGATTCCATCATTTGCATTTTCAGCTTCCCTGAGAGCCAGTGTGTTTAGCTCTGTAAAGGATCAGCTCTCCGATCTACCTCTTGCTGTACAATGTTTTACTTTGTGTACTGTACATTATATATATATATATATATATATACTCTTCTCTGTGGATAATATAACTTTCTGCAAATGCATGCATATTTAGCTGCTCACTTGAACTGATAAATTATGAGAATTTTCAAAAGTGCTCAGTATTAGCCAGTTTCTGCTCTCACTGAATTCAGTCGGCCTTTTTACCACCGATTTCAGTGAGGACAGTTAGGCCAACACTGCGCACTTTCTGAAAATATCTCTCTCTCTAATACGCATTGTGTATGTGTATTTTATTCACAGTATGACATGTACATTAGATATGTCAGAAAATATATAATATGCCCACACGCAGTATGTATCTACACACAAACATTTTATTTACCATAAAATAAAGCTATGATGCTTTTTCTCCTTTTCCAGGGGAATTATTGAATTGTTACTACTGTTCTATACTGGGTGGATTCCTTTAACAAGCTGCTAATCTGTTGTGTTTTTAAGTCAGTTGTATTTGTCCTCCACTTGTTCCTCTGCATAATTTAATAGAAAAGCTGTCCTACATGCCATCCCATCTCAGATTTGATACTTGTACAGTGGCAAATAAAATCTCATACTGGGTTCAATACCACAAGTACTGAGTGATCTCCACTCCCATTGATTTCAGACACAGCACAGGGTGCCTCTAGCTTTGCCAGAGGTGCTCAGAACCTTGCAGGATGGGGCCTGCATTGTACACACTGATAAAGGTTAAAAAAATGTATAGGAAACTTATGATCCATTATGGTGCTTGCCTACAGCATTCCTCCTTCAGGAAAGCACGAGTGAGGTCTTGGTGGTAAATTCCCATTGTGCTACTGGCCTGATCAGGTAGCATGTTGATTACTAGAGCTGGCCATTGGGAAGCAACATATTGCTAAAACGTACCCTGAGAATTGTTTAGAGGAAACAATGCTAACACAGAACTTTGAATGTATAATAGAATCAAAAAGTAACAGTACTCAAGTTACAGTACTGGAACAAGTTATGCCCTTGCTCAGGGAAAACTAATTAAAGTCAACTGAAATTTTGCTTGCGTAAGCTATAAAGATCAGGGTCTATATTAATCATGAGCCAATTTGTGCACTGCTAATGGCATTAGCAAAAACACATATCCATTGGAGAAGAGGGGGAAACAATTCTTCCTATTTTATTTTTTAAAAACTGAGTCACTCAAAGAAAATCTATGACCTTATTTAGTCAAACTATAAAAGCTTGTTACTTATCACACGCTGACGTATTGATTCTGTTTAATCTTCCCCCTTTCCGACACTTCATTTTCTGTTATCACTGTATAACACCAATAATAGAACACTGAGCAGAGTGTGGTGATTGGCCAATGTACATAACCAATTTAAAAATCCTATTGTTCGCTGGAAAAACAATTAGAAGAACATGTCTATATTATATCTGCTCATATTATTATTCTCGCAAGTACATTTGAAATCTGTAGCCAAGTAATAAGACTACATTAACATGCGCCAAATAAAAAAATCTCAGCTTTAATATGAAATTAACTCAGTTTCATAGGTTTTCAGACATCAAAATGTTTGGTGTACCAGGCTGTTTTCTGTCAAAAGGACTTATCAGTACAACGGTTCTAAAACAGAGCAAGCATGTAAAAAGCTATTAAAAATGAACTATAGAAAGTGGACATTTAGCTTTAATACTGTTGTTTATCCAGAAATACTTTGTTATTTACTAAATTTTGAAGGTGAATACAATTATTAATCTAACTTTCCTCTTTGTGGGAAAAAGCACATGTGGATGCAGATGTAATCAGGGCCTTTTCTTTACTTTCTCACGCCTACTTATAGACATTTTATAGAGCTGAGGCTATCTTCAAACATGTGGTGAGACCAATAATAGGAATTTACAAAATGGAAATTCCCACTAACTTGGAACTCTGCTCTAAGTTTTTGTATACAAGATTAATCACATAGATACTGAGTTTCCAGAAGGATGCAGGGTTCAGAAATGCATGTCTGTGAAGTTTATCTGGAAGTTAGTGATCATGTCCTATTTTGGGTCTTTTTCTTCAGTAGCCGTGTGAGGAAGTGCAAGTTTCTTCATGCTATTGTCTTAGAGTGCACTTCCAAAAGACTCTCCTTTAAGCCCCAAAACTCAAACACTTGAAGAAATGAAGATGTAATAGTTAAACTAGAATAGTCAGGGCTTGCCTAATTTCAGGATCAAGGGGCAATTTCTGTAAAGCAATCTATGTTCTCAAAAAGAAACTAACAAACCTCTTGATGTAATGCACACCGTAGCAGTCTTATACCCCTGGTATATTTTCACCTTTCCTGCCCTACATACAACAACTTTTCACCCTTAGTGTAATATGGTTTCCAGCTAGGATTAGGAACCAATGCTAACTGATGTAGTTATTTTTACAACTATCCCTTTAAAGTTCCTCTCTGATCTGAAGTGCTATGGAAGCTTTATCTAGGGAATTTGGGCGAGACAGGGTTGGGATAAGAATCATTGCCATCAAAACTGCTGACATAATTTTCATGGTGCTTTTGCCTGCTTTCCCTTACTGCAAGCGACTCTTCCAAGAGTTCTAGACTCATGCAGTAGAGATCCAAAAATATTTTAAATGACTCTGGAGTTAAGGGTAATTTTTAGTCTTGCTATCAGGGCAGAATAGAGCTAATGACTTCTCCGTTCACTTTCTAAATCTGAACTTCCCCACTGTAAATTCAGACATAGAGGGGAGGGGAAGAATTACCAGCTGGTTTTCTGCCCAGCAAACATACATCTCTTAGTGGTGGGAGGCAAGAATTGCTTTTATAAAAAATAATACAAACACCAGCTACCAGACTCTGTAAGACACTGGTGGGGATTGTGAACACCTAGCAAAAGTTTACAGAACCTGCTATGGTCCCAACCAAAATGGAACTGATGACAGCTATGTCAAAACCTGTCCTGGGATACATGCCATGCAGAAAGCTCCCACTGGGTTCATCCAGGGATAGATACCATTATGTCATAATGGAGCTGTTAGGCGGATCATTTTGACACAACGGTATTTGACAGTGTCCCTTTTCCAAATGTAGACCTGTTGCAAAGTATATTAGTGAAAGGATACAGCACTGGGTACTAGGGGGATAACCTCCTTGTTACTCTCGTAATTATTCGGATTAGGCTACAGGATTTGCTCAGCTCAGCGTACAAGTGTTGCTCAGATCTGGTAGATAAAAGATATGTATTTTTAACCCTCACTGCACATAGCAGGCATATTACCCTTAACCATGGCGATAGTTTCTTAGGTCCCATAACGTAGGGTGTAAATCCTGCTCTCGAGTTTCAGAATGTGACTAGGATTTAAGTATCTGTTTTGTGTGATTAAGAGTAATTTTGAGCAATTAAAGAAAACAGTTCACTTGTGACAGGTGGCAGAAAACTAAAAAAGATAATTGCTCTTTTTAGCCATCTGTGTTAACTGCCATTAGCAGAATTAAACTGAGATTCACCACTTTAAAATTTGAGGCAGAACTCCTTTTCCCTTAACTGAATAATATAACATGGTCTGAAGACTAATTAGAAAAAAGTAATTTCAGCCTGCTTGCCATGAGGTGCCTATTTATTAATTTTATTAGCGATGTCAGAGCTCCAAGATATGATAAATTAAACCACCACTTGCATTAAAAGTCTATGAATATTATCAGGGCTCAGAAAAACTAGTCATTCCTTGTGAGTGGGAAATTAGTCCTGGCAAGTGAGCAGACCCACATCACCAATGCCTGAAGAATCTGAACATTCATTCATTAAAAAAAAAGTTTTTAGCCCTTATGGTTGCAGAAAAAACCTTCTAAATGCAAGGCAAGAGTAAAATGACGCAATGTCGTCTCCCTGAAGTTGCGGACACCCCGAGGGCCTGTGCTGTTGCTCTCCACTTTGGGCATGTCTCCACTGGCGATGTCAAAGCTCTGTGTGTAGTTGTGTCATAGCGCTGGGAGAGAGCTCTAAGAAACCCACCTCCACGAGGGGAATAGCTCTGGTGCACGGTCTACACTGGCACTTTACAGTGCTGAAACTTGGAGCGCTCGGGGTGGGGGGAGGGCGTGCTTTTTCACACCCCTGAGCGAGAAAGCTGCAGTGCTGTAAAGTGTCAGTGTAACTATCGAGATCATGCTAGTGCTGTATCTTGGGAAAGCTACGAGCAGCTGCACGAGACGTACTCTCTTTCATCCTGAAGCATCTTTGCACATATGGGGAATTGTTCAGCATCACCATTCATTCTGGTCCCTGGCTTGTTCCTACAGGAAGCCAAGCCTGGTCTGTTCCTGTATGTGATGTCCTTCCATTTAGTAGATGATCAGTCTCTAGGTAGATGATCAGTCTCTAGACTGGGTTGTCCTTGCATTATTTTCTTTGGCATCCTATCATCAATTTGTCTCCTGCAGTGTCCCCACCATCATAATCTTTTTGATAGTTGCCAATCTCGTATCCTGATTTTGCATTCTACTCTCCTCCTAACTTCTTCAGGCAAGTCAGTCTAGGACAGTGGTTCTGAACCTTTCCAGACTACTGGACCCCTTTCAGGAGTCTTGAGTACCTTAAGTTTCACCTCACTTAAAAACTACCTGCTTACAAAATCAGACATAAAAATACAGAAGTGTCATAGCACACTATTACTGAAAAATTGCTTCCTTTCTCTTTTTTTTACCATATAATTTTAAAATAATCGATTAGAATATAAATATTGTATTTACATTTCATTGCTTTTAACTTGTGAGCCTTGTCATTCAGTGGCCGGAGAGCAGTGGCTGCTGGCCAGGCACCCAGCTCCAAAGGCAGCAGCACAGAAGTAAGGGTGGCAAGGTAGGGTATCGCCACCCTTACTTCTGCACTGCTGCTGGTGGGGTGCAGCCTTCATAGCTGGGTGGCTGCAGATCGGCGGCTGCTGGCCATGACGTTCATGTTGTTTGGGAGTGGGAGGGCTATTTTTTTAATCCCGCTCCTGTCCTGCCCTGGGTAGGGTGGATTGGCCTACCAAACACATATATCCGAAACTCATTTTTTATAGAACCAGTACATCAAACAAACTAATTATCTGGATTTTGACTCAGATCTATAAAGTAACAAGTGGAAATGGTCATGGATTTTGGATGAACAGCTAACCATATTACACATATTGCAATCTGGAGTGTTAGATCCCTGCTTGCTCCAGACCAGACTGAGCTAGCAGTGGAGGAGGCAAGTTAAGTTTCCCTGGCTGCCATACAAGAGGCACATTGGTTCGGTACAGGAGAGTTGACAGTTGGAAATTACTTTCATTTATTCTGAATATTCAAGGGGACAAGGGAAGCATAGAGCTAGGGTTGCTATACCGGTGGGCAAGAGAACAGTTACTTCAGCTAACAGCTGGAAACCAATGTCTGAGCAGATTGTCATAGCAAGGTTTACTACTGCCTACAATAAACTATGCATAACTGTGATCTGCTGTTACGCACCCACAAAAGTAGCGGGAGAAGACGAGAAGGATGGTTTTTATCAACAGCTGGCTAGCATTGTAGATGAGATTCCTGATCATGATCTGATTCTGATACTGGGAGAGGTGAATGTAAAGGTTGCTAATATGCCTGGCAAACCGAGATAGGCACTGAGTTATTTATGGGTGAAGGTGAGGCAGAGGAGAGGTATAAGGGAAATGAGAGCATTTCTACCCCACACATAGTAACCAGAAGTTGCTGAGTGAGGGGTAGAATACTGGAGACCCTCCCTTCTTCTAGCAGCTAAGAGTCTGCGGGGGGAGAACAAATTTCCTTTTACCACCCAGCAGCTTAAAATGTACATGACACTAACTAGGCAGAGGCTGATACAAAAGATGGAGCCTATGAGGAAGATCCAGGGACAGCACCTAGACTGAAACCTAGTACCGTACCTTTCCCTTTCTTTCCACTACCTGGATATTGCAGGCAGGCTGGACTTCTCCCCAAAGGGTTGCCTCTAGTCCTTGCTGATGAGACCACCCATGCTTGTCCTTTGTATCTATGCTTTGCTTAGTGAGTTTAGTCCTCTGACTTTAGAGTGTAACCTTTTTGGGGCAGGGGCTGTCTTTTTGTTGTGTGTGTATATCGTATTAGCACAATAGGGTCGTGGTCCATGAATAGGGCTCCTATGCACTATGATAATACAAGTAATAACAACAATAGGAGTCTGGAAAATTTTTCACTATCTGAATATTGTCCTTGGCTACTATGATCATACCCCTACAAAGCCATAGCAACAGCCTCTATGCTGCTAAAACAAAAGGGTGCTACTGAAATACTATGAAATTTCCTGAACATCTGTTGGACCTTTGAGTAATAATGTATTCTCAAATAAACTGTCAATTCTAGTGTAAACACTATGCTAATCACCAGTGAGAGGTTTCATTTTCTCACAGGTTCATCCTGTCTAATTACTGCATCTTCTGTAAAGACTAATACTAAGTACAAGTTCATTAAAAAAATGAAGTGATAATAGGGGTGGATTAGATTAAAGGCATCATATCTGGGTTTTAACCATTGTAGTCACCAATTATAAAACTGGGAATAATGTCATGGTTCCTTTCTTGTGTGAAGTAGTTTACAAGTGCATTTTTCAAACACTTGAGTATGTGGTTAATGACAGACCTTTTGTCATGGTCTGCTGAAATTACTCTTTAGCGGGGGAGGAAATATGCCTCCAATAACTAAGTATGTAACTTTCAGGTAGAGTTTCACATAGGTTAATAAAGTATGTAAAGGTAAGACAAGATGTTTCAACAAAACGATCTGAAATGATCATTAGAAAAGACAAACATAAAGGGACAGATCCTTAACTAGTATAAACTGGCATAGCACTATCAAGTATCAAGGAACTAGACTGATTTATACCATCTGAGAATGTGGCCCCATGGCTGGATTACAAATTCTCAGGGGTAGTGCTTGTGTGATAGGTTTGTTGGTTACACAGGCTACTGCCTGGTGTAGTTCAGTTCTCCCTGCCAAAATTTGTGTGTGTGTGTGCATATGAATAGGAAACAAGGTGAATTCAGTATCTTTCCATGTTGGCAAACTTGGGCTTTCTGTTTCTAAGAAACATGAAGACTGACTCAGTGTTAAGCATTCCAACATATGCATGGAACCTAAATATAATTACTAGATTGGTGCTGGTCACTTTCTAAAGTGATGTAGGACATCTGCAAACGCACTGGTTATTCTGAGAGGTGGAATAACATAACGGTGCCTTTTGTTGCTGCCAAGTTTCTCAGACAGTTGCACAGGTCCAAGGTGGCAATACCATGAACATACTAATAGAAATTGGGTCTCTAGAGATCTGTCTTCTGTTTGTGATTACTGTGATAGAGATGAGGTGGCTCTCATTTGGTGGCTTGGCAACTGATGTCACCCTCAAGTGCTGGTCCACAGAAATAAGGGATGACTTCTGCCAGCTAAGGAGATATCTACTTTGGCATGAGAGGCAGACTTGTGATTTTGGAGCTAAAGAACCCAAATACTGGTCTCAGCATTTCAGTGGTTGGCAGTGTGTGATTTATGTAGAACGATAATTATCTGAATGCTGTATGTAGATTCTTTACAGTAAGAGCACAATTAACAGCCTTATTCCTGCTCTGGAGGGGTTTTCATGTCCATACACCCCATGTTTGTCTTTCTGAATGTG